>NC_134525.1:23647656-26047656 GCF_027942865.1 Odontesthes bonariensis | reverse complement strand
GCATACTGTAGTACGTACGAGTTAGACTGCACATCAGTGTTCACAGTTCTCTGTGATCCCTTCGCCCAGGCCAATAAAGAAGTGCATCCTTCCCACTTTCAAACCTTTTACCCCCTCCATGTCTCCCCCTGCCCCCCCTCAGGTCCTCCCTGTAACTGTCCGGATCACTTCATCCCAGTGTGTGCCTCCAACGGCCGGACCTATCCCAGTGGCTGCGTGGCACGCTGCATGGGATTCAAAGACAATCAATACGTCTTCGGCCAGTGCCACCTCAGCAACCCCTGCGCAAACAAGACCTGCCCGAGAAACCAGAGGTATGTTCAGAAAAACAATCAGGGCGGCAGATGCTGACGCAGAGCAGGAATTTATTAACATAAAGGATGAATTATCGAGATCTGTCCCTTTCTCCTCTCTCCCTTTATTTCCCACCACTTCTTTTTGACTGACGACCAGGTTGTTGTTTTAGGTGCATCTGGTTCTGCTGAGCAGGCCTCGTGATTCCGTTTCAGTGACAGATCTTCATCTCCCCCAGCCTCCGCTCCTCGGCCTCCCCGCATTCCAACCATACGCTCTTCTGCTTTGGAGCTTTTTTTTGTAGTCAGACAGGAATTAAAATCTAAAAGAATACAGATGACCTGTGTTTCATCTAGAAAAAGTGTCCTGTGTCAAACTTAAATTTGAAACAGGTCTACTGGAAGGACAGAGTTCAATCGCTGAGACATTACTCTAAAGCGCAATAAGTAACCAAAACCGGTTACAGGTTTGATGGCTGACAGGGTGAGGAGAAACAGGTAGAGTTCCAAAATCCAAGACTTGGGCCAGACACGGACTGTCCATGAAACAACAAGTAGAAAGTCCAACTGGCATAGGTAACAACGGGAAAATAAGAGCCCAACACAATGGTGATATGTGTGCCCTGCCTTTGGCATTGGCACCCATAACAAGCTGCTGGAAGAACTTTAGGTTCAGAAATGAACTCCGGTTCTCTGAAAGTGAGGTATCTCACTATGGGACACGCCCCTGTGCGCTGTCCCAAGAAGCTCCTTTACGTCACGCCGGTCCTGACTGGCAGACAGGAGTAGCGTCTGCTCCTTAGAAGAGGGACTTCCTCCTACTACAGTTTAGTTTAATGTTTATTTAACAGGAACAGTGCACAACATACAATTGAGCCAGATTATAGCCACAAGGCTAATTTTCATCTGTAGTCCCTGGACAGAAATTGATGTTAAGTTAAAAAAAAAAAAAAAAAAAAAAAAAAAAAGATTAAAATTAATAATAATACAAAAATATAACAACAAAACACAATATTGGGTGAGACTATGTGCAGAATAGGCCTACAGTATATTGCATGACATATAGGCAAACGCAATTTAAAAATAAACGAAACAAAAACATGATATATGATAAAGTAAACACAAATACACAAAATCAATATCTAAAAATGTCCACAGTGCTGCCCTGCTTTTAGCCACTTCTTAAGACCTGATTTAAAAGTACTAAGTGTGGTGCTTTCCCTGATACTAACAGGGATGCTATTACACAGCCCTGATGTTTTTACTGAGAAGGCACTTTGTCCAAAAGTGGATTTTCTGAACCCACTTATGCAGTCCCCTCTAGATGATGCTCTTGAAGCTATTGTATTAGTTGTGGGTCTGCACAGACTCACAAATTGGTTAAGGGGAGGGGGAGCGAGATCATTTATAATTTAAAAAAATAGACAGCAGTTTGAAAAAGAAATCAAATAGTCTAGACTAAATAAACCATACTTCTGTATGATACTACAGTGATGGTAAGTTTTGGATTTTTTGTCCAGGATTTTCAGTGTCTGTTTGTAAGATTTGTAGATCAGTGACATGGCAGTTGTATTTGCTTGAGACCAGGTGGTTAAGCAATATGAGATATGCGTTAAAATCATAGCATGAAAATAAAGTTTAGCTGCCTCTGTTGTCATCTGATTCCTAATTACCTTAAAATTTAAGAGATTCCTTTTCACTCGACCATTTACCGTTTTAATATGTTTTTTAAAAGTTAAATGAGAGTCAACAATGACCCCTAAATATTTAAAATCATCTACTACATTGAGCCTTTCACCTTTAACAAATATGTCTGGCTCTTGACTCTTGTTTTTACGTGAAGAGAAGTACATACAAACAGTTTTTGATGTATTCAGTGTCAGACAAGAGTAATCTAGCCAGTCAGCTATTTTACTCAATGCTCCATTCAGTTTGTATGCTGCTTGCTGTTTAGATTTTGCATGTGCATATAACACTGTGTCATCAGCATACATTTTAATGTTAACATCAGGACACACTAAGGGGAGATCATTTATATATATATACTGAACAATAGAGGGCCCAGGATAGAGCCCTGGGGCATCCCTATCGAACAGGTATTTTCAGTGGAGAGTACATCATTTATTCTGGTGCAATTCTTCCTTCTTGATAGGTATGATGTAAACCATTTAATCGTGTCAGCAGAGATGTTATGTGATGACAGTTTAGAAACTAAAACATTATGGTTTACAGTGTCAAAGGCTTTTTTCAAATCCAGGAAAATTGCTGCAACTACCCCACCCTTATCTAGCTTAGATTTCAATTCTTCCACAAAGTAGCAAAGAGTAGTATCTGTGGAGTGATTTGCCCTGAACCCAAATTGCATTGCATGCAGTGGAACGTGGCACAGACTAAGATGGTTGATGAGTTGTTGTGTGACAACCCTCTCAACCACCTTGGAGATGATAGGGAGTATACTTATAGGCCTGTAGTTTGCCACGTCAGTAGTCTCCCCGGCTTTAAAAAATAGGTATAGTCACAGCTTTTTTCCATACATCAGGAAACAGACACTGATTGATGGACATATTTACCAGGTGTGTAATGGGTTTGCAGAGTGCATGTGCATTATTCTTAAACATGGAGGAGTCAAAACCATATATGTCTTGAGCCTTAGACCCTTTAAGATTAATTACAATTTTATTTATCTCTTCTTCATTTATTTCTTGGAGATTAAAAACTGGGTGTTCGTAGTTAGGTGGGGAGATAAGTACATTCCGATGACCAAAAGTTGTTGCTAATTGTTCAACAGACTCCTTAAAAAAGGTGTTAAAAGCCAGTGCAATTTCACTGTCATCTCTTGAGATATTGCCATTGATGTTTAACTCTACTAGGTGGTTTCCTTTTGTTTCTTTCCTTGACATTGTATTTAGGTGTTTCCATATTTTTTGGCCATTACCTCTTGCCTGCTTAATAAGGCCAATAAAATAGTTTACTTTAGATTTACGGAGCATGCTTATTACTTTATTCCTCAGACCTTTAAATGTCCTGTAATCACTGTCCAATTTACTTGTTAGGGCAGTATTAAGTGCATGATCCCTTTTCCTCATTAGGCTCCATAACTCTTCATTTAACCATGGTAAATTAGATTCTTTACGCCCATGTGTACATTTCTTCATGAATTTATCTTTCACACCTCCAATAATGCTTAAGAAGAGTGTGCACTTATCATTTAGAGGCCTGTCATCATGTTTAAAATCACACCAATCTAACAGTTTTAATTGTTCCTCAAACAGTTGCATATCCTTCTTTGGTATTCTGTATGAAGTCTTTTTATTTTCATGTTTGTAGAAAAACCTTTTCTTTGTTAGTTTTCGACACACCAGCACGAGATTGTGGTCTGAAATACCAGTGATGAAGTTATATGATGTTGTGATTCTCTCTGGTCGATTACAAAATATCAGATCAATCTGTTTATTAGAACACCGTGTAATTCGAGTCGGCCCATTAACCATCTGGGAGAGATTGTGTTTGCCGGTGATCTCTTTAAGCTTTCTCCTGTCTGATTTGCTAGACCAGTTAATATTGAAATCACCAAGTATCATAAATTCCTTTCCAGTGTGTTCAAGGTTTGATACAAGTGATTTAAATTCATCATAAAAAGAATTACTCGATGACGGTGGTCGATATAGACATAAAATTATAAACGACATGTTTTCTGACAATGAGACAGATACAGCGATGCATTCAAAGTTTACTGTCAACTCATATCGAGTGCTTCGAAAGCAGTCCTTAATGTATAGAAGTAGGCCACCGCCTCTTCCAGTTTGTCTGTCTTGTCTATAAATGTTATATCCTGGCACGGCATAAACAGAGCCTGGTGAGTTAGGCGTTAACCAGGTTTCGGATAGTCCTAAAAAAATCCAAATTCGAATCTGACAAGAGTTTATAAAGTTCATCAGTCTTGGATATTATACTCCGCACATTCAGATGCCCTCCCAAAAGTCCCGTCGGCTTGACGCGAGGATTCCAGAGGATTTTCGCATGATTTACGGTTTGGATAGAGAGATAGTCACGTCTTTGTTGCAACTTCAGAAGGAAAGTATTACAAGATCCTACCGGTTTCGTTGGTTTCGTTTGTGTATTCCATGCCACTTGATCCGGGGAGGATATATATAGAATATATAGGAGCCTGAGATGGCCTTCTATCTTCAGTCGCACGGTGAGCTTAGCGGCCGCAGCGTTCTCCGTGCTCGTTGCAGTAAGAGGGGCGGCCTGGTGAGGTCATGGCACCCCCGTGTGGCCTCATACGCAGCCACTCAGCCCTGTCCCGTCCGTCCGCCACTTTTATGACAAGCTTGCCTCGAACACTGTTCCACGACACTTTTAAAAAAAAAAAAAAAGTTTAAACAGACTCGGGGCTCTCGGTTCAGAGCCTGGTTGCGCACCTGAGAAAAACTTGAGCAAGTTTGGAGTTAGGGAAACTGTGTTTTTTGGCACTCGTGTGTGTGCTCTTAGGACTGCTCTTTGCAGATCCAACCTTCCTCCTCTTGATACGACTGCGATCCGTGGGTGCCGGCGCGACCTCTGCACCTCTTTCGGGGTGCCTGAAAAGTGTCCTCATCAACTCAGAGAGGAACAGAACATTTCTTAATCTCTTCTTCCTGGCGCCCTCGACGTTTGGGGATGGGTTAGGCTGGAGCAGGCATTGCTTGGGCAAACGTTTGATGTGGTGCAGTGGGGGGAGGAGGCGGCACCTTTCTGAACAGGCACAGCTGTAGTGCTGTACCTTCTCTCTTGTTCTCCTCACAGCGTTTCTGCATCGTGGCCACGGCTGGGCCGAATAAACCTTTCGGGTTTCGAGTCTTCTCTTTTTGAGAGTCTGGATAAATTCAGCCACCTGGCTCCCTCGTCAGTGACCATCAGGGCAATGGCTCCTCTGGAGGCCTGGATCTCACCAGCGTCTCGTTGGGACCTGATGAAGTCATAGTGGACTTCTGTGTCGGGTTGAGGTGAAATGCCAGAAGAGGTTTGACAGGAACCTGTTCCCTCCATATCGGCCCAGTCCAATGCTGACTCTCACTGGATGGGTTTTTTTCGGTGGAGAGGGGGTAACTCCAGGAGTCGCTACCTCCAGGCACTCCGGGAAGACGGGTAGAAGCTGACTGGTAGAAGATTTTGCTTTCGGGAGCCTCGTACCCTCATAGCAGGACAGGGTGGTCTCCAGCTGCAGAGCTTCAGGCCCCTCAATGCCCAGCTTTGCAGCTGCCCTTCAACAAACTTCATGCAGGTCCATTGTCTGTCCATTGTTGGAGAGCCGCTGCACGAAAGGCTCGTCCACCTCGTCTTCTTCAGACCCGAGGCCGATGGACTGATGAATCAGATCCAACACCCATTTTGTTCATTTTTCCACTCAGTGATTTACTCTGGAAAACATTTGCCTCTTTAAAACACACACACACACACACACACACAGACACACACACACACACACACTTCTCTGTAAACTCTCTTGGCTTTCTGTTCAAAGGCTTAAGACTAACTCTAATAAGTGGAGGTATTGGAACATTATTTTAAAGTCCTTTCCTTAACTCTGAGCATAAAGATGCAGCAAGTGGGCCAGCCAACTCAGATGTGCTCAATACCTGATTGGTCTGGAGACCTGGTGGTTATAATGGTGACACAGCAGCTTTTTGTGAGGAAGTTTGAAAGGAGGAAGTTTGCTGCGGTTGCTTTGCTCTCTTATTGCAGTATTTCTTTGTCTGTCTTCCACCTCACCCTGACTGAACGCTAGCGAGCGAGCGATAAAAAGTGATCAGAATGCGTACTTTCCAATCAGCCTGTCCTGACATACCGCGAGCGATGTCGCTCCTTCCAGCGATCACGCCGACCCCTTATAAAATCGCCCGCGCTGTCTCTATTGGGACGACATTTCGCGGCGGCGTCCCTTTCTTATTGGTTGAAATGAACACGCTGCTTCCTGTTGACAAGCTAGTTAGCAACAGGTCAGCAGCACTCAGGGAATAATGGACGAGGAGAAGCTGATCTTTACCGTGGAACAGCACCCAGTGGTTTGTGACCCCAAACACAAGTACCACAAAGATCTGAACCGAAGGGAGCCAGAGAACTCGGTGTTTCAAGTGAGTACTTTCTGAACCAATAGAATCACTCCCGACAAAATCGTCACGCTGCATATCAGGACACCCTCGCGAAATTTCGTGGTCGCATCGCGTCAGTTTCGCTCGCTCGCTTTCAGTCAGGATGAGGTGTTACTGTAGGTATGTGAACACAAAGCTCATTGGTTAAACACAAAGCGCGAAGCTGGATTTGTTTTTCCCACTTGGTCTACTTGAGTATACATATGCATACGAATGGAATGCATAAAAATGTTTGATCTGTGTATGTGTTCAGGTGCATCCCGAGGCATCGTGTGTGTCTGAGCAACTCGTCAGACTGTCCCCAGCACAAGTGCGTCGGCCGGCCGGCAGGCTGCGACAGGAACAGCTTGGAGCCGGTCTGTGATGCCGATGGCCTAACTCACCCCAGCCTGTGCCACCTGCAGCAGGCTGGGAAGACGCTGGCTTACACGGGACAATGTCAGGTAGGTACCACGGGAGAGTGCAGGCAGCCGGGCTCAGAGACTGCCTTCTTCATCTTAACAACGACTGATTGCTGAGCAGAGTTCCAACCTTTTTCTGTGCTCCAGCCAACCCAGAGGCTAATTTTCTTCAGAAAATAGACAGACCAATAATCATCGGGATTTTGTCAACTGGTAGTCTGAGCTTGTCCAAAACAAACTGTCTTGTGTCAGTAGTTCATCATTGATATTACCATCAGTCGGGAAGAGGGAGCACATCACCCCTATCCTAGCTTCTCTCCACTGCCTGCCCGTGCATTTTAGGGTTCATTTTAAGATTCTTTTTATTTGTTTTTAAAGTTTACATGGTCTTGCCCCATCTTACCTCTCTGAGCTGCTTCACCCATATTCTCCCGCTCGTTGCCTCAGGTCAGCTGATCAGCTGCTCCTGGAGGTACCGAGGTTTAAACTAAAGCTTAGAGGAGACAGAGCTCCCAAACTATGGAACGATTTGCCGTTACATATCAGAAGTGCCCCTTTATTGTCCACTTTTAAAACTCATCTTGAGACACATTTTTATTCTTTGGCTTTTAACGCATGTTGAGACTTTTGCTTATCGTGTTTTATTGTTTCTGTTGTCTTTTCCATAGTTTGCATGTTTATTGATTTTTGTCTGTACAGCACTTTGTCGCAGCTACTGTTGTTTTAAAGTGCTTTATAAATAAAGAAGTAGTAGTAGAAGTAGGTCTACAGATACTGATCACAGCCACAACATTAAAACCACTAACGAGTAAAGCGAGTAACACTGCTCATCTGGTTATAATGAACCAGAATCCACATGGATGCTACTTTAGGAGATGCTATCTGTACTACACTTAAATTTCAGGCAAGAGTTATCAAAGTGGCACGACACCTTTTCATTTTAGATGACCGTTTTTTCTTTGTCACTGGGGCGGTTGTACATAAACTGGTGGAGGAAAATGCAATATGTGGAACTGAATGTACAGCACAGTGTGTAAAAAGAGTGTGCTTTTGGCTCAGAGTAATGCACATACATTTCAAAACTGTTCACAGGAGGCCTGCAGGAAGCCCCAGAAAGTTTGCGGCCATAACGGTGAGACCTACAACACCGTGTGTGAAGCCTTCTCTGACCGCGTGGCCGTGGACTACGAGGGCTCGTGCCGCGCTGTCGGGTCTTTGTCTGACATGGCTCCTGAACCGGCGTGCAGTTCGGTTTCCTGTCCCCCGGTATCAACACCAGGCTGTCGCCCCATCACCCCACCTGGTGAGTGGAGGAGCGCCACACAGTATTTATAAAGGTTGTAGAAACTCTTGCCTAAACTGTGACCTCTGACTCGTTTCCAGGGGCCTGCTGTCCCATATGTGCCAGCATGCTGCAGATCCTCTGGAGCAAAAAGCAGATGAACACTTTCTCAAAGGTATGAAGGAATCGTGTTGTCGTGTTTACTGCACACTGTCCACTTCAGAATGTTCATGATTTATTCACGTGTTATTCAGAAAAACTTAGTCTTAGGTCATTGTTGTGGTGATGTTTGAACTACAGTATATGGAAGAGTATCACATGGTGGGGTGTAAATTCCTCAAGGTTCTATTCTATATTTTTGTCCAGAGCTTAAAGGGGAACTCCTGGGCATTTGAAGCGCGTTTCCATTGCTAGAGGTTGTCAAATACTGATAGTAGGACACAGACAGGTGCAAATCTGCGCTCCCTGTGTGGAGATCGCGCTGTTCGCACACCCTGTCATGCGAGGCTAATACGTGGTGGCTAAGGGGCAAGCGCTAACCCTTCCACGTAAAACAACAACTTGCACACTGCAGAAACGTCACACCACTTTATAAACCATCCGACAATAAAGTCACAAGCCTTACCATCAAAACCATATGCATGGTTCTCACATTACTGGCATGGGGACGTTACAAAACAACTTTATAAACAGCATGTAACTCACCGGGTAGTTGTAGGCTCGCGCATGTGAAAGCCCAAAAGAGTCGATGGACGATAATCCCATATACAAAGCAATTATCTTCTCTAGAAAAACTGCGCTTAAGTATTTAAAACATTACAACAATACATGCCCAGTAAATTGTTGTAATGTTTTAAATACTTGAGCGCAGGTGGTGACATGACCAATGGTAGGTTTGTACTCTGTGTCTGGAGGCTGTAATTGCATGAGCTCTCCACTTGAGGGGGCTACAAATCCAAAAAGCCTACATTACCCTCACTGTAAATGACTAAATCTGGTCTAAAGGAAGAACAGCATTTTATACAAGGAGAAAAAGAAGACTGTTTACTGTAGGAGAGTAAAAGCAGGACTGTGAGTGTCCCAGTCAACACTATTTTTCATACCATGTTGAAGATGAAGGCAAACAAAAAGTGATTAAAGTTGTGAAAATATACCCGAACACTGATGGTATTTTAGTACAATGTAAATATTTGGTATTCCAGTATAACTCAGAAGTGTTCAGCAAAGTTTATTGTCAATGACAACGATCAAGATTCAGGTTTTCATGATATATCCACTGAAGATGGTAGTTTAGCCACCTCACCGCAGCAAAAGATCTGCTCCGGAAAGAAAAATGACTCTTATGTCTTATGTCTGTCTTCCATTTGTCCTTTCTCGAAATAACCAAAATTATTGCAGTTCTGTAGTTCTTGACCAAATTTCTAAGCGGTGCAGTACATTCATCTGACAGCTGCGGCTCGGGATTTTCTTGCAGCGTTTTGGTTTTTATGCAACAGAGCCTCTTAACAAGTTTGAAATCTGATTTTCTTATTTTTTTCCAACCAAAAGCAGCTACATATTCATTTTTCTTCTTTCTTTTTTTTTTTTTTAAAGATTTCCACCAATGCTTTTGTTAGACGCAAGGATGCCTTTGTAATAATCAAAATGTAACTTTATTTATTTTATTATTTTTATTATTATTATATTTTATTATTATATTTTTATTTGATTTGATTTTTTTATTACTTTTTTAGTAATACTAACCATCCCAAAAAAAGTCAAATTTAAGTGTTAATGGATTTTAAGAACAGGTAGTGTCACAGGCAAAAATGGCAAACTTCATTACTGTTTATTTCTTCAGATTGAAATGCAATTAATGTTACCACAGAACAAACACAACACACATGAGGACAGCCAATAGAATAATAGAAGAAAAGAGGAGCCAAAGGCTGGGAGCCACGGTCCTCGGTACCCAAATGTAGTTAAATTAGATAAACCAGAAAAGTAGAATGCTGCACAGTATGTCCAAACCCCCTCACTTTACAGCCGCTGTATAACTGGTGTCCTCTCAGATGCTTCCCGAGCCCCTTTAGATGTAAGCCCCCCCCCAACGTTAAACAGTAGTACAATCTGATACCCACCCGTGCTCAATTCTGACATGCTAGCAGCTAACTCCCACCGCATTTAATTCTGATTTGCTTAATCATACTGTAAAGTCCTTTTTGGCTGATAGTCAACTTGAAAGTAATCCTCTGCATAAGCACATCATAGGAAGGCTTAGCATTAAGCCTTTTTAATACCAAACACAAGCAGAGTTGACTTGGTCTCCAGCCAGAAGATGTGAGAGAGGAACTGTTACTGGAGTAAAGGGCCACAGTAGCTCAGCCTGCTAGGAGAAACCACAGCACTCTGTAAGGAAGGAATACCGCCTTCCTGATTTACCTTTCATTTAGTCTTTCTCCATTGACTTCAGTCACGATCAAAAACTTTACAGTTGTGACGAATGCCCCCAAATGAGAAAAAGACAGAATGGAAGCCACATCAGGGGACGACTCCAAACACTAGCGAGCAGTTTTGGTTACCTGCTGAACAGTAAGAGTGGAAAACAGAAACAAAGCGGGTGGAAACTTTGTCTAAGGCTGAGCCAATTTTACTGAAGCATGAGCAGTTTATTGCAGAGATCACCTGTCTATGATGGTAAATCATGAATACTCACAACCTGCTTTTTCTGCATATACACCGGCATGCAGTCTGAAATCAGCCTCAGTGACGGCATTATGTGGGCTCCGTTTTGTTCCGGGTGAGCAGTACTAACCGCTCTTACCAACACTTCTTATCAGTCTGGTACTTTAATGACACTCAGATCAATTGTTTATTTGTATTAACTATACAAATAAGTGCTCAGAGATGTATATTTAAAGCTCCAGCTCAGACCACTTAAAACCACTTTGGAAAACTCCAACACTCTGCTGGCTAATCAATGATGTCGTGTCATTCTTCAGCCAGTAATATCCACAGCTGAAGCACTGCACCGTTATACGGTGTAAATGTAATTCACAAGAGATGCAAACATCAGTGTCGAAGGACAAAGTTTGTGGAAAAAAGGTGTCAAGCCAGTGTGCCCGAAATAAATACCCTTCGACCTATTCCAGTGTCCATTCCACGTGCCTTCCTATGTGGCCTTTGGTCGTAATGAACAGTTTGTGACAGCGCATCTTAGCACCCAACAACAACTTTATCATACCGACCAAACAGCAGTATCTGACACCAAAGTGATTATAGATGACATGGCCTGGATTTGTTTTAACACTGGGTGTAAAGATTCAAACAGAACTAGAAATGCACGTTTAGAAAATGCGCTAAAGCTCTTTTAGCTCTCAGACCGGTAAAACTGAATGAACTGATTCAATGCATGATTACGTCATTCAATAATTTAATTTTTCAATTCAATTCAATTCATTTTTATTTATATTGCGCGGAATAAAACAAATGTCATCTCAAGGCACTTAAATAATAAAGTCCAATTCAAGCCAATTAGAATTCAATTCATTGTAATTATAATTATTTATAATTATTTATAATAATTAATTTAAGAGAATGACACCCCTCCAGGATCTTCCAAGCTTCATATACCCAGAAGCATATAATAGTTCTCAGTAGTGGCTCTGGCGCTGCTTGCACTGAAACTGGCCCCAACCCCACCTGCTACTTGTGAAGCTCTTACTAAACAAATTGATTTCTTCCATTTCCTTCCGTGTAATGACAAGCTGGGCTTGGTTGGTAGCTGTTTTCACATTTCACATCCGTTTGTGTTTGTAAAGGCTTCCTGTTTTGATAGAATGGAGAATTCCGAGGGACCAATCTCATTGTTGCTCTGTCCTTATCGAGTTCCAGTGAAACTTGTTATGTTACCTCAGAAAAACTCTGAGCTTTGAGCAAAAAAAAGTCAGACGTCTGCAGCTTGATAATTACCATCAAAAATATTTTGATCATGCGAGCTGCTCATTTGCATTCCAGCCCAAACGTCTGGGGAAATGAGTGCTTCGGTTTAACATCTCAGTGGATGCTCGGTCCGGCTCAGTCTGCCGTACTGTTTTTTATGATTTCCATGGAAAGACGAAAAGTTTACTTTGTAGCTGATAACATCGATGTGTCCATACTGTGTTGGTTGTAAATGGGTATCTGTTCATTTTGATCTTAATATTTCTGTGTACATTTCCAACTCTAAACTAACTCAATTTAAATGCAAATTAAAATAAAATAATTTTAAGAATTTTAAGTGATGTGCAGCTGTAAAATGAGGGTTGAATTGACACGTCTCAAGGGCCTCAGGTATGGAGAGTTTGTTGTGTTTCTTCGGTAATTTCCTCTTCATTGCGTCTCTCTGAAGCTCTGAATCTCCCTGCCTTGATCTTGGCCTTCAACCTTCGTCTCCGTTACTGTTCTTTGTGTTGTTCATCTTGTTGCCAAGCATCTCTAGGATCACTGCAGCTGTGTTGTACATCAGCTCATCGACCTCTGTGATGGTCCCAGTAGGTATAGTACGTTGTTCAGAAGGTATGTCGTCTCTTAGCCTGGGCAAATGGCCACGCAGGCTCCAAGTATCCGGGTCAGCTGCCCTTGTGTTAAGGCTATCGGGGCTTTCCAATGGGGCCTGGTACCCATTCTTGGGTGGGGACGATGACGATGTATCCCCCCCTGACCTGCCGTCCTGGCTCCCCCTTGCCGTAGCATCTTTGTTGTACCTCATTGATCTCTAATTGTGATAGCAGATTCCGTTTTTCCGAACATTAGAACACAGGGTCAGAAGTTGTTTCTTAGATAGTTTAGATGTTGGGTTTTGAAGTATCCATTGGTCCCACATCCTCTGCACATATCCCCTCTCACTGGGATTGCTGGAGTAGTAGAATTCCAGCAATGTGAGATTGTTCACTCTATTCCATGAATGTTCCAGTAGCCCACTCACCATCAGCACGTCCTGACACCTGACGCGGACCTTGTTAATCCGAGGCTTCACTTCTATGTCTCTCGCTCATATTGATACTGAGGTTGCTGGAGGCATGCCTTATTCAGAATGCATGTAAAATATACTTCTTGATTCTTAGGTTTAAAAAACATCACCTTGGTGTAACAAAAGCCGACACTTTGAGCATGAAAGGGCTGTTTTTTTTCAGCGTACTTGACATTCAGTACTTCTTAGTTGATATTTTCAAATGGCACTTAAGTTTTGCTTGAGAGTAAGACAGCATCATTTATGTAACTCTTCCTGTCTGTGGTCTTCTGTGTGCAGTTGAATAAGAACCAGCCGGTGACCATCCACAACATCCTTCAGATCCTGCGGCTTCATGTCTCTGTACCACAGTGTGACGTCTTTGGCTACCTAAGTATCGACCACCAGCTGGTGGTCCTCATCGTCCCAGTGGACCACCAGCCGACACCATTGCAGGTAACACACACTTGTGGTTTTAAAAGCCCACACAAATAGATGGATCGTTTTGGGGTTTTTTTGTTCTCTTATAACTTTTGCGCTTCCCTGCAGTGTGTTACGTCTCAGTTGTTAGTATCCTAAGTGTGTGTGAACATTTTGTTCACGGTCATGCTGTGAAAAGCTCATTTTTTCTGTTGCATAGAAGCATTTAAGTTCACATTCTATTGAAAAAGAGTGCTGTTTCTGAATACATTCCATAAACTATCAAATCTAACAGAGGCTAAAGCAGCGCAGGCATCGTAGGCAACACAGGCTTGGCGATTTGGACAATTATAAGACAGTTTCCATATCAGAGATCATGTGACAGTGGAATTATGTGGGATCACTCCCTCTTTCTGGTATTAGAGCACAAGAAACTTTTTTTTTATCCATTTTTAAGATTGGAGACGCATTTTGTTAAACATGACAATAAAGCCAATAAAGTTGATTTCTTTTCTCACTCAAGTATACAAACACTTTCTACACACGAGTGCAAACAAATCTGTGTTTAGCTCTGCTAATTATGTTTCTGAACATAAATATTCATGATTGGAGTGATGGGGGGGGGGGCGATTCATCTGTCTCCTTTACTGAGTCTCACTGGGATTATGCCAGTAGTTTGTTGTCATGATATTCTGCTGTTTGTGTGGCCACAGATATGTTTATAAAGCAGCAACAGCAGGTCGCTGCCTCATGGGACGCGGTTGGGACCCCCGTTGGACATGAAATACTGACATAAGAAGCTTTTTCACGCCTGGTGGCTTGCACTGAGACGAGGCACCCGATTGGCGTATTGGTGCTTTTGGCTTTGAGGCCGCAAAATTATATTTTCATTCAAAATATTTGTTATCTGTTTTCTTTGTAATTAATAGCTCTGCAGGTACAAAGAGACTGAATGCAGAGGCACTCGCAACACCTTCTATTTAAAACTGATACATAACGGTAAAGTCGCTCTCACAGTTTCACCCATCAGGACATAATAAAACATCTTGTCCCCCCCAGGTTTTAAATTTAGATTTTTTTCTTTAAAAACTGAAAAATACAGTAATGCATAAAAAATGACTCACTCATTTGAATGAACTCAAAATGGAAAAACTAAATGCGCTCTATGATTCAGCAGTTTGGAGAACCGCCATTCGTTTGAACAAGTTCAAAGGGATCATTATCTTGGACCGTTCTTTCTGTCAACGTGGCTTCAGTTCAGGGAGGTTTGCCGCATTTGGCATGGAGCCTATCCCAGCTGTCATTGGGCGGGAGGCACGGTACACCCTGGGTACACTGGGTCAGCAGTCCATCACAGAGACAAACGAGACTCACTCACTCACTCTTAGGGCCAATCAACCTAACATCCATTTAAAAAAAATTTAAACTATGCTTCTAATCTTTGGTACATCCATCCATTTCCTATACCTGCTTAATCCAACTGTAGGGTCTCAGGGGTGGCTGGAGCCTATCCCAGCTGTCATTGGGCGAGAGGCGGGGTACATCCTGAACAGGTGGGCAGTCCATCACAGGGCCACACAGAGACAAATGGCCAGAGAGAGACCAATTAACCTAACATGCATGCTTTTTGACAGTGGGAGGAAGTCAGAGTACCCAGAGACAACCCACTAATACACAGGGAGAACACATAAACTCCCCACAGAAAGGCCCCAGCTGGGAATCGAACCTGGGACCCTGGAGCCTCTTTGGTACATGGAAGAATGAAATCTTTAAGTTTAAGTTGTTTTTATTTATTTATTTTACTATTGCGAGCCAATGAGAATAAACAGCATGAACCTTGAGAGAGTAAAAACACACACACTCCACACACTGTCCAAACAGCATCATTGTTGGTATCAAATAAAGTTTATACATCTCATATGATTCAGACAAATTTTGCAGATGGAAAATCATACAAAGCAGAATAGCTTGCCATACTGGAGGAGCTAGCTAATGAAAAACCACAAAGAACATGTTTTTAGGAATCACAGACACGGACCTTCGTGAAGAGAGTGATGAATGAATGTTCTATGCAAGCTGAGCCAGAAACTCACCTTTGTTTAGCAAAATCCAGCAGAGTTTGCTAAGGCCATCGCAGTTTCACCAAGTGTTGTCAGTTCATGGTTTTCTCTTATCCCTGGCTGGAGGAGCACATGCAATAAAAGCAGTCAGTTTTGTGAATGAGACTAACGGTATAAAAACCCTGCAAGGATCCCCGTGCAGACAAGGATTATACAAATTATTACCAGCCTTTTCTCTGGCATTCACTTCAGGCAGGACTCGGGTCAGGGATGTCCCATCTGAGTCACCAACAACACTAACGTGTTCTTTTCAGTCTTCTTTTTGGATAGCATTTCTAATTTTGGTGTTCATTCCACTCATTCAGGGGGGAGAAGAAATGTAGTACTTTTCGTGGTTTTCAGGTGATATTTTGTCCTTAACCTAGCAAAGTTTTTATTTACTCATTTCTTCACTCATTTACTTGGCCTACAACTGGTTTAGTTTGGAAATGTCACAAATCAATAGTATTCCCAAAGAATTCCCATTGCAATTACAAGATAACATGGTGGAACGATCTCCCGACTGATGTCAGGACATCTGAGTCGCTGCCCATCTTTCGCTGCAGGCTGAAAACCCATCTCTTCAGGAAACACTACCCAGATCCGCCCTCTTAGGACATCACCTGTTTCGTCCTAGCTCCTTACGCACTTATTTGTTTCCTAAATTGTCTTTGTTTTCTAAATTCTCTTCCCATTTGTTTAGGTACCTAACTTACCGCACTTACTCTAGCACTAGTTATGCTCTTAGTTGTTTGGTTTTGAAAGGAAATGCACTTGTGATTTCTTGTGAGTTCTTTTGCCTACCGATGTGGAACACACTTATTGTAAGTCGCTTTGGATAAAAGCATCTGCAAAATTACCGTAATGTAATGTAATAACAAGCAACAATGCACTGACCTATGCACTACCTCCACTGGCAGTAGGTTTGACTTTCAAGAAGTTATTAAACTGAACTTTTTCACAGCAGATATTAGCAGGACAGATGTACTGTATTAATGACGGGTGCTTTCCACGTGGAGGAGGCTCTTTTCTGCAGCTAACCAGCATGCACGTGCTCTTGTTGATGCGCCCGAGTTTGTCCTAGTTCAAGTAAGAATGTCTGAAAAGCATCCAGAAGAATGGGTTAAAAAACACCAAATCACGGCTGTGCTCCATACAGGTGTTTTCTGGCTGATTTCTGGTCGCAGTCTGATTTAATTTCGACACCAAAATCAGTTCAGTGCTGTGAAAGGACGAAGGTTGAAAAGAACGAGAATAAAAAATAAAGACACAAAGAGGACAGTGAAAAACCAACATCTGATTTAAAAGAGGCCATAAATGGTCAATCTCAGGCTACAAAAAATGGCCTTGTTTTTGCTGGCATTTTTAGTGATTGTAGGACTGTTTGGTGAGTTTTTCTGCTGAATCTGCTAGTGTGTCCTGCCTCCACCTCTGGCACCCTCCATACTTTCATTACCCGAACCAGGGTTTGAATCCCATTCCTACTTATCTTTACCTCTTCTATTTCTACCCCCTACCCGAACCAGGGTTTGCATCCCTGCCCCGCTATGACAGGTTTGCAGTTGGTGAGAGGCTGGGGTAGCTTGTGGTTGTGGAAGAAAATATGGCTGTTGTGGTGTGAGGAGCAGTGAGGGCTGGCATTAAGGGAGTGACTCTGGGACGCCAGTGATCACTGTCTAGCCTCCTGGAGGTGTCGTGGGCCTAACTAGACGAAACACCGATGAAAGGAGGTTCCCACCTGATGGGAACCTCAGGTGACATGTTGGTCAGCACTGCTCACTGATCTATGTAGGGATTATAGGGATCAGAAGGTTCTTTACTGGGTACTGACCCAGTATTAGAAGGTTAATTGTTGAATTTAGGGAATTATTCACTGAGTCTGGTCCATTTTCTTTTGTAGCTCAATTTTCTTCTGTTTACTTTGAATATGCACGTATTTACCTGAACCGAGGAAGGAAATGAATAAATCACCAAACCCCTCAATCAGTTGTGTTAGATAAGCTTTACCTTAAAAAATCTTATGCTCAGTCCAACAAGCATCCAGTGCGAAATCTCCTCAAAGCCTGAGCAGCACCACTTCACTCGACAACAGAAACACAGAGAAAAGACGTTATCTCTAAAGTATTCTTACAGCTGAAGTAAGAAGCATTCTGAATAAACCATTTAACATGATCAACATGAGAGGACCAGCTGTGAGGTTCTCCCTGTCCCATGCCAAGGGAAGCTTTATGAATGTAAAGCTCCCCTTGATACCCTTCAACTGCTCATTTATTTATTTATTTATTTATTTATTTTTGTTACAATACTTAACATGTGATAGTGCCGAACCGGACCAGGGGACAGGGAAAGAGGGAGAGCAAAGAAAAAGAAAGGAACAGAAATAGGAAGAAACAATCATAGAGTGTGTGTGTGTGTGCATGAACATGCAATACACATAGATGGTCCCACACAGGTCCCACATAATAACCATGCTTAATTATGAGTGTATAAGTGTATAGGGCCACAATCCACCTCTGGCCAAGCGCCCCGGGAGACAAGACCTGCCCACAGGTGGGTGAAGCCGCGATCAGGAACAGCACAAGCAGGCCAGAGGACAGCAAGACCCAGACCCAGACCCAGTCACCCCATAAATCAGATAAGAAAACTCAAAAATAAAAAACTAATAATAATAAAAAATAAATAAATGAATAGCATCCATCCCCCAACTCCGCTGGGCTGTGGCGCAGCCACCACAGACCCCAAACCAACAGGACAACTCCTACTCCTGGCCCCTCCCGCCCCAGGCAGCAACCAGGTAACAAGGGTGTGGGAAGACCCCTCCCCTCGCCCCTCTGGCTCTTCCATATTTTCTAATAGTGAGCATTTAAAATTAAGGGGCAGGCAACCTTGTGGAACTGGGAGCGTGGCCCTCCGGGCAGCCAACATACCCTAAGAGCCCCGCCCACCAGATACCACTCAGTGCTACCACCCCCCGACCCCCCGCCCACACACACACACACACACCTATAACCTAACAGGTAGTCTGAGCACAGTGTCTGCATGCCTCATGTAACTTGAGGGCTCAGGCCAGTATTAACATTGTGGTCACAGCTGGGTCAAATAGCAAAAAACAAAAAAAAGTTGATGGTTTCAATGAGTTGACTTAAAGAATATGATTCAAATTTCACCTTGTCTGAAAGCATCATTTGCACTCTGTTTTTTTTATGTTGTCAGCTATATTAGAGGGAGAAAGGGAGTCATGTAGCATAGTTTACACTCAGTATTTCATTGTGCCAGGAATGATTGTGCCTCTGCAGGCTTCCGCCTCAGAGTATGTGAATGCTGCCATTGTGTGAAGCTTTTGAAATAGTCTGACAACAAAAGCTTTATTAAAATTGATCAGTCAGAATGAAAAGAAACGCATTTCAGCATTCCATTCCAGCCATCTTGTCTACCTACTCAAGGTTGATTCAGACCCATTTCAATCAGTTGCTCTTGCCAGGCGTCTTTTGAGAACTATAATGCGCCAAAACCTGAGGAACTGAGTTTATCATTAATGCTGTCAACAGTGAAAAAAATGGGAACGAAGATATAGATAATGAGATAATGATCCTGAATGCAGCTTATGTTTATGTTTATGCATTTGGCAGACACTTTTATCCAAAGCGACTTACAGGGAGGCAGGTAGGGTAAGGGGATCTTGCCTAAGGACCCCTACTGGAGGTAGTACCTTTCATGCAGGGGATTTTCACCTACATGAAAGGTGGCAATCTTAAAATCTGGATATGTCCTATGTTACTGTTCATTGATAAATGCTCTTTGTAGAACAGTTGAATAAAAGCGATATCACACTCAAGATGAGAACAATGCATGTGATTTTTTTTTTTGTTTTTAAGCACATGTATCAAATCAAAATCTCAATCAAAACCTTTAAAAACCCACAACAATAAGCAGTCTTAGCAGTTGAGACAAGCTTCCTCTGCAAGGCTATTAGTTTGGACTGTTACTTAGCAACAGCCTCTCAGCTCCTAATTAACAGACACTGACATGGACTGAGGTACTTTATATATCCCTAACCATGTCTGAATGTTGTTCATTTTGCACTTATAGTTTGATTTGTAAATAGAAATAATAATGATGATGATAATTCAAAAGCACAGCCGATAAACTTCATCCTAAAGCACAGAGCGGGATTTCGCCTGCTCTCCGCGAATTCTGAGTACAGTTTAAAGGAATTACGACAAAAGGTAGCTTATTAGTAAAGTGAAGGACTGTCAAACACTCAGAGAGGACTGTCTGAAAAAGAAGAGTTGACTGAGGGTGAGTTTAAAACCCTTTTTTTGTGATTTATCTTCTTCACAGTTTTTGCTTCCACTGCACACATATGCTTTATCGTGCCAGGCTGCCGTCATAAAAAGAACTACATTATAATGTGGTCATTACCAAGTACATTCCTTTAAATGTATACGACTACCTCCTCTCCATGTCTCTTGGCCAACTCACTATTGAGCGGTCATGAGCCAAAGTTGTGCATCAGTGCAACAACATGATTTTTTTTAGTCAGCAGACAATTTTTTTTGAGGGGAGGGGGGTCAGGTGCAGAACGAATAGCAAACATGGATCAGTGGGATTGCACTAAAGTTTAGAACATTTGTAATGCAGTTGCCAACTTTAGTGTAATCCTACAGATCCATCTTTCACAAATGCACAGGATAAGATTCACAAATGCACAGGATAAGATTCACAAATGCGCAGGATAAGATTCACAAATGCGCAGGATAAGATTCACAAATGCGCAGGATAAGATTCACAAATGCGCAGGATAAGATTCACAAATGCGCAGGATAAGATTCACAAATGCACAGGACAAGATTCACAAATGCGCAGGATAAGATTCACAAATGTGCAGGATAAGATTCACAAATGTGCAGGATAAGATTCACAAATGTGCAGGATAAGATTCACAAATGTATTTCTGATGCACACACAAATATAACTTGATTTACAAACGGTTTCTGATCTGTGGAATTCGCTGCATTTGTGTGTGATTTCTGAGACTCCCCTGACTTGAGTCAACCCTCAAATGTCTTTTTTTTAACACGGAACGATCTGCAACCAATCAGATATCTTCCTTGTTTCAGTCAATCATAAGAACGCATCCAACGTGAGAGACGATTTACTCATAAGCCAATCACATTAAGCCATTCAAACTGCGCTATATGCATGGGAATGTCAGTCAGTTCAACATGGCTTCCAGCAACGACAGCAGAGCGATCGTCCTAAATAAACCCTGTTATCTGTTGAAAAGGAGGTAGGCTACATCACACGCAGCCAAATGTGGGCAACATACAGGACCGAAGCCTTAATTAGATTAGATTATCTGTGCTGGAAAGCTCTGTTTGTGACGCATGACGCATCCAAAACACGTAACCAACCATTTTGCTTGGATCCAAATGTGTAATATGAATTGATTAAAACTCAAATTCTCAAACGAATTTTGAAAAAAAGACAAAGAAACTGAGGAAGTGCTGCAGTGAAATTCAGATCTTTCTTCTTGTGTTTTCCAGATTGAAGCCTGCAGTAAGGAGGCTGAGAAAATCGATTCCCTCATCAACTATGCCAGCCCCACTTTGGTCTCCCATGTGCCCCTGTCTGCCTTCCTCACCTCCGACATCAAAACTTCCTCCATCCAGTCCTCCGGGGGCTCGCTGCCCTCACCTCTGCCCCCTGGCCTGTGCTTCCTGCTGGCTCTCCTGATTTCAGCAGTGCCGGGACTCCACCAGCTTTAAGTGCCTACTATTCGGACCCAGGTTCTCCTCAGCGCCATCCAGGCAGCGTGTCTGCGCTGCCATGGAGCCGGAGGAGGCAGCCATGTTGACAATCATTCCCTCTGAATCACCCGCGTTTTAAACAATCAAGCTGGCGGAAAAGCTATTATTATGGAAAGCTTTTGTATGAACAGTATTAATTAGTGATGATTTACTCACTGGGTTCCCCTCCAGTGAAGTGTGTGAGTGTACATGTGTGTGTTTGACCTTTAAGAAGCATTTGGCTTCATACCAACAGTTTTTATTGAGCAGTGCCAGCAGCAAACTCTCCTCTGAAAACTTGAGTGGGAATGTAAATTTGATGACTCATTCTGTCTGGCGCCCAGGCTGTGGATGTGTGTGTCCAGTAGGAGGTCCAAGACAGACGAGGGCAAAATATCCTCAATTGGCAGCACGGGTGGGTGATAAATTACTTGGAATTCTCTTTGCTGCACAGACACACACAACTGGTGTCACTACGTCAACATGTCTCCGTTCAGTTTGAGCCAGATTAGCATTTAAGTGATTCAGCCTCCTGTACATGAACACACACAGTCTGTACTGCAGTGTTTGGTGGATATACATGTGAGGTGTATACGAACCAAAAGGTGTGAACCTCAAACCTCATCAGTGTTAGTGCCATGCTCGTGGACTGAGCCAGTTCCGGTGGAATTAATCCAGCGTCCAAAGTCAGCTCTCACTACTCACCAAAGTGCCCCAAATCTGGACCAATCAAAACTCTAACACACGTTTGAAATACTGACAAACATTCCGGTTCTGCTTTGTTTCACGCAGCAGTGCAGTGAAGCAGGTCAAACTGTGACTTTGATCAGGTTTTCCCTGAGGACATGGAAGTTTTTTTGCCAAAGCAGCTGTGATAGCACTTCATCTGATGTGGTGCTCCTATCGCAGCATTAACACAAGTACACTCTGAGTGCATGAAAGAATACCAACCGCGACGGTTGGTTTTGCTCATGATGTGTCTTTTTACACAAACAAAAAAATCCCTCAGGACGTGTTAGAAAAGGGTTTAAAACTTCATTTTTGGCAGAGTGAGATTTAAGGTGATTCACTTTAGAACATAAGATTTCCAAAATGAGCACAAGGTCATTCTTTCTGATTCTTACACATCTATGGTGAATCAATGGTAAGATTATCCTCTTCAACCATCTTGGTGAAGATTATGTCACTTAATAGTGGATAAAAATGTATGTTTTCCCTTCAAGTTGGGAACTTGCTTTTGTCCTGATGAAAATTTGTTATACGTCAACTAACTAACGTATCAGTTCATGAAGGCTTGCTCATGGAGTCTTGTTTAGCAGCCAAAGCTCAAATGTCAGAATGTCTGTGAGATCAGTGGTTAGAGCTAAATACCTGGAAATGTCACGATGAATTAAGATGGACATATCTCCACTTTTAATGAATAATCGGACCTAGATGATTGAAATTTAGAAAGTGCTACTTTATTGAGCTAAACAATGGCCATGATTGGACACTCTTCAGTAGGTGTTATTGTTTATATATTTTTTTATGTATTTTACTGCCTTTGTTTACAGGATTACAATCTGCAAGACAGATAATATATAGTGATATGTGTTAGTGCCTTCCTTAGTTCGTGTTCAGAGTGTAAATGAGGCACTGAAATGAGGTATTTTACGAGCACCACTTCTAACAAAGCGCTACACAGACGTTTCCCATCAGCAAGTGAAAGGTCCATTCTGATTTAAGGACGTGGTGAAGCCTGGATCATCAGTCCTTTTGTATGAGGCCAGTAGTACTGAAAAGCATTAAAAGGGATGTGTTCTCTCAGTTCATGTGAGAAAGAAGCCATTAAACAACAAAGACAATCATTTAATCGCTGCCTCCAGTCCACTTGAGGTAGAGAAGATTTTTTTTACCACAGTATGCCTTGCATATAGTGTCTTATATGAAGTATTAATGAAAAGCAATAACTTGTTAAATGTCTATGTTTGATATTGATCTAATAATGAAATTTAAATACTGATCACCTATGTGCCATGTTTTTTTTAAACAAATAATTGTTATTCTTTATTGCATGATGACAATTATGAAGTGTCTTTATTCCAGAATGTAGTACGGTGTGTGTTGTTCTGTTGTGTGTGTGTTTGTCTGTCTGCCTGTAGAGCACAACATGTCCCCATCTCTAACAGTATTACTGTGCTAGGCAGCTCTGTAGCAGGGAACCCCCACAGCTTCTCCCATCTATTACTATTTGTATTATTATTATTATCATTATTATTATTATTAATGTGAATATGGTTATTATTGTTTGTATTGTCTCTTGAGCTTAAATGGATTTTAATTATATTTCAAGATTTTGTATGAGGTCAATAAAATTCATCTTAAATCAACAAAAAACTAAATGAAACTGAGACTTCACTTGCACTGCTTTACAGAAACATCTGCTCCTGATCAATTATTCCTCAACTGAGAAGTAAGTACACTTATGAAAGTACACTTATTCGCTTTCTCTCACTGGATAATTAACAATCCTCTGCAGTAGCCTGAAGAGCTTGGAGCTAGCTGGACATAGTTAGCATATTTTTAGCCTAGCTTAAACACTAGTCTAGCATCTGGGGAAACTGCTAGCCTGCCTCATACAGAACCACACCATGGAGCATCTTCTTTTCTTTTTTTACATTGACCTACAGTTACTGGTTGGGAATTTAATTCTGCCTTCTGTAAATACTGGTACATATGGCGTGGCGGTAAAGATTGGAAAGAAAAGGCTAATGCTACATGTCTGACAAAAAGTCGGTGTTGTCACTTTTTGTTAAAACAGAGACATAATATTCTTATTTTGCAGGACAGAGAAAGATTTCTGCTATAACATTAAAATAAAGAAAATAATTCTGCTCTCAAATGGAACGTGAGTGTGTGGGATCATGCAGACGTCCCAAGTTCCAAAAACTCATTTCAGGGAGATGCTTAGCGACCCCCCTCCCTATTTCAAATCAAATCAAATTTATTTGTATAGCACATTCCATGTACAAACAATTCAAAGTGCTTTACATTCTGCTTCTTGGCTTGCCTAGTCGTCATATTAAAGGGTCTCATCACAAAAGACTGTTCAGTATTCTCACATTTGCTGCACGTAAAAATATATTGCTTAAATGGATTGATAATGCCCCACCTACAATTAAAGGATGGCACAAAATTAAATTTGACTTACTACCAATGGAATACCTGCCGTACAGATACAAATGTAAGATTGATGACTTTGGTAGGATTTGGACCCCTTTCTTTAAATATGTAGGTAAAAGGCTTACAACCATTGTATTAAAAGGGATGATAGATGGTAATGAGGAAAACTGGATAACTGATGTTTTTGGGTGATGTGACTGGATATAAGTTTAGTTATGATTAATTTTATGATTTATTGATTCGTTAAAATAGTATTTCCTCTCTAAATAGGCTGTTATTTTCATTATTGCCCTACGTGTATTTGCTACATCGCTGTCATTTGTAATAGGACTGAGTGTGTGTACTTTGTTCCCACATCCTCCCAGTGATACTCTCACGGTATGCTGATGTATGAGTTCATCACAAGACATGTTGTTTGTTTGTTTCTCGTGGCCATGTTATTTTACTTTGTTTGTTTGTATTCATGTTGAAAAACGTAATAAAAATATTAATAATAAAAAAAAAAAGTGCTTTACATAAAATAAAAGCATTGCAGCAGGGAGTGTAAGAAGCATTAAAAATACATAAAAGAATATAAAGAGAAACAAATAAAATAATTCAAATGAATTTAAAGTTTAATCTCCACTGGCAGTTTGTTCCACTTGTTTGCAGCATAACAGCTAAATGCTGCTTCTCCATGTTTAGTCTGGACTCTGGACTGGACCATTTAATTTTGGGGGTCTCTAATTTTGCCTATTTATCAACATATTAAATTGGGGATTTTTTAAAAGGCTTAGACAGGCTGGATATAGATAGTTAGATACTGTAGCTGGCTAGTTAGATATAGGCAAGGCAAGGCAAGGCAATTTTATTTATAGAGCACAATTCATACACAGGGCAATTCAAAGTGCTTTACAGCTACATAAAATCACAAGAAGGCAATAAAACCATTAAAAAGGAATAAAAAAAATAAAAGAAAGAAATTTAAAAAAGAAAGAAATTTAAAACCCATTAAAATAATCATTAAGTAATTAAAAAGTGAAGAGTGCAGATAAAATACTTTCAGGTGTCATATGCACAGCTAAATAGAACTGTTTTCAGCCTGGATTTAAACATTGTCAGAGTTGAGGCCTGTCTCACATCTTCTGGAAGACTGTTCCAGATTTTTAGGGGCATGAAACTGAAACGCAGCCTCACCTTGTTTAGTCCTGACTCTGGGCACCAGCAGGAGACCCCTCCCTGAGGTTCTCAGAGTCTGAGTTGGTTCATATGGCTCTAACATGTCAGACATGTACTTTGGCGCTAGACCATGAAGAGACTTGTACACAAGCAGAGCTGTTTTAAAGTCTATTCTCTGAGCGACAGGAAGCCAGTGCAGAGACCTGAGCACTGGACTAATGTGGTCGTATTTCCTGGTTCTAGTCAGGACTCCAGCAGCAGCGTTCTGGATGTACTGCAGCTGTCTTACAGCCTGTTTAGAGAGCCCAGTGAGCAGGCCGTTACAGCAGTCTAACCTGCTGGAGACAAACGCATGGATCAGTCTCTCTAAGTCTGGTTTAGACACTATTCCTTTGATTCTGGCAATGTTTTTTAAATGGTAAAAAGCTCCTGATGTTACAGATTTAATGTGGCTGTTAAAGTTCAGGTCTGAATCCAATATTACCCCGAGATTTCTAACTTGATAGTTAGGTTTTAGAGAGAGAGTCTCAAGGTGACTGATAACACTTTCTCTTTGTTTCTGTGGGCCACAGACAATGATTTCAGTTTTGTCTGAGTTTAGCTGGAGGAAATTGTTTTGCATCCACACACTGATCTGTTATAGGCCTACACAATTTAGTAACTAAATGTGTATTGATCCTTTGAATAAGTCTTTGATACGTTTTGCTTTAGTTTATAACAGCATTTAACCTACAGAAATAAAATGCAGATGGTGGTGAGTTTAACTTAGCCTACCTCCACATGTCTTTTACAGTCATTAAGTTGCTCTTTTTTAAAAGTGAACTTGCGTTCTAAGCTCGAACGGTAACGTTGTGTCCGCTGCCATGTTGGACTAACACTCTACAAGCTTCGGTGTCGCGCATAGACGTCGTCATCGTCTTGCTGCCCCCCCCCCCTTCTGTGATTGGTTCCCTAACTCAGGCAAAATAAGGGCGGTGGTTTCCAGGCTGTCTTTGCAGTGTGAATGAAATCGCGCGCAAAGCAGCATGGGAATTCCCAGACTACTAGTTTGCCTCAATTAGTGAGAAATAATGTGCCTCTGTGAGCACTGGGGGCTGGGCACCCCTAGAGACCAGATCCTAAAATCGCCCCTGCTGGACACTGTGTAACATAGTGTTCATATGTGTGTGCCTAATTAGCTTTTCTTTAATATTTCACTGTTGGTTTATTTAAAACGTACATTTATGTTCATTTGTGAGTCGCAGTCCCACCGTAACAGCAGCAAACAAGATGACCGATATGTTCAGAAGTCCTTCACTCTTAGAAGGACCCTCATGTCTAATGTCCACACTGCTAAGATTCACGGGGATGGGCACGATATTACTGGTATGTTACTGGTTTTATTTGCCTATAGGTCCATTCAGATATCACAGGAGCAATTCGAGTCACCCTTTGGGAGATTAAATAATGATCAAAGCTTCAAAGCCTTGTGGTCCACTTTATACAGATGATGTCCCATGCATTGCCCTGTGCGGTTATTCACTGCGGTAAGCATGTGACCACAAATGAATAGCTTCTTTCTAATTCTTTTTTCAGTCACGATAGATTTTCTTGCATAGGAAAAGACAACACTCCTTAAGGTTCAGTCAAAGCTTATTATGGGTGCCAATGCCAAAGGCGTTGTGTCGGACTCTTCTCACTATCGTTTTCCTGTTTCATTATTATTCCATACGTTTTTTTCCCCGTTTAAGTACTTCCACATACTTTAAGCAAATTAAACCATTTTTGCACAAAATGTTAATCTCTTTCTGGACATGATGTCACGGTTCAGGAACAGAAGGACACTGGACTGAGCGACAAGTTCAAAATGAAAAGGTCTTTATTTTAGAACTGCAAGGTTCGGGGTGCTCGGGGTCGGACAGACTGGGGAACAGAGCCGGGCGAACAGATCCAGAAGCCGTGGTCCAGTTAACAGGGTCAGGCAGCAGACAGGTCCAAGATCCGGGAATCCGAGTCCAAGGGGGGTAGGAGTCAAGCAGGGATGAACCGGCTGGAGGAGAGGGTAGAACTGGTCGAGAGGGGGGAACAGACAGGTTAGCGACAAGGTTACGATATCAAAGTGCTTACGGGAGGCCTGAAGGTGTTACCACATTGGGTTTCACAACAATCTGACGATGTGCAGATGGAACCGGCCCTTATGTGTAGCAGCTGGTGATTGATGGGATGAGGAACAGGTGAATGTGGTTACAGCTCGTCAGGAGCTGTGACACATGATGGCTATATCTTTTGGTGTTTCTAACTTTTATAGTTTTTAAAATATTAAGGTTTTTGTGCAAATGACTTATTTCTGACTTTACAATGCATTCCAAGCATACAGAATGTTCGTGTGCATTTGGCAGAAATTTTCACCAGTGCAGTTTCTGTGCTATGATGCACTCTGAATCCTGACTGAAACTCTTCAAACAGAGTATTTCTGTGTAAGTGATCACAAAGCTGAGCTGCAACTATTTTTTTCAAGAACTTTAGACATAAAAGGGAGATTGGATATAGGTCTATAATTAGCTAACACTTCTGAATCAAGAGTAGGTTTTTTAAGTAAAGGTTTAATTACAGCAACCTTAAAAGTCTGAGGTACATATCCTGTCAACAAAGACAGATTGATCAAATCCAATATGGAAGAGGCTTTGCTGACGCTGTGACGCTTTGCGGTAAGACGTGTTGCATCACTTCCTGTTACCTTGCTCGTGCACTGTGGAATTTCTTGCTCCGCTTGGAGTACTGATAATCACTTTATTTCGATCTATAACTTACACAATTTTGCATAGTTAAACTCTATAGCTTACCGTTCTGTTCTAACACACTCCTACAGATCTTTAATCTTTATTCTCACTTTTTAGCGGTGTGTCTGGTTCTCTAGCGTAGCATGGCTACCGGTTCTCTTCCTCCTTCTCCTGCTTTCACCTGCTCCGTGTGTCAGATGTTTAGTTACTCCTCTGCCTCCTTTAGCGATAATGGTACATGTAACAAATGTAGTCTTTTTGTAGTTTTGGAGGCGAGGTTATCTGAATTGGAAGCTCGGCTCTGCACTGTTGAAAATCAACCGATAGCGAGCCAGGCCCCTTTTGCCAGTGTGGAGCCACCTAGCGTAGCTAGCTCAATTAGCCTCCCCCTAGCAGAACCTGAGCAGCCAGGATTACATTGTGGCTGGGTGACTGTCAGGAAGAGGCATAGCTCTAAAGTCAAGCCCGTTGTTCACCATCGACCTGTCCACGCTTCTAACAGATTTTCCCCACTCAGCGACACACCCGCAGAGGAAAAAACCCTGGTAATTGGCAGCTCTATAGTCAGAAACGTGGCATTAGAGACACCAGCGGCCATAGTCAAATGCATTCCAGGGGCCAGAGCGGGCGACATAGAATCCTATTTAAAACTGCTGGCTAAGGATAAACGTAAATATGGTAAAATAGTTATTCACGTCGGCGTTAATGACACCCGGTTACGCCAATCGGAGGTCACTAAAATTAATGTTGCATCGGTGTGTGATTTTGCCAAAACAATGTCGGACTCCGTAGTTTTCTCTGGACCCCTGCCAAATCTGACCAGTGATGACATGTTTAGCCGCATGTCGTCCTACAATCGCTGGTTGTCTAGATGGTGTCCAGCAAACAACGTGGGCTACAGAGATAATTGGCAATCTTTCTGGAGAAAACCTGGTCTGATGAGGAGAGATGGCATCCATCCCACTTTGGAAGGAGCAGCTCTCATTTCTAGAAATATGGATGAATTTATTTGCCACCCTAAAACATAACAACCCAGGGTTCAGACCAGGATGCAGAGTTGTAGTCTTACACCCTTCTCTGCAGCTTCCCACCTGCTGCTACCCACCCAATCAATTAACACAAAAGGAGCAAATCCTTTTGTGCAAAAAGAAATTAATAAAACAAAAACTTTAACTGAACAAAAACATCAAACTATTAAATGTGGTTTGCTGAATATCAGATCTCTCCTTTCGAAGTCTCTGTTAGTGAATGAGTTGATTTGTGATCATCATATTGATATATTTAGTCTTACAGAAACCCGGCTACAGCAGGAGGATCATGTTAGCATTAATGAAGCAACTCCCTCTGACTGTTTAAATGTTCACATTCCTCGAACCACAGGCAGAGGAGGAGGAGTGGCAGCTATTTTCAGATCAGGGTTACTCATCAGTCCCAGACCCAAGATTAGTTTGAGCTCTTTTGAATATCTGATTCTCAGTTTTTCCCACGCAAAGTGGAAATCCCAGAAACCTCTTGTGTTTGTTGTTGTGTATCGTCCACCTGGCCCTTATTCTGAGTTTCTGTCTGAATTCTCAGAGTTTTTATCCCAGTTAGTGCTGAGTACAGATAAAGTCATTGTAGTGGGTGACTTTAATATTCATGTAGATGTTGAAAATGACTGCCTGAATATGAACTTTAATTCTATATTAGACTCTATTGGATTTTCTCAGAGTGTTCACAGACCGACTCACTGCCTTAATCACACCCTTGATCTTGTGCTGACTTATGGCATTGAGAGTGAACAGTTAACAGTGTTCGCTCATAACCCTGTCTTATCTGACCATTTTCTGATAACCTTTGAGTTTACATTACTTGACTATACAGTTTCTGAGAAGAAATTTACATATAGAAGGTGTCTATCAGAGGATGCTGTAACCAGATTTAAAGAATTAATTCCATCATCCTTTTCTTCACTGCCATGTGCAGATATGACAGAGGACGACTACATAAACTTTACTCCAGCAGCATTTGACTCTCTTGTTGACAGCACTATAGTTTCAATGCGTACAGCACTGGACAATGTTGCCCCTCTGAAAAGGAAGGTAATCAGTCAGAAGAGGTTGGCTCCTTGGTATAATTCACAGCTGCGTGCTTTAAAGCAGACTGCAAGAAAGCTGGAGAGACAGTGGCGTTCCTCTAATTTAGAAGAGTCTCAGTTAGTCTGGAAAGATAGTTTAACAATGTATAAGAAAGCCCTTCGTAAAGCTAGAACTGCTTATTATTCATCATTGATAGAAGAGAATAAGAATAATCCCAGGTTTCTTTTCAGCACTGTAGCCAGTCTGACTAAGAGTCCGAGCTCTGCTGAGCCAGTTATTCCTTTAACTCTCAGCAGTGATGATTTCATGAGCTTCTTTATTAATAAAATTGTTTCTATCAGAGAGAAGATTGATGGAGTCCTTCCCACTATTATTAGTGATGTATCATCAAGTACAGCAGCTTTAGAAGTATCTTTAGAACCTGATTTGTATTTAGACGGCTTCTGCCCAGTTGATCTCTCTGAGCTAACAACAGCAATAGTCTCTTCTAAACCATCAACTTGTGTTTTAGACCCAATCCCAACCAGACTGTTCAAGGAGGTTTTCCCATTAATTGACACTTCCATATTGGATTTGATCAATCTGTCTTTGTTGACAGGATATGTACCTCAGACTTTTAAGGTTGCTGTAATTAAACCTTTACTTAAAAAACCTACTCTTGATTCAGAAGTGTTGGCTCATTATAGACCTATATCCAATCTCCCTTTTATGTCTAAAGTTCTTGAAAAAATAGTTGCAGCTCAGCTTTGTGATCATTTACACAGAAATAATTTGTTTGAAGAGTTTCAGTCAGGAGTGCATCATAGCACAGAAACAGCACTGGTGAAAGTTACCAATGATCTCCTCTTAGCCTCTGATAGCGGACTTGTGTCTGTGCTTGTCCTGTTGGATCTCAGTGCTGCATTTGTTACGGTCGATCACAGTATCTTACTACAGAGACTTGAACATGTTATTGGGATTAAAGGAACTGCATTAGGCTGGTTTAAATCATATTTATCTGATAGATTTCAGTTTGTTCTTGTAAATGAAGAATCTTCCTCACACACCAGAGTAAGTCATGGAGTTCCCCAGGGTTCTGTGCTTGGACCGATTCTTTTTACTTTATACATGCTTCCATTAGGTAACATTATTAGACAGCATGGCATAAATTTCCATTGCTATGCTGATGATACTCAGCTGTACTTATCTATAAAACCAGATGAAACCAATAGGTTGGTCAGACTACAAGCATGTCTTAAAGACATAAAGACCTGGATGACTCAGAACTGTCTGCTGCTAAATTCAGACAAAACTGAAGTCGTTATCTTTGGACCTGAGCGTTTCAGGGAGAAATTGTCTAGCTATATAGTTACTCTAGATGGTATTTCCTTGGCTTCTAGTTCTACAGTGAGGAACCTTGGAGTTATTTTTGACCAGAACTTATCATTTGACTCGCATATAAAACAGGTTTCTAGGACTGCCTTCTTTCACCTTCGTAATATTGTTAAAATCAGGAACATCTTGTCTCAGAGTGATGCAGAAAAACTAATTCATGCATTTGTTACTTCAAGATTGGACTACTGTAATTCTTTATTATTGGGCTGTCCTACATATTCTCTGAAAAGCCTTCAGTTGATCCAAAATGCTGCAGCCAGAGTTTTGATGAGAACTAACAGGAGAGATCATATTTCTCCAGTTTTAGCTTCTCTTCATTGGCTCCCTGTTAAATTCAGAATAGAATTTAAGATTCTTCTCCTCACATATAAAGCTCTTAATGACCGAGCTCCATCATATCTTAAAGATCTCATTGTAAGATATTTTCCTAACAGAGCACTTCGTTCCCAAACTGCAGGTTTACTTGAGGTTCCCAGAGTTTCTAAAAGTAGAATGGGAGGCAGAGCCTTCAGTTATCAGGCCCCTCAATTGTGGAATAAGCTGCCAGTAAATGTCCGGGAAGCAGACACCCTTTCCACTTTTAAGACCAGGCTTAAAACTTTCCTTTTTGATAAAGCTTATAGTTAGGGATGGCTCAGGTGATCCTGAAACATCCCATAGTTAAGCTGCTATAGGCCTAGACTGCTGGGGGGCCTCATCTGACACACCTTTCCTCACTTTACTCTCTTTATGTATATGTGATATTATTGTGGTCATTAACTCGTGTTTCCCTGTTCCAACAGATATCCTTTGAATGGTGTTACAGTGCCGCCGTCGCGGTGGCCCCCTGCCCCCTTCCCCCCCCCCTTTTTCTGTCTTCTCAAACCCCAGCTGGTCGAGGCGGATGGCCACCCTTCCTGAGTCTGGTTCTGCCAGAGGTTTCTTCCTGTTAAAAGGGAGTCGTTTCTCTCCACAGTCGCCTCAGGCACGCTCAGGCCGGGAGATTGGACCGAAAAACAAAAAGTTTTCAGTGCAATCTGTTGGTTTTCTTAGCTAGGAAATTGTTTTTGAATTGGCTCTATATGAACGAATTGGATTATTTTATGAATTATGATTATTATTAATTAATTGAATTCCAATTGGCTTGAATTGGACTTACTATCTAAGTGCCTTGAGATGACATTTGTTGTATTTGGCGCTATATAAATAAAAATGAATTGAATTGAATTGAAGTGTCAATTAATGGGAAAACCTCCTTGAACAGTCTGGTTGGGATTGGGTCTAAAACACAAGTTGATAGTTTAGAAGAGACTATTGCTGTTGTTAGTTCAGAGAGATCAACTGGGCAGAAGCCGTCTAAATACAAATCAGGTTCTAAAGATACTTCTAAAGCTGCTGTACTTGATGATACATCACTGATAATAGTGGGAAGGACTCCATCAATCTTCTCTCTAATAGAAACAATTTTATTAATAAAGAAGCTCATGAAATCATCACTGCTGAGAGTTAAAGGAATAACTGGCTCAGCAGAGCTCGGACTCTTAGTCAGACTGGCTACAGTGCTGAAAAGAAACCTGGGATTGTTCTTATTCTCTTCTATCAATGATGAATAATAAGCAGTTCTAGCTTTACGAAGGGCTTTCTTATACATTGTTAAACTATCTTTCCAGACTAACTGAGACTCTTCTAAATTAGAGGAACGCCACTGTCTCTCCAGCTTTCTTGCAGTCTGCTTTAAAGCACGCAGCTGTGAATTATACCAAGGAGCCAACCTCTTCTGACTGATCACCTTCCTTTTCAGAGGGGCAACATTGTCCAGTGCTGTACGCATTGAAACTATTGTGCTGTCAACAAGAGAGTCAAATGCTGCTGGAGCAAAGTTTAGGTAGTCGTCCTCTGTCATATCTGCACATGGCAGTGAAGAAAAGGATGATGGAATTAAGTCTTTAAATCTGGTTACAGCATCCTCTGATAGACACCTTCTATACGTAAATTTCTTCTCAGAAACTGTATAGTCAAGTAATGTAAAGTCAAAGGTTATCAGAAAATGGTCAGATAAGACAGGGTTATGAGGGAACACTGTTAACTGTTCACTCTCAATGCCACAAGTCAGCACAAGATCAAGGGTGTGATTAAGGCAGTGAGTCGGTCTGTGAACACTGAGAAAATCCAATAGAGTCCAATATAGAATTAAAGTTCATATTCAGGCTTTCATTTTCAACATCTACATGAATATTAAAGTCACCCACTACAATGACTTTATCTGTACTCAGCACTAACTGGGATAAAAACTCTGAGAATTCAGACAGAAACTCAGAATAAGGGCCAGGTGGACGATACACAACAACAAACACAAGAGGTTTCTGTGATTTCCACTTTGGGAAAAACTGAGAATCAGAGTTTCAAAAGAGCTCAAACTAATATTGGGACTAAGTCTGGGACTGATTAGTTACCCTGATCTGAAGATGGCCGCCACTCCTCCTGACTGAACAGTTGGTTTAATTCTTCACTCACTGCCTCTGAACACTGTGATCTTCAGGCTCCCATATATTTCAGCAACAGTGAGTTCTACGGCTTCTCTGAGTTTTACTACTGTATGGAGGACGTTAGGGGTGTGCAAAATAATCGTCATGACGATGCATCGCGATTCTAATTTTCGCGATCTACTGCATCGATTCTTGACGCCAAGTATCGATTTTTTTTTTTGGGGGGGGGGGGGGGGGGGGGGGGGTTTATGCCTTTAATGATAGGACACATGCAATTGATGCATTTCGCAGCGAGGGATGTTTGCAATATTTATTTGATTTTTTTATAGTTTTATAAAGCCTATGCACTTTTTTTGTCTGTACTGATCATCCCTATTTTGTTATTTTAAGTTTTATAAATCCTATGCACTTTTTGTGATGAGTGTGTCCAGTAATAGTATTATTTGTGTCCAGTAACATTTGTTTTAATGGCAATACCTCCAAAAGTTGTTTCAATAAATACAGTTATGAATTGATTTGCTTTGAGTTATGTATCAATTGAAGACACTATCCAGATCATACACAGCCAGTCAGCCACTGGTAATGGCTGTATTTTTTTTTTAAGTATGTTCAGTGAAAATATCGCAATGCATCGCGATAATTCAAGTATCGTGATGCATCGTGATAGTATCGCATCGTGGCATGTGAATCGTCATTCGAATCGAATCGTGACTTCTTTGCCAATACCCACCCCTAGAGGACGTGCTGAGGATAGGAGGACAGGTACTCTCCCTCTCACTCTCTCACTCACACGCACACACACGCACACGCCCACGCACACGCACACGCACACACACACGCCCACGCACACGCACACACACACACACACACACACACACACACACTGCCAGTCTTTTTCAGGACTAAGCTTTTTGAGAAACACGTTAACTGTGATATCTTACTTATTATGTTCAAAGCAAATGTAGAAGTTGGTTTTGGTTTATTCAACAGGACTACTGCGCCACCAAGTGGTCGACACTGAAACAGCGCTTGGACAGCCAGCTCTTGTCCAAGCAGGCCGACAATCAGCAGGCTCAAGTAAGCTCCCGTTTGTGGTCGTCACACACAGCATCTGTCATTCTGAGCGGTCTGTAGGTGGCGCTCTTCAGGTTGTCTGTTCAGTCGCACAGGTGTGCACCTTCCACGGCATTGGTCTGGTTCATATTCCACATTCTGCGAGCAATAAATTCACCGGCTGTTGTGACCACGACTTTGAATTCTCTTCTTCCAGCTTATGTCGGTTATAAATCCCGTCGTCGTTCAACTGAATTGTTTCCTCACTAAAAAAGCCCACTTGGGTTACTTGCTACAACCAAGTTATAATTGTTGTTGTTTTTTTATTTGAAAAATGTCAGCAGGTTACAAACCCACTATTTGAGTTTTAGCAGCAGGTTGTCCACAGGGAGGTGCTGTTGAGTCGGTGTCAGAGTTCTGTAGCAAACCTGGGGTCCGTTTCACAAAGCAGGTTCAACAAACTCTGAGTCTATTCCTGAACCATGAGTTGATCTACTCTGAGATAGAAAACTCTGAGTTTTCGGTTCCTGAAACGCTGATTTGAGTGAGTTTAATCAACTCTGAGTAGGTTCACCTTGAGTTTAGCGCATGCAACACCACTTTAAAAAGCCAGCATCAATGGAGCCCCGATTCGACGAGCCACCATGGCAACGGGGAAGAGGCGGGCTACATATTTTACAAACATCGAATTAGAAATTTGAATGCGCTCATACGGCGAGTTTCAACACGTTTTTAAAAAGAAGTGCAACAACACTGCAGCTGCGAAGGAGAGGAAGACGGCGTATTATGCTGTTTTCACACACATAAATGTCTTCTCATCTATATCATGTTCTGTTAAATAATTAAACCTATTTACACTAACACAGACTTCTACTCAGCCAACAGAAAGAAGGCAGATGCCCGTAAAACGGGTGGTGGCCGGCACCGCCACCTCTAACGGAGGCAGAGGAGCTGGCCCTAAGCCAGAATATTGGAGGGCCAGTGGCTGAGGGAATCCCTGGAGGGAGTCCAGCCCCAAGACACAAGTGCCTTTAGAAAATGCAATGGGCCTATAGATATATTTTTTAAGCCTATTCATACAAATATTTATTTGTCTTTTTCTTTTGGCCCAACAGATTCTGATGGTGCTCTCCGCCTGGTGGAGCCCCCTCACGCCACAACAGATCTTGTAACTGTAAGTTAGCAATACTCCAATGATTTTACCATATAGTAGTTTAAGTCTACTGAAAATGACCACTCATCTGGGATGAACAGGATGAGGAAACTATGTCTGCTGCCTTTACAGAGGGGGATCCAGAAAGGTCTATTGAGGTAACATCTTCATTATACTGATAGTTCTCTTCCCTTTCCCATTTCTTAACATTCTGGTGGAATATGACTTTTAGCCTACACTAAAGTATTAACACATTCTCATCATTCTTTAACAGAGCATGGCTGGGCAGCAGCAGGAGGGTCCCTCAACTTCCACTGCACAGATTGACACAGTGAGATGGATGTTCAGTAAACACCAGGGGTTCATTCTGTGGAATGCATGTGCAACTGTATAATTTAATGTCGTCCTTATGTATGTCCAGTTGACGGTAAAAGAGCTTTACAGAATTCACCTGCTGAAAAAAAATACAAAAAACTGATAAAGAAATGCTCTACTTGGACCGCCAGATGAGAAAGACTGATCTCAGAAAGATCTGGAAATTGAAATACTGGAGCACAAGTTAAAGGTGGGTGCATGGTCACAGGTGAATTATGTTAACTATTGGAACATTAACTGAACTGGCTCTTGTATTTGTAGGAAATAAAGAAGACCAAATGAAATCTGTATTCTCCCTTTATTTGACTGCTGTGGTGGTGGTGATGATGGTGACTTAAACCCTAAAGTGATTATTGCATATGGTGTCTCTGACTGCTCTGCCCTCCTGGTTAGCTGGCAGGTGGATGGGGTCATCATTAGCGTCTTCAATTTGTAGGGCAGGGTGTTGCTCTCCTCTAATAGTGGCGATATTATGAAGAACAACACATGCCACGATTATATCACAGGCCCTCTCAGGGGTCACCCTGACGGGACGTAGGCACCGGAAACGGGCTTTCAACAGGCCTATGGTCATCTCCACCCGGGCTCTTGTCCTGCAGTGAGCCCGGTTGAAGTTCTGTTGGGGGCCTGGTTCAGAGTCAGGGTAAGGGGTCAGCAGCCTAGGTTGGCATGGTAACCCCTATCACCCAGCAGAAGGCCATCAAACTCTCCTGTAATGCATAGTGGATACATTGGAGTGTATTAAAGGAGGGAGACGAGTGAATTATATTGTGCAAATCTTTAGGCTGCTTACCATGTTGCAGTCTGCTGCTAAGGTTAGACTCACAATAAATCCTTGAGTCATGAACAGACTCAGGCCACTTGGCCTCCACATTTGAAATGATATTTGCAGCATCACAAATGATCTTGACAGTGCAGAGAATGAGAGATGTTGGCACTCTGATGCAGTCTTTATCATCTTGAAAGTAGTCAGTCTACATGTACCTGCACATTTATGCTGTGAATGGACTTCCTGTTCACATAATCGGCTTCATTTTGTGAGCGAGCCGTGATGGGGATGTGTGTGCCATCTATGCACCCAATCACACAGGGAAATCCTAAAAGAAAGTAAAATCACTAATCCCAGTCTGAGGTTGCAGCACAATGTCATTAATGGAATACAATTGAACAGAACTCTACATCATTCACCTGCAATCCTGTGGAACTCCTCCTTGATGGCTCTGACAGGTTTATGTCCAGGGAAAAGCACAAACCTGGGTAAAAGCCGTTTCAGGGCGAGGCACACTTTTCTGACCGCCCTGCATACAGTTGCCTTGCTCGAGTGCTCTGCATCACCGACATTGAATAAGACACTTCCATTTGCAAAGAAACGCAGTGCAACACACAATATCTGCTGAGATGTGAGAGCATGACGGCGGTTGGTAATGTTGCCAATGTAAGGACGGATTAGGTTGTGTATGTAAATGATGGACTGTGACGTGAAACGGTGCCGCTCAAAAAGAAAATTGTCTGTAAATGCTAAAAAACATCAATGTCTGATAACCATCTCGAATATTCAATTCTCTGCGCAATAATGCTGCACCTTCATCCACCGGATCATTGATAAACGGACATGCCATGTTCGTGGAAAAAGGCGCCTCTTACTGTATATTATAAATCTTATATATTATAAATCGACTTCTAGAACTAGAAGAACTACCTGCTACGCCAAAACTCGCTCTGCTGACTGACTGAATGAATGAGGAAATCAAATCAAAAGGCGTGTGTGGCTGAAAGAGGGCGGAGACAGAGAGAAACTCGAGGTTTCTTGAGGAAAACCTGGTCCCGACCAGGTTAGGTTCAGAGAGTCTGTTTCTACGGTAACTGACTGAGAGCTTAAGTTACCTCTCTTTGTGAAACAGGCTAGAGTTACCTCCCTTTGTGAAAGGGAAAACTCAGAGTTTCCCTCATTTCAGGGTTAATAAAGTCAGAGTTTTCACTAAACCTGCTTCGTGAAACGGACCTCTGAACTTTAACAGCCACATAAATCAGTAACATCAGCAGCTTTTTACCATCTAAAAAAACATTGCCAGAATCAAAGGAATAGTGTCTAAACCAGACTTAGAGAGACTGATCCATGCGTTTGTCTCCAGCAGGTTAGACTGCTGTAACGGCCTGCTCACTGGGCTCTCTAAACAGGCTGTAAGACAGCTGCAGTACATCCAGAACGCTGCTGCTCGAGTCCTGCCTAGAACCAGGAAATACGACCATATTAGTCCAGTGCTCAGGTCTCTGCACTGGCTTCCTGTCGCTCAGAGAATAGACTTTAAAACAGCTCTGCTTGTGTACAAGTCTCTTCATGGTCTAGCGCCAAAGTACATGTCTGACATGTTAGAGCCATATGAACCAACTCGGGCTCTGAGAACCTCAGGGAGGGGTCTCCTGCTGGGGCCCAGAGTCAGGACTAAACAAGGTGAGGCTGCGTTTCAGTTTTATGCTCCTAACATCTGGAACAGTCTTCCAGAAGATGTGAGCCAGGCCTCAACTCTGACAATGTTTAAATCCAGGCTGAAAACAGTTCTATTTAGCTGTGCATATGACACCTGAAAGTATTTTATCTGCACTCTTCACTTTTCAATTAATTAATTAATGATTATTTTTAATGGGTTTTTTATTTTTTATTTCTTTTTAATGGTTTTATTGCCTTCTTGTGATTTTATGTAGCTGTAAAGCACTTTGAATTACCTTGTGCACGAATTGTGCTCTACAAATAAAATTGCCTTGCCTTGCCATGCCATGAAACAAAATGTAGGTGCTCCATCACCAGCTGGACACGGTTGGCTCTTGGAGGATGGACACCTACAAGTGACATGGATGACCAAAAATCCTGCTCCTGACAGTGTTCTAAATGTGATACACTGTGGCTGCAAGGGAAGCGCCTGTGAGACAGGCAGATGTTCCTGTGTGGCAGCTGGACTTTGTTGCACAGACTTGTGTAGATGCACCAACTGTTTAAACACAAAAGAAATTGAGGACAGGGAAGACGATCACAGTCCTGACTCTGACTGTGAGGAATAGCTCGTCATAGAATAGCTTTACTATTCTGTTTTGCATATTGTAAATATGTTTTTTTTTATCTTTTTTGTGGTTTGGATGTGTTGTATATAGTTGTGAGTGAATAAATGAACGAACGAAAGAATGATTTCATGGTCCTTTTCATTACTAAAACTCAGTTGATTACCTTTTATTGACAAAAATGACTTGCATAAAAAAAATAACTATCCTCATTATTCTTCGTGGGGACGGCTATGTATACAGCACGTTTTAGGATCAATTTGGTCAATTTTAGAAGACTTTATGGAGAATTCCTCTATATCGGTAACGTTGAATGCAACCACGGAGGCAGCCATGTTGCCGGTTTGTTGTCATAAATCTGCTACTCTATTGGCTTAGCAGGATCACGTGTCGAGCCGTGCCACTACTCCCTGGCCAAAAATGATTACGCCTTGTAGAAGCTAGTTCTGCAATTAATGTCTCGGCATAAAAAACGGCCAGGAATTTTTGCGACGAACTTTTTACTGTAAGCTTGACATACCTCCTGCTTTTTTATGAAGTAGAGATCCTGTTGTTGCCAGGCGTCGGAGCAAGATTCAATGTCTGAAGCACTTTTCGGGGTTCGCCTTACGGCCTACAAGTGTAAGAAGCCTGAAGGGACAGAGATGATTTATAACTTTCCACACGTTTAGGTCATGGCACCCCACTGTGAATATAAATGTATAAACACATTTCTAACACTTTGCATGAACCGTACAATAATGACAAGTTTGAGTTCAAGTTGTGTTGAATCGTTTCATTATTATTACATGTTTCTCAAGCTGTGGAGAGAAAACAGAATTAAATACAGTTCACACTACGAAATTCTTTATCTGAATTTACACTAACATCCCTCTCCAGTTTCATGATCTCTAGCTTGATCTTTTTTATTTTCAGTTTCTTGTGTTCCATATCTAGTTTGGTGCTCTCTTTAATGGACAAACACATTTCGTGGAACGACTTGAGGCTTAATTGGGAGATGGTGTTAGTTCAAGCGAGGCTTTCCTGATACAGCCTGGCTGTCTTTAGCTACTTTCGTGGAACACCCCTCAGGTCATCAAATATCAAAGGTATGTTTGTGACCAAACACAGCGTTTGTAATGCATTTAACCCTAATCCATTTCCTCCACAGTCAAGGTTTATATTTGTTGGTTTGTTTTTCTTTTCCAGATAGCCATAATCAAGAGCATAAAGTCTATTTAACAAGCTTTCTTTAGAGATGAAATGATCAATCAAATACAGAAATAGTAATGTGACCTCATATTGACCAACCCCTTCCAAAATACCGTGCACGATATCAACAGCATCATTTTCAGCAATATTGAAATATTGCAATGTATTAAAGCTGCAGTCTGCAAGATTTGTTGTTGTCATACGTAAAGTCCTACTTTTTGGCATTTTAAGAGTTTACATGATCTATCAGAACGCTTGAAGTTGAAGACGGTGACCTCCGTAGTCACAAAATGCAAGAAATGCTTATTTTTTAACCGAAAAATAAAAAGTTATTCAACTTCCTGTCCCGCCCCTTCAAAACACATGAGAACTCCAGATGCGCCTACACGACTCCTCATTCATCAACTCACCTGTCATTTGCGATCATGGAAGACACAGTAAGTAGACTAGCTCGTAATAAAGTTCAATAGTCTAGATAAATAAGCGTGGGGACGAGCCTACCTTGTATCGCGCGTGCACAATCGGTGATTGACAGGCAGCAGAGCCCAGCTCGTAACCTGATTGGTTACCTTTTACCGGTCCGGTCTGCAATTTTGTAAACAAACCTGCTGGCTTTGGAGGGACCTAGCGGGACATATAGGGGACCTAGAGAACTCTTTTTTTTTTGTATTGGGGTATTTAATGTACTACTTTCAGAATCCCCGGACAGTTCCAGGCACTATGCTTGAAAAAGAGTTGCAGACTGCAGCTTTAAGTATGCTCTTTCTCTTGGTGCCAAATGAAGAGGTTAATGTAGGACCATCTGTCAAATTAGTACAACGTTGATCATCTTCTGAGAAAACTGACTGAGGAAGCTTTCTAACCAAGATTATGTAGAAGCTGGAAAGCTGTGCCGTTGAAGTCCCCGAGGCCAGAAGATATGGCTGAGGGTTTCCTTCAGTGCTCATTAGGTGATCCTCCAGACTCTGGCAGGACTGAAACACAAATACAAACATTTGTGACAGGATTGTAAAGTTGTATGTTAAGGTCCAGCTGAAGTTACATTAAGTCACCCCCTTCTTATACTAAAATGTCAATGTGCCATTTAAATGTAATGTTAATAGCTGTTTATTATTAAAAAGGCAGAACAAAGGTGCAAGATGTTTTTTTTTTATTATTATTATTATTGTTGCAATACTACCTGGCTCATCTGCAGTGTCGGGTTCTTCATTCAGGGCACATGTTAGCACTTTTTTCAGCAGAGCCGTCTCTCTGAGCGTCTTGGCCTCTTGGGTGACCTTGTCTTTAAAACCGGTCTCCCATTTTCCCAGGAAGCAATCTCTGCTGCAAACATCAACAAGAAGTCGTTCGAATACAAAAAGGAAGGACTACTGTTACAATCACTGAAAGTAAAATCAAACATTTTCACAAATGTTTGTTTAAAATGCACATTTTTTTGCCTACCAGTCCCTTCGTGTCCAAGAAACGAGGAGACATTTGAAGAATATCTGCCGATTGTTGTGGGTCATACAACATTCAACATGTTCTGCGTTAGCTTCAGCATCTAGCTAAGTTAGCATCTAGCTAAGTTAGCTGTTGAATTGAACATTTGCCCCGAACGCTAGCTCGCTAGCTAGCCAGTCTGGCCTCGCAAAATCAGTCTATGACAAAACATACAAATGTGCCGTTGTTATACTGATGGAAGCCTACTATAACGTTAGTTTGAGGACTAAAATGGCACTTTTACCTGTCTCAAGAGTCACGGTGAAGTCCAAAGTGACTCCGCCAAAGTTACCCTGAACACAAGCCGTAGTTGACTTTTTTTGTTTAACTCCAGATTTTTGAAGTCGAGGAAAGAAAAGCCGGCGCTCAGAAATTACACTGTTAAAAATAAGGAAAATAAAAATAATATCTCTTGGTAGATATAGTCACCTTTTTCTCTGCTCTGTACAAGTCCAACTTGGTACAACTCCAACATTTGGATCAGTGACAAATTTCTATCTTATCGACCCTTCGTCATCTCTATTTCAATTTTTTTTCTTTCTTTCTTTTTTTTTAACCCGAGGCTACCCATCCATCGCTTGTGTGAAAGTTCTGCACGAGGACAAAAATGATTACGCTCTGACGCACATCATGACGTCACGATTTCACAGAGGAACGTCAGTCAAATATATCAGAGACAATGTGCGTCAGAATGTGCGTCATTCTGACCTACATTGTCTCAGTTTCAGAGTTTACATAAGACCCTACATGTAACTACATTTCAAAGCTATTGCACGGACAAGAGAATTTTATTTCACACCGAAAGAGAAGAGGAAAGATCACCAAAATGGACGCAACTAGGACGCAAATGGACACCTTAACAATTACAGAGGAAAATCTCCGACCAATTGTGAACAGACATCTGGAAAAAGTTACAGCAGCCCAGTGGACCGTGCTGGGAAGTGGAACAATCGATTTGGAAATGCAAGCCATTCTTGCAGAGATGTTAGCAGACATCATACAGACGGTGTCAACAGTCCTCTTGAGAATCTTGCTTTCCAATATTCAGCAGGGCTCTGCAGAAAATACAGATCGGGCAGATTCTGGGTTGACACCAATGAAAGCAGACCTTGGAGATTCCTTGCCTAAAAGTTTCTCCACCTATCTTAATGCACCACAAGCCAGTTATAAACACAGCCAATATTTGACCAAACTCATAGGGGGAGAAATAGAAGAAAGAGTACATTGTCTTCTCAATGAAGCAACAGTGACAGAAGTTTTACCCCAAAAGCCTGCTATTTTTGTTAGTGGGCTCATGACAAATATTAATCGTCTTGGCCACATGGCTTCTCATGCTGCCAAATGCCTAAGGGAATGCTTTTTGACGCTGAAACCCAAATGTTGTAGGTCTAAACAATACATTGAAATAAGTGATAGTGACTCCTGTAAGTCAGTTGAAAGCAATACATCATTCACTCTCACGGAATCAACCACGGAAGGTGTGCGTGACATCCTGATGAAGTGGTCAGGACCTGAAACAGGTCTAAATCAGGAAAGTGGATATGTTTCGCACATCAGCCCCACTCCCTCAGCAAAGAGCGCAGCAGCTGAGATAGTAAACATTATAATGGAAAACGTTAAAACTCCAGAACCTGTGAGTCCCGATGAGTGCAGTGGGAGCTGTGTTCCATGTGGGCCTCGCTTTCACGTGGAACTGCTCATTGATAAAGTGAGAAGTTATTTTGCCTCACGCCCTGGATCCACGGATACAGAGCCAGAAGTAAATAAGCGATATTTCTTCTCCAGATTTGTCAAGAAGCGCTTTGACACCATGGCGAAGAATCTGAAGAAGTCATTCGAGAGACCGGACGAAGAGTTTATTTTAAAGCTGGAGCGTGAGTCAACGTCCAACTTGGACTTTATTTTACCGGGGTATATACCCGAACCCGAACCCGAAAAACGCCCTGTGACCCCACAGAAAAGACTGGTCACTATGACAAAACAGGGGCCCTCTGACATTACTTTCGGCACCTTTAAAGATAATCTCAATAACTTTCTCGCGGAAATGGATAGTTCAGATGGAAACCTACGGGAGAAACTGGAAAACTCCCGCTGCTATGAAGTTCGGAAGTTTTCAAAGGAATTAACCGATAAGATGTACTCTCATCTCATGGCAGAACGAATTTATCGGCTCCCTATCGTACCACACGGTAAATGTCTATCCGACTCGGTAATATCTCAAATGAAAAATGGATTGACTTTTGATGAAACACGGAGGGCCTTTTCTCCCGAGGTTCTGTATTCCATCACAGAAGATGCTGTTGGAAAGTTCCTTCAGCAAGTTTTTCTTGGGGTGGTCACAGAGCCATCAGACAACGCAGACGAAGAGAAGGTTTCAGGAGCACTCGCGGATATTGAAAACCTTCTTAAAAACGGATCGCAGTCACTAGAAGATAGATCAGAGTCCCCTGAAGTCCCGGCATCGCCCTCCCATGTGCCTCACGATCTCTGTGAAATCAGAGAATATGAAGAAGATTTGGACGAGAACTTAAAAATAACAAACATCAATGAACAGAATTTGACTGAAGCTGAAGTTACCAATATTGAGAGTTTTGAAAAGTCATCCTCTGGACAGTATGAGGATGAATTGTTATTTGACAGCTCGTCAGAAAGTCCTCTTGTAGACAACCTTGTCCTTGCACTGCTTTTGAGGCTTTTGTCAAAAATCGAAAGCAGAGACCGCCACCTCGTTCCCGACATCGAAATAATCAGAGCAAGGCTTTTATACCTGGTAATGGCTGGAGTTGACCCGGAGGACATCGCCTTAAACAAAGAAAATCTGACCGATATAACCAGGACTGTAGTTAAAGAACTTAACAGAAGATTTGGCTCACCGCTAAATCTACTGAATGCAGCAGTGGCACAGGACAGTACGTCTTTTGACAAAGCTCTGATTATAACCCTCAAATACCAGCTAAACGTGATAACACTGCCCAAAAAGAAGACCAAGATAGCGAGGTTTTTCTCCAGCTTTGGAAAATGTTTGGAAAGAGCCGTCGTGTTTCTGAGGAAGAACCTTCAGATGGATGATTGATCTTAAAGTTATTTTTCTTTTTCATTTTTTAAAAAAAACTTAATTTTACATTTTTTTTTCATTCTTAAATGTCTAAAGCCGCACATCACACCTTCCATCTAATCTTAATTACATGTTAAGTAAGATTTGGTGGGGGGTGGGGTTGGGCAAAAAATTTAAAAATAATCCTCTGGACAGTATGAGGATGAATTGTTATTTGACAGCTCGTCAGAAAGTCCTCTTGTAGACAACCTTGTCCTTGCACTGCTTTTGAGGCTTTTGTCAAAAATCGAAAGCAGAGACCGCCACCTCGTTCCCGACATCGAAATAATCAGAGCAAGGCTTTTATACCTGGTAATGGCTGGAGTTGACTCGGAGGACATCGCCTTAAACAAAGAAAATCTGACCGATATAACCAGGACTGTAGTTAAAGAACTTAACAGAAGATTTGGCTCACCGCTAAATCTACTGAATGCAGCAGTGGCACAGGACAGTACGTCTTTTGACAAAGCTCTGATTATAACCCTCAAATACCAGCTAAACGTGATAACACTGCCCAAAAAGAAGACCAAGATAGCGAGGTTTTTCTCCAGCTTTGGAAAATGTTTGGAAAGAGCCGTCGTGTTTCTGAGGAAGAACCTTCAGATGGATGATTGATCTTAAAGTTATTTTTCTTTTTCATTTTTTAAAAAAAACTTAATTTTACATTTTTTTTTTCATTCTTAAATGTCTAATGCAGCACATCACACCTTCCATCTAATCTTAATTACATGTTAAGTAAGATTTGGTGGGGGGTGGGGTTGGGCAAAAAATTTAAAAATAATTTGAAAAGGATTTCCTTTTTAGCAAAAACATACAAAACAAAATCATAAATAAAACAACAACTAAAAACTAAAAATTCTAAGAATCCAGTCCTCACTTTGTTTTCTCATTATGGTGTCTGAGATGTTACTTCTATAAAAGTAAATGTAAGTGTATGTATAAGCCTGGGTGAAATGTTCTGTCACAGAGTAAAAAGTCATCTTGCAAACAGAGGATTTAGAATTCTAGAACAGAATACAACAGAATAGAATAAAATGGAGTGGAGTGGAATAGAATAGAATATTCCTTCATTAGGGTGACCATTCTATTCAATAGAATGATGAACACATTTAGCTTTTTGATCTCAGTCTTATGTGTGTGTGTGTGTGTGTGTGTGTGTGTGTGTGTGTGTGTGTGTGTGTGTGTGTGTGTGTAAATATATCCAACAATTGCAATAAAAATGTTTCAACGTATATATCTGTTTGAATTTCTTTTTTGTTTCTTTCCAGCCTCAGTGTCCACAATGTTGTAGCTCATGTGCATTTATTCATACTTATTAAGTGGTTTCATGACAACTTACTCAGTTTTAAATATGGTTCATGTGCATATTTTACAAATAAATACCAGGTGTCAGGCGAAAGAGATGAGCCACTTCATGGTTGAAACGTTTGAGGGGTATTATTTCTCACCAGGCATTTGCAATGGGTGAGAAAACAATTGCATGGAGCCGTAGATTTTGGCTCCAGCTAGTGTTAACTGGTGCACTCTCAATGAGCTCCTGGCTTCAGGGTGCAATGCATGATATCCTCTTTGAACCCATGTAGTGGACACATCTCTCCTCTATATGTTATGCACTATGTAGTGCATGAGAAGTTTCAGTTGAAATTCTGAACACCACCACAAGATGGTTGACTCATTATATAGTGCACAATAGAGCCCAGTTAACAGACACATTAGGGCCCAATCTGGGCTACTTTTGGCACTTACAGTTACGGCATTGGCGAGTGTTGAGTTGGCCAGATTTGGCTCAGATGTGGATGTTGATGTGGATTTTTATCACAGCTTTTATTGGCATTGGAGAACTTGTTGCCATTTATTGCAGACATGACTTATTTTAAACTTAGAACTGTTATCAGAAGGGGTTAATCGGGGCCTTGTCTCAAAACAACATTGTGCGAGACAAAAAGCGCATCTCTTTCAATTCTTATTTTTAAATATCAGAAAAATTCATAAAACATATATCTGGTCTTCATCGGGGCTCTCTACTGTTAATCGAGCGATGGCTTATTGAGGCAAGTTCAGGGCTTTGTAGAGGTATTTATATATTTTTATTCAGATGTTGCTGACCTGAGCTGAGCTGCCTGTATCAATAAAAATGGGTCGTTTGCCTGCAATTGTTTCCTATTATATGCACTTGTGAAAATTGAATTAAAATGTACACTACATTTTAACTAAGGGTGCTCTGAGGAAACCCAGGAGAGGCAAGCAGCCCGTTAAAACCTTTTACTGGCTGGCACAATTCATCCAAAAGCATACATTAGCTTTCAATGCTGGTGTTATATGTCTACTATATATGTTTTATATGTCTACAGAGGGGCTGGAGGTGAGACAATCACAAATTGCAGTGGGCTGCCCATTACCCCCAAACAGGCAGAAAAGAATGGAACAATTTGAAAGATAAGCACAAGGTAATTTGTTTGTTTCCAATGTCTTATTCTGTGTACTGGGTCTTTCTTAGAATGCTTTTAAAGAAACTGCTTACCTTCTTTATTCCAAGCAGTTAACATTGGTAGAAGTAACATTGGTTTTAACATATCTTACAAAATAACTAGTTACTGGATTGCAAGTTCTGGTAAGGGCATAACTAAATGGCTGGCATGTAAAGGTTAGGTAAGGCTGTTCCCTGTCTGGAACATATAGCCAGAAAAACAGAGATGTTCATTAACTGAAAAAAAATCAATGATTCCTGGATCCTAGCTATACCTTTCAGCAGTTGTGTGTTTATTGGCTTCTTTTAGGTTCCTTTTTGTCCTAACGGGACAGAAAAGGTCAAGCACACTATCAGTATCAGAGTATAAGTGGTGTCTCTGATATTTTTTTTATTTATGGACATCCATCAGTGGTGCTTCCAAATGTTGAGGAAACAGATCAGTCAGATGATCATTACAAACCACAAAGTTCATTATGCACATCTAGTTAAAGGATAAGACCGGTTTTTTGACATTGGGCCCTTGATTTCACATTATAACATGATGTTCTACTCACCCCTGCTTGTTGTTGAACATTTGGAGCTGTTCCGAAGATATTCGCGAGGCGTCTGGCTGCTCTCTTGAGATATTCGGCCATGAAACGGTTTCCTATGGGCAAGCTTATACAGGCACAAACTATGCTGTTTATAATTTATTAATTACTCTACACTAGCACTGATAACGTGGAGGTGCGTCGCTTACTTAAAAAAATCCGGGTTATTGTAATTTTGATTTTTTTGTCGTAAAGTGGATGTTACTGACATCCTCGTCGTGCTACTGCCACAGACAGCCCACAGACCTGCTGCCTATTTATTCATTCGGCTAAAATTCAAAATTAGTAACCCGGATTTTTTTAAGTAAGCGACGCACCTCCACGTTATCAGTGCTAGTGTAGAGTAATTAATAAATTATAAACAGCATAGTTTGTGCCTGTATAAGCTTGCCCATAGGAAACCGTTTCATGGCTGAATATCTCAGGAGAGCAGCCAGACGCCTCGCGAATATCTTCGGAACAGCTCCAAATGACCAACAACAAGCAGGGGTGAGTAGAACATCATGTTATAATGTGAACTCAAGGGCCCAATGTCAAAAAACCGGTCTTATCCTTTAAGGAGAGAAAAAAAGATCCAATTGTTCAGAGCATCCACTGAAGAGGTTCAGCCTTGACCTATAGTGATTACTACTGGACACCAGGGGCGAGGCTAGGGTATTTTTAGTGGTGCCAAGGCACCACTGTGAGATAGCTCGGCACCCCCTGGCTCAGCACATTTTAAAAATATTATATTATGCAAAAACACATTTTTTTTGCTCATGGATGCATTATTTTAGTGACCATTTTATTTATTTTCTAGCATTTGTTTTTGTTTTAACTCTTTACTCCCAAAACAAATGTTGAGTTATCTTCAATATTTGTCTCAGGCTCTCTGTTATCCCTGTCAAGCCACAGTCTTTTGAAATGAAGAGGTCAAAATTGAATGTTGTAGGGGAAAACACTACTCAAAGCAAAACTAATACGGCTCCAAAATTTATAAATGTACTAGTTCGCCTCAATTAGTGAGAAATAATGTGCCTCTGTGAGCACTGGGGGCTGGGCACCCCTAAAGACCAGATCCTAAAATCGCCCCATGTTCTGCTATAAAATGAGTCTTATATTTTCGTTTTTTACTCGAGGATTCACCCTCTGCCATTTGGCAGGATGCACAGTTTTGAGTGGTAACTTAGGTGACTGCCAGAGAGTAAATCGAAGCCCTCCCACACCGAACGTTATTGGCTTATTTTGCTGACTAAACCAATCAGCGCGCCCTCTGACAAGCAGTCGCCCTGAACGCTCGTTGAACAGAGCATCGCTTCGGACAGATACGCACAGGTTTCACAAGCAACCTCTCCCCACACCCCCCTCTCTCTCTCGTGCCTGCGCAGTCGAAACGCGCATGGTGCACGCCTGCACGCTCTCACTCGCATTGAAAAAAAAAAAACAAACACTCCCTCGAATAGTCTAAAATCCGGGATATTTTATCCGACTCACGAGCATCCGTGATTAACTATCAATATCAGGGAAACTCCCGGAACTTCCGGGAGACTTGGGATGTCTGGATCATGTTATGTGAAGCATATGAAATGCTCAACATTGCAGTCTCGAGGCTAAACTAGATCAACTCCGTGAAAGAAAGATAGAAAGAAAAGTTTTTGTGGGTCATTTTTCTAAGATTTTTATCCAATTTTGTTTTTTTCTTCTTGCTCTTTAATTTGTTTTTTTTTTAACCACTTTGATACATGCGACTCTCATTCATGGTGGCTCATTGCAAGTTATCTTCAAACTTTGGTTGGCTACAGAAACACTGCAAACCACCTCACATATTGTCAGACTTAGAATGATCAGAAACTTTAACATGACTTTCCTAAAGTAAGGGCAAAAAGTTTATTTGTCTGGCTACAGAAAACGGATGAAATTATTTATTTTTTCATTTGTCCTTCAGTGCTTGTAAAGTGAAAAAAAAAAAAGATGACCACAATTTGTTGTTTCCTCCGCTTGCCTTTCACAGCTCCTAAAGTGAAGCAAAAAAAGGAATTTGGTCAGACTTAGAAAACAGATTTTCTTCGCTTGTTTCTAAGGGCTTCTGTAGAAAGCCTCACAAATCCCATCTTTGTAGTATTCACACATACTAATTGAAAACTGCTCATGGGAGCACAGATTTGCCTCACATCTGAGCCATTTGTATGTCATTAAAGCAATACTATGTAACATTTCTACCTTAAAATAACAGCTTGAAAAAAATTGTGCAGCTAGAATGAGTTTTAATATTACGATTGGCCTGTCTCCTATGCCCTTCGGGGGTCTGAGTTGGAAAAACTGCACCATGTAACTTTGCTGGACCGGACCGGAGTACTTCGACTTACTTTATGGCACACCTACCGCACAAACAAATAGACTCCTCTCACGCTCCCAGGTACATTTTATTACTCTTACCTTCTCGGTCGACATAGCTTGCACCTTCTGACTCCTCGCCGGTTCGTCAACAAACGTGAAACATGAAAGTGAAAGGGTGTTGTATTTACAACAGTGTAACCGTACATTACCTCCAAGCCTGTAGGGGGAGCTCCATAATGGGCTTTTTGAGAAGTTACATTGTATTGCTTTAAGATCGAGCCTAAAATCTTGAGTGAACTGGGCTTAACTGATTAGCAGATGGATGGCTATTTCATTATTAACTTAACCAATTTAAAATTTGAGTAATTGTCTGAGCTGTAGAGATTGTCGGTAAGTGTATTTTTTGTTTTTGGGCAGAACTAGGGGGGGAAATCCCCTTCATGCCTCTGTGAAACTGATCAATCTTATTATCTCAGCCCTAAAAAGAAAGGATAGGGACACTATTGCCGAAAATAACCGAATACGGAGGTTCCTAACTGATTAAATGAAGTTTCAAAGTGACATTCGCGATAAAAGCTGATTAGATACACGTTGGGTACATGATTTATGTGTTTGTGTGCGTGCATCATTTGAGATACTGCTGACGCTCATGCCGTCACGGCCATGGGGTTTACCCCGTGTTTTTAGTTTGATGTTTTATCATGTTTTAGGTTGTCATGTCTTGGTTTTTGAGTTCATGTTTTGTCTTAGTCTTGCCATTGTTTTTCCCCTCATTTCCCATGCAAGGTTATTAGTTTCACTGACGTCACCGGTTTTGCATTGTCCCCAGCTGCACTCATTCACCAATCACTCCCAGTTTAGTATATAGTTCCCAGTTTCCCCTTTCATTTTGTGAAATCCTTTTTCTGTTCTGCCACGCCACGATTAAGATAAGTGCCCCCCCTCCACTCCCCCCATCCCCCATGCCATGTCAAGTCTTTTGTTTTTTTTGTTCAGTCTTATTCATGTTTTTGATTCCACATTCTAGTTTTGTCGTCCGCATCCGTGTCCTGCGAACCCACTCTGACACATGCTGTTCAACATTTGTGTCAACTGTACAGTGCTTCCCAAGCACGGGCTTTCAATCGGTCCACTGTACATCGTAGAGGTGAGAATACCAAAGTCTCACAAAAGCAAGCATCTATGTTATTTTACTCTTCTAAAGTCTTTGTCTAATTCCAGCCTCCTCTTCTTCTGCTTCCTCGGTCCTCCTCCTCGTGACCCAGAAATCATCCACAGCCAAACATTTTGAAGGATATCTCAGTTCCTAAAATACACCTGGAGGAGTGAGGTTCCAGGAGAACGAGCTTTAAGAAAGGATATGACTTTCTTTGCAAGCTTTGTCGGCACATGTGACATCTGTTATGGGTGTGAAACATTCATCATACAGTATCAATTGAATTACTGGTAAATATATACTTTATCATGAACAACCATTATATTTACCTGACTCTGGTCTAAAATGACAGCCCCCAAGCAAAGGTGTTTTATTTGGTTAAATGCCAGACACATCCACTCCTCTCTCTTTCTGTGTCTGCCTCTTCTTTGGTGCACGGGACCAAATGCAAAGAAACAAAAGGAGTAAAGGGGAGGGATCAAATGTGGTTCTGTACAGACAATGATCTCGGCACACGCATAGTCTCAGCACTCCATGCAGTTACATATATTTGGGTTGGAATGATGACATTTACATGAAACGGGTCTGGTGCTAAAGTGGACGCAGTAACAATGAATTGCTTATCGAGAATATCCACTCATTCTTATTCTCACTCAAAACTATACAGCCAAATGGTCTCACCTCTTCAGGCCTCAGATAATTACTTCCAATAGTTCTCTGTTAGCCTAGGATTACCACTGACCATTTTACCACCTCCGGTGTCATTCAGGTCCAACTTTCAAAACTTGTCACCCAACCATTTTTCTAATGCGGTCACCCCCATGTCATTCCTTAGCTCATTTTCCTACACTGAGCTAATTTCTGGATAGCATGTATCCTCTGTACAACAAACCTGCTCGATCTAACCCGCCTCACCCTTGACTGACCAAAACTGTGTTCAAATCTCAGAGCTGCTGACAGAAAATTTCAGCCACGCTACCTCCTTTTCTGCCACCTGCACTCCACTCTCTCTCTATGGACCGAGTGAGAAGGGGTTTAAAGAAGCTCAAGACCATGAATGAAAGCCACCGGACCGGACAGCATCAGACTCAGAATACTCAGGGAATGTGCAGACCAGCTCTGCGAGGTGATCGCTTACCTGTTTAACCTGAGCATCAGACTGGAGAGAGTCTTCCTGTGTGGTTCTGGTTCCAAAAATTTCCCACCCCGGGGAACCAAACTACCACAGGCCTGTCACCCTTAACTTCCCACATGATGAAGACTTTGTCGAGGATCATCCCGAGCCACTTCCGACCCCCGGTGACTACTGCCCTGGACCCGCTGCAGTTCCCCCTAGCTCCCCTCTATTTGTACAATAAACCTCCTGAAAACATTCTTTGGTCTCCTGGAAGTTTTCTGCCTGTGGGTCAGACAAATCTGCCTACAACCCACAGAGCCCAAAGGATCTATTGGTATGGTCCAGGTACTAGACATTCCAGGATATTCCCAGATTGTTAGGGTTTAAGGATTAGCAGGATCCAAAAGGGGACTGAGGAGAACAGGTGAGTGAAAGGTAAATTACTTTATTTAAAGATGATACCATTCGCTGTTGAACAAATATTTTGTCCAAATATTACACCGTGAGTAGTCTGTGGTTCTGAGAGAGGAGAGGTGGGTTCGAGAGAGTCTCGATATTCCAGCAAGGTCCAAGGTGAGAGGATTGACTGGTGACTTGTAAGACTGAACATGGAACGACTTCCCTGTGAATGTCACATCTGGTGAAGGTCAGGTGGTGGTTATGGTGGTTATGGCAGTGATGGCGCAGAGTGGCTTCTCCTTTCCTTCGTGGCTTTGAGCTGTTTGAAGGTAAATCCGCCTCCAGTCTCTCTGTAAGGTAAACAGTGAAAGTCTTAGCAACAATCCGCAAGAGCTCGACATGACAACGAAAACTCCTGAGAACTTGGTGCCAAGCAGAGGGAAGACTGGAAGCTTAAAGGGATAGTTTGCCTCTTTTGACATGAAGCTGTATGACATCCCATTTTAGCAATATCATTTATGAACATTGACTTTTCATTTGCGTTCAAAAGAGTAATACATTTGCATCACAAAATCGTCCCTCCAGAAAAAGTCAGACCTCACATTGCTTGGCGTTATTTCTCTCTACCTTCATATCAATGCGTTCAGCCACCTAGCGATAGCCGCACCTGTTACGGTGTTTACTGCTCAGAGGCAGGGGAGTGCTCGGCCTGCTCTTCGGTCTGCACAGTTTACATAGCCCGCATTGATATCAAGGGAGGCAAAAATAGCGCCAAGCGATATGAGGTCTGCCTTTTTCTGGAGGGACGATTTTGTGATGCAAATGTATTACTCTTTTGAACGCATATTGTTTTGAGAAGCAAAACGCGTTATTTTTGTGGCCCGGACTACCTTCGTCAACGCCAAAACGAGGCTGGAACTCCGCTCACAGGACGCAGCGGGGGGTAAGTCAATGTTCATGAATGATATTGCTAATATGGGATGTCATACATGTCAAAAGAGGCGAACTATCCCTTTAAGAGCAGCAGGATCCGCCACAGGTGGAGGTAATCAGTGCATTCGGGCTACTAGGACCGCCACACCCACCAGGAACAGGAAAACCCATAGACAGACACACAGGGAGAAATCCAACAACAACAAAAAAAAGCCCACAGATATTCTCTGTCGACACCGTAACTGGTAAAAGGGGAAGAGGACCCACTTGATAGTAGGCTGGTGGCATAATGTTATGGCAGACCAGTGAATTTCACTTTTTTTTTCCTTTTTGAAATGACTAACCTTGATGATGATGTAATTGTTTATAAAATTTCATTTAGATTAATATGATATAATACATCCTCCATGAAACAACATATGAATACATGAAGTAACATAAGTGTTTTTTGAAGAGCATTTCTTAAAAGCTGTTATTTCACCACAGCAATCCTGTCATGTCCATGTTTTCCCTGTCTTTTGTGTTTGATCACGTTTTGGTTTATGTCATGTCTTAGTTTTTAAGTTCATGTTTCGTTAAGATTTGCCATGTTTTAGTATTGCCTTTGTTTTCCCCACAGTTTCTGGTTCCTCAGTCCCCATGTTCAGGTCATTAGTGCATTGACTTCACCCGTCGATGTTCTCAGCTGCATCCAGTCATTCATCAGTTCCCTCAGTATTTAGTCTCTCTGGTTTCTCACATTCATTGTGAGATCCTTACACCATTCACCATGGTCACAGCCAAGATAAGAACCGTCAAGTGATGCCACGTCATGTTCCTTGTTTTGTTTTGCCTTGGTCATGTTTTGGTTTTTCCACAGTCTAGTTCTTGTCATCCGGCTCAGCCGCGATTTATGTTAACCTTGTTTTGAAATAAATAATCAAGTCTTGTTTTTGAAAGTCCGCATCCGTGTCCTTCTACGCATCGCACCCACTCCTAGCTGACAAATCCAACATCACAGCATAGTTTAAGCGTGGTCAGATTGTCTTTAAAACATGACTTTTCCTAAGTTAGTCCCCAGCTTTTTTGGCTCTAACCTTATTATGCTTTCCATTGAGGTCAAGGAAACATGTTTATGAAAAGACAAAGGTAATATATTTGACAATATAACCTCTTATCATTGAAAATCCTTTGCACAGAACTCGCTTAGAAGTCTGCATATTTTTGTTTTCTCCATTCAAATGCTCCATTGTTGGTCAAGTCATGGATGCATTCTGAACACATCCAAACTTTAAATCTCTCCTATTTTTAGCACAAAAATCAAGCTGTATTAGTCATAGCAGACGAGACAGTGGGTGAAGCTCACTAATTATCTGTCCTGGTGAGTGTAAAAAGACTCCATTTAAAGAAGAATTAATTTTTTTTGAGTATTCATTAACTTGTACTTATATTTCCTGCATTTTAAGTTGTTTATTTCTTCTAAATTTAAAATGTCTGCAAGCTCACATTAGCTCAGATGAGACGTGCTCAGCATAGCATAATAACAACAGATAAACAAACTGAGGGCGGACGGCAAAGAAATACTGCCAGAGGCTGATTGGATATTTGTCCACCATTTTAGTATCTGGTCATATACTAAAATGGTGGACAAATATCTTGATGGTAATTATTTTCATTGTCATTAAAAATGGAAACAGGAGCAGAGTAACGTTGAAAGGAACACTTGTACAATTCTGAATCACAGACTGAAGGTGAGGTATCATCTGACCCCAGCACCAAAGTTGTTGACAACTGTCGACAAAAGCCAGAAGAAGCAGACATGAAAATCCAACCGCTGGATGACATCAATTTCCAAAGGCTAGTAACTGAAGCCAGCATTTCAATATGAAGATGTGAAAGAAAAGTAATGCATCGGGTTGCAGCAAGTCAACGCGATGAAAGAGAAAAACATTCTGACTTGTAGAGTTCTACTCTCCTTTCCTCTTTTGAACCCCTCAATTAAAACTGACTCAAAGGTAATAGTCTCTAGCATAACAGTCTGTCTGCCCACATGTGCATCGTTACACAGCTGCGTCCTCACTTGTTTTAGAGAAAAAGAATAGCCTCTTGGCTGAGACAATTGCTACAGAAAAAAAAAATTGCATTTGTCTCAGGAGTTCAACCACGCTGGGAAAACTATAGCTTTGTGGTTGGGTTAGGGTTAGAACTCAAGTTCAGATGCCCAAACTGAAGTGATGTGATTCTGCACATCAACTCCTCAGGGTTATGTTCTGTTTTCCAAGAACTTGCTTGAGGAGGCTCAGCAAATAAGGTCCCTAGAGCAATATTAGAAGAAGTTGCATTCTGATTGACAGAACACTAGGAGACTAGCCTCCATTAAGTTTTTTTTGTACAGTTTTTTCTGATGTCCTAAAAGAGACTGGATTCTTATTGTTTAATTATTTCCACAAAGTCAGCAAAGCAGTTTTTGGTGTTTTGGGTTGTCTTTGGAGGGTTGGTTGTTTACATCAGACAGATTGTACATATTCCATCTTAACAAAGTAATCGGTGAATAACCTTAGCAAAAACAGACAGACTGAAACTAAAGGATGCTCTAACTTAATCAGAAGAAACTCGTTTAACAATTTTTGTCACGGGACGAGCCCTGAAAGTTGCTGAACCCTACTACATTAACGAAATTTTTTTCTAGGTAGAATTGAACCGTTTTTCCGAAATCAAGCGTCAGTTAACAGCTGTAATTATCTATGGGTTCACTTAGTTGCATCTGTCAGCTTCAAACTATCGTAAAATCAATCCATTCTCATTCCCAAGTCATCACATAGTGACACTTGTTGGAAGCATGCTGTGTTAGGAGCTATTCCAAAATATCCCATTTGGACATGCAGGGCTTCCTAAGTGAAAAAAAAAAAAATTACAAGTAACTGTAATATTCCCGCTGTGGTGTCAGAAATATACTCATTTTCCATCATGAAAACACAGTTATACCTTTACTTTTACATGGGATTGTGTGTTTGTTTGTTTTTGGTTTTTTGTTTAATAAAGGATGTTAACACATAGCAATTAAATTACCTATAATAAAGTTCAAAATCTATCCATCCATCCATTTTCTATACCCGCTGAATCCGTCGGTTGGGTCGTGGGGGAGCTGGAGCCTATCCCAGCGGTCATCGGGCGAGAGGCAGGGTACACCCTGGACAGGCCGCCAGTCCATCACAGGGCCACACAGAGACAAACGAGACAAACAACCACATACACACGCTCACACTCACTCCTAAGGACAATTTTAGAGTCACCAATTAACCTAACATGCATGTTTTTGGACGGTGGGAGGAAGCTGGAGTACCCGAAGAGAACCCACGCATACACGGGGAGAACATGCAAACTCCACACAGAAAGGCCCCAGCCGGGAGTTGAACCTGAAACCTTCTTGCTGTGAGGCGACGGTGCTAGGTCAAAATCTACTAGAATATGAAATATTTGAAAATGGAGATTGCTGTTATTATTTGGGGTTTTAGTATGTAATAGAAGGTCGCCAGTCCATCACAGGGCCTCATATAGACAAATGAGACGAGCAACCATCTACGCTCACACTCACTCCCAGGGAGAAGCTAATCCACACATACTCCATCCCAGCCGGGATTTGAGCCAGGAGCTCTTGCTGTGATGTTTCGACAGTGCTAACTACCACACACTGTGCAGCCCTTGGTGGATTACATGATACAGGATGATTACAGGATACAATCAGCACACTGTCGCCTGAGTCCAACTGTGTACCACAAATTAAAGCTACCGCCACAAAGGAAAATGCTAACATTTTAGAGGGACTTCATCAACCAACCAGCTTTAATTTTCTTGGAAGATGATTTGAAAAAGAAACTTTTTGTTGTTCTTTCAAAACAAGCTGCTTCAACAATTGGATATGGCTGCACCATACCGAAGAAGGTGACTGCATAGTCTGTTTTAGTTGAGTGAAACCGGAGAGAAAGGCCTAATCAATACTCAGTGCAAGGTTTGACAGCATTCGTGTGCAGGGAGGCTCACAAACTGGCGCAAGGCAACAGCAATAGTCTTTCCTGCCATGCTATGCAAAAATCCCTGCTCTCAAACACAAACCAATTAATGCTCTTTTATCTGATGCTGCTTGCCAAGCTCAGAATACAGTTAGGCATGTTTCTGAGCTGACGTTCAGTTCAGTGCTTTTCCTTGGAAAGAAGGTGGGGGCTTTTTGAGGTGACAGTAGCCTTGGTGGCATATTCTTTCAACTAATGCAGAGAGAAAATTTTCCTCTCTTTGCCTCCTGAAGACACAGAAAAGACTCACATACCTCGCTCTAATGCATGGTCACCGAGATATTTTGGACATTTGACATATTAATGCCCTAATGAGGACCCTCGTCAGCGCTAATCCAGAACAAAGGGCAATGTTCTGGAATTATGTGATGCTGGAGATAAAAGTGTTCTTTTTCAACACTGCCACCACGCAGTTTTCATCTATCTATATATGATATCAACTTTTGCCTGTATGTGGCGGAAACCGATAACTGACAATATGCAGAAGTTCCCTGTGGGTCAAAGTTTGACGTAATTGGGTACTGTGTGTTCAAAACTGAAGCAAAGGGCACGTGATTATGCATTCGTATGTGACAAGCTTGGAATGAGAACATATTCAAAACCTACAAAAAAAAATGAGAACTGTGGGCTGGGCCATCTCGTTTTGACTGTTATAGAATAGAATAGAAAAATACTTTATTCATTTATTACTCATTTTGATTCATTTTACTTCCTCCCTTTGCTCTTTTCCTGCCACACACACCTGCATTCAATCATTCACAGTAAACAATAAATAATGAACATGGACTAAGTGTTTATTTCACTGCTTTCAGTTGCCAGATTGTCTAAGTAGTCTCTATGGTTTAGCTCTCCATCTGTTTCTTCTCACTGTTTTTGGGCATGATAACTGCCTGATCATGCTTTTTTTCGCCTTGCTGACCTATGGCAACCTTTTGGCTTTGGTTGCCTTGCTGCCAACCCACTCCATTTGATCCCTTTTATGTCAACATACAAAGGATTTTTGGACTCTGGATTCAGTCTGAAAGACTACGTTTGGTCTGAAAATGTGCTGTTTTGTTGTACCAAACAATAGTTATTTTAAGATATGAACACAATTTCATTCGCATTTTGCAATTTAAAACCATTCATTTCCAAGGTGCAGTTTATTTGTAGGTCAAATTAAGTCAAGAGGAATTAGTCACATGTCCAAAACATTACAAATAAATATTTCGCAGCTTGCTTTAAAAAGTTTGGCTGGAAAAAAAAAAACTTCAATTGTGCAAACAGAGCACAGTCCGTGTTTGCACAGATAACCCACATACATTTCTTTCAGTATTTGGTGACAAAGTCTGGTTCCTCGGCTGTAAATCAGACATCACTGTTTAAAACATCTGTTCAAGGTTTAAATTTAAACCCTGTTGCATGTTTGTTCATTGTGTTGCAAGCCAGGTTTGGAGATAAAACAGTTAGATTCAAACAGTCACAGTGAGAATTGGGGTAAAGTGCATCAGTTGACCTGTTTCATGAAGGTGTTTGCTGTGTTTTAACCAAAAAACTGTCTCTAGCTAATTAGCAGACTATATTGACCAATATTGACAGCCTATTTGTTGACGATCTCACTCCTTTTCACTCATGGCTGTTGTTGGCCTTTGTGTCAAAAGGCAGGATGCACTCACTGACACTCTGACAGCATCAATTTAATGCACCTACCTGCATGGACTAAACATGCTCTTTGCGAGTGCATGGCATTCCAGGCTGAATAGAAGCGTCTCCCGTTAAATGATAATTACTCTCCAATATTAATGTCCTATTCGGATTCTGGTCATTGTCTCAGCAGGTTAAAAAGAATAACTCTCTTCTTTAACGCTGCCTGTGTAAAAGCCTAAACAACAGAGAAATCTGACTGATGTCTTTTGGGCACTGGCTCCAGAACACATCTGGTTTCAATATAAAAGCAAAAAAAAAAAAACCTCTTTCTGAAAAACATGAATGTCTCATAAAACACCAACTCAAGAAATTTTTCTCAGAAATCATTACGGTGTCCTTATCCCTGGTAAGTCCATAACTAGATAAACATTAGGCCTTAAAGGGGAAGTTCTTTTTTTTTTTTTTTAAACCTGGACCTTATTTCTGGCATAAAATACGTTCATCTACTCACCGATAACAGTTTGGTGAAAGTCGGCATCCTTCTAGGCTATAGGCCTAGACTGCTGGGGGGCCTCTTATGTCACACCTTTCCTCACTTTACTCTCTTTTGCCCCGTTTAATTTCTCAAATGATATTATGTACATGTGACATTATTGTGGTCATTAACTCGTGTTTTCCTGTTCCAACAGGTATCCTTTGAATGGTGTTTCAGTGTTTGTTGTCCCCCCCTTTCTGTCCTCTCAAACCCCAGCTGGTCGAGGCGGATGGCCACCCTTCCTGAGTCTGGTTCTGCCAGATGTTTCTTCCTGTTAAAAGGGAGTCGTTCCTTTCCACAGTCGCCTCAGGCACGCTCAGGACGGGAGATTGGACTGAAGACAAGTTTCAGTGCAATCTGTTGGTTTCCTTAGCTAGGAAATTGTTTTTGAATTGGCTCTGTGTGAATGAATTAGATAAATTATTAAATTAATTAATTGGATTTGAATGGATTATGATTACAATTAACTGAACTCCAAATAGCTTGAATTGAACTCTATCATTTAAGTGCCTTGAGATGACAATTGTTGTAATTTGGCGGCGGCGCTATATAAATACGACAGAACTGAATTTAATTTAATTGACTGACTGTGACAGATGAAAATCAGTGTGTCGAACTGAGGATCAAACAGGGAACTGAGGACATCTACTGGTGAGAATCTGGAACAGAGTAAACTAAAAAAGCTAAACTGACAAGTTCAGAAATGAGGAAAGACTAAACTAAGAATACAGACAAAGGCACGAACAACAACAAAGGCAAACCACAAGATGAACTGTAAACTAGAAGGCAAAATCAAGGATGGACTAAAAACAGAGTTCTAATTCAAAATCAATTACTCAAAACACGAACCCACGACCTCAAGAACCCCAACGAGAAAACAGAAGGGGTTCAAGCTCCTCATTCTAGCTTCCAGTGATCTCACACCTACTATGATGAACTCATCTCTCTGTTTCCTCTCCTCTCCTGTGGAAGTGGAACTCAATAACAATTCCAGAGGACCATGATCAAACAAGCAGGTATATGTTTGCACCTTTTCCAGGTGAGGCCTCTTCCACAGTGGTCATGATGGTTGTGTAGATGTGACGATTTGACAAGAATTTTCTTTCATTGCTTATTTATAAAGCTGAATACATTTCAAATGATTCCATGCAACTTTACAGATAATCTCCTGATTAACATCTAATCCCTTTCCTTTCTCTGAACTTTCTGTCATACATTTCAACAATCCCCTGTTCCCATGCACACATTCCTGAAATAGTTCATCCTTGTGATGACTGTCTGTTGGGTGTCTTCTCATTGTAGTAATTTACATTACCTTTGCCTTTGTCAATCAAATACTTATAACAATCAAATTCCCTTTTGTCCTCATATGTAGTATTTTTCATTTAACGTTTCACCATTTCACCGTGGTTCAAACTTTCACTGTCTTCCTGTAGGTGCTCCTGATGGTTCTCTGCCTGGTTTTCCAACAGATGTTGTGTTGTGTTTTCTATCAAGTTTCAACAGGTGTAGTTGCTGGTTGTCTGGTTTTGTCTTGTTTTTTTATACATTTATTGTTGTTGTTCTCTTCTTTTGTATCTTGGTCTCCTTTCTTTTTTCTAAGCCCCCCCTCGTCAGGTTCTGCATTGATATATAATTTCAACAAGAATAAATTAATGAATAAATATTTAGTTCGTAAGCAATAGTCACGACAGCTTTATATCCATATAGCGTACCTTGGTAGAGCAAATGTGTTTGGCACAACACGGCATTCAGATCATAATTCTGCGTAAGTAAAATGGGTAAAATGTTTCCATAACTTCCACCTGTTAAGTCCTGTGTTTGGGTCCTCCTCTTACAATTATAGCCTGTGACAACTACTTTGTGAAGGGAAAAAAAAGGACTGTATCCATGTGGCACAACATTATTACAAAATATATCACAATAAATTATGTTAAGTGGCTTTGAAAGAGCCAGTTAACCATGTCCACTTGTTATAGATGAAATATACCTTACCGCTTTTGTCAAAGTGTAGCAAATGTTAGCTTGCAATGTCCGCTTGGTTATAATTAAATGCGGTAAATGGCAGCTCCTCCTTTACAGCGTGTTTGGGTGAACTGAATTTTAATGTTGTCAACATTATTACAGTCCTTAAAGGGATAGTTCGCCTCTTTTGACATGAAGCTGTATGACATCCCATATTAGCAATATCATTTATTAACATTTTCTTACCCCCTGCTGCGTCCTGTGAGCCGAGTTCCAGCCTCGTTTTGGCGTTGACAAAGGTAGTCCGGCTAGTTGGCTGGGGTCGCGAAAATAAAGCGTTTTGCTTCTCAAAACAATATGCGTTCAAAAGAGTAATGCATTTGCATCACAAAATCGTTGTCCAGAAAAAGTCAGACCTCACAATCGCTTGGCGCTATTTATCTCTTCCTTCATATCACTACGGGCTGTGTAAACCATGCAGACCGAAGTGCAGACCGAGCAGTCCCCTGCTTCCGAGCAGTAAACACCATAACAGGTGCGGCCATCGCTAGGTGGCAGAACGCATTGATATGATAAATAGAGCCAAGCGATTGTGAGGTCTGACTTTTTCTGGCTAACGATTTTGTGATGCAAATGTATTACTCTTTTGAACGCATATTGTTTTGAGAAGCAAAACGCTTTATTTTCAGGACCCCAGCAAACTAGCCGGACTACCTTCGTCAACGCCAAAACGAGGCTGGAACTCGGCTCACAGGACGCAGCAGGGGGTAAGTCAATGTTCATAAATGATATTGCTAATATGGGATGTCATACAGCTTCATGTCAAAAGAGGCAAACTACCCCTTTAAGTGCTGCAGGTTGGCCTGCTGTTGATCAGTGCATCGAGCTAGTTCTCACTGCAAATGTTTGGCCACAGCGATGGTGGCACATGAAATAAACAGCATTTCTTTCTTGCTGTATCTATATATTTTAATCTCTGGGACTGTTTCTTGTTGGAAGGAGGAGGACTTTGCCTATTGACTCCCCATCACACCCTCATAATTAATTCAGGACTGTCATGTCAATTCTCATTTCTTTTGAAAATGGACTAAGCTGGATGAAATGATAGTGAAAGGCAGCCAACTGAACAGGAAATAGATGACGACACTTGGTCTTATTTGTCCCCAAAGGATATAATTTAGATGACATGATGAGATCAAGTTAACTCTCTGGTCTCTCTTACTCACACAAGACACATGTGCATGCACACACAGATTTTTGCTCCTTTGTGGTGTTTCATAAGATATATGATGAAGGTGATGATGTTAAGAAAAAAAAAGATCTCTGATCGAAACGACTATACGTGTTCATACTATTACACACAACAGTATATGCAATAAGAGTGGTGTCCTGCAAATTTTAAGACGGAAATTCCACTCAAATGAGCACTTTCAAATCAGGGTTAACAACAGATGACGTAATCCTGGATATGTCAATGAAGAAGAGCATCTCTGCACATCAGCAACATTCACTTCAGAATTCTTTTCAACCAGCCTCCCAGTAAAATCTCTGGACCATCGGCAGGTAAAACGGCGCACAAACATAGCAGCGAACATTCTGGATATTTCATGACAATGATGTGGATGTGTGAGATAAGTTATTCAATAATTGAAATGATTCATTATGCATTTGCAATAAGTTCAAGGAAAAAAACAACACCTTCCCCACCACACATGGAACCGACCAATGAAAATTTGGCAGATTAAGATTTTTATTGTCAGCGTGAACTTAGACAACTACTACAACCGACTATCAATCATTTATGGGTTAATGATGCATCTTCAAGATCAGCTCATGACATCTATTACAACACTATTACTTTCATGGACAACTATTTTGTTAAGGTTAGAAAACAGTAATTCTTTGAACAATGCAACCGTTACCATCATGGATGACGTTTTTACACTTCTTACAACTAGAGATGGGGAGCCATTAGAACAGTAAAACCAATGTTAAAGCTACAGTTTGAGACAATTTTTTTTTAAAAACTGCTCTTCCTCCTTGTCACGTTCATGGGGTTTTCCCCATGTTTTTGGTTTTGTGTTTTTATCATGCGTAGTCATGTCTTAGTTTAAAGGTGATAGAGAAAGGTTGAATGGGGCATTAATTCTTGTTCTGTGATGTGATATGTAGCCCAAAAAAAATTGGTTGAGTCTGTAATGGCTCAGAACCTCCCTAAAAGGCTCTCTGAAACAGCTATGTTACTATGCTGGGTTTAGAATGCGTCGTTTACCCTTATTGGCGTCGTTTCAGAGCTTATCTGGCAACCTCATTATGAAATGCAGGTAGGTGTTGGCGCTATTCGGTCGCCGTTGCTTGATTGGCTGCCCTTGCTCTCACTGAAAAGAAAGTACTCCGAAGCCTGCTCGGAATCGTGCAAGGTTTGTGAAACTGTCCTCCGTGAAATGCGCAGAGCAAAGGAAAAGTCGGCGGTTGTATGTACTGGAGATGCTGTTAAAAATAAATAAAAGCCATTGATCGCGAACATTGCTTTCCCGGGGAAGAATATGTAATGATCTGCGCAATCTGCCCTCGTCAGCTAAACAATAAAGTGTGCACGCAACTTTTTTGAGCACACTGACAGGTGATCCCATGACAGAGGACTGCCCCTCGATATGAGGACATAATAATTCTGACAGCAACAGGAGTGAGGACCGGGACATGCAAAATTGTCACGCCATTCCTCTGGGAGTCCAACTTGGGCGTGTAAAATCAAGGCAGTGAACGGCGCCTGCACAATAATAACCACAACAGTTCTCAAGGCATCCATGCTTCTTCAGTAAACAAAGGTCGCACGTTTGACATCAGAGCAGATTTGTTGTTGTTTTGGCGCATATTGTGACGTTAAAAAACGCAAAACTCCGGTTATCTCTGTCGGCACGCAGCTGCATAAACGGAGTTTTCAAAAATCTTCACTTTGCCCGGAGTTTTTAAAAACATTCGTTTATGATGCGTTTTCATGTGGATGACAGGTCCAAACGTAGAAAAATATATTCGTTTTAGCAGATACCCGGCTACGTGTGGATGGGGCCTCAGAACTAACACCAAAAACGTGAAAAAGATGATTTTTATTCTGTATCACCTTTAAGTCCATGTTAAGTTAAGTTATGCCATTGCTTTCCCCTCAATTCCAATGTCAGTTCATTAGTTTCACTCACATCAACTGTATTCATTGTCCCCAGCTGCACTCATTCACCAATCACCCAGTTCAGTATTTAGATTCCAGGTTTCCCCTTTTATTTTGTAAATTCCTTCTCCGTCTTCACCCTTCTTGCCACGCCACGCCACGCCAAACCTAGTTCAGTATTTTCTTGTCATGCCAAGTCTTTTAGTTTTCGTGTCATATTCATGTTTTGATCCCACAGTTTATTTTCATCATCCAGCTCAGCCGCGCCTTGTTTTGTCTTTTGTTTTGTGAATAAACCAAGTTTACTTCTTACCTCTGGAGTCCGCATCCGTGTCCTGCCAAACCCATTACTGACACTCCTGTGCTAAAGGGCACTTGAATGGAATTCAGGTGAAGAGATAGAAATGCCAAAGGAAGTGAAATTGATCCAACTTTTACAACAAATACTGGTGAAGCTGTACTTTTTTCTGGCAGGGAAAAGTAGAGCAATCTGCAGCACGAGCAAGTACAATGAATCAGCATTAATCCCCAGTGGGGAATGCAGCTTTGGTTGCTGTTTTTGGAACTTATTACCATGACTGCAACAGCAACTGCAGGTGGCTCACTTTCAGCAGACTGTCACAGATACACCCTATTCCTTGGTATCCCTTCTCTAGCTTCTGTCTGCCAAAGTCAGTGCTCCAACAGGCAAATGGTAAGAAAGTCAAAGATTTAAAGATACCGGTGCTTCGGCTTCCACTTTCGTCTCACTTTCTTGCTTGTTTAGTCTTGTCTGTCATTCTGTTGTGTCACACTAAATAGGATACAGTCGTAAAAAATGCTGTTGTTATATGGTTTGGATTATTTTGTCATTTCATACATTGAGTCTGACTTTAAAGGGATAGTTCGCCTCTTTTGACATGAAGCTGTATGACATCCCATATTAGCAATATCATTTATGAACATTTTCTTACCCCCCGCTGCGTCCTGTGAGCCGAGTTCCAGCCTCGTTTTGGCGTTGACGAAGGTAGTCCGGCTAATTGGCTGGGGCCACAAAAATAAAGCGTTTTGCTTCTCAAAACAAAATGCGTTCAAAAGAGTAATACATTTGCGTCACAAAATCGTTCAACAGAAAAAGTCAGACCTCAACAATCGCTTGGCGCTATTTTCTTTCCCTTCATATAGCTGCATGCTGCCGCCTGCCGACGGCCGCACCTGTTACGGTGTTTACTGCTTGGAAGCAGGGGACTGCTCGGTCAGGACTTCGGTCTACATGGTTTACACAGCCCGTAGTGATACGAAGGTAGAGAGACTTTTTTTCTGGAGAATGATTTTGTGATGCAAATGTATTACTTTTTTGAACGCATATTGTTTTGAGAAGCAAAACGCTTTATTTTTGTGGCCCCAGCCAACTAGCCGGACTACCTTCGTCTCAACGCTAAAACGCTCGGCTGGAACTCGACTCACAGGACGCAGCGGGGGGTAAGAAAATGTTCATGAATGATATTGCTAATATGGGATGTCATACAGCTTCATGTCAAAAGACACTGCACGAAAAGAGGGATTTGTGTCACTGTGGACGGCAGTGAACATCCGCGAATTTGCCTAATTTTCGGACGCACCTGGGCGCTTGCAGGCAGACAAACTTTAAGTTTGTTGAGCGAGAAAATCGTCAGAAACGAACCCGACTCGCGGCGGGCTCTCACAGCGGGGTGCTAATGGCCCAGCGATTAGCACCCCGCTGTGAGAGTGCCTGGACCTCTCACTGGCCTCGCTGGTATTGGACGAAAAAGGCAAGTGATTACATAAAAAAGCTCCTGTAAAGCTGACCGCCCATTGGCCAATTAGGTTAATATATGCATACTTTATATGGGCATATCATTCAGCAATTATGATTAATAATTGTGATTATGATTACTTATATTCCTGGGATGTTTGTGTACTTCATATATTCACGTCATTCTTATAAGCTGCACTATGACTAGGCTAATGCAGGCATGAATGACGTGAATTTATTGAGGAAATGAAAAAGGAAACTTTTTTTTTTAAAGCGCTTTTATTGCCACACCACACAATGTACATAGCTTACATTGTAATAAGAACCATGTTGATAATAAAGAATTGAAAACTATATACACACACTGCTGTAGCCTACAATATACACAATAAGCCTAAACGCCGCCGTTTGGAATCCGCATTCTTCGCATTACTCCGGTCCCTGCAGGGTCTGCGGGAGTTGTCAGACGTCCTCATCCTGGATCAGAAGCTGGCTTCTGGGAGCTGTTGGAATAACCAATAAATAATCAAAACATAGTCTAGCCATGCACAGCATATTGAAAACTTGTCTATAAAGTAACAAAAGTCATATTGACAGCGTATATGTTCTTACTCTCTTTCACTCTTCTGTGGTGAGACTGTGAGTATTTCGGGTTGGCTTCAAGACGCGCCTGTAGCACAGCACACAGGTCCGTCACGCTGCTAAAAACAAACAAACAAGAGGAATGAATAAAATGACCAGTGCTTAAAAGTGTCAGTGCCAGAGCCGTGGTAAAAGTCAGCGCCGCTCACCTTCGATAGTGTCCCCGTCTACCTCTCTGAAGTTCGGACTGTTTGACACCGCTTCCTTCAAGCGACTCGTTACATCCATATTGTGAGGTGACAGCCGCCTGTAAAAACAACAGGCCTATGGTTAATAAAAAAAACTGCATTAACGTAACGTAACATCAGGTCCAAATCAACTAGATATTGGGACAACATTCACTTATTCTTACCCTTGACCTGGATTATAATGCCACGGTGAGTTATGCAGGCGGCGAACTGCTTCCTATAAATTGAAAACACGAAATACATTTTTTTAAATAAAGCAACTCACACTGGTTTTCACGTGATGGACAAAATTAAGTTGAGTTTAGCCTAAAGCCACAGTCAATAACCTACTCTTACCGCGATTTTTGGATTCTGTATCCGCCTTCTCTTGTGCGCTCTTCAACTTCTCTGGAATGTAACTCCAGTCCGTTCTCGACGGCCATCTTGCCTCCAACCTAGCGAATCTCTGGTCGATTCCCTCCAGAACCCTCTCCACGAACGTATCCACAGTGCTGGCCACCATACGAGACATCCCGGTCATAGCATTCAACAGGACTTTCATTTGATCTGCCTGTAAGCAAGTGAGTAAGTAAGTTTAATATACAGCACATTTAAAATCAGCGAGAACTGTCCCAAGTGCTGTACAGTGTCAACAAGACTAAAATTAAACAATCAAATGGTCATGTGTAAGTAGAAAAAAACACACAAACCTGTAGACCCGCAGAGAGTTGCTGGGGAGTTGAAAGCAAGTCGTCTTCCAGCCATTGTATTCCGCAAACCAGGGCAGTTTTCACAGCACGGGACCTCAGCAATTTCTGTCTGCCTTTCTGCCGCCAGATCTGCTCCTTAAACTTTTTGTTTACACTGCACGACACAATGTTTCTCATACGTGATTGAACGAGAGCTTATGCGAGCCGTTGAGCTCCACCAATCATATGCGTAAACGTCATTACACGGAATACTCGCAAGACAACCTCCCGTCCTTTTGCTATTTAATGTTGTCTGACCACAGCTGGCAATTTGCACTGTTTTGACACAAAAATGGACTCTGCAAGGACAAAGAAAAGACCTCGGCGATATTGTGACCATTGTGACACCGAATTAAGCCATACACAATAAAACACTGTGCACTACTGCACATTATGTGTACAGGCCAGATTTCTATATTTTTATTTCTATATTTCTATTTTGTTTAAGAAACCTTTTAGAATATTGCTGTTGCATGCTTATTTTATCTTTATCTTATCTTTATTATTATACATTTGGACATCCAGTGCGGGCAACAAAGAAAATAATTTAATTGTTCAGGAAAACACGTTTCTAACTGCACATATGACAATAAACCTTTGAATCCTTGAATCCTTGAATTTTGCCCACAAAAAGCGGTATTACAAAAGAGGTGTTTGGGAGAAAAAAAAACAGATATGCATCACCTGTCACCAGCAGACAGCGTGCACCTCTTCTTTTTCAAGACAACACAGCAACAAGCTTGGCTGGAGTTGGAGGTGATAGTGATGAACGTGTAGAAACAGGCTTGCCCACCCCCCACCTCACCTCACCCCACCCCCATTTTTCTACGTTTGGACCTGTCATCCACATGAAAACGCATAAAAACGCATCGTAAACGAATGTTTTTAAAAACTCCGGGCAAAGTGAAGATTTTTGAAAACTCCGTTTATGCAGCTGCGTGTAGACAGAGATAACCGGGGTTTTGCGTTTTCGAACGTCACAATATGCGCCAAAACAACAACAAATCTGCTTTAAAATCTAAAGTGCGACCTTTGTTTACTGAAGAAGCATGGATGCCTTGAGAACTGTTGTGGTTATTATTGTGCAGGCGCTGTTTACTGCCTTGATTTTACACGCCCAAGTTGGACTCCCAGAGGAATGGCGTGACAATTTCGTATGTCCCGGTCCTCACTCCTGTCGCTGTCGGAATTATTACGTCCTCATATCGAGGGGCAGTCCACTGTCATGCGATCACCTAGTGTGCTCAAAAAAGTTGCGTGCACACTTTATTATTTAGCTGACGAGGGCAGATTGCACAAAACAGCAAATGTATTTGGGTTGTCAACACAGGTGAAAACGCAGATGTTCGGTTATGTGTGGAAGGTGTTTTTTTCGAAAACGAGGTAATGTGGATACAGATTATTTTATAAACGGAGGGGGGGAAACATTCGGTTTTAAAAATACCCGGCTACGTGTGTACATAGCCTGAGTTATACTTCTTTTAACTGCCCTTGCGCTTGCGTCTTGCGCGTATGTTAATGGCTCGAGACGTTTATACTTCATTTTGCTTTGTCGGCGGTTGCGTGTGCTGCGTGGCGATTCACCGCCAGGACAGTAGGTGGAGTAGCGTTTTTTTTCAATGACAAGCCTACTACGATGAAAGGAAATTCACCGCCAGGAGCTCTTTGGCAAGTCTCTCTTCCATAGATTCATGCTTCTTCTTCTTCTTCTTGAAAATAGCCGATATTTTGTCAGATTTTCAACACCTTGGGGGTCTAAACGACTACTTTCTCGCCTGAAAATGTTTCAAATGTTGCTAAAGTTATATATTTACAGAGTTTAGCCTATAGCTTAAGGGAAATCAGCTTTTCAGGCTGGCTGATTTCGGCTCGGGCTGGAGTGAAGTGCACTGTGTGTAAACGCTCTGCATACTGTCAGATCGATCAAGTAGTAGGCGGTTTCGACCACAGCCAGTGGCTTGCGCTTGCGTCTTGCGTGAAGTTTAGAAAATTGAGGTGACACACGCAAGCACGCAAGGGGGGGCTTGCAACCGCGCAAGGGCTTGCGTACCGGCTTGCGTTGCGTCTCGCGTTACCGACTATAAAGCCTGGTTTATTGTCGGTAACGCAAGACGCAACGCAAGACGCAAGCCGCGGTTGCAAGCCCCCCCTTGCGTGCTTGCGTGTGTCACCTCAATTTTCTAAACTTCACGCAAGACGCAAGCACAAGAAGAAGCATGAATCTATGGAAGAGAGACTTGCCAAAGAGCTCCTGGCGGTGAATTTCCTTTCATCGTAGTAGGCTTGTCATTGAAAAAACCTGCTACTCCACCTACTGTCCTGGCGGTGAATCGCCACGCAGCACACGCAACCGCCGACAAAGCAAAATGAAGTATAAACGTCTCGAGCCATTAACATACGCGCAAGACGCAAGCGCAAGGGCAGTTAAAAGAAGTATAACTCAGCCTTAAACCTAGCCTGGGAATTCCCATGCTGCTTTGCGCTCGATTTCATTCTCACTGCAAAGTCAGCCTGGAAACCACCGCCCTTATTTTTGCCAGAGTTTGGGAACCAATCACAGAACGGGGGGGGGGCAGCAAGACAATGACGACGACTATGCGCTACACCGAAGCTTGTAGAGTGTTAATCCAACATGGCAGCGGACACAACGTTACCGTTCAATGCAGCCTTAGAAAGTGTTTCGGAGTAGATTCACCCTGGGGTCATTTGAACCGTGACATCCAGCCAAGTAGCCCACCCGAAGTTTTTCCGATATTGGCTGAACATCAGCTGAGTTACTGAGTTATCCCGAATAGCTTAGTACAAGCGCTAACGGACCCTGGCAGTATCTCCAAAATTACCACACTAAAATCACATGTCATGACACCAAACTTCTACAGTTGTACAAATATGGTCTGTACTCACAAATCGATGCATTTGGAAGTTTGTACATAGTCCAGGAGTTTATTATTATCATCAACACAAGCCTGATAGCTTTTCTGCTGCTAAAGCTTTGTTGACATCACTTCTGGGAGCTGGGAGCTTCAAAGTAAGATGAGGGTTGATCTACTACTGTAGACAACAAAGCAAGGCTGCTCAATTTCTCCTTTATTAAAATAAATTCACAACTCTACAACATAAAAATTTATGTAGAATATAGCATATAGGCCTACTTTGTTGTCAATTTAAGTAGCTTAGAGCGCAAGTTTACTTTTATTTTCCATTTTTTTCTTCTTCCTCGTCGAATTTCTGTCGTCATCTGGTATAAGTGATACAATTGGCTATGAATCGCGCGCAAAGCAGCATGGGAAGAACCTGACGTCATTTGATAGACATTCGTAGCGCCCAATAAACGGCTCCAGGCATTCGTAAACCACGCCTCAAATACGAGAAAATGCACACCTAGTTCCCTGACCACCATCTCATCGAGATTGTGGACGCGTCAGCCAGGCTACCTTAAACCAGGCTTAAGGGGCCACATACATCCAGAAATCCCTCTTTTCATGCAGTGAGAGGCGAACTATCCATTTAAGCTGCACTACACTATTTAATTTAATTCAAAATTATAGCATACACGGAGACTTTCCTTTTTGCAGAAACATCCCAATGGGGCAAATGTTCCCACAGCAAAAGAGATTCAAAGAATAGGAAACCTCCAGCGGTCAAGAGGGCAACTCCATGCGAAGTGTAAAAGTGGCATCCACTAATGTCACACTTTAGTAGTGGAAAAAATGTATCTTAACCATGATGGGGTTTTTTCTTTTAAACTGCAAGGTTGTCATTTTGCTTTCTCACTCAAATCGAAGGAAGTTATTACAAAATATTAACCAAGAATGAAACAAAATTTCAGTTTTCATTTAATTCCTTATGAGGAGAATGAGGTTCATTCTGATTTGTTAATTCTCACATGAGTCCCATTATGGGTCATTTTTAAGGAGTTGTTTGGTTATCCGTTGATTCTCGAATTTTTTAAAGCATAAATTATTTATCTTTATTTTTGCATTTTCTGAATGACGGACCTTTGATTGCATTATTTGAGTTGTAATCTTGTATGCTTCCAAATTTGATCTTCTATCCAGGTATCCAATTTGACAGAGGACTAAAAGTTTATTTGTTTTAGCCCTGATTTAGTGTTGAAATCAGGCAAGAAGTGAATAGGTCAAAACAGTTTGTTACTGACAGATGAATAAAATTGTAAAACTGCAATTCACGAGTAAAGCTGAGGAAGAATATGCTCCTTGCTGACGCCTGCAACATTACTTCCAAAACAAGCTCTCGATCAAGGTTGAATCTAATCAAAGTCCTGTTTCTGACCTAATGATGTGGACTTCACAGCCCAACCAGTTAAGACAACAAAGTACATGCAAAGAGTTTTACACGATAAGTGCAAGACCAATGGGGATGCAAAGGGGCGTGACAAATAGTACAGTCAGGCGCCGGAGTCGGATTTGTGCAAGACACGAAGGCCATTGTGAGCTGATACACGACTTCTGGCAGGATGAGACAAAAATATTTGTTTTTAAAGGATACAACGAGAGGATTTAAGAGGTTGTCACTGTCAGTCTAATCAGCAGCTCGGGGACAGAGCGGCTCAAGTGGTGCTTGGTGGTAGCCTTGACTCTGGCCTTGGCTCTCACTCTGCTACAGCTTTCATTGGTAATCTGCAGGCAAACATAAACTGTCTGCGTCACATATCTGTTTACTGTGTGAGCATACAAATAACACAAAGACCAGTGGAGCCACTCTTTACTGGGTCAACGACTTCCACTTTTGCAGTTCAAAGGTCATTTAAATCATCAGCTTTGTATTGAATTCAATGAGTTTTATAGTTTGTATATCAAACTGTAGGCTGCTTATAATTTATTTTTATATTAAAAAAAATAAAGGTTTCGTATTTTTCAGACTTACAAGGACATGGCTTGTCTTTCAAGGCCCTGTCACACTGTTGCGTATGAGAGAAGCATATGAGAGAAAAACATATGAGTTGCGTATGAAAATTATCACTCATACGCTGGTATACGCTGACATACGCCAGGGGAACGTTAGGCATAGGTTGTATACGTTTCAAGCACGCTGGCATACGCTGGCATACGTTGGCATACGCTGAGGCAGAAATAAATTTTTGAACATGCTCAAAACTTTTGTGCGTATGGTTAATACGCTAAGCATACGCTAGGCATACGCTGAATACGCTAGAGGTACGATATAGGTACGTTACTGATAGGTCGAGAACGCTGGACATAAATTGCCATATGTTGGCATGAAGGTGTACCGTACAGCTAGCGTATTTATAGCCTCCGCCCGTCTGCCGCCTCCATCTCCGCCTGTCTGGCGGAGATGGAGGCGGCAGGCTACCGACGATTCACGGGAGCGGTCAGGAGGAGGAGTTGGGGATCTTGATCGCTCAGAAGCATGACTCATCAGCCGCAGGTGCATCAGGCATTTCAGCAGGTTTGGGTGAGAATGATTCTTGTGTTTTTTTGCCTTTTCCTCGGCCCAGGGCCCGGGCAAACGACGATTGCTTCTTGGGAGGCATGATCGAGATGAATGTCTCGAGAGATGTGGATAGCGCGTCGTCTACTGCAATAATGGAGCAATGTGGAAAGGCTGCTGATATAGGCGCGTTGAAACGTACGCTGGGCATGCGCAGTTCATATGCTACTCATACGCTAGTCATTTTTTATTTTCAAGGACTTTTCGTGCTTATGAAAATTATATTATTAATTTTCATACGCAACTCATACGCTTCTCTCATACGCAACAGTGTGACAGGGCCATCAGCGGTTTCTTTACTGACCTCAGTGTGAAACACTCATCTAACCTCCCATTCATCAATTGTGAGACTGTTTTGCCATGCATTTTGAAAGGTGATCAAAGAACATGAAGGAATCATGAAAGCATTGTTTCCTTTTAGTTCGGAAAATCAGCACACATTTTCCCCATGTTTTTAGTTGTATGTTTGTTTGTTTTTTAATACTCTTTTTATTGGTTTTTAAGTTATAAGTGTACAAACATTAGAAAAACAAAACTGACAACAAAACAATACAAAACAAAAAACAAACAAAGATCCCACCCCAAACTAACACGAGCGCTGCAATATGTATCTCTACATATACATAAAATATATATATCCATGCATACACATACAAAATCAGCAAGATGACAGGAGACAGGTAAGTGAATCGCGTGTTTGAAATAAATAAAATGAAACAAAGTAAAAAACAGTCAGCCCTCCTTTTCCAGGGACAGATGATCAGTCAAAGTTTCTGTAAGAAGGAATTCAACGGTTCCCAGATCCTCCAAAACCTGTCTGATTTAAGGTTAAGGTCATGAGTCAACTTCTCAAGAGGAATAAGAGCAGAAATCTGTGTTAACCACATGTCGATGGTAGGGACCCAGGGAGTTGACCACCTCAGCAAAATACATTTTTTAGCCAGAAATAAAAGAATTATCAACAAAGACTTGGTATCTGCGTCGAAGAGAGTGTCTGGGAAATGACTGAGGAGACAGAAAGAGGAATTCAGCAAAAATGTTTTACCAGTGACCTCCTGGATTACGGAGTGTACCCCCTTCTAGAAAGTCTGGATACGGTCACATGACCAAAACAAATGAATAAATGTCCCTTTATGAATTTTACATTTATAACAAAGGTTACAGGTGCAAGGAAAAATTCTCTGGAGGCGAACGGGTGTGTAATAGGTTCTAAAGAAAAATTTAAAGTTCTGTTCATGTATGGAGATTGAGGTACATTTAGGGAAAACGCCGCTACAGATCTTGTCCCAGTCAACAGGATTGAACGTCACCTCCAGATCGCGTTCCCATAACAGCTTCAAAGAGTCATAGCAAGAATCAAAATAAAGAAGTGAAACATAAATCTTTGAAATTAGTTTTTTGGGAGACTTAGCCAAATTTATTATGTTTTCCAATTCAGACAATCCCAGGCGAATCTTGCCTGTCCTCAGAAGGGACCCTATAAAATGGCGAATTTGAAGATATTTGTAAAAATCTTTGTGAGGAATATTAAAATCTGCCCTGACTTGCTCAAATGATTTAACAGAGTCGGAGTCCAACAGGTCTATAATGTTAGATAAGCCCTTAGATGCCCACTCCATCAAACCAATACTCCTAATCTGTACTGGTAGATCTGGATTCAGAACTAAAGGAGATCGGAAAGAGATGACGGGAGGAATTTTTAAGTGTTTTTTCACATCTCGCCAAACTAGTAATGTGTTACAAACAATTATGTTATTCTTGAGATGATTTAACTGATCTATATTGCTGACAAAAGGAAGGGAAATAAGTTTTCTGGGGTGACAGGATTGGGATTCAAGACCCAACCATAAGGAATCTTTCCTATTCAAAAACCAATCTGACATCATTTTGAGTTGTGCTGACCAATAGTATAGCTGTAGAGAGGGCAGGGATAAGCCTCCGAGATCCTTTGGTTTAGTAAGTATAGAGAACTTAACTCTTTGGTGTTTATTATTCCAAATATAGCGAGATATATGGGAATTCAGATATTTGAAAAATGCAGAAGTCAGATAACACGGGAGATTTTGAAAAAAATAATTCAGTCGAGGAAGTATATTCATTTTTATAGTGTTGATTCTCCCAAGGAGAGAAGTTGGTAAGGAGGCCCATTTTGTCATATCATTTTTATTTCTTTGAATTAGAGGTGAGTAATTAGTTTCAAACAGATTGTTTAAGTCAGAGGTGACAAAGATACCTAAATATTTAAAACCTATTTTGGATACTCGAAAAGGAGATTGTATAGACATGTCCTGGGGAATATTAAAGGGTGTTGTGACCGACTTCCCCAGGTTGATCTTATAACCCGACAGGGCACTAAATGTGGCTATAGATTTCAAAACTGCCGGAATTGACTTCTCGGGTTTATACAAATATAAAAGAACATCATCTGCAAATAAAGAAATAACATGGTTCTCCCCACCCACCCTAATACCAAGTATATCAGGGTTAGTTCTGATGGCCTCCAGAACTTCTTAACAAATTCCAGTGGAAACCCATCAGGGCCTGGACATTTCCCATTTGGCATAGATTGGATTGCAGCCCAGACCTCCTCTGGTGTGAATGCAACATCTAAGCTAGAACGATCCTCCTCTGCAACGGTAGGTAAAGGAACGCTGTTTAAATATGAAACGATATCAGCCTCGTCAGCTTTATCTGTACTATACAGGGACTTATAAAAATCACGGAAAGTGCTATTGACAATCGTTGGATCATATGTGACATCCCCATTCTGCGTTCTTATCATATTAATTGAGCGATCGTTATTTTGATTTTTCAGTTGGTGGGCGAGCAAGCTACTGGACTCATTACCAAATTCATAATATTTCTGTTTAGTGTAAAGTAATAATTTCTGGACATGACGAGTATGATCCAAGTTAAGTGCAGTCTTAACAGCCACTAGCGCCTTTAAGTTTGCTGGAGTGGGTGACTGTTTATGTATTTTCACCAGCCTAGCCATTTCTTTTTCAAGGTTCTTTCTGTTTTCCTCTAAAGCCTTTTTCTGATGAGAGCTATAGGATATAAGGTGACCACGTAAAGTGGCTTTAGCTGCATCCCAGATCGTAGCAGAGGACACTGGAGAGCTTTTATTGTCAAGCCAGAATTGTGATAGGTTGTTCCGGACAAAAACGCAGAAAGCATCACTATTTAAAGATGACGTATTGAATCTCCAAGTGGGAGTTCTAGGAATGTGAAATAATGGATTAATACATAAACGAACCAGAGCATGGTCTGATAAGACAATGGGGTCTATACAACAGGTTTGGACAGAGTGTAAGAAATCTCTCACTTTAGGATTTAAGTCAAATCAAATCAAATTTGTTTGTATAGCACATTTCATGTACAAACAGTTCAAAGTGCTTTACATAAAATAAAAGCATTGCAGCAGGGAGTGCAAGAAGCATTAAAAATACATAAAATAATATAAAGAGAAACAAATAAAATCATTTAAATGAATTTAAAATCAGGCAACAGTCTAGATAAGTTAAAAGATATTTCATGCATAGACACATGAGAACAGAAATGTTTTTAACCTGGATTTAAAAATGTCTACATTTGGTGAAAGTTTAATCTCCACTGGCATTTTGTTCCACTTGTTTGCAGCATAACAGCTAAATGCTGCTTCTCCAAGTTTAGTCTGGACTCTGGACTGGACCAGCTGACCTGAGTCCTTGGATCTCAGAGCTCTGCTGGGTTTATATTCTCTGAACATATCACAGATGTATTTTGGGCCTAAACCATTCTGGGATTTGTAAACCATCAGCAGGCTTTTAAAATCTATTCTGTGACTGACTGGAAGCCAGTGTAAAGATTTTACACTGTCGCCATATATCTATCAATCCAGTATCTGTACATAAGTTCTTAAGGACGGCAGATGCTCTTGGGTTAGACGTGTTTGCAGAAGAGGATTTATCCAGAGAAGTGCTCATTTCACAATTAAAGTCGCCAGCTAAGAAGCCCAGGCCATTGCAGTGTTGGTTAAACATCAAAATCATTTGTGACATAAACTGGGGTGAATCAATAAATGTTGAGAATAGTTATACGTTGTCCGAGAATCAAACCTTTAATCAAAATAAATCTCCCTTCTGAATCCTTTTCTCCATGTTCCAAGATGAAAGGAAGGTTCTTATTTATGAGAATAGCTGTACCTTTTTTATTCTGTGAATGGGAGGAAAAGTAAACTTTGCCTACCCAGTCCCTCTTAAGTTTCAAATGTTCTGTATCAGATAGCCTAGTTTCCTGAAGTAATGCTATATCAGATTTTTGTTTTTTCAGATACGTTAAAATCTTCTTTCTTTTAATTACATGACCCAGTCCCTGAACATTCCAGGTAATAAGTTTAAGTGAACTAGACATGAGAGCCACAAAGCTGGAAAATAATTAAATAACATGTACTAGGTATAGAATTTATCAAAATACAAGCAATTGTTTGAGGAAATAAACCTAGACTCCAGTCATCCAACAAAAGAAAAATGAAACACAAAACATGGAAACAGCAGCGCTTACCCACCCCTATCCTATCCCCAAATGACAGGAAAAAACTACCCCAAAATAAGTCACTGGGTGTACTAAACATAGACCAAGTCCTAGTTTAGCAGGTAGATCACAGTAACAACTAGGACACCCGAAACAGTATCCATACTCCAGGCTAAATAGAAGACACAACTGAGAAACACCCCGGAATAAAGGATTTCCAAGATGTGTTTGGACCACAACAGTAGTGCAAAGTGTTCTTTCAGTACAGATATTTTTTAAATAAATAAATAAAATTAAAAAAAAAAAAAATATATATATATATATATATATATATATATATATTTTAAATTTTATTTATTTATTTTAATATATATATACATATGTATATATACACCCCTTTCTCCAAAGTGCTGTGATTGTAACAAGAACAACGTAGCACAAAAAAAAGAAGAAAAAAAAGAAAAGAAAAGAAAAAAGGGGGCTGTAGAGCATGAAATCACACTGAATATAATACAAAAATAAAAATCAACTAAAATCACCTTATTCCCAATGGAAAGAGCTACAGGTCGATCAATCAGCACCGTTGTTGTTAAACTGTTCTCTCAGAGTCCGTGTTGTGGTCACAGAAAAATACACAATGTTCAATGGGGGCTCAGTGTGCATTTAAAGTCAGTCCTTCTCCATAATAACTGGTAACTATAGAGATGCAGAAGAAATTACCTCATTTAAGGGTGTCCAAAAATGCGGCCGCAGACTCAGGGGTGTCAAAAAGACGAATTTGCCCTTCATGGAGACACCGGAGGCGGGCTGGGTAGGCAAATCCACGGTATTTATTATGACGAGCCAGCGCTCTCCCCACGGTGTCAAACTCTCGCCGTCTTCGCAGGACCTCCGCCGACAGGTCGGGGTAGAACCGCAGCTTGGAGTCACCATGGCGGATGTCGCGTTTCTTTATCGCCGCTTTCAGCACAGCCTCTCTTTGTGAGTATCGTAGAAACCGGACCAGGACGCTTCTCGGGGGCTTGCCTGGAGCCGGAGCGGGAGCCAGGGATCGATGGGCACGTTCAATCTCCAGCGGGGGATGATCGGCGGGCAGGCCGATTAAAGTCGGTAATGTTGTCTGGAGAAAGTCCGCAAGAGAGATGTTGCCCTCCGTTTTCTCTGGAAGGTTGATAATTTTCAGATTTTTACGACGGCCGCGGTTTTCTAAGTCGTCAATTTTCAGCTGCAGCTGCTTCACCGTTTTATCCATGGCGGCTATGCAAGTGTCATGGGCACTTTGGGTGTCCTCCGTGGCAAAGACCCTCTCCTCGACCTCTTCCGTGCGCTTCTCCAGGTCCGTCACTCGGTTAGACAGAGCCGACAAAGAGCTCTCCACCGAAGTGACAGAAACTTTGATTTCATTCAGTGCACCGTCAATGATGTCCAGGCGAGCGCCGACTGAATCATCCATGTCGTTCACCCGGGAGGCCACAGACTTTATTTCAGTTAAAATCTGCTCCATGGTTGCTTGATTGGTTAGCGTCGGCTCTGAGAAGTTAGCATCGCCTTGGTTAGCCACACATGGCTCCGCTTGTTGAGCAGTTTTCTTCTTAACGGCGGGACCCGATGATGAAAAAATAGGAAAATCCTTGTCACGTTGCGATCTAGGCATCTCTGAGGCATAAATCCACCGTTGGTTTTGGGTTTACTTGGAGAAAGTTACAAATTTATTTGAAGCCTGGAGCGGAGAAAAGTCTCAAGCGTCCATCTTGATCCGGATCACGTGACCACCCCCTTTAGTTGTATGTTTTATCATGTTCTAGGTTTTATGTCTTGGGTTTTCAGTTCATGTCTTGCTTTTAGTTTACCATTGTCTTCCCCACAGTTTCCATTTGCTCATTAGTTTCACACACATCACCTGTTCATTCCCCATTAGCTGCACTCATTCACAATCACCCAGTTCCCTATTTAGTTTCCAGGCTCCCCTGTTTCTTTGTCGGATCTTTACCCTCCTCACCTGATTTTCACCCCCTCATGCCACGCTACGGCTCCACGACAAGTTAAGTGTTTAAGGGTATCATATTATAAGATTGTTCATTTCCTTCATTTAGTCTTGAATGTGGAAGGTCTTAGTAGCTGCCAGGAATGTTCGTACACATTATCCAGGTCAACTCTTCCCTTAGAGGGGCTGTGGACATTTAGTTTTTGCAAAACTGTTTACTAAGTACATTTGTCACAAAATTCTAGCAGTATACTTATGGGCGTCGAGTTAGTTGGGCATGTTGAGCCAAAAGTGTCACGAAGACTGCTCTCTGTTAACCTGGCTATAGATCACCATGGTAACAAACAGCGCATTACTTACTGAGAAGTATTATATGTTCAGTTTCAGATAAAATCAGCAGTAAAAACATGATATTTTTGTATAAGGCATGCAGGTTATCAGCTGAAGAAATGCATCACATGAACTTAGGTCTTAGCCATATGGTAAGGATATATTAAACTGCTCAGAAGTAACTTTGATGGAAGACGTTTATCAGGTGGGAAGTAAAGCTAAGTACCTCACCTCTGTACATATACAAATACACAGGAACTGGTTTGAGGTCGCTTTCATATACAGATATCAATAAGCTTGAATTTTGATTTAAAATTCATTGTTTTACTTGATAACAAGCAAACGAATTAAGTACATCGAAAGAGACTAGGCGTAATTTTCAAGTGGATTACTTATGTACGTACTGCCGTCACCAAACCATGGCTTATTCTGGATTTTGTGAGAGTACAGGCCTTTTTATGAGGAAGAAAACACCATCTAGGTGATGCCGTTCAGGCCCATAATGGGACAGTAGCAGACCAGTACAGGCCAGGGCGCATTCCTTCCATCATGCCGCTGCCAGAACTAAACTTCCTTTTGATCATTTCAGCTTTCTAAGTTTATCTTCCCCTGTTCTTTCTCCATCACGATAACGCCTCTTTCCACCTGTTTGTCCTCCACTCATGCAGGTGAGCGAGTGAGTCGACAGTCTGCCCTATTGTGAATGTTAATGAGACCAGCATCCTCATCTGTCTAGCAAGGACCCACCTTGCTGCCATCTGTTGCCAACACATTCGTCATCACTGAGGCAAGAAGGATAGAGGGAGGAAGGACCGAAAAGGAAAGGACCTTCCTGCTTCAGCTCCTTCAGTCTGAAGGAATAAACAGATCCCTGCTCTACTTTAAGTTAGTTTTTCTTAAGTACTGAAAAAGTACAGGACGAGATACAGCTGCTTCAAATCATAGTGACCAAACTGCAAGGGTTAAAAAGTCAATAGACGATTGGCCACTAGATATTTCTTCGAGTTCACTTGTGGCTTGGAACTGATTGAGAGCTGGAATTTAAAGAGGTTTGAAGGTCTTTCAAACATAGACAAACTAGTTCATTCATCGAGACACACTAGGGTTTCTCCCACCTAACGCCAGGCACTCTGAAGAAGTCAGCAGTCCATCACAGGGCTAACACAAAAAGAAGGAGAGTCATTCATGCTTACATCCACAGAAGGTTAATTTGGTGTCAGCAATTAAACTACCATGCAGGTCTTTGGACTGTGGGAATAAATCAGAGAACCCAAGGAAAACATTTGCAAGCACAGCGAGAAAATGCAAACCCAACCAGAAAACTCAGACTATAAGCAATTTCAGCAAGTTCCTACTGTCGTTAAACCGCTGTAACGCTGTACCACCCTACATCAAATAAGTCAAGCAAAAGCAAATGTTTGAAGAGACAGCTATCCAAATTTAGAAGTTTCTCTTCCTGTTTTGCAATCATATTGTGACGATAAGACCAGGATGAAGGATCCAGACACAAGATGCAGACAGGCAAAATCGAAAGGCCAGGTTTATTTAGCAAAGCTGATGTCAGGCACGGATGGTCAGCTAGCAGAACAAACTCATTAGACACGGAAACAGTAAACAGGCCGGATCAAAAAACAGTCCAAAACAAAAGCAAAGAAATAGATAGAAATAAACAAAAAACTTTTAACATTCGAGGAAGATTGAAATGTTTGCAGGAAAAAGAAAAGTACTTCAAACAGGGATCTCAAAAAGTAAAACACAGAGGTACAAGAATCTGTGTAACATATGGATGAGTGTGTGTGTATATACAATAACAAAGCCAGTTAGTACAATACAATATAAAACAGCATATTATAGAATGGAGGAACTTAAAATGCTGACGTGCATTCATTAGGCAGAGTACACCTGCCAGAAATCCATTGGATAAAGACAGTCAGCATATTTGAGTCCAAAAATAGGAACATTAAGGTGCTGTTTGCAGTAGCACTTTGTTTATATGAGTGAAGCTGTGATATCTGCCACAAAGAGATAATAAAGATCACTACTCTTCCGCAATGATAGCTGGAACACCAGTGGATTTAAAGTTAAGCCACTGGACCAGCAGTATAAAGTATAGTTTCAGAATGGACACAGTTCCACAGTGGTTTACAATCTCTGGAGGATGAAAAACCATTTAACTCCTATCTCAAATAGTTACGAGACTATGAGCTTCATAGAGCTGCTTTTGACCTAGATGCAATCTATTTGCCCGAGAGCGAGGTGGTAGAAAGCTGATGAGCAGGAGGCAGGCATCAGAGAAGACATTGCCGACAAGCTGCAGATACAGTGCATACAATAATGTATCCAGGCAGAAAGCACCGCGTCTGCCTCTGAGATGGAAGGAATGGAAAATTCATTCATACAGGTAAAGGTTAGGGACTCAACACTGCCAGCACATCCACATAATGGCTAATGTAGTTGGCCTTCAGCTACTTGCAACATGCTGAAGACCAATGAAATATGGCAAAAGTTGCAACAAAGAAAATCCTTGTGCCTCTCATTTTAAGTTTAATTTAAAAGCTACAATGACATCATGATGTAAAATGTAGAAAAAAGACAATGAATGGCATTTGTTGAGAAAACCAGAAGGCTCAAAAAAATAGGAAATGTGTTATGAGCCGGTACGCACCATGGATGTAATGAAATATTAAGCATCAAGCAATACGGCTGAACACTTAGATGCTTTCTCCAGAGACACTAAAGCAGACACTGCTGCTGAAATGTGGCTCACTACGGGCTGCTCAATAAAAACAAGATGTCTAATTATTTTTCATCATTTGCTTTGTTCATTCACTTTACTTTGTTGTGTTGCTCATGTTGCTACAAGGACTGAACTATCTGATAATTTGCAAAGCCACTGATTAACTTTCGATTTTTTTTTTCTTTTTTGTGTCGCCAGCACATGCTGCACATGATGTTTTTGTTCAGAGGTCAGGCTTATCACATGTGGGCTTAACTGATAGTTATTTTAAAAATCTATGAATTTTAATAGCCTAAAACTTTGTTTGCACTTTATTGCTGGTACACATGCACACACATACTGCCTATAACATGAAGAGAGAGGTGGAGGAACTTCCAGTCTTCCATCGACCCTCATGGGGAATCTGTAACCAGGACAACCGTTCACCTGTTGTTCGTGTATATCTTTTTGTCCTGATGCTGCCTGTGACGTCGTCAGCTAAGTTGTTGCCAGGTTACAAACACAACATCTCAGTGCATGCATTTTCTGAAGATTTTGTCCACTCTTCCCTCTTTGCATTTCCAACCTTTCAACAGAACATAACGTTTTTTAGAAAAATTTAAAAGTTGTATCTTTGTTCGTGCAAGTGTAAAAGATGGATGCCAGTTCTCCACCTGTCCTCTACCTGTCCTCCACCTGTCCTCCACCAGTAAAATCAGACCACAGTCTGGCACTGATCGCCTCCACTAATACGCCCACAGTTCAGTGGAAAGCTGTGACCATATAAACTTTTGAGATGTACTCTAAATGGAGGTGATATCAACTGCAATGGTTCATGTGCAATAGAAGTCTCTCTTTTCTTTTTAAATATCTTAACATGGTGTGTTACCATTGTCTATTTTCTGTTAGGCAAATATCAGGTTGCATATATGTCGTTTGCATGCAAAAGTTATTGCCCGTACTCATCTGCACCTTAGAGGTAGCTCCTGCAGTTTTGTTGTAGCATTTTTTCTTCCAGTATAATGACAATAAAGGCTTCTATTCTATTCTTCTATCAGTGCCATGACTGAGCGTGTGACAGACTAACTTCTGTGGAGAGTACCATCCCCGCGAGGATAGCGGGGTGCATCCCCAGTAACAACCCTGGATCACCAGAGACCAGTGATGTCATTAATGCGCTTCTTAGTAACGCATTACTCTAATCTGACCACTTTTTCCAGTAACGAGTAATCTAACGAGTTACTATTTCCAATCCAGTAATCAGATTAAAGTTAGTTATCCAAGTCACTGTGCGTTACTATTTTTGTCATTTTCCGTAGTAAAGATATATTTTTGCTTTCTTCTTGCGTCTCGGGGAGAGATGCGCGTTTTCTAGCTGGAAATACAGGCACTATTTTGAGTTTGTGTCAGCCACAGATGGTAATTATCAAGGTTCGTTGTACACTCTGTGCTGGCGACAAAGTGCTTCAAAGAGTTCAAAACTTCAAAAACACTACATCCAATTTAAAGAAACATTTGCAGTCGCAGCACCGCAGCTAACAGAGCAAGTCCCACCAGGTGGTGCGAAGCAGAGAGCTGCGACTGATGCAGGAGGTCCCCCAAGACCCAAAAAACTAAAGCTGGACTTCGGTGCAAAACTAGTAGGTGGGGGAGAGTTGAAGAGGTTGGTCGGGCAGTATGTAGTGGAGGAAATGCTTCCCTTAAACACGGTTGACTCACCCTCGTTTCGTGCCATAATAAACAAGATCCCCACAACTATCAGTGCCGAGCTGCCTCACAGAGCAGCTTTTTCCTCTTAGCTGGAGAGGGAGAATGCAGAGATGGAGAGAAATCTGAAGGCCGCGCTGAATGAGGTTGACTTTGGGTCAACTACCGCGGATATTTGGACTGCTAACAACAGAAGCTATATGGGAGTAACGCTCCACTGGATCACATTAAACGACAACAAGGCTGCAGTGGCATGTAGGAGAATTCGCGGTGGACACACGTATGATGTTATTGGTGCAGAAATGGAAAACATTCCCTCTTCATATGGACTACTCAACAAAGTAGTTGCAACAGTGACTGATGATGGATCCAATTTTCTTCCAATAAAGTGAGTATTGGCAAAACTGGTTGTCATTTTTATGTTGAGGCAGCTGCTGAATGTAACTAATAAAGTAACTTGTAATCTAACTTAGTTACTTTTAAAATCAAGTAATCAGTAAAGTAACTAAGTTACTTTTTGAAGGGGTAATCAGATTACTTTTTAAAGGTAACTATGCCATCACTGCCAGTGACCTAAAAAAAAAGATGCTGAACGTGGAGAAAAAAACAGGAGAGACACGGTGAGTTATTGAGAACTGATCAAAAACAAAATGAAAAAGAACACGAGAGAGAGCAAGGAGGTGTAGAGCACAAAAGAATAGAAAGCAAGCTCCAGCAGAACAATGTGAGAAATGTGTGATCAGCAGTGAAAAAGATCAGAAGCTTCCAGATGAAGGGGGTTCGGACTAATGGAAGTCTGGACAGAGCTAATGAACCAAACCTAAACACTCAGAATTCTCTCTACCAAAGACCTCACATCCTCCCTGGGCCCGCAGCCTCTCTGCCACACCTCCACAGTGTCATCCCACCTCCCAGTCATGGATCTTTACACAGCCTCACCAACATATTCCTCCATATCAGGACACACTTGTGCCTAAAAAAAATCTTATCCGTCTGGATGCAACCACTACAGACCAATTTTCTCTCAGTTTTTCATTCTTTTGTTTACCTCAGACCTCCAGCACAGGTCAGAGTCCCGTCATCTTCTAATATACTCAGATCAGTCTGCATTGGACAAAAAAGCTGAGTACAAGAAACTGATCGACCGGTCTGTGAGGGAACAATCAGCTCATCAGGCATGCAAAAAAAACCAAAAGAGATGAATGAGGATTTTAGGACGACAAGGAATAAGGCAAACACTTTTTCTATCCCGAGCAAAGAGGTAAAGTACTACGGATGCCTGGATGTTCACCTTGACAACAGGTTGGACTAGAAATGAAATGCTGAGGCTATTTACAAGGAGGGACAGAACAGAATTTACTTCTAGATAATGCTTAGGTCTTTTGATGTTGCATATCTTCTATATGTCTGTAGCTGGGAGTGCAATCTGCCTTGCAGCCATCTGTAGAGGCGTCTTAGTGGTGTATTAGTACAAAACAGTTGCCAGATATTGCACTGTCCTCGAATGAAGTGAAGCTTAAGATTTATATGTCACTGTGACTCAAATCTCCAGTTGTCTTACCTATCAAGCAGTTGATGTTATGAGGACAAATGGAGTCATACTATCTGCTGCTGAAGGGTTTTGGCGTTATGTTGTTTATAGCCACCATGTACCTAGTTTTGCATGCCACTCTTTTTAATAAAGCGACCAATATAGTGAGGATAATTGAAAGTAAGGCTGAAATCCCAAAATATCCAGTGAGTGACAGTTATGAACACTGTAGCTGGTTACCGGGACTTGGGTGGAAGGCCATCCTCCTATCAGCCTTGTCGCTGTGGGAAGAAAAACTAAACCTCCCTGCTGGATAGTAGCATCAGCATGAGTGAACATATTGATTTTGGTTTAATTGCTTTCGGATTCCGAAGGCACACATAGTGTTATGCTCCACTCTGAACACACGAGCATTCATTCACATTTAGATATCAGAGCTTTGTTTTATAGCTGGTGAACTCTTACTTCTAGGTTATGTCGATGTTCCTGAGAAAGTGTCAGCTTGAAGGAGACGTATAATGTCTTTATTCATCCAGTTGGCATCATTTCCTGAGCTCTTATTGAAACATGCGATACTGGCGTTGGTCAAAAGATGACTTGGCTTAAAACACAACAAAAGTTTTCCCATCCCCACTGCAACAATACCCTTCAGAGCAGCCTGTTTTTGTTGGGGTTAATAGATTTTTTTGGGGATTTGTTATTTCTTGTCTGTGTTCTGTTTTCTTGATTGGATTTTTGGTGTATATGTATATATATATATATATATATATATATATATGTATATCAAGCAGTTGATGTTAGGAGGACCTATTTATCTGCTGTATCAACTATCTAGGTAGCTGGCTTCACCATTCTAGCAGGTTAGATATGAACATGCGGGGCTTAGAGGTTAACGCCAAGCAGAGGACGCGGAGGTAACCTGAGAAGTGACATAACTACACACTAAATATTTGAATGGGTCACTAAATGAGACGTCTCCAGAGCTAGTATTTAATTTGGTGGTGACTTCAGATGCACAAATTAGTGCTCTCATCAACAACAAAAAAGAGTATTTATTTGTTTCATATATCCCCTTTAACCTGCTCAAGTAGGCTTTGTTTTCACTGAAATGACAGTTATGAAGAATCAAACTGAGAGTTTCCTTTCCTCTGGCTCATCTGGTTGACCTCTGTACAACACTTGTCAGCTCTTATCATTATGTATTTTCCCCTGTTATCAAATGACCCAGTCACCTCCAAACGCGGCCCTTCGTTTCCAATCATTTTCAGTTAACCGTAGTCAGAAGACAGCTGTGAGCTACATCATTTCGATATTTTCAAGTAATTCACTCACATTTTTATTGAGAACCTCCTCCTGGCCTTTTCATTACTGCCCCTCCTGTCACAACCCTTTAGAATGTGTCGCTTTCCAAGGATTACAAAACGGGGCAGCATACTTGTTGAACAATTCAGCTGTTTAATGCTTGCAACGCTTAAGATTTCCAGTTAAATAAGGAATAACATGCATCTACTCTTTAAATTTTTCATGATCAGGTCTCCCCAAGAATCTCCCCAAGAAATGCTCACGTTAGAAGAACATAGCGCATTCCACTTTTCACACTTTGCCCTGATCTTTTAAAAAATGTTCATGTTTCGGTCGTAAAGACCTTTCTACGCACATATCAGTAAGAAAGAAACTCAGTCCTTAGATATGAAGCATACTAATCCCACCATAACAAAATACTTCAACACTGTATTGAGGATAGATCCAAGTGGTACTTCCAAACATTATCTTAACACTATCCTTTTGAAATGACACAAAAATACAACAAAAAAATCTTACAGTAAAATATTTTTTAAAGATTTACTATTTTATTTTAACATATATAAATAATAAAAATAGTACCCCTATCCATAGGTTACAAGGTACAGTTTCAGTAATCCAAAATAAATACATAATGAATTCATCCATTCTGAAAGAGTGAAGGTATCTAATTCAATTTTCAAAAATGCCTCTTTTAAGTTTCCCCCTATTCAAGAAATCTGAACCAACTCAGTCCAAATGCACCGAGATGAAATCATAGGTTGGTTCAGACAAGCAAAGGATGAGCCCCCACAGTGTGTTTGTAGTGTTTGAATTGTTATTGTTATCATCACAGAGCTAGTTGTCATTCCAACATGCATTTTACAACACACACTATTAATGAGATGGATGACTCAAGGGGTTGTGTGGGGAATTGTGCTCTGAATTTCATATTCCTTTCCTGTTCTGGTCTATGTTTGATTTGATGCTTGTTGCTACTTTCTGGATGTATTCTCAACACAGCTGTTCACCATTTTGTATTCTTTCTGACTAGCGTTCAAGCACTAAGTCACCTTCTGACCGATGTGTTTTCAGAAAGGTCGAACTTTTTAAATAAATCAAGGCAAAGCTGAATAGTGTGTGAGAGAATTACTAATTTTCCTTTAACCTTTCCTTCAACGGCTTTTCAGCTTCTTGATGACTCTTAAGAGTTCACCTTGTTCCTTGATCTTTGAACAGTCACAACTACTGGTTATTAACATCTTTAAAATATTAATTTAATTTCACTCTATCTTTGTGTTCTTTCACATAAGTTTTTTCTTTTTTTTTCTTTTTTTTACTAAAGAGTTGATGATTTCTAACTATTTGACTTAATGTAAAATAAGTGAAATTCAACAATCATTCCCACTCTTTTACTAGTTTGACCACATTTCTTACCTTTTATAAAACTCACAATAATGTTAGAGATTCTCCTACAGAATCTTCAGTCCAGCTACAGTTAGGTTGTTCTTTTGATGCATAACAAGTATATATACTTATATACTATATATATAACTATATACTAACAGTACTTTATGCAGTACTGTCTGAACTGCATTGCTACCATTATCAGACCTATTTTTATATTATATATTGTTATTCTATAAAGACATAAATAACATTGTAAATACAATGAAAACAAAAAATACAACATAAAATAATGTCACCCTGGAAATGATAAAAGTATGGTGTTACATCAAGATCTTTGGATTTGAACATGTACCCTTTACAGAATTATTTTAAAAGATACCTTCATTTTAAAGGTACCTTTTTACCTGTAATCATGAGTCTCTTTTTTTTATTTCCAATTCTCTAGAATGACAGCATTTTTTGAACAATTTTACAGGTGAACCATGTAACCCAGTCTCATAGTTAAATGTAAAATAGAATGGGAAGGAAAATCAAGCTGATTGCCAAGAAAGTGCTTTTTCCTCTCCACAGCATGATGTAAATCACTGGGATATTTCTCATAGCTGCACTGTGTTTAAGTCTTTTGCAGTGTGGACACGACTTATAAACAAACTGCGCCTGAAAGAAAATGACGCCTGTAATATGTGGTAGTATTATTAGAGGTGACAAACAATGATGTTTTCCAAAATTAGACCATCTAGTTTTAGTGCCAGTTGTTTGTAGTGCAACAATTCTGTAAAAACTGATGATCCCTCCATATACAGCTTCATAGAATATCTGTGAGACTGTATTCTTATATAAACTTGTTTTAATGTCCATGTAGAAACACACAAAAAAATGTGTGACATTAGGTGGCAGTTTTTCAATCCTGTGAGACTGTACTAAACCACCCAAAAAAAGGAGTTAACACGGCCTCCAGAGGGTCATGTGACACATTAAAACACTTCTAGTGTTTCCTTAGGCCCCCATCTTTTTTTAATGGTGTGCCTCTTAATAGAGGATACACTGAATCATCTCTGGGTCAAGGATAAGACCTCTCTGCACATGCAGTGGCTACAGCTGAACCCCAAATCTGTAACAAACAATGAATGGGAGTTCCACCAGTTTATTTGGCTTGGGGATTGTGAAAATGCTTCGAGACTGCATCAAATAATAGTAAAGAAAACCACACAGAAGGAAAATCTGGACACCACTGTAATCTAATTGTTTGATGGAATGATCTGTCAGATGTCTTGATGAGGATCACTTGCCGGAAAGACCCAGAGTTCCAGCAGCAAAGACATGTTGCCACCCTACTGATGTTGCTAAGACAAATGCACCATTGTCGTCATTCAGACATGATGCAGACCACATTCAGCTGTCAGATCAATGTTATGGAGTGCGTGAGTTAAAGGGGCTGCGGAGGAATGGGGACAGTTTTCTTGCCTTAAATGTGATCTACATCAGCCTTCTTTGCATGCACACTTGTTTGCTGCAGATTTTGATAGAACAGAACATGCATGAGAAAATTAAAGCGCTGAATAATTTCAAAGAAACCCCCAAAGCTTCAGTGGTACATGCAAATATTGTAAGCATGCTCTTGAAGCCCAAAGTATCGAAAGCAACATCCTCAGACTTCAAAGTCATATTCTAAATATTTTAGCTGCCTGTTAATTATCTGAATGTTTTGGAGGATGTTTTTTTTCATAAAAGCCACAGTTCATTTCACATTGATGTTCAGCTCAATGATTCAAACTTTGTTGTTGTTTTGTCCAGAGTATTTAGCATCTTAGGGCGAATCTCATCCACCCCCAGCACTTTACCACTAGGAAGCTTTTTAACTACCTTGCATCTTCTGCCAAGGTGAGGGACAAGTCTTGCCCCAAGTCCTCAGACTCTGAGGACGCTGAGATCCTCAAAGTGCTCCTTCCACCACCCAACGGTATCCTCAGTTCTGGTGAGCATTTTTACTCCCAGGCCAAGCACCACCTAGGACGGACCCTTTCTGAGTCATCGAATGATTTGCCTTAACATAGCTTGAGGCCAACTGAATGTCTTTCTCCACTGCCTCAATGAATTCTTCCCACACCCGAGTTTTAGCTGCAGCAACTACCAATGCTGCAGCGATTTTAGCCACTTGATACCTGTCAGCTCCTTTAGGTGACTCTGGGACAACCAAGCTTGAAAGGCCTCCTTCTTCAGCTGGGCGACTTACCCCACCACCAGTGTCCACCAGAAGGTCCTCCAGTTACCGCAACGACGGGCACCCCCCAACCTTCAGGCCAAAAAGGCGCCGGTTAGCTCAACTGGTTGAGCAGGTGTCCCATATACAGAGTACCCTTTGCTGCATGTCCTCCCCCTCTCTCCACGCTCATTTCATGTCGAGCAACTTTCCAATAAAGGCCACAACTGCCAAAAAAAACAAAAAACCTTGAGGCCACAGGTCTTGGAAGCTGCATCCGCAATTGAGGTCCTGAACACGGTCAATTCAGATTCCATATGCCCAGCCTCCCCAGTATATGAGAAAAATTCTTCCAGAGGTGTGAGTTAAGACCTCACAGACAGGTACCACTGCCAGACGTTCCCATTTTACCCTCACTACCTGTGTGTGGTTTCCCTACCAACAAATCCAACTCACCACCAGGTGGATAGTGGTTTACAGATGTGTCCCTTTCTTCATCCAAGTGTCCAAGGCATATGGCCGCAAGTCTGATAGCATGACTTCAAAGTCTATCATTGACCTTTGGCCTACGGTGGCCTGTTACCAGGTATACTTATCCATCACTTTATGTGAACCAAGCCCCTACTCTGGAGCCCTACATTCCTAGAGCACCTCTCACAGAACACCACGAGGAATTCGTATCCTCTCAAGGGTAAAAAGCTGGTCCAGTGTTCCATGACCATGACGAAAATGGCCTCGTTTTTTCTCTATCCTAATTTTTGGCCAGATTCTTTTCAGCACCCTAGCAAAGACTTTTTCCTAGGGAGGCTGAGAAGTGTGATTTGCCTGTTGCTATGCATATTCTAGTCCAAGGGACCACCACCCAGGTCTACAGGACATTTAGTAGAAAAGTTTCTTGAAGTTATAGATGTAGTAAGATGAAGTCTTATTGCATTTGAGTTTCAAGTTGATTTGAGTCTTTTAGCCTGGCTGACGCGTCCACAATCTCGATGAGATGGTGGTCTGGGAACTAGGTGTGCATTTTCTCGTATTTGAGGCGTGGTTTACGAATGCCTAGAGCCGTTTATTGGGCGCTACGAATGTCTATCAAATGACGTCAGGTTCTTCCCATGCTGCTTTGCGCGCGATTCGTAGCCAATTGTATCACTTATACCAGATGACGACAGAAATTCGACGAGGAAGAAGAAAAAAAAGTTAAATAAAAGTAAACTTGCGCTCTAAGCTACTTAAATTGACAACAAAGTAGGCCTATATGCTATATTCTACATGAATTTTTATGTTGTAGAGTTGTGAATTTATTTTAATAATGGAGAAATTGAGCAGCCTTGCTTTGTTGTCTACAGTAGTAGATCAACCCTCATCTTACTTTGAAGCTCCCAGCTCCCAGAAGGGACGTCGACGCAGCTTTAGCTGCAGAAAAGCTATCAGTGTCTATCTTGTGTTGATAATAATAAACTCCTGGACTATGTACAAACTTCCAAATGCATCGTTTTGTGAGTACAGACCATATTTGTACTACTGAAGAAGTTTGGTGTCATGGCATGTGATTTTAGTGTGGTAATTTTGGAGATACTGCCAGGATCCGTTAGCGCTTGTACTAAACTAACTCAGTAACTCGGCTGATGTTCAGCCAATATCGGAAAAACTTCGGGTGGGCTACTTGGCTGGATGTCACGGTTCAAATGACCCTAGGGTGAATCTACTCCGAAACACTTTCTAAGGCTGCATCGAACGGTAACGTTGTGTCCGCTGTCATGTTGGATTAACACTCTACAAGCTTCGGTGTAGCGCATAGACGTCGTCATCGTCTTGCTGCCCCCCCCCTGTTCTGTGACTGGTTCCCAAACTCTGGCAAAAATAAGGGCGGTGGTTTCCAGGCTGACTTTGCAGTGAGAATGAAATCGAGCGCAAAGCAGCATGGGAATTCCCAGGCTATGAGTCTTTAGGTATTCAAGCATATTGAAACTTATGTAAGACAAAAACAGAAATGCTTTTTTTGCAACTGCAGCTTGAATGGAGCAGAATAACAAGTAAAAATACTCTAAATACCCACTTTACAATTCTCGTAAACAGAGAGTAACACATTTAGAGACTATATTCTACATAAAGACTTACAGTACTGAGTAAAGGGTTTAGACAGTTTAAATGTTTAAATTCCATCATGTCATTGAATCATGTAGATGTCTGATCGGTTCCAAATTCCCTTTACAGTAGGACAAAGACCCCAACCCAGTCAGGTCACAAATGTTCCATTGCTTTAACAGGGGATGTTTTCTGGATTGAGCAGAAAGAGTATGAGATTCATGTCCAACCATGCAACTCACTGAGCAGCTCCCCTTAAAATATTTCCCCCTGCCTTTCTAACTGTTAAGCGTCTTTAGTATTACAGCATCTGTAAATTATGCACAATCTAAGGCAGACTGAACAACCCTGCTGCAGGCTAATCAGCTAAAAGAGATGTCTGGCATAATGTAGCTCCTTTAGCTATCAATGAAAATGAGTTCCAGAGAGCATAACGGTGCTTTCACCTTTCTTTTTTTCTCTTTCTTCCCAGCTCTCTGTCCGCAGACTTTTGATATCCGTCTTCCAAATCAAAATCTTCCGTGAGTCATTTCGCAAAGAGTTTTCCTCACCCAACAGGTTTCAGAGGCTTTTTAAACTCCTATCTTCCAGCGAGGCTATTAGTCATGGGAAGAAGCATGAAGGTGATGCTATATATCAGTTTCTCTTTAAAGCAAGTAACAGCTCAGGGGATATGATCTGATAGGCAAGAGCCTTGCCAGGGAATTAATGTCATGCCATAAAAAGGTGTTAATGCTTCGCCTGAAGTCTACTTTGGTACAGGACCTCTTCGCTCTCTGATGAAGTATTACACAACTGTTAGTTTGAAGTAAATACGACCAGAGCCTCTACATTCCACTGGGGCTGTCAAAACAAGATAGATAATCACTGTGAAGGTGGATACCAAAGTGTTTTTTTTTTTTCAAACTCCACTTCCCCCAATACTTTTTCCGTGATGGGTGAGAAAACTCTTCGGATTGAGAAGGAAGAAACCTTAAGCAAGACTTGGGCAGTTTTTGATAAGTTTATTATTAAATCAGAGCAAGTTTGACCCATGGAGGCCCCTACCTTTACCCACAGGACCCAAATGTTGGGTTCCTCTGGAGAAATGAACAGTTAGAGCTGTTTAGGTGGCAAGAAAGTGACTTGCACAAAATGAGGCAGACAGTTTTAAGACTGCAGCTGATTGTTGGATATTTGAGATGACACTCTGCTCTACTGGCCATCGTAATTTGACAAACGCGAGTCAGAAGTCACATAGGCACGAGATCAAGTCGAATGGACGGGTAAGGGTGGCACTTGATTCAATGGAAAGTGTTTGGGAATGGTGAACTATGTGTAATCAAACCATCTGAATCAATTCAGAAGTTGCCTATTTGCACTGCACTGCAGTTCAATTCAATTCAGTTTTATTTATATAGCGCCAAATACAACAAATGTCATCTCAAGGCACTTAAATAATAAAGTCCAATTCAAGCCAATTGGAACTCAATTAATTGTAATAATAATTATTTATAAAATAATCCAATTCATTCATATAGAGCCAATTCAAAAACAATTTCCTAGCTAAGGAAACCAACAGATTGCACCGAAACTTGTTTTCAGTTCAATCCCGTCCTGAGCGTGCCTGAGGCGACTGTGGAGAGGAACGACTCCCTCTTAACAGGAAGAAACCTCTGGCAGAACCAGACTCAGGAAGGGTGGCCATCCGCCTCGACCAGCTGGGGTTTGAGAAGAAAGAAAAGAGAGGGGGGGGGGGACCACTGTAACACCATTCAAAGGATATCTGTTGGAACAGGGAAACACGAGTTAATGACCACAATAATGTCACATGTACATAATATCATTTGAGAAATGAAACAGGGGGGAAAAAAAGAATAAAGTGAGGAAAGGTGTGACAGATGAGCTCCCCCAGCAGTCTAGGCCTATAGCAGCTTAACTATGGGATGTTTCAGGATTACCTGAGCCATCCCTATTCAAGGTAAACACAAGAAACTTGTGCTAACGAAAAAATAAATAATAAAATAAAGGACCAGACTCAGTGAGTAATTCCCTATACTCCCTATATAGATCTGCTCCTCACACCACAACAACCATCTTTTTACAGCCACAAGCTACCTCAGCCTCTCACCAACTGCACACCAGTCACAGCGGGGTGGGGATGCAAACCCTGGTTCGGATAGGGGGAGCAATAAAAGAGGTAAGATAAGCGGGAATGGGATTCAAACCCTGGTTCGGGTAGGGGGTAATGAAAGTATAGAGGGTGCCAGAGGTGGAGGCAGAACAAGACACACTAGCAGACACACTATCAGATTCAACAGACCTAACTAGAAGCTTTATAAAAAAGGAAAGTTTTAAGCCTGGTCTTAAAAGTGGAAAGGGTGTCAGCTTCCCGGACATTTACTGGCAGCTTATTCCACAAGAGAGGGGCCTGATAACTGAAGGCTCTGCCTCCCGTTCTACTTTTAGAAACTCTGGGAACTTCAAGTAAACCTGCAGTTTGCGAGCGGAGTGCTCTGTTAGGAAAATATCTTACAATGAGATCTTTAAGATATGATGGAGCTCGGTCATGAAGAGCTTTATATGTGAGGAGAAGAATCTTAAATTCTATTCTGAATTTAACAGGGAGCCAATGAAGAGTGTCAGGGTGGTGTAGAGAAGGGGAGGACACGGATGCGGACTTATAAAGAAAAGGGTGATTTATTAACAAAAAACAAAGTACAAACAAAAGGCGCGGCTAAGCCGGATTCAGAACACGTGACTGTGGAAAAACAAAAACACTTGGCAGGGCATAGAATAAATAGGTACTTAACTTGGACGAAAACTTGGCGTGGAAACATGGCGTGGAAACATGACGTGGAAACTAACAGCAACACAGTAACAGTACCAGTGACATCAACATGCAACAAAGATCCGGCAAACTGAAAGGGGAGGCAGGAAACTAAATAGGGATTGAGTGATTAAGTGAGTGGGTGCAGCTGGTGGGGAATGAACAGGTGAGGGGAATGAACTAATGGCCTGAGTGAGGGAAGTGAAGGGAAACCTAAACATGGACTGAAAAGAAACATAACCTAAACATGAAAACTAAAAACATGAGTCTCTGGGCGTGACAGAGCCCCCCCCTCAAGGGGTGGATCCCAGACATCCCAAAAAAGTCCAAGGGTGGGAGGGAGGGGCTCGAAGCCGGTCGGGGAACCAGAAACGGGCGTGGTACCGGCTTCGGGCAGCAGGAGGCAGTGGTCTGGCGGACGCCCAGACCGCGTAGCCGGAGCAGGCGGTGGTCTGGCGGACGCCCAGACCGCAGACGGCGTAGCAGGAGACGGCGGTGGTCTGGCGGACGCCCAGACTTCCGTCGGCGTGGCGGCAGGAGACGGCGGTGGTCTGGCGGACGCCCAGACTTCCGTCGGCGTGGCGGCAGGAGACGGCGGTGGTCTGGCGGACGCCCAGACTTCCGTCGGCGTGGCGGCAGGAGACGGCGGTGGTCTGGCGGACGCCCAGACTTCCGTCGGCGTGGCGGCAGGAGACGGCGGTGGTCTGGCGGACGCCCAGACTTCCGTCGGCGTGGCAGTAGGCGGTGGTCTGGCGGGCGGCCAGACATCCCGTGGCGTGGCAGCAGGAAGCGGTGGTCTGGCGGGCGGCCAGACATCCCGTGGCGTGGCAGCAGGAAGCGGTGGTCTGGCGGGCGGCCAGACATCCCGTGGCGTGGCAGCAGGAAGCGGTGGTCTGGCGGGCGGCCAGACATCCCGTGGCGTGGCAGCAGGAAGCGGTGGTCTGGCGGGCGGCCAGACATCCCGTGGCGTGGCAGCAGGAGGTGGTGGTCTGGCGGGCGGCCAGACATCCCGTGGCGTGGCAGCAGGAGGCGAAGACCGTCCCCCGGTCGGACGGACCTCCGACGGGGGGGGAGCCCCCCCTTTAAGGGATGGATCCCAGACATCCCCAAAGTCTGGGGGTGGGAGGGAGGGGCTCGAACCGGTGAGTCCATGTCGGGCTCTGCCGCCTTATGGTCAGGCCCGGAGGCCTCTTGGTCGTGGTCAGGCCCTGTGGCCTCTTGGTCAGGCCCTGTGGCCTCGTGGTCAGGCCCTGTGGCCTCGTGGTCAGGCCCTGTGGCCTCGTGGTCAGGCCCTGTGGCCTCGTGGTCAGGCCCTAAAGCCTCGTGGTCAGGCCCTGTGGCCTCGTGGTCAGGCCCTGTGGCCTCGTGGTCAGGCCCTGTGGCCTCGTGGTCATGGTCAGGCCCTAAAGCCTCGTGGTCAGGCCCTGAAGCCCCTTGGTCAGGCCCTAAAGCCTCGTGGTCAGGCCCTGTGGCCTCTTGGTCAGGCCCTGTGGCCTCTTGGTCAGGCCCTGTGGCCCCTTGGTCAGGCCCTAAGGCCCCTTGGTCAGGCCCTAAAGCCTCGTGGTCAGGCCCTGTGGCCTCGTGGTCAGGCCCTGTGGCCTCGTGGTCATGGTCAGGCCCTAAAGCCTCGTGGTCAGGCCCTGAAGCCCCTTGGTCAGGCCCTAAAGCCTCGTGGTCAGGCCCTGTGGCCTCTTGGTCATGGTCAGGCCCTGTGGCCTCGTGGTCAGGCTCTAAAGCCTCGTGGTCAGGCCCTGTGGCCTCTTGGTCTTGGTCAGGCTCTAAAGCCTCGTGGTCAGGCTCTAAAGCCTCGTGGTCAGGCTCTAAAGCCTCGTGGTCAGGCTCTAAAGCCTCTATAGCTGGGGCCAGCTCTGGGACGGCTGGGGCCAGCTCTGGGACGGCTGGGGCCAGCTCTGGGACGGCTGGGGCCAGCTCTGGGACGGCTGGGGCCAGCTCTGGGACGGCTGGGGCCAGCTCTGGGACGGCTGGGGCCGGGGCCAGCTCTGGGACGGCTGGGGCCGGGGCCAGCTCTGGGACGGCTGGGGCCGGGGCCAGCTCTGGGACGGCTGGGGCCGGGGCCAGCTCTGGGACGGCTGGGGCCGGGGCCAGCTCTGGGACGGCTGGGGCCGGGGCCAGCTCTGGGACGGCTGAGTCTCTGGTGACTGTGGCTGAGGAGAAGCTGTACAGCATGGTTACCTCGTATGGCTCCAAGCCAAAAATGTCCTGGGTAGCTGAGCGCTGCACGCTCATGACCTCCGCCCAGATGTCTGCCACAGCCGGCAAGTGCTGGAGGACCTGCTTCCTCAAAAAGAAGTCCACCAGGTCATCAGCCACGTTCAGCTGCTGCCAGGCGGTGTCGTCCCGTGCCAAGCAGGCCCAGAACCTCCCGACCAGCTTCCAAAAGGAGTCTTCGTCCGCCGCGTCCATTTCTGGCCGGATCTTACTGTCAGGGTGGTGTAGAGAAGGGGAGGACACGGATGCGGACTTATAAAGAAAAGGGTGATTTATTAACAAAAAACAAAGTACAAACAAAAGGCGCGGCTAAGCCGGATTCAGAACACGTGACTGTGGAAAAACAAAAACACTTGGCAGGGCATAGAATAAATAGGTACTTAACTTGGACGAAAACTTGGCGTGGAAACATGGCGTGGAAACATGACGTGGAAACTAACAGCAACACAGTAACAGTACCAGTGACATCAACATGCAACAAAGATCCGGCAAACTGAAAGGGGAGGCAGGAAACTAAATAGGGATTGAGTGATTAAGTGAGTGGGTGCAGCTGGTGGGGAATGAACAGGTGAGGGGAATGAACTAATGGCCTGAGTGAGGGAAGTGAAGGGAAACCTAAACATGGACTGAAAAGAAACATAACCTAAACATGAAAACTAAAAACATGAGTCTCTGGGCGTGACAAAGAGAAGCTAAAACTGGAGAAATATGATCTCTCCTGTTAGTTCTCATCAGAACAGTTCAGGCTATTCATTTAATTCTTGGACATTTTTTCACAAGTTATTGACTAACGGTTTGGAGGAATTTGTATTTGCCGATAGCTTTTTATATTTCAAACTTGATTTGTGGTACCGTTCAGAGAAGATCATGCCTGCTGCTTTAAAAGTTACTGAGCCTGTGGAGCAATCCTGCTGGGTGTGATACCATGCCTTATTTCAGATATATTTTTGGAATTTTCTTTTTTCTTTCGTAACCAGTAAAAAGGTGAAAGGACAGTTGGAAGGATTACACAGGACTGAAGTCAAACAAGCAATCTGTCAAATGAAAGTCCACAGATTTATGCCATCCAGGAAAACCCGACTACAACGGTCTCTTCTGTCGTGGTGAAAGTCAACATCATCGCAAGTCAGCATGTGATCACCCGGTGTCCTTTCTCTTTCTTTGATTGTTATGGAGTTTTCCTTATTTGGATTTGTCTGAACTTTGAATGATTATGTATGACTTAGTCAGGACAGGAAGACTTGGTTTGAAGGAAATATCATGTGTTTCCCTCAGTGTTACAGTATTACAGTCCTTTGTGGGGACGGGCTGGGTCTAAAATAAAAGCAGGAGTAGTATGATTGGCAGGGCGCCATCAACACAACCAGATATCAGGGTGGAGTCACAGAATGATCCCTGGACAGGGCACACTCTGTTCCCTTAGTTAAACACTACATTGGTAGCCAATGTGAGTGTGTGCAGGTGGACAGAATGAGAGAGGGAGAGAAGACACAAATAGTTTATAATACAAGAGCCCCATTTACAAAACCGTCGCACGCATTAAAATGTAACGATGTTTCAGGAATCATCAGTTAAATCCAATTCAATTATACTGAATAGACGTGTTAAGGAAACAAAATAATCCAAATTCTCAAAATTGACTTGCTTGTAAGTGGATACTATACCTGAATTTGCAGTCTTATCCTCAAAGTATTTCAGAAAAGTTTTACATAATTAGTTGGAGCAGGAGCCTTATTAACAGTCAATAATCTAGATTAGGTTTTGTGGCCTATTGCAGGGATTTGCAAGTCTGAGTAATATTCATTCTAAACAGCACTAAACAGTGCTCTGTTTGGTGGGACAATCTTGAAAATTCCCCCCCCCAGACACGTGACACTTATCCTTTTTCCACTTCTGCTCAGCTCTCCTGCAGTTCTCTCTGAGTGTCTGCGTGGTGTCATTTAAACATGGCTGTGCTCCCACTTTAGGTCTGTATGATCTAAACGGGGCAGCTGGAGAGTAGAGCAATTGACATTTAATAAAATTTGAATATCCTTCGTGCATAGATAGGAAAGATTTGTCTGTAAACCCTGCATCACAGTAAAGAGTGCTAGTAAAGAGTGTTGCATTTGCAATTGATGCAGGTGATCACATGATTGAACAGGGACAATCGTTTTGCGGGGAGGATAAACTTTAAAGATAGAAGGCATGTGATCAGAAAAGTAGCATCACAAATTTTGCCTATACAGACAGATTTACCAGAGGATAAAACAGAGTGAGTATGTGTCCCAGCTTATGTGTAGAGCCTGTGACCAGCTGCTGAAGATGAAAAAAGTCAGATCAAAATCAATCAACTCTGCTCTAGAAAAACTTCCCTCAAACATTAAGAAATAGAATACATACAAGAAAGGAAAAACACACATAAGAAAGTTCAGTGAAATGTACTTGACTGAAAGACAAACCAGAACAAAGTTGTGAATGTCACGCCATGGGACTCTGTTTAAGTTTTATGTTTTAGTTATCATGTTTTAGGTCACGTTTTGGTCCTTAGTCCATGTTTAGTTATGTCTTAGTTTCCCTGCACTCTGTAAATTAGTTCACTCACTTCACCTGTGTCATTCCCCTCCAGCTGCACCCAGTCACTAATCACTGTCCCTATTTAGTTTCCAGTCTCCCCTCTCAGTTTGCTGGATCTTTGCCATTCAGGCCTTCCCTACCTTCCCGACCTTCCCTACCTTCCCGTTTGTTACCCATATTCCACGTCGTATTTGCCAAAGTTCAATATTTATTTATCCATGCCATGTTGAGTTCTTTATTTTGTCACAGTTTGGTTTTTTGAATCCGGCTCAGCCGCGCTTTGTGTTGAAACTTTGTTTTTTGTTAATAAATCAGCCTTTATTTTTGAAAAATCCGCATCCGTGTCCTCCATCCTCACCATCCCTGACAGTGAATCACTGAGTTGAACATTAATGTGAACTGTAGTGTGGCTTATATGAAAAAGACGCTAAAACGTTTAGCTAAAACATTTCGAATTCGACTTTGATATCTGAGGATGTTGCTTTTGATGTTTTGGGCCTCAAGGGCATACTTTGAATATTTGCACATGCCACTAAAGCTCTGAAGGATTCTTTGAAAGTATTCATTACTTAAATTGTACGTTCTTTTCTATCAAAGTCTGCAGCAAACAAATGTGCATGCAAAGAAGGCTGATGTACATCACATTTAAGGTCAGAAAACGGTGTCCATTTCTCTACAGCCCCTTTCACACATGCACTCCATAACATTAGTCTAACAACAACTGAATGTCTTTTTTCTTTTTTACAATTATTGCCTGTTTATTCTTTTCTTTTCTTTCTGTAATATTTTGATTTTAATCTTAAACAAAAAGCAATAAGCAAATAACCATTCCTTGTAACCCAGTAACACAGTGACTCCATCACAAAAAGGTTTCCTCTGCGATAAGTCAGCAGGTCTGACACTACACTTTAGTTAAGACCCTCTCAGATATTACTTCCAAGCTCAAACTGATGTGCCGTCGTTGTGTATTGGTGTCATATGTGAAAGTGCAAAAGCGACATGGGGGGGTTGAAGTAGATTCATGACGTGATTCATGAGGTGACGAGGGTTATGAGTGTAATGGCAATACATGCCAGTCTAACCAGTGGCATTTTGGTGACCCAGCTGTTTACATGATGCCAACTTGATTTATACCTGCTGGCTGCATTTAGGCTCCAGGTAACCCTATCTGTTGATTGTATGCTGATTGGTTGAAAGTTAGCTTGAGCCTACCAGAGCTGGGAGGAGCCAATAAATAATAAAGTGCAAAAAAAAAAAAAAAAATCATAAAAAAAAAGTACTACAGGTGAAAAGCAAAGACATCAACTGCATTGGGAAGTGTTCATTAACTTAGCGTGTAGTTCTATGCTATCACAATGCAGAACTTTGACTACTTTAACTTAGGTCTTTCCTAAAGCAGAGCAAAGCTAAAAGACCAACAACAGCACCAACACAACTAAGAACACAGAAAGCTCCGAGCGTTCAATATTTATGCCCTAAAATGGCAGCAAAACGTTATGACATGTAAATGTGCATTTGCAAAGAACCAACGGACAGTGTGAATATGTCTTTTTCTCACCCACATGCTTCTGTGAAATATGAAAAAGAATGTATTTTTGTTAATGTCTCAGTGACCTCTGCAAATTAGAAGCCTGTTGTCGTTGCTCTGGTCAAATTGTGTCTTTATTTACAGCTTCCAGAGATCACAAAATAAATCAACAGAAATCTTTCATGTTTAAGGGTTGAAAATGTTGTCATACAACTAAAAGAAATAGAAGTAATTCATTTGACACTAATTCTTCAACAGCATTTGATTACTGCTGAGGGCAGGTGGAGCTTTTGTGTGTGTCTGTCTGTCAGAGCATGGGGGTGTCAGAAGTGTCTCTATTTCACAATATAGCATTGAAGACTTGACTTTTTTTTTGTCTTTGGTCTTATATACTGCTCTTTTTCTACTGACCAGCTGTGGATGTAGGGCAGGGCTCAGTTTAATATTAAATGATAAGCCCTCTTCAGTCTCTGTCACAGTTCACAGGGACTAAGCGAGTATGTGAGTGTGTGTCTTTGTGAGCGTGAAAAGAAAAGATGGGGGGAGTTAGTGCATTTGAAGGAGGGGGTTGTGGGAGGTAGACACAGTTCACACTAAGAAAGTGTTATATAACTAAGAGCAATCAAGGAAGGTGTTGGTATATGTGTCAGCTGCTGTGACTGTATAAAGCACACGTGCGTGTGTAATACTGGCATAAGGCAAGAGGTCCAATGGGTCGACCCACAGCATGTCATTGACCACATCTTATCAAGAAAGCGTTGCAGCAACAAGAGTGTTAGTTGTCTATGTTAATACAATATGTTGCTTCAGTTCAGAGCCACTGTGACATGTTCTTATTCCCTGCCAAAATTCATAAGTGACATCATTCCCCCGGTATTTCGCAGTCACAACGTATTTGTGGAAGTTTCACACATCTGATGTTTTTTCCCTTGAATATGCCAGACTTTTTTTCTAACAGTTCGGCTTGAAATGCAATAAATCAGACAAACATTGTTTGTGGAATTCATTCAAAACATCTACATCTGAATTTTTCCCACTGGGGGATGAATAAAGTATTGTTTTATTTCTATTTCCTTTTCTATTTCTATTTCTATTTCTATTTCTATTCCTATTCCTATTTCTATTCCTATTTCTATTCTTATTTCTATTCTTATTTCTATTTCTTTTCTATAATTACAATAGTGACTGCATTTTATTGTACTGTATATTAGTGTATATTAGTAAAGTTATAATATTTAATTAATCAATTGATTCATTAATTGATTAATAATGAATCAATTGATTAAATAATTAACCAATTGATTAATTTAAAACTAATTTTGTCATCATAGTGAGAGTCAAGTGTTTGTTTACAGATGGAAGAGTTGCTCCAGTGGGGCGGGGCAGGGGCACGTTCATCCACCAATCAGCATTGGTCTTTCCTTGAACAGGCGTTAGATAGGTGGGACTTCATGCTCTGTTAGCCAATCAGCATCTACCTTCATCTGTGCTTTGAGAAGTTAGCAATCCGGTGCCAGTCTGGTCCGTAGCCACGATGGATGCAATACCATGCTTTCTGCTCGTCCTCTTGTTCGGGACAAGGATACAAGAAAATACTGGTAAGTGCCCTGCATGGCAAACCGCTGTGATGTGTTTCGTGGGACGGAGGTGTTTCTCGAAAGTTACACTCACGGGTCGGTGGAGCTCTTTGTTCAACAAGCCCGAAAAAGCAGTGTGTGTCTAACTAAGATGGCGCGGGGTCTGCGGCCAGCCTGCTCCTGCCTGTCTGAGGAATGTTTATTGTCTGGGTTAAAAAAAAAAAAAAGAGCTGGGAGCTATAAGTCACATAGGGTTTAAAAGGGCTTATTTGTCGTTTGCTCAGTTTCTGGCTGGACAGATTTTAATTGCAGCTTTTGGTCTCTGCTTTGCGAACAAAGAGCACAGGGTCTGTCTCGGAGTAATAGTCCCCCGTTTTCCTAACAGAAAGTTGGAAGTAATACTCATTCGATGTTTGCGTTTTGTCAAGAATTAGTTGTTCATGTACCTTGAGTGGAGGGAGCGATTCACCAGGTGGAAAGAAGTGCCCCGGGGACCAGAATACCTATGTCTCACTGGCGAATCGGTTTCCTTGTACTTAGTAACTATTTCTAATGCTCTGTGTTGTCACTGCGTTTTGGGTACATGTTTGTTGTAGTGATGGAGTTCTCAGCGAAATCCCTCTGGCGACGTTTGTCGGTCTGGTAACTTCAATTCGGAGTCTGTCACAAAGCTACTGGACAGTTACCTGTTGTAAATTACGCTGTAACTTGTTGTTTATTGACTGTGAAACCAACACTACGTCCGCGGGATACTTGAAGCCTTCCGTTAGTTCTGTGTTTCGGTTGAGCTCAGAGTCGATTCGTATTTTATTAAAGGTGATAGTTTTCCGTTGTCGTTGGAAGGGATGATCCATGCAGATGCACTTTCGTTTTTGTTTCGATGACACCGCCGTGGAGATGTTGTCAAAAGGAGCCGAAAACCAATTCATCTCTGCAGTGGCTCCTTCATGTAAAACTCGGCTTTAGTAAATAAATAGTCTTTGCAGTGAAGCAGAAGTTCACTACGACGGATTTAGAGGGTGAAAACTGCGTGTTAAACACTTGAAATAGAAATAGTCTTTCATTCGTTCTCGTATAGATAGGGGGGTTGGGGGTTGCATTTAATGGGGGTAACTGTGGACACACGGGAACAAGATTGGATTTCCACGCTTGAAGTGAATTGGGTCCAGCATTTATATATTTTTTTTAGATAACTGCACTGATACACGAGTCAGCATCGCTGCCACGCTCTCCTGTTCTCAGTTGCTTTGGCGTTTTTATTCTCACTTTCAAACGACACTGGTTCTGACTAGTGTGTGTAGATATTCTTAAATTTTCGATTGACCGAAGCAGGCTTCCTCTTGAGTGCAAACAGTATTTGGTGTTTTTTCCCTCATGATTCGCAGACTCACGCGTTTCCTTTGTGTGACTTTCCTTTGTGTGTGTGTGTGTGTGTGTGTGTGTGTGTGTGTGTGGAGAGAGAGATTCATCATGAGTGGACGGGCAGGATTTTCAAACAGCACGCGTAAAGATCTCATTAGAGCACACACACCCCCCATCCCAAAAGCATGGTTATCCTCGAATACCCCATCTCTGCCTCACATGCACACTGGGATATTAAATTCATATGTTGGCTCTGGGACACGCGATTGAGGGAGGGAATTCCGCTTTCTTTGTCCAGCAATAGGATTGTCATGGCAGGGGTCCATGCTCGGAGCTGGGTATTTTTTATATGTGAGAAGAATCCAATATCCTAGATGCACATCGTCTTATTCACAGACCGGGGAGGGGTGGGGGACGGCTAGGATGTCAGTGACAAATATCCAGGCTGTAGATTTTTACACCCACAAAAAAGAGCAGACAGGATTGGAGCAGAGAGCATCCTCACCGACACCTCGTCACGTTTCTGTACAGCACCACACCCCTGCAGCTCGTGCCTCGGCAGCATCCACAGATGTGAGCGCCGGGAGTGGGCTCTCATTTACCCTCTGCATTCCTCCAGCTTAATGGACCCTGTCCACCTGCTCCATAAGTCTTTTCCTTCCTCGGCTCACACAGTTTCTGTTCACCTCGTTTTGGTGTTTTGGGACACCGAAGGAAAAAAACTTGGACCCATTTTTTTGTGTTCAGGGGAGTTCAGGGTTTGTGTTAAAGGCTGTATGGAGGGCAACTTTTAGAAATGGGGATGCAGCCATCCGCGTTCTCTTTGTTACTGGGGTTCACTTATCACCTTGTGTCTTTGATGGATTCATCAGGTGACCCTGATGGCCAGCAGCTGTTGCACAGCTGATTTCTCTGTTTGATTGTGCTGCTTCTATGTTCACATGCAGGGTATTATTCAGGTCATTTTTGACAATTCCCATGCCTGAATCCATGCATAGTCAAATGTGTTTTTAGGCCCGGTAGTGAGGAGATAATTGCCGAAATATCTGTATTTTGCTCCAGGGTTGGTCCTGGTAACGAAGTTCTCAAAATATCTTGAGCTTTAGAGACACGTATCCTATATCGAGTCCCCCTTTCATACAGACCGGGGAGCATGAAGTATCTGCAAAGGACGCTGTCATGACGCATGACTTGTAGAAACTAACAGGAAGTAAGTGAAAGAAGTTGCAGACAGATGTCAGACAAGGTTGCTTATGGTTTCTGTTCTGTAATTTGCATGTGTTACAAAAGGCCAGATCAATGTTTTCTCAAGTTATTTAGATATTTAGTCTGACACAAGAGATATCGCTGGAACTGTATTACTTGGATACAGTTTTTAGCGCTTAAAAATCCTTTTTTTTTTTTTTTTTTTTAACATTTTTTTTAATCGCATAATGATTCCATGTCCACTAATGTCTAAAATAGTTTCTAGTTTAAATTGCACTTGAATTTCCGTTTTGTTACAAGTGGTCTAAAGCCCAGGTGTAGCAGTAACCTGTGTCTTTATAGAGCTGCAACAACCACGAAGAAGCATTTCTTAGCCAGGCACAAGTCCCAGGATTCTTCATCAAGGCCACAGTGGATGTCCTCCTGCTCTGTTACCATAAGAATCTGCAGACGCTGACATCAGTAAATATTATGCTCTTCCATGTGTGCCGTTTTCTACGCCTTGGTTGTCAAGTGTCATCTTCACATTTTTTGTGTGTTTCTGCAAAATGCTGGTGTAGTGTTGTTTTTCTGGGGGCTGCGTGCTGTTAACTGTGGAGGAATGCCAGACATTTGGGTGACCCTGGGTGTCTGTTGTCCCGGTGCATGAACCACAACTAATTTGAGAGGTTTTAGCCACGGCAGTGGCCACTGGATTCAAAGGCCCCAAGGCATTAATGAAATGCCCCACACACACACACACACACACACACACACACACACACACTCTGTTCTCAGTCATAGATGGCCCAATAGAGGAGAGAGTAAGTACTTTTTCATGTCAGACACAAATAAGAATAGTGTTGACTTGCAAGTCCAAAAAGTCAATCTGCACTGATTTATTTATTTTTTTTTTAACCTTTAAATCTTACAGACGAGTAGTTTGTATAAACAGTGGGGAAAGCAGTACTCCTTTTTCACAACAACACATTTCCACTGGTATGAACCTGAGATGTAACTTCTACTCGTCTCGATCATCCTTGTAAATCTTCGACACCTTGATTGTTGTCTGTCACGTGAAATGAACTCTTTAAACATGATTAGGAAAGGCGGAAAATGAGAGCAAAGGCCGATCTACATGGCTGACAAAAATCTGATGCATTGAAGGTTTCCTAAATTGCAGAGCCTTCAATAATTGTTGAATACAAGATGTTTAGAATAACCAATTCTGTTCTTAAAGCTGGTTGCCTGGCTAAACCAAGCAAATAAGGCTCGTTCAGAGAAGTGGCCAAACACCCGATGGTTTCCTTGGCTGAGCTTTCAAGCTCCTATGTGAGAACAAATTCCAAAAGGACCACCATCTGAGGGGCTAGCTTGTTCCTGGAGTCGCAAGACCCAGAGGGTCTGTTGAGCCCTCAGAGCCTGATGTGTCGCCAGGGCCGGGAGGTTGGTTTGACCGCGGGAAACCTGTCTGCAGCCATTGCTTTCTACATGGTTGCAGACAAAGGCCTCCTGGGAGGGTTGTGGAAATGACGAAAGTTCTGTGTGGTGGTGGCACATCTGTGCACCTTGGTATACCCTCTCCCTGAATTCCTGGGAATAGCAAAGGTGGGTGGGCAGCCACGCAGAACCAGGAGGCCAAGGACCGTCCAGCTACACCATCACCAACTGGTGGAGGAGATCGTGGGCTAGATATATCCAGGGTCCAGCAAGCAAGCATTGCCTCTTGATATGTACTGTTAAGTCGTTTAAAAAAAGAAAACTGAAGAAAGCCTTATTGGGCCAGTGGTGGTGGCATGACATCTGCTTTCAGTACCCATAATGTTACACATCTGTGGTTATTGGGACTCCTCGGTCCTGGAAGCTGCTTTTCAAATGGACATTGCCCCCACATGTTTGGAGCTGAGGTGCAAAATAATAATTATCTTCCTCCAAGTGGTGTTTTAATGTAACAAAGCAAAACTTGAGAAATGAATGCATCGTTCCAAATGACAGTGCCCATGGACGAAGCCTGTTCCAGGTATTGTGAGCATTTGTTTTCATGCTTTTCCTCAGACGAATAACGATGAAAAGTGCAGAATGATTAAACGTCTGTGTGTCCTCAGTAAGCTGATACTGATGATGCTGAGCTCTGTAAAACGTTGTTTGTTGAATACATTTCTAAAATCTTTTAGATGGCAGCTGTATCTCATCTTTCTCGTATTCGCTCCTGTACGCCTGGTTTGCACGGAAACATTCCTGATATGATGATTCCGTATTAAAGCTTTGATTATTACCTCGTATGAACCCGTAGGAGCCACCGTGGCTTGTCTATGGGTATTAATGGCAACTGAGAATTATTGGAGAGCTCTTGGACATACCTTTTAGGAAAGCCTGTATTAAACATTCTTTTTTTCTGTACTATTGTCATAGGTCACAATTGCACTGAGGGCTGGGCAGTGTTTAGTCTTTTTAATGTATGTTATGCAATAAGACAATGAGGCTGGTTCTGTGTGCATTTCTCCTCCTCGTATGCAGCGCAGCCCCACCCCCACCCTTCCCTTTGCATTTGCTAACAACAAGCTGCGCTGCACTAGCTTAGAGCTTCTTCTATTTGTTGCCAATTTAGCAACTTTGCTTTTAAAATAAAGCAACCAGCTCTAAATGTAGAAACATCTGGGACCAAATGCCGTGTGAAGGGCGCCGTGAGCATGCGCACGAGTCACTTTGCAGCAGCCGCCCCTGACGTCAAAGAATGTTTTTATCAGACAACGCCGTGTTTTTAATATTAGCCACTGCTGGGGATAGGATCATGTTTTGTTTTTTTTCCACTTTGTCTCGTTCCAAACAGGGAGCCCCAGTTAAGTTAGTCTAGATTGTTGTCATTTGCACAGTCTCGTACGAGTGGATGTTTTCCTATTAGTATTTGATATGGGCGGTGTATTAACTTGTTTTTCTTTAAAGCTAGATATATACTATGCAGCTGTATATTTGCAAACTGGGAAGAGCTGTTATTCTTGTTTATAAATCTATTATTTGTTGAGCAGGTGTCTATCATGTTGTCCTAACCACAGTCATCTCTACAGGCATCTGTTAACAATAACATGTGGGAGAAGGAAAAAAAAAAGAATGTCCTAGCTAATGACTTGTAGTGTCTTCAATCCCTGTAACACTTTATTCTGAGATTTTAGGGAAAATATTAGAAACTGTTTACCTTTTACAAGAGCTTCAATCAAACCATTTCCTCTACATGCTGCTAAAACAGCTCTCAGTTTACGTTGAATAGGCATCTCGGAGAAATGTTTCGACTGAACAAACATCTCAAAGGTTATTTTAAAAACTGCAGTCATTACTGACATTTTAATCAGTGATCAAATAAATTTGATTGGTTACAGGTTTTAAGAAATGATTCCTTTGAGATTAGTTCTTAGTATGATGAGTTTATTCACGCTGCAACGGTAATATCCCCCAAGACGGGCGCGTTGCAGGAAGGTCAACACGAGGAACGCGCCGCGTCTCCGGAAACGAAAGCACGAAGGGCAGCGGGAGCAGTTTGTGTCTCCAGCTGCCTGATAATGCCTGTGCCACCACATATGACAAGACGGGGAGCCGGTGGAAGGGAACTGGAGCATCGCTGGAAAGGACAGAGTTTGTTGGGATGTTGGAAACAAAAAGTACAGACGAGTATGTCTCTTTGACCATGTTCTAATTTTAGTGCTTTTAGTGGAACTAACAAAAACTAATGATGAAATTGTACCATGGGGAGCAGGGTAGAAGTGCTCTTTGTTAAAGTACCAGAGCGCAAGCACACAGGCTTTGCCCCCAATGTGAATCTTGCAGCTTCTTTCCATTATGTCTGAGCAGCGTAGTGGTATGTTTACTGTATCAGTCCAACTGACAGTCAGCTGTCTTAGTCTGAGCTGTGAGTCATCTTCCCCAAACAGCATGGCTTTCTCTGGCATCTATTAACAACACACTTCTTCCCTTATCCCGTCTTAACTCGTGGGGTTTCAGGACGTGTGCATTTGTTATGGTTTCATTAGGAAGCCAAATGGGCATACATGCCAGCTTGTGCTTCCCATTTCCTAAGTAATCTTCATCCACACCAAAAAGACTAAAATTGCATATCATTTTATGATTCCTGTGCCGGATTAAACAGAGGTCTGATGGTTGTTTGATTAGCTTGATTAAAAAACACAGAGGAAGTAACAGCCCTGAAAAGCTCTTTACAGCCCCTGTAGATTCCTCTAAGCAGTTTTAGGGGTCGCTCCACAATGTGCGGACATGGCTGCCATCGTGTTTGCTCTCCTTTACACGTGTTTACATGCCAGGTTGGTTGCATGAGGATGTTGTAGTAAGTAGCTGGATTTCGTAATCATTGTGGTTACATTTGAGTTAACTGTGAGATGGTACTTGTTGGGAATTATTTTAGTTTAATTTTGTGTATGTATTTAGGATATTGTTTTCTAGATTCCACATCCAATGTCAGAATATTAGGAACAAGTTCCGTGCTCATGGCAGAGTTGCCCTGCGCTACAGAGTGTCTTCGATCAGAGACTTCTTCAGCTCAGCTGAAATGATGACTATTCCACCAACTGTTGTGGTCACCGGAAGACGAGGCAGAACCTGGAAGCTGGCGGGGGACACTGAAAACTCTTGGCATGTTTAGAAATAAACATATCTGATGGGAAACTGAAGAGGATGTTTGGAAGTTGATTACTGTGTTGGACTTTCTGATCAAAGCTCTTCCTTGAATTGCCATTGTTGGTGTGTGTGTGTGTGTCTGAATTGAAGCAGCTGCCTGGATGCAAGCTGTCCGTCCTTTATATGAAGCCACTACATATTTATAAGATCAGACAGATGCACTGCCCTCCCCCTGCTACTCCCTTTCTCAGTCTGTTTGGCCGCCCCTACCTTTCTGTGTTGTGTGGGAACTAGAAGATGTCACAGATGCGTAATGATATAGTCCTTATGTCATTAAGTGCAACCAGTGTCTAAGAGGCGCTTGTTTTTCTGTCTTCTCTCTCTGAAAGCCCAAAGTAAATTTGTACGATGTTGCTCTGCTTCCCCTGTTGGTCTCCCACCAAAGGTTCCTGTGAAAAACTGATGCTATATCTCCTGTTTGTGAGTCAAACACACTGGATTTGAACTGTTAGTGTGAGTCACCATTTGCTTTCCACCACGGTGCTCATCTAAAGCTCCAGCTTGACCTGCAAGGGCAAACAATTCACTTGGGCAGATAGCAGCCTTTCTGCGGGGAGGTGGGGAGGGGGAGGGGGGGTCACTTGGGTTTGGGGGCACTGGGCCCCCTTTCCCAACACGCACTCACACAGATCACATCTGGTGTGGACAAAGGGCTGGCCACAGTGGAGCTGACTGGGTGGATGGGGGTAGGGTGGAGGATGGAGGGTGTGGATGGGGTTGTGACCTATGGAAATGACTCTGGGGCTTAAACGTACCACCGAAGAGGGGAACCGTAACTCGCTCTCTCTCTCACACAAACACACACGGGATGATCTGAGAAAGGGGAGTGGGGGCAGGGAAGCATCATTGTTAATTTGTTGAGCCTTTTCGGGGTGTGTGTTGTATATTTCTATTAGTTGCTCATATTTCACTGAGTGTTAATAAGGTTCTCTTTCATAATATTTCGCTCGATGTCTCACTATGGGATGCACGCCCCCGCTGCAGACCTCAGAAGCATCAATCTCATTACGCCAATCCTGATTGGCTGGTGAAACGTGTCCGTCCGCACCAGGTAGTCCCACCTACCTTAAATACCTCCTGCGGACGGCACCACGTCATTCAAACACCTCTTCTCACTCGGAGCATATCTCGCGTCCTCTGGCTAGCTAGCTTAACTGTCCGCAGACGGATCTTACTCAGCTTCTGTCGCCGGGCGCTACCTAGCCTTGGATACATTTTGCTTCGTCGGTCACACCAGATCGAACTCAGTGCTTTCCTCGCCTCTCCACGGCTTGGCCAGCACTGTCCTCGGCGCCTCACCACGGCTGTTCGAGTCCCGAGCGTTAGCACACCAGCTATCCTCTCGGCTTCACAGTTAGCACACCAGTTAACTGCCTCAACTCCCTGCCTGCACACCAGCTCGCGAGGAATGGAGGACAAAACCCCTCACACCAGAGGGCACGGAGACTCCGGGGCCCGTCCCTGTCGCTGTGGGAACAAGATATCGAGTAAAGATCCACACCAGGTCTGCTCGAGCTGCCTGGGGCTGCAACACGCCCGGCTGGCTATCGACGTCCCCGGCTCGTGTCAACACTGTGCGGTGTTCACCATCAAGAGTCTCCGCAGACGGCTAGCCCGCCAAGCTAGCTTGTCTGGACATGACCCCTATCTCCCTTCCGACGGCGCCGCCGTCGAGGGTGGAGAGGAGAGAGGGGTTGTTGCGGTGGCGGTACCGGAGGCTAGCGCCAGCTGGGGCTCCCAGCTCGACCTAGCCGCGGATCCCCCGCAGGAGGAAGACGTCCTATTGTTGGACTATGGGGACGATGAAGATGCCGCCTCGGACCTCCTCATATCAGAGGATGAAGACGAGGAAGACATCTTCATCACTCCGGCCCGGGCTGCACAGCCCACGGCCTCCGTCGCCTCTCGGGATGGAGATGAGAGCAGCACACCAGCTTCTCCCCTCGCCAGCTCGGACATGCTCGACGTGTGCAAACGCGCTGCTGCCCGGCTTTGCATCCCCTGGCCTGCTGTCGTAGCTGAGACCTCCAGATCCCGCTACGAGGGGAAGAAATTGCCCTTGGCCAAGAGCGCGACGAAGCAACTTCTCCCCGTCTTCCCAGAGCTGCTGGATGAGGTGGCGCGCTCATGGAGAGACCGCCCATACAGCAGCAGGAGCCCGATTCCCGGGGCCTCGTCCCTCGACTGTGAGGCGATGGAGAGCCTGGGTCTGCTCCGCATGCCTCCGATGGAGCCACTCGTTGCAGCCCACCTTCACCCCCGGCTGTCAGCGGTGTCCTCCCGGAGCCCCAGTCTGCCGTCCAAGTCCAACCGTTTTCAGTCAGCCCTGACTGAAAAGGCTTACAAGGCGGTGGCGCTTTCGGCCAGAGCGCTCAATGTCCTCTCCCTGCTCACGGCTTACCAGGCTGAGTTGTGTGAGGATTTTGGGCAAACTCAGGACCCAGCTACGTGGGAGGAGATACCGGTCATCACCGACCTGTGTCTCCGTGTCCAACGCTGCGCGGTCCGGGCCACGGGAAAAGCGCTGGGGACGATGGTTCTGCAGGAACGAGCGAGGTGGCTCAACCTCGCCAACCTGTCAGACAGAGAGAAGGAGGACGTCCTGGACATGCCCATTGTCCCGGAGGGGATTTTCGGCTCCGCGTTGGACTCGATGCAACGGCGGTGTGAAGCCAAAAAGAAGGAGGATGAAGCTCTCCGGCTCTGCCTCCCTCGAAAGTCCCCGGCTCCCTCTCCGACTGTGCAGCGTAAAAGCTTCGCACAGGCCGCTTCCCAGGTTTCGCAGTTTAAAACGCCCAAACAGACGAAACCCCAGCTCGCCCCGGGCCCCCCGCCCGCTCGGGCCGGCTGGCCCAGGAAGCCCTTGGTCCCGGCTGCAGCTCCGCCGGCACAGCCCGTGCAAGCTGTCTTCAACCAGGCCAGGAAGAAGAAGAGAGCGGCCTGATCGCCCCTCTCTTCACCGGTGATGCAGCTGGATGTTCCCCGTTCACCAGCTCCACCTGTTCGGCTTTTGAGCGTGCTCCCGGAGGCCCACCACGCCCCCGTCTCCCGGCTGCCACGGACCGTGCCAGAGCAGACCGGGGGAGACGGACATTTGACGGCGGAGGGTTCAGCAGTTGCCCCTCTCTCATGTCCACAAGCACGCACAAGCACACACATTTCTGTAAAGAAAATAAAATGTGTCCCGCTGCAGCATCCAGGCCGAAGGCCGAGGGCTCAGCTAACAAAAGCCAAACAAAATATCAAAATAAGCAGCGTGGTGGTGACGCCCGCTGTCCCCCCTCGGCGAAATGCCACGGCTTTCCCCGGGGCGAGGGGTGTGTGGGCCCGGCCGCTGCTCTGTCCTCCCGGGCAGAAACGCGCAGCGTCACCCGGGGGTCATGTCACTGTTCCGCCAGGAGAGGGCGCCGTCGCACCGCGGCTGGGGCCTCTCACGGCGGAGGGGCTGCGGTGTGTGTCCACTCTCTCCCCCAGATGGGAGCGATGGGCCGCTCTCGCAGCCTCACCCTGGGTGGTAAAGACGATCTCGAGGGGCTACAGGCTGCAGTTCGCCGCTGTTCCCCCGCGATTCGCCGGTATAATATACTCCCAGGCTCAGGGAGAGTCAGCTCGTGTTTTACAGGAGGAAATCCTCTCACTGTTAAACAAAGGAGCAATCTGTGTCGTACCTCCCGCACAGTGTCAGAGCGGTTTTTACTCCAGGTATTTTCTGGTCCCCAAACGGGGGGGGAGCGGAATTCGCCCTATCCTGGATCTACGTGCTCTGAACAAATATCTCAGGAAATACAAGTTCAGGATGCTAACACACGCATCCCTGCTGCGTCTTGTGAGACAGAACGACTGGTTCACTTCTGTCGATCTGAAAGACGCGTATTTCCACATCCCGATATATCCTCCCCACAGAAAGTATCTGAGATTTGCTTTCCAGGGGATCTGTTACGAGTACCGCGTGCTCCCTTTCGGTCTGTCCTTAAGCCCGAGGGTGTTTGTGCGGTGCACGGAAGCGGCAATAGCCCCGCTGAGACGGCAGGGCATCCGCTTGGCCACATATCTGGACGATTGGCTGCTGTTGGCACAATCGGAGCAGGAGGCCAGGGCGCACACGCGTATTCTCATACGACACCTATCCGATCTGGGTTTCGTGATAAACGCGGAAAAGAGCATGCTGTCCCCGGCACAGGGCATAATCTTTCTGGGATTATCCCTGGACTCGGTGACTTTCACAGCGCGTCTCTCGGGGGACCGAGTGAAAGCTTTCAGGGCATGTCTCGCGCTCTTCCGTCCAGGCAAATCTGTTCAGTTCAGATTATGTCTGCGGTTACTCGGGCTGATGGCGTCTGCCATACTCGTAGTCCATCTTGGCCGGCTCCACATGAGGGAATTCCAGCTCTGGGTGGCCTCATGCGGGCTGGATCCCGTGCGTCATGGCGCACGGAGAGTGCTGGTCACACCGGGGTGTGCCAGGGCACTGCGCCACTGGCGGGTCCCGTCCTTTCTGACCCACGGGGTGCCCATGGGTTCCGTCCTGTCCAGGAAAGTGGTCACTACGGACGCCAGCCTGACAGGTTGGGGCGGAATTCACGAGGGCCGGTCTGTGAGGGGCCGCTGGAGTGTGGATCTCCAGCGCTCTCACATAAATTTTCTGGAACTTTCAGCGGTGTTCCTCTCCCTGAAACATTTCCTTCCGTCTCTCATGGGTCACCATGTCCTGGTGAGGACGGACAATACGACTACGGTGGCGTATATCAACCGTCAGGGGGGATTACGCTCCCGTCAGTTGCATATGCTGGCACGCAGACTGATCCTGTGGAGCTGTGGTCGTCTCCTCTCCCTGAGAGCGACGCACGTCCCGGGAGTCCTGAACACGGGTGCGGACCTGTTGTCCAGGGGCGCGCCGGTATACGGGGAGTGGACTCTGCACCCGGAGATTGTGGAACAGATATGGGCACGTTTCGGCCGGGCCGTGGTGGATCTGTTCGCATCGAGAGACAACACGCAGTGCGCGCTGTTTTACTCTCTCCGCAGCATGGATGCTCCCCTCGGCGTAGACGCACTAGCGCACGCCTGGCCGCGCGAGCGTCTTTACGCATTCCCCCCCCTGGCCTTGATACCCCCCACTCCAGAGTGAGGGAGCACGGCCACGCACTGATTTTGATAGCTCCGCATTGGCCTGCGATGCATTGGTTAGCGGAGATATATCAGCTGATGTGCGCTCAGCCCTGGCAGCTCCCGCTTCGCAGGGACCTGCTGTCACAGGGGGGGGGAGCGGTCTTCCACCCGCACCCAGAGCGCCTGGCACTGTGGGCCTGGCCCCTGAGTGGCTAAATCTGTCAGCTGTGGGTCTTTCACAGCGGGTGATTTCCACTATACAAAACGCTCGAGCCTCCTCCACTAGGTCTCTGTATGACTGTAAGTGGAGAGTGTTTGAGGGGTGGTGTCACAGAAATGGCCACATTCCTTTTCAGTGTCCAGTAGGAGTGATATTGTCATTCTTGCAGGACCTGATTGACAAAGGAAAAGCTTTCTCCACGGTTAAAGTGTACTTGGCGGCTATCGCCGCCTGTCACGTGGGTTTCGGGAAGCTAACAGCGAGCCAGCACCCGCTGGTTTGCTGCTTTATGAAGGGAGCGCGCAGGCTTCTCCCCGTGTCCAGACCGCTGGTACCACCATGGGATCTGGCCGTGGCCCTGAAAGGGCTTAAGGGCCCTCCCTTTGAACCACTGGAGGGGGCAGACTTGAAACACGTGTCTCTCAAGACAGTGTTGTTGCTGGCTTTGGCTTCGGCTAAACGGGTCAGTGACATCCATGCGCTCTCAGTGCATCCCTCATGCGCTCAGCTCTTTCCGGGGGATGTGAGGATGATTTTGAAGCCCAACCCGGCCTTTGTGCCTAAGGTGGTGGGCTCATGTTCTCCTATTGACCTTGTGGCTTTTGCTGCCTCACCAGGTGAGCAGATGTCGCATGCGTTATGTCCAGTCCGTGCAGTGAGCACTTATATGGACAGGACGAGGGGTTTCAGGAGGAGCGATCAGCTGTTCGTCTCCTGGGCTAACCCTCATAAGGGGAAACCTGTCACAAAGCAGCGTCTATCCCACTGGGTGGTGGAGGCGATTGCTTTGGCTTATACGAGTCAGGGTTTGCAGCCACCTGTGGGCCTGCGAGCGCACTCGACTCGGGGCTTGGCCGCATCCTGGGCCTTATTCAGGGGAGTCACTGTTCAGGACGTTTGTGCTGCAGCGAGTTGGTCCTCGCCTCTCACTTTTGTCCGTTTCTATATGCTGGACGTCTCCGCTCCGTGCGTGGCTAGAGCGGTTTTGCTGTCCTGATTGGAACAGTGTACTTATCCCTATGGGTTGGTGGACGCTGGATAAGCTTGTCTGGCAATACGGGAGCAACCATATCCCATAGTGAGACATCGAGCGAAATATTATGAAAGAGAACTTTAGGTTATTTACATAACCCCGGTTCTCTGAGTAATATGAGTGAGATGTCTCACCAGACAACCCTTCTTGCTTGGGCGAGTGAGAAGAGGTGCTTATCTTGAATGACGTGGTGCCGTCCGCAGGAGGTATTTAAGGTAGGTGGGACTACCTGGTGCGGACGGACACGTTTCACCAGCCAATCAGGATTGGCGTAATGAGATTGATGCTTCTGAGGTCTGCAGCGGGGGCGTGCATCCCATAGTGAGACATCTCACTCATATTACTCAGAGAACCGGGGTTATGTAAATAACCTAAAGTTATTATAGAGAAAAATCGCATCCTATTTCTGAGTCAAACACAAACAAGAGATGCGGTTTTTTTTTTATTCTTTTTTTTATTTTTAGTAATGGCTACACTTCCACTTAGCATGACAAAACCATCTGCAGTTGCTTTAGAAATGGACCCAAGAGATTTATTCAGGGTCCCAGCACTCTTATCACCGTAAATAACAGCTCCTGCTTTCAAACACTCGGTTGTTTTTTTTGTAACGCCACTTAACTCTTTCGGTGCCATTGACGTCTATAGACGTCAATTTAAAAAAAAAAAACGCTGACTGCCAAAGAAGTCTATAGACGTCAATTGCGTTTTTAACGGAGCGGGCTGGGGGACAATCTAGCGGAGTTTGTCACTAAATCTTAGGCTTGTAAACACTAAACAGAGAATATACTGGCAAAATTACCCGCAAGGTGGCAGCAGTGCCACTTTGCACAAAAAAAGAAAAAGCGTGTTTTCTCCGTTTTTTTGAGTCAAACAGCTGTTTTTGGTGAAACCAACCTATGTTCTACTGTCTATTACTAAAGGACTGAAAATGGTAGAAACAAACTTTTTTTTCCTGATGAAAGAAGACAGTCTACTCTTTCGTTTGGTAATTTCGGTGTGTACATAGTCATAAGACACACTTTTCTGTGGGTCTTGGAAAATCAGTCAAAATACTGTAAAACACTTGGCAGTATGGGTGTCTCTGAACTGAAAATGGCTGGCAGCCAATGAGTTAAAGAGTATAAAAAGTTGCTAAATTCTCCTTGAAACGAAAGTTAAACCAAATTTAAAAAAATAAAAATGTTAATGAAGATAAAATGGCTCATAGAAAGTTCAAATTGATGTACGAAGTTGAACAGTGAAAGCTGAGCTGACGGATTCATTAATAAGGCTGAGGATATTTTTGCTTTCCCAGCTCTGTGCTCATGAATGAAGGCGTCTCTGTTACTGGAGACCATGCAGACTTTGAGAATGTGGGACAGGAAACTTGATTTCAAAGATTTTTATTTTGATTATGGTTAGGTGACATCAGAGAAAAAAAAAAGTGGCTTTATAGGTGGTATTTATTACACACAAAAAAAGAATTAACAATCAATTTTCAAGCAGTAACGATAGAAAGGAGAGGGAGAGTGGCATCAAATTCTATCTGTATGTAGTTCTCAAGTTGGAGGAAAAATAATGGTCATGGCCCGATTTATGAGGATCTGAATCCTGAAATGGGCTGTATGGTGTTGTGGTTAGCACCGCCACCTCCCAGCAGGAACGTTCCTGGTTCCTGGTTCCTGGTTCCTGATACGGAGTGTGTGGGTTCTCCCCAGCTACCCCGGCTTCTTCCCCCTGTCCAACAGCATGCATGTTGGGTTCATTCTAAATAAAGTGAGTGTGAGTTAAGTCAACATCATGCTGGTACTGCATCATGAAACACTGCAGACTTATTTCAAGCAAGGACGGCAGGTTTAGACATATAGAGTATGTACACACACGTGTGTGTGTTTTTACACAGTTGTGTGTGACTTTATAATTTTCTCTTTTCTTTCTTTTACGGAGGAGTAATGGAATTGAATTGCCATTGATTTGCGGCCTATCGAGCCTTTGTGTTTTGCCATTTCTCTTTCCCTCCTGCCCTTTACTGAGAGTCGATGCATTAGATTAGCCATGATCCCGTCTTTTCATTTGCGCCGTCTCCTGGGGCTCCCTACTCGCAGGGCTGGAGCCGCTTGCAGCTCTGTCATGACGATCCATCTTTAAATTCCTTCACTCTTTCAACTCCCTCAATCTTTTTCCCAAATGGCTTAAACGGTTTTCAATGGCTTTCCTATTTGGCTTTCATCAGGTTGACCAGAGTGGAGTCGGCTTAATTTAGAGGGGTTACAGATGTTCTGGGGCCATATGATTTTTTTTTTTGTTGTGATTTACGAACAAAATTGCACTCTTTCCCATAAATAAATTGGTATATAAGCAACAAATGTGTGCACCCCCCTCATACTCCAGATTATGTATGCACATTTGTTTTTAAGCAAAGATACTTGAGTGGACTGAAAGGAACAAAATAGCCAGTTTGACAGGGCTTGACTCTTTTATAATGTTGCTTTTTGCACACACACACACACACATTGTGCTACGTTCTATTTACCATTGGAAAAAATGTCCTAAATCATGCATTACTGGATCTTGTATTGCCTCTTTTTAAAAAGAATAAAATAGATTTTCTGCTGTGCGTTTACTTTGGGAGAACATTGCACCTGTTTCTTTTTTCATTCAGTAGCTTCTGTTATGGATGTGATTATTTATTTATTTATTTTTTTTATGTGCCGGTGAGCTCCGATTTAAATGTTTTAGATTTACTTCTGAATTGTGTGCAGGTGCTCCTAAGATTGTCAATACGGAGCGCGAGTGCTATTACTGGAAGAACAATGGAATCTCCATGTATTGGTGGACACATCGGTGCAGAACTGATGGTGGTTCGGCCTGTTTAGGTTTCTTTTATATTGCTTCTTTAAAATGCCCCACTTTCTGAATGCAACTGTATTTTGTGGTAGTTCGAACTCCCTGTGCTCCACACACGCTCCACCTTCTCATGTGGCAACCCATAACTGAACGGAACGACTCTGTGTTCTTGTTGTTCCCCCAACAGATGGTCACTGCTGCCTCGAAACAAACCGAACATTAAGCAGACATTGTTGGGATACATCTCAGCATCATCTTTGCTATACCTGCTCTTAAAAGCTTTTGAAATCAATTTGGAAGGATTCCTTTTTTTACCATTGTTAAAATTGAACAGTAAAAAGCATTGTGTGGTCGTTCATAATTGTGCTTAATCACTGACTTCCTAATCACACTCGAGCAATTAAAGCCAACTAACCCAAATGTCAAACTTTATTAAAAAAAAAACACTTTCTGTGGCTCAAATGTTGTGTTCTTTGAATAATAAATGCATTTGCTTATCAGACTTCCAATGTTTATATCAGAACAAAAGGTACAGAGAGCAATTTGCACTGCTATGCTGATGGATGGATTGTAACTTAGAAGGTCCTCCACAGCCAGAGAAGCCACGTTATCACTTTAAACATCTGTTGACTACATGGTGAGGGTCCTTTTCATCCGCCTCTGTGTTCCTGTAGAGTGCTACAGTGCAGGGTGAGCGTGAATCCCGACGAGAACAACAGATCGCAGCGTTTGTCTCGGTTTTCCCAACAAACTGATGTCTAGGTATCTCCGTTCTAGTTAATCGATATCGCTTCAAACAACAGTTTGTGAGTGCCCTCTGAGGTTACATGAACCACGATGCCTCACAAAAATAACAGAAGGAAAAAAAATAGTGTGAAGAGCTCAGCAAACAGAGGAAGGCGCGAATGATCAGGTTTACTGGGGGAACGAATCTGAGGCCCTGACGTATGCAGCCGGTGCTCAGGCCCTCGGGTCATGATCTTGTTGTTGTCCACCAGATCTCCTGAAATAGAGTGAGGAATGTAAAGTGCGACTGGAAGACTTTGAAAGGTCGGAGTCGCCCTCTCTTTAAATTTTCCTGCTTCAAGACGTAATCCGGTGGATAAAAACGATTGATAAATTATTTAGAGACTTTGATCCAGCGCAGTAATGTTGCTCACACGACTTGTTAAAAATTCCTCAGCCTCTGGCAGTTTCATACATCTCTCTGCCATGTATGAAGTGAGGACGTGATTACCGCTGAAATCAATAGAGTGGCTCTTCAAAGTTGCCTTTTTTTAAGACGAGTTAAAAGTGGGACAGAATCCAGAGGGAGAGACAGCCGGGGAAAGGCTAGATAAGGACAGCCGCGCCTAATAGAATTTGGATTCGCCTCACTGTCTCCCGACTGGGTACTATTACCACGTCTCTGTATAGTCTGAAAATGTATTCTCAAATGTTGAGTTCTTCAGTCGTGAACAACAGGTTTAAATTGGTGTAGGCGCTGGGGGGTTGCGTAGCAGTTTTTAAGTAACACTCCACATGGGTGCCAGACCCTGAGGTTTCTTTGGGTGAACAGCATTAATCACCTCATTACAATCCTGAGGTTGGAGCAGGTCACAGTCATGACACACTGGAATTGAAGTCCTCAGAACATACTTGTAAGCCCCAACGTATCCTTTATCAATCATTTCAGTCGGCAGTGCCCTGAACATGCATCTTTCCCAAAGCCTGAGTCGGCGCTGAATGAAGGTGACGCTGGCGCAGCCTCTGGAGGGTTTTCAGCTTGTCCTTGTAAGCTCTCGCTGTTTGAACGCCACACCAGGCCTTGATGGAAACATCAGTCGGATTATCCAGAATTCATTTCACGCTTGTGTCCTGAAATGTGAAAGTGTACTGTTCTCAGCTTGTATTTGTTCCACAGCCTTGTATCTGTTTATTTTTTTTTTTTTGTTGAGAATGGGAGGAGGGAAGGATTCAGAAGATTGGAGAGGAAGAGTTAGAAATGAGGGATCGTGGAGGGAGTCTCACAAGTGAGGGATGCAATTAAGGAGGGAGCACTAGGCCAGGGAGAGAGGAAAGAAGGTGGATGGAGGGGTGAATAAATGCCCCTGACTGCTGACAGTTGGCTTTGTTGAGTCTTGTTCCTCCGCTCCCTGGCCAACAGGCATTATGTGTGTTATGGATAGAAAACGGGGTTTTGTTGACTTGTAAAGACGGGCTACTTAAGAAAAGGTTTTCTCCAAAGAGAAAATCTGAATTATTGAAAATGCTCCTGGCTGGGCCTCGCCTCTGCTGTGTGCTGCTGACCACCTCTGGGAGTGCCGGGGTAGCTAGTGAAGTGAAGACATTGCCCTTGTGATACTTCCACATGCACGTGAACTCAAATCATTCCCTTCACTTCTTCTGGTTCAAACATGTATGGCTGGAGTATTTTGGGGCTTTTTTGGAACATGCATCAGTGTTTCCCACAGATGTGAAGGCAATGTGTGGTGGTGGGCCACGGGGGGGGTAAAAAATAAAAATTCTTCGAAATAATTCCTTCGTTAATAATTGCTCACACAGAACTTTATTGTATTAACCCATAAGAACCCAGACCCATTTCTACTAAAATGAAAATTAAAGGGGTTATAATACAGACTAAATAGACCACATAGAACCCATTTCAGAATTTTTTTCCAGAATACCACCGCCCCACTGTCAGAGATCTGTAATGTGACATAGGCTATATGTCACATTGGGAGTTAAGAACCTGGATAATTTCTCCATCAAGGAAAATTATGGGGGACGTAAGGATGTGTGTGCGGCTTATCTGCAGCTTTTCACATCTTCATTGTAAACAAATGAATAACATAGCTAATTACACTGGTCGGACTGTTCAGCTCTGTTTCAGACTGATACCTCCGGTTCAGGCTGCTCCTCATCCTCAACACGCACGTCTCTCTTTCAATCGCGGAAAATATTTTTCAATACTCATCTGGATTGAAGCAGCAAACATTCAGTGTAAGAGTTTTAAAAAAACTACTTTATTTGATTCACAGCTGCTAGTGTTTTGACCTCGACAACCCAACTACATTATTTATTTATTTATTTTTACGACAAACTTGTGACTAGTTAACTTTATAAAGAAGGCGTAATCGCTTGTTTGCTATGGGTCGGGACGGGACGGGACAACATTGTATTCAAAATATAAAATATTTTTATAGGACTTTTTAATGTGTGATTTTATAAAGGTGCACGTGATACCAACCTTTCGTGAATTTCGCCAGCCGTCTTCTTTCGGTTGAGCCAGAGCTATAGAGCTAATCTAACGCGACGCTGAAGCTAGCAAGCTTCCAGGGAAGCACGGAGGGGAGGGGCTGTGTGTGTGTGTGTGTGTGTGTGTGAAGGCTATGCGAGAGAGACGCGAGGGACAGAGAGACTGAATGAGAGCAGGGAAAGGAAATGCAGTTTAACGAATACGAGTATTTTTTTAAAATAGCGTTAAAAAAAATTCTAATAACGAAACGCAATAAGTGGCGGCCGGTGTTGAATCTGTGGCGCACCGCCACGAATTAGTTTATGTGTGGGAAACACTGTACATTCATAACACAGTGGATGTAGCTACTGTATGTACGGCTAAATTTCACCAAAGTAAGAAAAGCTTCTTGGTTCGCAGAAATGGGGACACACCCCCCCCCCCCCCCCAACACCGAATAAGGAAGGTGTTGTAGGATCATATCGCAAGCAATTATAAAGGCATAATGCTGCGTGTACACCAAGAGCGACCTACACTACCTGGTAGCGGAGGTCGCTGGAGAAGCTTCGCTTGAGAATTTGCTTTGGTAGCTCGTGACGTCACATTTAGACTGTTCAATTCTTAAAGGCCCCGCCCGCGGCTGTGCAGCACCCCCGCGGAAAAGAACATGAGGAAAGAGAGGGCAGGGACACGAATAAACGTGTTGTTATTTACAATTTGTTATACAAGATATACATCACGTTACAAATTATGTAAAACTACATTAGGTACACCTGAGAAGAGCAGGAATAGCAGAGGCAGCTGTGAAAAATAAACTAAATCAGAAATAAAACTTAATTGCAGTGAGAGGTTTGCGTGGGGTTACTACACTATTGTATTGAAGCACTCGACACGGCAATTGCAACAGTCTCAGGATTAAACGACTATTGTTTGGATAGGAACCAAAGTTTACACGTCTGTTTCCGCGAACCCCGCGGATTGTCGGACCCCTACAATCTGTGGATTGTCATTGGCTTTCGCCGAACCGCGTCATACCTCATTACCATAATGTTAGCTTGAGTTTAATCGCTTGAATCCGCTCTGGTCGCTCAGGTAGCTTCGCCACTGGAGAATCCGCTCTGGTAGCCCAGGTAGCTCACCCTCCATAGAGAAATGATTTCCGGCGCTCAGGTAGCGTAGGTCGCTCTTGGTGTACACGCAGCATAAGAGTTCCCACTCCCAGAGTGGGACTTTAAACTGTCCATAATGAATGTGATAGTCTGTTGACAATGTGGAGCTGCTCCAGGCAATCATCTGTTTTTCCTTTTTGCTACCACCCAGTGAAACTATTGAAAGTGATAATGCTGTATGATCAGTGTCACTCACAAGCAAGATTGATTGAGCAGAAAGTGTTAGGTGTGAGGCACACAAACAGACCAGAGCGGCTTATGGAGCCGTTAGGCTGGCTGTTGGTCCATGTTGTGTTTGTGTTTTTGTGTGTTAAGTCTGGCTGCCTGCCTGGCATCACTCTCAGAAGTATCTTCCATAAATCAAACACATCCTGTGTGACCACTCGGTAAATGGCTGGCCTCGTGTCCCAGTGTGTCATGTCGCACACAGTTTGCGGTGATCCGATGCTCGTTTAACACCAACTGTCACGAGAACAGCCGCTCCTCTGCTACGAGTAGAAAAACTACTCGGATCCTCTGGTCTTTGGTGAGTCTTTTAGAATACCAACTGATCGTTGTGTTTTTGTTTAGTTGATCTAGGTTTTGTGTTGTAAGTCTGGCTTGATGTGTATGTTGTTGCCGGACTGTGGTTTTGTTTTTTTTATTTTATTTGTTTGTTTGTAAAGGAAAAAAAAAAAAAGACTGGGCAGATACTGAAAAAGAATACATTGTTTGCTATTCTTACCATGTAACTGTAATAATGTAACAGTTAGTTTTTTGCATTTGTCTGAAAAAAAACATCAATAAAAAAAAGGATACCATCTGATCTGCATTTTATAGACTGACTTATCAAAACACATCGAATACAGTTTGAGAATCAAAAGCAGCTCATTAAAAAAAAATTTAAAAAAGTAATTCATTTAATTTCGTTTCATTTGTTCAGCTCTGTCCCCACCACAAAACTGCCATGAGTCGAATGCGGACTTATAAAAACACATCGAATACAGTTTGAGAATCAAAAGCAGCTCATTAAAAAAAAAAATTTAAAAAAATGATTCATTTACGGTAATTTCGTTTAATTTGTTCAGCTCTGTCCCCACCACAAAACTGCCATGAGTCGAATGCAATTAAACATGCAATTTGTTAAGATAAAATGCTTTTCAAATGTTGGATCTGCATGGTATTCCTTTTATTTCCCATTGATCAGTCATTTTAGCAAAATGCAGCAGCTTTAAAAAGTAGTACTTTCCAGATAAAGGGCAGTTATTGCGACATTGTAGCTGAACACCATAGCATAATGTTGTTTGAGGTTCTTGAGAAGTCATGACGATGTCAGAGTCGTGTAATCGTGTTTTTCAACTCTATGGGAACTGATCTGGTGATTGGATGCAGATGTTGGACCAAAAAAAGAGTCAAGTAGGTACTCTGAAGTCGCTGGTGGAACTTCTCAGCTGTTTTGTCTAGACAAATCTCTGACATGCCCGGTTAAAACGGTGCAGTTATCTGAATGATCTCTTCAGAGGCTGAGTCAGAGCAGACCAGTGTCAGCTGGCTTTTATTTAGCCGTGTCTGGTCTGTAACTGTTTGAACTTCTTTTTCCATTATACCTAAACACGCACACACACACACACGCAGATGCTGTTTTTCTGGTTTAATTCATCCACCTCACTCATTTTGGCTGGTCAGACTGGTCTGTGAATTTCATGAGGGAGAAAGCTTAAGGTGGGCGGAGCTGCCTAGTTACTCGGGATGGAAATTGCTAAGATTTTGTCAAGCCGATGTCATTATCGATGCCCCTTATTGATCCGGTTCTTCATCAATTCCCCTTATCGATTCCTGACCCAATTTTATATGAGGAAGCAAGTACGCTTTACAGGTTTTAAGGATCCGCACAACTAAGTATCTAAAATCCCAAACAGAGACAAACTTTCTTTGTGTCTTTGTCAACTCCATACAGATATAATGATCCAAATACTGAAGTGACTATCAAAGACTACCTGGCCGGTTGAAAAAAGGTGCAACGGGCGTTTCAACTCATTTAGTGACGAACATGAACGCTCGTCTCTTTACCTGCCTGAGCAGCTGGTGTGAGGAGCAGTAACTGAGTTGTCCTCCTCATTTCTTCATCTAAAAATTAAGAAAATTAGATCATGTTTCCTTAGTCCAAAGAAGAATGTGCTAACCATGTGCTGTTTAGGGCTGAGCACCAAACGCAGTCCAAAGAGCTTCTGAAATGCTAATATGTATCATCATTGTTATTATTCTGTAAATGAATGGCTTATTTGGGGGCTTTACTAGGCATGAAAAGTTTTTCAAATGCTTCAAGGCTGGTTTTCACATTTTAAGGTTAACAGAAATTGGCCCGAACCCACACATGCAGCAAACTAATTGCACCACCCGTGTGGGTTGAAATTGAACTGAATTGAATTGAATAGGCTGCATTGATAGAGTAATTGTTAAGCTCAGAGGTGTCCAATTATCATGGTCTGTAAAATTTGGAACCAGTTCCCATTTCTAGCTCAAGCATTCCCAGACTCGCTTTAAAAGACATTTTTCTTACTTATTTCTGCGTTAAATCCTCACACAACCACTGGACTGATGTTGTGCCGAAGAGAAGAGTTCAGTGGTGTACCGTTCATGGTGTTACAAGCATTCGTCTGTCTGTTCAGGTCAGACGCCTTTTATACCAAGTGCGCCTGCACGTTTAATTATTTAAAGGTCTTATCTGGGGAGGTGTGTTGTGTTGCTTTAACCTGGCGGGCCGTACATGATGAGATTCTGAGCTGCATAATGATACCAGGGACTGAGCTCTCCGTCTGCCCTCTGCAGGGGGCAAGGGCACCGTCGAGACACACACACACACACCCATTACCAGAGAGGGAAAGGAAAGCCCTGTTTTATTCATAGCCCTCCGTAACATCACTGCTAATAGCTGGAGGCCTGAGGGATTGCGAGCAGACGCCCTTACATTAAGCACATTCCGTACTCTGTTCGTGTCTGACCTGCAGTTTCTCACTGCGCCGCGGTAATTAAAGATGCCCCGACCTGTGGCTCCAGCACATTTCACACACTTGGAAAAACAGCCCCAGCAACAATATGTGCAACAAATGAGTTCCATTTTTGGCGGCTTTGGAAACACGAAACGCCGCCAGGGGTTGGCTCCAGTTGCCTGAAAGTAGCATTTCCTCGACTGTGGGAGGCTGTCGGTGCTGCGGGCACAACATAAAAGGGTTTCACGTTTGTTCGGATGCAACTCTATGAAGTGCAATTTTCCTTTTAGAATTATTTATCAGGCAAACCGAAAGTATAAAACGCATTGTGAGAAAAAGTGAAATCTTTAAGTTTTGCTATCATTTCTGAAGGCGGGTCAGGTTTGGACATCGGTTAGTCATGCTCTGCTGTCTGTTGCCTCAAAAATTGATTTGACTGCAGATGTTGGGAAGTGGGGTGATTCATTTTGAGTTCCTTACATTTATTTTTATTTATTTTTTTATTTATTTTTTTGCTTGAAATGCACATCCTTGTTAACAAGCGGCTTTGTTCTTCCGCATTACTTGTTAAAATGTGGTTTGTAATGGCACATTCACACTTTGTCTGTGTTAATTACTCAGCGCAGTCTGCAAAAAGGGAATTGCACTCTTGAGGAATGTAGCAGAATAACCTAGCAGAGTTCCACCATTCATCCTGCATTTGTGGATCTTTTCATGCAACGTGCACAAGAATGAGGACGAATTTAGTACGATATGAGTTTCAGCCCTCCTCTGGTCCACCAGCGATCAGCTCTTTTGTTGATGAACTCGTCTTTAACAGACAGATGCATCATTTCCGTGGCATGTTTTCGTTCATCTGAAAAGTCGACTTATGTTGTAAATGTGCTTTAGTTATACAGCCCTTTACAAACAATCGTTACGATGTACCAAAGTGCTTTACAGTAGGTAATAAATAAAGAGAAGAATAAGTAAAAACAATAAAAGAACAGTGAAAGCAATAAAATACAACCAAATCAAATAAGATAAGTGTCATCATACTACTGGGTATTAAAAGCAATCCTAAATAAGTAGGTTTTTAGCCTAGATTTGAAGAGGCCCAGGTCAGAAATAAGACGCAGCTAGACGGGGAGCTTATTCCAGAGCCTGGGGGCAGAAAAGGCTCGGTCACCGCAGGGTTTGTATTCTGACCTGGGCACTTCCAACAATAATTGATTTGTTGACCTCAGAGCTCTACCAGGATATCGGACTGTTAAAAGCTCAGATAAATGATGGGGCGAGACCGTTAAGAGCTTTAAAAATTAACATTAAAAGTTTAAAATCAATTCTATAAAGGACAGGAAGCCAATGGAGGCAGTTAAGAACAGGAGTGATGTGCACACGTCTGTTGGTGTTGGTTAAAAGACGGGCAGCAGCGTTCTGCACAAGTTGAAGGCGACTGGGAGACGCCAACATAAAGTGCATTGCAATAGTCTAACCTTGAACTTATTAGGGCATGGATGGCTTTCTTCGAGGTCATGATGACTTAAAAACATTTTAACTTTGGCCAGGAGACGCAACTGGAAAAAACTAGTCCTGACGACATTGTTCATTTGTTATGTTGGATTATTGTAGGCGAATGTGTAAGCAGCTGTGATGGTTGGAGAGCTCGGAGTGAGCACGGTGTTCTTTAGCTATCCACAGGATCACATTTTCCTTTGATCATTTATACTGTGATACGATACATGGCAAAAACCTTTTTTAGCGTTTTTTTTTTTTATGCCTCCTGACTTCCCTTAAGTCCAAGTCTGCAGGTTCCCAGTAAAGGGAAGTAAAGACTATTTATTATCATGTGTGGAAGAGACGAGAAGATCGTGGGCATTATTTTTAGATGCCAGTTCATTCTTAGCGTGTGTTCATGGTAATGAGAGAACTCGACTCGGAACAGCACAATATTGCCGACTTGGATCTTTCAGTGTGTAACTTTAACAGGAAGAAGACTAAAGAGGAACCTATTGCTAAGATGCCTTTCCCTGATGGCACACAATGTAGCACTCGGATGTTAATTTAAAGCCATGAGTGTACGTGTTTGAACAAAGCTCACCCATTGGGCAGTATACATCCCGTGAAGCACTCCATATTTGTTTTTTTGGTGGGAAAGAAAAAACAGATTCCATCAGGCACAATTGACGTGTTCTGATTTACTGAAATGAGCCATGAGCTCCTCAGCTGTGCAACAGCCGTGTGTATGTCTTTCAAAACCTTGGGTGGAAAATGAGTTGGACCTTGTATGTGGCTGGAGTGATCCTTCACCAGTCGGCTCGCCAGTGTGGGTTGAAGTCTTTCTGGAAGAATATAAACGTGTGTCTTTTGAAAAAAAAACATTCAATGTTTTTTTTGGTTTTTTTCCCCCTCGAAATGGAACAAAAGTGCTGGAAAAAGAATATTAAGGAGGTGCCACACAACCTTCTGTTGGATTCTGTTTGCTGCCGTAGCGCTCTTTAAAACAAACCCTCTTTCTCCTGTTGTTCCTCCAGCCCTCCAGTGTCACTGTGACCGCTGCAGCGGCAACTTCAGCTGCACAACCGATGGCGTCTGCTTCGTCGCCATCCGGAAGTCGGGCAGTCAGCTGATCATAGAGCAGCGCCAGTGCGTGCACGAAAATGAACTGATTCCACGAGACCGGCCCTTCATCTGTGCCCCTTCCACCAAAGACGACACCGGCATTTACCCGAAGTGCTGCCAGACGGATTATTGCAACAAGGATGCAGACCCCACCATTCTCCCAGGTAAAACACACCCACCTGCACCCAGGCAGCTGTACTTTCAAGTCCTTTGATTTGGGAATTTAAACCAGGTTTTTGCTTCACTTGATGTAGCCATGTTTCTGACTGTTGTGTTGTTTAATGTCACACACCAAAATCCTCTTCTGTTCATTTAGAATTTTAAGTATATATATATATATATATATATATATAAAATAAAAAAAAGAAGTTGCAGTTAAGTTGGATAGTGTCGAAGAGACGTGAGTTCCTAATGTTTAATGCTAGCCATCTACTTCCGTTCCTCCCACTTGCCCAATGATTAATTTTGAGGTTATGCAAAATATTTTGTCAGTTGTGCATATAAGCCTTCACTATTCCACCCACTTAGTGAAATCCACCTGTTCCCCTGGCTCCAGAGCACGGTGCTGCCACCGCCATGCTTATAGGTGTTTCTCATGTAAACGTCTTATTGCGCTTCTCGGAAAGCTGAATAAAGTTTAATCCTGACTTTGATAAACCTGTCGCACACAACAGAAACCAGCGTACAGCCACATTTCGGCGCCTTATGTAGATGAACCCACTCTGCTGGTGAAATGTCACAGTGACTGAGGTAGTGAGACGTCAGAGACGACTCTGGCAGGTTGCTCAAGTGAACACCACGTCCCAATATGATCAAGCCCAAAATAAGACCGGAGACTATTATACAAAATTGCCTGTAAACACTCATCAGTGCATCACTACTTTCAGCATGAAAACAGGCCTCTGCCCTAATGGTTTCTGGGTTGTTCCCGATCACGTGAACAGATTTTCTCTCAGCTGATGGTGACACGCTGTGTTTCACTGTGTTTCACAACCAAAATGATCATCTTGCTCAAAAACCCAGAGCCAGTGTGGCTTCTGCTCTAATAACTTTGGATCTTAAGAATCCACAGAAGAGGCTCAAAGACGGTGCTGGGTGTTAGTAAGTCCAATGACGCAGAGAGGCAACTGACAGCTGTCATGATCACTAAGTTGAAGCTAAGAGGCCATCCATCACAAGCTGGATCTGTCAGAATAACTGAATGAACTATCTTAAGTATGTGTATGAATGTTTTTGACTTTTTACTAGGGCTGGGCAAGTTAATTAGTTTTTACCGCACCGATAAATATTTTATCATGCATTAACGCATGTTTTTTTTTTTTTTTGTGCCTTTAATGGATAGGAAAGTTCAGAGAGACAGGAAGCAGGGGGCAGAGAGAGGGGGAACGACACGCAGAACAGGGCCGTCAGATGCGGGACTCGAACCGGGGACAGCAAAAGCGAGGACTATAGCCTCTTGTACATGGGGCGGCTGCTCAACCCACTACGCCACGGACCAACCCTGTTATATATATTTTATTTTGTAAAAGTCTGTTGCTGTCTGCTGTGGAACCAGAAAAGAAAGTAATCGGCGGATCCACCAAACATGGAGAAGGGTACGGAACATTTACTCGGCCATTTTCATTTTAAAGTTCTTCCAGACGGCGGAGTCGACAGAACCAAAGTCATCTGTAAACACTGCCAAGTTGAATTGTCTTCTCACCGTAGTAGTTCCAGTCTAAAATATCACTTAAAGGCAAAACACACAACCGATACCAGCAAGTCATTCAAGGAAACAGACAGTGGAGCGAGGCTTAGTAGGAGTAGGAGTGTAGTAAGAGAGCTCGCTTGAGTCGGGTTAAAAATGCCCACAACTAAATCGGAACACGATAGATGAAACTAAGGCATGAGTGGGTTAAACAAGAAAAGAAGCAGGAAAAACGATAAGAAGCAAAAAGGAGCTGAAGAGCGGCCGGTAACGGAAGAAATCTCTGAACACGAAAAAGACCCAACAGAGAGAATGGAAGAACACGAGGACACGGAAACGCTGCAAGCTATCAGAAGTGATATTAAAGTTCTCCAGCAAGAGCTGTGCAGGGAGCTGGCCGTGTTCAAGGACGAGCTGAAGAAAGAAATGAGAGAGGAAATAAAGAATTTTCGACAAGAGATGGAGCGTAGGCTGTCCGAAAGCGACCGGGAGCTACAGGCACAGCGAGGGAGTATAAGCGAGGCACAGACGCGCATAGCGGAGGTGGAAGAATGGAAAATGGATGCTAATGAGATGCTAACGAAGGTGGTAGAACAAGTGCAGCTAATGCAGGAAAAACTAACTGATCTCGAGGGGAGATCAAGGAGAAACAATATCCGAATCTTCGGCTTGCCAGAATATGTAGAAGGGAAACCCACAGCTACATACCTGGAGCAACTTCTTAAAACGGAACTCGAACTTCCGGAGGGGATCAATCTCCAGATTCAACGAGCCCACCGAGCCCTCAACCCGAAACCAAGCCCAAACGCAGCACCGAGGTCAGTCGTGGTTAACTTCCTACAATTTGAGACCAAAGAAATGATCTTGAAGAAAGCATGGCAGAAAAAGGTCCAAGTAGCGGGAAAACGAATCTACTTTGATCATGACTACCCGACCGAGATTGTCCAGAAACGAAAGACGTATACGGCCATTAAAAAAACATTGAAGGAGAAAGGAATACGTTTCCAAACACCACTCGCTAAAATACGGATACATTGGGAGGACGGAACGAAGACATATGACAGTGCCAGGATAGCAGCGCAAGATCCGAAAGAAAGAGGCTACACTGTTGCTGAGCCAGGAGGAGACGCCGCGGCAGCGGAGGAGAAGCAGCGAGGAGCCGCGGGGTGGCAGCGAGTGAAGGGGAAAGAACGAGATGCGGCGCACCGAGTGAGAGAAAAACTGCGAAGTTTCCAATGGAAATCTTAAAATGATGTGCTCCTAGGAGAAGTCGACACTGCGGGAAAAGAGGTATGGACACGGAAGAACGGATCACGTCATTGAACAGGGTATTCTACCATAACCATGTTGTGGATAAAATAACTGACGGAAGAAGAGACCTGCAGAGGGAAGGCTGGGAGTTATTCAGGCTTCTTTTTTATTTTATAAGATTTAATTAGAACCGACTGAGTGAGTGTGAGATGTTAAAGTTGGACATGTCTAGATGGAGTGGTACCCCACAAGATGGGAGTAGTACTAGATCTAGGGAGAGGCCCTCAACAGAGGTGAGGATTTCCTCTCCGCCCACCAACAGGGACCTGGGGAAGAGGGATACCCCATGTTTGAAAGTCCATTGGGACTTTGGTTTATGTTTGTTCAGCAAAAGTTCATGCTGGTTCTGTTTTGAATTGCTTGGGAACATATCTGAAGGGACTGGTAAAATGTAGTTATGACTGATATCAAGATAATGTCACTGAATGTGAATGGTCTGAATAATCTGAGTAAAAAAGAAAGGGTGATGACAAAACTGAAAAAAGAAAAAGCACAAATTATATTTCTGCAAGAGACTCATTTATCCAAAACGACACATGAAACATTAAAAAAGTATGGTTACAGGAATTTATATTACAGCTCATATAAGGAGGGATGTAGAAGAGGAGTTGCTATATTAATTTCGAACACAATACAATTTGAATACAAAAAGAAATTAAAAGATAAAGAAGGAAGATACATAATATTACAAGGCAGAATAGAAAATGAATTAATAACCTTGGTAAATATATACGCACCCCCCGAGAGTAACAAAATGTTTTTTCAAAAACCTATTTGATTTAATAGCAGTTGAAACAGAAGGAATTTTAATCTGTGGGGGCGATTTAAATGTAGTCCTGAACCATAATATGGACACAACGAGCCACAAAGGTAAAATGCAGTTATCGAAATTTATAAAAGTCTCATTAGAAGAAATGGAATGATAGATGTATGGAGAAGCTTGCATCCATCAGGAAAAGATTTTACGCATTACTCGGCTGCTCATGGAGTACATTCAAGAATAGATTATTTTTTAACAAAGGTGGATGACAAACACAGAGTGGAGGAATGCAAGATAGGGGCGGCAGATGTTTCTGATCATAATCCAATTTATTTGGAGCTTCGTTTGGGTAATAGGAAACGAAATACGGTATGGAGAATGAATGTGGGAGTATTAAATAGTGAACAGCAGAAAGAGAAGATAAAAGCAGAAATAAAGCAATATAATGAGGAAAACAACAACGGAACGGTAGACCCGACAATACTGTGGGATGCCATGAAGGCAGTCATTAGGGGAAAGTTAATAGCTGCAACTGCGCTGGATAAAAGACTTAAATTACAGACATATAGGGCAAATACAGAAAGACTTAGGGAATTAGAAGAGGAATACCAGCAAACAAAAGACCCAACAATATATCAAGAAACCAAGGTGGTAAAAGACAAAATAAACGACATACTAACAGGAGAGATTGAAAAAAGAAGCATGTTTCTGAAACAGAATTACTATGAAGCAGGTTCAAGGGCAGCTAAACTGTTAGCTAAACGGATACGTAAACAACAAATACTCAATTCGATATATAAAATTAAAAACCCATATACAGGAGAACTAACGGATAATCCAGAAGAAATAGAGGAAATTTTTCGAGAATTCTATGAAAAACTATATACACAGCCTGAATTTCCGCATGAAGAGGAAATGAGAACATTCTTAAATGCATTAGATCTACCATCAATTGGCAAATTACAAAATGAGACACTGACAGCAGCAATCACAATAGAGGAAGTGAAAGAGGCAATAAATACATTAAGAAATAATAAGTCGCCAGGCAGTGATGGATACCCAGCAGAGTGGTATAAGACGTTTAGAGAGGAGCTCACACCAATACTTACAGCTTCATTCAATTGGACACTTAATAACAATAAAATTCCTCCATCTTGGAGAGAAGCCATTATATCGGTCATACCAAAACCAGGAAAAGATAAAGAGCACTGTGGTAATTATAGACCAATCTCACTAATAAATGTAGACTACAAGATATACACATCCATAATTGCTAATAGATTAAATAACTTTATAACAGATCTGATAGAGGAAGACCAAACAGGATTCATGAGAGGACGTCAAACACATGATAATATCAGAAGAGTACTACACATAGTAGATCAGGCGCAACAGAAAAAGCAAAGTACCGTATTAATAAGTGTTGACGCAGAAAAAGCATTTGATTTAGTAAATTGGGAATTTCTATATAAAACGCTAGAACGATTTGGATTCAGTAATAAATCAGTACAGTGTATAAAGACATTATATCAACACCCCACAGCGAGGATCAAAATAAATGGAAGCCTGACTGACAAATTCAACATGCAAAGATCAACCAGACAAGGATGCAGTTTATCGCCTACATTGTTCGCCCTCTTTATAGAGCCTCTGGCACAAGCAATACGACAAGAAGAAAAAATCAAGGGAGTTACAGTAAAGGGAGAGGAACACAAGATAGGGCTTTTTGCAGACGATGTAATAACTTTCCTCGAACAGCCAAATGAATCGTTACCAGAGCTGATGAATCTTTTTGGAAAGTATGGTAATCTTTCGGGATATAAAATAAATATAACCAAAACACAAATTCTAACATTTAATTACATTCCGACAAAAGAAATACAGGAATCATTGCCCATTAAATGGAATATGAAGGAGATTAAATATCTAGGGGTTAACATTACTAAAGGGTTATCTTCACTGTACAAAGCAAATTATGATAAAATAAGCCATGAGATACAAAAAGATATAGATAGATGGACTACTTTACCTCTAGATTTGAATTCAAAAATTGAAGCTATTAAAATGAATGTGCAAGCAAAACTTTTATATTTGTTTCAGGCACTACCAATAGAGGTCCCTCAAAATCAATTTGTGATATGGGACAAGATAATATCTAGATTTATTTGGGGTGGAAAAAAACCTAGAGTTAAATATGAAACTCTTCAGTTGCCAAAAGACAAAGGAGGTATGGGTCTTCCAAAATTAAGAGAATACTTTTGTGCTGCCCAACTCAGACATATTATATGCTGGTGCACACCGGACTACATGGCCAAGTGGAAAGATATGGAGAAGGAATTTAAACAATGGCTAAACAAAGGAGTCACAGGGTGGTACACACTTCAGAAGGATGGGGAGCTTGAGAGTTTTCAAAAACTGAAGGACAAGTATAACTTAGATAAACACAAATTTTACAGGTACCTACAATTAAGAGATTATTATAGAACAGAAATAAAGTGGGATCCCTGTGTTGAAGTGAATGGTATGATTCAAATTGTGATAAATTCATTCAGTGAAACAAAAATTAAAATCATTTCCACTTTATATCAAAAACTGAGGATGAATAAGAATTCAACTAAGTATGTTAAAGAAAAATGGGAATCAGAACTTAACGTGACAATTCCAGATGAAGATTGGCTAGACATGTGGAAAACGCATCAGACATCCACCAATTCACGGATATGGAGGGAATTTGCATGGAAAAATCTAATAAGATTTTTCATTACACCTAAAGTCAAGAATAAGTATAGTGACACCAACCTGGGATGCTGGAGAAATTGTGGATCAGTGAATGCCGATCATGCACACATATTTTGGAACTGTTCAAAAATTGTTCAATTTTGGAAAAATGTACATGAAACGGTGAAGAAGATTTTGGGATATGATATCTCCTTGAGTAGCAGGGTACTATATCTGTGCATTTTTCACGGTGCCAATATAAGGGGAAAGGATAGGTATCTGATTAAGATAATGTTAGTAGCTTGCAAGAAAGCTATTACGAGGAACTGGAGAAAGACTGACCCCCCCTTATCAAAACCAATGGATTGACATAATAGAAGAAATTTACACTATGGAGAAACTGACGCATCGACTGAGACTCCAACAGGCACAAATGGACAAAAAATGGACAAAATGGACAATATTTAAGACGAAAGATAGTGACAACAAATAGAGAATAACCTACTTATACCAGATAAGTCAAAATTTATTAGAATAACGGCTCCCAAGTGAAAGTTCTGTGTAAAGCGATGTTTAGTGTGTAATGTTCATGTATGTAAAAATGTGAAAAATCCCAATAAACAGAAAATTTAAAAAAAAAAAGTGTGTTTGCACAACAAATGTTATGGCCCTTTCATTCATATGGCAGCACATTAAAAAAAAACAAAAAAAAAAACTAAATGCTAAAAACTATACACTACTTTTGAATTCATTTTTGGATTTTGCGTACAAATGCGATTAATCAGGGAAATCATTTGATTAATTGGATTAAAAAATTTTAATCATTGCCCAGCCCTACTTTTTACGTGTCATGAAGTGATACTGTATCTTTGATACATTCCACTTTCATTTTACTCACCTAATTTTATTGACCTCGGACTAGCTGGTCACTTCTGTGACGAGCGCTTGGTTTCACTAAGGTTTTTACTAAGAAGTAAACTCTGGTTTCACGGCATCATTTGATGACGTCGCTTTCCAGCACATCTCTTCAAACAGGCAGTCACCCCTTCCTGTGTACCAAAAGCGAAGTACCACAAATAGACCAACCACTTCAGTAACTTCAATCAAAAAGCCTTTGTTTGAATGCCTGAAGCCATTACTTTTAACAGAGTCTGTAAATGAGCCCAGCTGTGTTCACAGTGCCGTTCTGTAAAGAAGGCTTTTGTTGGATAACATCGGGGCCTTTTCCAACAAAACGGGGAACCATTGCTGGCTTGAAGCCAGCGCTGAACTTAGGTGGTCTTAAACTCCAGACCAGGAAAATGCAAAAGCTGGTGAAAAGCAAAGGGGCTGATGGCAGCGTGATGGAGATAAACCAAACCAACTAAAATGATCTGTGTAGGGAGGCTGTCAGCTGGCATCTCAGAAAGTCAGAATTCACCCGAGGAAGATCAGAACTATATTGGAATGTTTAGCTGCATAGGGATGCTGCTCTGTATTGGCTCTCTGGCAGTAAAAAAAGAAGCTAAGCAGCCAACAAGTGGCTGGTCCCATATTTCCTCAGGCAGGCGTAGAAAGAGCCATATCCAAAGACCATTCAGATTTTATTCATCACTCAGCAATCTGGGCTTTTTTTTTTAGTTGGAGAACAGTCTGAAATCCTCTTTTGACCCTGCCTTTTTTCTTTTCTATGATTTAGGAATAAACTAATATGAAAGAGACCAAAGATGATGTTTCATTTCTCTGAGCCACTGCTTTGTTTTTATTGCAGTCGCTCTCTCCACCTCTGCCCCCCACCCCCGGCAGCCAAATGCTGCCGTTCTTTATTTCCTTCCTTTCTCTACTTGATTGTCACCATTTGCATTCATAGAAGTGCTCAGAATCTTTTTATTTTAAATCTGCACCCACCTGTCTCATGATTAGTGGGACTCGCATCTGACTCTCCCGCAAAGAATGTTAGTCAACCCCTACCCTAACCCAATCTGTAGCCCGGGTACCCTGCAGTGTTCCTTTATCGTAGCTGACGATCATTCACACCCGCTGTGTGCGTTCTTACATCTCAGCGAGAATCGCATCCCAGCAGGATTCAAGCAGCAATCATCACACTGCCACCATGGAGAGTGGATGAAAACAAACCAACCTGCCTCACTGATGCTGTGGTTGTGAGGTTCTGCTATAAAGCGAATCGGTTCGGTTCCCAAGAGAACCGATGTACGAACAAGAACCGGACTGGCTCTCTCTTGGCTTCAGGAGCGGGCCGTGCCGATGGTAACGTGGGAGGGTTCAGGAGACTTGGGCCAGATGCATAAAACTGCATTCAATTTCAATTTCAGTTCAGTTTTATTTGTAAAGCGCTAAATCCAAACAAATGTCATCTCAAGACACTTCAAAGATACTGTCCAGTTCAAGCCAATTAGAATCCATTTCATTATTCTATCAAATCAAATTAATTGAATTCCAAATTGGTCCAATTCATCACTCAAAAAAAAAACAAAGAAACCAGCAGATTGCACTGAAACTGTGCTTACCCAAAGGCAGGGAAGGGAATATGCATTCTTCTCACCAGAGTAATATCAAAGACGTGTACGTGTGGTTATTTCAGTCACTGTGAAACTACACAAACCTGAGTTCCTCTCCCATTTTCACTCTATGAAATGAATGAAAAAGTCATTGTTTACGATATATCGTCAAAAACATTCCCCAGGGTAAGAATGTCATCCCACGGTGGAAACGATAAATTCCCACTGACATATAAATGCGGCGACACACCCAACACGTGTGGAATATTGACAAACGTGGCGGAAGGCGGAGCAGATGCGCCGGGCAGCGAGGAGCTTGTTTAGGAACAAGGCTCCAGCTCCATTATCTGGAACTGGCTCGGGTTTAAAAAGTCTGAGGCGGAGCAGCAATTCACAGCAAACAAATAGTGCCTGCAAAGGACAGTACAAAGGGCAGTAGTAACACTAATGTGTTGCGCCGCCTCAAACACAAGCACAAACCAGAGTTTGAAGACGGCCAGAAAATGCGCAAAGATGCAGAAGCAGCACGATGATGGAGTCAGAAAATAAGTGCAGTTTCGCTAAATAGAAAACCGAGACAGTTAAGCAAATCATCATTTAAGCAAAGAAAGATAAACTCTGGGTTCTGTAATCGCCGATGGACCCAGAACCGCAGAAAAGAAGTGAGCCGGTGAGACGGCCCTGCACAGGTAGAAAAGAAATGGCCATTTTGACCTCGCGCTTTTTCATCACGAATATTAGTTTTGATTGAGAGCAGAGCAGCAGTGATGTCATGTGTAGATGAAGACGCTGCAGCATGTGACGGAGTGATTTGAGTTGATCGGTGATTGGGTTTAGGTTGGAGGAAAGGTTGGCGTTAGTTGTGATGGGTCCTCACAAAAACACAATGACAGGCGTGAGTGTGGTCGCCACAGGCCAAGTCTCCCGCCAGCCTCTCGGAGGGAGCATGCACCCACATCACTCTGATTGGTTAGTTTCCTGGCCTTGCCCCTTTCCATCAGACAGTACGCTGAAGGTTAACAGTTTCTCTCTCCTGTGTGTTTTCTTCCAGGTTGATCTAAGAGTCGGATATAAACCTCTACACATGTCGCCTGTTAATGATGTACGTGTGCCCTGTTTTTCGTTTCCTCTCTCCTCTTGTGCCCTCTAGTGCCCAGTGTGAAGCCCCCTCCTCTGGGCCCCGTGGCCCTTGCGGCTGTGATTGCTTGCCCGGTGTGTGTGCTCTGCCTGCTGCTGGTTTTGGCGTTCTACATTTGCCACAGCCACCGAGGTCTGGGAGCTGGTGCCGGAGCCCTCCACCACCGCGTGCCCAACGAGGAAGACCCCTCCATGGACCACCCTTTTATCACTGTTGGAACAACACTAAAAGACCTCATCTACGACATGACCACCTCAGGCTCTGGATCAGGTAGGATCATGGATCATATAGACTTGACCCATTCAATTGGCACACGTATCTGCCTGAGTGAATAGTTTGGGAAATCTAATCTAATAGCTTTGTTCATTATAACTAGGGATGCTCCGATCAGCATTTTTGGGCACCGATCCGATCACAGGAATCCTAAATCTGCCGATACCGATCACAAAATCGATGGGGGAATAATAAAAATCCTCAATGTTGTGTATTTACAATCTAGCCTTGTGCACCACTTAAAGTGTTAAAAAAAAACATATTTGTACTAAAATAAATAATAAAGACATTTATGTACCACCATCAGCTTTTTATTTATGTAAACATTACATGCCCTTTCAAGAGCAATAGATAAATAAAAAACCAACAACTAAACCTTAACTGAGGGAATAAGCAAGTAAGAATAAGCAACCAAAATGTATTCGGTTGCTCATTCTTACTTGCTTATTCCCTCATAACGATATATAAGAATAAGCACAGCTTTTAAATAACCTTAACATTTTTAAAAAACCTTGGCACAAACCAACAACTAGACCTTAACTATGAGGGAATAAGCAAGTAAGAATAAGCAACTGAAATGTATTACATACGTCCGAAGGCTCCTGCTAAAGCGTCGGCTGTGTGTGAATTCTTGGCAGTGCAGTACGAGGTTGTGTCGCTGGGAGTTAGGGTCGATGAAATGCGCTGTTAAACTTAACATCGACATGTGACATAGTCTTTGAAAAGCGTGTTGACGTGTGTGTATACTGTCTCGGACAGCTGAGGGAGACAGCTGGGGGGGGCGGCGGATGGCATAGCGTGGCTCCTCCAGGCACGATAACAACCGTCAGAACCCCGTGCCCTCCACCACAAACAGAGGCTGCTCGTCAAGTCCATGTAATTCCATAAGCGTTTTTGTTTTTCATAAAACAGTCGCCGGTAAGTTACTTCACGCGCGGGAAAGAAAACAGTTCAATTCATATAAATTTAACATAAATCTCATTGATAATTTCATATAATTTTTTTTTTTTTTTTAATATGCGATCAACCTGTTTAGGGTCCATACCGGCCGATCGATCGGAGCATCCCTAATTATAACTGAAATATTCAGATTGAGACCAGCTCCCTAAATTGGATTACGCGGGTATATAAAATGGATGGATGGATGGATAGAGATATAGATGGAAGATTAGGAGAGCAAAATGTAAAAGGTTCAAATGAAGCTTTAATTAGAGTCGACGTGCTGAACCATTGGTCTGGAGGTTTAAGCGGTTTCCTGGCAACCTCGCAGTGATGGCGAGAATTTAATTTTATTTATTTTACGTTGGCAATACTTTACATAAGCCTGGTTTGTTATGCAGTGTTAAATCTGTGAAGAACGCTGCTTTGCATTTTTTACGGTCCACTTGCATAAATACTGTATATTACACATTCAGGGGACAAGTGATTACGTGCGATTGTGCTGACCAGCTTATATCTTAGAAGAATAAGTATTGCAGTGTGGGCCGTAGCTCTCAGTTTGCTACACCTGCTTTATGTGGGTCACACTCTGCAGAGTGTCTTTGTCCTGAGTGATGGACCTGGTTTTTAGTTGGTAAGGCTGACATGATTTGGGTCCTTGTTATTGTGTAATAGTGTTCAGGCAGGCCTATCACATGCTGTTCTCAGGACCATGTGTCATTGCTAGCTATTATACACTCATCCTCTCTTATGTTCCTGCTCAGTTTCCTTCCACAGTCTGCTGGTAGGTCAATGGCTGTGTTCGAAACCGCATACTACTACTCCTACTACTCATACTAACTTTTTGAGTTAGTATGAGTAGTTTGAGTAAGCGAGAAGTTCCCGGATGCATACTAGATTCGCCGAAATGTTGAGCATGCATCATGAGGTTACTACTCATACTCAAACTACCCAACGTGACTTCGCAGATCGTCATTTCCTGTCAAAACGGCAGTTTCAAGCTAGCTATAACAAGGGTAGGTTCACTTCCTGTTTTCAAAACAAAAGCACCAATTGTATCGTAATGGCTTTCCCTATGATAAAAGGCAACGGGTATTTTATTTTGTGAAAATAACCGGAAGTGCGTTTCTCACTGCGGCTAGCTTTAGTAGCGCCGAATTCGTCGGATCAAAATTGTAAATAGCCGGTATTTTGTCAGGTTTTCAACACGTTGGGGATCTAAACGACTACTTTCTCACCTGAAAATGTTTCAAATGTTGCTAAAGTTTACAGAGTTTAGAGCTTAGGTGAAATCAGCTTCAGGCCGGCTGATTTCGGCTCGGGCAGGAGCGAAATGCATTGTGGGTAGGCGCTCTGCATACTCTGATCGATGAGTATGCAGTATGGAAGTATGTAGTATGCAGTTTTGAACACAGTCATTGTATTTTTCTTAAATATCCATTTTTTTCATTTTGGGTTTTCTTGACAGCTTAGCAACCAGCATAGAGGTGCATTACTGCCAACTAGTGGACTGGAGTGTCCACACAGCCGGCTTTGTAGATAGAAAGCCTGAAAATGTTGCATACCGATCATGGAAAATTGATGTAAATTGATGTTTTGCGGTTGTTTTTTCACTCAGCTCTACCACAAGTCGTAGCTCAGGGGGTGTGCCGCTGATGAGTCAGCCGGGTGTGGACGTCACCTCAACACATAAGTCCAACCCCTAATTGCTGTGCAGACGCCCTGGTAGTGCCCGTTGGGTTAATCCTTCAGCTTCAAAAGCCCACAGTGAGAGGAAGCGGAGCTGCGTCTTCCATCTTCATTGCAGTGTGTATCTGATACACTGGCCAGCTGTCCCAGATTCAAGCTGCATATGCATGAATGGTGCCCTGGCAGAAGCGGCCGTTCAAGCTCGTCAGAAATTAGCACCTTTTCCGTGAGACGGGCTCCTCCAGCCTGCTGCCAAGGAACAGTTTAAATTCACATTCACCAGACGCAGCGTGCTGGCAGAATGTGTGGGCTGTTGTAATTGGTGTTCTGCCTGTTTAAATGAAGAAGACTTGTATTGTCTGCTTCCTCATTAGCCGTGTGTTACAGCAGTGGGAAAAAAAAAAAAAAAAAAAAAAAAAAAAAGCCTCCTCCATCCACCAAGATTTAACCCTCACTACATTGTTCTGGTGACGGGTTAGAAAATGGAGATAAAAGTTGGAGCTGTTCATTATCACAGAGCTCTGAGCTATAACCCCAGCTCTGAACCTCTTCCTCACCACGGCTCGTTGTGCGCTTGTGTCTGCTGGTTGGCTTCGTTTCCATGCTGACCCAGACCAGGATAAGTGTGTTATTTATCTATGTAGTGTTTTAAAAAAACATGTCACTGTCCTCACACTCAGAAGTTATTCCTGCTGTCTGTTCCCAGAAGCTGTACTGAAAGTGGGAAATGATCCATTTACATACGCTGCTGGCTTTGCAGCTTTAAAACCACTTCAGATGAAAGGTGCTGATGTCACAGAATAAATCAAAAGCAATTTATTTTTTTTTTTGCGACTTAGAGGCTTTTAAAAAGTAGCTGTTTTTGTCTGACTGTTTTTTTTGTTTTGTTTCGTGTTTTTCCCCTGACATTGATCTGATGCTGATGATTCATTTCACATTTACTTCTACTTCAAAAGTCTGCATGTGTAGCGTGTTCTCAGTGCTATGTTATTTCTGGTTAAATGAAGGTTGTTTCATACAACAAGGCTGTCGGGTGACATTTAAGTGATATTTGCTCTCTTAACACGTTCTTTCTCAGAGTCGGCTCTTTGTGGTGTCATTTAGTTGGAGTAGCTCTACACACGAGTCCTGCTATATTGTAACAGGGTTTAACAGCTTATGAAACTTCGGGAGCCCTGTTACTGTGTTAAGTTGGGAAATTCTACCTTAATGAAACATGCTAAGTTTATGGCTAAGGTGAAGAATGAAAACTGATAAATCAGAGAAGGAGCACCACAAAAGCCTCTTTCTCACCGGATATTAGGATTTTTTTTTTTTAAGTTATTAAAATACTGTCATTTCCCTCTAGGGAAATGATGAGGTATCGTTCAATTTATTGCAACTGAGCACATGTTTAATCAGGGTCTTAAAGAACATTTCCAGTAATAATTGTTGCTGTCAACCGATGGACAGGTCATATTAAAAAAAAGAACAAAGGCAGATATTCTCAGACGGATGACCTCACTCAGCTTTACGAGCAACACTGATATCAGCAAATTCTCATGGAATACAAAGCGCTTCATGATCGTGTGTGTGTGTGTGTGTGAGAGAGAGAGACACACTCAGTGGGGTTACATGGCACTGAAAGGATCGGATAATTGTCTAAATTACAATAAGAATGAGTTGAGCAAGGGTAATTATCCTTGGATATATGGCAGTGAATGAATCGAATCAGAGGCACCAAGCATGTCATGAAGAGGAAGATGAAACTACGTCCCTCTACATTTGGTTTGTGATGCACAACGGCGCATTCTTCATCGCGTTCTTTGTTTCTTTCCAACATCGACAACAACACTAATATCGTCTCTTCCGACTTCCGGTTCATGACCCCGGGAAAAAACCTCGAGCTTGCGCAGAACGCAAAGTCTAATTCACCACGTGCTTCATCCGTCTGCAAACACGTTTAATTTGACTTTCAACCGAGTTATCTCGGGGTCTTAATTCGATCGCGAGTAACTCGATCCGATCCAATTTCTTGTCAGATTAAGGCGTCTACATGCACTTAATAACTCATTCTTATTGTAATTTAGCCAATTATCCGATCCTTTCAGTGCCATGTAACCCCACTGATTGACAGTCTTATTCAGAACCTGAATGAGATTCAAAGGAGCTTTGAATTGCTTGCTGACTATTTACACTTGTAGATCAATATGTACGGAGGGGACAGAAATGTCACTTTTGGTAGCAGCAGTTCTTGGGACCCAAAACGATCCAACTCATTTCAAATGAGTTATGAGGGACGGGTTTGGCAGTGTCCTCCGCCACATCAAAAAACTCCCAGCTGGAGAAATGTTGCTGTGGAGTTCATGCCCGTGGCTGATTTAAAACGAGTAGAGATTTCTGGAGCTTTATGGTGACGCTCTTTAATTTCTGTATGAACAGGAACTCTGCCGTGTTGTGGATCTCGCCTAATGGAAAAACCCAATGCTTTCCAGGCTGAAGCCGCTCTGCAGCATGTGATCAGCGATGGCCATTTCAGAGGGCTCTGCAGGAAATCGTTTTCACATTGACGAGCTCTGAAGGTCATTTAGGCCCGTCTTCTCTGCACATCCAGGCCCTGCAGCCCCGGTGGAATTCAACATCGCACCGTTTAAGCAGCACTGAATGTGCGCGCACTCATCAGCTCCCTGTGTGCTTCGCAGCGGGTTATCAGTCAACGACATTATGAACCGCTGAGGAAGGTGCCATGGAAATGAGCCACTCTTCCTCCTCTACCTCACGTAACTGTGGGTGCATCCGTTTGTTAACGGGTACTGTTATGGGAAGGTCCATTAAAGCTCGGGGAACAACATTCTTGACAGCCTGTCAAGATGGCTCTCCACAGCTGGGAACTCCCTTTTATCCTGTCACAAGCACAAGGCCGTTAGCGAAGCTGACACTGGCTGTCTGCAGGGTCCGGCAGCAGGTGCTGTTCCTGTTGCCCCCGGATCTTATTGCCTCTTATCTGAAGCTCTGTTTTCTTGTCTCTATTGAGGGTAGTCGGAGTCCACAGGTGTCTTATAATGACCTCCCCCCTTTTGAGAGGTCAGGTTTTGGAGGAGGAGACGGAGCCTCGAGAGTCATTGCAGGAGTCCTTTTAGGAGCTGCGGGGGGGTCAGCGAGCCGAGGGAGTCTAGTTTGAAATGTTTCAGTCCTCCATCCACTGGCTACTTTTTTTTTTGTCCGTCATGTCGTCAGCTGACATTTCAGTGGGAAGTAACCCGGCCGTTAGTATCTCATCAAAAGTATTAGAATAATGTGCTGCACCCTCCACCGAACCATAGTAATTGCATTGCTTAGTTGCCTATAAAACAGCAGCTGAATTAAAACCCGAACTCAAGGATCTAATTGTCATGAAGTACTTTGCACGCCTGTATTTCTACTTTAGTGAATGAAAATCTCTAAAAACGTTAGTTAGGGTTGTTCATGCCTTCACCTCCGTACAACCTGGCTACTGCAATGGTCTCACTTGTCTTAACCACAAACCCATTCATTGGCTCCAGAGTGTAGAAAAGCGGCCTTCCAATGGATTTCAAACTGCCGCTCATCTGACATTTTGCTCTCACGTGAGCCTGCGTCCCAGTGCGATCTGTTCCTGAGTGCAGAATACCAGAGTTAAGCGTTAAACAAACTTTTTAATCGAAAAGCCTCTTCTGATTGACTCTGACTGACTGCAGTGTGTTTCTTCTTTCTGTGTTTTGATGAGATTAAGTTTATTTTCTTGTTCTGGGTTTTCTTTTTTTTCTTCTTCTTTTTTGTATTTGTTCGATCTGTTTTGTTTCTGTTGGGTAAAGGTTTGACACTTGCTGAAACAAGAAAGACAGTTTTTGACAGTGGAATAATCAGCTGATTGATGGGCTTTGCTTTCTAGTTCCCCGCTACACATTAGCTTTAAATTCAGTGTAAACCCTCAGCTCTTTCCAGCGAAACTGCAGCATTTTCTTCTCATTTCCTCCTTTTCTCTTCCCAGCTGTTATTTCACACGTCCCCCTCATGTCCACATCGCTTTCTGCTTTTTAAATGTGGAGTTTCTTTTCCGTTTCTCTTCAGGTCTGCCCCTGCTGGTCCAGAGGACCATTGCCAGAACCATCATCCTCCAGGAGAGCATTGGAAAGGGGCGTTTTGGCGAGGTGTGGCGGGGTAAATGGCGCGGCGAGGAGGTGGCCGTGAAGATCTTCTCCTCCCGAGAAGAGCGATCCTGGTTCCGCGAGGCAGAGATCTATCAGACTGTGATGCTGAGACACGAGAATATTCTGGGCTTCATTGCTGCAGACAACAAAGGTTAGAAATGATCCGAAAGAGCTCAGAGAAGATGGATTATGGTCAGGCTTCTCAGAGCCCTGTGGGGAAAATCCAATCCTCAGACGAATGGCAGTATTTAAAGTTCCACGAATGTAAAACGGTGCAAATGAAATGCTCTTCTGGGTGGTTTATCTAAATGGATGGGTTTTAATGGGTTACCTATTTTACACGACATAAGAGTCGGAACTCAAAGCATATCAATTCTTCTCATAGTTGCAGCGCATGGCTTGCTTTGTAACATTTGGACGGTGGAATCAAACGTCTAGTTTGCGTCCTGGTAAGAATATTAGCTCACCCAAGATGGGTACACTGTGGGCTGTACTGTATGTCAATAAGACACGTTACATATTCTGATCCCAACCCCAAACCTTCATCCCTTTGCTCGTCTTGTTGTCTGTGTGTAGATAACGGGACATGGACTCAGCTGTGGTTGGTGTCGGACTACCACGAGCACGGCTCCTTGTTCGACTACCTGAACCGCTACACCGTCACCGTGGAGGGCATGATCAAGCTGTCCCTGTCCACAGCCAGCGGCCTCGCCCACCTCCACATGGAGATAGTGGGCACACAAGGTCAGACACACACACACACACACACACACAATCTCAAGCCAGTAACACTGTATGTCCTACTGGGAGTAATTTTCATAAATGCATAAAATCGAAGTAGATACATTTTTTTTTTTTTTTTCTGATATTATTACTTCTCTCGGAAACATTTTCTATATTGTGGACAAGATTCAGCTTCCAGAAAGAAAAACCAATTTGCCTGATTTGCAAAGAATAAAAGACTCGGAACAATTGTCTAAATGTGGTGTGACTCAACAGACACCTCAATAAACTCTAAAGTGAAGGTTGTGACGAGTGTATGAATTCAGAGAAAGGAGACCGTCATGGGAGAATAAGGCGTGACGCACACTGACGTGATGTCCCCATTAATTCCGATCTGACCTTACAGACGTGAGGTGGCATTGCAAATGATCCGATCTGTGTCCGATTAGTGAGCGCACGCTTAAGTTATGCTCATTCAGAAATGAGCATGACGCCGGGCTCGGGCCACGTCTGAACAGAGCCACTGTGTCTGCAGGAAAGCCAGCCATCGCTCACAGAGACCTGAAGTCAAAGAACATTCTGGTGAAGAAGAACGGGACCTGCTGCATCGCTGACCTGGGTCTGGCTGTCCGCCATGATTCCGCCACCGACACCATCGACATTGCTCCAAACCACAGAGTGGGCACCAAAAGGTGAGCGCGTGCAACACAGCGCATCATTTCTCAGACTCAGGACTAACGGTCCTCATTTTTATTTGATGCTGCTGGAGTAAGTTCTGCTCTACTCCGCTAAATAAATAAAGAAAAAACCTTGGATATTCTTCTTCAGCAGGGTTTGACTTCTGCTTCCCATCAATCATTTCTTCAGCTGCGGGTGTTTTCGCCTCAGAGCCTCAGAAAGTCAGAGCACCTCTAACTTTCCAAACACTGCTCCTGTGCTTCCGCAGCGTTGCCGTGAGACTTTGCCTCCTCAGTCCACATTCAACCCAAAGATATAAAAAAAAACACACTGGGTGTAAACCCTTGTAATCCATTAGGTTGAGGTTGACTAAACATTATCATTAAGTGATTTATTACCAATCATTGAGGTGGGTAATTGACAGATTATTTCCACCCATGTGAAAATCCGAATGTGCTGGTTTTCTGAGAGTTCTGCTCAGTTGAGCTTTTTCTCAAGTTGAGAAATTTCAGTTAAACCATCTATAAATGCATTCAGATCAGTCAGGTTGTTGCATCTGGGTTATTGATTCAAACCAACTCTTTAAGGCTCAGAAGTCTTGAATAACTTTCCAACTCATTGCTTTCCTTTTTAAAAGGCTCAGTAAAAAAATCTGCTCGCTGTGGCTTTTAATAAACTGTAGGAAAGCAGGAGAAAGTGGAACATTTGTTAGGAACTACTTTCAGCTGCAGATGAATCTAGTTACTGCTCTCGTGAGCATTTCTCGAAGCAGGATGATGCGTGTGAGAAAGCACAAAATAAATTGATGGTTAATGTTCCTTGCATGTCTCCCAGGGAAACGCTCGGCTCAAAGCTGGTGGCTCCGCCGGCCGATAGGTGACTTCTCACTTTCACTTTAACCGCCCGGTTCGGTCCACACATCCTCTGTCCTCTTGCAAAGACTTGTCTAGCCACTGGGTTAAAAAGTGAACTACATCTTCCATCAAACAGTCCCTTCCTTTCCTCCCACAGAGATGGCAGCGGAGCTTTCATCCTGCTCTGCTTTTTCTTTTGGGCGCACACATGTCCTCTGCCAGCCTCCGTCTCTTTGTGCTGTGTTGACGCTGCAGGCGTATTACTGTGCCACTAAATGATTCAGCAAGCCTCGGGTCAGTGGAGACGGGCTCTCTGGCCTTTTTGTTGAAATCCACGTTAAATATAAATGATCAGACAACACAAATGAAGTAACTCCAACTCAAAAGTTACACTTTGTAATAAGCGTATTTTTCCTTCATGAAGTTGCGTGACTAGACATAACGGCATAATTTAATAATTCCACAATTACTGATGGGCTCATCCCTCACGGCGCTCCTTGCATGCAGGGAAAGCTCCTCTGTGATATTGATTGATTGATGGATAGATTTTTATTTTCAAACATGTATAAAAAAGAAAATGTATGTAACTATTTATACATACAAAAGAAAGAAAAAGAGGAAAAAAAATTATAATTCAATCACATAAAGTGCTAATACATAACAAAACACCACACATTGTTCGAAAAAGGAATGGGAAGAAGTACAATACTTTTTTTTAGTTTCCCACCCCTTTTTAACTACTCTTCAGTTTGTAAATATCCTAACTACAATACACCTATATAAATATATGCCATATATACACTTCCTAAATATCTAAATAAATATACAATCACAAAAATAAATATATACTACACACATATCATTGTAAATATAAATGTAAATATGTCTACACCCATAAATAAATATATACCATATACTAAATAAATTACAATATAACAATTAACCCTTTTCTATTCATATATTTATCCCTCATCGTCCTCCATTAACATAATTCCTCTTCCATGTACTTGGAAAAAAAATTAAATAAGAAATCATATCTTGGTATGCCGAGGCCTAATGTTAGTAGAGTATATATATATATATATATATATATATATATATATACACACCCGTATTTCTCAGGAATTGGGTGAAATGTTCTGTTTTAACTCAATACCACATGCGCCATTTCAGAAGCACAAGGATAAAGTCGAATAACAACCCCTCCAGGTTCCCACAGGATTAGTTCAATTCAAATTGATTTAATTCATTTTATTTATATGGCAGCAAATCGCAACAAATGTCATCTCAAGGCTCTTCAAAAGATGCAGTCCAGCTTAATCATATTTGTTGTAATCCAATCATAGTCCAACCAAATCAAATCCATGCAAAGCCAATTAACTAAAAAGTTTCTTCACTATGTCAACCAACAGATTGCATTAAAACATCTCTGGATTCAGGCCCTCATCCCGAGGCGGAAAGAAGCCTCCGGCCTCTCCTGCTCAAAGTGAAATGACTCATTTAGACGACATAGCTGTGCCACCACTGATTTTATAGATGTGATGTCAGCTCACATGTGCACCCTCCTGGGGCCGCTCAGCCACATCACTTCCACTGAATTTAGTCAAAGCTGTGACGTATTAGACTAGTTTCGTTTTTCATTTTTCTTTTTTTAACAATGGGGTAAAATAAGAAAGTGCCGCTCAGGTTGTTGCTGACAAACGCAGAGGGTAAGGCGGGGCTGAGGGGAACATATCCAGCTTCTTAAATACACTCACTTTAAAAACTATAATTAATATAAATACACTTTGTGGGCTGTACAACTTTGTTTCTGATCCTATTTTGTCTAATTCTCTCGTCATCTTTTAAACTCATCTACTCTTTGTCCAAAGCTTTTCTCTCATTTTTCTCTCATGTTATCCACCTCTTTGAAAAGATGATCAGTGGTGTGTTTACGGTGCGATTCTAAAGTGGACGAACCGCAGGGTTTTCCCTCACCCGCTATTTGTCGTGTTGACAATTAAGTCTAAACCTCATCGGTTGTAATGCTCCCAGAAAATAGCCAATTATGTTGGGATAATTGGTTCATTTTTGTTCAGTAAGGCTGGCGTTTTTTTGTGCAGCTAGAAGTAGGATTCTCTCTTCAAAACCCGAACTGCCTTCCTCTGAAATAAGCGTTGGTTAATTCAGTCGATCATGAGCTACCTTCACATCATTGATGTCTCCTGATGGTCTCAGTGACATCTGAGAAACTTCTCTTCTTCTGTCATTCCCCAAAATCCAGTTTTCCTTTGAGGATCCTTGTAGCGTTGATAATGATGTCACCACCATTGTTTGACCACTATTTGGTTACATTTATTGGTTAAAAGATACTGTTAAGACTAGGGATGGGAATTGTTAAGAATTTAGCGATTCCAGTTCCATTATCGATATCGCTTATCGATTCGGTTCCTTATCGGTTCTCAGCCAGTTATATATAGTACAAATGGCTATGGATGCAGTAACACTTTAATTTCAAGTATGCGCCAACATTTTATCTATTTTCTCCTCTGTCATTTTACTTTTCCCTGCCTCGATAAAAGGGGTAGCTCCAGCTATGCGTGTTTTGATCATTCTTCCCCTCTGGTCAGATACTGTAATTGGTGGCTGTAATCTTGGGTTCCTCCCCTCTATCCTGCTGGGCTTGACGTGTTTTTGAAGCAATCAGTTTTTGAGACTGTGTTGGCAAACCATCTTCCGCTTGATTGGGCGTCAGAAGCGCAGTGTTCAGAGGCAGGAATGTTGCAGTTATTCTGTGGCATTCTGATGTCGGCTGCACGTGATTTAATCATTCGACCCACTCTGGATCACAGTATTTAACGGCTCTTCGTTGCTCTGCAGCAGTTTTCTAATTGGTTCATGTAGAGCCATCATTCACATCTGTCCCGCTGCCTCCAGACGGCTGCTGGCACTTCATGAGCTGAACACATGCGCTTCACTATGGGTGAAGCAGCTGAGCTGACGTACAATGGGGGAAAAAAAAATCTATACCACTTCCCATTAATCCTGCTGAATATTAATCCTGCTGAACATACTGACTTTTATCCGTGTATCTGCTTTACAAAGCATACATTTTCAAAACATTCTGATTCTGGTGGACTCCTGTTCTACAGGCAGCACAATCAACTGAAGCAGTGTAGCGCACGCCACTGTAGGCTGTGCAAGGCACAGTAGAGCTCTGCCTTGTTATGTAATTCACACGTCGAGTGAGTGTTGTCGGGATGACATCTGCTGAACTCAAAAGATCTCATCCGAGGTCGGCCTCGGGCTGTTTTCTATCCAGAAATACAAACCCTGGTCTCAACAGTAGGAGTGTGAAAAGAAACACTGAAGGGCACTTTTTGAGTCGGAGGGATTGAATAAATCCGGCCACAACAGATAAATATCTTTTTTGGATTTCAGCCCCACTATCTCAGTGCTGTGATATCTGCTGGCCGGATGGAGGCAGATGCCATGTACCCTGCTACACTGTGTAGATCATAAAGTGTTTCCGGGTGAATGTGGCTTGTCGTGTAAAAGCGCTTTGAGTGGTCAGCTCGATGAGTATACAATCTGTGTACTACTTATGGTCTGGGATAACAATGCGTTTCTTTTTAATTACCCCCCCACCCCCCCAAAAGTCAAGTCCCAGATAGAACAGATCTGAGGTAAAATATTTGAGAATCTTAATTCCAAATAATTGTAATCTTAAAGTTTTTAAGGATAGATTTCACATTTCGCATCCCTGATGTGCCCACCTGAGAGCTGGTCACTAAGCACAGGCTTTGAGGAGTAGCAAAATGAACAAAAGCTTCTCTAACTAATACACTCCTCACCTTCCTGTGATCATCGTGCTGGTCTGATTGTTTATTGGAGGAACCTGATTTGCAGAGAAATGGTTATTAAACTTGAAAAAGTTTCTGAAATGAAACATTTGGCTGCGTTCTTGTCAAGAACTTTCTCACACATTAACTGTGCTCACCTGGACATTTACTCATTGTTGAGTGTAATGTTTTCAGTACAGAATGTGGTTTTTCACAGGTATGAACTCTCACTGGCTTTTTTAAAGGACTGGATAACAAAATGGTTTCTCATTTTTTTTTTTTTTTTTTTTAAGTCCAAATGGACCTTTCCTGGATGAATACTGCACACCGACATAATAATAGCTTATTACAACATGTGAGCCATGCGTGCTTTCATGTTGCACATGAAGCTACAGTTCACACGAACAGTTCCATGTATATGCTGTGGCTCATATCAACTGTTTCAGGAAAAGCTTTCTAAAGTATGTGTGTGAATTGCTGTTAGACTATCACTGGAACCTTGGATGCAGGGCAAAGAAGTGACTATTTACTGTGTGCTTAAGCAGCCAAGCATACCTGTCTCTAACTTGGTTTGTGTCGTGTTCCCTCTCAGGTACATGGCCCCAGAGGTTCTGGACGACTCCATAAACATGAAACACTTTGAGTCGTTTAAGCGAGCCGACATCTACGCCATGGGCCTGGTCTTCTGGGAAATCGCCAGCCGCTGCTCTATGGGAGGTGAGACTCAAACAGGAAGCAGTGGCATGCAGTGAATTATCATGTCAACAATGGAAGGGATAACAGGAAGTGATTGGTGCATAGACAAAGACAAAGGCTGTGTTCGAAACCGCATACTACATACCTCATACTTGCAAACTGCATACTTCCATTCTGCATACGCATACTGATCGATCAGTATGCAGAGCGTTTACCCACAATGCATTTCGCTCCTGCCTGAGCCGAAATCAGCCGGCCTGAGGCTGATTGCGCTTAAGCTATAAACTCTGTAAACTTTAGCAACATTTGAAACATTTTCAGGCGAGAAAGTCTGATAAAATACCTGCTATTTACAATTTTGTTCCGACGAATTCGGCGCTACTAAAGCTAGCCGCAGTGAGCAACGCACTTCTTACGATACAATCGCTTACTCAAACTCGCTTACCAACTCAAAAAGTTAGTAGGAGTAGTAGGAGAAGTATGCGGTTTCCAACACAGCCAAAGTTAATGCTACATCACACATGATAGTATCTGTGTTGATGGATGGAATTTGCTGGAAAAGACGAGACTATGTGAAGTGTTTTAAACCTTTTTATTTTTTATTGTCAGGCATTCACGAGGACTACCAGCTGCCCTACCATGACCTGGTTCAGTCAGATCCATCAGTAGAAGAGATGAGGAAGGTGGTCTGCGAGCAGACAGCTTCGGCCCAACATTCCCAACCGCTGGCAGAGCTGCGAGGTAAGGCCGGCTCCTCCGCATCCGAGAAGAATTCATTTCAAAGCCGTTCGAATCAGAGCTGAAACAACTCATAGGCTAAATCAATGCATATGCCCGTTGAACCGGGTGAAACCGAAGGTGACGGTGTACGCTCTCGTCATTAATCTGACTTACCTTGAGCACTGCATTCCAACTCCCTGTTTAAAATGACACCTGCTGCGTCATGCCACTGAGATGGAGCTTTTCAAACTGAGACCCTCCCATACGCAGAGGTTTATAAGTGAGATAAAAGGTACCATTTTGTTATGGTGGGGAGAACAAGCTATCCATAGCGGATTAAAAAGGATTCCGTTCCACGTCTGTTAGCATCCTGGCAGTGAGGAAAAGGACGAAGCCACACGCCATGGTCATGTGATGCAGCCAAACAGATTTCTTCTCTGATGTCGGCTGGGATTTACCTAACCTTTGTCTGAAAGGTTAGGTAAATCACTCGTAAAGCGTCTCTTTTCTCGTTCAGTTTTCACTCTGTTGGAGCTGACCTGTAGAGGTCAAAGTGATTTCATTTAGTAAAGACTGAACAAATAGGAAAGCCTTTCCTCGTTGCTGCACACACTCGGTGGAAGCGTGTGCTCCGTCATGCGCAGACTGAACCGTACCGAGCATGAACCAACCGCCTGAATGGCTCAAAGTGAGCATTGTGCATGCTCCTTCACCACACCCCAAAACATCAAAACCCTCCGTGCTTGCAGTTGGGATCTGTTTCACTGTTGTGTCTGAAGGTGAACACAGGAATGTCTAGATTTCTGCATCAGACGCAGAGCGATGCACAACAGACAGTCCCAACAGAATCCGTCCGGACAGACGGGTCCAGCAAGTTGGAACTAGACCGAGCTTCGGATGCAGACTTGAGTGCTTGAAAACCAGTCTTGGTCCGTTTGTTTTCTTTGCGTAGTGCGAAGATTGAGAAATTTCTGTTCTCAGCATTTCCTTGGTTGCCAACAGTATAACCTTTTTGAAAGAAGGAAGTTGTGCTCACAGACCGGCAGGAGTTAAGAAGAGGAGGAATCAGTACCTGTCTTGTAAATATAAGGCTTCCTAAAAGAGTGGCTTTTAGGAAGCCTAATATTACCTAAAGTAGCTGTTAGTCACCTGAAAGAAAAGTAACAGTAATCTCCAAATCCCCACACTTTAATACACACACCACACATATATGCACATCAATCAGTCCTGGCTCCTTTTAGGAGTTCAGGCCATCACATTTACAAACTATTTGCCGGAGGACGGCACTGAATACGAAGTGATGAAGGCTTTTTATTCCAACCTCTTAAGAACTTTTCATTCACTGATTGTACTGGTTGGCTTCCACCGAGCTTTGGAACTGCGGGCGGCCGTCGCCAATAAATAAATCAATTGTATGTGGAAAACGCTCTAATGGATTTGGGATTGCATCATTCTCTGACCCTCCGTACTTGCAGGAAAAAAAAAAAAAAAAAAGACTAGAATGAGTGCGTACTTCTGTTTGGGAAAGCTGTGAAACAACCTTTCACTCACCAGCTTTATTCTAGTCAGTTCAGGCAATTTTTTCTAATTGTTGACGTTTCCTGTCCGAGCTGTGCTGTGGTTTGACCTGCTCCGCGCACCTTTCCCTAACTGTGCGCTGGGTTTGAGCACACGATTAATCCGACTCTGCATTCCTGCGTAACCCTCGCCTCAGGACATCCCACTCCACTCTTGTCAGTCCAGAAAGTAAATCTTCATGGATCCGATAGATTCCTTGTCTGATCTTAGCAATAAAGTGGACATTATGCTCCTGACTGAGACCTGGCTTTATAACACGGCTACACGGAGGTGACCCTGCTAACGTTTGGAACACTGCACTCGTCTAAAGAGGAGGAGCGGCGGGGTCGCTGTTGTGTATTTAAGCATTTTTAGTTCTAATCTTTGTCTTTTGATGATAACCGGATTCCACATCTTCCGACTCAACTGAGACACGGTAACCTCTTTATCTGAAATCGCACCTAAATCTGACCGAATGATGATCACATTTCAGGTGAATTCGCTGTTCACGGTGCATGATAACAACAACTGGAACCGCATAGGTCATCAGCTCGCCGAGTCTTTTCAATTCAAACAACACGTCACAGGACCCACCCGAGTTCTTTATGTCACAGTAACGAATGCTGACGTGGCAATTTCAGACCATTACTGCATATTTTCTGAAATAATGTGCTTTCCTGTTCCAAACCAGTCCCAACCGATTCATCAGAAAGTCCCACATTAAAGCAAATACGGCCGGTATGAGTTCCCGTAGCCCTGCGCTGCGTCAGCGAGCGATGATGGAGCATTTCTCTGATGGAGCATTTCCATGATGGTTTCTTTTAAATCATTGCTCAAATTGCTTCTGCAAAACATTGTTAACATATGTGGAACACCGATGGAGAAAGGGCAGAAAAAAAAACAAAACAAAACAAACAAATTGATTTTGAAATCTTAAGAAATGCGCTTCAATCATAGAAAAAAGAAATAGGATTAGGCCTCACATCTCCCGGTGGCTCATTAATAGTCAGTATATTTCTGCCGTTATTGTCTTCTATTGAAAAAGAAATTATTCCTTCCAGATCCACACCCGCACACATCGTTTCCTCAGGAGAAAGCGAAACTAAAACGTCTCTCAGGCGTGCTGTGATCTCACCAAACCACGGTCCATCTGTGATCAATACATCTTTCAGCCTCCCGTTTTCATCGTAAAGAAAAATGTTGATAAGCAACCGGATGAACCAATCAGAGGGAACCACAGCAGAGAATCGGCTTTTAATGACCCCTTAACTTATGATGAGAGCTTCGTTTCAGCTCTGCTGGACCTCGCTGCCACCTTCGACACTGTCGATCGTGACATTTTGATTCCAAAGCCTCGTGAGTCATTTGGTCTAACGGCTCGGCTTCTTATTGTGCCTAAGAGACGGCTTTTATGCTCCAATAGAAAGGTTGAGCGGCTGTAATTTTGCGCTGCTGTTGAAGGAGAGCAGTAACAGAGAGGCATGCTCTGGAAAGAGTTTGTCTCACCCTTCTACCTACCATTCATCCCATTAATTAGCTTGGCAGATTAAAGTAAACGGAGCCGTTTCTGAAGGTGTTTAAGTTTGAATGCCCTTAGCAGAAAAACTAAGTGTCTGCTACTTCTGCTTCAGGAGACTGTGCAGACGTGAGGAATATGAGTGCGTGGCAATCTGCTTGTTAGTGGATGATTGGAGTTTCTTCGAATCCACCTGATGGAAGGAAGACTGGAATGCGTTGTCCGTCTGTAGGAAGTTCAGACGTGGTAGTATCCTCTCAGCAGACACAGTCTGAGACACAAACACAGACATGTTGACTCATACATACCAGATGCTGTTTACATCCCCGCCCATTCAGACAGGAAACAACTGGTCTGGAGGCCTCAAACCGTTTCCAGCACACATATTTGTAATGTCTGAAGTTGTTCTCAGCTGAAGCAGGAGCTGGACTTTTTTTCTCAGATTTCCAGGATGTGTGGCATCAAATAAACAAGTTTTTTTTATTTTTTTATTTTTATATACAAGAGATTCAAAACCTGGTGTTACAGTGTAGAGGGGGGACAGAGGGAGAGCAGCTTTATTCGTGAAGTACGACCAGACTTTCATATGCTTTTAGGTTTTGCTTCTTAAACTTTTTCCCCCCGTGTACAAATGAAGAACGTGTACATGCATAACAGGAAACCTGATTTCTGGCCCGATGTTAATGTCCACGGTCTACAAACAATTTGGTAGGTTGCAAAGATCCCAGGAAAGGCCTGAGTTCTTTCATTTAACACAGTGATACTCACTATTTTTTTCACAAGAGCCACATTGGCAGAGCAAAATCAAGGGAAGAGCCACTTTTACGACAACATACTAAGTCCCCTTTTGCAAATACACATTTCTACATATAAAACATCCCACAAAAAAAGAAACAACACAGCCAATACATTTTCAATTAAGACCATATTTACCTTAATACTGGGATGTGCAGAAGCTGGCCTGCATGTCCTTGACTTTCTTCATGTTGTATTTGTAGTTTGTTGTTGTAATCATAGTGAGACATTCAAGATGAGCACGTTTTTGTGCTGGTTTTTGCCCTTTTTTAATTAAAAACCGATGTATTGTGCCTGCATCTCGCGCTGGCTAAAGGAGCCTGCGTGCACTGCGGTCAAGTGTGAGGTGGTTTAAGCGGGCTGCGTTGCCAGGTTTAACAGTGCCCCCTTTAGGAAACACCATTAAGCCTTAATACTTAATAAAAATACTTAATGCTACAAAAACGCAAACTTAAAAAAAAAAAACTAATATTGCGCAGTATTAGCTATATGTTATTTGAAAAAATGTATTGTTATTGTTACCATATTGTTATAAGCTACTATGCGAGTGCGAGCCACCAATTAAAGCTTGAGGAGCCGAATGAGGCTTGCGAGCTGCGCAATGAGTATCTCTGCTTTAAGATGATACTCACTTATACGATGACTAACAGAAGCAGCCATATTGGATGTCGTCAGGGGCCACGTTGATGTTGTCTCCATGAAATGGTGATGTGTGGGCAAACCCTCTACGGTTTCACTCGCTGAGTGCAGCAGGTTTAAATGGCCCCTGTTCTGCAGATCATTTTAATTGTAACATGACTTCCTCCCTCTGCTGCCCTCCTCTTCCTCCTGCCCACTGGGTCAGATACTTAATTATTCCTCTCCGTCTGATTATCTATGATTTTGGAGGCCGCAGCGTCTGTTGTTACCGTGTTTCCCTGCTCGTGTCCTCTGTTGCCCTGTGTGCTCGGACATCCCTTCCTCACCATATGCAGATGAACACTTCACAGGATAAATGACGGTCAGCTGCAGCCCACAGGCATGTAGTCAGGTAGTCTACTGATGTTTAGAACAAAGTCCCATGCAAGTTTAGAGACTTTCCAACCTGTTGGATTGGCCTGAAACATGCAAAATGTAGATTAAAGATAATGTAGAGATGAGTGTCAGTGCACCTCTGCTGACTATAGACCCAAACTGAAGGTTTTAGACGAGGCAATAATCATTTCGAAGCAGTGAAATGTGAAGAAAACTCACTTTAAAGCCTGTAATGAACCCTCAGGCTGCATGCACCTCCCTACATGCAACAACAACAACACACTTTCCTGTTCAGCTGATGCTACACAGAGACACACACACACACACACACACACACACACACACACACACACACACTTTCCTGTTCAGCTAATGCTACACAGAGACACACACACACACACACACACACACACACTTTCCTGCTCAGCTGATGCTACACAGAGACACACACACACACACTTTCCTGTTCAGCTGATGCTACACAGAGACACACACACACACACACACGCACACACACTTTCCTGTTCAGCTGATGCTACACAGACACACACACACACACACACACACACACACACACTTTCCTGTTCAGCTGATGCTACACACACACACACTTTCCAACTAGCAGCCGGTAGTTCACGGACATCACAGGTGCAACTGGTTTCCTGTTCCAGGACAGGTCATATAAGCATGAACCGGAGTTCCTCTTCAGTTGGGTCTGCTTTGATAAATAAACTTCTTCTGTTGATGCACAGGTGTACGAACTAATGTGGCTCAGACAAACCGAGTCTGAACAACTATGGGATGTAAGATGAGGTCCTCACACCAGAAAAGAGTCATTTCTGTGGGATATAATGTAGGAAGCATGAACAGGTGTGATACTCCCAGGGGCCTAAGATGGGAAAGATTAAATGCTACATTTCTGGAAGTGGAAAAAGTCTTTAAAAAAAAGTTCATTGTACAAAGATTAAAGGCACTAAACATTGAATGAAACTTTGAGGGGCTGCACAGACACTGGACCACTCGTGTTCAGTCTGGAGGGGACCCGCAGATCACCGTTTAAAAACAAAAGAGAGCAACTGGAATCGCACGATGAAACAGTCCGAGAGTTTTTTTTCTCGCTCAGTTTTCTAAAAAAAAAAATGAAACGAATCCCGATATCAGACACGTTGTAAGCATGTTGTAGAAGGTGCTCTTACTGTTTGTTTTTGTGTCTCCTGTGCAGGCCTTACGGGTGATGGCAAAGATAATGAGGGAGTGTTGGTATGCCAACGGGGCCGCACGACTGACGGCTCTCCGCATCAAGAAAACGTTGTCTCAGCTCAGCCAACAGGAGGGGATCAAGATGTAGACACGACTACCAAACACACACAGACACACACTTCTGACTGACGACCACATTGTTAGCATTAAAACCTCATTGTAGTCCTGGTTACTCATCGGATGTTCCTTTCCTTTATTTTGAAGGGAAGTGAAGGCATTACCCCCCCCCACCCCCTCATGTTTTTTGTTTTTTTTTTCATTTCATTCACCGGCCGAGGAGCCGTGCATGTTCTCTGTGTGTGTCGCACCGAGCTGACATGCACCCGCGAGCGGTGGCTGGACGGACGGATCTGATGGAGGATGGTTGCGCCTGAAGAGGAGAATCGAAGAGCGAGGCGCTGAAGGAGGCCTCTTCACGTTGTTCTGAACCTTATTTGACAGCATTCATCACCTGAGGTCTCTCAGCTCTCTCAGCTCCGCCTCCACCTCTCGTCACACGCACAGCTGTGAGCTCCAGTCCTGTCGGGTCAGCAGACCGGCGGCTGGGAATCACCCTGGAGGCCTTTTCATTCTCATCTTCTTCTTCATCACCCACCCAACCGCCCCTCCCTGTATATTAGCGGTACATCCTGCAACTCAGTGAGTAAAGCTTCTCTTCAGTGGGGCTGCAAGTTATCAGACTGTATATTTGAGATTTCCCAAATTGCCTGTAAAAATGCAAGGACACTTTATCTGAAACATAATGCCAATCTTAAACATGACATGTGAGTGTTGGTGATTCGTTCCTGTTACTTTTCATGCAAAGTTGGCTTTGCATGAAAAGCCTGTGTTCGGACAACTTTACACAAACCTGCCAGAGAAGTGAGAGCAGGCCTACATATCAAACCCGAAGAAAACCTTTAACGCTTGTTAGTCTAAAGTTCCAAGTCGTCCGATCATGTCTGAACGGCGATGGAACGATTGGCTTTGAAGGAAGAATCTTCTCGCAGAGTAGATGAGCTGTTTGATTTGGGCAGAATTTAGTCCAAGGTGCCTCAGTCGGGCTCAGCGGGGAACGCCAGCTTTCTGGAACCTTCTGAACAACCCTGAACAGGAAGTCCGATGGCACTGCGCCACACACCTTCTCAACAACGTTTCTTCATAAACCTGCATTACGAAGACTTCAAGGCCGAGTCCGTCGGCAGAAAGCCACAGGACAGCACGGCGGGCTTCGGTTTCATCAGTCGTCCGCTGGCCTGCGTACAGGCACCAGACTCTTCATCAGAAGATGACTGTCAGCATTTCTGAATCTGATCTGATTACTTGCTCATTTACAATTTGAACAGTTGATCACAAAAAATCTAATTTTGGAGACCAATCTGATTCAGCCGGCAGTCTGAACAGCCACTTAAATCTACTGTAGCGGTGCCAGCGGACCTGTTTTAGGTGTTTGTTGATGAGGCCTGCTGCGTCCTGTTTCTGACAGGTTCCGTTCTTGGTTGGCGTTACGTCGTCATGTTTAAACTGTTCTGCCGTTGGCTCGGCAGCGAGCTGAGGCGGTGATGAATATGAAGCGTGTAAATATTATTCCACATGTGAAGTTGTTTGCAGCCCTACTGTCGAGCTTTGTTACATTAGATGAGGACCTGGGGTTCAGGGACAGTGTAGGCTGCCCTATCGGGTCAGCTGGTCTCATCTGTTGTTCGTCTTGTCCATTTAAAGCAGAATTTTTGTGTTTCTGGAGCCGTTTAGTTTCTCCTCCTGTTCCGTCGTCGTGCTGTCAGGGAGCCAGACCGGTCTTTTTTTAATTTATTATGTTTTTTTTTTCTGGTGGCAGGGGATTTTTATTTTTTTTTTACTTTGTTCCTGTTTTGCTAAACTAAACTGGACATGGTGACCTCATTCATTTCTGGCGAACATGCTGCAACATATGCAATATACAGTAGAAAAATGTGTCTATTTTCTATACTCTGCTCAACCACAAACAGCAAGACCAACAACAATCAGCTGCCACCATGCCTTCCAAGCCAGCTGTTACCGGAAAGTGCCAGTGCTTTAAAACCCAACTCCTCTCATGTTGGCTGCTGTGGAGTGTGTTTGATCTCGCATGTATGCAGCTCTGTGTGTGTGCATGTGTGTGTGTCAGAAGAAGCCTGTGGGAGCCTGCAAGCTTTGTACTATGCACACCCAAGATTTAGGGACGGCTAGAAAAAGGGAACACACACAGCGCAGGTCACAGCACCCACAGCCCAGTCCACACTCTGGTGCCATTTTGTCAGATTCCTCCTCCCCGACCCTCTCCCGAAGACTGGACCACCTCAGCGACACCTCCTCATCCTGCTTCTCCTCCGGGCGGACTGAGTCTGAAGCTGCGCTCCAGCACTTCCAGCTCGTCTGCAGATGGAAAAATGTTGCCACAAAAGTTCACAGTGGCTTAAAAAAAAAAGAAAGAAAGAAGAAGAAACAAAACCAAGACTAAGAATAAATGTAACTCTATTGGATTTCAGATTTTGGTTCTTTTCACACTCTCTGTAGGATAATCGGCAAAAAGCAGGGAGGTGCATTCTTTCAAATATAGCAAATGGATATTTACTAAGCCATAGGTTTGCAGGTTGTGTATTATGATTTTGCCCCCCTCCTTTTCTTTTTTTCTTTTTTCTTTTTGCAAGCTCTTTTTCTATCAGAATGTACATTTGCGATAAACAGAAAATGAAAAAACGGACAATTTTGTCAATTCATTTTAGCAAGCCTTAAGGGACCAATGTATAAGAGTCAGGATCTGCTCTTATTATTTGTATTTGTTTGTTGTTTTTAAGAAAAGAAGATGCATATATATATATATATATATATATATACATACATACACACAATTGATTACTATGATAAAGGTAGTGTCGTTATTCTATGTAGAGGACAAAAGATATATATGTAGCACCTGATTTAATGGTTTGTTTCAGTCGTGTTTGTCCTGTTGCCAACATTGCCATACATCTAAACCCATTTGATCTTATTTGAAAGTTTCATCCGAGGAACTTGGCTTATGTAAAGGGTCTAAAACGAGTCCACAGTCGGATGGCTTTAAACACAAGTAATTTTGAGTAATTTTGATCTTTAAAAAAAAAAAAAAAAAACTCCAAGAAATCTGACGTGCCACACGATGATTTGCACAAATGAACCAGAGTCTCTTGATTGTTCAGCAATAAGTGCACTTCTGTTCCACCACACAGTTTACCTGTATGGCAATTTGGATGTTGATTTGTTCTATCTCCATGGTTGTTCTTTATGGATACATGATGTATTGACGTGCTGCTACTTAGTTGTCCACCTTGCTTTCTGAGTGGAGGTGAGAGCTGCCGTTGGATGTATTATTCCTCAGATTTCCTGAATCTGATCAGTCTGTGCCATTTTTATTTAATTTTGTTCCGATGCAGATCCACCCTTCACCTTCATCGTCATTAACTAAGCAGCCCTTCCGAAAAGACTTTGCCGCAGCATGCGCTAGAGCTGTCAGCCGCTGTGCGTGGAAGCACGGGCGGGGTCCACCTCAGCAGCCCGCTCGCCGCTTGCTCACAGGCAGAAAGCTGCCGCTTCTGTGGACTGTGGTGGAAAGCTCCTCCGCCGGCCTGTCGATGGGCGTCGGATTAGCTTGTTCCCTTAGCTTTGGTGCCTGCGCACATAAAACGCGGGACGGAAACGCACCCAGATTGTTTTCCTGCTCGCCTAAAAGCCAGAGTGTAGAGACAATAGTTGATTCCCGACTGAAAACTCGCTGTCAAAACTCTTACCGACTGATCATGAAAGATTGTTGTCCATTTTTCAGAAGTTGACATGTTCTACAGCCCCCCCCCCAGTTTTCCAGTCTCTGATTCACAGAAAATGGAACAGAGTCCTGCACTAATGCACCTCAGAGGAAATGACAGTGGATTCTATTTCCAGCTGTTTTTTTTTTTTTTTAGGAGGCAATTTATGTTGATTGTGCATGAGTTCTTGCAGTGGAATAGCTCGTTTTGTGTCCACAGAGTACTCCATGTGCTTTTGATGTTTGGAATATGAGCACTTGGATTTGGCCCGACCTTTGCTTTGTAATGACGCTACAGTTCTGCAAAACAAAACTACGTGCGTTGGGATCGGACTGACGAGAATCGGCATTTCACCCTTAAATCCCTCGAGTCGATGTAATGTACCACTCATTGTGAAAGGGACTAGTCCATTATCAGTTGCTGGAGAATTTTGACAGTGGAGTCCTCGTCATCCTTTAAGAAAATTGAGATTTTTCGCGGAAGTTGAACAGGTGGCGATGCTCCCACCGGTGAATATCCACTCGCATGAGTTATCCCTCTGAACAGAATATTCTTAATTATGTAGAAGTGGTCAGCAGTGGCAGAAGTGGCATGTTAAGATTTGTAAATGTGTTGTGGAGTAAACGGGTGGAAAAGACAAAAGGAAGCGATCCTTTTAATACAAGAAGGGGGACAAACTATGCTGAATTAAATGTTTAATGTATACAAAAGTGATCAAACTAGTCCGGCCCGACTAGAGCTTAACAGGGAATACCAGGGCCACGGATTCATCTTTCTCAGAGGATTGATAGTGGTGCTGTGGGAAAGTCTAAATTTCAAGATTTCAGAGTATCCCTTTAAAAAAAAAAAAAAAAAGCCCTCGCTTGCCCCGCTAGACCTCTGGGTGGGATTGAGACTTTATCGAAGGTGTATTTAATTAACAAAGTCATTCTCTGGGACATTAACAACAACACAAGCTCAACTCAACAGCACCTCTGGTATGCCTCTACAAGGACAACCTTCATTCTGTCTTAAAGTCACCAGCAGCCTTGTACTTTTTCTTTTTCAAACCCAAGATGACTTAACTGTAAAAACAAGAAAAAGTAGAAGAAAAAAAAAAAGACATGTTTGCACCCAGCTGTTTTTCTCTTGTGGTCTTTATACAGGAATCTTTCTATCTGCCTTCTATCTTGTCATTCCATGTTCTCAAATTGACTTCACACCTGCGAGCTACAAGGCCGGCCCTCACTGCAGCCCCTCAGCTGGGTGGGCCGGCTGACGTCCCTCCCTGCCCGCTTGCTCATTCCGTGCGTCTGTACCGTGCGTCTGTACCGTGGTCTGTACGTGCTTTGCGGTTCGGCTGGGCTTGAAACGAAAGCAAGTTTTTTTTGACTCGTTCAGTAGAAACGCAGATGGATCAGGACACGTTGCTTTGCGAGACCAGCGTCTGTAACGCTCAATCGATGTTCAACGCTGCATCGCTGTGCCACAAACGTGTCTTTGGGCCCATTACACACTGATCAGGCAGGTGTTATTGCTCTCCAACAGCTGGAAACACAGCTGTGACATCAGTGAGTTCTCCAAAGTGCTCGTAAGATGTCTGAATGTTGCCCCCCCTCCCCCACAAAACTGAAACCACGTGCAGTTTCAAAACATGTAGACGCGAACGAGCGAAAGGAGCAGTGTGGTTGGGCTGTTACGTGGCTCAAACCCGATGAAGCAGATGCACTCGGAGGTCCAGTCAAATCCGCAGCCTCTTCATGTCGGACAAAACGAGACCCCCGTCGAGCATTTGGCCTCTGTTCTCTGCGCTCTGATGGAGGGCCCAAACGGGGAGGTAACATGAACTATGCCAGCAGCTCTACAGCTTCAAAGCACTGACTCGCTCCCACAGCTGTGAATGTATCGGCCCTCTCGGAGGCAGAGACCAGTCCAAGCACAACCTGCGCAATCCCGGGCTCAGAGGCCGTGGCGGCGAGTATGCGAGCATGCAAAAATCTGCCACACGGGTCTTTCTCTTGTTATGCAAAGTCCGGGCGGATCGTGCCCCACTGGGTCAGACGGGGGGAGCGACCCATCTATGCTGGCACGATCCACACACTGTGACCAAGACCGCGCTCAGGTCAGAGGAGGTTGGCGTTCTGCCCTCCGTCATCAGCAGAAAGCGCGCGCTCTGCCGCGGCTCCTGGGAGGGGTTCCTGGGGGGGTCCGGGCGTCGCTGGGCTGCAGTGAGGCTTTTGTAGCAAACAAGCGCAGCAGAAAGCTTTATCATGTTTTATTTGGTGCCTAAGTTCTGACGAGACTTCTTTCTTTTACTTTTTCACGTCGAATGACAAGACTGCATGTGATTATGTGTCTGCATTACCTGCTTTATAGATGTCATCCAAAAGCTGAGAAGTATCTTCAAAAGAAAACGGTAATTAACATATTAAAAAGGTCACTTAATCAAAAAGAAAAATACCTCCTATTGAAGACCAATGTGTTTTACCTCACTGTATATATTCTCGATTTGTTTACTCCAAGTTTGCAATTTCTTTCTCTTTTTGTTTCTATGAAATGCTTCAAACGTTTCTTTTCAGTGGTACCTTTTGTCAGATGGCATTGTATCGTGTTTGTGTTGTGCCCGGGCAGTATACTATTCCTCCTTTGACATGCTCTGTATATGACCTGTAAGTTGTGTTCTACGTGAGCTGTACAGTCGACGCGCTTTACAAATGTCCAAGCCCCCCAACTCCCCCTGTTCTGAGGTCCGGGTACGAATGCCTCGTTCCGTATTTTCTTTTGTTTTAAAGAAGAGAAAAAGAAGAAAAAAAAGAGTGGAGGTGGGGAGGCTGGGAGTGAGGGGAAGGGACTGTGAAGCAGAAACCCCTCAACAACTGCCAGCCCTCCTCACCCCACAACCCTCTTGGATTTCTAAAACATATTATCTTGACTTTTTTTTTTTTTTTTTATATAGTGTGTACAGATGATTGAGATCAACATAGGAACTAGAGGATTGACACTTATGTTAACTTCTAACATAGCTGGAGTAGAAAATGGTGTGAATAAAGAAAGTTTCACTAGACGCGCCGTGTGGCTGCTTCATTTCTTTCCTGCATGTTCAAAGTGTTTCCATCTGGTCATCGGCCTTTAAATGTGTATCCCCCTTTTTCTGAATTCCCTTCACGATTACCATACGTCCACAGTAGGTTGTTCGAGCCACTTCCCAACATTTCAATGGGGTTCAAGTCTGGGTTTTAGAGTTTCCGGAAGCCTCAATTAACAGATGAATAGACGCAGATTCCTCATCTCTGCTGAGAACAGCTTAATGCAGAGTGTTTTTGTCTGCAAGGCAGTCGGAGCAACCAATGGGGGCAGACTGATCACTACAAAGTCAAATACCACAGCTATGCAGATGACACACAGATATACCTCGCACTGTCTCCAGATGACTGCAGTCCTATAGAGTCATTGTGCGACTGCTTAGAGCTAGTCAAAAAGTGGATGAACCAAAATTTCCTTCAGTTAAATCAAGAAAAAACTGAGGTCATTGTGTTTGGCGACAAAGAGAAGAGGTTTGCTGTCAGTAAACATCTTGAGTCACCGTCTCTAGAAACTAAAGACCAAGTCCGGAACCTCAGGATGCTGATAGACTCAGACCTGACCTTCAACAATCACATCAAATCGGTCACCAAATCAGCCTTTTATCAACTTAAGAACATATCCAGAATTAAGGGTTTCATGTCCCAAACAGATCAGGAGACGCTGATTCATGCTTTCATCTCCAGCAGACTTGACTACTGTAACGGTCTTCTGACTGGACTCCCCCAAAAGAGTCTCAAACAGCTGCAGCTCATTCAGAACGCTGCAGCCCGAGTTTTAACCAGAACAAAGAGATCACATCACATCACCCCAGTTCTCAAGTCTTTACATCGGCTCCCGGTCAGATACAGAATAGATTTTAGAGAATAGAGAGAGAAAGGGCCCCAGTGTCAAACTGTCAGGAGTGTCGGGGTATGAAGCCTTTTTTATGAAGACCCTTAAAGCTGTCTGGCTCGAACGCTGTTTGCAGATTAGACGATCTGGTTTATTACGACGAGTCTGCTCTTAACTTTGAGAAATGCTAAATTAAAGCAATACAATGTAACTTCTCAAAAAGCCCATTATGGAGCTCCCCCTACAGGCTGTTCCGAGAGCAACTCTTGCTTTGTCGGCCTCTCTCTTTCTCTTCCTTGCTTCATCAGTCAACGTCTTCTTCTGTTTCTTCGGTGCCTCTGCCATGATGATCGTACTGACAATGTTGCGCTAGCTTAGCCTTATACCTGGGAGCGTGAGAGGGGTCTATTTGTTTTTGCGGTAGGTGTGCCAGAAAGCAAGTCGAAGTACTTCCGCTCAGCTCCCGGGCCGGTCCAGCAAAGTTGCATAGCTCAGTTTTTTTTAAATCAGACCCTCGAAGGGCATAGGAGACAGGGCAATCGTAATATTAAAACTCATTCTAGCCGCACAATTTTTTTTCAAGCTGTTATTTTAAGGTAGAAATGTTACATCGTATTGCTTTAAATACGAGGCGGACACGGAGTCTCAGTATAGGAATGTGGGTATCGGAAGATGAGGAAGTAGCCGGGACTTGAAATTAGGTGTTTTAGATTGTTCGGGAAGTCTTTTACATGCAAAACAGGTGCAAGACTTTGACAGAGAGGGGAAGAGCACAGTCTGAGCCTCGTGTTTTGGTGCAGAAATCAGTGACGGCTGGGGTACGGAGCTATTTAAGGGCCAAAAATCTGCACCAAAGAAATATAAGACAACAACATTACTGTTTTGACCACATGAAGCATTTGAAATGGATTCTGAAATCTGAGAAAACAACTCTTCACAAATGGAAATGTTTTGTTTTTTTTCTTTCCACATTCGCTTGTCTGGATGCGTTTTCTTTAGTGCATTGAGCTCTCGGGGGCCATGAGAGGACAGAGAGCCGGAGTAGCAGTGGTAGGACCCAAAGTTTTTGCCTCATCAGACAGAGAAGCATTAAAGTGGAACTTACTTCACACATTGATTCTTTAAACCCAATAGTTCATTTGTAAGTGGAATCGACTGGTTGTCCTGTTGCTGACGGAGCCTGAGCTGCAGTCTGAGCCGTCAGCCTCTCTGATTCCAGCACAGAGCGGACAGCAGCAACAAACTGGATTTGGTCGACAGACCCCCCACCACCACCGCACACACACACACATTCATCACCGAAGAAGAGGATAAATCGTGTTTGTCTGTTCTAATTTTACCTGTCTGTTGCTATTTCAGTACATCTGCTGTTCTGTTTCTGGAACTCTTTGTTCCAATCACTCTCTTCACCGTGAGCACAACTGAAATTTGCATCATAGGTTTGAAAAATATCTCTAATACACTTTTTTTTTTACTATCAATTTCAGATCAATGGAACCGTGTTAAACAGCCCGGTCAAAATGTGTGTCCAATATGTGGTAGTTTCGCAATTCGGGTTTAAAAATTGGGATACTAATTGGATGTGTCACTTTCAGGCTGTGTGCACGGCCAACTTCAGGGAGATTTATTTATTTCTTTTTTTCTTTTTTGGTGGTCTTAAACAGCTTCCTTTTCACAGTCAGAGTGGCTCCTGCAGTACTTTTAGGAACATCACAAATGCTTTCACACGCCCTCCGCTGGGATAACTGCTCCCTGTGTCATGTGATGTCGGAGGTTTACGAGATTTCTGAGCCTATTGGGTTGTTTTTTTCACTTCATCATAGTGAGATTTATGAGGGAAAAATATGTCACTTTTAAGCATATAAATAGAAATTTACAACCCAACAATGTGACTGTATATCTTGCATTACATTAGCTGTATCTTAACCTGCCGTCTGTGCCACAAAGCAAATTTTGCATTGAGAAATAGTTTCATTTGAACTGATCCATGGTTTTCTGATGCAGTTTGGCACAGAGCAGTGAAACACGGCCCCGTCCCGTCCTCTGCCTCGCTTCAAACGTTTTTGTGAACGGATGTTGTATTATCCATCCATCAGTTTTCCATATCCAATCAATTCCATTCAGGGTCGGGTGGGGTGTACACAGGCCCAACACAGACCAATGAGACTAATGACCCCGCACACTCATGCTCACTCCTAAAGTCAACTAACGATTACCAGTTAACCCAATATGTGTGTTTTTGGATTGCGGGATGAAATGGAATTGCCTGTTGCATAAGGGTCCAAACGAATGAACAAATTAGAAATGTAAGTTTTGGGTGCATTTCTAGAGAAAATCAACCTTCAGTCTATTTCCTTTCCCTTACAATGCCTGTGTTTGCTCCTATCTGAGAGGCATTCACTAAAAATACAGCAAAAGCAAAACAAATGAATAAGTGGATTCTGAGTGGTTTGCTGCTAAAAGCTGTTTTTATAGATATCTGACTTCGGTGAGGGACAATGGGCTTGGATCTGTGAGTCGGAGAATGGAAAATATGCAATAATGTGTTGTTGGTTTTGGCTTCAAAGAGCAGGTTGTGTACAGTCAATAATGCATTCTCCAGTGAATAGACCATTCTTATTCGCAGTGATTGGAAAATCTTGAACGGCATGTGGAATGCAGCACAGTGATGAACTATTTCTTGTTCTCTGAAGGTTTCATCAGCAGAATGTTTTATTCAGTCTGTTTGGTTCGGTTTGATCAAGTAAAGAAGCAAAGAGAAGAACTTGTATTGGTGAGTAATCGTGCGTTCAAGGACTTTGGGGCTTTCACTCAAACAACCTTGAAAGTCAATGGATTTCAGTCTTTTTCTGTGGGTCTGTGTAGACTCAGGTGGAGAGGGCACAAAACAATTCCGAGGGAAAAAAAATCAAGGCAAACGGCTTCGAGCCTTTTCGAAATGGAAAGAAAATGAGTGAAAAATGTATTCATCCCAAGCTAACGTTGCATTCTTTATCTCATCGATCATTGCCAGCTTGTGCATGATATTATTACTGCCAGCAAATGCCTTCCTGTACCATTCTGTGATGCAGTAGAGCTGAAGAAGCCTCTCACTGATCACAAACTGTTATGTGAAGGGTGGGCAGTGTTGTCCATTATGTTTCTTCTTTTAACAATCAGCTCCCAGGGCTCCAGAACAGTCCCCAGCACAGAGCCAGCCTTCTTCCTCAGCTTGTTCAGTTTCTTTGAGTCACTGGCTCTGATCTGATGCTGCTGCCCAACAGATGGCTACAGAGCACAGCAGACTGCACTCTCCACCACAGACCGATAAAACATATGCAGCATCTTAGTGTAGAGGCTGAACGACCTGAGATTACTCGACACGTGGAGTTAGCTCTGTCTCTTTATGTAACCAGCCTCAGTGTTGCATTTGCAGTTCAGTCTGTTTTCCGGGGGAACATCTGTGTTTCCTCCACCCTTTCTCCCAGGACAGAAATGGTTGTTGGGTTTTTTCCTGGTCCCCCAAAAACCCACAATCATCTCTTTGCTTTTATTTGTAATGCAAAAAGAGTGATCGAGCACTTCCCTGTGCGCAGCTTCTTGTCCATGTATGATGTATCCAATAACTACTGAGTCATCCGAGTATTTCAGCAGATGACAGGACTCTTGAGTTGTTGTGGAAGTCTGAGGTTTTTCAGAGTGAAGAGAAACCGTGAGCGCACAGTCAGACGTACACTGTAAAAAAACAACTCATAAGATTTACTTAAAAAACCCTTTGTAAGTATTCGCACTCAAATGATTTAAGTAATATTTAATGCTGCAGTATCAAGTAACACTCACTTGCCAGTATCAAGTAAATTTTACTTACCATAAAACATAACAGTTTTGAAGATATTAAGTAACATTTACTTAATTACATCTACATTTTAAGTTATTTTTAGTTAAACAAATTAAGTAAAGTCTACCTGTTTTTCATAGGCAGGAACATCATTTTACTCCAAATTTTAAGTAAATTTTATATATCTGTAGTATTTGCTGTTATGAAGTAATTTAGTAGATTTTAACGATACACTTTCAGAGTAAAGTTTATGTAGTATTTCTAGGTTTATGTATATACAACTATTAAACATTTAAATTGTATGAGGAAACCAAAGTAAAACTTACTCTTCCCCCATAATTCATGTATTACGTTAATAAAATGTTTAATTTTACTTAAGAAGCTCTAGTTCTTACTAAATCTTAAAAATACAAGGTAGAAATGATGACAGTTACTCTAATAGAGTTTACTTCACCAAAAAGTCACTTTTTTCAGTGAAGGAGCAGGAATATGGTCGACTCCATCTTCATCCCGGGAGAGATGGAGATGGAGGTGGTGGTGGACTACAGATCCCTGGGTGTTCACTTGGAGAACAGACCAAATGGGGAGTGCAAAATCGAGGTTGCACTTAGGTTTTTCCACATTTGCAGCAACATGTTGCAAATATTCTATAATTCTGTGAAGGAGAGAACAATCTGCTTAGCAGCCATCTATAGAGGTGGCAGCATCAGACTCAGTCAGTGGGGTCACATGGCACTGAAAGGATCGGATTATTGACTAAATTACAATAAGAATGAGTTGAGCAAGGGTAATTATCCTTGGATATATGGCGGTGAATGAATCGGATCAGAGGCACTAAGCATGTCATACTCCGGTATGATAGGTAGCGCTGTACCCATTTCAACTATTGCTAATAGAGCCACTTCCTGTTGACCTCTTCACCAACAACAACAACAAACTCAGGCATTGGAGAAAGATGGACAACGCAGAGCAAGTTGAAGCTACGTCCCTCTACATTTGGTTTGTGATGAGCTGCTTGTTGCACAAACAAGATGCACAACGGAGCATTCTCCATCGCGTTATTTGTTTCTTTCTGACGGCGACAACAACAGGAATATCGTCTCCTTTGACTTCCGGGTCACGACCCCAGGAAAAAATCTGGAGCACGCGCAGAACGCAAAGTGTAATTCACCACGTGCTTCAGCGTCTACAAGCAGGTTTAGTGTGACTTTCAACCCAGTTATCTCAGGGTTTTAATCCGACTGCGAGTAACCCGATCCGATCCAATTTCTTGTCCGATTAAGGCAGAGATACTCATAGCGCGGCTCGTGAGCCACATGCGGCTCCTCAAGCTTTAATTGGTGGCTCGCACTCGCATAGTAGCTTATAACAATATGGTAACAATAACAATAAAAAAAATTCAAATAACATACAGCGAATACTGCACAGTATTAGGTATTTTTTTTTAATTAATTTTGTGTTTTTGTAGTATTAAAGGAACATACCACCAGTGGAGACATCAATATGTATTGAAAGTGGGCCAAATATGTAGTAGAATAGTAGCATAAATTTCTAATTTGGTGCCTTCTTGACCGAGAAAAGGCAGAAAATGACTTTTTTGTGCTTGTGGATTAAAGACAACAATCCCCATAGTGTAATGCTCAAGATCCGCAGGCCACTTCCACGAGAGTGTAGTAGTTTCTCCACCCAACTCTATGCTACCTGGAAATCATGTCACTGCCTTACCTGTTTGCACTTCCATCGAGCACCTTACTGTATACTCAATCACAGGGTCAATACCTCTTTTTTTATAGTGTGGATAATGTTTTGTGTGTCTTTATGTTCATGACAATTCTTATTTTGTGAATTAAAAAACAAAATGTCACTCCTTCTCTCCTGTCTGCCTTCAACAAAGTTTAGAATAGCATCATAAACTTGGAAGGAGGTAACTGATTTGCAACAAACCTATAATGCAATGTATACTTGTAATGCTTCATAATTTATAGTAATTGTAGGTAGGCTATGATCACAATTCTGTCGTTTTGTCATCTGAGGTAACAGTAGCTAGGTAGTTCCAGTTCTGAAATGTTGGTCGTTCAATAACTCGAATACACTTGGAGCAACATTACTAAGAAAGAACCACAACAACGTACATTTTAACCATTTAATTAAATAACTATACAAACAATACAACTGTTGAATGAATATAAAACAAGGAAACTATAGCTCCTCCTGAGCTTCTTGGTGCCCGCAGTACTGGCCGTCTGGAGCTGGGTAGTTCTGGCGGATAGCCTGCACGACACGACGCCCTCTGCCCAATCTCTCTCCTTGCAGGACCCACTCAAGAAAGTGCCGGTAGGCTGTTAGACGAAATTGTCTAGACAAAACATTGATCACAAAGTGAGTGATGGCATTTGAGCCTAGCGTGCCATAGTAGCTTGCATAACTGCAAGCTATTTGTGCAATGAACATGCCACGTTAGCGTGTTAGCAAGAGTACTCCTTGACATAGTAACAAAGAAAACAAACTTACTTTACAGAAAGACGTCCATTCTTCTGTGTCCATTGGCGCACAGTTAGAGAGCACAGGCACCACCAATTCGCCCCAGCTCGAGCCATATCTTCTCAAAATCCCAGTCCTCCGTATTGCATCCGTACCATGTTAGCTGCAGCTCTCTCTCTATTTCGTTTTCTTATTGGCGGTTGGCAAACAACTTAAAGCAGCATTACTGCAACCAACTGGTAAGGAGTGTGGATCTCATGACAATTATATGTATATATATATATATATATATATATATGTGTATATATGTATATATGTGTGTATATATATATATATGTATATATATATATATATATATATACAGGTCAGGTCACCATCGTCGTCGTCATCCGAAGGCCCCATCCGACGTATGAGGGACTGAACGTCGGTGTGTGCGCTGGGCGAGAGGTGGGTTACCATGGCGGCATTGTCATCTGGGAGGACCATGGGCGATGGGCAAGGCGTTGCAACTGGTCTGCGCGACATGGCGTCTGCTGCCCTGTTCTTCATGCCTGGAACGTGTATGATGCGAAAACGGTAGCGCAGGGTCTTTTCCTTGATGTTCCTGAGGAGAGGGTTGGGTATGTCGTCGAGTGCCCTGTCGCCGAGGAGTTTAAGCAATGGTTTGTGGTCTACCGCCACGATGAGGTCCTTGCAGCCCAACACGAAGTAGCGGGCCTTGTCCAAGGCATCGGCGACAGCGAGTGCCTCGCCCTCTAGGGGCGCGTGTCGGGACTTGGCTGTGTGGGTGAACCTGCTTCCGACTAGGGTCACTTTCCAGCCATCAGTGCAGCAGAGTGGCTTGATTGGTGTGCACCGGCAATGTCTCTGGAACAGCCAGAAGCCGACCCCCTCCTTCGACCAGTCTGTGGCGAGGCATGTGGGCTTGGACTTGTCGAAGATGTGGACGCCATGCTCGATCTCCCGGACGATTGTCTCCTTGGACTCGCGGAAGTCTTCCAGCTCCGAGGACCACTCGAAGCGCACACCGTTCTGCAGGAGCCTCCGGAATGGTTGCATACGCTCAGCCATGCTGAATGCGTAGGCCACCTGGTTGACTAGACCGAACCAGGACCTGACGTCGGTGATGTTTCGCGACCGGGGAAAGTCTCTGATCGCCTCTAGGTAACGGCCGCACGGCCGTACGTCAGTCATGGTGATGGTGAAGCCAGCGAAGTCCACTGTGGGTGAGGAGAAGACAAATTTGTCCGGGTTGAGGACAATGCCGTTCTTGCCGCAGATGTCGAGCCATTGTACTGCTTGGAAGTAGGCCCCCTCGATAGTGTCAGCCAACAGCAATGTGTCGTCCACGCACTTAGTCTTGTTGCCAATGTCCGCGACAACCTCGTCGTAGCGCCGGGAGTAACCGTCCCCCGATACTATGTACCCCTGTGGGGCTGAGAGGTATCGGTATCTCCCCCATGGGGTAATGAATGTCGTTTTGTGGCGGTCATCTTCATGCAGCGAGACACTGTGGTAGCCATTCCAGGCGTCGAACACGGTCTTGTATTTCCCACTGGGCACCTGCCTTGCCTGGTGGAAGGGGGACTGTGTGTGGTGGGTCTCACAGAGGGCATGCTTGTTCAGGGCTTGGAGGTCAACAGTGCGTCGTGGTTTGCCGTTCTTCTTCACGCATATCACCATGCGGTGACACCATGTCACTGGTGTGCCAACGGGTACCTCCTCCAGCACGCCGAGGCGAACATCCTGGGTCGAGGCCAGCCTTCACCTCGCTCTGCCAGTGTATAGCCACTGGGATGGGTGTGTGGTGGGCCACTGGCGTTGCGTCGTCGTCCAGCATGAGGCGGAGCAGTGGACCAGACATCCTCAGCAGGGGCTGGTGGGGGCATGTGTTGAATGTGCTCTGAGCGTACAGCTTAAGGAGGTGCCACCGTAAAGCCTCCCTGTTGGCCTCCGTGGCTGACATGGGAAGCGTGGTGGGTTTGGTTGGGGGCTCTGCACGTCGTGGGCAGTCACATGGGTCTGAGGTCGCCAGGTTGACCTCACCGAGTGTTGGGAACTTGTCCGATATCATGCCGAGGTCCACACAGGCCGTCCGAGAGAGGAATATGCGGTCTGAGGTGTCCGTCACGTATGCGATCTGACGCGTCTCCAACCTCCGGGAATCGCTGCTGCTGCCGGCAAACCTGACGATGGCGGCCCCAAGGATGCGTAAGCCCTCATTGTTCGCGGCTCTCATGGTCATGGACACAGGAATGAGGTTGTCTGTGCTCAGACCCAGCTGCTGGGCAACCTTGACACCGATCAGGCAGCTCTGGCAACCCGTGTCAGCCATGGTGGGTAGGGTGACGGCGTGGGTGCGTTTCCGAAGGGCCAGTCCCAGTGCTTTGTAATCCTCGTGCTCGACGGTGAGGGTGAGATGGATGAATGGTTGTGGATTAGACGAGCGCTTCATCCACTTGTCGCACATGTCGTCATACAGGTGGTGGGCTAGGGGCAGTGTGCATAGCTTTCTGTTGGCGCTGTCCATGGTGAGTGTGCATAATTCGCCGAATGCTGCTGTCTGCTGTTCCTCGCACGTCCTCTGGTGGGTGTCTGGATGAGCGGCCGCCCAGACAGACCTTGTCGAGGTGATTTTGGCGGTTGCATTTCCGGCATGTCTTGCCATATGCAGGGCATTCAGCACGCCGGATGCGCCACTGTGGTGTTTTGCCATGGCCAATCTCACCACAATAGATGCAGGTCCCCTCAGGTCTCACCTTTATTTTTTCTGTCCTCTGTCCCCCTTTGTTTCGAATGTCCAGTTCTTTCTCTCGCCGATATGAGCTGCTGATTGAGTCTGTGCTTTGGGGATTGAGCAGGCGTGAGGCTGAGCGCTTGCCTGACTCTTTGGCTTCAATGTACTCTATCATGTCTTTTAATGGCGTATTTTGATTTTTCTCGCCCAGTAAGTCAAGTTGTATTTCTTGGTCTGCTATGCCTCGGGCAATCACATCACGTAATATTTCCTCTGTAAAGTCATTCATTTGGTCGCAGGCCTTTTTAGTGCACTTCAATTCATACTTGCATGTGTCTGCCTGCCCCTTCAAGCGAGCGTGGAATGACCTGATGGGCTCCTCGTGTCCCTGCCGTATATTGGATAGGGCCACTCGGGCCACCGTTGTGTTTTCAGCACGGACGGCAAGTGACTTTATGGCTGATAGGACGTCCTTTTCATCACTGTCCACAAGGCTCTAGCCTGTTGCACGGGTGAGGTCTTTCCTTAAATCTTCCTCGCAGCATTCGAGCAGCTGCGTGACGACGTCAGAACCGGTCAATTTCGTGCCCCTCTTATATTCGTTCCAGCGGGTCAGGAAGTACGACCATGTCTCGGCCGTTCCCGCTAACGCAATGAAGGGTCGCTTGAGCTTCTCTGGCTTAGCATTCGTGTGCGGCTCTCTGGGGGCTGCAGTGTGAGTGGCCGCATGAATGTTTAGCATTGCTGCCACCACTGCTGCCTCTGCGTGTGCAGCCGTGTATTCACAGTTCTCGATATGGCAACGTACGCTCATCTTTGGTCTTACGGTTAGGGGTTTATATCTCACTCTCTTTGCTTTCGATGCACTCATTCACAAGTCAGCGGTGGTGAGCCACTCGTTAATGTATTTGCTGTTCACTCACTTGTTACTCGCATTCCAACGTTGGCGAACTCCGTTTGATATAGTCCGGATGTTTGATTATAGATAGGAACAATATTCCATTTGTTCACGTTGCTTTAATGGGTCATTGCAGTGAAATTACAATAATCAAACATGTTATCAACATGTCCCTGAATGCTGTCAGGCATGGCTTCGATATGTCTTCCACTTCCTGTTTTCTGTGTGTCACAGTAAAAGGTAACGTAGTGCAACATTCTCTAGTATTGCTTTTAGTAACTTAATTTAACAACTGTTTTCACCTGTCAAAGTGCATCCATCCATTTTTTTATACCTGCTTATTCTAGTTTAGGGTTGCGGGGGGGGGGGGGCTGGAGCCTATCCCAGCTGTCATTGGGCGAGAAGCAGGGTGCACCCTGGACAGGTCACCGGTCACAAACAACCATCCACACTCACACTCACTCCTCGGGTCAATTTAGAGTCACCAATTAACCTAACATGCATGTTTTTGGACGGTGGGAGGAAGCCGGAGTACCCGGAGTTCCCACGCATACACGGGGAGAACATGCAAACTCCTCACAGCTGGGAATTGAACCTGGAACCCTCTCGACTCTGCTAACCACAACACCAGCGTGCAGCCCCGTGTCAAAGTGCAATGGTTCTTAAATAAGAAGAAGAGGATATATTCAGGCCGTTTTTATTCTATGTATTCCTAAAACGTGCAGCTAACGCTGTTTAGATAAGGACATTTTTCACAGCAGGACACAGCAGTCCTACAATGCAGATCAGTGGAGGCCCTAAATTGGCCATGGGATTAAGATTCTATTTGATTTAAAAAAAAAAAAAAAAAAAAAAAAAAATTTGAATCAAATCAAAACACAGATTAAAAAAAGAATTTTTTCATCGGTAAAATGAGTTCAATGTGAAATCCGAAGTTTCTCTCGGTGTATATGGGGCAGCCCGGTCTCTACAAAATAATCCTGAGCACACAGAAAATACAAGTTGTACACTTATTTCTGCCAAATATTCAGTTTTTCTTTGTGGCCAAAAGAATAATCAGTAACGTCCTGACAGACCTGTTTTCTCAGATGTCTTTTGACTAAATTTCTACTGAAACACCAAAAACTTGAATGAAACCCAAACTTCGCTTCAAAAAGATGCGCTTAGTTTGACACGGTCCATATGTCAGGGCCTGAGAACAAGCGGCAAATAATTCGGAAACAATTGCAGACTGAATGGGATACAAGGGTAAAAAGTTTCTAAGATGGTTGTGGTAGCTTAGTCGGGGTGGGATCCAGACACGGTGAGGCGAGCAGGCAGGTTGTTGGTAATGGCTGGCTGGGATATTCAGGGTAAGGCGAGGCACACTAGAGGAAAAGGCAGTAGTCAGAGACACTTGGAGAACTCTGCGAAGAATCATATAGAGAGACGATTTACCACGAAGGATAGTGAGAATATCTGGCAAAGACTGGTTGCTCCTGCAGCTCCTATAGGACGTCTTAATGAGTACCAACGAGGAGCAGGTGTGGTGGCAGGAGCAATCCAGGCTGCGCCCAAGGCTCTCAGGAAAACCTGCTCGGATCCAAAACACAACAACCAAGCACCATAGTGACACCAACTAGTTTAGCTTTTGCTAAAACCCCGAGAAGTAGAAGAAGTTTCGAAATTCAAATCATAATCTTACAGATAAATGAATGAAAAGCTTATTACTGATTACTTATAACCATAAAAAACTGGGAGAGACTTAAAGCAAGTCAAACAACTCCTAACTTGTAGTTTATTTTATTTGTTGGTGTTGCTTAATCAAGAATTTCCTTTTATTTCTATGCCAGTTTTCTGCATCTCTGGCTTTAAACCTCAGTATGTATGTGTGTGTGTAATGCTGCCTTTACTTCTATCCTTAGATATATATACAAAATGAAAGGTCCAAGATAAAGAAGATTGAAAAATTGATAACTGCAGAGGAACAACAATTGCAACTGCTTCCAATAAACAGAGATGCAAATAAATCCATGTTGGAAAAGATGCTCACCCGGATTGAAAGGAAACCTGTGGACACCGAAGCCCGGTGAGCATCAGTGAAGTTCTGGTTGATATGCCCAAACAGAGACTTAGTGATTATTTTCTGAGACTTGTAATAATTCTTGTCTTGAATGTCAGTTTCGAAAAAGCGTTCAAGGACAACCAGGAGAAGAGTGACGTCATCCAGAGGTCATTTGAGGAAACATTTATCATTACTCGTAATACCTTTGCAATGTCCATAAGTGGGAAACTTTGCTAATTTAAAGAACTTCTTTAGCCTGTTATATATGAATCTAAACCCGCTCTTTCTTCTTCGTAGTGAGCTCAACAAGATTGAGGATGTCTTGAATAGTTATAAGTGTTACAGGACCATACTGTTAAAGCTGTCACCTTTGGAGTGGCGGCAGGCTCAAGAAGCAAAGACTTTGAAAGCTAGAAATGCCCAGAAGGAGCAGATTTCTGAGCCTAAGGGACCTTCAGTTGGCATGGGTAAGTGTTCAAAGCATGAGTTTAGCCCCTTCATACAGTGTTTTAAAAACCAGATAACACTTGATAACATTTGACTTTTGAGCGGAGACGGAAATGGTGAAGGCATTCAAATTGGCATTCAACTGGTCAAATGATGCTCTGGCTCTGATGTGCGTTAATAGCCACAGAAAACAGTGCAGAACTCAGGCTCCAGCAGTGAGCACAAGTGACTTTTTCATGACAGAAAGTCACGTTTATCATTTGTAACATCTCACATGAAGTCTCCGACTGCAACAATTCAACAAGAGGAACGGCGATTAATTGATTTTTATCTGTTTGCAAAATATCTGGCAGCTCACCCTCAGTCCTGCTGAGGGTATAATGCCTCTCTCTCACTGTCGCGGCTTATGGGCTTGTCTCGGAGGCAGTTCTGTGATTACATTGCAGCCATCAGAGCTCTGAGCTTAAACACTGGCAGTGGGAAAGAATTTAATTGGCTTAAAAGATCTGTTTAAACGGGATGCTTTCGGTTTAAAAAACTGTTTTAGGTAAACACCAGAGCAGCCTCGGTTCAACCCCTACTTTTTAGGAGATCTGCTCAGAGCAACATGACTTTGTATGCGTAGAAAACCAATTCTTTCAAACTTCCCCTTGATAAACATCAACAAAGCTGAAACTGAAAGGGTGGAGGCTCACGTGTTTTCAGCTTTGAGAGTGAATTCTGTTATTTGTGACAGGTGTGGAGACAGGTTTGGTGTCCAGTGCAGAACGAGCAGTGACTTCCACCTTCGAGTCCATTCAGTCCTCAACCCACAGCGACACAGAGTGAGAAGACAACACGACCCACAATCCTCAACATATTATATATATTATATGTGCATTTTATTTACTTCTACTTGAATATATAGTGTTAGATCAGGGGTCTCAAACTGAACCGTGAAAGGGCCGGTGTGGCAGCAGGTTTCTGTTCCAACCCTGCAGCAGCACAGCTGACTTGTTTCATTCAATCAACAGAACTGGTTAAGAGCTTCAGTGCAGACAGTATAACTAATCAAAAGGCTATAGATATGTCAAATATTCTGCCACTACATGTTCATTTCTCCTGAACCTGATCTCTTTGGCATTTCAGGGTCACAAATTGCCATCTGGATAGTGACAGTGATGGGAATAAGGTCAGATTTCCTAAATCTAAAACCACAGATTCACTAGATCAACACGTCTTTTGCCATTTAAGTGTTTTCTCACGGTGTGGCGTCACTCACCCTCTTTTTCCAGGAGAAGCTGGGACTATACTTCTCTAATCCCTCGCAGGTTGTGGATTTGTTGTCGGAGCTGAGAGATCAGATCATGTTTTTGATTCAAAACTCCACGGAGATGGATAAGATGCTGGAGGAGACCATTGAGTTCACCGGGAATAAAATGTGAGAATCTTAAGGCACTGATTACTGTAACTGGCAGTGCCAAACGAGTTTATGTTAAGTTAAAAAAAAATTAGGAAAATCGCAGACATGTGGCTGTAAAGAATGTGAGCAAAAACAAAAGATCAGTGACAATCCAGAAGGGTTTAAGACTGAAACAGGTTACATGGCAGTTATCAGATGTTCAATGTTAACTTGTGTTTGTGTGAAGGAAAGAGGATGAAGAGAAGCTAATGTTGCAAATAAATGACATGAAGGACAGACTCGACACAGAAAAGAAGAGAGCTGTCATGCTCAGAAAGAGGGTTCAGCTCCACGAACTATCAAAATCAGAGGACCATGTAAGGAGGCAGACAGTGCTGCACATGTGGCCTCCTTTTTCTTTTTTTTTTCTTTTTTACCCTTTTTCAGATCAAAAAAGAAATTTCATAGTAGACCCAAAGGGTAAAAGCTCATCAGAGAACAGCAGAGAGTAAACGAATTTCATTTCTGCCAACAGGAGATTATATTGAATGCTCTACGTAAGAATGTGGCAAAAGTATATTCCTCCTACTTTGAAAGTCGGTTTACCAATCTAGACACCTTCGAGAAGCTGTGCAGCGTTGAGTCCTGCGTATCTTCTCTGCAACAGCAAGTTGAGTGCATCCCTGAAGAAATTTTCACGGCACTGATGCATGTCAAGGAATGTGAAAGGAAGAGCAGGTTAGTATATTAAATACAGTATGTTAACCATTTAAGTCAGCCCATTTTGTCCAGGTATTAGATCATTCTAAGAAAACGCTTCTAATTGTTAAACTTAGATGTTAACTGCAGTCTTTTTCAGACATTTTACATGGAAACCCTCTTTCTTTTTGTGTGCTTTTTTTCTCAATCCAGGCTGAAAGAAGAAAACCTGAGACAGGAGAGGGAGAAACAGAACGAAATGCTGAAGAAGTGCTTGGAAAGATCATTGGGAGAGGTCAAGAAAATGGTCAGGATTTTGTCAGAACACCACTTGATAAAATGTGTTTTGTATTATGAGCAAATCTTCATCATGTAATGTGGGCCACTAAAACAGGGGAAAAGCTACACAAGGAATTGATCAATTTTCCTTCTCAGTAATTGAAAAACTGTACTAAGTGTCAAGGTTTTTATGTTCTCTTCTTCTAGACTGGAAGAAAACTCATGACCAGTTCCATCCTTGTCAAGCAGAAGATCCGAGTCACGGATGAGGCCGCTGCCCCCCCGGAGGACGACCTAGAGGCCGACCTCTTCTCTGAGACCTTTGATTAAAGATCAAGTACTTGCATCTGATCATTTACATGAAGTGTTTATGTATTGTTATGCCACCTTAAAAAATCTCATCCAATCACTGTCAGTGAATATTCACCAGTTTCCCTCACATCTCACAGCCTGAGAGGCTATTATTGGCTTATAAAAGAGAACACTGAAAAAAACAACTCATAAGATTTACTTAAAAAACCCTTTATAAGTATTTGCACTCAAATGATTTAAGTAAGATTTAATGCTGCAATATCAAGTAAATTTTACTTACTATAAAACACAACAGTTTTGAAAATATTAAAGGATAAGACCGGTTTTTTGACATTGGGCCCTTGATTTCACATTGTAGCATGATGTTCTACTCACCCCTGCTTGTTGTTTGTAATTCGGAGCTGTTCCGAAGATATTCGAGAGGCGTCCGGCTGCTCTCTTGAGATATTCGGCCATGAAACGGTTTCCTATGGGCAAGCTCATACATGCACAAACTATGCTGTTTATAATTTATTAATTACTCTACACCAGCACTGATAACGTGGAGGTGCGTCGCTTACTTAAAAAAATCCGGGTTACTAATTTTGAATTTTAGCCGAATGAATAAATAGGCAGCAGGTCTGGGCTGTCTGTGGCAGTAGCACGACGAGGACGTCAGTAACACCCACTTTACGACAAAAAAATCAAAATTACAATAACCCGGATTTTTTTAAGTAAGCGACGCACCTCCACGTTATCAGTTCTAGTGTAGAGTAATTAATAAATTATAAACAGCATAGTTTGTGCCTGTATGAGCTTGCCCATAGGAAACCGTTTCATGGCCGAATATCTCAAGAGAGCAGCCAGACGCCTCGCGAATATCTTCGGAACAGCTCCAAATGACAAACAACAAGCAGGGGTGAGTAGAACATCATGTTATAATGTGAAATCAAGGGCCCAATGTCAAAAAACCGGTCTTATCCTTTAAGTAACATTTACTTAATTACATCTAAGTTTTAAGTTATATTTAGTTAAACAAATTAAGTAAAGTCTACTTGTTTTTCATAGGCAGGAACATAATTTTACTCCAAATTTTAAGTAAATTTTATATATCTGTAGTATTTGCTGTTATGAAGTAACTTAGTAGATTTTAATTATACACTTTCAGAGTAAAGTTTATGTAGTATTTCTAGGTTTATGTACATACAACTATTAAACATTTAAATTGTATGAGGAAACCAAAGTAAAACTTACTCTTACCCCATAATTCATGTATTACGTTTATAAAATGTTTAATTTTACTTAACCCTCGTAGGGTCTTCGGGTCTGGGACCCATTTTCAGTTTTTGGCTTAATAAAAATGATACAACTAATAATTTTTTTCAAACTAAGATTCATTGGCCTTGGCTCATTTTCTGTGAGGAACATAAATCAGAAAAAAATGTCAATGACCCCCCCTGTATACCCCCCCCCTTCACATTTATATTACATACAGGGTCTTCGGGTCCACTGGACCCGGGGCTAGTGAAAGTGTGGAAATCATAGGTCCTGTGCACCCATATTTTCCCTTACTCCTCTCTGGGCCTCTGTGTGTGTGTGTGTGTGTGTGTGTGTGTGTGTGTGTGTGTATGTTGGTAATTTACCAACTTTGTTGCAAAATTAGAGCACCCAACACTGTCTGAACCCAGATTCCCACACATTTCACCCTCTGTCTTGCGGGAACCAATCTTGGGGACCTGACACTATAAATAGCTCTGTCAGCGTGGTTCCATACCACAACTGATCAAGATGGCAAAGCCAGGGGTGGAGCAGTGATTTTAAATGTGGGGGTGTTCCAGGGGTGACACATGAGCGCCACATGAGCCCATAGACACGACGCTGAAGTTGGCATTCGATTTGCGAATTTAATGTATGGGCATAAAAGGCCCATACGCCCATATGCAATTTCTGCATTTTGATCGCCCTAAACTAGGTCCTGTATGGAAACTACAATTGTTAATCTGCTCAAATCTGGATGGAATTATTCTAAAGAGGCTGTAGATTTATTAAAACCTTGTTTGGGATTTGTGAAACCTTTTTCTGATTTGTGAAAATGCAGAACAGGGCCATTTTAATGCTTTTTTTTCTATTCTCATCACCCTAAACTAGGTCCTGTATGGAAACTACAATAGTTAGACTGCTCAAATCTGGATGGAATTATTCTAAAGAGGGCACAGAGTCTTTAAAACACATTGTATGTTGGTGCACTACGAGGGTGGGCAAACCGTTAATATAATACATCCATGGGGCAAACGGGTTTACCTTTGAAAAATGTGGAGGGGATGAAATCATCTTGCTGTAAAAGTGGGGGTGTCGAAACACCCCCATCCCCCACGGGTGCGACGCCCATGGGCAAAGCGACTCTTTGTTCAGGCTGGCTGCCTTACAGCTGATAGTTGAAGAGACAGAGGGGTTTGATGGTGATGCAGAGGAAGTAGAATTTGAGGATCACGGACCATAATACCACAAAAGGAGGGGTGGACAACCTCGATAAGCTGGTGACTGCTTACAGCTGCAAACGGAAGACCCTACGATGGCCTCTGGTGATATTCTTTGATATGTTGGATATCTCCTTGTACAACACCTTCGTCATTTGGATGTCACTGAGCCCAGAGTGGAATGGGGGAAAGCTGCAGAAGAGGCGTCTCTTTCTTGAGGAATTGGGCAAAATGTTGGTGAGACCTCAGATTGAGAGAAGACGACATCTTCCAAGAACCCCGATCTCTGCAGCTGATGCTGTTGCAGTATAATAATTCATGTTTCTGAGAGAGAGAAGTGTTAGTAAAGATCCTTATCCTTTCATTATTCTAGATGGCCGGCAACAACAAAAAGAAGAGCTGTGAAGTGTGTGGGCCCAAGAAGGACAGAAAAACACAATATACATGCACCTAGTGCCAGAAGTACATATGCAATACACACACAGTGAAACGCTGCCCCTCATGTGTGGTATAGTCTGGTATGAAAATAGCCTTGTTCAATGGGGCTAATGTGTTGTTCAGACAGATGTTGTGTAAACTGACCTGAGTAGGTTGAATTTCTAATGAAATTAAAATAAATAATACTTGCTTCATTTGTACATTTGTTGATTACTTTCCAGTTTTGCCTGTTTTATGATGCATTTCCTTATTTTGTTACATTTTAACAAGAAAATGAACAAAAACGAGTGGCATTTTTATTCATAAATTTAATTTAACAAAGGTAAAGGGAAAAAATTTAACATGTGTTGTTTATAATACTTGCAATTGGGATGGAGTAAACATCTGCAGAGTATTTTAACAAAAAAAGGTTTGATTATGTTGAATTAAAAGCCCCCAAAAAGCAATGGGTCCACCAGACCCAGCAGGACTCCCTGTGTAACAAAAAGACGAGGAACCTATGAGGGTTAAGAAGCTCTAGTTCTTACTGAATCTTAAAAATACTAGGTAGAAATTATGACAGTTACTCTAATAGAGTTTACTTCACCAAAAAGTCACTTTTTTCAGTGCTCCTGTGCTGCCGATCACCTTCTTAGCAAACTGGTCTTCTTGTGAGGTAGTTAAGGTGGTTGTGGGGGTAGGTATTAGGTATTATGCCAGCTCCTGACATAACACTACAGGCTGAATTGTATTAAAACTGGCGAAATCAAAGAACATGATCCTCACTGCGCTGCCTGCTTTGTTCAGATGACTGTGGGCTCACAGAATGAGCAAACTGCAGTGGGTCCTGTAACTGTAGCATTCACTTTGGATTAAGAAACACAGCCATCTTAAGTTTGTTATAGGTTGGAGAACTATTCACCTTTATGCACGCACTTAAGAATACTTCAGTTAAAGACATAATCTCCATGGATGGCTGTTTACCCTGAAACTAATTTGGTACAGCTTCCATCGATTGAGAATGAGGGTTAAGAACAGACGGCATTTAAATTTAGAGCATAAGATGTTCTTTCTTGAGCATGTAAGGACATCTCGTCTCGTCGTTTCCATAGGCTCACTGTACACAAAATAACATCCTGGTTAAAAAGGCGTATACTCTTTTATTACGGGTAACATCACAGAAGTTTCTAACCCACTGTACGCTGAATCCTGTGACGTTTTCTTCCTCCGAGTCGTTTCCTGAGAGTACAAGTGGAAGCTTTAAGAAAGCAGTGGGAACGGAAGATCAATTGCAAAATGAAGAAATCAATGCAGTGAATCATGCGGCTGCTGTCTGCACGCCCACACAATGCACGGCCGTGCTGCAGTGCAAACACTGCGCAGGACCCAATGAGCAGCAAACGCTTCTCAAGGTCCACATTAAGAGTACAAACTCAAGAAGAGCCCGGGGAGGACTATAAATAAGGCGTTGTCTGTACAGCACGTGTGTTGTGTTGCTGATGCTGGAGTGATTTTCCCAGGAGAGACTGGAAACTGCTACGGCGCAGTGTGGCGTGCACTCCGACGCATCTGCATACCTGTGTGCGTCTGCTGTATGTCTGAGTGCAGTCCATGTGACTGTTCCCACTGCCTCATACAGCACAGTTATGGCACCAGCAGTAACCCACTCCTGCTCTTCTGAGTCCGGCTCTGACAGCTCTTGGCCACAGTGATCTTTCACCCTCATGGCGCTGCAACACTAAAATGCCTCCGGGAGGGTGGGTGTTTTTTTGCTCGGTTGCCTGAGCAGAAGGGAGTGGTCCCGTGTTTGTCTCTGTTTGTGTTTGTGTGGATGCTAAGAATAGCTCAACAGGCTCTCTGCAGATTGACAGTGATGTATGGATTCTGGCCCGCTGCTGCTCCTGCTGTACACACAGTGTGCAGCATGTGTCAGCAAGTTGAGGACCGGTGCCCGAAGCCTCGCTGTAAAACTCATTCTAAATAAATGAGGTGTTCAGCTGATGCTACAACAGCTAATACATTGATAATCATTTAAAAGGATCATTTCTTTTTTTGATGGGGTTGTGTGCCGGAGGAAAGCTGCTGGCAGTCAGAAACATTCCGATGATGCTGCATCTTCTCCACTTTCTGCACTGAATCCATTAGAAGACTTTCGAAACTCGCTCATATATATTCCAACACCGTAGTACAGGTTGCATTAGAAATTCAGTTTAGGAGCAGATTCATTTGTCAATGGTCGGATTCATTTGTCAGTATCAATCCACTTCCGCATTTCAGAGCAGTTATGTTTGTGCAACGCAGCCAGGCTTCCTTTGTGTGGGCTGCATGATAAAAGCTGAATCTTCTCTCAGGGATAAAGGGCACTACACCAGTGATGTTTCCTTGTAAACTAGTGTGTTCCTCTTCAGCCTCTCTGTGGGCTCACGTGCCGTTCTTTTTTTGAAATGCAAAATACGCAGATCGCCTGACACTTCATTCCCAACAGCAGTGCGTTGTATGAATGGAGGGAGTGGAAAACATAAAGATCATTAAAAACTGTTGCTGCAGTTAAGAAAAGAGGAATGCTGCCAGAATATTGTTGTTTGTTCAGTTGTGCACCTTAATAGGTTGGACTTATAATAACCTGAAGCAATTGGTGATTGATTTATTATTTTCTGAGTACCATCTGAGAATTATTGGTTATATTCAATATGTACGATTCATTTTTCTAGTCTGTGTGCATATGACAGACTCTTTGGCAAATCAGTTCAAGATGTAAAAACATTGATTTTTTTTTTTTATCACATTATGCATCACCAACTGAAAGTATGGTTCCCATGGTAACGTCACATACATACCTATTATATCTTTTCATGACTATAAACTCCCGCCTCTGCAGCTTTACCAGCTTTAGACAAGCAAAGTGAACACGACCACTTCAGTTATTCCTTACAGACGGCAACAACAAAGCAAACTGCACCTGTCAATCATCCTGTTTTTTTCTCTCTCCTCCCTTTCCAGAAATGAAATCTAATCTGATCTTGTCCCGTCTCTTACTTGGTGTTTGATGTCTTTATCCCCTCTTCCTCTGGCAGCTTTGTTTGGGCCATAGCTGCATCTGCAGCAGTGTTTTTTTTTTTTTTTCTCCTTTTTCATTATGATGAGAGTGTGTGAAGTGATACTCCTGTGCTGTGTTGGAAACCACGGCTGCGAACGCCGTTATCTCCGCCTCCAGGTGCTCCCGGGCAGTTTCAGGCCCAGCAACGAGTCTGTAACCCAACCCAGGGTAATTGTTCTGCAGGAGAACAAACAAACACCCATCTCCATCCAAATTTAGATGCAGGGAAAATAAAAGGTCAACCTCATTTATTGCATCGCACTTTCTTCTCGTCTGATACAGCGTGGTTTTCTATTAATATCCTGTCCTTCTCAGATGTAAAAAGAACCCTGTGAACTAGTAGTTGTCAGGCTGTTGGTACTTTGGTTTATATATTTGATGGCACAGTTGACCTTATGAATGTTGAGAAATCAGCCCCCAAATTCAACAATATGGATCCAAATCATGTTATATGGATCACTCGTTTAGTTATTTCATGTCTATAAACTAAGGATGATCTAGAAGTCTGAAGCAAATAACCACATGAGGCTACATAATGTTTTGATTAAAATATATATGAAATATAAAATCTACGTAGACATTGTACACATTGTACACATTGTTCTACTAATCCTTTTCTGATCTACGCATGATAAACTGTTCTCAGCGCATCATCGAACTTGATCAATCTCGACTGATGGAGGCTAATTCTTACATTAGTCAAGAGGTCGGAGGGCAACAAAGAGTTGCTCCGAGTGATGAAATTCTGAAAAAATGGTCTTTTAATTGTGGTCGTTCGCCCTGAAACTTAAAGAGAGATAAAAGCTATTGATGTAGCATCTTCACCTCTAAAAGAGCTCCTGAAATGAAAAACTGGTGGAAGACGGCAGGAAGACTTTCAGGAGGCCGAGGGGTTCCTCACGAGAGGAAAGTGTTTGTTACAAGACCAAAAAAAACTCTCTGCTTTATGAAGCGGTTAAAGGGAGACGTGCCAACAAAATCTAAAAAACGCTTAGAGAAGCGACTCGCAGTCAAATGTTTAGACAATCAGCTATAAAACTAAAACGACTAATGACAAAAGTTAAGAATATGTAAAAGACAAAAGGTTCAGTGAGTTGAAGTCTGGTTAAGTTCTGAGCTTTGTCTTATAAACACTGAGGCTGCTGAGGTTTGTTTGATGTGCTTCATCTGCAGAGAAAACTCTTCAGAGAAAATTGCCAATTTTTTTAAAAACAAGGTGTTTAAGCTGTTATTTTCAGAGGCAGAATATGGACAACACTGAGCTGTTATCTGCACCTATTACTTTTAGAGGGACTGCAGACATCTTTCTCATCAGTCAGTCCTTTTTTTTTTTTTTCTTTTTTGTCTCTCCGCCAAAGCACCAATACCAAGAAGAAGCTGCTGCTCTGATTCCATGTACCTGTAGACTGTCATCAGGACACCGTTGAGGAGCTCACTATGCCTGCTTCAATGCCAGTTTAAAGGTTCAATAATACATGTTAGAAATGACACTACCAGGAACATACAGTGGGAAATTCATCACTGTTCAGCTTTGGGTTTAATGATCTCGACTTCATTTCGGTGTCTGAACGTGTTCACAGGTTAACTGCAGCTACAGAAAGTATCCACCGGGGGGCACTGGTGTCCATTACATTAGCACTCCCAGTTCATATTGGAGCCCAAAAACTAAATCATTATTTGAGAAATAAGACTTGAAATGTGGGGAGCACTTGGGTTAATGAAGTGTGAGCACAAGCTGTAGTGCAGCGCTGCAGAAACTCCCTACTGCGGTTCCACTTCTCATCTTTGGATTTCATGAAGGAGCACAAATGGCAGAGCCCTAGAATAGCACAGGAAAGATGGCTGTAAGGCTATGGAGGCCAATTAACAGCTGGTGTGGAGGTTTAAACATGCAGCATCATTTAACTCGGTGCTCTTATAAAAGAGCTGCTTCCAGCTAAGAGAACACTTGGAAACCGAACAGCAGCTGCAGCAGCCGGCATTATCACTCTTTCTTTTATCTTTTAATGGTTTGGGAACTGAGAAAAATACTTTGGCAAAGGAATCTGTGTCCACTCCTTCTGAGATGACACTATGAGATTTCTGCTCACCACCTTTCCCTGCCATGTGTTACCTCTGAGTCTCCGTAACTGAAAAAGTCAAACCTAATATATATATAATAGCAATTCTCTGGCACCCCAGCTGCTGGATTATGAACTATTTAATTGTTTTTTCTTTTTTTACAGTATAGCCACTGCATTCAGTTCAGGGTCTTGGGGGGCGCTGGAGCCTATCCCAGCTGTCATCGGGCAGGCTTTCCTTTGGACAGGTTGCCCATCACAGGGCCAACGCAGACACAAACAACTATTCATACTCACTTCTAGGGTTGATTTAGAATCGCCAATTAACCTAACGTGCATGTTTTTGATTGTTGGAGGAAGCCGAAGTGATCGGAAACAACCCACACATGCACACCACCGTTATTGATGTTAGTAATTACACCTGTATTGAAGAAGGTCTTCTTTTCGGATCCTCTCAGCTTGTCAACCCCCCACTTGCACTCACCTCTTTGCCTTCCCCTCTGTAATTGATTGGATTGGTCGGGACCACATTAGAATTGATTGCTCTGCATTGATCCCTGAGAAGTAAACTGAGTTACAATCTCCTTCTACCTTTCTCTCTCCTTCCTCCACGACATTTTTTTTTTTTTAAAGCTGCGTGCGCAACACAACCCACTGTCATTCTGTTTACGCTCATGTACCAGCAGAATATTCTTTTGCACATACTGCTTTGATAAATAACACGAAAGAAGGTAACAGGTGAACAATTACTGGGTATTGTTGAAGGAAGGTCTGGAAATATGTAAATAATATATTGATGGAATTCTTTGTCACGTTTTTCTTGATCACAAAATACTGAGGAACCACTTATCCTCCGTTTAAAATGTGTGTGTGTGTGTGTGTGTGTGTGTTTGTGTGTATGTGTGTGTGTGTGTGTATGTGTATGTGTGTGTGTGTGTATGTGTGTGTGTGTGTGTGTGTGTGTGTGTGTGTGCTGCTCTGTAACAGCACAATATGAGAATGAATGTGATGACGCAACAGGAACAATGTCATTGGTTATTACTTGAGAGACCACTTCTGTCTGAAGAGACCCGAGACGTGCTTCCTGGAAATGTTTCCATAATTGCAGTGTTCCGTCTCAAACATCCTCTCAGCACAAATGGCTCACCAATCTCTTTGATACAGATTGTAATCAGTTCAGGAACGGAGGAGAATGATCTCCCGAGTCATTTTGCGCTGTAAATCTCTTTCTTGTTGTGTTTATTAATTCTGTAAAGTTTGAGGCAGCCGGGGGAAGCTGCGGTAAACAATCATGCAAATGGAAGAGATGAAAATGTTCAGTGACGGTGGCCCATTTTTAATCACCAGTGGTATTAGTGTGCTTCACAGAAACGGCACAAAGACAGCAGAAAAAGGTGGAACAGAGAAACCTATGGCTCGCTTCTAAACAATGTTTTTTTAGGTCAATTTTGTCATTTTCACAAAGGCTTTTTGTACTTTTTCTGGCTGAATAAGAATCGCATGAATGCCAAAATTTAAACACATTTAACTGAAGTGCGAGCTGTGGAACTTGCAACAGTCCAGGGTGCATCCCTGCCTCTGACACAATGATGGATGGATGCTGAGCTGAGGATAAAAACCTGGTTATTCCCACCACAGCAGAAGATATGCGATCATTAGCAAAAATGTGCTAAATCTCAGCTAATTGAGCTAATTTGGTTGAGTTAAGTGAAGACAAGTTCCATATGGAATGTATGTCTGATAAATCCAAGTTGTTGAGATACATCACTGAAGCAGCAGTTCAGCAACAGCAAAGTGGTCAAATTATTAAGAATAAATAAATAAATGTTTTTTGGAAAAAGACTCCCTGCTCTCTCTGTTTGCTGGAGTCAACAATGTTGGGTGAATGTAACACGTGGCTGGACTGCGTGTGCCTTAATCTCACCAGGTCAGCAAATACACGAGGAGTCCACGCAGGCCGCTCTCTTCTGAGAGACCTGCATTAGGTTGGTGTCCAGAAGCAGACTCAAGACCAAAGTTCAAGATAAAGGCCGGAAATTAAAGTAAAACCCATTTAAACCAATCTAAGTGCATTTATATTCAAATTTGATTCGAGCCTGAATTGAATTAGCCAACAAAATAGTTGGATTTTTGTCAGATCTTTGCTAGAGAATCAATGACGCCAAGTTACAGGAAACTCAGGAAGTTCAGACCAGTCAGCATCCTCTACTGTCAGCGACAGGCAGGTTTCAAATATAAACACGGGCAACGATGTCAACTCCTATTCAAAGACATGCTTCTCTTATCATGCTTTGTTGACTCATTGTTTGATGATGGTGGTTGCATCCTTCACCATATTACCTGCTAGATATTTAACACGTGCCTGCTTTTTCCGAACAGTTTGGATGGAGGACCTCCCACATTGTTCTTCGTGACGAGTCGTCTCATGTGCCATGTTATGAATTAATGGCAGTAGATGTAATCTGATGCTCTTCAGCAGTCGACTAAAATTCACATCATTATCAGGATCACAGCTTATCCAGATCAAACTATTCTCCCACACTGGAAAAAATGCCCCTCCAAAAATAAGTAAAAAAACAGCAAATACAAGACGTTTTTGCTTGAAATAAGCAAAATAAATCTGCCAATGGAACTAGTGAAAATCGGCTTGTCAAGATTTCTTGAAATAAGATGTGATATTTAGGACTTTTGAGATAAAAGTGATCTTGAAATTAGCTTAAAAACCTCTTCAAATGTAAAAAGAAAAAAAGATTGTTTCATATGAAATGAGACTCAAAACAATTTGTTTTGAAGACTTTTTCATTTAACAAGATATTCCATATATATTGTCTTCAAACATGTCCCTATATCTGGCTGAAATAGTACTTGTTAGGCACTTATATTAAGTGTAATGAGATATTTTGAGTAGAAATGAGACAAATATACTTGGTAAGACTTTGATTTTTTTCCAGTGCAGGAGGTACAAATTCCCCAGGTGGGCGTGTTTACACAAATGAACCCTGGCATGGTCCATGTTTATGCTGAATCCTGCTCAGAACTCCACAATTTCTGACCACCACCTTTAAAAAAAGGTAGGATGGAGGACGTGGGCACTCCAAGGGAAAGAGAAGCAAAGACCATGTTCATGATATTTGGTGTGTTAAAGTTTGAATTGTTCTTACTGAAATGATTCAATACATTGTGTGTAATGCCTGCTGTTTGTCCTCATCCTTATGTTCATGCATCCAGTTAAACGCTGATGTGTTGCCATGACGACAAACGCTCACATTTCACACTGATGTCGCTCTTCTCATTACTTTTGATGGAATTCTCCAATTTGTCAATACTGCATCGCACCACATTTATACACCTCTAATGTCAAAAACACTTCAAAGAGCTGTAAGTGAGGGCACACGTGTGCACCCTCACTCATTGCTCCGACAGCTGCCTCTGCTCTCCCCCAGGTGCATTTCAAGAATATGAACATCCTTCAAGAAGATTTTTCTGAGACTGAACTCTGGCAGGAAGATGAAGGACAGAGGAGACAAATGGGCACACAGTGAAGGAATAAGAACAGCCTTGAGAACAGTTTTTAGTATTTTCATATTGCGGGCAATTCAAATTTATGACCGTTGATATCACAGGAACGAAGCCTTTTATATTTTATGTGTGAGCTTCAACAATTAACCTATTAAACCTCGTGAAATTTTCTAATCTTACCTTGTATTAACAAATGTCATTCATTAAGAGCTAAATAGTGTAGCCACTGTAATTCTTGTTTTCTGCTCTGAAAAGCTGATCCAAAAGACTGCAGCCAGTTCTGATAACAGAAAAGATTTCTCAAGTTTTAGTTTCTCTCTATTGGCTCCCTGTTGAATTCGGAAAAGAACTCAAATATGTATATATATTTTTGATCTCAACTCAACTTTATTTATTATAAAGCCCTTTAAAACAGCCGTGGCTGAAACAAAGTGCTGTACATGAATAACAACATGAAGTATAAGACATAAAACATAAGAACAATATAAAAACAATAATAAACGATAACAATATTAAAAACGTTAAAGCAAAAACAGAAACAGAGTCTCATGCTGGGTTAAAAGCCAGGGAATAAAAATGGGTTTTAAGACGAGTTTTAAAAATGGGGTGGAAAGGTGGGGAGAGCCCATTTAAAGATTTAAAAACAATTAAAAGAATCTTAAAATGGACTCTAAAATGCACAGGCAGCCAGTGGAGGGAGGCTAAATTGGGAGTAATGTGGTCCCTCTTAAGTGTTCCAGTTAGGAGGCGAGCAGCAGCATTTTGGACTAACTGGAGACGTGTGAGGGAGGACTGGCTGACTCCAAGAAAAAGTGCATTACAGTAATCCAGCCGAGATGTAATGAAGGCGTGTATTACTGTTTCAAAGTGCGTATGTGCAAGGAAGGGATTCACCTTTGCCAGCTGCCTAAGATAAAAAAAAAAAGAAAGAAAGCTGGACTTCACTATTGCACCAATTTGCCGGTCCAATTTAAAATCACTGTCCATCTTAAAACCCAAGTTTGAGACTGTTGGCTTCCTGTATTACACCAAGGTGCCCAAGTCAACAGGGGGTTCGCAAGAGTCACTTCTGTTTTATTTTCATCGCATTTTAAAAAGTTCAAGGACATCTAGGCTTTAACGTCTTCAAGACATAACACAAGTGGTTTCAGAGAGAAAGCATCCTTCTTCCTTAGTGGCACATAGATCTGGCTGTCATCAGCGTAACAATGAAAAGAGATACCATGCTTTCTCAGGATGGAACCCAGGGGCAGCAGGTACAATGAGAAAAGCAGGGGCCCTAAAATTGAACCCTGTGGAACCCCATATGACAGCGGAGCAAAGCAGGACTCAGAACCACATGGTTCTGTCTGCCAGGTAGGACTTGATGAACTTTTCTGGTTCCTAGAGTTTCTAAAAGTAGAATGGGAGGCAGAGCCTTCAGATATCAGGCTCCTCTCTCATGGAACCTGCTGCCAGTTTGGCTTCAGGAAACAGATATCCTCTCTAGCTTTAAGATTAGGTTTAAAACTTTCTTTTTTGACAAAGCTTATAGTTAGGGATGGCTCAGATGATCCTGAAACATCCCATAGTTAAGATGCTATAGGCCTAGATTGCTGGGGACATTTTTGTTGTGTTAAAAGAATATTCTGCATGATCTGTTGGTATCCTCAGCTAGACAATGGCTGGCATTTTATGAGCAGGACTCATTTTGATTTAATTGGATTATAGTTGAATTACAATTAATCCAATTATAATTGGATTGAATTAAGACTGCATCTTTAAAGCGCTTTGAGATGGCTTTAGTTGTGAATTGAATTAATTTTAAATTGAAGCTCGTTTCTCCTGTGGAGCTCTGCCTCAAAATTGTTACCACACTTTGCATTAGACTGATTAATCATCACTGATGGATGAAATGAACACTAATTCTCAAATTATGCCTGCAGCCTTGTAAATGATACAAATAGCATGTGTTCGGTGAAGATGTCGGTTGGGAAAACAATACCGGCATCAAACTAGCTTTTTTCTACGTACAAGTTGTATATTTAAGTATCCTTTTCAGTTATGCCTCAAAAGGACCCTGTGATGAGTTGAAGACCTTACCTCTAATAATGTACGGCTTTATATGGGGTCATTCATCAGTTTCAGGGCCTCAGTGATTTCATGTTGTAAAGTGCCATGATTTATATGGCTTTCAAAATTCCATTTATGGTCTTTCTGTAGTAATAGCTCATCATCTTATGGAGTTATGGAATTTTCGCCCAGCTCTCCTTCCCCCTATTTTGCCCCGTGGAGGGCAAAGTGAAAAAAAAAAGCAAGAGAAGGAAAACAATAGGCTCTATCAGTGCTGTTGCATTTCCCACCAACAGAGGTCATACTGTGGACTGATTACAGGAAGCCCGCTACACACTATGTGACCATGTTTTACCTGCTCTATTCTAGTCTTGTACCAAATTTGAGTGCCTCAGAATACACAAAACATATCACTTTGGTGTTTGACTCTCTCCCTTATAAGATCTTTCAATATATACCCAGGTGCCTATGGTGAAATGTGATTCAGGGGTGATTCATTATTAAACAGCCTGATACAGTTCTACACTTTTCTTTAACAAAGACAATATTTTTCTCTTATAACTCATTTTCTATAATTGTGGCAAAATGCCAATTAAACTGGAGATATTCATGAAAAGACCAGGAAATCACAAGTATTTTTTTCTTAGTATGATGTCGAGAAGGCAGCTTGGAGATGGGTCTAAAATTGGTGATGATGATGATGGAGCTTGGTCAATAATTCAATTAATGACCAAACTCCATCATATCTTAAAGATCTCACAGTTGGATATTTTTCCAACAGAGCACTTCACTCTCAGACTGCAGGTCAGTTCCTGGTTCCTGGACTTTCTATAAGTGGAATGGGAGGCAGAGCCTTCAGTTATCAGGCCCCTCTCTTGTGGAACCAGCTGCCAGTTTAGCTTCAGGAAACAGATATCCTCTCTAGCTTTAAGATTAGGTTTAAAACTTTCTTTTTTGACAAAGCTTATAGTTAGGGATGGCTCAGATGATCCTGAAACATCCCATAGTTAAGATGCTATAGGCCTAGACTGCTTGGGACATTTTTGTTGTGTTAAAAGAATATTCTACATGATCTGTTGCTCTCTTTTTTTCTTAGTATGATGTCGAGAAGGCAGCTTCTCTCAACAACAACACAAGCTTGTAAAGCTTCAGCAATGATAGACCCAATAAAAGCTGTAACTGCTTTTAACCTCCATGATTTGTGTCTAAGCTGTGGTGGGAAACACCTTCAGTATCCATGTGTTTATCTTGAGGGTTGTTGTTCTCGCTTGTGCTAGCAGTGTTACATGCAGGCACCAAAGAGTGGATATAACTCTGTTTTCATAATGCAGAGAGTAGTTTTGTTTGACCACTGGCTTCACATTGGTAATGTCATATTTCTGCTGCCACAGTAGTTTCTCTTTAGCCTTTATCACACATAGATGGCTGCATCACTCTGTTAAAGCGATGGCATTCAGTCATTCACACACTGTTCACTTTTCCGTCAATGCTACTCATTCTTTATTCAGACACACCTGTGGAAGTGACGGAGAGACCCACAGTGTGGGTGGGATATTTGTGATTTGCTTAAGATTGGATAGTTCATGAAGTGTGGTATAATATAGGGGTCTTTGTAGGGTCAAAGTTTCCTCATAACAACATGTGATATCACTTTAATGGATTCTCTGAGTATAGAATTATTCAACGGTGTCACGATAGACGTTAAGTCGAGGAAAAGGTGTTTTCATCAACCGCTACTTTGTGGCACAACCAGTGCAAGCTGGATGCTAATATCATGGTCAGAAAAAGAGCAGAAGCTTCAGCTGCTCTTAGATACTTAGTTTGCTGTAGCTAATTGTTGTGGAGAAAACTATGTGTCATCAGTTTCTATTCACCCTCAGTGTGGGTAGGTCTCAGCCTGGCCACCGCTATGAAAACTTCTGCCTCTACCACTGGTTGAAAATTAAGGAGCCCAACAAAGGAATTACACAAGGCAAGGAGCAGCCAATCATCTGGAGAGAAGGACCTTTAAAAACTTAAAGAACTTGCAGCACACTGCTGAATATGATGGTTTTCAGAGGGAATTTAGAAGTTGGTATGTCAATACTGACTGAAGAAGCTATGCTTTCGATCACTTGCACTACAGCTCTTCATGAGCGGGACAATGTGAGTTGCCTTTGTAACAGACAAAAGAAAAAAATACTAAACTGTAAACTGTCATATGAATGGAGCCATGTGTTTATCTTCTGTCATCCAGGTTCAACAGACACAGGAACCAGAACCTGGCCACTGATGGTCAGGAGGATTGTGTGTGCGTCACATGCAGGACTTTGGGCAGATAACCCCCTTGAGGTCATGTGCCAAAGATTTTGCCTGTGACAAATATTCAATCAACATTAGATTAATTCGGGGAGCTCTGTGGCGTAGTGGGTACAGCAGACACCCCATGTACAGAGGCTGTAGTCCTTGCTGCAGCTGGCCCCTGTTCCAATCCCGCATTGGACGGCCCTTTGCTGCGTGTTATTCCCCCTCTCTCTGCCCCCTGCTTCCTGTCTCCCTTCACTGTCCTATCTAATAAAGGCATAAAAAGCCCCAAAAAATAATAAATAAAAAAACATTAGATTAATTCCTCTTGTTTTTCAATTTGATGAAAGAATTACGAGCAGCTGTCTTTGGAGGCAGTTACACTGAGATATCTAGTCTTTGTACCTTGTATATGTAAAGTGTTCTGTATGTTCTGATGCTCAACATCATCAGTGTGATTGGAGCTCAGAGTACCGTACGCACACTGTCAGTTTTGAACTTGTCGTGGAATTCATTGAAAGTAATCTCATCTTTGTGGCCCTGCGGAACCGCTGGAGAGCCTGAGACCACAGACTGAGCTGCTGTCATGAAAGGCCTCAATAGGCCTGTTTATAAATGTCCTGGCCTGGAGAGTGACTGCTGGCCAGAGGTCTTTATCTTACTTTTAGCTTTGCAGGCAATCTACTTTTCCTCTGATTAATTCCCCCGTGTGTGTCTGTGCGTGCATAAAAGCAGCAATAGACGGGTTATCTTCTTATGAGGCTGCTACACATCCCTGCAAAACAGATCACTTCTCATGTCATCATGGTGCCAGAGCTGTTGCCATGGTGATAATCTTCTTCATCTCCTGTACTTGCAGTTTACATCATCACGATGATGAGAAGGTGGCGGGGCAGGACAGGCTCATTGCTGGAAACTAAACAAACTGAGTTCAGATTATCCATTACTGTGAGATGCTTTATAAGGTCATGAGTGATACAGCGGTTGGTATTTAACACAGGACATGATATTGCTATTGACAGCAACAAATCAAACCGAAAGGTTAAAGCCTCCAGACAACAGTCAGCTCCCTGAGCTCTGCGTGGAGGCTGCTGTGTCAGTCTGGGGTGAGAGAAGGTTTGAGAGCTGGTCAGGAGGCAGACAGAGCAGCGCCTGGATCTTCAATAAATCCACATCCTCTGAATTTATGATGAGAAATCAAGATGCTGTTGGCCTTAAAAAACTGAAGCAGTGTGTGCAGTTTTAGAAACTGCATCTGAGGACAGAATTATTGGATTTGTAGCACATTCAACCTCAACAAATGCCTCGATGACTTGTCATCCTCTGTGATGGGCTGAGGTACATAAAGTGCGATTTCTCTCTTTATGTCATAGGTTTGAAAAAAGAATGGAACCTGTGAACTAAGACATTGTCTAAGTCCTCAAGGAAAATGACTGACCTCGACCTCACGGTTAGTAAATACATTCAACTGGATGTAGAGTGTAACACCAGGGAAGATCCATGTCAGCACTGTGCTGTGGATTTATGTTGAATTCTATTTGCAGCACAGAAGTTGCAGGATGTTTAATTTGTATTATACGTTTGCGTGAAGATGACAGATGGAGCTTTCTGTCACTCACTCTGGTTTTACACGGTCTGACTAGCCAATAGAAAACAAAGTAATTCATTCTAATTATGCAGACAGCATCCAGTGTTTATCAAAATTCTTGTTTTGTTGTCACATGGGAGCAGTTGTTCTCAGCGTTTAACAGTCAACCGTTATTGACTGTTCCATGGATTAATGCCTACATTCACTATAAATGCTAACCCAGTACCAAACAACTAATCTATTTGCTTGTGAAAGTGGCGAGGCATTCATCTAATATAGAGCCAGACCTTTTGTCAGGAGCTGCGAGAGAACAAAACAAAACTCACATATGTCAGATGGACGCATGTACAGACTCATGAACAAAAAGGTTGCTCCACATCTGCTGGATGTGTAAAGAGAAGAATGTATTTTATAATAGAATCTTTCATTTAGACACAGACCCTGCAGTTCTGGCAAAGACTTTGGTTCATTTAACGCATCTCTTAAAATACTGCAAAACTTAAAGTATGTACATTATACCTCAACAAAACTTCAAAAAATACTTTTCTAGCCTTTGACTCAGCAGGTTAGACAACTGCACTTGTGTTTTTATGTATTAACTTGTTTCACCTTTCTTATTGCCCTCTGTGGCTAAAAAATACTCCTCTTGAATTTTTCTGCAGCTGTTTTTTTCCCCAACACCAACACCAAGGAGCATAGCAGCCGTGTTATCAAGTCCAAGTTGGCCATATTTTGTAGAATTTGTTCTCTGATTCCCGAATAGTGTATGTAATCTTCTCTATATTCATCCAGGATATCGTGTCTCTGAGACAATGTGAATAGGAAGGAGGAGCTGGGTCCTTCCACTTAAGTGAAATAGCTCGTTGGGCTAGTAAAGAAGCAAGAGCCAGAAAGTTGAGCATAGCTTTAGGTAAGTTCAGATCTGGAGCAATGCCAAAGATACCAGTTAAGGAATTGGGCTCACTTCAATGATGAAGGATTTCTGATAACGCATGGAAAACCGATGTCCAAACATTAACTAAAAAGGGACATGTCCAATACATGTGGTAGAGCGAGGCAGGTGAGCCTTTACATTTATCACATGGAGGGTGGACATCAGGGTACATTCGCACTAATTTGGTTCTTTGATATTTCGATACGATGCACTACTTTAAATTGCAAAAGTGCATGTCGAGAACACACAGAAGAGGAGTGTATCCGATCAAGCACTGAGTCCCGTGTGTCCTCTGTAAAGGTATAATTTAGGTCTTGTTGCCAAGCAGTTCTTATAGCTGCCATTAAAGGGCAGCGCAGTTTGGAAATAAGGTTATATGGATTAGACATGAAACCTTTAGAAGTGGGGTTAACAGAAGGAAATATATCAACAGGGCTGACTGGGGGTTCATAAGGACTTTGGGTCTTTAAGCACCGTATCAAATTCCTAATTTGTAAAAAAATAGAAAAAAAGTGGGGTTTGGCAATGCCAAAATTTTCTGTTAGTTGAGAAAAGCTCTCAAAACAATTATCAATGTATCAATCCTGAAAGCATCTAAAAACTTCTCTGTGCCAAATCTTGTATGCGCCATCAGCCATTGAAGGAGCAAATAGGTGGTTAGCAGCAATTGGCCTATTAGGTGAAAAAAGCTGTAGTCCAAAACTTTTCCCAAATTGGCCCCAGATTAGCAAGGAATGTTTAACTCCTGGGTTGCTCTCGGGAATATCCGAAGCAAGTGGAAGCCTAAGAGGGCAGGTAAGGAGTTACTAGCACAGACCTCCATTGTCAACCAACCTGGGGAAGAAGGTTCAAGATGGAAATGTCTCCAAAATAACAAACACCTAAGGTCGATTTCAGACCAGAGCGTGGCGTGGCGGCAGCGAAACGACGGCAGTCTTACGCCGGTTATCAGGCGGTGTGTTCAACTTGGCTTTTCACACCGGACAGTCCGCGACCGCGGTAGTTCTGCTCCAGCCCTGTCTGCATTCCCCATTCATTTCAACGGGACACCGCCGGCCGCTGCCGGCCGCTGCCGTCCAAATTCCGCTCGAGTTCTATTTTCCAAAAGCAGCGCGGGACGGAGGCGTCTCCGCGCCGCTACCGCCCGACTACCGCCGCGTCGGTGTGCAAGGACAGATCTGTTTCCATGTATTTTCACCTCCGCCGGTGAAAATCGCTTCCGTTCCGCCACGCTTTGCCGCCCTGGTCTGAAATGGCCCTAATATTCGCTGCCCAGTAGTAGTATTGGAAATCAAGCAGAGCCACTTCCCAGACTCCCCTATGCACCAGAAAGACTAAGACTGCCTCTCCCCTGTGAGAAGGGAAAATAAAATATTTTGGCTCATTCTGAACAGCGTCCTGTTAAACACATACATCCAAAAGAGCAATAGCGCATACACCTATGTGCTGTTTACTGTGTGCAAACGTTTGGCCTGGCAGGTATGACTGTGTGTGCTGCTCTTGGTGAGACAGCCTGACAAATCAGCCTTCAGTAAAGCAAGGTAATAAGAAAATTCAAGGTCTGCCATATTTCTATTTTTCAAATTACTGCATATGTCTGAGCTCCAAATCCCCATTCTGCTGGATCAGATAACACATAGCAAAATGAGTTAATGCTCATCAATACTGAGCTGAGACAGGCTGGAAATCTCTGTGGTTATTCGGAAAACAGATCGTCTCTACAGAAAAATGGCTCAGCTGAGAGCTTCTGGCCCTTTGCAGTGCTAGAGCTGTAATTGTCATGGAAATGACACACAAGTGTTTATTAATGACAGAGGAGAACGGGTGAGAATGGAACTCCTGTCTTTAGTGCTAAAATAGAAATGTGGAGGTGACTGAATAACAACTCAAATATCACCATAAATTAGTCTGATAAGTCAAAAGAGCTCTGCTTCCAGTATCAGCCAAAGGTGCTTTTAGCCCATATATTAAAGATGGGAGAGGTGGACACGATTTGCTCAGTTGAACTGTAGAACAGTCTTGGTAAACCCACCATGACATCGCTTTTGGTGCAATGGTTTACCAGCTGTATCCTCAGAGCAAAAAGATTAGATTATAACTTCAACCCCAGTCCTGAGCCTAACTCTGGCCTTCGAGAAAGGATAAAACATTGACAAGTTGCTGAGAGGTGTGTGTGAAGCGGGTGGGGGGACGTAAGACACAAGAGATGGTTGTCGGCTGAGTTTCTTCCTCTTTGGTTTAATACAATGTTGAACACATGATTAAGACATCCAACTGAAATACTTTACTTTAAGAGTCGCTTGAAGCAGAATTCGAAGACATTAGTGATCCCAAACCATATAAACTGGAACTGTTTCCAGTTGCACTAATGGCTCAATCTGGAACACTCGGAAAAGAAAACTGCCTGTGGAGGCTTCTCATAAATTAGTTTGTTTAAATGAGTTTTTATTTTCTTTAAAGTGTATTTTATTCTATTGAGCACTATTTCCTTACAGCAAGAGCGTTCCCTGTTTGACTCTCAGCAGGGGCCTTTCTGTGTGGAGTTTGCATCTTCTCTCGGTTTTCTTCCTTCACAACTGCCTGGATTATCGACTACCTTACATGTAGAGCACAGTTTGTTAGACTTAAGGTTTGCGTGTCTGAGAAGGTGGTCAGCAGCACAGGAGCACCACAAGGGACTGTACTCTCACTGTTTCTCTTGACTTTGTACACCTCAGACTTTCAGTGATGACTCTGCAGTTTGGCGTATCAGTGATGGAAAGGAAGTTAAGCACAGGAACTGGTCGATCACTCTGTGGCATGATGTGGGAACAATCACCTCATCTGGATGGAAACAAGAGAAAAGAGATTATTATGGATTTTAGGAAGACTGGGATTGAGCAAAACAATGTTTCATCGCAGTCTCATGAGAGATCTTAAACTATGTTTGTTAGTTCGTGGAAATTTTTTTTAAGAATTTCTCAATATAGGCTAAGAAATTGCACAATGCGTTCTCTACATTTCTACTTTGGTCCTATGGTCTAATGGTTACAGTTAAAAGTAAAGAGTGCATAGTTAGGGTTAGAATTAATGTACATGGTTAGGTTTACATGTAAAAAAAAAAAAAACAGACAGGGGGCAGAGCCAACTCTGCTTCTGTGGGAAGCTTAGGGCTTTCAGTGTTAGCAACGAGATGTTTAATATATCCTACAAGTCAGTGACGAAGTACAATCTGCTTTGCAGCCATCTGTTGGGGCAGCAGCAGCAGAGCGAGCGACCTCGAAGAAATGAAAAAACTGATAAAGAAGGCTGGCTCTGTGCAGGGGACTGCTCTGAAGCTGTTTGTGCAAAGAAGAATGCTGCACCACAAATGGCTGAACATATTGGACACCACTGTGCACCCTATAACAAAGTGTGTTCACTCAGAGGCCTTTTTAACAGTCAGCAGAGTTTTCCTCCGTGGGATGAATAAAGTTAAAAAAAAATTCAATCTGAATTCATTTAGTGCAGTTCAGTTGATCATAAAAGATACACAGATCGTCTCGTCAGCTCTAACAAAGGGATTTTCATTCCATGCAGTTTTTTCTATTTTTTTTTCTCTCCATCAGATGAAATTGTTGACCATAAAGTTATTAGAATTTCTTTTTCTGAGGTCACATAATAGATGGAAGTAGTATTTATTTTCTTCTTGTGGCACAGGAGTCATCCACAGTTGGCCATTGAACTTGGCTTCATTCTTGCATTGGCTTCATTTTTCAGACGCGGATTATTCATCCAACCATCCATTATCTATATCTATGGAGCTGGAGCCTATCCCAGCTGTCACTGGGCATGGGGCAGGGTACACCCTGGAGAGGTCGACAGTCCATCACAGTGCACTGGGAGATTATGTACAATCTAATAAGGAGTGACAGTCAAATTCAGCTGCCTTTTTATAGCATGACAAAAAGACTTCTTATTAAATCCTTTTTTATTTGTTGCAAACACACTGTCTGGCCGCTATGGAGTTACAATTTTAAGCATAAAAAAATAAGAGGCAGCAGTGGAGGACATTTTGAGTGCATTGGAATAATGAATAAGTTGCTTCTGTCAACCTTCGGGCTGCTCCTGCCCTGCGCTGACCCCATGCTGATGATGAACTGACCAGTCAGTACGACCTCACTCCCATCCATCATCCATCTGGGAACTTGAGCACCCAGCTGCTTTCACATGGTGTAGTTTACACATCTTTTTTCTGTTTTCCCCATTTCACGTCACCTCTTCGCCTGTCTCTTGCTGCGCCGTGTGGCAACCTATAACATGATGCAATGGAGAAAGACAGCTTCCATGTCTGACTGAAGACTGCTGCAGCTGAGGGGACTCTCACGGACACAGGGTATTACAAGGACATTTACATGGCTTCAGTGCCATCCCCAAGGGGTTGGAACACAATTATTATGATTCATGAATTTATAAAGAATCTCCAGTAAACATGGGATGTAGAGAGCCAGTACTGAACATAGTGTTCAGCCTTGACATTCTGTTTATGACAATCAACCATTTTGATTCATATGATTTTAAATCAGTCAAAGCTTTGTACTTGTGACTGTGAAAAAATGAATGCAATGCAGTCTTTCTGGCTCATAAGTAACAGAAGTGAAGCCCTTTACATATTTATTCCATGCAACTGCAGGGACTTCTTTAATTTTTCCAAATCAACCACAACTGTCACCTATCACTGTTGCAGTCTTTTTCTTCTGCATTTGATGCTAGAAAAACTGCCCGGATTCAAGAATGTAGCTGTCAAAAGAAACACAGATCATATCAAATACAACTAGCAGAGAGGTCAGACACAATCATTGGCTTGAAAGCATTATTATGCAGTTAAATCCCTCTTATTCGTCATAGTCACTGATGCCTCATCCACTTTCATAGCTGAGAGTGGCAGCAGAAACTTTAAGAGAATGAAAGCTTCACTGGAAGGCAGCATCGGTTTCAGTGGTTCTGCTGCATGTACTTGAAAAAGTGTAGATGGGATATAATTAAGTCAAGTTAAACACACACACGCACGAATCAGGCACAGAAAGGGCCAGGAGAATGGATACGCACAGGGGGGCGGTGTGGAAAATATGGGGGAGATTTGTATATTGTTTAATCCAGGCGGCACAGCATCACACACCAACACCATCTGTCACCATTTACATATGGAGTCAGCTGCAGTGACAAGACTGCCGGATGCTGAAGGGTAGCCTACTGCCTGTAAGGGGCGGGCACTAGTTTGTCACGCTGGATTGGTTAGGTGGTCGGGATACCTCCTGCAGCCCGTGAACCTACAACAGCGTCCTTCTTTCAAACCGGGGCGGAGGTGGGGGTAGGTGCGTCCGATTTACTAAGCAGCATCGTTTCAGTGCGCACAAAGCGGAGCGGGTAGGATGCGGGGGAGGGAGAGACACTGATGCGGCGACACATGGCTGCCTGTACCGCCTGCACGCGCTGACTGCGGCTGCCACTTTCCATTCAAACAGGGAGGCTGGACTCTGGGATGCTGAGAGAGGCTGCTCGGATGCTGTCTGCTGCAACCACCGACCAGGAGCAAGCCCTGACAGACCAGCTCTGAGGACCACAGACCTGCTGATCACACTGCGTTTGGGTAAGCACGATCCCGGCTCCACCTGCGGCATGTTGGAACTGCTGCTGAGGCTGACGGTTATCTATTGTAGCCTCAACAGCAGCGGGCACAGTGCAGCGACATTTGTTCTAGTCATCTTCTGAAGAATATTGAGCTGCTATAATGTTCTGACTTTACCCCTCTGTTGTTTAGGTACCACACCTAAACAAGAGATGGGATGGCAATTGGCTGTTAAAGCCTAAAAGTTTTTTTTCCTTTTTATTCATTTATTCTTATTTAATACAAGTGCAGGCCCATTGGAAGCATACCTTTATTCAAGGTGACATTCAGTGAATTTAAGTTTTACATTTTGTCTTTCAGAGTTAGTGCCTCGGTAATCGTTAATTTTGTTTTACATTTGTTGGTTATTTGTTTAAAAGTTTCCACAGAAGTTTAGGCAACAACCTACATTGGAAAAATGATTAACGTAAGGTGAAACAATCGATCATTAAGCTACACAAGTTATGATTAGTTTATAGACAGACAACATTTGGGTAGCCTACTAACTCCACACATGAAAACATGATCCTCGTTCAAGCGGTTTTTTTTACACTTCTTCTGTATAAAGTGAGTCAATCCATGAATAGTTTGACACTTTCTGCATTCCAACAAATGCAGTCCCAACACTGCATTCGAGTTTAGTGTCATAAAGTCATTGTCACTTTGCTTTGCTTCAAATAAAGCCCAAAGATGAAACATTTCTGTAACGTGTTTGCTTTTTCTCCCTAAATTGGCCTAGAGTGTGGCCAAGGATTTTTATCCCTGCCGAGCCGCCGTAGCTATGGGAGATAACGTGTCAAAGCGGCTGAAGTTGGTTTCAGCTACTGAGGCAGAGATGGAGGAGCGCTCTTTTCCAAACCCATACCCCGATTGGGACCATGGAGTCCTCGCCTCCAACGCCGGAGCAGACGTGGATGTCAATCAGCCATTCGATGCAGAAGGAGACGTGAGTGTTTTAGCACCGGCTGCATTTTTGTGAAACTACGTGCTGACACTGACAGGCTAATGAAAACTAGAATTAGCTTGGCTTCCAATTCAATTTTTGTCAAAGTTAGGAGCTAAGACCTGCCACCGTTTATTGAATGTTTTTTTCTGATGGGTGTCGTTAATGGCGTGGTGGCACCGTAACCGTGTCTTGGCAAACATTTTTGCTTTGGGACGCTGAAAACATGAGAATCTTAATTTAGACTGGCCAGCTCATGACAAACTGCATCGTCTGTGCCTATTTTGTTCGCCGTCGTGAATGTATGGACGTCAGCGGCATGTCTGAAGAACCCGGAATTTAAAGTTAAGTAAATATATATATATAGATATATATAAATGAACCAAAACCGAAGCAACACGTCCCGCACGGAAACAGTTGGACCTCGCGTGCTAATCTAAAGGCTGATTCATACTCAGCGCAAACGCGCAACTGTTCTGGCTCGAGAACCATTAATGACGTCATCGAAAGCGCCAGCCCCTTCACAGTTCCTTCAGCTCATAAGCGCAGTTTGCGCCGAGAATGCGTCACATTTGCAGTTCTCTCCAGACCAGCGAGCGTCACTGTTGAGGAAACAAGCTGAAAAGCACACGAAGAAAGCATACACAATGCCACCTGTGGTGTCACGTCAGCAGAGGCTGGCACATCTGATGCGGAATGAATTTACTCTGGGTGTAGAACTGTATATGTATCTCAGAGCTAAGCGGCTGCGGCAAAAACAGAAGAGAAGGTGGGATGTTCGTCCTTTGCAACAAGACGAACTTTGTCAAACGTTGTCCCAGTGTAACTTCATAGACGTGTCGTACAGATGTTTGTAGAGGCGCATCCTCTCAGTCACCGCGGTCTCTGCAGTGTTCATGTTTTCTTTTTCTTGGTCAGCTGTTTCCGGTGGAGCGCGCGCAAAGTCAGAAAAAAAGTTGTGTGCGCGCCCTTGCGCCGCGCGAGGATTTTCTAGCTTGCGACGGGGGGCGTGGCGGAATTTTGGGACACGTGACCGTTTGCGCCATTTGCGACCAGCTAGTATGAGCGAGGTTGCGCCGAGTATGAATCAGCCTTAATGTCGTAGCCCGCGCGACCCACCGGATAGCGCAGCGGTCCAGTTTGAGTTTATGCGAAAACGAGCAGCAGGACTTTTCATTCTGAATGAGCCCACAGGAAAAGAAGGACAGGTTACAGAGGCTGTAAACAGTTGGTGGTAACAGTGACAGCGTTAACGCTGCGTCTACATTTCATTACAACATCATGTAGGAAAGCTTCCACTCTTGTACCTGGTCCTGAAATTGTTGTGAAGGGGAAAGTTGTTGTCCCTCTGACCTACTTTTAACAGCTAAAGATCATGTAAAATTGATCACATTAGAACTGAATGTAAAGTTGCTAATGCATATTTGCACGTGATCAATACAACCCTAAATCCATTCTAAACTTGATTCTACAGAAATGAAAAGTAATGGCACTTAACTCAAATTTCTCTGCATTTTTATGTGAATATATGCTCAAAACTGTCTTAATGGTAAGATAACTATATTCATTTGTTCAAATTCCTATCCTAGTTTCTCTATAGACCTCTCTGCAAAGTTCATGCTCGCACCGCCAGTCTATTCAAATGTTCTCTCATTAAAATGATGCTTAGCAGAAGGTGAGCAGCCCATGTCTCACCAGGACACGCTACCTGACTGGATATGGACAGGCCTGTTTAATAGGTGACCTCTTGTCTGTTTAAGTTTTAAATTGTATGGCATGTCATACATATACAGCCAAAAAAAAAACCCCAGCTGTGTGTAGGTCTGCAGTGGTGCTGTGAAGTTGTGTGTCAACTGGAGATGAAGATGACACTGTTACCGTGGCAACACAAGTAATATCTGATTAAACACTGCTTTTCAGCATTGATCAGTGTGTGAGACATGCAGGTGCTCTCACGCCCACCTGAGGTCTGTCGTGGAAGTTTTTCCTTCCTATTACCTCTGGTGAAAAATGAAAAATGAAATTGAGACCTCTCTTGCCGGCAATTAGTTTTATTTTCTCTGCAGACGAAAAGGCCAGCCAACACCTCAGCGGTTACGGTGAAGAAAGACTTAGAACAAAGGAAGATCTAAACATTTATACCTGAGGAAACGCCCCAAGGAAATTGGCTTTGATCTCTGGGTGCCTTTTGGCCGTCACCTCACACTTGGACCAGAATGCAAGATGTGATAATTAAGTGATAATTAAGAAGCAAATGGTTAAAAACAATTGATGTGTAGATGGGGAAGCATGTAGACATTGAATTACTGGTCACATTATTTGAACGTGGTTGGAGGTTGTTTCTGTCTGTAAAAGCAAACAGCCTGTAGCTTTGTGTTTGGGCTTGAGGACGGTCTCATGCTGTTCATCACTCAGTGGGGTTACATGGCACTGAAAGGATCGGATAATTGGCTAAATTACAATAAGATTGAGTTATTAAGTTCATGTAGACACCTTAATCTGACAAGAAATTGGGCATAATCGAGTTACTCGCGATCAGATTAAGATGCCGAGATAACTCGGTTGAAAGTCAAAATAAACGTGCTTGTAGACGGTGAAGCACGTGGTGAATTAGACTGTGCGTTCTGCGCATGCTTGAGATTTTTTCCCGGGGTCGGGAATTGGAAGTCGGAAGAGACGATATTACTGTTGTTGTCGCCGTCAGAAAGAAACAAACACCGCGATGGAGAATGTGCCGTTGTGATTAACAGCATGATGCACGCCAGTGGACTTCGACACCTGCAGTTCTCTGTCTGTGTTCTCCAGCATTTTCTGCAGGATCCCAATGGACCTGCTGACCCTATCTGCTGATTTTTTTTTTTCGGTGAGGTTGGGACCACTATGTTTTAAAAACGACTTTAGGAAGTTGTTCAAGTGCTCCAGGTGCAAGTCTAAAGAGATGTTGCTTCCTAATCCCCCCTTCCCATTCCAGAACCTATTCCAGATCAGGCTGTGGGCTAAGCGAGATGAAAGAGTGAAATTTACCTGCAAGGTTAGGAGCAGTGTGCTGTAGGCAAATTGTGTATGCCCATAGGCCTTGTATATAAGTAAGGCTACAGTGTAGAGTCGCATTAGCCTCTCTCCATCTCCCTCCTTGACTGCATCCCGCATGTTAGCCAAAAAGAACCCAAAACCCAGCCTGGCTTCAGTATGTTCTTTTTTGTGGTCTGCAATTATTGTAACACTGTCTGCATCTAATGGATTTGGGAGACACAGCCAAACCATGGACTTTCTTCTCATGGTTCTCCCTGGCCTTTGGGTACTTAAATTCTTTGTTGCAACCTGTTGCACGACAACTGACCTCATTTTGTGTGGGTTGATCACCGGCTAGGTCGGTGACACCACTCACTATATCTGCAATGTCTCGGAAGGTGATGTATTTGTCCACCACCTGGGCCACTACCGAATGTAGCCAGTTCCTTTTGTCCTCTTCGGAGCTTGTGATTATGTGGTCCGGTACAATGCCATCTGGGACATCTACAGACACATAAAAAAAAGACAAAGTGACAGGTGCAGTATGGTTAGCTATAATCTTTCAATTAAAAGAAATGCAAAGGTGTACAGACTCATGGCACCCGGTTTAACTGGGTCTATACATTCGTTTCAATGTAGAGCTTTGTTTCAGATGTACCTGACACTTTCTGTAGCCCTAGGTGCTCCATAGCTGCCGCCAGGAAGAGAGCTGTCGTGTCTTTTTTCAAAAAGTCCTTGTAGGCATTGAATGCAGCATGCGGACCGGGCTTTGCATTGCTGCATCTGTGAAAAGAGGACTTGTTATTAATGATGCTGATATTTTGTAATAGAGAGAGGACAGACAGACAGACATACAGACAGACACACACACCCTACTGAGCCATGCAAAAAAAAAAAGAAAAAGACATACAAAAAGACGCACACACGGATGCACACACATCCTATCTGAGCCACAGAATGCACGCACGCGCACATGCACAGGCACACTCAAAAAAGGAAAAAAAACATACTGATAGCCTTAATTCATGGTGGCTGGACAGCGTCCTCCTTCATAGGACAGAGCGGAGTTGTGATGAACAACCAAAAAACAGCATCACCCTTCATAGGGCAGAGCGGAGTTGTGATGAACAACCAAGCCTTAATTCATAGTTGCTGGAGTTCAACAGGGTTCCTTCCATCCATCCATCCATCGATCCATCCATCATATTCCGCTGGTCCGGGGATCGGGTCGCGGGGGCAGCAGCTTGAGCAGAGAAACCCAGACGTCCCCGTCCCCGGCCACTTCCTCCAGCTCTTCTGGGGGGACCCCGAGGCGTTCCCAGGCCAGCCGAGAAACATAGTCTCTCCAACATGTCCTGGGTCTTCCCCGGGGCCTCCTCCCAGTGGGACGGGCCCGGAACACCTCACCAGGGAGGCATCCTAACCAGATGCCCGAGCCACCTCATCTGACTCCTCTCGATGCGGAGGAGCAGCGGTTCTACTCCGAGCCCCTCCCGTATGACCGAGCTTCTCACCCTATCTCTAAGGGAGAGCCCAGACACCCTGCGGAGGAAACTCATTTCGGCCGCTTGTATTCGCGATCTCGTTCTTTCGGTCACTACCCACAGCTCGTGACCATAGGTGAGGGTAGGAACATAGATTGACCGGTAAATCGAGAGCTTCGCCTTCTGGCTCAGCTCCTTCTTCACCACGACGGGCCGGTGCAGAGCCCGCATCACTGCAGACGCCGCACCGATCCGTCTGTCAATCTCTTGTTCCATTCGTCCCTTACTCGTGAACAAGACCCCGAGATACTTGAATTCCTCCACTTGGGGAAGGATCTCATTCCCGACCCGGAGAGGGCATTCCACCCTTTTCCGGCCGAGGACCATGGTCTCGGATTTGGAGGTGCTGATTCCCATCCCAGGATCAACAGGGTTAAAGACCTGAATAGAGTTGCAGTGGAGTTTTGTTAAAATTGCCATCATTAAAAACATCACATCAAATTACATTACATGTAGTTTCATTACAGGTTTCATCCTAAAGAACTTTTATTTACATTTTATATACAGTTATTCTAAGTGCATGGTAATGGGAGCAGTGTGGGATTAGCTGACTTGCTCAAGGGTACCTCAGCCATGGAGTGAGACGGGGAGTGAAAGGGTAAGATACCAGCCTGCAACCCTGTCATCTAAATCACAGCTCCTTAACCACTAGGGCATGGCTGCCCACATTATTGATATGTCATACTGGAATAAAGAAAGAATACCAAAGACAATACAATGCTACAATGCTAGACCTGATAGGCTGTACATACCTCAACTTGTTCATATTGGCAAGAAGTGTCCCATGATCCTTTGCTGAACCCTCTTTGTAGAAGACACGATGATAGATCTAAAATGAAATGAAATTCATGTCACAATACACTAATAAGAAAGTCAGTTAGAGAGGAATGATAACAGTAAATCACATGATGTAATTAATGAAAAAGTGGTAAATGTGACCAAATGTGACTACCGCAAATACTGTATGATTATAAGTATTGCACTGAAATCCAAAACCTTAGGCACATAGAGGAGTGTGGCGGTGAGATAAGTGTAAAAAAGTGGGTCAAAGGGACCATGAAAAATTGGTATATCTGGGTCGTAGCACCAAATAAACTGTGAACGGACTGTAAAGGGGCTGGTTCAGATATACAACAAATCCCACAGGCTGTCCGGCCAGAACAGTGGGAAGATGTCCAATGAAGTCAGACAAACAAAGGTGTGAATGCAAACCGTGGTTTTATCTCTAAGGGACGCACAGAATACAAAGAGGACGCAGAGATCCCGAGGCATCCAAGAACAAGAAAAAGAGGGATCCCAGATTAAATTGACAGAGCGTCCCTGTTCTATGGGTGGTCTAAGCAGTGACCTGTGGCCCAGCCCTATATGCACAGCATGGGCTGGCTCCTGATAAGCAGTGGAATAAACCAGAGAGGGCTGAACTGTTGACGGGCCATTTGGTTGAGGGGTCACAATTCTTAATAAGCATGATAAGGGTACAGGTGTCCTTCATACATTTGCTGTATTGTTCTTGTAAGGTCACTCACCTCAAAAAGGTTTTTAATGGCATGCCAATCCTCGAATTTAAATACAAGGCCCTCAAGTCGTTGGCCTGCATTTTCCCCTTCTGCACCCACTGTAAGCCGCGGCTACTCCCCTCCGTCAGTCTGTCACCACCAACTAGAATGCATTCTGGTCCATCAGGGCCCTTTGGAACGTACCTATATGACACATCAAGTGGTTTCCAACGCTTAATTAATCAATATCCTTTCCAAGCTGACCATATAACTATCGTCTGCCCACTTAAGCCAACTTGCTCGTTCTGGATGTGGTGTAGAACATCAGCTAACTCTGAGGACTGGTTCTCATCCTTGAACAGAAGTCCAAGTGGGTGCTGTGAGGATGTAATACAGGAATTGAAATGTCATTAACATTTGTGGAATTGGCAGATACAAACCAAATTTCAATTATGAGGTTCTATTCATATTCAAATCCCCAGGTGTACAATAAGCCAAAACTGATTTGATTTTAGTCAATTTAATACTTACGTGGGTCGAAGGCTCTGACATTTCAGCAGAATATTGATGAGGGATGTGATTAATCACAACTGATGCTAGCGGCTTGCAACACTGTCAGACCCCAGAAGATGGTCCATCTGTGGAGGAGTAGTGGTGGTGCCAGTCTGCTCTGTGACATTGGTACTCTTCGGACTGCTTTGCGCTGCGTTGTCTGTGAGAAAAAAATACAACCCAGGGAAAATAAACATCAAATACAGTTACCAATCCTTAACAGAAATGGGACGTAAGTGTGTTGACCAAGCACAGACTGAAAATGGACTGTGAATATTCGTTTTGACAAATAGCGTTAATATTATAAATCATTAGTAAGATTACAAGCAGCTAAAATGAAAGCAAATGTGACAATTGTGAGATCAGCCCTTTCTTACCTGATATGTCTTCTTCCTTGAGAAATATTTCATTTGCTACTTTCAGTAGTTGAAAATCCTCTCCACAGGTCTTTGCCAGTTCCATTTGTTTCCTAAGAGCAGTGCTGTAGGAAGTTGTGATACATAACTTGGAAAGTCACTTAAAGGCTGCCTTCTTCACTCCACCATACTGTAGGACACAGTTCACATACTGTGAAAAGGCAGACAAGCGGGGGTCTCGGCCTCTCAAAGCTACAGCCGCAGCAGCACAAGCTGGGTTAGGAGACTGTTTTGTTATGCATAAAAAAACTGAAAACAAAAATGGTGACACACGCTGGAAATCTGCCTGTAGTTTTTCGAATGAAAATTGCTTCAGATCTTCTGCTGATGTCTTTGACAACATGACATCTGACAAGGGACTGCACAGCTTCTTGCACTCTTCCTCTATGATGCGGAAGATGTTTTCAGTCAGAGGTCCTTTGAGTAATGTGTGTCCTGCTATCTGTTTGGCAGCTCGGCTCCAGTTCTGCTTCGCCATGGCTTCCACAATATCTGCTGTGTGGTCTTGACAAATTATCCTGTCACTCTTTGGCTTGGACGGATAATGAATAACCACCTGTAACACAACACAAAATCATGTAGTCAGTGAAAAGTTGTCATGTACAATACATTTGTTGCTTGCATGTATTATGATGTTTGCACTACAATAACATATATAATAAAACTAACATAGCACTAATAGTATACTACTGACAAATACATAGACAATACAATTTGTGTAAACCCTTGAAGGAACACAAGTGCATAGCAGTAGCAGGGTTGAGTGACTAACTGCATCGAGTGATAGAGGTAACATTGGCATGTACAGCAGACGCCTATTTTCAGTAAGAAGGCAACTAAAAACAGATGATCTCAATTGGTATGATGGTGCAATATTACTGTCATATTGCATATACTGATGTCTCTGTAGAACTAGTTCTAGCAGTCTGATCAGCACTCGGTTCCTCTTCTGCTTTTTGCCATCCTCTTATTGTGGCCAGGGTAGTCTCGTGTCTACCCACCAAGCGAATACATTTCTGGCATATTCGACATGACTTTTCTGGGATGTTTACCAACTTTAGATCAAGTTCTGGAAGACGCTGGTCTATCCTCTTTCCGTGCGGAACTCCGTCAAATATGCGCTGGCTGTTGCAAATGTTGCCTTTAATCCTCAAATTTTCCTTGCACAAATGACAATAATCGTTGACTGCTCGCTCCTCGCTCCGTTTCATATCTGCCGCCATGGTGTTTGTTAGCTAGCTGGTTGCATAGTGGTCCTGGTGTCGCTCTGAGCTACGTCACGGGTTGAGTCATTGGGAGTGGCTGAAGTGGCGTGTCAGTCAAGATGACGGACAGATTCTTCATCCAATCACATGCACGAGTTTTAGAAAAAACAGCCCCATTTGAAATCATGTCGGTTGTGGGCTCGTCCCAGATGGTATGCGAATACCAGAGGGCAGGAGTCAGGTTACATGTTTGGTGGATCCGCCAATAAATTTCTTTTCCGGTTCCGCAGAAGACAGCAACAGACTTTTACAATAATAAAATAAATAATAAAACCTGCACTAATGTGCGATAAAATATTTGTCGGCGTTGAATAATTAACGAGTTAACTCGTTATTATCGCGTTAACTCGCCCAGCCCTAAAGAAAATACATCTATATGCCAGCACAAATGCCTGTTTTTTTTTTTTTTTTTTTTTTTTGTTTTTAAAAGCAGTCATCTCTGTCAATTGATTCTTGGACAATAAATAAAGTATTTAAACAGTAATTGAGGGGGAAAAAAAACAAGCTACGTGCAGACTGCCATATCATTAACTCCGTGTGCCACCTTCCGTCACATCTAAGTTGTAGCTCAGTTTGACTTTGGATAAATAAAATCACACTTATGTAAGGTTTTAAAACAAGTTGACACTAATCAACCCTAAAAAGGGATTTCTGATGACATTTGCAGTGGTATCGATACTGAAAGTCCAGCAGCTCAACACTGAGCTGTTGCAGATTATGATGAAACTTATTTTAAGAGCTCCAGTTTTGGAGACAGTATGACAACGAGGTGCACCAGCTTGACTTTGACACATGTGCCGTCTTTTTATTTTTTTAAGGCATGGAAACGATAGGCGGGGAAGTTATGAGTGTGTATGTGATGCTTTGCCTTGTCTGAGTGAGAGCCTGCATCTCTGTCATAAGCTAACGTCATCTACCTGTCCGGACCATTAATTAAACTGCGTTGAGAACAAAATAACGATGATCATTGTAAATCAAATTATTATCCCATGGAGGTCTGGATTTGGAATCCTACTCCAAATAAAGGTGGAAAATCACATTACAGGCTGATCCAACTTCAGTGGAAATTCCTGAAGTCAAAATGAGGCTCAGTAGTGTGTGCGGCCTCCACGTGCCTGCATGACCTCCCTACAACGCCTGGGCATGCTCCTGATGAGGTGGCAGATGTTCTCTCAGACCTGGATCAAAGCATCGGTCAACTCCTGGACAGTCTGTGGTGCAACGTGGCGTTGGTGGATGAAACGAGACGTGATGTCCCAGATGTGCTGGATTGGATTCAGGTCAGGGCAATGGGCAGGCCAGTCCATAGCATCAATGCCTCCATCATGAAGGAACTGCTGACACACTTCAGCCACATGAGGCCTAGCATTGTCACGCAACAGAAGGAACCCAGGGCCCACTGCACCAGCATAGGGTTTCACAATGGGTCTGAGGATGGCAGTCTAATGGCAGTCAGGGTAGCTTTCGCTAGCACATGGAGGGCTGTGCGGCCCTCCAAAGAAATGCCTCCCCACACCGTTACTGACCAACCGCCAAACCGGTCATGCTGGAGGATGTTGCAGGCAGCAGAACGTTCTCCACGGCGTCTCCAGACTCTGTCACGTCTGTCACATGTGCTCAGTGCTCTCATCCGTGAAGAACACAGGGTGCCAATGGCAAATCTGCCAATATTGGTGTTCTCTAGCAAACACCAATCACCCTGGATGGTGTTGGGCTGTAAGCACGAGCCCCACTTGTGGACGTCGGGCCGTCATAACACCCTCATGGAGTCTGTTTCTGACAGTTTAAGCAGAAACATGCATATTGGTGGCCTGCTGAATGTCATTTTGCAGGGCTCTGGCTCTGAGGTAGGGTTGCCAACTGTCCCTTGGAGGAAAAAAAAAAAAGAGGAGGTAGCGGTCCTGCTGCTGGGTTGTTGCCCTCCTACGGCTCCCTCCACGTCTCCTGGTATCTCCTCCATCCAGCTCGCATTGATGTGCCATGAAATGGTCTGTGGTCCCCACCTGCAGAACCACTCCTTTATATGGGTTGTCTTGCTAATTGTCTCTAATTTCCACCTGTTTTCTGTTCCATTTTCCATTTGCACAACAGAAGGTGAAATTGATTCACGATCAGTGTTGCTTCCTAACTGGATAGGTTGATTTCACAGACGCAATCGGGGTTCAATTACTTTCCCCTGTGATCTATGTGATGTCATTTCAACACTTTTCTAGTCGTACCCACAAACTTGAATTGGAGAATTCGTAGTCGTTGAAGACTTTGCACTCACAGCTTTTAGATTCATACTCCCATTAAAAAAAAAAAACATTCCTAACCCGAACAATTTCTCAGACTCATGTGTAAGACAGTAGAATTTTGTGTACAACTTTATCATTACGAGTGCGAATGGTTAGAATCATGGATACATCTTTTTGGAAGCCGTCTTACTCCATACAGACAAGGATCTATATTTACTGGCATGAAGTGGTCAGAGTTTATAAGGTCAAATTCCTGCAAAGAAGGGAGCATTGTGGACTCCATGTCCTGCTATCACTCAGGTCCTACATTTGAGAATATAACTAGTTTGCTGACTCGCCCACAAACTTATGTGAACTCTGCAGAAATGGACGCACTGAAGTGCAGCAAGTCTGTCTGCAGCATTTTAAAGGCAGGAATCAGCTGATCGGTCTGCAAAGGTGACACAATGTAGCTCATGCAACCACTGACCTCCACTACACCTGAATCCTATTCCTTTATTAGAAAAACGCCAACATGCTTTTAACTTAAAGGAGGGAAATCCTGTTATGGGGAGGAGTTATTTATCTGGCCTTTACTAGAACAAAAAATAAACCAAAAACTGTTTTATTTAATGTGTTTATTTTTCTGTAAAGCTTTACTTTTCCTCTTTAAAATAAAAAAGAAATGAGTTATTTTTTGCATTATGTGACCAAATCATTTCCCATTGCTCCTTGTTGTGGTGCTCATAGAAACAACCTTAAACACCTAGAAACAACTCTTAAAAAGTTAATTTGAATCATTTGCCGTTTTGCCCCTCTGTGGTGTCAGAAAGTGTTTTCTTCGGTATTGGCAAGTTTGAAATTGTAGTTTCGTGACGCCCCTAAAATATGTTAACTTGTATGGATGCAAACAAGGGGAATTATCAGAATCAAGTTTATGGCCAAGTAAGTTTGCACTTACAAGGAATTTGATGTGGTATAGTTGGTGCAGACAGTATAGATGTATATACAGAATCTAGATATATATACAAATAGAGACTGTGCGTTAATGTAACGCTGGAGGGCTGCATACCGATAACCCATTATTCAGCAAACATACCAGTTTACAGATGAAAGTTGGTAGAAGATTGGATGAACCTTCATATACACAATTATCTGTCATTAAAACTAATATTTCTGTAAAAATGAGGAAAACAGAAAAAACTCAGACGTAGAGACCAGAGGACAGTCGCGTATCTACACATGCAACTGAAATTTAGTGGCAGATACACCTCTTTATAAATGACCTCTCACTTGGCTCCATGCTGCTCTTTGATGAGTTCTGTCTCTGTAAATGACAGCTGTAATTGTAGGTCTCCAGGATCCCTGTTAAGTTTGTCCTCCATTATTTAGTAGATGGCTTACATTCATTCATAAATAAATCTCCTGATTCCGCCTTTCGGAAAAGAAAAAGTCCGGTTGCCCTTATTCAAACTCTTAGGATCCATAAACTTGATGTGTAATGGCGCTGCCCGGACAGTTCCCAGCATGTTTGGTCTGAACACGCCATTAGAACCTCGGCTCTATATGTTGTTAATTTATTTGTTAAAGGTCCCATGGCATGAAATTTTTACTTTTTAAGGGTTTTTAACATTAATATGAGTTCCTCTAGCCTGCCTGCGGTCCCCCAGTGGCTAAAAATGACGATAGACCTAAACCATGCACGGGAAATTATTCTCCGCCTTTGGAAATGTGACCATGCAGATGGCTTGATCAGGAAAGCCGCCGCTTATGACGTGCGGCCGCTTATGACGTGGAGGTTGTTTCAACCCAGAGACAATAAACTGCCTTTCCCCGCCCACAGCTCTTTGGCCAGCTCATTGCGCTGTATATGGATGTAAAAAATCTGTTTAGAGCTCCTGCATCAGAACCTCTAAAGAGCCAGTGTGTGTGCCAAATATTTCACAGACGAATGTTTCCAGAACTTGGGCTAATACCGAGCCCAAGGGAGAGCCCAGACACCCTGCGGAGGAAACTCATTTGGGCCGCTTGTATTCGCGATCTCGTTCTCTCGGTCACTACCCACAGCTCGTGACCATAGGTGAGGGTAGGAACATAGATTGACCGGTAAATCGAGAGCTTCGCCTTCTGGCTCAGCTGATTTATTTATTTTTTTTTTTTTTTACTACGACGGGCCGGTGCAGAGCTCACATCACTGCAGACACAGCACCGATCCGCCTGTCAATCTCCTGCTCCATTCGCCCCCTTACTAGGGGAAGGATCTCATTCCCGAGTAAGTAATTTAACGCTTTATTGTGTTGCTTTCCTGTATGTACAGTATAGTTACATAGCTTGTTACCACAGGAAAGGGTTTGTATCGTTAGCAGCTAACGTTAGCTAACGGTTAGCTATGCAGCTAATAGCATCTGCAAGCTCTTATCTCTGCCAACTGGGCTGTTGGAGGTGTTTGCATGCCCATGAGATGGTTAGCTCGCTCATTTTAGACCAAAACCCCCGACTTCAACCCCCGACTTCCTGAAGAAGAATGAATCCGCAAATTTAGTGCATTTCATCAGGATTAGGGCTGAACGATATATTGCATTTGCGATAATATCGCGATATGACCAAGTAGAATTTTCTAATTGCAAAGGCTGCGATTATTAACAAAAAAAAAAAAAAAAAAAAAAAGCTGCGATTATACTCTGTTCACGTGACATGCGCGAGTAAAACATGTGATAAGATCAAACGAGATTGTCTAACCACAGAGGCTGCACTCTGGTCACGTGACACGGAGAGTAAAGTTATGAAACAGTCTACCGGAGAGGACTCGCAAGCAAAGCTGTAACCTACACAATGGCCTCAGGCTCAACAGAACCAGACCCTGCGGGGATGCTAGTTTCAAAGAGGAACTGCACATCAGTCGTGTGGGACTATTTTGGTTTTAAAGTGATGGTTCGGAGTAGATTCACCGGGTCATTTGAACCGTGACATCCAGCCAAGTAGCCCACCCGAAGTTTTTCCGATCTTGGCCAAACATTAGCCGAGTTAGCGTATCCCGAATAGCTTAGTAGGCTACAAGCGCTAACGTACCCTGGCAGTATCTCCAAAATTACCACACTAAAATCACATGCCATGACACCAAACTTCTACAGTAGTACAAATATGGTCTGTACTCACAAAACGATGCATTTGGAAGTTTGTACATAGTCCAGGAGTTTATTATTATCAACACAAGCCTAATAGCTTTTCTGGGCTCTTCTGGGAGCTTCAAAGTAAGATGAGGGTTGATCTACTACTGTAGACAACAAAGCAAGGCTGCTCAATTTCTCCATTGATAAAATAAATTCACAACTCTACAACATCAAAATTCATGTAGAATATAGCATATATTTTGTAGTCTACAGTGGTAGATCAACCCTCATCTTACATTGAAGCTCCCAGATCAAGGAAGTGACGTTGACGCAACTTTAGCAGCAGAGAAGCTATTAGGCTTGTGTTGATAATAATAAACTCCTGGACTATGTACAAACTTCTAAATGCATCGTTTTGTGAGTACAGACCGTATTTGTACTACTTGTAGAAGTTTGGTTCATGGCATGCGTTTCCTTGTTCCTTGTCAACACTTTATGCGCAGATGTTTGTAAGCTCAAAATATACTATTGTGTATGTTCAAATATACTGTTTTGTTAAATAAAAATGTCAGTCATCAATTCATGCATCACCTCATGTCATCATAACAGAGGTCTGTCTTCCAGGAAAGAACAGTTTAAAATTAATGCAATATAGTTTTAGCCATACTCTATGATGTATTGCTTGTCTTTGTTTAATAATACAGAAGACAAAGACCTTAAAAAATAATCGCATATCGCATCGCAATCGCAATATTGGCGCGAAAAATCGCAATTAGATTATTTTCCATAATCGTTCAGCCCTAATCAGGTTAATGATTTATTCATGGTTCCAGTCAAAACGGTCAGTCTGTCTGTGTCGTTAGCTCTGCAGCTAATAGCTCGGTCACTGTCGCTAATGTAAATAGTATGAGGTATGCAAGTGGACACCTGATTTACTGTAACATGAGTGTTGTGTACTTATTTGTTGTTTTGATAGCCGTCCTGCTGTTGGTGTTAAGGCGCGCACGATAATATCTGCATTTCCCCTGATTGAAATGACTCGTGCTACGTGCATCTTTGCAAACCAGCGTAATCAGCTGAGACTGTCAAAATCCTCACTCCTACTTTCCCCTTCACGCACGCCTTTTTTGCTGTCTTGTGTAGCACTTGCTTGATGTTTGACTGTGTTAGGAGAGTTGTTCAGTAACTAGTTCGTCATATTGTCAAAGTAAGCTCATTTCAACATGTTTCGCTAGTTTTACGGCATAGGGCTGCCGTGCCATCTACGTGCCAAACAGCTCATTCTGGGGATCCTAAGGAAAGCTCATTTTTGGGACTGTCTGTAATTCTGCACCAAGGCAGATTTTTGGGAGAAAAAAACTCAGATACAGTATTAGGGGACCACTAAAGCCTATAAAAATACATAAAAGCCTCCATTTATTTTCATGCCATAGGATCTTTAACTATTTGAACTTTTCAGCCTAACATTTAATTTTACATTTAGAAAAAAAAAAGAGGCAGACGCACCTCCAATAGCAGACTGTCAATAACTGACTTGCAGTGATTGGCCAGAAGTGAGAATCCCCTTCTCCGACAGTCCGGTTCATTTTAATGGTGAAGTGAAGGTAGTAATCGCTCCTGCATTTCTTAAAAACTCCCATCTGTTCCGGTAAAAGAAACTCGTTAAAATCTGTGTTGTGGCTTTGTTGGTGTACAAAGACGACACTCGTTTTAAATGAACTTCAAACTTTACTGAGCCATATTCACAATACCGCTATTAAAATCTCTCGGTAGGAACGACTTTGTTGTCTACTACTGTAGACAACAAAGGATATGCTATATTCTACATGTTTTTTTTTATGAATTTTTATGTTGTAGAGTTGTGACATTATTTTATCAATGGAGAAATTGAGCAGCCTTGGTTTGTTGTCTACAGTAGTAGATCAATCCTCATCTTACTTTGAAGCTCCCAGCTCCCAGAAGTGACGTCGACGCAGCTTTAGCAGCAGAAAAGCTATCAGGCTTGTGTTGATAATAATAAACTCCTGGACTATTTTCAAACTTCCAAATGCATCATTTTGTGAGTACAGACCATATTTGTACTACTGTAGAAGTTTGGTGTCATGGCATGTGATTTTAGTGTGGTAATTTTGGAGATACTGCCAGGAACCATTAACCCTTGTACGAAGCTATTCGGGATAACTCAGGAACTCAGCTGATGTTCAGCCAATATCAAAAAAACTGCGGGTGGGCTACTTGGCTGGATATCACGGTTCAAATGACCCCAGGTTGAATCTACTCCGGAGTATCGCTTTAAGTCCAGAATCCGGCAATGTTTGTTTGTCAGTCACCTCTTGCTGAATGTCCATATCTTCTAGCACTGTTTGTTGGGCATCAATCTTTCTCAGTCTGGTGTGATGCACACGAAATAGGTGCCCCCGTGCCTGACAAAGACTACCACACCATCTTGGCCAATGACCACTACTGGACCTTTCCACTGTGGGAAGTCAGCTCGTTTGTAGTATACTTTGTCCCCAGTTTCGTATCGATCATCATTGGCTCGCAGTTGTTTGCGAAGGGATCATTTGATCCTTTCAGACACAGGCACTCCGCTTCTGTGAATGCTTGGCGTGCTGCATGCAAAGTTGTAATATGCTGAGCCATCCAGGTACTCATTGTAGGACTTTCAAGTGCTGGTGGTTTATCAGTTAGAACTGACGGCATGTTGGGATTTTGTCCAAACACCAGTTGGTGTGGGCTGTAGCCATGCACATTGTGCAATGAGTTCTTTGCCATCAGGGCCCAGTCTAGAGCCATTGACCAGCTGCATTCATTTTCCTTTTTCACCTTCAACAGGATGTCAGTGAGGGTGTGGTTATGCCTTTCCAAAAGGCCATTGCTCCATGGGCTATAGGCTGCAGTGGTTTTTAGTTCAATGTTGAAATTTTCAGCCATATCTCTCATTTCTTCCTTGTTAAATTCACCACCGTTGTCACTAAACAGCTTATGTGGGGGTCCATGCACACTTATCCAGCAGTGAATGAGATGCTTCACGATTTCTTTGGGTTTCTTGGTTGTCATAATACTCCCTGCACTGAAACGTGTGAAGTAATCAATGACATGGAGATACCATACCCCTGGTTCCAACTCATGTAAGTCTACAGCCACTATCTCATTGTAGGTTGAGGCCATGGGTAGGCCCACTGCAGGCTTTGGCTTTGGCTTTGGCTTGCTGTATCGTATGCATGTGTCATATTTGCTTACAATGTCATTGAGAATTGCAAGGCAGTCGTCATCATGGTTGCCTGCGCAGTCCAGCAATTTTTTCAGCTTTTCTACAGAAGCATGTCCAAATTGTTTGTGTAGTTTTAACAGAACCTTCTGTATATCCTGTTTTGTCATAGTTTTCAGTTACAGTCAGAACTTCTTCATCATTCTGGATGTCATTGTCTTCTGAATTATTGTTTGCTTTTATGTTAACACAATAGTGACCTGAGGAGGTCAGCTCAAGTTTCACTGGCTGCTTGAACATAGTGGCTTTATCATTCTCAATGTCCAGGACTGCACCTGCTCTTTTCAGTGATGTTTTGCTCAAAAGCAAGGGAATGTCGACTGGCACAACTTCTGTTTCTAGATGGCATTTAGTCTGACCGATCACAGCGGGAATTGTCACACGCTTTGTGGAATGAACAACTCTACCATCTCCAAATCAGAATGCTTTGGTACTGGTGTGGGTCTCAAACTCACTCTGCTTCAGTCCATCAACATAGTTGTCAAGCCATTTTTCTCCACAAACTGTTCTGGTGCAGACAGTGTCAATGACAGCTGACCCTAAAGTCTCCACCATGAATATCTCTGTTTCAGACAATGTTTCCTTTGACAACAAAGTGATGTGACACTCATCAGTATTTTCTGTGTGGCTCTCAACATTTTCTGTTCATTTTGCCTGTTCGTTTTTGTGAGGACAGTCCTTGGCCCAGTGGTAAGTGCTCTGACAGATAGCACAACGTGATCTTCTTCCATATTTGTCTAATGGGTTTGACCCAGGTGGCACAGGAATTTGACTTTGAGAACTTGACTTTTTTCCAGTAAATCTGGTGAAGTACGCACAGTCAGGATCACTTGATGCACTAGCTCCATCTGGCGGTGAATTATCGCCAAATATCCTTTTCGAAGCTGATTTCATGGCACTGAATGTTACATCGGAGCAAGCGGTAAGAGCCAATTGTTTGTCTTTAACTGAAAGTCCAGCGGTATCAAGTAATTTAAATGCGAGGACAGCACCAGGTAGTTTCATTTTCAACTTACTCATTTTGTTGTATACTCGTTCCAATGCAACGATGTAATCCAACATGGTAACATTCCTCTCTCTTTTGATGTTGTCGAACTCCGTGTAGGCATCGTACTGACGGTCTTTTTCCTCTTTCAAATACACCGTGTCCAATTTCTCCAAAAGCGTTGTTAATCCCTGATCTTTGTTCAAGTCATCCGCGGATATTTCCAGTGTTATACTCCTTGCTCTTCCAGTTAGCGATAGGGCTACCGCTAGCGCCTGTTTCCTCTGGTCCAACTCGGTAACTAGCTTCCAGATCTTGATTTCATTCTTCCAACTTTCATAATCCGACTTGTTTTCGTCAAACGGAGGCGGCACTTTGTAACTATGTGCCGACATCCTCTGCTACCAATGTTAGTGTACAAAGACGACACTCGTTTTAAATGAACTTCAAACTTTACTGAGCCATATTCACAATACCGCCATTACAATCTCTCGATAGGAACGTCAACCCCCCCGGGCGCACATGTGCATTAACAGTTAACAGCTTTGGGGAAGCTGCCCGAGCTCTTCCTTTTAATAATATGCTTCATACTGTCGCCTGCGTGTGAATGGTGTCTACAGAGAATGATGGGACTCTAATTTCAACCATTAAACCGGCATTAAAGGTTCGGTCATGGTGTTGAATTTATAAAGGGGAAGTGGAAAATGATCAAATGCACCATGATTGCTGAGATAAATCCTTGTGAGGACCTTGTGTTGCAGTGTTTTGGGTGATGTCTGAGCAATTAGAATAACCACAGAAGGCAGAGTAACAGGACACGCTTTGAGGGTTTTTATGAGCTCTGATAATAGCAAAGCACATGTAGACCTGCGGCTCTTTGTTTCTCTCAGCCGGATTGCATTACAACATTTTCTTTCACTCATCAGATGCAACATTCGTCGTAGCACGGTGCCGGCAGTAAAAGGGTGGAATTGTGTTCTGGACAGAGGTGGGTGAGGGCTCTTTGTGGATGATGTTCAGTTGAGGTTTACATGCTGCGTTTTTAAATGAATCAGGGGTGGTGGGGTGGGTAAAATCAGTTTCTCTTTCTGTTATGTGTACACACAACACTCGTTCGTCTCTTTGAGTTGGATGCCTTTTTTTTTTTTTTTAATTTTCATAATAATCAAAAAAAATTAAATGAGTGTGGCTGAATGCAATGGTCCAAGAGTTACTGGGTACCACTTTGACTTAAGGACCTGTTTGTACAGTGTTGTTGGCACTTTTGCTTCAGTAAAGCCTCTGGGTACTCGTTCCACCACTGACTACTAAGCACATAAATAAGACTGCAGAGAACTTTCACTGCCATTAACTCTATGTAAGTACAATCTATGGATGTTGTCTTTATTCCTGTAAATGTGATGATGCAAAGCTCTTGTTGTTCACGTTAATGTGAGAGTGGACACTCTCACATGGCACGGAAAAAATTTTGAATCATTTTAATGCCACGGAAACTGGAGAAAGTTATAGGGAAGAGGATGGTCGGTCAGCGTTCCATGCAAGGAGGATCGGTTCTTTACAAACATCGGTGCATTTGAAAGCTATTGAGCTGTGAAAATCTGTGCTTCAGATGGTTTTGCTTTTGGCCAGTGGTCGCTTCTCTCGGTGCAATGTCCAGCAATCAGTTCTTGAACGTGAAGGTGAGCAGCATGATGAAGGTTACAGCAGGATGTCCCTGTTTGGTCAGTCTACTCAGCACCTGCTGGTTTGAGTCTTGTGTGTAAATTTTTTAACACAAAGGCAACACACACATTTGAAACAGTTTATCTTTTCGTATGTGGTTCAGGCTTGTTTTCTTTTAGTGCTGAAACCGCCCGGCTTGTTCATAAAACCGTCCTCCATGAGTCAAGGGGTCAAGTGGCCCTCACAACAAAAAGCACAAATCTCTAAGGCAAAATTAAAAAAAAACTACTGTGCTCTGAAAGAGTACCTGCGGATCACTCGTTCCTTGATAACGGCACTTTCGGAAAACGTTCACAGTGGATAATGTGCATGCTCCAGAGCTCTCTGCCTGGAGAATTTCACCATAAAAGAAAATCCTTTTCACTCTTTGAGGCGTGAATGAAAAGTTTTAGCCCACTGAATAAAATGAGTTCCCTCTGCATGAAAACATTAAAGCATACATATACGGACCAGTCCATCTTCTTTTTAAAGCTTTGAGTAACGATTGTGATGGTGTTTATAACGGATCAGCCAGGCAGCTTCAGAGCAGCATAACCATTTGACCTTTAAGTACTGTTTTACCTGCTTAAATGGACAAGCGACTCCTGGTACACAGAGCCCGCAGAAAGTGTATCTATATTGCTGTTGCTTAGCAGTATGTTTAAGAGAAGGAGTACCATTAAAAGTAATTTTAACTTCTTAAAGCTGCAGTCTGCAGGATTTGTTGTTGTCATACGTAAAGTCCTACTTTTTGGCATTTTAAGAGTTTACGTGATCTATCAGAACGCTTGAAGTTGAAAACGGTGACCTCCGTAGTAGCAAAATGCAAGAAATGCTTATTTTTTAACCGAAAAATAAAAAGTTATTCAACTTCCTGTCCCGCCCCATCAAAACACATGAGAACTCGTGCACGCCAGATTCGCGTACACGGCTCCTCATTCATCAACTCACCTGTCATTTGCGATCATGGAAGACACAGTAAGTAGACTAGCCGTAATGAAGTTCATTAGTCCAGATAAATAAGCGTGGGGACGAGCATACCTTGTATCGCGCGTGCACAATCGGTGATTGACAGGCAGCAGAGCCCAGCTCGTAAACCTGATTGGTTACCTTTTACCGGTCCGGTCTGCAATTTTGTAAACAAACCTGCTGGCTTTGGAGGGACCTAGCGGGACATATAGGGGACCTAGAGAACTCATTTTTTTTTGTATTGGGGTACTTAATGTACTACTTTCAGAATCCCCGGACAGTTCCAGGCATTATACTTGAAAAAGAGTTGCAGACTGCAGCTTTAACGTAGAAGAAGAATAGATTTTCTCCTGTATACGACCAATAAGCCTCTTTGTCATTCTTCTTTTTATGAGGGAAAAAAGCTGAATGTAGGGCTTCTTCTGCACAGGTTTTTCTTTCAGTGTCCTATTAACTTACGTATGTCACGGTTTTGGTAATTACTAATACTCAAAACCAATGTTTTTCCAAACATTCTGTGACAGAAAAAGTTGAAACAATGCTACTTGACAATCACTGGATCCTTTCTTGCTCATAGTTGTTGAATGTTTTCTCATTTGTCCTCAGGTTAGTGCAGCATTCCAGAGGAAGGTCCAGAGTAAGATTAAAGATCTCCTCCAGCAGATGGAGGAGGGCCTGAAGACAGCCGACCCCCATGATTTCTCCACTTACACCGGCTGGACAGGTCTGTCCCAGTCACTGTAAAACTGTGAAGAATTGACGACTGATGCGACGCTCATCACAGTTATTCCATCATTTTCTGATGCGTTTATCTGAGCTGACCGCGACCATCGCACAGAAGCAATAGTCACGACATTTACGTGTCGGCAAACAGAAATGTCTTTTCCCTTATTGTTTCCTGTTTGCCACCGTTTGCATCTGCTTTTTGATTTAAGATGCGGTTTAAAGATGCAGCCTTTTTATTGCTTGTCGCTTAACGTCTAATATTCAACCAACTGCTTTTCAGTGAGCATCTATTGGTTTATGGATTTGGTTTAGCCAGAAGCCACACCATCACTTGGAGATTGAGCCAAAAAAAAGAACTCAGAAGCAGCAATACCATTAAACTCAAAGTGTGGAGCATAATACAATTACATTGTTAATTACATTTATTTTTATGGCCCATACTTGTCACCTAAAATGTAATGAGCGTGGCAGTTCTAATTGTTGCATTTCCGCATATGTGCTCTGCTCATTACAGGCATCGCCTTACTGTACATGCAGCTGCACCGGGTGTCCCAGGAGGCCTCCCACCTGCAGAGGGCGCTGGACTATGTGAAGAGGGCCATGAGGATCCTGAACGGCCGCAAAGTTACTTTTCTGTGCGGTGACGCGGGGCCGCTGGCTGTTGGAGCAGTTGTCCACCACAAACTGAACAACTCTGCCGACAGTAAAGAATGTCTATCCAGGTGAGGAACTGGGAATGCTGCTGTGTGTTTAACACATTTCAAGTGAAAACGCTATTCAGAATCACCGGGGCATTACTCACCGTTTTTTCCAACTAATAACAGCCCCTCCCCTGCTACACATGCATGCGCACATGCACAGGCATTCACAACTGTTGCCGCCATGTTCTTTAGTCAGGAAATGAATGTAGCTAGAATACATCATACATTGGCAGACTTGGCACAAGCTTTTTCTGGGAGCTTTGCGGTTTAATGACATGTAATAATGGGGTAAACTATTGACTTCCTAGCTTTACCTGGAAGACTTTGTACTGGACGACGCTCTAATTTGGTATTGAGTTCCACACAGAAGCGTCGGATGGCTGCGGACTGCCATCTAAGCTAACAGTGCCAGAAGTGTAGCGCTGTAGAAAAGCTTCTGTGCATTATTGCCACCTTGTGGTGGGAGTAACGCATTACTGTTAGGTAATGGGAAAAGCTAAAGGAAGACTACGGTAAAGTAACCAAACGAGCACCCACAAAACATTTGAAATGTCTCACAAGTCTTAAAATTTTGGGATTACAGTTTTAAGATTTTGAAAAATCAAAACTGTTTGTATGAACCTGCCCACATACAACCACGATGTCAGTTTGGGCCTAAGCCACCTTATTTATGGTGACACATCCCTCTTTGAAGTACGGCCAGGCGCGCAGGCTTTAATACGCTCTCAGGCTTTGCTTTGGGAAGTTTCCTGGAGTAGAAATGAGAAACAAAAAACCCATTTCTGTACAGATGTTAATGTTCTTTGGAAGGTGGCAAAGATCCCAGTCAGCAGCCTTTAGTTTAAGGGACAAATCGTTATACTTTCAATCCTGCGGATAGCCATGAGAAATGTTTTACCTCTCAGGGGTCATCAGTTAAAACTTTCAGTCGTCTAGATAGAGCAGTGACATAGATGCATATCTTCTTTTGGACATTTTCATCCTCATAGTAATGAAGGAACTGTTTATGTTTGTAATGTCACTCCTCACTTATGTGTTTTTAATACTTTTAAGCTGAATATACACTGTGACTTTGTGGGTTGTTTCAGCAGACTAATGGCCGACATCTCTACAAGATCCATGTTGCACAGTGTTGCCTGCAGTCGACTTGTTGGATTGCTTAAATCTCGTTCTATAAGTATGTTTTAGGTAAACAATGGGACACAAAAAAATAGGATATATGAGGCTTCAATGTTGTCATTTTTGTTTGCATCTTCTCGTGAGATTTCTCGTTTGTTGATGAGTTAAATGTGGAACATCCCATGGCAGTCCTGTCTGTGGGAAACACTGACTTTTTTTTTTTTTTTGTAACCGGCCCGTGTGTCTCTGTCAGGCTTCTCCAGCTGCAGCGCTCAGTTCTGAGTCCAGACATCGAGATGCCAGACGAGCTGCTGTATGGCCGGGCCGGCTACCTTTACGCTCTGCTCTACGTTAACAAAGAGATTGGAGCCGATACTGTGGACGAGTGCACAATTACAAAGGTGAGCCACACTCACTGATTCCATAGGCCGTCACTGACTCGTTACTCCCGTTTTTACATTTGGCCTTAGATCAAACACTGTTAACCACTAATTTTAGTATTAGAAAAAATCGAATCTTTTAAGTTTTATGGGGGGCACCATGCTTTTATATGAAAGTAGGTAGACAGGAAATGGGGCCAAGGCCGGGACTGGAACCTGGCCCAGCTGTGTTCTGGAGCCTGAGGGCGCCAGCATAAGCAGTTTAGCCATACAGCGCCCCAGTCTTATTTTGACTTTGATTAAAACGCATGCTATTTCACTGACCAAGCATTTTGAATCTCATATTTCCATTGAGTTGACACCATAAAGAGCTGTCTGAGCATGTTTCAGCAGCTCGTCTTTCAGTCTGACAGAGTTCATGACTGTTCTCATTGTCAATACAAGTAATTTGTTATCAGTAACAGGCTGTCAACATTTGAACAGCCCTCATAATCCCCTGAAGCAATCCTCATAGTGTGTGGAGGCTCAAGAATCTAAAACTAGAATACTTTTTAGGCAAATGGAGTGTCTTTCTAGCAGTTACGAAAGATGATCCTCGCTGAAAGGTTGTTACTAAGTACTGACTGTGTCGGATGGCCAGAGCTGAACTGAGCATCGGATGCTGAAGGATGGATGGATGATGGATGCATGATGGTATCATCCGCAAGCCCAACCCAGTGCTGCCTCTGTTGCCATCTGTTACACACAGAGCAAGAGCACTAGTCGATTCTCACCAGAGCACAGACGACAAAGCACCAATCACAGATAATCCCTCCACACACATTATTTTGTGTTTATTTAAGCATGCAAACACTCAGTGCAGAAACTGCAGGACCAGCTGTCTTCTTTGGAAAAATAGCACATACAGTGTCTTTGACGGAGCGATTGGTGGGCTCACATATGTGTCTGCTCGATGGAAGTAGTACTATGACTCATGACAGAATAGAAATGGGAGGCTTCAAAGCTGTAGTGTCCTTTTCTTCTTCTTGAAGATATTCTCTTGATTTCATTCTCATATTCACATTGCATTGTTGAGCTAATACTTCAAAATCTTCTGCTTGGAAAAGTTCTTTGCATCCCTCATCTCTGACAGTTTGCTGTGTAGAAGCTCTGTGCTGAGACCTTTCAGACGAAAGGTTGAGTTTCTGAAGCTTGTTTTTCTACCAGCAGAATGTCAACTGTCACAGCTAGATTGTGACAGCTCCGAAAAGCATGAGAACAAACAAAGAGTGTGTGCGCGTGTGTGTGTTACAGCAAATGCTGACCCAGCTGTCAACTTTTCTGCTGTGTTCAGCTGTTTGGAATGTTTTGCTTTTGTTTCTAAAATTGATAGAAAACCCTGTGAGATTAGTTTATTAAAAGTCCTACCCACACTGTGCTGAATAAATGAATGAGCTGACTGTTATTTACAGCGGCATAGCAGATCTAAGTAATTTTTAGATGTGTTTTTCCTCGAAGACCACATAAGATCAAATATATGTGCTGTCTGTATATTATGTGTATGAATATGTCATTCAACATTACAGATTAGATGAAGTCCAGTGGATAATTTCTGGTTACAACAATGGGGCTCATACAACAACCGTTCGTACGCATATATTTGTTCTTAAATCGTCCGTACGAGTGATTTAAGAGAATTTGCGCATTCACCAATCTTTTCGTATTTTACGTTTTCTTTCAGGTACGAACAGAACTTACGAGTGATCCAGAGCTGTCGTACGAGTTTCGTAAAATAGTCCGCTGTTATTCCAATCATGTTTGCTTCACTATTGACTAATTATTCTGTTTGACTTAAATTATGCACAAATTGAAGCTTAATTTGACTCTGTATAGTAGGTCAATGGGAAGTGTAACCAGCGGCTACTTTTGGATGCCTTAGCACGTCTTGGAAGAGACCGTGTAGATGCCCATGTGGTGACAGAAAAATGGCTGACATCGCGATTAAGACTGCCAAGGACTGTGCTGCTGTAAATATGCAGCTTGTTAGGGCCACAACTCCAGAGAAACACGGCGATCAAACCCAATTCCACCACACGCCCAGGTCCTCACCACCCTTGGATTTTTGGCCACTGGAACCTTTCAGAGGGAGATTGGAGACAGATCGGGGGTGTCCCAGTCCTCTGTGAGTCGTGCGCTCCCCTTGGTCATCAAAACTCTCATCAGTTTTTCACCCATGGTACATCAAATTCCCATACACCGCTGTCCAACAAGTACAAATTATGAGGGACTTTCATCCCGTGGCTGGACTGCCAAACATAATCGGAGCAATTCACACACATACGCATCAAAGCACCCGTGCTGCTGTGGAGCGCACTGAGCTGAAGGCCAGGTGGGTGTCTGGATACAGCTTTTATTTTTTATCAAACCATTTCTCTTTTATTTCGGTGACATTACGAACAGGTGACATGGTATTAACAGCACTCGTAATTGCTTTCCGTTTCTTCGCATTAGCAGGTCCTGTAATTCCACTGCTGACACTGCTAAAAATGACAGATTTTCCTTTCTGGATCTCTGGAAGCAGAACTTCAGTCTCAGCGCCCGTAAAGTTGTTCTTTTTGCGGCTTGATGCCGTTTTCATGACTCAACACTCACACTTCCTGGCACAGGAGCGAGGGACTACAGCTCCTAATATGGTATCATTTTGGGCGTGGAGTATGCAAATTTACTATCCTCGTGCACGTGCACTTTAATACACATGGGTGGGATTCATCATTTACGCAGGTCGTTTACACACTTTTTCCGAAGTTAAGAGTTCTTGTTGAATCTGACGTGGCGTGTTCGTACGAGAACTTCGTACGAAAAAAGTAAGAGAAATTTAGAATAAAAATATGAAAATGTTCTTGCATGAGGCCCAATGAGAGGATGTGAACACCAATGATATTTTGTTTTTGGACTCTGTCTGAGTCATAGATTGTCTATTGTCTGGTGGCGGCTACGAACACTGTGGCCAAAATGGTGGCTGCGCAAGCTACAATTTGGACATGGAAGGAATTCAGAGAACCTTTGGAGACAGAATTTCAGTGGTTTCAAAGAAGTTATGACAAGCTGTTTGGTTAAAGCGGGGCTTATTACAAACCTGTGCTTGTTACTTGGTCCGGGTGTGAGAACCGCCGACCCAAACTGGGGTCATGATCGAGCTGTGGAAGGAGCAATTTGGAAATCTCCTTAATCCAGCCTGATTGTGGATTTCAGGAGACCAGGCGTAAGTTGGACACTGTTTCCATCTAAGGTGAAGAGGTATAGGTGGTTCAGGAATGCAGATACCTGGAGGTTCAGATAACTGGACAGCAGACTGGACTGGATACACAACATTGAGCTTGTCTAACAGAAGGGACATAACAGGCTGTACTTCTTGAGAAAGCGACGGTCTTTTAAGGCCTGCACCAAAATGTTGCATTTATTCTACGAGTCTGTGGTGGAGAGTGCAGCCTGCTTTGCAGCCACTCGTTGGGGCAGCAGCATCAGAGCCAGTGACTCAAAGAAACTGAACAAACTGATAAAGAAGGCTGGCTCTGTGCCCCCGGAGCTGATTGTTAAAAGAAGAATGCTGCACAAGTTGGTTAATATAAAGAACAGCACTGGCCATCGTCCTCATAACATCGTGGTGAAACAACAGAGAGCGATCAGTTTGAGGTTTCTTCAGCTTCAATGCAAAAAAGAAAGCTACAGGAGGTCCTTCCTGCCAGCAGCAATACGTGTTTATAATGAAAGCTTTTAATGATTGCTTTGAGAAAAAAAAGACTGCAATTATATGATTTCCTTTTGGGTTAAATGAAGTATGTTTTCATTTCATCTACTTTGGGAACCTCATTGTTGATCCGTGTTCTTCATTGATAATGTGGTTCTGTCTCGCTCTTCAAGCCACGACCACCAGAGCTGACATTCTCCTTCTCCAAATCAGAGGCCATGATTCTCAACTTGTAAAGTACTCTTTCTTGGTCAGGGTTAGGTCTTTGCCTCATGGAGGAGTTTAAAGTAAACATAATCTTTTCCAACAACTTAATTCTTAAAGTAATACTATGTAACATTTCTACCTTAAAATAACAGCTTGAAAAAAATTGTGCTGCTAGAATGAGTTTTAATATTACGATTGGCCTGTCTCCAATGTCCTTCGGGGGTCTGAGTTGGAAAAACTGCGCTATGTAACTTTGCTGGACCGGCCCGGGAGCTGAGCGGAAGTACTTCGACTTGCTTTCTGGCACACCTACCGCAAAAACAAATAGACCCCTCTCACGCTCCCAGGTATAAGGCTAAAGGCTGATTTATGGTCGGAAACCAGGTCGTCTGCGTGTGTGTCGCAGTTAACGCAGACATGCCCCCGCCCCTTACGCAGACACTCTGGTGCACCTCCCCAAAATTGTAACTCACCGCAGACAGTGCCGCAGACATCGCCGCAGGGAGGAGAGAAAGGAGGCCTCTGATTGGTCAACTCTACATCCGCTCTACACTATGCGTATTTCCGGTTTGCTAACCAGCTAATGGTGACGCTAACCGTGACGATTCTTTCGCCTCTTTGCCAGCTCCAGTAGTAGCAATATTTCTTCTATTTCTAGATCGATCAGCTGCATCTCAATCAAAGTGTGCATTCGTCCAGTCGCCATTGTTGTTGAATGACCTCCGTAACCGTAACACCCACAATCCTAGCTTGTTCGTGATTGTCCCTCTTGCGTTGTGGCGTGGAATTAACATAGCGCAGACAGCGCTTCAAAAGTAGGCATAAATCAAAAATAACTGCGTCGTGTCTGCGACAAGCTCACTGCGACACACTGCTGCGAGAGTATACACTGCCCTTAAGCTAGCGCAACATTGTCAGTACGATCATCATGGCAGAGGCACCTAAGAAACAGAAGAAGACGTTGACTGATGAAACAAGGAAGAGAAAGAGAGAGGCCGACAAAGCAAGAGACCATAACCGTACATTACCTCCAATCCGGTGGGGGGGTCCATAATGGGCTTTTTGAGAAGTTACATTGTATTGCTTTAATCTTGGGCACCTCTATGAGCTTTGCACATAGAGGTAGATCTTTCATAGAGGTAGATCACCTCTATGAGCTTTGCACATAGAGGTAAGTCCAAATAGTTTTTAGAACGAGAGAGGGCTTTCTTTTGGGTGAAGCCTCCCCTTCAGAATGAGAGGATCTGCCTAAAGTGTCCTCTGATTCTTGGAGGTTTGCTGAAGGGGAGGGAAAGGGGATGACAGTGACTCGTGATCACTTGGAAGCAGCTAGGAAGCTACAACAGCACATAAACAAGAAGGAGCTTGATAAATGCGCTGTTTTCAAGCATGACAACACAAGATGAATTGTGTGAGTAACTCTGTCAAATGGATACGTCCAGTTGTCTTGAGTATGAATTTGTCCCTAAAAGCCCCGTGAGCCCCATTAGCTGTCTTTTCACTACATTCATGCGTCCAATGCCAACACAACACAACACAGACACAGACGCGACTTACAGCTCTGGCATCCCAGCAAAGCCAGCATCATTCTGGCTCTTGTTCATAAAACTGCTGCCTATGAAGCGTAGCAAACAAATCCAAATCTGTTCCAGACTGAGTAGCCTGCCAGAAAAAAACAAAGTGCATCCACTGATCCAAGATTTCTGGGTCTTTGGGGAAGCTGAAGAGGGTCAACTTGCCCATAACACCAAAAACACATTTTCATGACCACATCTCTGGGGAAAAAAAGGTACCGTGCTCTGAGATGTACTCGTGGAAAAGGCATTCCTTTTCAAGTCAACGGTAGGATGGAGTGAGAAATAAAGAAGGATTCAGGCTCATCGGCAGTAGCCATTACAGTGGTCTGCTATGGATGAAAGGGAGCTGAGCTGAAAGGCAAAGCTTTGGATTTACACGTCCATCTACATTCCAGCCCTCACATGTAGTAACGATGTGTGAAAGAGCAGGATGATCGGATAGATTCAAGCAGCATTTTGGATGATTATTTGCTCATAACTACCTGTTGGTCGTAGCTCAGCGGCCCAACAAACACTTTTGTTCCAGTGCTGTGTTATGCATGGCAGCCCTGGGTGTCTGGTATCTTTGAGACGTAGCACCCATCTGATCGTCATCGCTGCATACCAAATGTTGGTAATAATTCTCCGTTACATAGGCGTTGTCATCGATAGTTAAAAAATCCAAACCAGTCTTCAGTGATCAGTGTCTAATTTTAAAATATTTGCTGAACTTTTGCAGTTCTAATAATTGATCTCTGCATTCACACAGTACATTGAATGAATGAAGGAGTTTATTTGAAAGACAGCATGCAATACCATAAATCATTGCCATTTCATGAACAACAACAACAAGATGGTTACATCAGATTTAGCAGAAGTGCTATTTTCCATCCGTAGTCCTTAAAGGGGGATGGGGTAAGGAGTACAATCATTATAATTTTTTTCCTTTCTTTATTTAAAAAAAACAACCTAATTACTAGTGGGTCTATTTTAATCATTTTAATTTGTTCATTTCCGAATTATACATTTTGATTCATATTTTATTTAATATTTTCTTTAAAAAAGTCTTTAAGAAGCCTGATTTAAAATAAATAAATAAATAAATAAGATTAAAAAAAAAACAATTATCAGTGGGAGCACGACTGTTTTAATAGTAGGTGCATTTTAATTTGTTTGGGGAAATCTTTGATGCAGTAGCTTTATTTTACGAATGTGCAACAAGTTCTGTCAGGATCTGAGTTAAGCTGCAAAATGAAACTCATTATTTTTGGCAATTAATTCAAGATTTGTCATAGATTTGTGCAAGTTGGAAAAGTCTGGTAAACAGGATTTAGTTCTTCTGATAGAATATTCTTATATAAAACGGAAGAATATAAACATGGATGCCATTGTTGACTTGATTTGTATTCATACATTTTGTTTTGATATTAGCCAAATAAGCTGTGAAACTGATGGATTTAAGATATAGACTCTGCTACTTTCTCAGCTCCATACCGACATACAGTGCATGTCAGCACTTCCCTTGTTCTTGTCCACAGTTTGACAGTTTATATTGACACCACTCCAGATGGAGTGAATGAAATCATTTCTTTTGGGTCCAGTATCACAGTAATAATTGAAAAACAGAGGTTTTCTGGTACATGCAGCCTGTTCAAATCACTTGTTATCAAATCCTAACGCCTTCTGTTTGTTTTGCGGCTTTAATTCAATATTTAAAAAGATTAGTTTAACTCGAATTAAGTTTTCTCTCCTCATGAAGACAGACGATCGCTTGTCGAGGCTTCCTTGTGTAGGAGAAAGAGGGAAGAGGAAGCTTAGTGGATGGTGCACATTGTGTAAAAACATGGGTGTCAGTTGAATGTAAGGTCATTTTTCCACACAGAAGGTTATATGATCAAGATTAGCTCTTGTTTGTGGGGAGAAGAGAACCAGTACTGCTAAGGCAGCAGTAATGGCTGAAACACACAGTGTGACCTTTACAGCCGAACAGAAGCTCATCACTTTATCCTCAAACAGTGATTTAGAATTTAAAACATCTGTTCTGTACACTAGAATGCACAGCCAATTGAACCAGTTTTTTTTTTTTTTTTTTTTTTCTAGCTTCATTAAAGTTGACTCATCACTTGTATATTCATATGTCACTTTACACTTAATAAACTGAGTGCACCGTGACATGGAAAGCTTTCATCTCACTATGACCCCTTTTTCCTGTTTTCCGGGCATTTTTAAGCTGTTTAGTGTAGCCTGTGGCTGCTTATTATTGGGGCAATGTTTATGGAATCAGAGTAGATATAGTCAAAATAAAACCCTGAGACCTTGGTAAAAGCTTTTAGAGCTCACATCTCTTGTGTGGTCCCGACCTCCCGACTGACTTGGTACATAACAGAATATTGCTAATATTTAATGAGCTTAATGGAGCAGAGTGAATGACTAGCAGCACAGTTGTCGGCTATGGTCTCATCCTCCATTTTAAAGCATAAAACGGGTAAAAGCACAAAAAAATAAATGATTGTATCTGTCCAACCAGAACTGACTTTGACAAAGCATGTAAACATGTTCGTTCAACCAAAAAATGTACAATGTTGAGCCTGTCAGAAGTGGACTAAGACACCCAGATAATGTGGTTGATCACATCACTCCATGCATGTGCTGTACTAGACAGGGGCTCAGTTAGGTTGAACTTTAACCGTAGCTCGACTCAGCTGTGCACAACTTTCACTTATTAGTATTCAAAACTGAGACAAAGTTTCGGCTCATGTGGTAGAAACGGATTCTCAGTGCTCTCCTGGTTACCAGTGTGAATCTGTATGAATTAAGTCTCAGTGATTGGAAGAACCAAGAAAACATTCTGACCTCCTCTTTACCTTTTCCAAACTTTCCAAACCATAGGTGGTGACGGCCATGGTGGAATCTGGGAAGAACTTGTCAGCAGAGCAGAAGAAGACCGATCGTTGCCCTCTACTTTATGAATGGCACAAAAAGCAGTACATCGGAGCTGCCCACGGTCTGGCTGGCATCTATTACATGCTGATGCAGGTAGGAGGAGTTCAAAACGCTCAATTGTTTGGATTTGTAGCGGTATGGCTGTACATTTCAGTACAGGTCAGTATAGCAGCCGTGCATTAACTGTATTATAGTCCATAAAAGTCTTTTCTTCTAGTGTTTGTCTGCCTCATTCAAATAACTTCATTTCAACACTAAACCTGTACAAGTCGTTGAATGTCCTGACGAATTTAACAGCAGAGCAGGGAATGACAGTCTTACCCTGAAGGTAATGCGGCACTAATTTTCCCACTAATCAATCCCACTAATCAGTCCGAAATAATGACTTTTATTTCTTCATATTGCTGCTTCAACTCGGCTGACATAAATTAATGTGTTAAGTAAATGGACTGTACTTGTATAGCTTTACTGCGCGTTTCTAGTCTAGCTGACCACTCAAAGCTAACACTACATGCCATATTCACACACACTCATACGGCATGTCTTAAGTCTGTACATAACAACATGCTTTCTAACCATTCATACACACATTCTTACAACAACAGTGTCTTGCCCAAGGACGCTTCGACATGTAGCCCAGGGAAGCTGGAGTCGAACCACCGACCTTCCGATTGGTGGGCGACTGAGCTACAGCCGCCCTGTACACCTTTAGAAAATCTGTTGGCAAAAGACTCCTTTACAATTTGTCAACAGGGGTTTAATTTGGTCACAGTTTTGGGCAAACATTCAACCTAAAACTTTCCAATGATTTAGCTTCGGTATTTGGTCAGAGAGCCTTCTTTTGAATAACTGGGCACATGCCAGTACACAGTGCATTAAGAATTCTAAGCATGCCAACATTTTTGTCTTGGCATGTCTGATATTTGGAGCATCTTACTGTGTTGGGCTGAGAGGAGGTGGAGGAGCTTCAAACTCCTACAACCAGACATCACACCAGTGTGATTGGCTCCTGAGTTTAAGCCGTTCTTCTGTGAGAAGCTATAAAACTGTGACCTACGAATGACTTTGAAGCGGATCTCAGTCTTCTTGTTGACCCTCATATTAGCAGGGTGATGTGATCAAACTCCCTCTTCTTTCTTGGTTTTTTGACCGAAGCATTTTGCATATGACATTTGGGTAATGGCTGAATTAGGTAAACTATGTTGTTACAGGAGAGATTCCAGTTTTGTTGAGACAAATGCACAAACAAATAAACTGCCTGGCCAAAAAAAAAAAAAAAAAAAGTTGCTACCTGGATTTAACCAAGCAAATAAGTTAGAGCCTCCTATTGGACAATTACTGCTTGGGCAGTGATCTTTCAGCTGGCAACAAGTTATTTAACCCCAACTGATGCAATGAGTAGCTTCTCATTTCTTAAGCCACCATGTCGAAAGACACATCCCGTGGTCGTGGAGAAGATGTTAGTCTGTTTGAGACAGGTCAAATCATTGGCAGAAAACATCTAAGGAGATTGCTAAAATGCTTAAAATTGGGTTAAGAACTATCCAACGCATTATTAAAAACTGGAAGGATAGTGGGGAACCATAATCTTCGAGGGAGAAATGTGGTTGGGAAAAAAATCCTAACTGATCCTGATCAGCGATCACTTAAACGTTTGGGGAAATCAAATTGCAGAAAAACAACAGTAGAACTCAGGGCTATGTTGTGAAAGTAAGAGCATTTCCACACGCACAATGCGAAGGGAACTCAAGGGACTGGGACTGGGACTGAGACTGAACATCTTTTTAGCCCTAAGAAAACCACTAATCAGTTCGGCTAATCTGAGAAAAAAAGGCTTCAATATGCTAGGGAGCATAAAGATTGGACTCTGGAGCAATGGAAGAAGGTCATGTGGTCTGATGAGTCCAGATTTAGCAACATTATGTGCTGAAAGAATGAGGTCAGCTGACTACCTGAATATACTGAGTGACCAGATTATTCCATCAATGGATTTTTTTTCTTCACTGATGACGCGGCCATATTCCAAGATGACAATGCCAGGATTCATCGGGCTGAAATTGTGAAAGAGTGGTTCAGGAAGCATGAGACATCATTTTCACACATGGGTTGGCCACAACAGAGTGCAGACCTTAACCCCATTGAGGATATTTGGGATGTGCTGGAGAAGGCTCTGCGCAGTGGTCTGACTCTCCCATCATCATTACAAGATCATGGTGAAAAATGAATGCAACACTGGATGGAAATAAATCTTGTGACTTTTTTTTTTGTAGGTGGCGAGTCTTTTTGGCCAGGCAGTGCATTTTAGCATCTGTGAAAAGTTTCTCCCAAGATTTCTCACAATGGAGGTTTTTTTTTTTCTTTACAATGGCGAAAACCAATTAGATTCAAAATGAAAATGTTTCTAATGTGCTTTGGAACATGTTTTTTCACTAATCAACAGAAGAAAACTGGATGTCTCCCATTGTGCAGTTTCTAATTGGCATTCTTCATGATTCTTCAGGAATGACAGACACAACATGTACAGTAAACTGAACAAAGAGTCGGGCCAAACACGAATTACAGACGGCAGTAGATTCACTTAGGGGTGTCACAAGAACCGATACTTCGGTACCAAGTCGATGCCACAATTCAAAAACATGACGGCACTCGTTTTTCTACAGTACCGCAGGTACCGGGGAGGAAATTCCTCTGGACGTAACGTGGGCCCCATATACACCTACAAGTGTTCCAGTGTGCCGTTAAATGCCAAAGGAACACGGCAACAGCTCTGCCTCGACTCGTCGAAAATAAAAGAAAAATAGTAAGAGTCGTGTCTGGAAGTACTTTGCGTTTGAGCCAGATGATCAGGGATTAATAATAGATTTGCAAAAACCTATATGCAAACAGTGCTTTGAGAGCTTTTCAGACGAAAGGAGGAAACGCTTCCAATTTAGCGAAGCACCTCAAAGATGGACATCCAGATTTATTCAAAAGAATTCAAGGCGAGTGAGTTTCAAGTCATGTTAATGTTTACTTTGCGGGCAAATTCACACCCATTGTCCTCCGTTGAACGAACTCCCCATCGCATAGATATGACACGCATATCACAAGAAACAGCAGAAACAGAGCTTTGCAAAGAGTATCTGTACATACCAAAATAATCACGTTATGAAGACGACAAACAAACAGAACAAAGTCATGTCTTCGCGACGTCCCTGTCACTGCACAATGCACCGTATATCAGAATAAACAGTACCCTTTCTGAAAGTACTCCATGTTTCTCTGTGACACGGCAGGTATCCAGTTTTGAAATGGATCAAATAATTTATCTGCTTACATTACAACGACTAAAGTTGTGTTCAAAAGACGTGGGCAGATCACCTGTCCACCGGTGAGCTAAAGCACATGCGCGATAGGCACTAAGCAGGTATCTTTTCAAATGACTAAGTCATAGAATATCCCACTATCATGGTTCTGATATTGCCTGATCCCAATTCAAATGTTAATCGTGGTTTATTTTTATTCATTACTTGAGGGCTACATGCCACTGTTCTTTTATTTATTTAATTTTTTTTGTAATATTAATAGTGTATTCTTTTTATTCATTACTTGAGGGCTACATGTTAGTGCCACTGTTGTTTTTTTTTGTAATTTTTAAATGTTTTTGATAAATTAGCATGTTGAAGTACATGGAATTTCTTCTTTTTTTTTTTTTTTTTTTTTTTTTTTTTTACCGTGGTATCAAATTAGGTATCCAGAATCGTGTAATTTTACTGGTATTGGTATCGACTACTGAATGTCTGGTATCGTGACATCCCTAGTTTCACTACTAAAAAGCAGGTTTTTGACCCCGTCCGTCTTTTACAGCAGAGCAAAGCTAAAGGACTAACACAGCTATGAGCAGCCCACGGCTCACTGTTCCACATATTCACGAGACTGCTCCCAAGTGGCCTCAGAATGCTATAACATCTAATCGAATGGTGAAATCCATCCTCAGCCCATAAACCAGAGCCTGAAAACACATTTTTAAAGTCGTTTATTATATACGTACTCAGACTTTTCCCAACTCTTTAAACGCAACCACAGGAGTGCCTTCAAATAAATGTCATTCAGGATGTTTTCAGCTCAACTCCTACTTTTTGTTCAGCTTTTCACACTGTTTATTTCCAAATGTTATCCTTTTAAGGCTCTTCTTTTTCTTTCTTTTATTTATCTTTTTTTTTTCTTCTTATTGAGCACCAACTTCTTCTCCAACTAGAAACATATCTTCTAGTTTTCAAAACACAACGGATTGATCTCTGTCCTAAACAATGATGCACACACTCTTTCACGTTCTTGTGCTACGCAAATGCGCGTTCCTGTCTGTCACTGAAAGATGCCTTTTTGTGCCAGGGCTCGTGCATATTTTGCTAGAAAGATGGTCTGTAGAAAGTCCCGTAGAAAGTCGGGAAGTGGAATAGGAGGTCAAAGCTCGTCCACCACTGACAAAGGGAGGTAGTGACGGAGGCAACACGGTTCCAGCTCATGTGCGCCGATACACATGACATCGCAGAAGTCGCCACTCTTCACTCGATCCTCGGCTATTAAATAAACATTTGGGGCCCCAGATGTCCAGTTCTAGTAATGCCTTTCTGTGCCTGAAGCAGGGAGGGACAGATGGTGCACAGAAAGTAATTAAGGTTTGTTTAGTAGGTTGAAAGGTGCAGAGAAGACGTCTACAAGTTGCTTAACCTAGTTGGCGGGAGGCTGAATCGAAGTGCCGTAACGTAAAAAATGAAAATGTTTGAAAATAGTTTGTTGCCAAATATTTTTTGGCAGCCATTGATATACTTGGACAGCCAGCCCGGGTGTTGGGATGGTGTGAGAAACACAGAATGCATGTTATTGGACAATCCAGGGATTTATTAGTGATTAAAACGAGACGGATGCTGATCAGTTATCTGAAAAAAGTAGAACAAGACAACAGAGAAAAGCACCTTGTCAGCTTGAAACGGAATGCTGATCAGTTGGCCTGGTGATCAATCAATCTTACGTCACCAGTGTCAAAACTCTGGAACATTTAGCCAATCAGAGTGATGAAGCAGCTCAACAAAGAACCTGCTTTTTCCACGATCTGAGATGGTGGGAAAAGAAGGTGACACAGGGCTGATGAAACTCATCTAGTGGTCCCGGGGGTCAGAGTGGACGATGGCTCCTCAAATCCCCTCCCTCTATTAGGTGTGGTGGTGAAATCGAGCTTTCTATGTTTCTCTTCAGCCTGGAGCAAAGGTGCACCCAGACATGCTGTCAGAGCTGGTGCGTCCCAGTATCGACTACGTCCGCCACAAGAGGTTTCGATCGGGGAACTTCCCGTCATCACTCAGCAACGAGAGCGACCGTCTGTTGCACTGGTGCCACGGAGCGCCCGGCGTCATCCATATGCTCATCATGGCACATAAGGTGAGACCGATCTGTTCTCTGTGCTGTGAACGGCAGCCTGTGTGTGAAGGGAGCCGACACTGCAGCACACACACCCTGCTCATCTTCAACACAACACTGACCCCTGGTGGCAGGGCTCTGCACTGCATGGCTGAGTGGGATGTTTTGCTATCTGTTGTGGTATATTTATGCTGCTTTTTTTTTTTTTTTTACTTTTTTAGCATTCTGACCTCCTTATTCAAAAGTTGCCTGATGGGTGCAGAGACAGACCTGTAGCAAGGACTCAAACTTGGGTTGACTGCGTTGAGGAGCTCTGGTCTCTGGCTGCCCGGCACCTCATTACGTGGTAGATTGAATGCAATTTACGGAGCACGTTCCATTGATAAAGTTTTTTTGCCCTTTATGTCGAACCTGAATACTGGATTCATCAGCCCGCCTGTGGGTGCACACATACACACCCTCACTGCAGCAGCTCGCTGTAGCAGCTCGTTTCTTCTCTTCTCGTTCCATCAGGGAGACACTTGGCAGCTAGTGTGCTAACATTCTGGTGTTCTCATTCCTCTCACTAATGCAGAGGGCCTCGGCACAGAGAACAAAGCACAATGGGAGATTGCACCGTCTCGCTGTTACCAGAGCACACAACACAACAGCAATTTGTTGTCGCAGGTGGAGCCAAAACAGTTTTTTGTCGAGTTCAGTAATTTACCGTAGATTATGGTAAACTGATGAGATTATTTTACTAAGTGAGCACAAAGGGGTGATCTGTGGTACGATAAATGTTCTCATTTCAAAGGTCAGTGCAGTTCTGATGCATTCTGCTTTTTGCTCAGTTCGACTCACCAGTGCAGGGCAACATAATCTCAGGAAATTTAACAGCTTTGTTCATAGAAACTTTAGTTTTCTCTCACTGCCTAAAGCAGTTGCCTACCTCCTGCCTGTCGTTGCAGCTTGGCAGGCGACCACGAAAACAACACGGATCGAAACGGAGGAGCAGCAGCTCGTTTTACTGCCATCACTGCGTTTTACTGTTTTAATGCCGTCATCCGAGAGGGAGATGATGGAGAGAAGAGGGTCGCCTGTCTCTGTGCTTTCCTGTCACTGCCCAGCAGCTCAGGAGGAGCACGAATACAGGCTCCGGACGCGTTTCCTGTTTGAAACCGTGGGCGACTCACACAGCTGTAGGCAGATGGCTAATAAAATCACATCTAATCAGACCAACTGTCAGGTTTCCACTGTGCCCGCCCTGTGTGTGATAGGTCATCTGTCAGCTCAGTTATGAAATGACCTTGTGATGTTCTACGTTAGATCTGTTACGGACTAATGAAAGCTGAGTTTGTGGGAACATTCTCATCTGTTCTGAGCTGGAACACACCCTCCACCCAGCCTGTTGGGAGGATGTTTGTTTGTGTGTTCCACAGCTTGACTGACACAAGGAATTCCTGCCAGTTGTTTCGTTTTGAGGAGCATGTTTTATGCTGATTGGATCATTTCATGTAAAAGTGGCTTTTGGAAGCTGCTCTGTCTCACTGTCCTCGTGGCTTCGCCTGTGTTTCAGGTGTTTAAAGAGGAGAAATATTTGAAGGAGGCTGCAGAATGTGCTGAGGTGATCTGGCAGCGGGGCCTGCTCAGAAAAGGTGACGGAATCTGCCACGGCACCGCCGGAAATGGCTACGCCTTCTTGTCCCTTTACAAGCTCACCCAGGAGAAGAAATACTTGTATCGCGCCCAGAAGGTAAGACCGTTGGTTAGCAAAAATAATAAAATAAATGTTTTTGTTCGAAGAGGGGCTTCCTCTTTTTATGACTAAATAATGGGCTCCCCTTTGCTTTGAGACTAGTTTGGGTCGGAGCTCCTCCCAACAGATGGGATTAATACATCAGTGTTACACTGACTGAGGAGGCACAAGGCTGCAGGGTCACACAATAAAGAAACTAGTTATCCAAATCCAATTTATTTGTATAGCACATTTCATGTACGAAACAATTCAAAGTGCTTCACATGAAATAAAAGCATTGCAGCAGGGAGTGGAAGAAGGATTAAAAATACATAAAGGAATATAAAGAGAAATAAATAAAATTATTTAATGAATTTAAAAACAAGCAACAGTCCAGATAAATTCAAAGATACCGTGCAGATTTCATGCATAGACACATGAGAAAAGAAATGTTTTTAACCTGGATTTAAAAATGTCTACATTTGGTGAAAGTTTAATCTCCACTGGCAGTTTGTTCCACTTGTTTGCAGCATAACAGCTAAATGCTGCTTCTCCTTGTTTAGTCTGGACTCTGGACTGGACCAGCTGGCCTGAGTCCTTGGATCTAAGAGCTCTGCTGGGTTTATATTCTCTGAACATATCACAGATGTATTTTGGGCCTAAACCGTTCTGGGATTTGCAAACCATCAGCAGGCTTTTAAAATCTATTCTGTGACTGACTGGAAGCCAGTGTAAAGATTTTAAAACTGGTGTGATGTGTTCAGATCTCTTAGTCCGGGTTAAAACTTATTATTTCTGGAAAAGAAATAAGGACTTTTCCATACGCTCTGAATATGCTGATTGCTAATGGGAGCATAGAATCGTGTACTTAACATCACATTGTTATTACTGTCCTCTAGTTTGCTGAGTGGTGTTTGGACTACGGGACTCACGGCTGTCGCATCCCAGACCGGCCCTACTCTCTGTTTGAAGGTAGCATACTTATATATTTACTCAACTCTTCACCACATGGACTGAAACGCTGCTTTGGTGTAGTTTCTTTCTGGCAGAACCCCCGTGTTTAATTTGTCTAAGTTGACATTAAGGCTGCTCCTGCCTCAGTAACTGTATAAGCGGCCCTTTTTCTTAGCTGTGGCGAACACTCGCGGGCCTGACGGGGCAGCACCACGCAGCACCACGCAGCGGAAGCGATGACCCTGACTCTACCAAAGAGGCAGAGGGCCAGCGACTGCCTTTAAACTCTGGCAGACAGTTGGTTTTTTTGAAAGTGATCATTTCCTCTTCTTGCTGAACACTGACGCACTTCCACTCATTTGTCTACTAATGATGCTCATTAGTAGACAAATGAGTTTCCATCAGCATCGGCTGCTTAGTTCATGCCTCATCATCAGAGGCTCCTTCGTCAGCTGCCCGGCTGCCAGCTCGCCAGCTCAGCTGTAGCGTCATGTTATTACAAACAGTTGTTTTTTAACTTGATCTGTCCACAGTAAATTCTTTACTGGTCCACGCAGATGTGAGCCGTGTTTGAAAATTAGATGCGAATATCCTTCCAGGTTGTTTGTGTAGCGTCTGTATGCACGTCAGACAGAGCAGGCCTGAGGTGCAGTTACACTGAACAAACTTAATGGGTTATACTATCATCCACACGCAGGGGTTAACCGTGCAGATGCCCAGTAGTTATGGATACAGCATGCTGCACACAGACTTGTTCACCACTCAGGCCAAGTTTCCAAGGTTTTCCTCTGATTGTTGTATGGTCGGGTTGTAGAATTGTTCACACTACACAGCCAGCCTGTGTGAGTCTCATAATTAACGCTGCTATTCACACCATACCAGCAGCTTCTGGTTATTCAGTCTGTTCTGCTCTCTCTTTTTTTTTTTTAGAAGAAGAAACTGTCGGTTTCCCTTTTGAGACGGCTATGAGACAGTATTGTATGCTGGAAACATCAGAGATGTCTTCTCTCCTATATGTACCAGATTCTGTTGGGTTTCCTGTATGTCCGATGGATGAGACCGTTTAATAAATGTGTCAGCAGTGCTTTTTCTCACACGTAGCCTGAGGAGCACGAACCACAAAGTGACACTGAAATATGTAGCTGGCTGTAACGGATGTTTCTCTTTGCAGGTATGGCAGGGGCCATCCACTACCTGTCCGAGATGGCAAAGCCCGAGGCTTCCTGCTTCCCTGCCTTTGAATTTTGACCTGCCAGTGGTTGGGACTGAGGATAATGAAGGAGGATGACGAGGACAAGCATAATTTGGGAGTCAACTCAAACCTTTACTTGTACTCTGGGCTGGACGTGCTCTAACATAACAATCAGTCTCAGAGACTTTGGGACGATCGGACTGGAAATGGCGGAAACAGAGTAAACATCTGGTTTGCTTTCGGAGATTAAAAACAAACTGTATGAATAAATGATGGACAAAACAACAGAGTGACTGTTGTTAATCCAGAGAAAATGAAAAGCAGCAGGTGGACCGCAGGGAATGATCTGGACGGAGGATTCTGTTGATGAAGGCGGACATTTATTCGGTGGGTCTCTGTGATGGAAACGCCATCGCATATTGTGCATCTTTGTGCTCCTGACATCCTCCGGTGTGATGGGGTGAAAGAATGGAGCCCATGTGCCCTCGTCACCCACTGACGTGTTAGCTGGCACGGACGAGGAGGAACCACACCCTCAGCCTTTTAAAGCGCTTAGGCCAAGAAAAAGGGTGTGTGTGTGTGTGTGTGTGTGTGTGTGTGTGTGTGAGAGCATGAGAAGAGTTGTGTCTGTGCTTCTGCATGCTCACTGTTATTGACTCTTGGTGCCTCATTTCCTGTCGGTGTAATAATTTCCTCTCCCTGTTTCGAGCTGTCGGCTCTCCAGATGTTTGTCACATAGTGAAGAAATGTCTCTGTCGTCTTTGATTTAATAATCCAGCTACTTTTGTCATGCTGAACAATGTATCCCTCGTCAAGTAAATGTGAATCATTTCCCCGGTGAAATGCATGCTGTGAAGTTGTTTCCCGCTGCAGTGTGAACAGGAGGCTCCGCGTTGTGCCGCTGACCACAGTTCGCTATCGTTTCATGTAACCCGCTCCTTCTTTAAGAAAAGGTTTCATACCTTCCTTGTTAGTACATCCACAGAAATGACTCCCAGCACTGGCTCATCAGCAGTAGATCCATCGAATGGAACGAAGTGCTGAAATCATAAATGGTGTTCATTTAGAGTCACATTTGTTGGGAAAACATAGTTTAAAGCTGCTCAGACGTTGGCCTGAGAACAACATATTTTTACGCAGACATTGTGCTGTTTAGCAAAGGGACTCATTTATTCGTACACCACACCACATCGGCATTTGTAAATGCAATCAAGTTATTCAGTAAATTTGCTCGAAGCCAAAACTGTGCTCTTCTCACGGCCCTTTTCTGAGTAGCTTTTAGCTTTAATAATAATAGAGCTGTAGATGTCATCAAACATGGATTTGGACTCTCGGTGGTCCCACTACTTTTGTTGGTGGTGGTGGCCTTCCACTTTCTCACACAGCTCTGTATGTATGAGGAACCGAGAGCCGTCTGTCTGAAACTCCTCCCACTGGTGTTGGGTTCACATAGATTACGCTACGAAGCCTTCGCAGACTGAGCTGCGTGCTGGGAAGCTGGAATAAAAAAACCTCCCCAACAAATTAGTTAACATGCTGCTAGCCTGGTAGAAATTCAAGTGAAAAGTTTAGCTTACCTTGGTGTTTTAATTGAAATAAGCTGGTATCATGTTAGCCAAAAAAAGTCCACAAAAGTGGAATTTTTTTTTTTAAACCTCCTCCACCCCGTTTGGGACGCTCTTTTACACCAATGAGCCGTAACGTAACGACGACCTGCCGAACGGTGAGCAGGTCGACAAGTAGGTGGCAGGAGTGAAAGTAGATGCCAGGATGCAGGTTTCCCCAGCAGAGCCTTTCAGTGGTGTTAATGTTATGGCCGATCTCCCAGCTGTGGTCACTTCCACCTGAGGCAGCCTGTTCTGTGTGAATTTTAAAAAGTCCCTTCATGAAAGAAATAAACAGGTTTAAAAAATCTGCCAGTTTTTCACAGGAATGACACTTGGTTAACGGTTGGACTCGTGAATTTGAGCTAATTATTACCAGCGCACAAGATTAAACTACCTGATTGCTTTGCTTTTTTTTTTTTTTTTTTCTTCTTTTAAATTCACTGAGATTTATTTTATTTATGTTTTTTTAAAATACTTTAAATGAAAAAAACCAAACCAAACATTGATGTGGTTCAGTTCTCGGTCAGTGTTGTACGGACATGGAGTTAAAGTCCCGCCTGTACGCTTCCTCCAGATATGCAGACGGCAGCTGAATGCGTATTTAATGCCTAACTTTCCAGATTTTGCAATAAATGTCATTGCATGAGGAAACCGTCTTATGGAAAAATGTTTGTGCTCGTCTGTCGGTGTGTTTCCAGGCCTGCTTTGCACCCCAGTGTTAGGTGGTGGTTTGTGGCCATTACAGGTGACATGTGACGTGTTTGTCCTTTGTTCATGCCTGTGTGTGTGATTTGCCTTCAGGCTGATACGGCGTGCCGGCCTGGGTGTGTGTGTGTGCGCGCGTGTGTGTGTTTGTTTTTTCCCTTGTGACGTCCTGAGGTTCGACGACAAAGCACGGATGAGCGAGATGTCTTCAATGTTCTGAAACCTGCTTTAAGTCGGTGCTTTCAAAGTGACTGAATTCATGCAAAGTGTGATCTTGTTCAAAATAAAGTTGAACAGAGCTTCAACTCATGGAATGGTTTCCTTTGTCTTTCATGTTTATTTGCATGTGCTCTGAAAAATCTTTTTATTCAGGCAGGGACTTTCAGACAGCCATGACCAGTACCATTTATGTACTGTAGATAAACTTAACTAATCAAAATGGCCCACCTCAGCACTTTCAGTAGTGCATGCACAAAGTAAGAACAACTAAACATTAAATCAAATCAAGTTTATTTATATAGCACATTTCATGTACAAAACAATTCAAAGTGCTTTACATAAAATAAAAGCATTGCAGCAGGGAGTGGAAGAAGCATTAAAAATACATAAAAGAACATAAAGAGAATCAAATAAAATTATTTAATGAATTTAAAAACAAGCAACAGTCCAGATAAATTAAAAGATAGCGTGCAGATTTCATGCATAGACACATGAGAAAAGAAATGTTTTTAACCTGGATTTAAAAATGTCTCCATTTGGTGAAAGTTTAATCTCCACTGGCAGTTTGTTCCACTTGTTAGCAGCATAACAGCTAAATGCTGCTTCTCCATGTTTAGTCTGGACTCTGGACTGGACCAGCTGACCTGAGTCCTTGGATCTAAGAGCTCTGCTGGCTTTATATTCTCTGAACATATCACAGATGTATTTTGGGCCTAAACCGTTCTGGGATTTGTAAACCATCAGCAGACTTTTAAAATCTATTCTGTGACTGACTGGAAGCCAGTGTAAAGATTTTAGAACTGGTGTGATGTGTTCAGATCTCTTAGTCCGGGTTAAAACTCTAGCAGCAGCGTTCTGGATGAGCTGCAGATGTTTAATGCTCCTTTTGGGAAGTCCAGTTAAAAGAGCGTTACAGTAATGGAGTCTACTGGAGATGAATGCATGGATGAGTTTCTCATCCTTAATAGTCTACATCATACAAGCTCCAGCCCCTGCTTCCTTCTTACTGTTGATTCTTATGGAACTTAAACTCAGATCGGATGTGCTTGACATGGGAGAATGACAGTTAAAGGTGTCATAATGTCGTTTTGTATCATTTGAAAAAACTTTTTTTTTTTAAAGATCTCTTAAGTCATTGTAGATATCTTTAACTGTTGAGACTGAATCTTGAACTGGAAATATGACTATTTGTAATTCAGTTACGAATGCCTGCATTAGATTTGAGCGGGGTCCTGAAGGCATGCACTGAACAGCTATGTGGGATTGTGTAGAACCTCTTCAACTTTAGCCTGAGCCAGGAGGAAGTTCCAGTAGCGTGGGAGACGCCCACATCAGGAAAAGCTTGTTATGTTGTGAGAAATGGTTACTTGGTTAGTAAGGAAGTGAACATCTTTCAGGGACCACTGTGGTTTGCTTATTGTCCTGGTGTTGGTGTTGAAGGTGCCATCATCTATTTGCTTATCTTGAATGTGAACGAGACAAAGGAGATGATTTTAAGAGGACCGGCGATGAAGCCGAACATTAGTTTTATGCAGGGAGAAGAGGTGGAGGTGGTGGAGGACTACAGATATCAGGGTGTTCACCCGACCACGGACTGAACTGGAACTCAGAGGAACGTCTATAATAACGAACAAAGATGACTTGAATAAGTTTCAGTCCTTAATATTTAGAGCAGGATGGTGCACATCTTCTCCAAGTCTGTGGGGGTAAGTGCAGTCTGCTTTGAAGCCATCAGCTTGGGCCGCAGCATCTGAGCCAGTGACTCAAAAAACCAAACAAAAAAAAAGCAGAACAAACTGATAAAGAAGGCTGGCTCCGTGCTGGGGTCCCTGGAGCTGATTATACAAAGAGGAATGCTGCACAGGTTGATGAGCATAATGAACAACACTGCCCACCCTCTGCAGAGCAGTGAAGTGTGTTCAGTCAGAGGCTCCTACAGCGCTGCTGAAAAAATGAACGTTACAGGTGCATAACTTTACACAATGAGAGCTACAAATGGTTTTGAGTTTATTAATGCTGGAAAATAAAAATAAAAATCTCAGATTTTGGGTTTAATAAAGTATCATTCAATTCAATACAGTTAAATTAAAATCTTCAATGAATAATCAGTATAAATCAGTTGATCTTCGTCAGTTCATTCGTGGGCTTACTTAACAGTTAGAGTTGAGTTCCACTGAACCTGAATTTAATGGATTTGAATGTATGCCAGAGATGGTGTTTAAAAGAAAAATGCCTCTCGACGGTAGTCACAACGGAGATCTTGAAAGCTTAAAAAAAAAAAAAAGATTAGTCAGTATCCGGTGTTGTCAGAAGTGAAGTTTATTTACATATTTCACAATGTATAATCATCGTTTATGTTCAAAGCGTCAAAGCAAATGGAAAACAGAAAAAATAAAGGAGATTTACTGGAGAGGAGAGAAAAACACAAGGAACACAGGGTGAAGATGGGTCATCAATTACTTTTTGCATAGTTTTGATATCAGTAATCAGCACCGTTTATATTGTGCCGTGAATCCCCCGATCCAAACGCCTGAGACCAAAACAAACCCGGTCTCATTCTAATACCAAAGACTGGTTTCTCTTAGGATCCCAGCACTCTGCAGTTCTGTGTGCTGCAGATGTTCAGGTGATGTTAAAAAACACCACCTTCTATGCAAAAAAATCTAATGATACTGAATAAGTTCACCAGGAAGTAGGCTTAAAACATATAATACACTGATTATAATGAGGAGGAACTGAGCTTTGAACTATGCCAAAATAAGTTGGAAACATACCTGGGTCAAAATTTTTTTTTTTATGTCAATTAAGATGGATGACCATTTGAAAAAAAGTCGTTGGGCCATCACATGCCAACAGAACTAACTAACACAGGTCCAAAACCAGTTGCACTGAGATCTGCTGACTGTGAATATCATATCAACTGATGCCCTTCAAATGCAATTCTGGGAGAGACCGCACCCACCAGGATGGAATTGGATTTGGCTTAAATTGGACTCCAATTGGCATGAATTGGATTGTATCATTCCAGCGAGAATGAGATTAAATTTGTCGGGATTCGGCACTATATAAATAAATTGTATTGAATCGAACTGTTTCATCATCAGATAAAAGTGGTCAATCAGAACAACAATGTTTCTCCTAATGGACCCAAACATCCTGCACTGCGGTCAGGCCTGGCGTGGGAAGGCCACTCACGCTCTCATCCAAGAGACAAGAATATAAACCATGACTCATCCACTCATGGCTCTTTTTTTCCCACATCTCTGTAGACCAGTGCCCGTTCTCTTTCTCTCCAACTATTTTCAAACGTTCATTCATCTTTGTAAAGAGGGATTTCCACACTACAACCTTACTGCATGACTCTGTTTGTAAAATGACTCCGACAGGAAGATAAGGTTCTCCCAGACCTCGTTGTTAATCATGAGGCCATTTGTAACTCTTCCAATGACTCTTCCAGATACAAATCCTGAATCAACTCGACCTGCTCAGTAATCTAAGAGATGATACGATGGGATGCTGCTCCACTGGAACATGCAGTGTTTCTGCCTTTCTTCAGGTTATTCCCTCACTTTGTTGCCTGTCTGTGCCCGAGGTTTTGTCGAGCCCTATAACACTCCAACAAACAGTAGAATCAATCTAGTGTGTAGTCCTCAGCCCACAATGACGATTGTCCTCTCAAACATTACGACTAAATGTCCCATATGGACAACTGTAGGATGCAGTCACTAGTTTCTTTCTTTTTTTTTCAGGGTTGATGCCACTTGCTGAGGGAGTGTCAGTGAGGTGGCATCTGAGGCTAAAGGATGAGCTCAGCTATCTCTTGAAACTATCATGCCTTCATAGACTATATTTAAAAGATGGATGGATGGATGGATGGATGGATGGATGGATGGATGGATGGAGTCGTTCAGGGTCAGACACAAAGAAGTGCTTTAAATTGCGATACCACTGATGGCCACAGACTCCAACAAACTCCCCTTCAGAGTGTCAACTTCAATAAATTCTCCCCACAACATGGTGTCATCAATTACATTTACTCCTCCTGTCAGAGTGCTGGTGGTTGTTTTCAATATGATTCCATTTGAAAATAAATATCAGGCCCCAAACAAATGTACTTTTGTCTAATCACGTCTCCAGTATTACTCCGCAGCTCTGGCTACTTTGGGCTCCAAAAACACTGAAATGGAAAGAGCCACCAGCTGAAATGTTGGCTCTTTCCATCTCTTATACACACATTCTATGGACTCCATTGATGAAGTTATTACTGGAGCATCAAGAGAGCGAAACAAAAAACCAAACGCACAACTTTTTCCACTGGGGCAGCCATTCTGTTCCCAAGCTAAATGACACAGCACTCTGTAAACTCTGGAGATAATGTGCCATCTTCTCATAAACACAAGCGGAAGGGAACCAGAGTCTCAGTCACATCTTTTTGCCCGAGCTCTGAGCGATGGCGCTGCACGACTGTGATGCAGAGCGGCAGGCCGCAGCGTCTTAAATCTGCGGCAGCAGTGAAGTACACACGCTTACACATGCAGTGAAAACAACTGGAGAAGCATTGTTAAGTGCGAGAAAAAATAATCCTCATGATGTCCCAGTGGTGTCATCAGGATTATTCATTGGGATTGTTTATATGACAGAAAGCCCACAGCACAAATCTGACCATGTAATTCAAATGATAGTCAGGGTGGCTCAGAAGAGTTGCATTATGGGAGGTGTAGGATCTAGGATTCTTGGAACAAAACCCTGCTTTGATGTAAAAGTCTGACTATGTCGGCCTCTGGTGCTTTTATTTGGATCCTACTTAGTTTTTGTTTTGTTTTTAGAGGAAAATCTTTCTTGATTTAAAAGCCAAACTAAATATCCTTTAAAACAGAGAACAGATTTTCCTCTCACTCTCATACAAACACAATTATGCAAAAAAATTGTGAATCATTTAAAACTGAGGAACAATGGCGCGTGTGTGTATAAATCGCCTGGGTTTGATCATCATTCTGTAATCCACCATCACGCAGCGGTGGAAGTATGTTCACAGTAACACCCACTTAGTACAAGAACAAATGATTTGAATGCCTTTTTTTTTTTTTTTTACATACGCAAAGAGGTGCACGACAAACTCTAAATGTTTTTAAAATAACAAAGTAGTAAGTAAATCTCAGTAATTTAGGCTATTTTACAGCTCAATTTATTGGTACATTTGTGGTGTCGAACAAGGCAATCTATTTCTTTTTAAATACAGCTGCAAATGAAAATCAATTCTTCAGTAGAGAACGCGGCTGATCTGAACCGACACACTCGGCTCCAGCTCCTACAGAGCACAGTCCCCTTCCTCTAAACTCAACCGAACTCCCGTTAAATGGACATATGCGATATAGTTACAGCAGCATGTTCCTTCAACCATGCACTCTTTCACTGTATTTAACACTGACCTCAGTAGTTCATCATGTTTGTGAGGAAGAAACAGGTGATGATTCACCACTCTGGCTCTGGCTTTATATGCCACATTGCAAGAACACGAGCCGAGAACCGGAGGCTTGTTAACATGGCCTCTCATGTGCCGATGTGCACCTGCATTCACCGGCTCTGACTGTAAAGTGAGCCGGCTTAAATAAACAGAGCATGCGGCGGTCAAAAAGGTAGCGGTGGGACTGAAGAGTAAAACCAACGTCTCTTATTAAAACAAGCCTTTAGTGACCCACGTATGTCCGTACCAAAGTCTAAACACAGCCGACGACCATATACAATATGTTTGAAAAATGATGGGATTTTATCTAAAGGTTGTTTGTAGAAATATGTGCACACATGTCCGTAGATACAGGTACCATGTAAATGATTATTGAATCGGATTTCTCTGTTGCAAATATTCAAAAGTACAAAATGACGCGTTTGGATGCACTTTCATTTATTCTGTACGTCACGCTCCACTTCAAATACCATAAAGCGAGGTCACAGGTTCCCGCCAAGAAAACGGCAGTCTGGATCAAGTAAAGCCTGAGATTAAAAGGTTTGTATCAACCCAACAAGTTCCCGGAGCCCCGTGGACGAACGTCCACATTAAGTTTTAAAAAAATGGGGCTCATTTAACCAAAATCCCATCTTTTTCTACTGCAGTTAACTCGATGTGTCAGATAAGAACAAGACTTTATCTCCACAACGTATGGAGCGAGACATCTGAAGCTGAGTAATATTTGTGCTTGAGGACAGACCTCTGAGTGTGCCAAGCTGAAAGCAAATCAGAAGAAATGCTGCTCACAGATTCTAACCCTTCCTCTCCCTCGACCAGTCAATCATTTGTATTTTTACACAGGTCCAAAGCATCCTACCTCAGTGAGCTACTTACTGACACGCTACACTTTTCACCAACCATGTACGATGATTTTACCCTTCAGCCCCATGTTTAGGTTGCAGAGCTTTAAAGTCTAGAACTGGTATTTCCCATCATATGAAAATACCCAGCCTGTGGTGGTCCACTTTATGTCAACATGGACACATTGTGTTAGAGTGCTGAAACGAATAAAAAACCAAATTCAATGAGCTTCAGAAACCAAAACCTTCAAGTTACCGTTTGACATGTGGACGTTAAATGTGAACAGTACTGCACTGTCAACAAACCCAGTTGTTTGATTTCAACTCCCTTATCATCTCATCTTAACTCTGTCGACGCCACTGGATGGCAGTTGCTGTCACATAGCAGTTAGAGGTTTTTGGCAGGAACCCCGCCATCTAAATTTGCCAGAAAACTTGGAATAGTTCCGTCCCACAGGTTAAACGCCAGCAGCATACGTCTCTTAAAGAGCTGGCATGTGAAAAACTGTCATTTGTTTTCCTTTGTCATTGTGTCATTACATAACTGAACTATACATTGTGTGATTTAAAAAAAAAAAAGCATCGGTGACTCATCAAGTGAAGAGCCAGTGCTTCATTAAAATACTGGAAAGTCAATGTCATCCTTCAAAATGCATTAATGGCTAATTGTATACCCACAGTCCATTCTATGCCTTTTTCCTAGAAGTACTGTCAGATATTCAGTTGAGACTATTTCCTAATATTCAGTTATTGTATGATTAGCAGCCATTAGCAGTGAATGCTCAGTAAGTATGTACGGCGTTCCCAGTGTTGGCCTGCACAGGTTTAACTGCAGCTGCACGGGTAAGGTGGAGGAGAGACGTGACGGTGATTGAACTCAGAACTTGGACCTGGCCAGGTCCATCTTGACCTGCCCTCATCTGAACGATGGTGGCAGGACCACTGTACATAGATCCACATGGAGCAAAAGAAAGTGTCGGGTTCCACATGAGGCCCTGCGTGAATGGGTGAGATGGAGAGTGTGTAAATGAGTGAGTCCCTGGTAACTCTGCCTCTCCTCCATATAGGACAGTACTCTGTCCAATTCTTACATCCACAAATAGTCCTCATTATATTGCAAATAACTGACAGATGCTCCTCTTCCTCAGCTCCATCTGCACTTCATGGCAATCCGCTCCCTTCCTCCCTTTTTAATTCGAGTTCCATCTCCTCGGTTCCTTGAGGACGCTACTTCTTGTCGCTATTTTGAAATATTTGTTCGTAGGATGGCGGTGGGTGGTTGCAGTAGGATGGAGGCGGGGGGTAGGAGCTCATCATCATATGGGTGGAGCCAGGCTGTGCAGGGTAAGCAGGGTGTGTCATTGTAAGCCCCGGCTCGCCTCCCGTCATCCCGTTGACCCCGAAGCCCTGCATGCTCCCTGGCTGCTGGGAAACTGCAAACACAAAAGGGAGAGAATAAATGACCATTTAGTATCAAATGACTTGCTTTTAGAATATGAGCTTATCTGCTGGGCTATAACGGGCCGTTCTGCTTTTATTTATTCAACAAAAAAATAAATAAATCCTTAAATAAAATAATATAAAAGCAAACCATTTAGAATTTTACACACAGCCTAACCATACCTGTTTTCTGTTCTCATAGGTTCTTAAGAGGAGGCCAAAACGACTTTGCTGTAGGCTTAAAGGGATAGTTCGCCTCTGTTGACATGAAGTTGTATAACATCCCATTTTAGCAATATCATTTATGAACATTGACTTACCCCCTGCTGCGTCCTGTGAGCCGGGTTCCAGCCGAGTTTTGGCGTTGATGAAGGTAGTCCGGCTAGTTGTCTGGGGTCCCGAAAATAAAGCGTTTTGCTTCTCAAAATAAAATGCGTTCAAAAGAGTAGTACATTTGCATCACAAAATCGTTCTCCAGAAAAAGTCAGACCTCACAATCGCTTGGCCCTCTTTTTGCCTCCCTTCATATCAATGTGTTCAGCCACCTGCCGATAACCGCGCCTGTTACGGTGTTTACTGCTCAGAAGCAGGGGACTGCTCGGTCTGCACTTCGGTCTGCACAGCACGCGGTGATACGAAGGGAGAGAAATAGCGCCAAGCGATTGTGAGATCTGACTTTTTCTGGCTAACGATTTTGTAATGCAAATGTATTACTCTTTTGAACGCATATTGTTTTGAGAAACTAAACGCTTTATTTTCGGGACCCTAGCCAACTAGCCGGACTACCTTTGTTAACGCCAAAACGAGGCTGGAACTCGGCTCACAGGACGCAGCAGGGGGTAAGTCAATGTTCATAAATGATATTGCTAATATGGGATGTCATATAGCTTCATGTCAAAAGAGGCAAACTACCCCTTTAAAGAATCAGTCCTGTTTGGTTTAGTGACGCCTGTGGTCACACATGGTCACAGCATGTGTATATAAGTTACAGGTGGTTAGTTATCAATTACAAACGTGAGTCAACACTTTTGTACTTTGCTAACAACTTGCTAACTGATAAAACCTAACTGCATTTGGATGACTCGACTGAACAGCCTTCTTCACTTCAGCATTTGGGCGACACGGTGATTCCCAAACATGATTTTTCTTCTTCTTCAGCTTTGTTTCTTTGATTGATTGTCTGTTGCATTACTAAACCTAAAAGCTAACCATACTTTTCCATGGCATGGTTAGCTTTTATCTTTATCTTTTTAAATGATACAAACTGAATCCGGCACACAATTTGTGACACAAATAAGTGATTTGTGCGCATAAACTCGTGTTTATGACTAATGAATAATCAAGTTCATTAACTGTGAGAATTGATTTAAAGATTGATCTTTGTTTCTCTGTTGACTGGAGTTGAATTCTGTAGTACAAAGTCACTAAGAAAACTCCCCAATGATCAGTCGCTTCGGTTGAATCCCCGTAATGTAATAAAAACAAACAAAGGGTAATGATCTCTTTATTGTCATGTCACACATGCTGCCATCTGTCCACAGTGGAAGCACTGTGCTGAGCAAACATGACATGACAAAACGCAGAACAATTCTACTATTCATCAATGGTTCAGTGGTCCATAACCTCACTAACAACATGCCCAAAGCGGGATCGTGTGATTCAACATGAGACAGAGAGATTTTCCACTGCTCTACTGCCCGTCAGCTGGTTGTTCCACCTTTAATCAAATACAGATGTAACTGATTTGCAATTTGTTGCAGTTTTTAATCTACAATTAAAACAACATCTTAACTTTTCTGGATAGTGCGTTGTTGGACTGATTTACAGAGAGTTAAAACTGAGCACAGTTTCATATTGGTGAGGGCAGAATTGGAGAAAAGTACACGTTTTTTTCTTCGAAATGATTAAATGATCAAAACAGCTGGCAAATAGTTTATGGCTCCGATTATGGCCTGGAGAATGTGTGCAGGTGTGGATGGGAGGCTGGACAATAATGCTGATGATAATTATATGTTCAACAGTCAAATGAGTGGAAAGCAACAGGTCAGAGGTGAAAGATGCTTGCTGTTATCTTTGTGCAGTGAATGTCGTGGGTGTTTGTGCTCTCAGATGCAGTTCATGTGTAAATATTTCTGTGTTTATGATTTCATCCATTGAAACTGCCTTCACTGTCTTCCTGCTGATGTTTGAAAAGTTTTTTTTTTCCTGTACGTCTTCATTCTGATGACTGCCTGTCAGTCCACAATCTCCCAGGTTCCGTCCTTTCTTGAAGCCTCGATTGATGCCGACTGTGTTTAGAATCATTATTTTGTTGTAGGATGAAGGTCCAGGGAGATTGGTGGACTAACACAGCAGTTACACTGTGGCTCCACACTTCTGAATTAATTCTGCTGCTACATCATACACAAAGTGTGCACACTGTAAACAGTATAGTGGATGTCTTAATTAGGTCAGTTGTTCCGATGGTATGCGTACAGTGATGGTTTATGAGTTTAGAAGGGCTTAAGTCTTAAGTAATCCTTTTGGAATGTCAGAAAATGATTAAAACAGCAGCCTGTTATGATGACTTTACTTTAGAGTTCATCAGAGGGAGACAACTAGTAATAACTCTCTCCTCTGGGTCACCTTCCCGCTATCTACTCAGCCTGTGGAAAATTCTTTTATACTCCGGTTATTCTTGGCCCTCCATTCCATTTTGTGCTTGGCTGAATAACAGAGCAAGAAAATCATTCATGTAATTATGACACAGTTTTATCTGCTGACCCATTTCCCCCCCCAAATATGTCAAGTTTAAAATGAAGGATGGTCCGTTTCACTTTATTAAGTTTATTAACCCTGAAATGAGGGAAACTCTGAGTTTTCCCTTTCACAAAGGGAGGTAACTCAGCCCCGAGAAAGAGGGGTAACTCTAGCCTGTTTCACAAAGAGAGGTAACTTAAGCTCTCAGTCAGTTACCGTAGTAACAGACTCTATGAACCTAACCTGGTCGGGACCAGGTTTTACTTAAGGAACCTCGAGTTTCTCTCTGTCTCCGCCCTCTTTCAGCCACACACGCCATTTGATTTCCTCATTCAGTCAGCAGAGCGAGTTTTGGCGTAGCCTAGATCTTCTAGTTCTAGAAGCCGATTAGGAAGAGTAGGAGGCGACTTTTTTCACGAACATGGCATGTCCTTTTGACAACGATCCCGTGGATGAAGGTGCAACATTATTGCGCAGAGCATTAAATATTCGTCGGGAGATGTTTATCATAGATGTTTTAGCATTTACAGATAATTATCTTTTTGAGCGGCACCATCAGAATTTTGTTGGGACAAAAGAAAAAAAGAAAAAGAAATACATAATAAAAGACAAATACATATTTGTATGAATAGGCTGAAAAAAATATATATATAGGCCTATTATATTTTCTAAAGGCACTTGTGTCTTGGGGCTGGACTCCCTCCAGGGATTCCCTCAGCCACTGGCCCTCCAATATTCTGGCTTTGGGCCAGCTCCTCTGCCTCCGTTAGAGGTGGCGGTGCCGGCCACCACCCGTTTTACGGGCATCTGCCTTCTTTCTGTTGGCTGAGTAGAAGTCTGTGTTAGTGTAAATAGGTTTAATTATTTAACAGAACATGATATAGATGAGAAGACATTTATGTGTGAAAACAGCATTATGTTGGGGATAAAACAACTGCACAGTGAAATAGCCACTTAATATTTACTTTACAGTGTAAAACATGATCAAAATGAACCTCCATGCTGAGGTCTCACCTGTTTGAACAATGTTTTTATATTTCATCTTAAACTGCTGCCAAGTGCGCTTCTCCCCCGCAGGATTGCATCTAAATTAAATAAATTAATAGACTACCATTCAAGCAGTTTTCTCCTGTAATATTATTGTGATTGCAAAGGACTACATTTAAACTTACGCTTTTGCAGCTGCAGCTGCAGCGGTGTTGCACTTATTTCTAAAAACGTGTTGAAACTCGTATGAGCGCATTAAGATTTCCAATTCGAGGTTGGTGAAAAACGTAGCCCCTCCTCTTTGTTGTGGTGCACGCGCTAAACTCAAGGTGAACCTACTCAGAGTTGACTAAACTCACTCAAATCAGTGTTTCTGGAACCGAAAACTCAGAGTTTTCTATCTCAGAATCTCTATCTTTGTGAAACGGACCCCTGTTTCACAAAGATTGAATTCCAATTGGCTTGAATTGGACTTTATTATCTAAGTGCCTTGAGATGACATTTGTTGTATTCGGCGCTATATAAATAAAAATTAATTGAAAATTAATTGAATTGCTTGTATAAAATCCAGTTTGAAAATTAGAATTTAAAGTAAGTGGAAAATAACCAAAGTAATGCTGAAGGTCAGGAAGATGCGGCTAAAGTACTTTCAAGAGGAGACGCAATTTTCATGTTTCAGTAAGTTTTGATTAGCTCTTTTCATCAGACTGCCTTGCTCTCAGAAAATGCTCTGTATTCTCTCTTTGTACCATTCACAAAAGGAAAATCCTCTTTGTGAAAGTCTGTCTCATCTGTATATGTTCAGTTCTTCAGCAGAGGCTGTTCCTGTCAGATTAGTTTTTCCAGAACCTGTTCCAATGGCCGCGGGTGCAAAACCACCCACTGCTGTGTCACTGCACATGCTGCTTTAATAACTGTATGAACATGGAATTCAACAGACACAGAAACATTTACAAACTTTGTGTCAAAATTACCAACCATTCAGTTAGCTCCTCGTGTTATCAGGATATAATTGAAACTGCTTTTACTGGTCGCTCATTGTTAAGGATTACACGGTCAACCAGGGCCCTAGAGCCTTTTGAGCACCAAAGGATTGCGACAAACAGGGGAACGTGAATAACCTTATCTATAATTCTATAATTCTAAGGTCTCTGAGGAACAGGGCTCTGATATATGTGACAAGTCTCTGGGACGGCCTTTCAATCGGGTCTGTTCTGGGTACGCAGTGATTAAAACCTACTATGAATGGTCCAAGGAAGACTAAATGGTGAACCAGTGACTGGGTGAAGAAGACTCACGGCTCATTGATGATTATAGGGGGAAAGCTTCATCTTTGTGGTCAGATTCCACTGCAAACAGTTAAAAAACCTTGCTGGCTATGATCGAAGGTGAGGACCCACAGTGAACTGCATCTTACTGTGTAGCAGTCAGAGCATCCTGGGTGACCCCTGCCTGCTGCTGAAAGCGGCTACTGTGAGGATGTGGGAGTTAAACAGGAGTAATGAAAGATTCTGTGTCTTTCACATCATGTCCATCAATCAATTAAAAAAATATGTGTTACGGTAATGACAGTAGTCCTTATGCTGGATTGGCATAACATGAAATTTACCTATGATGTGCTACTAATGCACATAAGCATTGGTCAATTTCAACCACGCTATCTAGAAACATCAGGTGAAAAACATCTCATAAACAGACATGTAAACACTAAAATAAAGGTCAAGTTGCTTATCGTGTCACACCAAATCATATTTGAATAGAATTATCAGCAGAAAGCACGGGTGATGTATCTAATACTAAAAACAAGACCAAATAGACTTTAAAATCTAAATGTAAGGTAAGTGCAGGTGGTTGGAGCTGCAGTTTTGCAGCATTCCTGTCTGAATCCTGCTGCTTTACCTGGTGAGTTGACAGGGTGCCTGGTGAAGGAGACATTGAAGGCTGGCTCGTCTCTGAGAGGGGATGGATACATCCTTCTGCGAATGACGAAGCCTGCGCCGCAGCAGAACAACACGCCCATCATTAGCAGCACCCTGGGAGAAAAAAAACAGAGCGCAGCTCACATGTCTCCCAATCATCAGTGGCTGTGGAGCAGAAGCTGGAGGGTGGAGGGAGGCAAAGATCAACAAACACAAGAAGCCGACTCATAGTGACCAATCAAAGCCAAGTACCAGCGTGTCGCATACAGCAGCAGAACAGAATCATACGGTAGTTATCTGGGATAAAATACGCTCTCCTCATCTGTGAATCCGAAACATGCAGCTCGACAATAACTGAGGATGTGCTGGATTGTTGCATCTGACAAAACACAATTAAATAATAACGTTGCATTTCCCATTTTGACACTATTATGTGTGAACTGCCTCTGAAACGACATTTGGATGCTTAAAATCTAAATATCGATACACAGAAATGCAAAATGTATCATTTACAATCAACACAGAAGGTTTATCCTGAAGAATAATTTATATTTCATGTTCATAGTTTCCTCAGAAGGTGAGAAACAAAGCTTCTGTGGACAGTATATATAAAAAAAACCTTCAGGTCTTAGGTGACTGAATTTAAACACTGACCTAGTTTCTTCAATGAGTTCGAAATAAAAACATGTCACAAGGTAATCGAAAGCATTGCTGTGAGCCACGCTCACTGTGCAGCCGTAGAAAAAATAAAAACCTCTTTTAGTCGTAACAGTGCTCTGTTCATGTGTCAGGATATATAAAAAAGAAAGCTCGTCTAGATCTTATCAGGTCTTAATCAGACCCGATGACCCCGAATGAAATCTATCAAAATCTAAGCCTAAATGCACGAACAGTGTGTGAAAAACGACGTCCATCCTTACTGCTTCCGTAGCAATTAAGAGGTTAAGTAGCAGCCAGGTGCTGCTGATTAAATGCAGTTTAATCATTCATCATCCAGTGTGAGCGCCGGTTTAAAACAGGAGTTTTGTCAGTTTGCTGGTCTGGAGCACAATGCCAAGGAGGAAAGACATCAGCAATGATCTTAGAGCAATTGTTGCTGCCTATCAATCTGGGAAGGAGTCGAAGTAGAGAAAATAGAATTTTTTTCAGCCAAAAGGGGAACATTTCCCAGACAGCTGTCAATCTTCCCAGGAGTGGAAGTCCCAGCGAGTTCACCCCAAGGTCAAAAACCCAAGCGCAACATCTCAGACTCTACAGGCCCCAGTTAGCATGTTCAGTGTTCAAAGTCCCGCTGCTGCAGTTAGGAATCCTCTTACTTTTTTTTTTTTTTCTTTTTTTTTTCTTTTTTTTTTTTTTTTTTTTTTTTTTAAATCAGGGGGAACTTAAATTTCAATTAGAAAATGCTGCACACCTAAATGATCTAAAGAAACATTGGAAAGAAGATTGGGCCCAAATTCCTCCACAACCATGTGAGAGACTGATGACGTCAGCCATAAAATGAACACTTCGAGTTATTGTTGATAGAGGAGGTCTTAAAGCTTTTTGATAAATGAATCGTGGCGCTGTGAACATAACATGCAACGCCATGTGTTGTTGTTCATCTGAAATGCTAGTTGTCTCATTTTAAAACATAGTGAGGAGTTTTTATTGCCTGATATGTAAAACCTTGAAATTCCAAAGATTTTTTTTTTCATATGATTGTAGATGTGCCTGCTTTCACTTTTAATTGACCGTGAAGTAATCGATAACCTATGTTGATAAAGACAAAATGCGACGTAACTGGCCCCTTTAACCGGGCTAAGCTTCCTCCAGCCATCAAGAGCTGTGCTGAAAATGTCAGTGAGTAAACCCTCGGGATGTTTTTTTCTTGCGGTTATTACAGTACAATGTAAAATCCAATCAGAGAGTGTACTGCTCGTGGTAACATAGAAAGATTACTTAGCACCAGTACTGGAAATGGATTTTTTTTCTTTACTTAAGTAAAGGTAGAATTGCATCACTTTAGTTTCAGTGTGTTTTTACCGATTATAGAAGAGATTTTGGAGTCATTTTGAAGTCACAGCAATGTCAGCAGCAGATGTTGCAGCATCACACGTTTAGCAGATGGTGGTGCAGAGTCAAGCTGGGTTTTCACATTAAGCTCCAAACTCATTTGTGAACACACTGCTGGAGAGCTAAGAAACAGTGACACCATCTTTTCCCCTTCTCATATGCACTGTTTATACTGGTTACTTTGTTGAGGAGCAGGCTTCTTAGTTTCCATGTTCATCTTTGTTGCCGTCTCTTTCGTTTATCAATACAGTGTGAACACAATGTACATATGTACTGTTGTTTGTGAATGATGTAAACCATGTGCGTGCTGTTGCATGTGAAGTGCTGATCGAGCTGCTGCCAGTCCCGGTCAGAAGGATCTCAGGAGAAAAGGTTTAAAACCACAAGAGTTGTATTTTGAATGAATAATTTGACATTTTAGTTGAGGGTGACATCTCAGTGCTGATGGTAATTGTGTTACTAATAAAACTCTTCAGGTCAGTTCAGTATTATTAACATAATCACAACAAAAACATACAGCCAAATTCAAGCTGCAGGACCTGGGCACATTGCAGTGCCATCCAGTAATAAAACAACTGATCATCTCCTGCAGCAGGGTGGTGCAGTGCAGTAGTGAACACTGTAACGTCACGGCAGGAAGGTTCTCAGCTCCAATCCAAATCCAGGGCCTTTCTGTGACTGGTTTGCATGTTCTCCCTGTGCCTGTGGCTTTCAGTCACACATCAAACTTGTTTCAGCTATATCAGGCACACTCTGGCCCCCACTGTTCAACACACTGGCAACGCTGTGCCAGCTGCCTGCCCCAAACACAGGCAGGACAGAGATTAAAGGCAATGCTCGGGAAAACTGTTAGCTCTAAACAGCACGGGGCTGTATGTGGTAGATATGGTGAGGGTTATCGTGGGAACTTGTCCGAGGGGTTTGCTGTTCAACAGCAGTGCTGTAGGCCACAGTATGGACTGATACATCCTGAGCCACTCAGTGGGTCTACATGATGAGATTAATTCCATTATAGCTATAGTTGGATTATGCTCCTTATTTGAGAAAGGGCAATTATCCTTGGATACATGACGGTGAATGAATGGAATCAGAGGCACAAAGCATGTTATACCCCGATACGATAGGTGGCGCTGTACCCATTTCAACTATTGCTAATAGAGCCACTTCCGGTTGACCTCTTCACTAACAACAACAACAACAACAACAACAACAACAACAAACTCAGGCATTCGAGAAAATGGCGAACGAAGAGCAAGATGAAGCTACGTCCCTCTACATTTCGTTTGTGATGAGCTGCTTGTTGCACAAACGCGATGCACCACGGCGCATTCTCCATCGTGTTGTTTGTTTCTTTCCAACGACGGTGACAACAACAGTAATATCGTCTAGTTTGACTTCCGGGTCACGACCCCGGGAAAAAATTTCGAGCATGCGCAGAACGCAAAGTCCAATTCACCACGTTCAACCGAGTTATCTCAGGGTCTTAATCCGATCGCGAGTAACTTGATTCGATCAAATTTCTTGTCAGATTAAAGGCAGGGTAGGGGATCTTTTTCTGGAACATTTTTTTACATATTGCTTGAAATACTCTTCACAACCCCATTGCAACCAATTAATTAAAAGTTTTGACACAAATATGAAAAGTTTTAGTGGCCTCTAGAACGTACAATCTAGGAAAAACAGTATCCAATCATTGTGAACGGACCGTTCACAATGATTAGATACTGATGCCGTCTATCAAACTGCAATCTGCTCCTCCCTCCCCCTCCTTCCCCCTGTGCGCGTACCCTGCTCCGTGAACGAATTACGCGTCCAGAAGCTTGGCAGGAAGCTAAACTAGAGCCAGCTTGGCTAGCACCTAGCATTATTAAATGTATAGTTATCATATACTAAATACTAAATACTAAATACTAAATACGGCAACGATCGATGCTTGCTGTCAGAACAGCGCTCGTGCACCTTAGTGCTTGTGCGCGTTCATGTACTCTAGAGGCGTGCCTTCGGGGGGAAAGTGAAGAAAAGGGTTGGGACTTTTTACCTGTGTATTTTCAAAATGCAGCTTCGCTGGACTCAAAATCCAGGATCTCCTACCCTACCTTTAAGGTGTCTACATGAACTTAATAACTCAATTTTATTGTGATTTAGCCAATAATCTGATCCTTTCAGTGCCATGTAACCCCACTGACTGACACTGACTTGAAAGGGCGGGGGGATGGAGTAGATTGTTTTAATACAGATGTTCTGAGTGAAAATGAAAAAATGTATAAATAAATCCATTTTCTATACCCATGAGGGGGCTGGAGCCAATCCCATCTGCCTTTAGCTGAGAGGAAGGGTACATCCTGGGCAGGTCACCAGTCCATCCCAGAACAACCATCCATGCTCACACTCACTCCAAGGATCAATTTAGAACCACCAGTTAACCTAGCATGCATGTTGTTGGGTGATGGGAGGAAGCCAGAACACCCACACATGCACAAGGAGAACCAGCAATCTCCACACAGAAAAGCCCCAGCTGGGATTCGAACCGCTGACCCTCTGAGGTGATGGCGCTAACCACCACACCACGGTGCAGCCCACCAAACGCACAAATAGATTCATAAAGAGATAAATGGGTCACATCTGATCTTAACAAAATGAAAGGATTATTGTATGATAATGGATCACTTAGGTCGCAGGGACGGTCACCCCGTTCTTTTCATAATGAGACCTCTTCGAATGTATCGATGGACAAAATGCCAGGAAGAGTACACAGGAAACACAGAGTGAGTGCTGGTTAGGTCATCACTCTGCTCATCAAAGTTAACTTTGTTCATTTTAGTTCAAAAGCTTTTAGTCACTGACCACATTTATACTTTCCACAGAGCATTTCAAAGTAATGAACATGTTTTCATGCAAGTCCGCTATTTCTGTAATTCTTCAGCCAAAAACAGGAACTCACCAGAAGTACCATAGTCTCTGGATGGACAGGGCTCGAACACAGCAGCGAGTTCCACAGCAGTCCTCATAGGAGCGGCATCTGCAACAGAAAGACACACCGCAGGGTGCATGCAGTCAGGAAGCGAGCACACACCAATCAGACGTCACGGGGGTCGGGGACACATTCTGTTTCTTCTAACTTTCTGACTCATCAGCACAACAGCACAGCTGTTGGTTTAACTTTCGTGGATGGTGATTTTGGACTGAAGGTTATAGATTTTTTTTTCAGGATTGTATTTGGTAGGATCAGCAGTTTGGAAAAGGGGAAACGGAAGAATAAGGAATTTCTTTTTCATGGAGAATCCAGCTAAATTGCTATCCAGTGCAGTTTGAGCACAAACTCTCTTGTCAGTTTCTGTTGTAGGAAGCAGGCTCGTTGCTTAAAGGACACTCATTTACTTTGGTTGGTATCACCGTCTTTAAAGTCACCAGACAGAAAACTGTAACTCTACCTCACAGAACACGAAGGCATGTCACCCATCAATAATTATGCCACCTGCTGTGGTATCTGTCTCTTAAGGCAGATATCGCAGATGTCTGTATGGAACAAGATGAAGGTTTCACTCTGGTCCTCACAGACCTCTGACCTAAACATCTTTTTATAAAAGAATCTGTGAGGAAGGACCTCAGGAACTAACAGTATTTCCGCAGAACAGATGAAAAGAATTTGTATTTCCTAGTCTTCTGAATATTCTTCTCGCATCAAAACAACTATTATATTAGCCCTTTATTGGTTATCAATTCAGTCTATTAGATGAACATTCATATCATAGCCTTATGTGAGTGTTCATCATACAAGAGTCCCAGCATTGATTCTTTTTGGGTACGTCTACCAGCTTTGCTCATGAATCACCTTCATTCTTTCCTGCAGATCCATTCTGGCTTCTTCAGATTGGATGAACAATCTTTATCACCTTTCGGCACCACTTTAACTTAAAAAGCATCTTCAACAGATCAGGTGGTACTTATTCAAAGCCACCTGTAGCTCAGAATGGATCACAGAAGCAATCTCCAGTTGCTTATACTATTTAATGCAAATCAGAGAGCCTCACAATGGTGTATTGACATTTCCTCACAGCAATGGACACAGATGTATTTTAATCTTGGCATTAATCAAAGTTTCTGCTTCATAAACAAAACCTTACAAAGTTCCATTTTAAATGGCAAACCCAGCAGCCTGGGAGCCAAATATTCAGAAGCCAGGCCAACTGTGATGGATCGGTCTGTGGAGAGCAGCAGGAAACCTGCATTAATAAAGCTGAAACAATAACAGTGTGTGTGTGTGTGTGTGTGTGTGTGGGTGAGTCTGAGAGCGAGATGCGTGATGAATGGCTGCGGATAGCTGGAATGACAGTGCAAGCCTCAGACTCATAGTTTCTTTTTTTGCATGGATAGTCTATAGATGAAGGTGTCAGGATCTGCAGCATGTGGAACCTTTGCACCGTCCCACATACAGTCCCCACCATGCTGCTCAGACTGCATCAGTATTATTTGCACTGGGGTTAAGGTTGGTAAAATGACTATAGCCACTGTTAAATGAGAACAAACTGCCCTCAAATGACTCTAAGAAGATCTTATAATATACTTAGGAAGGCTTTTCAGTTTTCCTTTTTATTTGTTTCATTGTGCTGCTTAAAATGAGTTTGTTGATATTAATGAAGGTTAATCCTCCTCTGTAAGTGTTTTCAGAGAAGCTGATTGTCGAAAACACCATCAGAAGTTTTATTGCACACTGTGTCCTTGAACCTGATAAGGGAAACAGAAATTGTGAGCTGAGAAGAGGAGGATGACAAGAGAAGAGTGGAGAGGATAGGGAGTTGTTTTTTTTTCTTTATTTCAAAGATAATCTCTCTTCAGTGGTGCTCTCTTCCTTTCTCCTTATCACAAGTCTAGGTGTGCCCGGCATCCATAAAGCAAAGTGAAATTTGTGACATTTTGAACTGTTGGAGAAACCTGCTGAATACCCGAAACAGTTAAACACACCTGTACAACAATGGCTTTTAAGCTGAGAGAAGCCAAAGAGAAGCACTGAATGAAACTTGTTTAACAGTGTCATATGATTCCAGGAACATTTAAGCCACGTATAAATCCTAGTTTTCATGACGGATCTGCTTCAACTGAGGCCTTAAAAGTCTCCTTTTCTTTCTAACTTAAATCAGTAGTTGACATAGTATTTTTTCCTCCGTAGCATTTATTTCTAAATCAAGTCATTTCTGGAACATGGTCCCTGATGTCATCAGCTCTCTTTTCACAAGCTTTTTTATGTGCAAAATGTGCACAAAGCAGGCCAATAGAAACACACCTATAAATTGCCTAATGAAGTTTTCCACCTCTCATTAACTGTCCATATGGAATCAATAATGTGTCCTTCCTGCGTAAGCAGACTAAACTGTTTAAATTGGCTGGAGAGAATTTAAAGTTACTCCAGAGAATCCACGAATCTTCAGGAAAAAGTCTGCAGGAAAATAGCAGGTGAATGCATAATTCCACCACAGACCTGAGTTACTGTAAATCACCAAAGGACATGAAACTGAACTTTGTCAGCACACAACAAACTCATTTGGCATTAAGGTAAAGACATGGTTGAAATGCAAATTTAACTTTCCCTTTTACTTTTTGACTTGAGTGCAGAAGAGGGTCATAAACCATCAGTCATCTTTTTCATTTTAGGTCTGGCATCAAGAAGTATTTAGGAATCAAGGGTAAGACTACATTAAACTCATTAAACAGAGCAGATGCTCCTTCCAGTAGGTCTGAAATTAGTCAGATGCGACTGGTTCACGTTAGGATAATATGAACATGCAGTTTACTTGCTAAATCATCATAATAACTCCCTGAAATTCTCAAACTAACTGTTTTGGGGGGTTTTTCATCTGAATATATGAATTAAGTTTTATACAAACAACAAAAGCACAACCTGACCATATATGCACGTGAGAAGAGAAAAATGGGCATTGTCTCCATCTCCAACCATCACCATTTGCAATCACAAAAAAAATAAAAATGTTAAAAAAAAAATAAAAAAACAAGCGCAGAGAGCAGCTAGGCTGGTAAATAATATTCAATATGTCAGCGAAGGTCCAATATATTCTTCACATAATGTGCAAGAGAGGCATTAAGGGGGTGCAGTAGATGATAACATTGGACTTTAATTATGAAACTAATCATCAAAACTAACATTACAGATGAAGAAGAGCAGAATATTCCTCCAAGCAGAGATCAAGGAGGAGGCACTTAGGATTCCCTTTACCCCCGGTACACCTAAAACAGCAAAGTTTCTTCTCACATACCCCAAACTCTCCTCAGCACAGTAGCTCAGTAACTTTGAGATTCACACGTGAAGCTTTTTCAACTTGTAATACTGGTTGTTAATGTGGCATTTTCATAATGACATAATGACAAAAAGATAAATAAAATCCCCCTTTGATCAGATCACGTAAATAGCTAATTCCATACTGGGTATTTGCATGGAGTGAATTGACTGTCAGGTCAGATGACCTGAAGTTGGGTCATATTTAAACCAATGCACTGCATGGATATGGATATACATTTGGCATTTCTGTAGCCTTATCTAAGCCAGTGATTTGGAGTTTATCCATATTAAGTTCAGGCTTCCTTTTGCTCCAGATAGGGGAGCTTAGACTTTGATTATATAACACGGAGGGGACGATTAATAGACAAACTAGTGTTGGCATGATCTTATTTTCACAAACATAAAAAAAGAAGCAGGAAAGAAGCAAGGTGAGCTTCCCTCTAAAAAGGGCTTTACAGTGGTCCTGGCGAGGAAGGAAACTGTACTTAAACAAGTAACCATATATGGGTGTTACATACATTCACTGCTATTCAAAACTAGAGGGTGCCCATTGGAGAGGGACCTGATGAGATAGGAACAGAGATAAGTGAACCCAGGGGCATATCCTTGGTAAAATATATCACTAAGTCAGCAGCATAAAGGGTCATTTTGTGTTCCTTCTCTACAACAAGAGTATTATTTCTTCAGACATCCTGGCTGAAACCTGAGGCTAGTGGCCCAAAAACAAGATTAAATATTAAAAAGCTTAGATGATTGTCCTTTGTAGTCCCTCAGTGAAGATGCTCAATTTCATCTAATTAGTATGCAGTAGACTGAGCATTCTAAAGGAAATTAATCCAGTTGTTAAAGTTATCAGTCAAGCCATTATCTGCCAGTGTAGAAACGACTCAGCAGACTGCCCTCCTCCTCTGTCTACCATGTTACCAAAATTGTCCAAGAGAGACTAATCAATTTGGGGCAGTACGGCAGGCTTTTTATATTTTTCACTGAGTTATGAAGTTGGATTAGAAATTTGCGCTTCTAGATGTGTGTACTATATCCAATAGGCCTTTAAGCTCACAAAAAAATAAATCTGGTCCAGTAGCCTTCTCTGATAGATTTCAGAGCAACAATGCTTCCTCTTTAATAAAAAGAGTAATTTAATGGTATGTCCTTAGGAGTGAGTGTGAGCGTGTATGGTTGTTTGTCTCGTTTGTCTCCGTGTGGCCCTGTGATGGACTGGCGACCTGTCCAGGGTGTCCCCCGCCTCTCGCCCATTGACTGCTGAGATAGGCTCCAGCCCCCCCCCCCGCGACCCGACTGACGGATTCAGCGGTATAGAAAATGGATGGATGGAATTTAATGGTAGTTTTTGTGCTTCTTGTTGAGAAAAAGAAGTGCAGAAGCGCTAGGTCATTATCAGGCTGCTCTGACTTATATGTGAGCATTCTTTGTTAATAGTTTCAGTATCAGAGCTTTTTTATATTTAAAAAAAAATAAACAAACAAGAAAAAACTAGTAACATCTGAGCTTAGTGACCACAACAGCTGAATCCAAGGTTTTTGTGGGAAGATTTAAGTTCATTGGGTTAAAAAGTGATTACAAATGAAAGGAAATCAAGTAAACTTACATGAAATAGATGGGATATCCACCTTCAAAATACCAGCAGTACTTCTTAGCGTCTACGCACTGTAAAAGAGAGAAGACAGATTGCAGTAGTGATTAAAAACTTATACAATGAACACACAAGAAACACTTGCACGGGACAGATGATTCATGCTTCTGTGTTTGATCAATGCAGAGCCTGCCAGGTGTAAAGACACATCACAGTGACACTGACTGCACCTACTGCGACTGGTCCACTTGCTTGAGTTTCCGCCTTGCCTATTGCTTTGCTCAAATGTCATGCTTTTCTAAAACAAAAATATAACTGGCTGTAATTACATTTGGTCTGCTCATACTGTAAATGCAATAACAGATATTCTGCCATGGAAACTTAATGTCATAATTAGCTGAATTTGCCCATCTGCAGGTTCTTGGCTGTACACACAATCTTTTCAAACTATACCCTATGCTGTCAACATGACTTAGCTTCTGCTTGGGCGTTGCATATACGGTACTTGTAGACCAGTAACTGCTGCTTTTGGATGAACTCCAGAAACTAAACACAGTGGTATAAAAAAAAAAAACTGCCAAACAACCAGATTTTAGTGGTCAGCTCATGTTGCACATGTAGAAATGCTCACAACAGCATACGCCATCTGTGTGGGGTATGAAGTAGGCACTATAGCCTTGTTTCCACTATGCAGTCCGGTACGGGTCGGTTCACAACGGTTCGCTTATTTCAGTGTTTCTACTACCACGAAAGCGTACCGGTCCCATGGAACCCGTTACCATTTTTGTAACCCTTCTGCTTGGGGTACCTAGCACACAGGACCGGTTCCAGGCTCTGCTCTCCATTGTTGGTGAGGAGGCTGTGCAGCGGGAGCTCGATGGTGCTGTGCGAAACAAAAAAGTTTTCCAGCTGATTGCCGCAAAAATGGCAGAGAGTGGTTTCAACCGGACCGCGAGCCAGTGTGGCATTAAGCTGAAGAAGCTTGGAGGTGGTTTGAAATTATGGATGTTATTTGTTATTTGCTGTTATTTGCTATTTACGCTTCGGCACGCACTCCACCCACCCCTGAGGGTCCCCTTTGTACAGTGGGAACGCAAAGCTGACCCCAAAGTGACCCGACCCGACCTGTACTGTTCTGAACCGACCTGTACCGGACTGCATAGTGGAAACGAGGCTTTAGTGGACCTAGACAGATGAATACTTTATTGATTGATGAGGAAATGTGTGACTCTATCACAGAACCATCAATCAACTTTTCAGATGTTAGAAGGTACAGAGAGATTGATTAGATATTTCTTGCCTCCGAGGGGTTGTCTGTAACAAATACTGTGTACTGTATCTGAAATCCTTTGACGTCATGATCCTTTCTGAAACCTAACTAAGTAGATTGGATGCCTAAACCTAAACAGACTGGTGAAAGTTACCAATGATCTCCTCTTGGCCTTTAATAGCGGACTTGTGTCTGTGCTTGTCCTGTTAGATCGTAGTGCTGTATTTGATACAATTGATCATGACATTCTATTACAGAGGCTTCAACATGTTATTGGGATTAAAGGAGCCCCATTAGGCTGGTTTAAGTCACATTTATCTGACAGATTCCTGTTGGTTCTTGTAAATTAAGAAAATCCCTCGTGCACAAGAGTAAGACATGGAGTTCTGCAGGGTTCTGTGCTTTGACCAATTTTTTTCACTATACTGTATACATGTTTCCATTAGGTAATCTTATTAGACAGCATGGTATAAATTCCCATTGCTATGCTGATGATACTCAGCTATAACCATCTATGAAACCAGATAAAACCAATTAGTTCATTAGAGTACAATCATGTCTTAATGACATAAAGATCTGGATGATTCAGAATTTTCTGCTCCTAAATTCAGACAAAACTGAGGTTGTTGCCTTTGGACCTGAGTGCTTCAGAGAGAGACTGTCTAGTTATATTGGCTACTTATTCTGGATGGCATTTCCTTAGCTTCTAGTACCACAGTGAGGAACCTTGGAGTTATTTTTGACCAGAATCTATCCTTTGACTCCCATATAAAACAGCTTTCCAGGACTGCCTTCTTTCACCTTTTTATTGTTAAAATCAGGAACATTTTTTCTCAGAGTGATGCAGAAAAAGTGGTCCATGTACAGTATTTGGGACTTCAAGACTTCAGCACTACTGTAATTCTTTATTATTGGGCTGTCCAAAAAAATCTCTAAAAAGCCTGAAAAGAGCCTGCTATCGGCCTAGACTGCTGGGGGGCTCTTTCTCAGCAGGTATCCCATGTCTGGTGTTATGGTGCTTGTTGTCCCCTCTTTTCTGTCCTCTTAAACCTCAGCTGGTGGAAGTAGACTTCCACCCTTCCTGAGTTTGGTTCTGCTAGGAGTTTTTTCTTTCCACAATTGCCTTGTGCATGCTCAGGATAGGAGATTGGATTAAAGAGAAGTTTCGGTGCAATTTGTTGGTTTCCTTAGCTTGGCTCTGCATATATGAATTGGACTAATTTGGAATTTAATGAATTCTGAATGTCTTGAATTGGATTGTATCTTTGAAGTGCCTTGAAATGACATTTGTTGTAATTTGGCACTATATAAAAAACATTGAATTGAATTGAAATTGAATATAATTTTATAATAAGTGTAATATGTTCATACTTTCATAATAATTAGGCACTAAATATGAAAAACGGATTTGAATAATGGGAAGTTGTGAATGAAGAGCCAAACAGCAGTAGAAAGCCTCTCCTGCAGGTAGTAAGATGTTCGGGACATGACAACATCCAACCACCACCCTTATGCCGAGTGAAGAGCAGAGCAGAGTGGTGGCGTGACAGGTCAAGCTGTTTTGGTGGCTCATGAAATGGCAACAATAGGTTATTTGTCAGGCGGCTGCTGGAGAACGGGACCATAGAGTGACACTTGGTCAAAGAAAAAATGGCAGGAACACGCACACATTAGAGTGATGGAGTGATGACGGTTAACAAAGGAAAATTCTAACAAAGACGATATACATCCACTTTGCTTGTCCACACTGTGTTCCACTATAACTGCAGGAAAATCTTTTCCAGCATACAGGAAGCATGTCCTCACATCCTCTGTGCTGATGTCACTCTGCTTTTGTTGTCACGCTGGCCTTAACATGTGCTAACGAAAAACATTATCATGGTAAATGTCTGCAGTTGTGTGAGCAGCTTTGTTGATATTTTCCACATCAGATTTAGTCATAAAACGCATTGGCATCATGGACGATCTGATCCCAATGCAGGATGTTCTGTGTTACCTTGTTAACATTTGCTCATTAGCACTCAACGCAAAGTTGAGTTTCTAAGTCCAGAGCTCTCTTTTTGGGGCTCTTTTTGTTGGCCTTTAGTTGTAATCTAAAGTAGACGACCAACTCAACTTTTTACCTGATGGTGGCAGTTGGAGAAAAATCAAAGGGCACAACTGGCAGTTCATTACATGCCCCACTTTACTCGTGTTAATTTAGATGCTGTAGTGTTTCTCAAGCATTTTGCAATGCCAATATGTACCAGTGGGTCGGTGGTTACGTCATTAGCCGCATTTATTTCCAACATCAACAATGAACTCCTTTTTTTTCTGTCACATGTTGTTTTGAAAAGAATTAACCTCCTTGACAATTAGTTTTGCATTTCCCACTTACTGTTTTATTTAGTCAAATATGAAATGGTTTTGGCCGTGTATTTAGCAGGGAGGTATTAAAACATAAATATGTTTTTAGTTTAAGTAAGCTGCTGGGGGCAGAGTTAAATTACTTATATTTCCATTTCACTGTTCTATTAGTTTGCTGTCTCTGTCCTTTTGAATAGCGATATGAAAGTATTGCACTTGTATTGGATATAATTTGGCATGAAAACTAAATAATATCTATGCCAAATCAGTCAAACAGAAAAATCATAACATGCAAAAGAAAAACCAAAGTAAGAGGACATGGAGACCAGAGGACAGTCATGTAACTACACACTGAACGAGGTTACATTTGTTCGGCTATCCATAACCAAAACCAATAAGCCAGCTTACTGAGGCACCTAACATTTGTGCTATGTTGGTACATAATAATTACTTCTGATAGCTGGACCTCCTGCCCCCTTTGCTCACTTTTCTCCTTGCCTGCTCTTTTTCAGTTCTGTCTTAGTAGATGACAGCTGTAATGGTAAGAGTTGCAGGAACCCTCTCTGACAGCTACGTTACGTTTGTCCTCCACTACTAATTAGATCACTGTCATTCATTCATTCATAAATAAATCTATTGATTCCAGCTCCCAGTGATCCGAGAATTTAAATGGTCTCATCATTTCTTTTTAGTTTGAACCTCAAATATCTTTCTGTCTTACTCCCTGGTTTGGTGTTATGGTGCTTGTTGAACACTGTTGCATGTCAGTACTGGGACCATGCTGCTGGCATGGCTCAAACATAATGGCTAAAAGTAAACACAGTAAGGCCTTTGCCATTCAAACTCATCTATATGACACTGCTAATACTCACACAATGCTTAAACATCAACCACTTATTAAATAAGCATAAGGTAGGGGTGGGCGATATGGAAATGTTGTATCACGATTTTTTTGCATAAAATCACGATTTCGATTTTTTTAATCACGATCTTCCATCCAAAAAAAACCCAAAACAATTACAGTAGAGTTAAGTCGACATGCTGAACCACAGAAGAGCTAAGGAGTAAAAGAAAGAATTTGGCAATCAACACATTGTAATTCAACTGTAACCCAATTCAAGATGAAAAATAATGATCTAATTAATGACATCTGACACAGTGCGAGTGAAGCAACCGGAAATAGAAAAACGAACCACTGATGACGACTTGACTCCACCTCATGATGCCATTTAGCAACAGATGAGCAACGCTGCATGTTCATTTACTGCAGCCACAGTCACGCACTGCCATCACCAGAGCGCCCTAAAGGAATACTTTTCAACTGTGTAATGTTTGTCACGGTCGCGGTGCATCCCTTTTCTCTTGCACCGTAGTTAGCTTACGTGCTAGCGATTTCCTCATCCGACCCGAGAGTGCTAGAGCTGGCCGTGAGTTTCTCCCGTGCGCCGCTATGGATGTGCTGTGGCTGGTGCCGCTGCTGCTGTTCCCATTCCTGATGTGGACCAGCAGCAGTGGGTTAGGGTAGAAGAAAACCCGAACCAATTCCAAATTACAGAGGCGGATTTCCTCTTCTTCACCAGCTCGTCGGCTTGGCTTTCAGCCATGGCTGTCCATGCGTTTTCTAAGTTTTTACAAACACGACATGGAGGCGTGTAAGAAAGTTCGCTATGATTGGTCGGTTAGGTTAAGGACGCCCTTCGTCTGCCGCATCAGCGGGAACCAGCATTAAAAAAAATAAATAAATCATTGCGCTGATTGGCAAAGGCGATCTATACGGTTTCTGTAATTTGGTAGATCGCCTGCGATTCTCCACTCTTCCTCGCCAGTCACGATTTTCTATCGTCAGATCGCGCACCCCTAGCATAAGGATTGAATGTACTTGACAGAGGACAATGGTATGACTCAATGTATCATCCATTCACCTGCCTTCCTCTCTCTATCAGTGTGTCCACTTTACTGGCTGCTGTTAAATGCTGTCTCTTGCCTCAGTGCGACTGAAGTCTTTTCTGTGAGAGCCCACGCACTGAAAAGAACACTCTCCTCTGATTCCAATAACCTTGAGCCTCTCACCACACGATATTCAGGCTAACAACCTCATATGACTCACTGAATGTCACTTCTGGCATGGTGATATGACTGTAAACACAATAAATAATGATAGATTTGTTGTCACACCAAACCTGCAGTATATGTAAGAAAGATCAACTTTTAAATATAGAAATGAAAAAGAAATAGCAACCTCCTTGACTCAAACCATTCTGGGTTTAAAAGTCACCACTCCTCTGAAATGGTTCTGTTGGCTGTAACAGAACCCTTAAAAGAAGCCTGAGTGACAGCCAAGTCATCAGTACTTATCCTGCTTGACTTATCGGCTGCATTTGACACTGTCAACCACGGTATCCATTTGTCCATACTCTCTAGCAAGAGCATCACAGGGAGAGCACACTCCTGGTATGAATCATACCTCACTGGTCGGTCATTCAAGTGTCCTGGCTTGGTCACACTTCTGCAGCGCAGCACCTCGCCACAGGGGTCCCCCAAGGTTCAGTACTGGGACTTCTTCTCTTTGCCTTATACACCACCTCACTGGGCCAGATCATCCGATCACATGGCTTCTCATAACAATGCTATGCTGATGATACCCAGCTCTATCTGTCATTCCCACCTGACGACCACACGTCCACAGGACGAATCTCAGACTGTCTCTTTGACATATTGACATGGATGAAAGCCCATCACCTCCAACTAAACCTCTCTAAAACTGAACTGCTCTTCTTCCCAGCCAAATCAGCCACACACCACAGCATCTGCATCCAAACTGAATCCCTATCTCTTGCTCAATCAAAGGTAGCTAGAAACTTGGGTGTCATGATTGATGACCAGTTGACCTTTAAAGATCATGTTACCTCTGTCGCTCCATCGCTCCGCTTTGCATCGTTAAACATAGGAAAGATCAGGCCGTACCTAACCCAACACACCACCCAGCTCCTGGTGCAGTCTATGGTCATCTCCCGCCTTGACTACTGCAACGCTCTCCTAACTGGTCTCCAGTGCTGTGAAACTTCTGCAGATGGGCCAGAACACGACGGCGCGGACTGAGCTCCACTGGCTACCTTTAGCCGCCCGCATCAAATTCAAGTCATTAATATTAGCCTACAAAGTGCTTAATGGAATGGCTCCCATCTACTTGAAGAAACTCTTGAAGGCCCTGCTCTTCAGAGAGCATCTCCTACCCTAGCACCTACCCTGTACTTCCCTTTCTCTTTCTGTACTTCCCTCTACGCCTGCACTCTATTTCTACACTGTCACCTCAGACAGTCTGACTAGAGGTTTTCCTTCTATGTAGCTTATTGTTAGCTTTGATGTTAGCTGTAATATTACATCCTCATTTGTAAGTCGCTTTGGAAAAAAGCGACTTACAAATGCATAAACAGGAACATAAAAATAAACAATGTTTTAAACTTTTTTTTTACTTCATTTCCATGCATCTAGTTTCATTTAGACTTCACTTAGCCTGTCCCCAGTGCTTTGCCAGCAATGGTCACCATCCAGCTCTGTTCATTGTCTTTCCATAATTACAGCCCAGTGAAAGCTGACAGCAGAGGAAACTGTCTCTCTGTGCTCCCGTGGGACAAAAATGACCATTACGTAACCAGAGAATGCGCTTTCCTGCCACTGCAGCTCACTTGGGTTTTGGCCACGGATGGGTTTTTAGAGGATGAATAGTTCAAAAGGTCAGAGTCTAAACCTTTGGAAGTAGTGTGAAGGGTCTGTGCAGTGCAACCGATGCATTTATGCCTTTGAAGTTGCAGGATGCCGTAGTTGGGGCTGAGAAAGGAAACACGTCACTGAGGATGTCCTCTGTCACAAGTCAGACACTGAGGAACATTACTTTCCATGGATTTGGATGCAAGACTTCCAGTGCCTTGTAATACTGCTGGCTTGAAATGTGTTACAATACTTTCTTAAAGGGGAACTCCGGGGCATTTGAAGCGTGTTTCCATTGCTAGAGGTTGTCAAATACTGATAGTAGGACACAGAGAGGTGCGTATCTGCGCTCCCTGTGTGGAGATCGCTCTGTCCGCACAGCATGTCATGCGAGGCTAATACGTGGTGGCTAAGGGGCAAGCGCTAACCCTTACACGTAAAACAACAACTTGCACACTGCAGAAACGTCACACCACTTTATAAACCATCCGACAATAAAGTCACAAGCCTTACCATCAAAACCATATGCATGGTTCTTACATTACTGGCATGGGGACGTTACAAAACAACTTTATAAACAGCATGTCACTCACCGGCTGGTTGTAGGCTCGCGCATGTGAAAGCCCAAAAGAGTCGATGGAGAATAATCCCATATACAAAACAATTATCTTCTCTAGAAAAACTGCGTTCAAGTATTTAAAACATTACAACAATACATGCCCAGTAATATTCTTGTAATGTTTTAAGTTGTTGTTTTACGTGGAAGGGTTAGCGCTTGCCCCTTAGCCACCACGTATTAGCCTCGCATGACATGCTGTGCGGACAGAGCGATCTCCACACAGGGAGCGCAGATACGCACCTCTCTGTGTCCTACTATCAGTATTTGACAACCTCTAGCAATGGAAACACGCTTCAAATGCCCCGGAGTTCCCCTTTAATAGGATATTTTGATCATACGACACACAAAATTTGAAAATATTTATTTTCTATCCTGGATTTCAAGACAGTTTATTCTGTTGTAACGATTTATTGGCAACAGGAATAAATGATGCATTCATGAGGACCAGACAGGTAAATAGCCATGGAGAGATTATAAATGTCAACAAAATCAATATCTCCCTTTACAAAAGTCATATCCGTATTCCCTTTTCTATAAAAACATCCTACTTTCCTTGATTCTAACATTCTGTTTTATCTCTTCCTCTCCTTTATAGTTCAACGCTTTTTTTCATCTCCCACTCAGCCTCCTCTGCTTCCTGTCTTATTGATCTCGGCTGACCACACAAATGCCTCCAATATTAGAGAGTAGCAGTCAGCCAATGAACATCATCTGTGTTCACACAGTAGAAGAGAGGAAAGTGAGAGGCATTCTGTACAACAACTACATCTCATAATTTGCCAGTCAGCCTGAATGCATTAGTGCTCTGTTGTTACAATGTCTGCCCATGGCATGTGCAACAAAAGCTGTATGATCACATGAACCTTTTCAGGAATGAAAGAGTTTCAGGGTAAAATGTCTCTAGTGGGGGTGGGTGTAAAATGTTCATCTATGATTGTTAGAGAGCAGTTTTGTTCAAAGGCACAAAAAGACACCCACAACCTGTTAGAAATGTTTTCCTTTAACAGATTTTAAGTAAATGCAGCTGAAGCGTACTTCCAGTTTCCAATAAACCATTCATCTCAGATTGCTTCACAGTGACTATGTTCCAAGGCACAAACAAGAGCACTTGTAGAAAAGTCCAACAACACATTTTGAGTGAATACAGAAGAGCCACACTTCCAGGTTTGACAGCTTTTGTGAAATTAACTGCCACCAGTGCGGTAGCTCTGACTCTCTAGTAAGGAGGGAGATTTCAAACTTAATCAGACTTCATTTTTCTAATCTACCCTGAACAATACCTTAGAGCTCAGGATAAATCCAAAAGAAACATGACAGAAATGAAATTCTAGCTCCCTTAGAAAGATGGGGTAGAGAAAAGACCACCACCATCAGTGTATTGAATTGTTAGTATTTTTTTCACCATTTTCTGCAAAAACTCCCTGATCAGAAGGTAGTTTTCTTATAGGTTTTCATATTTTGTCTCTAAATCTCTTATATCTTCGTATGACGATTCGCAATACTGACATTCTTCTGTTGAGAAAATATAGTGCCAGAGAAAACAACCATCTGCTGCCAAAGTGAGCCAATGGAAATATCTGCATTCTAGCTTGAAAGCTATCTCGAAATTTTATACGTTTATAAGGTTTGAGTTGTTATAGAAGGTTAAAATTCACTCTATGGTGTGAAACTGAAATGGGGCATGCTGTGCTTATTATAAACCAGAGAGATAAGACAGGCCACATCCAACCTGTGTAGGTGTTTGGCCTGTTTTTTTTTTTCAGTTCCAACCAGTATTGTAAATTGATTTTGGGTGGATTTTTTTGTAAGTAAAATCTACCTCTTTTTTTTTCTTTTTTAATTGTCTGAATTGGTAAAGTGAAGTAAAAAAATAAATAAAGATAACTTATTTTATGAAAATAGAAAGAATTGGATGCATATGTTATCAATCCAACCACATCAAGTCGGCGTCGCGGAATCAGCTGAGTCACAACAACATCAATAGTAAAGAGTAGCATGTTCCACAATTTATATGTAAAAGCACACAGTGATATCTGCACATTTAGTTTCTGTTCCAACCTGGCTTGCTGACACAGAGCGTATGAACTTCAGTTCCTTATGCTTTCTATATACGACCCCCTTTCATCCCTCTTTTTCATCCCTGACCACACATCTTTCACATTGTTCTCCTGGAATTTGTTTTCTAGCTTTTTTTCTGTATCTGTAGTTTGGAGTTGGGGAATCACCTCATTGTTCTTTGGGGATCATACTCTCCGCAAAGAGTAATAGTCTGTCACACACTCATGTTATGGTGATGTCATCTCCATGAGGCTCACAGAGGGCATTCCTGTCTGTGGACTTGAAGTATCACCACAGATTTCTCAGTTTCCTAAGACCACTTCACCATAGTTTGTACGGTCTCAGGTTGGCACAAAACAACGGAGCTGAATAGAAACACATTTCATGGCCTGGTCTTCCTAATGAATTTTTTTTTCCTCGTGTGGAGCATTTGACAAACAGTTCACGGGTTAGATTTGTAGCAGAAAGGGAAAAATCTCCCGGTAGCCTGGAAACTACTGAGCTTCTGATGTCACAGACAGCGTTGGCAGCAGCGAAGGGTGTGATATACACTGCTACAAGAATAACACAAATGAACTCTCATCAGTAGATAATATGGAGTATACTCACAACAAGCAGTTCAATGTTACAGAACTTTTCCTTCACAGGTCCAGGATTATACCATCTGTTCTCCCCAGATACCAACCTGATAACATCTGTGGGAAGCAAGCCCAATCCACAGAGACCCCACCCAACAACCCACAGGGTCCAAAGCATATGTAGCTAACATCCTGATGCCACACACTCCAGGACACCCCCCAGATGGTTTTGTCACACCTTGACTGGTCAGAGCTGTTTTGAGAAGCATGAGAAGAGCTACTCTTAATGATGTTTTAGCCGATACATGGATACACACAAGCAAGCCCATAATTCAACGTACATGTCCACACACTATTCTGGAATCAATAACTGTTCATGCAAGTTGTTACATCATGGAATTATGTGCAGTGAGAAAGATAAATGGAATCTAATCAGAGCTTGTGCGATGTTAGCAGCCTTCTTCAATATAAACACAAAATAATCCTGCCCAGTCCACACGAATGCACTCATGACAGTTTCTGCAATGTCCTAATTTTTTGTAGCACAGTAGATGTTAATTCATACCGTCTTCAACTTCAGTATAGACCTACAAGCACTTATTAGGTGCATACATTTGATGATATGTACTAAGGATGTGCATTTCAGACAACAATCTTTAGAATGATTTAAATCAACACCCATCAAGAACAGGTGTTGGCATTTCACATAAGTATGCAACAATTATTCTTTACAATACAACATCACCTGAACATACATGGATGAGAAGTGATGGACAATTAACAAATTAAAAAATAATGGAGTGTAACAGAAAGCAACTTTGCTTAAACTGCATGATGCCCTGAGTCACAGCAACATTTAATATCAGACTCAATGAGCAGAGTTGTGATGTTACAGCTATAACTGTGCACAGTGTATTTTTAACTGAAGGTTTTTCAACCCAAGTTTTAAAGTTTAGTTACATTTTTCTACCATATCCTGACCTTGTATTCACGAAAGTTCAGTTCAGTTCAGTTCAGTTCAGTTGACTTTATTAGTACCCGTAGGTAGATTTGTTCTGCAGAAAATAGGAGAAGGCATCTCCCACACCTTATTAACAGACATTAATTTGACAGAGGACAGGTCAAGACAATACAAAGACAGACATGGCAGGTACTCACAATGCTCACTGAACAGGATAAAAGTAGATATTGCCCACAAGGCAAGGAACAATAAATAAAGGTTGAAACCAGGCTCAGGGTTTCTATAAATAGAATTAAGTAATAAACAAATTGTAAAATAAATCTAAAGTGTGTTAGGTTTTATTTAAAAGAGCGACAGCAGCAGGGACAAAGCTGTTCCTATAGCGTGTGGTCCTAGTTCTCAGGACTATAAATCTGCGTCCTGACGGTAGCAGCTGGAACTCGGTAAGGGATGGGAGGCCAAAATTCAAGAGGGTACTTTTGTGAAATTTTGTCTGAAATAAAGATGGAGAGGGCAGGAAGTGCCACCTCATAAGACATTTCTGAATACTTTAACACAGCCGGTAAACACGAACTAACCTTAAAGGGATAGTTCGCCTCTTTTGACATGAAGCTGTATGACATCCCATATTAGCAATATCATTTATGAACATTTTCTTACCCCCTGCTGCGTCCTGTGAGCCGAGTTCCAGCCGAGTTTTGGCGTTGACAAAAGTAGTCCGGCTAGTTGGCTGGGGTCCCGAAAATAAAGCGTCTTGCTTCTCAAAACAAAATGCGTTCAAAAGAGATTTTGCATCACAAAATTGTTCATCCAGAAAAAGTCAGACCTCACAATCGCTTGGCGCTATTTCTCTCTACCTTCGTATCACTACAGGCTGTATAGACCGTGCAGACCGAAGTGCAGACCGAGCAGCAAACACCGTAACAGGTGTGGCTGTCGGCAGGTAGCTGTACGCATTGACATGAAGGGAGGCAAAAATAGCGCCAAGCGATTGTGAGGTCTGATTTTTTTATGGATGAACGATTTTGTGATGCAAATGTATTACTCTTTTGAACGCAGACCGTTAATTTTTTGAGAAGGAAGACCTTTTATTTTTTAAGCCCCAGCCAACTAGCCGGACTACCTTCGTCAACGCCAAAACGAGGCTGGAACTCGGGTCACAGGACGCAGCAGGGGGTAAGAAAATGTTCATAAATGATATTGCTAATATGGGATGTCATACAGCTTCATGTCAAAAGAGGCGAACTGTCCCTTTAACCACATCAGGATGCATACCAACAGGTTGGAAGCAGATCCATCATAAAAAGTAAAGAAAAAGTAAAGACAACCTTTTACATAAGTGACCTATTGGAGTAACACAGAACCATAAATCCATTCAAAGTGGATTTGCAGATTTAACAGTATACACCATAGCCTTTCTTAGTCAATTATTCTGAGAGGCCTAAGAAACTGCTTCTGGTTCCCTACCCCACAGCTCGGTCCCAACTCAGCTAACTATCCAGTAAATAAACACAACATTTAACTATTCAAGTGTCAATCACACAGCAATGTGACAGCACCACAAATTCTGATGAACCCTGTGACAAAGTTCCAAAGAGTTTTTTATGATATCTGGAATGTTTGGCTTTCTCCGTCTTCAAATTTCCCAGAAATCCTCTTTAAAGCTGCCGTTGGCAGGTTTTCAAAATTCCGAGTCTAAAGTCGGAAAATTCGAACTGATACAACTTTCAGGTCCCTCCCCAACCTCTACCAAGCTCCAAACCGCCCCCCAAACCCCTCCCCTTCGTGGACGAGGTTGTGCACGCGAGTTCACACAGCGTGTGCACAAGCTGTGATTGACAGGTAGCGATTCCTCCCCCCTAACGTGATTGGTTAAAAACAGCCGGGAGCGCTCGGTTTTTGCAAGCACGATTACAGGCTTCAGAGGGAGCTACAGAATTCGGGATTTTTTCCTAAACAGCCTATTTAATATTCTACTTCCAGTAGGGTGACCAGATGAGGTTGGCTGAAATTTGGGACGGGGGCGCGCGCACGCGGGTGGGCTGACTTACATGTACAGTAATAAAATGCTTTGTCGTCGGTGTTCTAGTGTAGATTGGGTATAATTGCAATAAAAGACGCACACTCCGGTAATATCATGGCAAGTTCCAGTGCATTGGTATAATGTACATAGTCCAAAATTCCGGGGTTCATAAAATTAACATGAAAGTTAAAATTAACTTTAACTTTTAACATGACGAACTGAACGTACAAAACATCAAAACGCATTATAGCCTATTAAATTGTAGGCTATATCGCTATTCAAACATTGATTATTGTTACATCTCATTGAGATTGGCGTGTTTCTTCCTACTGTTATGGCATTCGTGCAGTGTAGTTTACTACTAGCATGCAGTTTAACATCATATTCTCCACCGTGGGAAACGCCAAACTCCTTCCTGCACACTTTACAGATCGCCTTAAATTCATCCGTCAATGCATTTGTAAGCCATGAATATTTGCCCTCCCATTCCTTCCTGTACCTGCATTGTCGCTTTTGTGTTTTTGCTTGGTGGTGTGGCTCTTCGTCTGCCAGTTCGCTAGCTATTGTGTGTCAGTGAAAGTGAATTTTCGCGCCGGTCATTGTTCGCGCTTACTGTTGCAATGGAATGGAATTAGAATGTCCTAAAGATAACAAAATAGATACATTGTAGCAGCACGCAGCCACTTAACATTTGCGGCTGCGCAAGCAAGCAGCCTCTAGGTGGCACAGACGGCAGTAGCATTAGTTTGAGATGTGTACTTTACCTGGGGTTAAAAAGTAATTATTTGGCATAAGTTTAATTTTCGGGACAAGTACAGCCAGATTCGGGATTCGGGACAAAAGCTTAGAATTCGGGACTGTCACGAATTTTTCGGGACATCTGGTCACCCTAACTTCCAGAATCCCATGACAGTTCAAGCTAATAATGACTAAAAAAAAGTTGCCGACGGCACCTTTAACCTTGAGTTCAGGTGACTGCGGGGAAAAGTCAGTTATCAACACTTAGCACGTCTTAGTCTTCCTTTCTTCCTCGCGTGGCTCTTGTGAAGCTCTCAGGTCTGTTTAGGCTAAACCGTGGATCCTTCATATGGAGCGCTGCTTCTCTGTGGTCGGCGTGGAATCAGAGCAAGTTCAATAGAACACCAAGTTTAACCGTGGGATCGACCCCACTCGTATTTACCTAGTTACGTACACCTCTCTGTTACTGCCTAAAGTCGCAGAGTTTAATTTTTCAATGACGATGTTTCCCATCTGCCATAATTGAAGTTCAGGATGTCTTTGCCCATTTTGAATGTGTGACTTTGTTCTCTGCCTAAAAAAGCTGCTTAGAGATGCTGCTTGTCCTCTGAAACCACTGGACTGCTGTCTTTTAACTGCCGCTTTTTGTGTTCTTTATTTAGCAATTCTGCATCTGATAAAGACACTTTTCTGTTTCTCTACAAAACATTATGACCTTTTGCAAAAAAAGTCAGACAGTGATATTTACACAGACCTGACTAAGATATGTTGAACAGCTGGAAACGTGTCCAAGAAAAAGCCAGTTTACACGCAGGTTTTTGTCTGGCTTACTGGCCACAGACTGTTACCAAACTACTGACTGATGCTTAAAGGAAAATAATAAAACCAGGAAACAACTAAACGTCTCATACACTAATAATGCAGCAGTAATCGTTGCTGTATTTTCCTTCCTTATAAACATGTGTACATAATGACTCTGAAAGGCCGTAGAGAAACCACTAAAATATTCAAGCAGGTTCGACCCAACGAAATGCAACAGAAAGTAGCGAGGCTATGGGAGACAGTGCGATCACATTCTGAGGATGCGCACAGGAGACACAGATGCTCAGTCATCTTCCCTGTTACCTGTGGGATTTTTACCAGCTGCTTCCTCTGTCTGTGCATCTTCTGCTCGGAAGTGTTGGCGTGTTCAGGGATGACACACATGGACTAATGAAAAGTGAGCCACCGCTGACAATGTAGAGCCGACACTGCTCTGCTAACTGCATTAAAGCTCTCAGAGTCCAGTTTTTGCTGAGCTGAAATCCTCCAGAGTTCTTACCTTTAAAGACAAAATATCAAACTCACAAACACCTCACATACGTCTGATCGTTTACTTCCAAACATAAAGATCACTCGCCCGATGGACCGTGTGTCTAAAGCTACTCCTCCGAGTTGCAATACTCAGCACTACAGCAACATAACTGGTAATCATTAAATCTGGTGCAATGCTTCGTCAGATACAACAGGGTGAATAGAGGGTCACAGAAACGCTGTAGCATGATAATCACTTCACTTTAGTGCATTATAGATGAAATACACAGACTGTTCTGACAGTCCTATAAATACTGCTGAAGCAGTGGGGAGGTGAAGAGCTGGAGTTTCTCTGACTGGCTGAATGAATCACCTGATCCCACTCCAACCGAGCCGCAGTTCAATGACCCGATTAAAGACAGAGAGACCTTCAGCAGACAATAAGATGAGCGGCGCTCCGGTGACAGACAGCGAGAGCATCGCTCCAGCAAAGATTCGGTGGAGTGGCTGGAGTTGGGCTGAGGAGGATTTCCCCACTTTAAGATCACACGTGTTTGCATCAAATAATGAGTCTGTGCTTCTCTTTGAAAGCATGATTAGGACTATTTGAACATGCAATAGTGTTTGAATGTAGAAATAATCAGGCACAGGATGTTTAATGAACCGATGCGCACATTTAATTTAATTTCTGAAACGCTTTCAGTTCTGCTGATTAAAGCTAATTCAACCGAACGAGGGAAAGTCTGCACATTTGCTTCTTCCTTCGTGTTTACGCCCAAATCAAACGCTGTTTTTAGTTTGTGATGCTGAGAATTTTTGCACAAACCTGATTTTTGGCAATAAGCGAGTGCAGACGCTTCCGTTTCCAGATCAATGTTTTTTTTCCGCTCGTTCCCCTTTAATCACAGTGACAACGATAACAAAGCACAGCTCCACCATTGACTGCCTTTCTCTGCAAGGGTTTCCTAGCAGCAAGGAGATGTGATTACACACAGCTGCATAACTAACTCCCCCCAATCATCTGCATATGAAGTATGTGTAACGCAGATTCAGAAGTCCTCATACGGTACTCGTATGCTGGTTAGATGACAGCTGTTGGCCAGAAAGGGAAAGAATCAGCGTCCACCCAAGAGAGCAGGAGGAATGTGGCCTCGTAGAGGAAAGTCTGAGCATCTCTGCCGCCCTTATATGGGTGGATGGATGAAAACCTTGCAATATCTGAGCAGTACGGAAATTTGTTTGAATGCATATTCCAAAAGACTGAAGACTATGAAGAGACCTTAATACTCAGATGATTCTTAAAGGTGTACAAAGCTGAAGTGTTTTCAGCCAGAGGCTTCATCCGCTCTGCTGCTATAAGGTCCCGTCCACAGAGATAACTACAATTTCTTCTTATCATTTAACTTCATGCCCCCCCCACCCCACATTGGATCCACTATAACATACACTGCAACCGCCTAGTTTCCATTTGTGATGAACAAAGTTTTGTTTAATTCATTAGGACAGTTTAACTTGTGAAAAACATCCCGGGGTCTAAAGTGCTGCTTTGGGAGTTTCGGCGTGTCCTTTGTCTGAGGTCAAAGATTCGGAACACAACACAACTCAGGACCAGTCATCAAAGTGAATCAGTCTGAGGGCGTGATTTCCCCCACGGCAGCAGGCTCACATTCAAAATGGATGTTCTCACTAAGTAAGCTAAATGAAATAAAATAATAATGACAAGAGTTAATATTACATGAACTGACACACGGGTCGGTGGTGCAGGACTGGTCAGAGGTAACAGGGATTGTGAGAGCAGTTTTCTGTCTAATAAAAATAGAGCCCTTCTACTCCTCCTGAATAATCCTTTAAACCCAAATGATGTGAAACGAATAAAAAAAGAAAAACATTCCCCTGGCTGGGAGTTAAAATGGGCTTCTGAAAAAAATCAAGGGTGGCCAACAGAGTGGTGTCAGGCGAAGGGTTAAGTAAGCTGATAAACTGTGAAAGGATAAGGGTCTTTATTCATCTCCCTATCCTGTGTGAGTGTGTGTCCTAGAGGCCCAGTGACCTACTGAGGGGGAGAGAGGGTCTGAGCACAAAGACAAAGGATGACGGAATCTCAGGTAGCTCCCCTCTGTGTGTTCCCACCAAACAAAGCAGAGTGGGGATGTGCGTCCCTCTTCTCCCCCATTAAGATGAGCTATCATCACCCCACCAGAAAATAAATAAACCTCTTGTTTATCTTACATATGTTTTTATTCTCATGTTCTACGCATCTGTGGAAATGGGCGCAGCGTCAAGCCGTGTGCGAGTCCGGATTTTTAGAGCTTTCGCGTCCCGGAGGAGTCACTCGCATCCCGAAGTTGACAGGCGGTGTCACGCGCGTCACGAAAAGCCACATTTATCCTTCGTGGCGGGTGCAGTTAGGGCTTCCAGCGAGGGGATGTCGGGGTGATGACAGTTTGGAACTGAAGCGGGTGAACACAATAAGGAGCGCTACTTATGGAGGCTGCGTGCCGGCGGACTGATGAACCCACCCGCAAAAAAAAAAAACAGGATAAATCTCTGACTAACCAAATATCTTGTCGAAAGTCTGACGTTACTTCAGCTGCAATTTAATGGCAGGCAACACTCACCTCTAAAAATATCCACAATGTCAAGGCTAAACCGGCCAGTGGGTTCCTCATATCTCCGCCGAGAGGAGGCTGGAAGCCGGGCTCCGCTTGTGGAGAGGAGAGAGACGCGGAGGAGATGCTCCTGCTCCCCTAAGACGCTTTCATCCCGCCGCTGGAGACACCCGCAGGGCCAGCCGCTCTCAGACGGAATCGGACAGAAAGCAAACCGAGAGCAGCTCAGACGGTCCTCAGACGGAGATTAATGGTGTAGCGGGAGGCTGCATCAGCCTGTGATGTTGCTTTATTCCACGCCCATTTTCCTCAGACCCCTCCACCACACACACACACACACACACACATACACACACACAGAGCACTCTATATATAAACACACAGAACACATATAGTATGGTTTCCATCACTTTGGTGACTTACTCGCATTCATTTTTCATTTTTCAGAGGCACAACTGCACTGTGTGCAGATACATCCCCAACAAGCACAATGCTGATCTCAACTTAAACCTATATTAGACCTACATATTAATAATGTGTCGCTACTGATAAATTACTTTATTCAGAATTATTTAATATAATCATTAAATAATGTCAGATTGAACCAAACTATATATTCCTACAGGGGGCAGTATCCCAACATTCAGCTGGTCCCGGATGTGTGTCTGTATTGTAATTATAACACATTGTTTTTATTTGTTTCCTGTTGGGATACATTATAACGTCTCTTTAGTCAAGAACAGGGCAGCGACACAACGTTTTTTATGGCTCAGTTGACATTAAATCAATTACAGCTAAGGTGAAAATCGAAGAGATCATGTGACTTTTTGGGGAAAGATCCTTGTGTTTTAAAAACACATTGATATGGAAGCCCATTTCCGCCGCTTGTAAATCCAAAAATGTCCACACCGTATCTCATAAGTATTAGATTAAAAGTCAGAATTGTGACTTTAAATCTCATAATTATGAGATACATTGTGGGCATTTTAATTCGCAAGTGGCACAAATGGGCTTCCATACATTTTTCAAATGAATCTTTTTTTACGCCAATCATGACATTACCCTGATTAATGTTGACATTGGTGCACAGAATGAATGGAACAACTAAATAAATATAACAAACTCAAGAATTGTGAAGAAAAGGAATGAGCGGAGCTAGTGCAATTAACTACCTCGTTTAGGATGTAAATAACAACACAAACTTTTTACACTTCTTCTCAAATTAAAATGAACCTGTAAAGCAGATAGCAACACTTTAGCTAACAGCTGACATAAAACAGACTACCTCTGTCTTTATTTCACCTCTCTTCTCCTTCTGTTGGTTGTTTTTGATAATGGGAGTCGAATGGTTTTTACTCCCTAATTTTGAAAACCTGTCAGGATAAATTAAACCCGCTACAGCAGCGCTCTACTGTAGAAAGCGCCCTGTGCAACCACCTAAATTGCCTTTAAGAAGAACCAGAACTGAGTTTCCATAATCTCACAGTAGCTAACACAAAAACTAGCTAACACAAAAAAAAACTAGCTAAGTTTGTCTCTGCGCTGCCATTTTTTAAAAATTATTTCCCTTTGGAATAAATAAAGATTTTTCATTTAATTTCATTTAGTTTTGGGTTTATTTTTTCTTTCTATTCTATTTATTTTTTATTTAATTGGTTTTTTTTCAAATAAACTCCTGCCTCTTTGTTTAGCTAATTGTTATCTTGCCATGTTATGTTTTCTAAGTAGCCTTATTTCCTGTTTTATTTTGTAGGAGTCATTTTTCTTCTTAGCTGTGTCGTATCTGCTTTCACCTCCCAGCTTGCCAGCCCTGTCATTGTCTTCTTTGTTTCCTTCGATGTCAGACATATGTCTGTATATTTGCAGTGCGATTCAATAGTCAAGAAAATTACCTCTTATTGCCCTGTCCTGGGTATTTTTCCTTCACCTCCTTAGGAAACGAGATGTTGTTAAGGAAACTTGGCAGGAGAAATTGGTAAGGAACTAGGAAAAGATTAATGCTGTAATGAGAGTCAGAGTATACTAAGCTGTGACGTAGGCTTGCAGCATGGAAAGTAGAGATAGCCCATAAATATTCTACAAAAAAAGCTCAAGATACTTAATCTAATACAATCTGATTCAATATACAGTATACAGTAATATACAGTATAAAATAAAATGTTTTTTTACAAGTTTTTTTTTAATCATGAAAGGAAAGAAAAGGCCAAACAGTGAAACATGCTGTCATAGCCTGTGCACACACCATCTCTTCCTCATATTTATTCACACGAATCACAGTTAGTAGAAATTGATTAAATCAATCGAGAGTTGCTTTGAAAGTTAAGGATGGTCAGGTGTTTCCTCTGCTAAAGGACATAATATTAATCTATTTTTTAGAATTGAGAAAATTTGAACAGTTAATTTTACTATTCCTGGGTCATTTAATTAATTTAGGAAGGTTCTTAAGCAAAAAAAGAAATAAAAAAAGGAGTATTTGATCAGAACCATGTGCCTGTCTGTCCTTCTCATTTTGTTCGTCCATCTGTACTTTCTTTCTCTTCAGCCTGTCTGCTTATCTTTCCAGTTACCCACATCTTTGAACCAGCTTTTTTTTTTTTTTTTTTTTTAAATCTACCTGCCTCTCCAGCGCTTTTTGTTTTTGAGTTTTTGCATTGAGAGTCTTTTGCTTGCCACTATTGCTTGCTTCCAGTGCCCTATTATCATGTCCTGTTAGGATTAATATGTTGTGGTATTATGTCAATTATTCCTGAAACAACCATGTCTGAGGACACATCCTGTGTCCATAGAAAAGATGCAACCCTGAGGGGTCAAATCACGGGTCTGCAAAACAAAACATCCATGGGAACTGCTGAAACTACATAAACTGGATTAGGGACTGTCCAACCCATTATTAAAGCTGGAAGAATCACAGTGGACCCATCGTCTTCAAAGAAGAGAAAAAAATAAAAATCTTGAAGGACAGATCATTGAAATAAATGGGGGAAAAAAAGAATGTTCTACCCCCCGTGCCATGAAGAAAAATAATAATGCCTTAATACTAACTTAATGCCAGTGGGTCCAACAACATCTGATATATTTCTGAGAGCCACAACTAACCAGCACTGTGATTTCTCCCTCTCTGAAAGAGCTAAATTGCATTTGTTGGCATTACCCACGTTGCCAACACTTCACACTGATAGTAATGTTCGGTTTTATTGAACAACCCGCCTATCTAAATTAGTAGCCTTATTTAAATGCAGTAGTTCAATTCACAGTTCGATAGTCCCAGTCAGTGAAAGTCGGTCAAAGGCAATCAGAGCCCGAGGCGAACCTCAGTGGTCCCCCACGCGCACACAAACACACTCTTATTTAATTTAAAATAAAGTCCCCCCAAAATGCACTCTTCTACGGAAGTCAAGAACGGCCATGGATTTAAAAAAAATGTTTATGCATCGTTATCTCGTGATAACGACTTATTATTTTAAAGTTGTGAAAAAAAAGACTTATTATATTGTCATCTTGAAATAACAAAGATCATTTTCTCGACTTTTTTTTTCGTGGGATAATTTTCAAGTCTGATGATTGCGCGCTGGTTAATGTGATCGTCCTGATTTCAACCTACAAGAGCTGCAACAAAGGGCTTCCGTAGCCACTGGCTGTAGCCTACCGGTAAGTTACACTTTACGTTAGTTTGTTTACTTGACTGGGTTTGTTTAGGGGCTACCTGTTAGCAGATGTATGTATGTAAGCCGTTTGTGGCAGCTCTTGTAGGGTTAGGGTTTAGTTAGGGTCTTTATTAAATCGAGATAACGAAATAGTAAGTCGTTTTTTTTTCTCGGAACTTTGAAATAAGTTGTTATCACGAGATAAAGGTGCACAAAAATGAAAAAAATTCATGGCTGTTCTCGGCTTCCATACACATCATCCCCAAAGGTTAATTTTAACAGACTTTACACAGATGGCACTGGATTGCCAAGCCAAATGAATAATGATAAGATTTTAACTGACAACTATATACATGCTATTTTACAACAGATACACAGTTGTTGAAGTTTTTTTAAACAGACTTAAGGTCACTGAATAAAATATCAAATGAGTCTTTCTCATTACACTTTCACTTTTCCGGCCTGCTTTGCTGCAAACATATTCATATGATGATGTCCCCTGTGACATCATCATATGAAACATGACTGACAACCTCATGATTGATACTGATTACAGCCGGACTGCTGAGGTGTTCCTGGGACATTGTAGACTTGAGATGGGTTTTGATTAACTTCAGCTTTGAAAAGCTCCTCTCTGCTGAGGAAGTGGTTACTGGTAAAGCCACAGAATCCAGAGAGCAACCCACAAGTTTGGATACATTTCCAAACCCCTTTTTATGCATACATGTTAGAAGATCTGGAGAAGTCAAGCTGGCAAGTTTGGCAGGTTTTGAGATCCTGAGCAAGCTTCATTCCATGTAAATCAAGCAGTACATCACAAGCTAAGGTGTGTTGAGGAGCATCTGCTTTGACGATCATGCCTTGATGAGGAAGACTTCGAAAGTGGGTCAGAAAACAAAACTTGTTTTCTACATCTCCAAGACTTTGGAATCCCTCCTTCGGAGCTGTGATGGCAACACAACCACATTAAAGTAAGTCACCTCCAAATTCTTTAAGGTGTCCCGCAGTCATCAGGAGAGTCATGTGTCTTTGTAGATCTGAGCCTCTTTAGCATAAACATTGTATTTTTTTCCAAAGGTCTTAGGTCACAAAGCCAAAGGCTCTGTAGTTCTGTAGAGCAGCTTCAACATTTTTCAGTAGGCTGAATGACACATCAGTTGCATTATTTTTAACTGCATTGATAATGCTCAGATTTTGTATTTCTCTCAAGAGTTTAGAGGGAAAAAACTAAAATAATCCTACTGCCAAGAAATGGGCCCAAATTTTCATGACTAGGTCTTGAGTTTAGTTACTTACCTGATGCAACACTTCTCTTACAGTTGCTGCCTTTCTACAGGCCCGCCGCTCCGCATACGCAGAGTACGCAGAGCGCGTAGGGCCCCAAGTACCTGGCGGGGGCCCCCAAATTTAAGGTTGTAAAAAAAATGTCATGATAGTTATTATATTATTACATGAAAGAAATTATATAAATTAGTCATGAACAGGCCCAGCGTTTTTCTTAATTCTGTGCCCTATTACTCGATTCGGGCAAATTAGATGTGTTTACCTTTTCTATAACCCCCCCCCCTTCCTGAAATGGTACAGTCTTCAAAGTTACCGCATCGGAGGTGGTGGAGCATCCTCCTACCTGACGTTTTCCGAGTTATGCCCGTTAACAGTGAAGAAGATTTAGAATGTCAAGTAAAAGGCCACATGATTCTGGCGCTGACAAAAGAAAGAAAAGAAAAGGGAGAGATGACGCTCGTGCATCCCTTGCTGGTAAGTTCGTGTTTTTGGTGTAATTGTTTTGCTAACCCAACGTTCAGTGATATTGCGTCAGCAACCTAGGCTTGGTTAGCGATTGGATTTGACGAAAAGTTTGGAGTTATGAACAAAATCTACTAAATGCTGGCGACCGTGTGTAGAGTTTGTGTAAAGTACAGCACTGTCACACGTTGAGTGGCGTAGCAGGTCGCCAACAGGTGTGACGGGAATGATTGACATCTACCCATCATTCCCCTAAAAAGCAAGAAAAGTTAACAAGACAAACGCCGTAATGGCATAAAAAAGAAGTTATATTAGTGGCGTGGAAAAATGGAGGAAGAAAAACGTCCTGAGGACAAAGGTAAGGCATGTGTTGGGTGATGTGGGCTGGATAGCTGGAGGTGGGACGTTTTTTGTCCCACCTTTGTGTTTATTTGTCTTGCTAGCTAGTCTCGGATAAATGTTGTGTAGCTGGCTGGGATTTGTTCGTTATAAACTCGGCTTCAGTGTTTGCCTCATGAAAGTTTGCTTAAATAAGATGAGTGTGACAGTCAGTCCTGCCACGGGAATGACTGACTGACTCTGGTTTATTCAGATTCTAGCAGGGAGGGAGGCATGTTGTTGTCCTGCTCTGTCATTGTTCAGTGGAAGTTGTCTCTCAGGTATTTTACACGATTTTGGCATTACTTAGGATTCATTTACTAAGTTTGGTGTGTTATTTATAGGCCTCTAATTAGAAGTGTTCTACTGTTAGTTTTTTAAGTGAAATACAAATATTAGGCATCCTGTTGATTATTTTAGAATATTGTGGCATTGGATCATTATTCTTAGTTTTATTACTTTAACTAGTACAATGTGTAGATAAATGCAGAAACTTCTTAAAAGTGACAACTTCCAAAACTCTTTTGTTCCTCTGGCCATCAGGATGTACAACAGCTTTAAGTGATGGCGCTTCTGTATTTCACTGGTCACTTTATATTTCACTTTGGTCTTATTTCACTGGTCACTTTAGATTTTTAAACTGTTTTTTTTAAATAGTTTTTTAAATTCTTAGATTGTTTTTAAAGTGTTTATAATTGTATAAACATTTTTTATTGCTTTATGTCTGCTACTGGATGCTTGAATTTCTTTCGGGATCAATAAAGTATCTATCTACTTTGTAATTGGGTACAATCTTTAAAGGGACGCTGTACATTACAGTTTAATATTTTTAAAAAACTCAAAATATTTTATTTATTGTTTTCTTTGTATTATATATTCTTATTAGTTTAACTTGCCTGAGTGGTTCAACTTAAGATGTTTAGTTTAAACTCTAGCCTGTTTTGCTCATGAAGTGTAATAGATCTTAGTGTTCCATCTAAATGGTTAGGAATCTCTTCATTGTAGTTTGACAAACTAGGGGCCCCCAAACAGGATCTTGCTTAGGGCCCCCACAAAGCTAGAAACGGCCCTGCCTTTCTATTAAATAACCTTAACTCTGCTCTACCATGTCATTTCTGACCGTGACTTTGGGTCACATGCTTTACAAGGATAGCCCATCTCTGTGTAGATATTAAAAACCGTGAGTATAGCTTCTGCAAGATTCCCCCCAAAAAAATCTTATGGCATCTTTAGAGCTTTCGGCTACATCAGCTATGACCAGATTAGGTTTATGGGCCCCACAATGTACAAACAGGGCTTTGAGGTTTTTCTGAAATAGCATGGCTTGTAGTTGTTTGCCCCCCCCACCCTTTCATGGGGTGGGAACTTAGCAGATCTGAGACATTTTTTCCAGTCAGTAAAGCCTCCATCTATTGAATGGAGGCTTTTTGGAGAAGAAAGTTTGCAACAAAAACAAAAAAGGCTGTTTTTTTCTTTATGTGAATATGCCAACTTTCTCACAATTCATTACAGTGCAAGGAGTGGCAACTTCTTGCATCCTCTCTTTTTGGGAAAATAAGATCATTCTGTTGCTGTAATTTACAAAAAAAATTATAAAAAAAATCTGTGTCCAACTATGATATATAGTCCAACTATACTATATTTATAGAAGACATTTCTAAGATTTAAGTCCCAAATGAAATTTTTGTTGGTTTACCTGAGGAGCAACTTCTTTGATATTCATCAATTTATTAAATAAAATATTTAAAGTGTATCTAAAATATTACACATGCTTAATGCCGGCAACGCACAGCTAAACTTCTTGTCCATCCATCCATCCATCCATCCATCCATCCATTATCTACCGCTTGTCCGGGGATCGGGTCGCGGGGGCAGCAGCTTGAGCAGAGAAACCCAGACGTCCCTGTCCCCGGCCACTTCCTCCAGCTCTTCTCGGGGGACCCCGAGGCTTTCCCAGGCCAGCCGAGAGACATAAGCCCCTTTCACACTGCGACCCGCTACCTTAGCGGGTCCAAATTGCACCTTCGACCCGCGTCGAGCAATGTGAACGCTTGGCGTGTTGGTGACCCGTGTCGCCTGAAGCCGAGTTCAGGGGGCGTTGCCTAGTGGCAGAGCGTCACACGAAACACATAAAATGCTGGGCGTGTACAATGACGTAGGCCCAAGCCATGCGTCGGAGGTAGGGTTAGATACACCTTGAGGACTCGTTTTTGCAATTGTATATTCAGTTCATGGAGATGTTATTTTACGGGGTGTGGATGGTTACAACGTGGGATGCCGCCGAAGAACATATGCGGAGAATACAAGAGCACTATAGTCCCCGAAATGTGGCGGTAAATAACGTCCTCTGCTCGGAGGCTGAGGAGCTCGCGGACCTCCTTGTCTCCCCAGTTGGCCATATTAAAAAATGTCTCGAACTTGATGTAGGCTAAAACAGAGTAAAACTTGTCCTCACCTGTCGCTGTTGTTCTGAATCAGCTCTCCATTCTGTCTTTTAAACTCCTCACGTCACGCCATGCCCACGTCTGACCCGCGTCAATTGCGTTCACACCAAACTCGGCAAAAAGACTAGGGTCCGACGCGGGTCGAAAGGCGACGGATTAAACGCGGGTTATTCGTCAGTGTGAAAGGGGCTATAGTCTCTCCAACGTGTCCTGCGTCTTCCCCGGGGCCTCCTCCCAGTGGGACGGGCCCGGAACACCTCACCAGGGAGGCGTCCAGGAGGCATTCTCACCAGATGCCCGAGCCACCTCATCTGACTCCTCTCGATGCGGAGGAGCAGCGGTTCTACTCCGAGCCCCTCCCGGATGACCGAGCATCTCACCTTATCTCTAAGGGAGAGCCCAGACACCCTGCGGAGGAAACTCATTTCGGCCGCATGTATTCGCAATCTCGTTCTTTCGTTCACTACCCACAGCTCGTGACCATAGCTGAGGGTAGGAATATAGACTGACCGGTAAATCGAGAGCTTTGCCTTCTGGCTCAGCTCCTTCTTCACCACGTCGGGCCGGTGCAGAGCCCGCATAACTGCAGACGCCGCACCGATCCGTCTGTCAATCTCCTGTTCCATTCGTCCCTCACTCATGAACAAGACCCCGAGATACTTGAACTCCTCCACTTGGGGAAGGATCTCATTCCCGACCCGGAGAGGGCATTCCACCCTTTTCCGGTTGAGGACCATGGTCTCAGATTTGGAGGTGCTGATTCTCATCCCAGCCGCTTCACACTCGGCTGCGAACCGCTCCAGTGAGAGCTGAAGGTCACGGCCCGACGACGGCAACAGAACCACATCGTCTGCAAAAAGCAGAGACCCGATTCTGAGGTCGCCAAACCGGTCCCCGTCAACGCCCTGGCTGCGCCTAGAAATTCTGTCCATAAAAATTATGAACAAAATCTGTGACAAAGGGCAGCCCTGACGGAGTCCAACCCTCACAGGAAACATGTCCGACTTACTGCCGGCAATGCGGACCAAACTCTGACACCGGTCATACAGAGACCGAACAGCCCATATCAAGGAGTCCGGCACTCCATAATCCCGGAGCACCCCCCACAAGAGTCCCCGAGGGACACGGTCGAACGCCTTCTCCAAGTCCACAAAACACATGTAGACCGGTTGGGCGAACTCCCATGCACCCTCCAGGATCCTGCCGAGGGTATAGAGCTGGTCCACTGTTCCGCGGCCAGGACGAAAACCACACTGCACCTCCTGAATCTGAGATTCCACTATCCGGCGGATCCTCCTCTCCAGTGGATCCTCCTCTCCAGCGGATCCTCCTCTCCAGTACCCCCGAATAGACCTTACCAGGGAGGCTGAGGAGTGTGATCCCCCTATAGTTGGAACACACCCTCCAGTCCCCCTTTTTAAAGAGGGGGACCACCACCGCGATCTGCCAGTCCAGAGGCACTGCCCCCGATGTCCACGCGATGCTGCAGAGGCGTGTCAACCAAGACAGCCCCACAACATCCAGAGCCTTGAGGAACTCAGGACGGACCTCATCCACCCCCGGGGCCTTGCCACCGAGGAGTTTTTTGACCACCTCGGCAACCTCAGCCCCAGAAATGGGAGGCCCCACGTCCGAGCTCCCCAACTCTGCTTCCTCATCAGAAGGTGTGTCGGTAGAATTGAGGAGGCCCTCGAAGTATTCCCCCCACCGACTCACGACATCCCTAGTTGAGGTCAGCAGAGCCCCGCCCTCACCATACACGGTGTTGACGGTGCACCGCTCTTTGTAGGTTTTATTAATGGCAATATGTTATTTGAGAGCTGTACTTTAAAGATTGTTTTACTCAGTGGAGTTTAGATATTCTTATTCACTTCAATAAAAAAAATTCTATAGATTAACTTCTTTTCTGTCCTCTGTGTTTCTTGTCTTTTTTTGGCACAGGATTTCGGTCATTGATGGAAAATTAGATCTGAAAATGCAACAGATGTTTTTATCCTTTTCTTCCCCCTCCCTCAGCTGAACAAAGTACCACTCTAGTGCCCAAAGTCATGACTCCTCTCCAGAAACTTTTCTACTCTTTGATATATTTTGACACAGGCTTTTATTATTGCAATTTAGTGTGACATGCCTGAGTGGGTGTGGCGTGAAGGTGGCTACAAGTAATCATCAGCTCTTGGAGCCAACTGTAAGTATGGATACGCAACTATATAGGCGACAATATTGCTCTACAGACGTCTTGGAAATATATAAAACTGACTAACTAACTAAAGCCTAAAAAACAGAGACAAGATGAAAAGCGTTGAGATATATTCTTGAAAGTTAGTATCATTTAGGCGTGTTACCGAGCTTAACAACTTTTGTATTCTTTGCTAATTTGTCAGTTTCTCTTTAAACACTTAAATCAGTGTTCAACCAATAGGAAGAATAGGAAAAAGGTTATGATGTCCACCATGAGAATAAAAAATATACTGTAAACAACCGAATGGCATGCCATCATAGCAAGTTCTATGATTATTGTCTGTCCATCCATCTATCTATCTATCTATCTAATCAGAGGGTTTATTTGGCACGAGTATTTATTTTCAAGCTATTGAGAATTTCATTTAGATATTTAGATAATTTCATGTATATATAACTAAAATGAGTTTGATCTATTTATTCTATTCTATATATTTGGTCTATTCGTTCTGTTCTGGGGACGACTGTGGAACCTCTGGAGACAATAATGCAAAGAAGGATTTTGCATAAAATCAAAAGAATTATGGACAACCCTGAACATCCTCTCCATGAGACTGTTATCGGAAAACAGTCTCTTCAGTCAAAGGCTTCTTCAGTTTGGATGCAAAACGGACCGCTACAGGAAATCTTTCCTGCCCACAGCCATCAGCATCTATAATAACTCCTTGATTTAATTGAGTTACATCAACATTTAATTTCCCTCTGGGATAAATAAAGTATTTTTTAATTGAATTTTAGAATTGAATTGAATTTATCTTATTTACTTTATGTTGGTGTCTCCCAGTCTTCTCTCAGCCACCTTCAACTTGTGCAAAACGCTGCTGCCCGTCTTTTAACCAACACTAACAGACGTGTGCACATCACTCCTGTCCTTTTTAGAATTGATTTTAAACTTTTAATGTTTGTTTTTAAAGCTCTTAACGGCCTCGCCCCATCATATTTATCTGAGCTTTTAACAGTCCGCAATCCTGGTAGAGCTCTGAGGTCAACAAATCAATTTTTGCTGGAAGTGCCCAGGTCAGAATACAAACCCTGCGGTGACCGAGTCGAGCTGCGTCTTATTTCTGACCTGGGCCTCTTCAAATCTAGGCTAAAAACCTACTTATTTAGGATTGCTTTTAATACCCAGTAGTATGATGACACTTTTATCTTATTTGATTTGGTTATATTTTATTGCTTTCACTGTTCTTTTATTGTTTTTATTTGTTTTGACTTATTCTTCTCTTTATTTATTACCTGCTGTAAAGCACTTTGGTACATCGTAACGATTGTTTGTAAAGGGCTGTATAAATAAAATACAATTACATTTATTATTTTACTGATACTGGCGGCCTGTCCAGGGTGTACCCCGCCTCTCGCCCGACGACCGCTGGGATAGGCTCCAGCCCCCCCGCGACCCGACCGATGGATTCAGCGGGTATAGAAAATGGATGGATGGATGGATATTTTACTGATAAGCTAATTAGCATTGTGACACGAATAAAGTTTCCTTATTTTGTAATATATCTCTAAGTATTTTTACCATATCAAAGGACCTGGGGCCTCATGTAAAAAAACTTGCGTGGATTTCCTACTGAAAAATGGCGTACGCTCAAACCCAAATGACCTCCAACGTCGGATGTATGAATCTGTGCGCACGCATCAATCCAAGCAAATTTCGTTTGTAATGTGGAATAATCAACGTGGAATTGAGCGCACATGTCGTAGCACACAACTCCTCCCTGTCCAAGCCCCTACTTAAATACGCAAATCATATTCAAATGAGCCCTGCACCTGCGATTCCCCTCTCAGTACGATCAGAACATAAAGAAAAAAGCACGAGTAAGACAGGAAAAAAGAAAAATTACACCGAAAGTGAGTTGGAGGTGCTACTGTCCGAAGTGGAGGCGAGCAAAGATGTTTTGTTTGGCACGCTATCATTGGGTATAAGCAGTAGACGGAAGAGGAGTGGGTGGGAAAGCGTGTGCCAGGCTGTGAATGCTGTGGGATCAGAGAGCCGCACACCTGCGGAGATAAAGAAGAAGTGGTCCGACATCAAGGTGGATGTCAAGCGGAGACTGGCTGAGGGGCAGGAGTGGAGGTGCCCACCTTGTTCGAACAGCGCATCGCCACGATAATGGGTGACACTGCTGTCTCAGGGGTGGTGGGAGCACGTGTGGGTGACTCCGATAACCCCCAAGGTAAAATACCTGTGTATTTCAATAACTTTTAACAAATCTATTAATACAGTAGCCTGTCCACAGGTTCATGTGTAAATGCTAGATGTGGTTTGAAATCTGTTCAATTTAAACATGTTTAAACATGCATATTAAAGACTTGAACTCATGTTTGATTACTCAGTTTATTTTTTGTAACACGGAGAGGACACGGAGTTGCAGCCATGTGCCTCATCTGACATGCCCAGTGTCTCCGTCGCCAGTACGGTGCAACCACAAGCTGCTGCAAGTCCTCCCGACTGGTCCCGTCCTCACCCGTGCTGTGCTGGAGTCACTAGAGGAGATTGTGAGGGCAATAGGCGGCATAAATGATCGTCTAGATCAGCTTATAGGCGTCCTCACAAACATAGGGGAATCAATAAATTCATTGGTGAAGAAGTGAATTTTGCATCCTTGCCTCTTTTACATGGTTGAAATCAAATTTTGCTGGGCCCGAATGGCCTCCTGGGTTGGACACATGTTAATGGGCCCAGCTTCTGGTTCGTCTGGTGGGGGGATATGCTGCTCTGGCAGTGATATGGCGTGCCGGTTTGCCACATTGTGGAGGACTCCGCACGCCATCACAATCCTTCTCAGGACTGTACAGCAGCATACCCCCAGTCCTGTCCAAGCAACGCCAACGTCTCTTCACCAGACCAATGGTCCTCTCAACGACCGACCTACTGCAGGAATGGAGGTCATTGTACCTCCGCTCTTGGTCAGTCTGAGGGTTGGTGAGAGGGGTCATCGGCCAGCTTTTAAGTGGATACCCACGGTCACCTGGGTCAATTGAAAGCAGACAAAGTCAACTGGATATACAGATTCCATTCTTTATTCTATACATACTTGCATATGGATCACATACTATTTTTGCGCATAAGTGCGTCGGGGGTGAGGCTGCTTTTACGCACAGGGTTATTAACATGAGTACTTTGCACACAGACAATCAGGGGTCACGATCTTGCGCTGTAGTTTAACCAGAAAAAAACTAATTAACCAACGATTAGTACCGATGCTGTACCGTGCTCAATGCACGTCACGGGGAATAATATTCGGGCAAAATTTACACGAATAAAGTTACTTACCAAGAAGCCACCCATCGCGCACAGTGCCAGCTTGTAGTCTGTCCCCAACAATGCTGTTACTCAGAATGTATGAGTCGTGCGTTGAACCAGGCCACCTCGCCACAATGTTAGTTAATTGCATTTGCGCATCACATATGATCTGTACATTTATAGAATGAAATTGCTTCCTGTTGACGTATACAAATTCATCATGTGATGGCGCTTTTATAGCAACGTGTGTGCAGTCGATAGCTCTGATTACATTTGGAAAATCGTGTCTCTCTGCAAATTGCGCTTTAATGTTGGCCTGCATTGTATGGGAATTCAATATACCTGGTTGATATGCGGATAATTCCATCCCACACGGCTGGCATGGCTCGGCTCAGGGTGGACTGGCACAGTCCCGATCGGTCGGCCAGCTCCCTCTGGAATGCCCCAGTTGCCAGAAACCCCAACGTGGTCATCACCTGTATGGGCACAGGCAGCGCATGGCTCCTCTTTGTGTTGCGCTCCAACTCCGGCCGCAGCTCTGCGCACAGTTCCAGGTGGATTGCCCAAGGGAACCTGAAACGGCTGATGAGCCAGTTGTCCTCATTTGCCAGCAGGTCCTCTCTGTCTTTAAAGACACGCTCTCTTCTTATTGCACCATTTGCAAGGTCTTCGAGTAGTGCCAAAGCAGCCATTGTTTTTTATGGTATGCATTGCAGCACTTTGCGCTGCTTTTATATCTACTCGTGTAATTGCAGACACATGGGTGTGTTAATTGTTAATCAGTGTTAATTGTTCATGTTTCTCAGATGTGCACATCACTCAGTCTGAGGACTAATTGTTTTCACATTTATTTATTATAACAGTTTCCCAACATCACCTTAGGTGTCGCCAAAGAATCAACAGCTGCAGAAACGTGCGTACGCCAGGCCTGAAGCTGCCGTGAGGCACCGCACATTTCCACCGTCTTTTCGTTCTTGATACATCTGATCGTTGACGTGAAAAGGTGCGTACGCCACTATTTTGTGCGTACGCACCCTTCGTACATGAGGCCCCAGATGAAGGCACCAAAGCAAAAGTGGTTTGTGGTGCAGAATTTTTGTAGAATTTCATAAGAGTCCACCAGGAACTCACTCTGCTCAGAAAAAAAAAGAAAAAAAAGAGACCTCATAAACAAGAGATGCGATTTGCAAATGTTATTTTTGGCCTGGCATGACCAAAGACATCAACAAGTGAGGAAATGCAAATTTATGCCCATAAAATTAGTTTTAAAACAGAAATAGTAATTTGCAGTCGTCGGTCTTCGTGCATTTTCATCATTTTCATGATACACTACAGACTTAATCCTGCTCACTCACTTTCGTAGATGGGAATGAGCTGTGGTCAGGAAAACTACGAAATGCCCATGTGATCCTGTCAAAATTTGGACCATACAGATTATTTTGCTGGGACATTTCAAGGCTTGCTCCGAACCAAGAACTGGAGAGTGAGGTCAGTTTATACCATCAATACCAATAATTTCTGTAATTCATACTGATTGACAACCTTGAAACATTGGGAAATGATTCATACCCCTGGAAAATTTTGACTTCAAGTTACTTTTATTCAACCAGCAAGTTCTTTCTTGATTGGAAATCTTCTGGGTGTCTCCCAGAAGATATTAAGACGATGTACAAGAGGCATCATTGTGTAAAAAAATTCAAACGAACCCCCCCGAGCTTCAGTGGTACATGCAAATATTGTAAGCATGCTCTTGAGAATTCATGATTTCTCAGCTTTTACTTACATTTGAACAAAAAGTGGCATGTCCAAAATTGTTCATACCCTTTGCAAACTGTCACAATCTATGGGAAAATCCAAAGTTCTATACCATTCCAAATAGTCCACGCTGTTCTAAAGAATCCTAATTATAATGATTCATTGGGAACAGCTGTTTTTATCAACTCAACAGGTGAAAAACAGCAGTTCTCTGCAGTTGATTTGCAGACAGTCCAATGGACACTGCTTGGTTCCACAGACGCAGACTGGGACGCAACATTTCCAGATAGTGCACACAAAAGCCCGCTTGGCAATTTGCAAATGCTCATCTGGACAAAGAAGACGACTTCTGGCCTTCTTTTTTATGGTCAGATGAAACAAAAATTGAATTGTTTGACCACAATGATGTATCCTTCATTTGGCGTCAAAAATGAGTCCGATTAAAAAAGATAAATAAAAAGGCTGGGGACTGCTTTGAAGATCCTCAAGCTTATTGTGCAAAGAAGAATGCTGCACAATTTGACAATGCACACCCTCCACATAACATGGAAATGTGTTTAGTATGAAGATTCTATAGCTCAGCTGCAACAAAGAACAGCAGTGCTGTGAGTATAACTACACACTTGTATTTGACTGATGGTTAAGATGTTCACCCTTTTTGGGAGTAATAAACCATCATTTAATTTAGTTTAGTTCAATTGCTCATAAATGGATGTAATTTTGCAGATAAGAAAGTAATGATAAGTTTTGAAGGTCTACTCTCACATCTTTATGTTTTCTGTCACCAGTAAAACAAAATATATTTATATATGGAAACCTCTCTTTGGGAAATATGCCAATAGTTTTTGGTTAAGGTAAAAACTAACTATCTCTGTTTTCCAATTACACCTTTGGTAAAAGAAGTTCACTTTAAGACTGCTAACAAAGTTTATTCACTACATACTCAAAAAGTTTGATGCTGATTAAAATTCCTGGACGGCTGTTATTGTTACATTGAGACGACAGAAAATTTAATCTTTTTCTTGAAACAAATACCTTTTGGGATGACTTTCAGTGTAGTATAACACATAACAATCAAACCATTCCATCTTTAACATTGAACTTTAAAAAATCTGGTCACATCACATGCGTCAGCTTCCCTGCATTGGCTATTTTTTTACTGTCCATCACACAGCGTCTGAAAAGCCTTTCAAATTTCTTCCATGTGGCACAACAAAATAAAAGACTTTTTCTGACACGGAGAGCACCCATCCATCCATCCATCATCTTCCGCTTGTCCGGGGATCGTGTCGCGGGGGCAGCAGCTTGAGCAGAGAAACCCAATGTCCCTTTTTAAAAAAAAAATATATGTTAACATTGAGTGCATAAAAGAGGAATTCTTTGATGATTAAAGACAGTCAGTCACCCGTTATGTACATAAACCCCAGCGGGCAAACGTAGTTTGCTAAATTGTCTGCGGTGTTAAGGTTTACACAGTTCTCAATAAAGGGCTTCTGTTTGCTGTTATTGGTGAAGTTCTGATCCGTTTCACCTCTTTTAAAAAAAAAAAAAAAGCAATAAATTTGTTCCAGAGTGTGTTCCTGAAATCAGAGTTCATGAGTTCTGAGATGGAAACTCAAAGTCTGCGTTTTCAGAGAGGCACTTTCTTTATATCAAGTAGACAAAAAGGGGATATGTTTCCATGTCTGCCAAATTAGTTATTTTTGTTTTCCACATTATTAGGTAAATTACTCATTGAAGTCATTTGTTGAAAAAAATATTATGCAAGACATTTTGAATCACATAGGGGAGCATGAAGAATCAGATGAAAACCAAAAATATCAGAAGTTTAAGCAGTTTTTTGTAATTATTATCATTTGTTATTTCATTGTTCATCTGTCCCTATTCATATTTGTTAGAATAATTCAAAATGTCTTCATGTAATGCAACCACATGATGGCACTCTTGTATTGTTTGTTCAGCCTTGGTCAAAACTTGAAAACTCAAGTTCTTTGCAACTTTATGACAGTAGACCAAAGGAACTGTAAACAGTTGAGGCAAAAATAAAACACTTTGTCATATACAATGTCATATTTTAGACTCATTCACAGAAGAACTCTACCTCAGTTATTTGCACATAAAGACTCGATACACCCAGGATTATTATTTACAATTTACTGCTGTCTAATTTGAGATGGAAATAGATCTGGATGTTTTCTGCAAAGCAATAGAAAGGAATATTATGCTTACTGAAGATAGCTCCCACAGACAACATATACAGACTGAAAAGGACTGGACCCCAAATGGACCCTTGTCCTACTCCACAGCTGAGAGAGGCACTGGAAGATGAATATTCTCCTAAATTAACAGAAAAACTTCTCCAATCAGGTATGATAAAACTTGACCAAGTCAGTACCTTGGATACTGACCCACTGTTCAAGTCTTGAGAACAGAATTTTATGATTCACAGTATCAAAGGCTGCAGACAGGTCTAATTGCATTGAAACGGCAGAGTTCCCTGAATCAACAGTTAAAAGAGGGTAATTAAAAACTCTAATAACAGCTGTTTCAGTACTGTGACTAGATGTAGGCCAGATTGCAACTTTTTCACATTCGCCATGGGTGTCTTAGAATATCTGAAATTGATTAAAAACAACTTTGTCAATTATTTTAATTGTAGTTGGAGAGAACACTTGGGTTAAGATTGTTCTTTTCAGGGACAGGCTGCACTACAGCATGTTTAAAAGCAGCTGGATCACAACCTGATGTTGTCCGAGGGGAGCTGTAGAACACACAGTCGGGAAGAAGCTCAGAAATTAGGGCAGACTCACCAGAATAAGGCCAAGTTTCTCTGTCACCACCTTGCGGGTCAGTCAACAGGCTGAATCCAATGACATCTACATTTTAAAGAGCACTGGACAGTTGAAAAATGGTAGCCATCATAAAGACGGCAAGGATCAGCTAGGCCAGACTTCAGGTAGGCCTTGATGGGAACCAATGTGCCGCTGTGCTTTCCCTTTCTTTTTGGGCATCACTTGCGATGAAAGGCTCCAAGCTCCTCATGATTGACAGGAGTAGTGGAAGACTTGTTTGATATCTACATAAATGGTGCTCGACAAATCAAAGGTTGGGACATGTTTGACGATCGCAAATAAGTAGAGCGGAACCATCTTGGCAGTAAAGGAGAAAAAATAATGTAATTAAAATCAACAAACAGAATGGTCATGACTGGCATGACGAATAACTGGCCCAATACACTTGACCACTGTATAGTCTCTGTACTCCTCTTCTGTCTTTCTCCTTCTTTCCACTCCGTACCTCCTACTTACAACCATGTGCTGATAGCCTCAGTTAGGTGCATCCCAGTTCATAGCTTGACAAGGAGTTGTTGGTGTCATCAGGCAGGACTTGGCCATAAAGATATTGCATGGCTCAAATAAATGTGGATCGTTGAACAGATGAAATGAAGTCTCTTGTCTCAGAGATCAGGCAGGGCATACATCACATTGGGTCGACCTCAGGGGACATTCCTGTTTTTCGATGGCCTGATGTTGTGTGCATTCCAAATTTGCAATTTTGTAGAACTCATCCTTTTACAGTTATTACAGACATGTGTCTAGAGGTGTAAATAGATGTTAACTTAAACAGAGCATGAATTGTTGCAGTAAACATAGTTATTTTCCTGTCTCTCTGTCTCCGTCTCCCATCCTTAGAGAGGAAGTCATGTCATGGACTGTAAATCTTTATATACATTTCTATTTAGGCCTATATTCTGTCTTTTTTCCCTACTTTGTGCGGTGACCACTTCTCTCTCCTGATGTGTGAAAAAGGCAGTCATACCGCTATGATACTAATACATTTCATGAACTCATACAATAAAACTAAGGTATACGTTTGTCCAGCAAACTACCATAGAAAAGTCTGTTTTCATTAACATAACACATTAAGATGTGCATCTTCTGTTTTTATCTTCTTCATCTTGTTGTTTAAGGTGCTTAAAATGCTTAATATGCACATTAAGCGTACATCCAACGATACTTGTGAAAGAAAGTAAAAAATACCACAGTTCAACTAGGATTATCAATTCTGAGTACTCCTTGAGACAAGTATGTCCTCTTGTATAAAGCAGTCTTTTCAAATGCCTCACACTGATGTGAAACGTGTCTTTTGACAACACTGAATGAATGTCTTTATGTTTAAGGCCAGTCTCAAAGTGAAATTCCACAAACCATGGTGTGTGTGTGTATTCCATTACAGTGGATGCATCTTGTGTCCTTGGTGAACCTATCCAGGAAATGCATCATTGCTGCGAGATAATGCTAAACTTGCTGCAAGCTAACAAAAAAGTTATTGTAATGAAAGTAAAAGCATTGCAAGGGAAGGCAAAAATACTGCGAGATAACGCAAAAGTATTGGGAGGGAACTCAAAAAGCAAAAATCTCTCCTGTTCCATTCGAGGCTTGGTAGCTATAGACCTGTGTATGTTTAATAAAGTTATAAAGGAAATCAATATACAGTATATGCTATTTCTGGAAAACCATGATGAGTTCATGTTTTTTTCCCAGGTTGAGTACAAGGAAAAACAAAAGACTGAAAAAGCAAGGCACGGACCACAGAACTCATAGTTGATGAAGCAATGACTAGGATCTGACAATGAGTGAGCAAGCAATGAGGGAGTTTAAATAGAGAGAGGACTGATGAGACAAGTGACTGCAGCTGTAGCAACAGTGACCAGGTGAAAAGATCAAGGCAACTGAGGACATCTAGGGTATTACAAAATGTAAGCAATGAGGACAGAATGCAAGAGATAGCCTATACTACAAAAAAAATGCCAACCAAGGACACAGAAGAGGGAGTAAATCAAAGAACCATAGAAAGACCTAAAGGACAGAAACATGAAAAACATAAAAACATAGGCACCAAGAAATAAGAAAACCACAGAAAGATACAGAAAAAAGGCAGGTTTCACACCCTGTGTACCACTGACTGTAAAATGGAACACGCAGCTATGGAGGATTTTGACCAAAAGAAAGCGCCAAAACCCTCCGAAAGAGCAGTGGAAGACAAAATCAGGCAAAAAGTTATGACAGCTTATAGGCATCATGAAAACAAGGCTTTAAAGGCTTTGAACTGGACAGTTCAAATAGTGACGAAGTAGAAGAGATGCTTCATCAAATTTTTTTTGCAAAGCTTTCAAGGCATTAATGCTGAAGTCAGAGCTTTATTAGTTGAAGAGGAAAAACGGATCTACTAACTTAATTGGTTTGAACCCAGACCAGCACCCTTAGGAAAGTTTGTGGAGAATACTGACAGCTGGTTCTTTAATATTAAAAAGAGTAGCTGGTCAAAATGATGAGTAAACTAAAAGGAGGTCAACGCAGCATATCTCAAGTCACAGCAAGACAGCGCCTGACCAGAAGTAAATCTGGCTCATTCTCTGGTCACAGCTCGTAGCTAGTATGTTCAGTGGCGTTAAAAAGGAAGCAAGCACTTGAGATGGAAAAAAATGCACTTAAAACCTAAAATGACACAGCTGGAAATTGATACTGCTGTTGCAGAATCCGGTGCAAAACCTCAAGTGTCCCAAGAATACAGAAATGTGCTGGACACAACACAGTAGTGAAAAGCAGTCCAATAAAGGATGCAGTTACAGCTTCCCATGGACCATGTATATTCTGCCAAAAGAATCACGCCCTTTCTGTCTGCAATAAGATCAAAGAGCTGAAGATCAGAGACCGGAATGAGTTCCTGAAGACTTGAGGTCTGTGCTTCGAATGCCTTACACTATGTCACCTTAGCAAAAAGAGAATCAAATGTCTTACCTGTTTTATAGTGCCACCCAGACATACTCTATGTTGTAAAAAATGACAAAGCTCCAGGAAAGCCTGAGGACAACATCAGTGCCTACATGTCATTGAGTCATGAAGCATGTGGAAGTACTGGGGCTGGAGAAACAGAATGTGTTATTGGTGTGGTTCCAGTAACGCTGAAATCCAGAAAAAGTGACAAATCTGTGGAAACATAAGCCTTCATCAACCCTAGAAGCACTGCAACGTTTTGTACTGAAGATTTATGGAGAACATTGAACCTTAAAAAGGAAAGCGCACCCAGTTTCTTCTTGACACAATGGGACAAGACATATCCGATCACAAGCTGAAAAAGAGTTGCATTCTGTCAGCTCCAGAGGCATGCGTGATTGAAGGAGACACAAATAGAACGATCGTCACAGCCACATGCCAATAAAGATGAAATATATTCCACAACAAGAAGACATTGCACATTGGCCTAACCTGAAAGAAGTGCGTCTGCCACACATCAAGGCAGAAGTAGGTCTGCTCATTGGTGGCAACATACCAAAAGCCATTGAGCCATGGCAAGTGATAAACAGTGAATGTGAAGGGCCATATGCAGTCAAAACTGCCCTTGGATGGGTAATAAATGGACCCCTTAGGAAAGAGGATGTCTTTAAATCAGCCAGCAGTAAACTGCAGAGTTATCCTGCTACTCGCTTCTTAATAGTGGAAATAGAGGAACTGTTTGGGATGCAGTAAAATACAGGTTTTCCTGAGTGAAGCTGTGAAGGAAAAAAGAGAAATGTCTCAAGACATTCAAACAGCTAAATTGATGAACATTAAGGCCTTAACTTGCTCCTGAAGAATGAAATCTTAAGGATGCCAAATAATCACTGTGTAGCTTTGCAGCAGGCAAACAACACGCAAGAGGAAATCCTACAGAAACACCGAGAGACCCAAAAAGTTGAAAAAGGCTATGCTGAAAAAATACCTGTTGAGCAGGTGTTGGCGAAATGTGGTACATTCCTCACCATAGAGCGTACCACCAAAAAACTGTAAGATTGAAGTAGTCTTTGACTGCACTGCAGCATATCAGGGAACATCACTGAATGAGCAACTACCCCAAGGACCAGAGCTGACAAACACACAAACAGGTGTCTTTAAGTACCAGAGAGCACCCTGTGGCATTTATAGCAGGTGTAGAGTTCATGTTCTTTCAGGTGAAGGTCCCAGAGGAAAATGCAGATTTGCTGCGGTTCCTGTGATGGCCAGAGGGAAACCTCAACAGTGACATGGAAGAGTTTAGGATAAAGGTTCACCTTTTTGGTGCTACCTCTTCACTCAGCTGCACTTCCTTTACTCTGAGAAGAACTGTGGAAGATTTAAGGGAGGAAGAAAGTGCTGAAGCTGTACAGACGGTGCTAAAGAATTTTTATGTGGATCACCGTTTAAAGTCAGTGCCAGCAGAGTTTGCCACCAGTCAGCTTAGTGCAAGATCTACATGACTTGTGTTCCAGGGGAGGTTTCTGCAGGACGAATGTTTTGTTGTGTATTTCTGCCAAGGAAAGAGCTGAAGTCAAAGAATTTCACATTAGTTATGACACACTGCCAGTGGAATGAGCCCTCGATGTGCGGTGGTGTGCAGAGACAGACAACTTCAGGTTCCAGATAAATGTGCAAAACAAGCCCGTCACCAGATTTGGAATTCTATCCACAATTAGCTCCATTTATGACCCTTTAGGATTTCTGGCTCCATCATATTGACTGCAAAGCTCATCTTTCGAGACCGGTTCAGAAAGAAGCATGGCTGGGATGAAGAGATTGAACATGAACGTGAATGAATGGCTGTCAGCCCTGGAGATACTGACTGGATTTAGTGTCAAGTCAAAAGGGTTAGGACCAACACAGTCAGCACAGCTGCATCATTTTTCAAATGCCAGTGAAAATGGTTATGCCACAGTCTCCTACGTCGTGTGATCAACAAAGATGACAAAAGAATATGTCATCTGGGGTGGCTGTAACTCAGGAGGAAGAGCAGTCACCCACCAATCGGAAGGTTGGTGGTTCAACTCCAGCTTGAACCACCAACCTTGGGCAAGGAACTGAACCTCCATCGGTGTATGAATGTGTGTGAATGAGTAGAACCCACGTAGTTATAGACTAAGACAGGCTGTGTGAGTGAATGGGTGAATGTGGCATGTAGTGTTGAAGCGCTTTGAGTGGTTAGCTAGACTAGAAGAGCGGTATACAAGTACCATTACCATTTAATGGGAAATCAGTGGCATTATGTCAACTCTGCACTAAATCCAGCAGATCAAGCTTCTCGAGGGTTAACTGCTGAGAAGTTCATCCAAAGAAAGACTTGGATCCAGGGCCCAGAGTTTCTGCTGAAATCAGAAAGCCAGTGTTCATTACAAGTGGGGCAAAAAGACTCAGTGTCAGCAGAAGATCCAGAAATCAAAAGATGCGCAGCAGTCATCATGTCCAGTGTGATGGCCAAACCCATGGCCACACTCAGTAACTCTCTTATGTATTCTTTCACACATCACTTTAGTTCCAATAAAATGTTTATTGGTTGGGTTAAATACATTTGTTCTATTTGTAAGCGCGCACATTTAGTTTACTTATGTATCTTTTCTCAACCTGTGGTTTCTGTTTGTTTAATTCTGTTTCTTTTACCAGTATTTACCTGCTGTTCATTGGGAGTTGCCTGACAAGATGCTGGCCAGAGCTGAGCATACAAACACTAATTGGACTGATTCAACTGATTGGACTGTACCACCAGTTCCTGCTGGAGGGAGAGGAGACTTTAAATTCTTCAGTTTAAATAAGTTTTCCCATTTAGGTGATTTTGTTTTTGAAGTGTAAGACTTTTGCTTTTATTTTTTGGGTGGTTAGTTTATTTACAATTTTGGCTGTAATGTGGTATTTGTTGTGGTTGGTGATTCTATTCTGTTTAGTTACCCCTAGTGTGTGTGTTACTGGTCTGATTAGCCAGCATATATACCCTTGTGTGTCATTTCTTTGTAAGGTCAGTTATGTATGTTTGTGCAGCTAGTTTGTTCACATTTTTGCCTGAGTTCAGTTTTGTTTCTTTGACCACTTTTATGAGCTCAGTATTTTTGGAATTTGATTTTTGGGCTAAATAAAAACCCTTATTTTCAAATAATTGTCTGTGTCTCCTCTTGGCTCAATGTGGTCCCCCACATCCAGCAAATAAGACAGTCTGAGCCCAGTTAACAAGTTAATCTCTTACTATTCTTCATGGACGCGACTAAAACGGGCAACCGCCTGGCTTCTCAGACGAAAGATTCTCTGCTGCAATTGAGAAACAGGAGAAAAGAGTTCCAAGCCAATATCTGTCAGATTGAGAGCAACCCAGAAAAATAGAACAAACTGGTGACACAGCACATGGAGACATTTCAGTCAGCAATTAAACACAGTCCACTAACATTTGAAGGCTTGGTTACAGCAGAGGCTGAGCTCATACGGCAAAGTTAACAATATGAGTACGCTAAAGAGATCTGTGCTCTGCTAGAAAAATCTTCTGTTAAGCAAAAAAGTCCACTCTACAAACTGGATCCCCTTCTGCAAGATGGACTGCTGGGAGTTGGAGGCAGGTTTCATGAAGCGGCAATGCCACAGGAGGCAAGAAATCCAATAGTCCTCCCAAAGAATTCACCAGTGGCAACTTTCATATTACTGTACAACACATCCATCAAGAAATCAAACACTTTGGATACAACTATATGCTTGCAATGCTGCCTCAAAAATATTGGACTTCTGAGTTATACTCAGTTATCTGAGCTATACTCGCTTGTGTGCTTTTGAAAATTAAAGTCATACAGTGTATTGACCAACAAAGACGCATTAGGGCTTTTTAAAAACCGGGGCTGTGTGCACCTAGTTATTTTTCCAAACGAAGGTTAGAAAATATGCGTTTATCAAAATACCCGGTATGTATAAACAGCACCTTAGTGTGTTGACCAAAACCACGTACTGGAAAGACCGATGAACAAATTCCATCCGCTGAATTACACAGTGTGACTGAAAGACTTTGAAGAATTGATATCAAAGACTGAAAATAGTTTGTTTCTTGATTGTAATATATGTAAAACTCATCGATACATGTTTAATGTATTATAGGGTTAGGCTAACCCGAACCCATCATGCATTTAGCATGGTGAAGTATGGTAAGTGTTTACATCCAGCATGAACAATTAGGGAATGGAAATTTTAGAGCCATAATAAGTGAGAATTTCTATTCTTAAAAATCCTTTGGAAAAAATATTGAAAGACTCCTTTAATAGAATTGGAAGCTGCGTCATAGTTGGTAGCAATCAGTTAGAGTTAATCAGTCTGTGGAGCAAGTCGACATTAAATTGAATGCAGTGTGTCGCAATATCTGAATAGAATGGTTTAAAGGACCCAAATGTGGAAAGCAGCTGTCTGGAGGCAACGGATGAATGACTAAAGTATTTAAATGAAGAATAAACAAAAGCGCGGCTGAGCTGGAACAGCAAGAACTAAACTTGAGGTACAAAAGTTAATAAAACACCATGAGAAGGGGGAAAAACTTGAGCAACAACAAAACCAGAGAACATGGCTTAAGAGACAATAATAACGGCAAGGATCTGACAAACACTGACCAAAACCTAAGAGCTCAGATACAGAGGGATACTGATGAGTGAAGCGAGTGCAGCTGTGACTGATTAACAATAGGTGAGCGAGAGGAAGACAACTGAGGAAAACTATGGGTACAAGATCCAAACATTCAAGGCAAAATGCAGGGATAGAAAACAATACCAACAAAAATCACAGAGTTAAGAAATGATTAAACCATAGAATGACAAAAAACTCAAAGGACAAGATCATCAAAAGACAAAACTCATGGATCATGACACAGTGACCTTTTCAAATTCCTATCTGTGATTAGACAGCTAAACATTTAAGTGTGCAAGGTGTCCCTATAGAGGACTGAAACTGTCATAATCCAAAGTAAATACAAAAATATATATAAACCTTTATCATGCTTTATTGTGGATGGCTATATTATGAATATTTACTTCTTGTCATTCGGACATAAAACAGTTGTTTTAACTTCTTCTAGCACAAAAGGTCAGTGCAGCAACACTGTTCATGATGCATTTCAAAACAGTCCATGCAACACCATTTGGACCAAGCTACATGGACTCACTTTGTGTAACTATCTGATACAAAAGCGATACGGTGTAAATACTGGTGCCAACCCTGGTGTGCTTACCAGGGCTCCGAACCAGTTCAAGGAACGAAAACGAAAACCGAAAACGAACGGAATTTTACGAGGAACAGAAACGGAAACGAAAACGAAATGGTCTTCAACTGTTCCGGAACAGAAACGTTATTCTGAAATCCACAAAACCGGTTAATAACGGCTTTTTTGATTCTCTATATATTTTATAAAATTTCACAAAAGCGTAGCCTTTGTCAGGGGAAAAAAAAAGACTACTTCCGGTTGTGCGTTCACTTCGCTGCCCGCTAGGCTCAATGCAGGCAGCTGTCACAAATCACTTCCTTTATCCACTACTTAGTCTAGTTATCCACTAGTTAAGTGATGGTTCGGAGTAGATTCACCCTAGGGTCATTTGAACCGTGACATCCAGCCAAGTAGCCCACCCGAAGTTTTTCCGATCTTGGCCGAACATCAGCCGAGTTACTGAGTTATCCCGATTAGCTTAGTACAAGCGCTAACGGACCCTGGCAGTATCTCCAAAATGACCACACTAAAATCACATACCATGACACCAAACTTCTACAGTAGTACAAATATGGTCTGTACTCACAAAGCGATGCATTTGGAAGTTTGTACAAAGTCCAGGAGTTTATTATTATCAACACAAGCCTAATAGCTTCTCTGCTGCTAAAGCTGCGTCGACGTCACTTCCTTGATCTGGGAGCTTCAATGTAAGATGAGGGTTGATCTACTACTGTAGACAACAAAGCAAGGCTGCTCAATTTCTCCATTGATAAAATATATTCACAACTCTACAATATAAAAATTCATAAAAATTCATGTAGAATATAGCATATACTTAGTTGTCTACAGTAGTAGATCAACCCTCATCTTACATTGAAGCTCCCAGATCAAGGAAGTGACGTCGACGCAGCTTTAGCCCATCTGAATGTTTTTGGATGCTGCCGGTGATTTATTGTTTTTGGGCATAGAGCTACGGTGTAAATCAAGGGCAAATACTAATGAGTACGTCTATTCTAAGGTAAAGTCCATACACGTAGACTTGATAGGCCCGCCAAACATTGCCGGAACGATAAGAACAAACGATATTTTACGTTCCGAACCGGTTCAGGAACGATATGTTGGTGGCGGAACGCAAGAACAAAAACGTTAAACATGCCTGAACTGTTCGGAACGGAACGATTGAAAAATAATTTCGTTTTCAAGCCCTGGTGCTTACATTAGCTGTAATGCGTATTGCATCACTTCCTCTTTACCGTGCTTGTGCTGTGTGGAATTTCAAACTCCTCTTGACTCACTGAAGATGATTGAACTACTTGTTATAGTTGCATATGCATTTTTCAGTAAAAACTCTATAGCACACTTGTTTTGCAGGCTATTCTGCCTGAGTGGATTCTACTCCATACTTTTGACACTTTTCCACATCTGTTATGATGAGTTACTGTGCCAGCACAAGAGCAGCTTTACACGTAAGCAGCTGATTGAGCTTTTCAAATGCCAACTAAAGCCCCCCAAAAAAGACCCCTAAAGCCTGACAATTTGAAGAGGAAATTATATGAATGTCGGCAGAAGCAAGACGGAGGAACAGGTGGAGGAAGAGCAGGCCAGAGACTGACAGGGAATGTCAGATAGCTAGCAAATAAAATGGATATGCTTGGAGTGTTCGTGAGGACAGAAAGACTATTGAAAATGCAGTGGTATGTGTCTTACTGAAACATGGCTGCAGGAGCAAATACCGTACTCCATCACCTCTCTACCAGGCTTTAAAGGGATAATCCGGAGTAAAATGCACTTTAGATTAATTTACGGGATGTTGGGAGTACATACGTTGAGTTGACATCAAAATCATGTCATTCGGATGTGTTTTGAGAATTTTGATTTGACCGTTTTTAGCCAAAAGTCGTTAGCCTGGAGGTGAGAGGGGCATATGATGTCACCACTACAAAACACTATTTTTATACCTCTTCTACAGCTCCAAACAACATAACACTTACGTGGTAGTGAGTAGAGGGTCCCTAAAGCCAAACCGAAGTGTCCCGAGGTCTTCATGTGGTCGGATAGAGTCTCCAGAATGAATTTAATCAAGCCAGTACCTTTCCGGAAATGTTGCTGCTGCAGCTGCCGCTGAAGACCGTGGTGAAGTTGGTTTGATATTATACTCTTCCTGCTTCTGAAGAGTGCAGACGTGTCTCTGCTTCCTCCTGCTGCTTATTGCTTTATTCGCTTTTAAATCATTCTACTTCTTTCCACAAGTCTTGGATATAATTTTATTCTTTTTCTTTTAATTGTATATTTGTAAACGGTATTAGCCCTGCTGTTTACAAAGAGAATCGGACAGAAAAAATGTCTCCTAACCCTGCAGTATCAGTGAGCTGCACACAGTTTGAGCTACTCCTTGCGAAGGAAGCACAGCTCGAGAAGAGGATTGAAACGCTGCAAGACATTCGTAACGACGAGGAATTTATTGACTCTATTATAGTTCCTGCGCAGGCTGTGGAGCCTTCATGTGCCAAAGGACTAACTCAGATATTCCTACACGGGATCACAGCTGATGTGGAATCTCACACTGCAGCCCTGGCTGACACACTTCCCTGGATCTGTCCAAATGACACTGGAATATCTGGTGAAGCTTCCAAACCGGACGGTCCGACTGACATCTCCCACTGGAACAGTGTTGGTGCCAAACCCAAATCATCAACCCCAGCCAGGATCTGGTCTCATGTTGTCCGTCGCAGAGGTAAATCCAGCACCAAAACTAAACCTCCAGCACTCACTCCGCCACCTGAAGTTCCATTGCATAATAGATAAGATCCATTGACTCAAAATAGAGTGTGTGATGATGAATGTAACCCAAACATGAAGACAAACAAAAGAAATGGCCCCAAACCTCAGCCTAGGGCTAACCAGATCATCAGGAGAAGCCCAAATCCCACAACCAAGGTGAGGACTACAGAAGCGATCGACACCTCCACACAAAAAGCAATAGACACCATTCTAATTGGGGACTCTGTAACACAGCATGTCAGAATGGCAAAGACGGAAAATATAACTTTTTCTGATACATCAGTCAGGGAACTGATAGATATTTTGCCGACCATTCTGTCTACTCATCTAGATGGCACGAGGATCATTGTCCATACAGGGTCTTTTGATATTCTGAGAAGGAAGACTGGCTCTGAGATCCTGAAGAAGGATTTTTCTCTGCTGTTGGAGAATCTGTGTCACTATGGAGCACACCGGGTCTCCATTTCTGGCCCCATTCCTACTGCGGGTAAAGGAATTGAACTTTTCAGCAGACTTCTTGGCCTAAACACATGGTTGTCAAATGCATGCATCGCCCATGGGATTAAGTTCATTGATAACTTTAATATCTTTTGGAACTGTAAGGAGCGTTTCAGACCTGATGGCGTGCATCCCAATCGAACTGGATGCAGATTACTTGGTGCACATTTACGTCATGCTGTTGGGACGGCAAACCCAAACATGACTGTACAGATTAGACTGAAGGACACAGCAGCGAGGCAAACAACCCCCAGCCCTCCCCCCTCACCAGACCCTTTACTCCACATCATCCAAGGTCTCAAAAGGATGTCTCTATCCAAGCCAGGACTCCAGCGACCACCATCAACCGAGAAACGCAGGGCACCCCCTCCTCCTCCTCTTACATCATCTGTCCTGGCAGAGCAGGACACAAGGGGATGTGCAGGATGTTCAAGGAGCAGCACAACACCCAAAGTTCAAAACAAAGATAGCACTGTTCAAACCAAAGATACCATGCCATGATGTGTTCAGGGTCCCTGCTATAGAAGTCCGACTTCTGACAGCTGTTCTGAGAACAAGCTGGGGCCCAATAGGATTCCTGTTTTAGTTAGTAAAAGAAGGAATCGAAAACAGTCAACCTGCTGGGTGAATTTATCTAATCTGTTATCGGTACCACGTACAACCCAGAATACAACAGAGACCAGTGTAAACTCCACAAAGCTAGCCTTACTTAATATTAGATCTCTGTCCAATAAGTCACTGTTAGTTAATGACTTCATAATTTCACACAATTTAGATTTTCTTTTTCTGACAGAAACATGGTTAACAGAGAGCACACGTGCTACTGTTCTTAATGAAGCAGCTCCCCCAAACTAGTTTTATGGACAAATGCCGAAATGGGAGGAAAGGTGGGGGGGAGGCTGCCTTATTTAAAGATACATTCCAGTGTAAAGATATCTCATTTGAGGAATTCACTTCTTTTGAATATCTGAGTTTTATGTTCCTAAAATCCTGTTCTTAATCATTTACAAATCTCCAGGACACTGTGCAAGTTTTATTGATGATTTTTCTGAATTATTGTCTGTTATTTCAACTGATTTTAACCATTTTATCTTGACCGGGGATTTTAACTTTGACATGGATAATATGACGGATGGTACTGCCAAAGAATTTTCTTCTGTGCTGGACATGTTTGGTTTGTGGCAGCATGTACCAGAACCAACCCACCTTCGAGGTCACATTCTGGACCTGGTCATTTCTAAAGGTGTTGATATTTCTTCTGTTGTTGTTACTGATTTGGCCTTGTCTGACCATTTTTATATTTTATTTGATTTACATAGTACTCAGAATGTTCAAACAACCAGCTTCTCAGTTAAGAAGAGGTACATCAATGAGAAAACAAGTGCTCAGTTTAGGGAGGCCATAGTTATGTTACTGTAGCAAGGTGGGCATAGACGCTCCTTTTCCATCATGTTACGTGCATCATCACGTCACACTGACCCATCAGCGATCCCACAGCTGATATCATTTAAGCTGAGAAGCCGGCTTTTGCGTCATCACGTCACGCTGACCTATCAGCTGATCCCACAGCTGATATCATTCAAGCTGAGATGCCGGCTTTTGCGAGCTAGGAGGAAGAACCGACGGTCAACGTGCCTTTCCTCATTCATCCATGCATGCACTTTGGTCTGCTTTTTGCACTGCAATCTGTTGCGAAGCTCAACTTGGCGTGCTGCCGCTCCCCGCCTCGTACAGGTGTAGCTACTGGCTCGGTGCCATCATTTGTTTGTCGGCTGCCCTGTCAGCTGCCGGGGTTCCGAGCCTCTCTCCTTCTGGCTCAGGTAGGCCACCCTCGTGACGCTAACCACCTGTTAGGTGTTTGACTGTTGACTCGGTTCTAAACGAGGTTTTATTTTTGTAGCTGGGGTTTATGAATTTCCCTCTGCTCGTCGGCCTGTATTGTCTCCCTCCTCTCCTCCTGCTGCTTTGGGAACGTGAGTATAACATTTCAACTTTCCATCACGCCGTTAGAACTAGTACAATGGCCCAGTTATATCACATTATGCTCTGTATTTGTAGGCGCCTGGGTGTAGCTGCTGATTCCAAGTTCTCTCGGGATTGTCGCTGTTTTGTCCCACCCGGGCAATTGCTTCGACTTCACGTGACGCGGTGCCGGTCACCCGTTATCACTCTGAGGCTGTTGCGGCCCATTGTGGGGCTAGTTCTAGCCTCAACCTGCGCTGGTGGTGTTCGACTGTGGCCGAGTTCAATGTGTGAATGTGTGTGTATGAATGCTAACTATTAGTCTGTGCAAGTGAGTGTCCTGGCATATAATGGTGAGAGCATGAGTCATTTGTTTATTTTGTATATTTCTTTGTGGGATGTTCTTTCCTTGTTTTGATATTTTCTTTTGATTGAGTTGAGTATTTTAATTTGTCTTATTTTCCTTTTGTTTGTAACTTCCCTGTGGGTGTGTAGACTTCACACACCAGTGTCCCTGGCTTGCTGCTGTTGCTACTGTTCACCAGTGTGGCTTTTGCCTATAGCAACTTCGCATGGCCAGTGGTGGTTGCAAGTATTTTGTGTTGATCCCGCAATTGTCTCTTTATTGATTTTTTTTTTGTCTTTATTTGTTGGTCAAGTGGCAGGCCTTTTATTTCTTTCATTTACCCTTGTTCTTTTGTTAACAAGTGCAGGTAAGGGAGGTCCTCTTAGCTCCTGGTGGTGGGTCCGGTCACGTGGTGTGCAGTGAATTGCAGTGTTACCTTCATGTGAGTGTTCCAGCAGTGAGTGCCATAATTCACCTTCACTTAGTGTGTGCATGAGCACGCGTGTTTGTGTGTACTTACCCATGGCCTGTACAGGGGGCTTAGTATAACTTCCCCCCTTCCCGGGTGCACCTGCCCTGTGTCGAGGACCCTTACCTGTCTACAGATTTGTGTGTGCAGTGGTTGGGAAACATTTTAAAGTGTCTATTTTAATATTTATATGTGCATATTGTTAATAAAAAGTCATTTTGTTACGGAATCCACGTTTCCTGTTTAATGCAGTAGAACTTGTGTGGGGGTCAAATAAGGGGTTCTTGTACAGTCCCTGGGCTGTAGTTCCCAATCTTATCCCAGGGTGGCGTTGTCTGGTTCGAAGCAAGAAGAACGTTGAAAGCTAAAGTTTAAAACTTTTCCGGTCCTTACCACTCCGTTACATTACCAACAATGAGCGCAGAGTCTGTTGAAAAAATGCTGGATCATTTTAACTTGAAAATTTTTAATGTAATGGAAGCTGTTGCACCGATAAGAATCAAGAGCACCTTGATCAAACAGAAAACCCCATGGAGAAACACCACTACGGTCAAAAATCTGAAAAGAGAATGCAGGAAAGCTGAACGTAAATGGAGGAAAACAAAGCTTCAGATTCACTATGACCTGTACAAAGAAAGCCTGCGTAGTTATAACAATGAGCTGTGCAAGGCCAGACAGCTGCATTTATCTGAAATGATTAATAAGAATGTCAACAAGTCTCGAACTCTGTTTGCTATGGTTGAAAAACTCACAAATCCTCCTAAACAGTCAAACCCAGACCTCCTCTCCACTGAGAAATGCAATGAATTTGCCAACTTTTTTAGCCAAAAAATCAAAACAATTAGACAAAACATTAACGCAACACAGACAAACAAGAAAACTAATCTGTGTCTAAAACCTAGAAATAACTCTGACGTTATGTCACAATTTAATATTGTAAATTTAAAAATCCTAGAGGAAGCAGTTCGGCAGCTGAAATCAGCAACTTGTTCTCTAGATATAATACCATCCGACTTTTTAAAAACTGTTTTTACCTCAGTAGAAAATGATCTCCTACGAATAGTTAACAGCTCACTGGCATCAGGCATTTTTCCCAAGTCACTAAAGACAGCTGCCATTAAGCCACTCCTAAAGAAGAGAACTCTAGACGCCTCTATGATGAACAACTAGACCTGTCTCTAACCTCTCTTTTATATCCAAGATTATTGAGAAAGTTGTATTTAACCAGCTCAACGACTTTCTGAATGAAAGTGGAAGTCTTGATAACTTTCAATCAGGCTTCAGACGTCATCACAGCACTGAAACAGCTCTGGTCAAAGTGTTAAACGACATTAGGTTGAATACTGATTCTGGTAATGTTTCAGTCCTGGTTCTGTTGGACCTCAGCGTTGCGTTTAATACTGTAGATCACAGAATCCTGTTGCACAGGCTGGAAAACTGGGTTGGACTTTCTGGAGTGGTCCTTAACTGGTTCAGGTCCTACTTAGAAGGCCGGAGTTATTTTGTTACTATTGGCAGCTATGAATCTGAGCGAGTGGCCATGAGTTGTGGAGTCCCCCAGGGGTCAATTCTTGGACCTCTTCTGTTTAACTTGTATATTATCCCTTTGGGTCAGATATTGCAGAATTTTAACATCAATTATCACAGTTATGCAGACGATACACAACTTTATGTGTCTCTGTCACCGGACGACTGCAGCCCAGCAGACGTACTGTGTCAGTGTCTGGAGGAAGTAAACACCTGGATGAGAGATAATTTTCTACAATTAAATGAAGACAAAACTGAGATCATTCTGTTTGGTAGCAAAGAGAAGAGGGTCAGCGTTGGTAAATATCTTGAGACTCTGGACCTTAAAATCACTGACCAAGTTCGTAACCTCGGAGTGTTGATAGACTCAGATCTGACTTTCAGCAGCCACATCAAAGCTGTCACCAAGGCAGCTTTTTACCATCTCAGAAATATCAACAGAATTAAAGGTTTCCTCTCCCAAAAAGACCAGGAGAAACTCATCCATGCATTCATCTCCAGTAGACTCGATTACTGTAACGCTCTTTTAACTGGACTTCCCAAAAAGAGCATTAAACATCTGCAGCTCATCCAGAACGCTGCTGCTAGAGTTTTAACCCGGACTAAGAGATCTGAACACATCACACCAGTTTTAAAATCTTTACACTGGCTTCCAGTCAGTCACAGAATAGATTTTAAAAGCCTGCTGATGGTTTACAAATCCCAGAATGGTTTAGGCCCAAAATACATCTGTGATATGTTCAGAGAATATAAACCTAGCAGAGCTCTTAGATCCAAGGACTCAGGCCAGCTGGTCCAGGAGAGCTGTCTCGCTGTAGTACATTGATCTGATTTATGGGGACTTCCGGTGACGGTGAGATGTCGGCGTGAGTAGCTCAGTACAATCCCTGAAGTCTTATTTATAAAACAAAGTTAATGTGCCTCTGGATGAACTTTTAAACTCGAATTCATGGACAAAACGTAATGAACTTGAGATCTGGCACAGTTGCGCAAGAAACTCAGCGAGAGAAAACCAAGAAGAAGAAATCAAGTGTGGCTGAAGAAACAATGGATAAAAAGCTGGAACAAAGTTTGAAAGCCATGCTGACTGATTTCAAAGAGGAAATATCCAAACAGATTGGAGAGCTTCGTCAAGACTTCGGAACGTTTTCGGCAGAGTTGACACAAGTAAGAGCTGATGTTACCCAAATACGCACGGGATTAGAAGAAGCAAATAACGACATAAAGGAAGCCGAGCAACGCATACATGAATTGGAAGAAAGAGAGACAGGTGCAAATGAGACGATAGAATGGCTGAAACATGAGCAAAAAAGATTGAATGAAAGGCTTGAGCATCTTGAGAATAAATCTCGCCAGAATAACCTACGGATATACAATATTAAAGAAGACACAGAAGGTGGAAATATGGTCGAATTTATAAGAACATTTCTCGAGGATAAACTGGAGCTCCCTCCTGGATTACTACAGATTGAAGCAGCCTATCGTTCACCCTTCAATATTAGCCGACAAACCATGGGGAAAACACAGGAGAAGGCAAGCAGCCCTCGGTCGATTGTGGTGCGTTTTCCGAATTCGAATATCCGGCAACAAATCCTACAGACAGCCTGGGCGAAGACCATCAAATTGGATGAGGAGCGCGTCTACTTTTCACAGGATTTCACCAGCAAAGTTCAGAAGGAGAGAAGCCGATACGTCCCATTAAGAAGATTACTGAAGGAGAAGAGTGTGAAATCGCACCTGCTATACCCAGCGAAATTAAAAGTTTTCGGCGAGGGGGAACCAGTGATCTATGTTTACGGGAGGTTTACGAGAACAAGGAGTGATACCTGCCATGGGTCAGCGCCTGTATGAAGCTAAGAGGGGGAAAGCGCAGTCAGTCCCCTTTCAGAAAGTTAACGGGAAGAATGTCGGACGAGAGCAAGAGAAAACAACTGGTCCTACAGCGGAGACTGAGGTAGATGGTCAACTAACACGATCCTATTAATAACTTTGAGTTCGAGGTTATTGCTGATTTGCCATGTCGCTGGTGGCGCCTGTACGCTATGTTTTGGGTATGTAATCAGTGCGCATTCTGCGCGCTGGGACGTGGTACTCTGGTGCGCCATTAGGGACACGGCATAGGATTACGCTCCCTGGCACCTGCCTGTGTGTGTGTGTGTGTGTGTGTGTGTGTGTGTGTGTTTGTGTGTAACACTTGGGCCAAGGGAGATATAAACTTATGACTGAACAATTTAGGCTAATTAAGAGGGATTTCCTGAAGGGGAATTAAAAGTTTTGTTGGGTTCAGCTGGCCTATTTAGTGGGTGTGTGGGCGGGGGTGCATGGGGGGTATATGTCTATATACTGAGGGGTTGTAGGTGGGTGAATGTGTATGTCTATTGAAAATCATCCATGATTATGAAATAAATGAACTGAACAAAGGTATTGCCAGACCAAATGTTTTTGAAGGAATGAAATAAGTTTGATTATTTGCCCTCCCGTGTGTGTGTGTGTGTGTGTGTGTGTGTGTGTGTGTGTGTGTGTGTGTGTGTGTGTGTGTGTGTGTGAAATGCTTGGCCCAAGGGAGATCGGAATGTCAGAATAATTTAGGCTAGATAAGAGGTATGTCCTGAAGGGGAATCAAAAGTTTTGTTGTTTTCAGCTGACCCATTTAGTGTGTGTGTGGGGGGGGGATGCGAGGGGTTGAGTGTGTAGGTCCATATGTGGGTGAATAGGTAGGTGGGTGGGTGGGGAGCGGGGATACCAATAGGCACTAAAATGTTCACAATGTAAAAAAAAAAAAAAAAAAGACAATAGGGGAGAGACTCCAAGACATCATACTGTTCACCACATTTGTGGGGGCATGCTTTAGTCCAACATACATCATAACCAAATTTGGATATGGACGAAACAGTAAGACCCTGCTATTCCACGATATACAGTGGAAGCCACTTAGTAACCATATAGAAGAGGTTACACTCATTGGAAGTTCAAGATGGGAGTTTTTGGTAAGGGGGAATGCTTCACTTATGCACTTTTTTATTTATGTTTTTTGTTTGTTTTTAGAAATACACATAAAGGGGGAATTAAGTGTTTCTCATGGGTAAGGTTAGATGCATATCCTTAAATGTAAATGGGCTAAATAATGTTATAAAAAGGAAACGGGTACTCCAATACCTTAAGAAAGAAGGGGGAGAAATAATGTTCCTCCAAGAAACTCATTTAAATACAGGTGAACATGCTAAAATGGAAAAATTGGCTAATGCACAGGTGTTCTACTCCTCCCACTCAACATCTAAAAGAGGAGTTTCAATCTTGATTAAGAACCATCTTATGTTTAAAAAAATAAAATGTATAAGGGACAAAGAAGGAATATATGTGGTAGTAATAGGAAAGCTAGAAGAACATTGCCTAACACTAATTAATGTATATAACCCCCCAGGAAAAGGGGATGGACTTTTGAAAAGAGTATTACAATTGTTAATGTTGGAGGCACAAGGACTTATAATTATGGGTGGGGACTTTAACTTGGTTATGAATCCAAAAATAGATACCCAGAGTGGGACGAAACACAAGTCAGAAAAAGCTGCAGACATACTCCGAAAAGCTGAAACGGACATAGGTCTAATAGATGTTTGGCGTTGCTTATACCCTTGTGAGAAAGTTTTTACTTTCTACTCTGATGCACATAAGGTTTTTTCAAGATTAGATTACTTTTTTATGTACAAAAACGATATTGCAAGAGTCTGCAAGTGTGAAATATTGCCCATAACAATAACCGATCACGCTCCGGTTGTAATGGAATTGAATATGGATGTAGATAAAGGGGAAACACTTTGGAGACTGAATAACTCATTATTGGGAAATCCGCACTTAAAAGAAAAACTAGCGAGCAAAATTAAGTCCTTTTTAGAGTTAAATGATAATGGTGAAGTAACGGACATAGTATTATGGGAAGCTGCCAAGGCAACAGTTCGAGGAGAAATAACTGCACTTTCCTCCTGGGAAAAAAAACAAAAAGAAAAAACTAAGATCAACTTAGAAAAGAAGATAGGAGATTTGCAAAAAGAATATGAACTTAGTAAGACAACAGAGGTATATACACAATTATGCGCCACTAAAAAACGACTTAAATCATTAGAATTAATGGAGATTGAAAAAAACTAATGCTCTGTAAACAAAGTTATTTTGACAATAGTCCTATTTTCTTGAAAAAACTGGCATTTAAGTTAAAGAAACAACAAGAGAGATCTATGGTAGCCACTATTAAGGATAAAAAAGGTATCTACAACAGGGGAAAATTAAATATTGCATCTGGTTTCAGAGAATATTACCAAGATCTGTACACCCCAGAAATACAGGTGGAAAATAAAGACATTCAAAACTTCCTGGACACGTTACAGCTTCCAGTAGTAACTGATGATCAGAACGAAGAGTTAACACAGCCAATAACGGAAATAGAAATAGTGAAGGTCATAAAGAATGGGAAAATCGGGAGAAGCCCGGGCAGTGATGGGTACACGTATGAATTTTATAAGGAGTTTCAAGGGTTGTTAACACCTATTTTGTGTAGAATTTTCAATACGATTCTGGAAACAGGTTTTTGGCCCAGCACCTGGAACTTAGCGATAATTTCTGTGTTGTATAAGGAAGGTAAAGACCCTGAATCTTGCTCTTCATATAGGCCTATATCTCTTTTAAATGTTGACCAAAAAATATTCACAACTATAATAGCAAAGAGATTGTCAAATATAATGCCAAGTATAATTAACTTGGACCAAACAGGTTTTGTGAAAGACAGATTGTTAAGTGATAATATCCACCGCACTTTTAAAGTTATAGACTACGCCTTAAAAAGTAAATTACCCATGTTAACCATAACACTTGACGCAGAAAAGGCGTTCGACAGAATATTTTGGCCCTTCCTAGTAGAAGTCTGCAAGAAGTTTAGGTTTAATCAGACATTTGTTAATTTAATCAGAGGAATGTATAAACATCCACAGGCCAGAGTAAGAGTTAACGGAACACTATCGGATCCATTCACACTAAAGAGAGGAACCAAACAGGGCGACCCATTGTCACCACAATTATTTGCTAAGTTACTAATTTTGAATTTTAGCCGAATGAATAAATAGGCAGCAGGTCTGGGCTGTCTGTGGCAGTAGCACGACGAGGACGTCAGTAACACCCACTTTACGACAAAAAAATCAAAATTACAGTAACCCGGATTTTTTTAAGTAAGCGACGCACCTCCACGTTATCAGTGCTAGTGTACAGTAATTAATAAATTATAAACAGCATAGTTTGTGCCTGTATAAGCTTGCCCATAGGAAACCGTTTCATGGCCGAATATCTCAAGAGAGCAGCCAGACGCCTCTCGAATATCTTCGGAACAGCTCCAAATGTTCAACAACAAGCAGGGGTGAGTAGAACATCATGTTATAATGTGAAATCAAGGGCCCAATGTCAAAAAAACGGTCTTATCCTTTAATGTCATATCTCCATAACATCACCCTGCACTTCATGGCTCTAAAAACCACACCTCACCAACATCTCTGGCCACAACAGGATTCACTCAGACCAGAGACAGACAATTTTGAGACTTAAGGGTTGTATGTCTCAGAAGGTGGTCAGCAGCACAGGAGCACCACAGGGGCCTGTGTCCTCACAGTTTCCTTTCAATACTCAGACTTCCAGTACAACTCAGAGTCCTGTCATCTCCAGATAGTCATAACTCTGGCTTTGTCAATGATGAACAAGAGGCGAAGTACAGAATACTGGTCGATTACTTTATGGCGAGGAAATAATCAATTATTCTGGAACAACAACAAAACGAAAGAGATCGCTGTGGATCCAACATTGGGCCTCTTTCACTAACGGTTCTTAAGAACAAATTTGTTCTTAAGTCCTACTTTCACGTTTTCTCATCCAGGATTTCTTAGGTAAGGACACTATGCACATTTGAGCTCTGACATGTTTAAACAAAATAAGCAAAAATACTGTGTTGTCTTGTTGTGCTGTTCATTAAAATACAACAAACATACAGTAATACTTTCAGACTTTAATAACTTGGTAGTTTACAAAGCAATGTATTTTGAAATAAATTAATTTCACCACTTTAATTTACATGAAATGGATTGAAACAGGCCCTGCGATGGACTGGCGGCCTGTCCAGGGTGTACCCTGCCTCTCGCCCATTGACTGCTGGGATAGGCTCCAGGCCCCCCCCCGACCCGACCGACGGATTCAGCGGTATAGATAATGGATGGATGGATGGGATTGAAACAGTGCCATCAGTTAGTGGTTTCACCCTTTTTATATGCCCAAGTGGCCTAGTGACATTTACTGCTGCACGATATAACCAATTGTGCCCTATAAAGAAGGAAAGAATCCTTCAGGACTATGTAGATTTGCAGAGAGGGATGAGCATGTATTTGGAAGCTTTAGGCTACCAAGAGCTGATTTCATGGGCCTTTACAATCGTTTGGAGCCAGGACTGCAGAGCCATAAACAGACCAACTCTGTTCTACCACATCTTCAGGTTCTCTTGACCTTGGGTTTTCTGGCGACTGGTGCATTTCAGCAGGAGCTGGGAGACAGAGTGGGTATATCCCAGCCATCCATCAAATGCACTCTCCCACAAGCCGTGGATGCAATAAATCAACTGGCCGCACAATACATAAAGTTTCCATATACAACTGAACAAGTCAGTCATTATGGGGTTTAATTCTGTTAGAATAGAAGTACTTTATTCATCCCAGCTGGGAAATTACTTTGCAGTTGCAGCATACAGACAAGTAAAAATAAAAATAAAAAATATATGTACAGCAAAATGTGCAACAATGCAGTAGTGTGAAATTGAGATGACCATAATTAGTGCAGAACAATGATTAACTATTATTATACAGAGTGATGGCATGTGGCAGGAAATATTTCTTGTATTTGTCCCTTCGACAGCGGAGCTGAAGCAGTCTATGTGAGAAGGTGCTCTGCTGTCTGTCCACTGTGTGGTGGAGAGGGTGCTGTTTGTTGTCCATGATAGATAACAGCTTCTTCAGTGTCCTCCTCTCCACCATGGTTTCCACGGATTCTAGCTTTTGTCCTAGTACAGAGCCAGCTTTCCTGATGATTTTATCCAGTCTGTTAGAGTCGCTGGCTCTGTCGATTGCTCTGATGTTGTTGGTCTTTCAAACACCATTGGTGCAATCGACTGCACACACAATGCGCATTAAAGCACGCTTGCCAGATCCAGTCCCTTACTTCAACCTTAATGCCTCTCCACAAAGGTGAAACTCTTCCAACTCCCAGCACCACCTAATGAATGTGGTGGCCTGCTTCCCAGGAGCAGCACATGACTACTTCATCTTACAGAAGAGCTTCGTGGGCGTGTGTCTCAGCAACTGGTGACACACAATTCATTGCTACAGATATTTAGATTTTTCTATAGTGTCTTCATTACGTGAAGATAGGATGTGGTCTGGCCTCCTGGTTAATGACACCACTGACCAACACATTGACTTGAGAGGTGTTCTGAAAGTTTTATTGTACAAGATATGACTGAAGCCAAGACCAGGGTCTGAGTAGCAAATACCAGCAGGAGCAAGGCCGAGATTCAGGTGAACGTGTACACAGATAAGAGTAAGCAGTCCAGGATGTTGATGGATATGAAAAAGGCTTGGCAGGAGTGAGATAAGGGAATCTGCAGGAGAGTAGACTGGGGAATGCTGGGTAACAGTTCCAGGAGGAGATGTGTCAGAACTGGGGAGAGACTTTGAGATCAGATGGGTTAATGCAGAGGAAGGACAGGAGAGGAGGAAGATCCAAACAATCAAATAACCTTAAGTCCAATATAACAAGCTGGGTGATACAGAGGTCTGAGGGGAGCAGGAAAACATCTGGCGGCGCTCATTACGTGGGCTGCGTTGCCTGGGTCACTCATCTCCCTGTTGTGTTCATTTTGTGTTGTCTGTCCAGATGGGTTGTACTGAAACTTGTAATTTCCCCTCGGGGATTAATAAAGTATATTGATTGATTGATTGATTGATTGAGAACAGGTCAGAAAGTCCAGAAATCCAAGAGATAGAAAGCCAGGTCCGAAATCCACAAACCAAAAAGCCAATCCAAAGAACAGAGCCAGATCAATAAACCCAGGTACTCACAGTAGCCCCTTTCACACTGCGACCCGCTACCTTAGCGGGTCCAAATTGCACCTTCGACCCGCGTCGAGCAATGTGAACGCTTGGCGTGTCAGGGTGACCCGTGTCGCCTGAAGCCGAGTTCAGGGGCCGTTGCCTAGTGGCGAGCGTCACACGAAACACATAAACTGCTGGGCGTGTACAATGACGTAGGCACAAGCCATGCGTCGGAGGTAGGGTTAAATACACCTGTCTGCATCAAATTTTTCAAACAAACGATGGCGGGACACCTTGAGAACTCGTTTTTGCAATTGTATATGCAGTTCATGGAGATGTTACTTTACGGTGCGTCTTGCTGCGTGGGAAACCGCGCTCTCCCATCTTTCTCGCCAGCCCTTCCAGCAGAGGTCCATCCTTCACCGTCCCCGACATGTGGCGGTAAATAACGTCCTCTGCTCGGGGGCTGAGGAGCTCGCGGACCTCCTTGTCTCCCCAGTTGGCCATCTTCAAAAATGTCTCGAACTTGATGTGGGCTAAAACAGAGTAAAACTTGTCCTCACCTGTCGCTGTTGTTCTGAATCAGCTGTCCATTCTGTCTTTTAAACTCCTCACGTCACGCCCACGTCCGACCCGCGTCGATTGCGTTCACATCAAACTCGGCTCGGCAAAAAGACTAGGGTCTGACGCGGGTCGAAAGACGAGTCGAGTTGACGCGGCAGCCCGGGTCGGCAGTGTGAACGCAACAGCGAACACGCTAAATTCGCGAATTAAACGCTGGTTATTTGGGAGTGTGAAAGGGGCTAGTGTCAGAGAGAGCCACAGGCAGAGTCAGGGTCAGGTCTAAATTAAAAAAAAAAAAAAAAAAAAAAGGTCAAACAGAGAAGTCTACCTCCAAAGACTCGTGCTGGAATGTTGCTGTGCTGAGGTTCAGGTAGCAGACAATCTCACAGGGAAATGTGACTGGCAAACCTGCTTAAAAAGGGAGAACAGGTGAGTGCAGTTGAGTAGATTGTACGCTGATTAGGGAGAAACAGGGCAAATTAACCAACTAAGGCACAGACCAGTTGGTTGACAAAATGGGTGGCCATTAACCACTCCTTTAGTTATGCTGCTATAGACCTAGACTGCTGGGAGACATTCCACAACACACTCAGCATTCCTCCTCACTCTGTTCTTGTTACTTTTTACTCTCCATGTGTATTTACAACATGACTGTTGTAATTCATTTTTGTCCGTCTTCTTTGTTTTTCAGCCTGGCCTGGTGTTGTGGTGCTTGTTGACTCCTATTTAACTGTCCGCCTAACACCCCAGCTGGTTGAGGCAGATGGTCGCCCTTCCTGGGCGTGATTCTGGTGGAGGTGCCTTTCTGTTGAAAGGGAGTTTTACTCTTCACTGCCACCTCATGAATGCTCAGATTGAATGAGAGATTGAATCGAGGAAAAGATCCAATGTGATCCATTAATTTTCTTTGCAAAGCAACTTTTTATACGCAAATTTGACTAATTTATATTTTGCTGATTTGAATTAGAATTTGCTTGGATTGAACTGGCTAATTACTGAATTTAATTGAGCAGTTTCTTTACAATGCTTTAACATGACTTTTGTTGTGAATTTACACTAAATAAATAAACAGAATTGAATTGAATTGACCACTGGGATAGCCACCCGACCGACGGGTTAAGCGGGTATGGAAAATGGATGGATGGATGAATTGAATTAAATATTACCAACATAGCGTTTGCTTGAGCTGCTGTGAGAGTTTTAACTTTCGGTTGTTTTAAAAAGCTTAAAAAATTATGGATTATTCTGACTGCTGTCTACTGCAGGCGCTACAAATAATACATATGTATCTGTGTGTATATATATTAGTGGTGGGCATAGATTAATTTTTTTAATCTAGATTAATCTCACTGAAATCTTGAAATTAATCTAGATTAAAATGGCTCATTCAGAATATGCGTGCTACCCAAGTAATGACTAAAAATCAGTCTTTGAGATAGGGTTTCTTAATACAGGGGGTGCATTAAACCAGGGGCTCATTTCCTGTTTCCAAAACCCATCACTGATTGCTTGAGAAAGCTGTTCTACTTTGATATTTGGTGAAGAAAAAAAACGTGCTCAATAAAATGTACTTGTGTTAAACGGTTTATTCAGTTAAACATGAAAATTAGTACGGTAAGCCTACAAGGTTTACATCAGTAGCTTTTTGTTAATCACTCCAAGCGCTACTTTTCCTTCTTCCACCAGTCACTAAAGCTGGGCATACACTGTGCGATTTTTTTTCAATCGTGGTATTCAGCTGCTGCTCATACTGTACGAGTGAATCGCAAGGGTTAAAACGTCACAGCTCACGATTCCTGTTCTCACACTGTACGATCCGATGGTCTGATGCGATCTGGCCTCACGAGCGCCGACCAGGATTTCAAACAAGTTTGATTTTCATCCGATCGATCGGGAGGTGGTCGGGAGGGCTTAATAGTTTGTCGTTACCCCATGTATACTACACGATGCGAGACGCACGGTTGAGCCAAAACTCGGCCCGATCTCCAAAATAGTCGCACAAGTGAAAATCTTGTCGACATCGGGCCAAAAATCGCACAGTGGATGCCCAGCTTTAGGCAGACCAGCTTATTCACTTGCATGGCTCCAGCAGTTTCTCTAACTTTGCCAACTTCTCATATTCAGTACTTTTTGGGAGGGCCAGATGGTGCTGCTGTTGAGATAGCGTTGTGTGCAGTGCGTCTCTGTTGCGCCTCACGCGCTTGATCATCTCGACGGTGGACATCTATGGCAAGCCAAAAGTGCCTAAATGCGCATCTAAGTATCACATCAAGATTGAAATTCACCCGCTAAAAGCGCCCGTTTCCCCGAAATTTCGCCGTTTTTTTCGCCGTCTTTCACCAACATGCGCCGGTTTTTACGTCCGCAATGATGATTCCGCAAGACGCGCACCGTGGACGCGCGTTGTCTAGGTAAGGACGCGCGTAAGGAACGTGCGTGTTGACCTGACACTACGCGCATTCAAGACATGTGTTTTCCTAATATGATAATAATGTCCTTCCTTCTTTTCCGACAGCCAATGCATTTGAAGTGGTTGCGCCCAATCGCTGATCAAGGCAGCCAGACCAAGATAGTTCAGCACAGATCTGCTTTGTGGAAAACTCTGCACAGATCTCTGTGTGGCAATGTTGCCAAAGTTCACTGCATTGTCGTTTCACAAAGCTTTAATTTTAGGAATACAACTCCTACACATGCACTTCGCTGTTATTTTGAATCCATTTCCATGCATTTTTTCATGTAAAAGTGTTTTCCATCTACATACATTGCTAACTAATGTTTTGTGCTTTAGAAGACGTATCTGTAATAGTTCCTCTCAGCTTCAGAAAGTGGTGGTACAGTGGTTAGAGTGACTGCTTTGGCATGCAAATCTCTTGCATCAGTGCAGGTTCAAATCCCGCAGTGGGAATTTCAAGTTTTCCCCCTCATACTCTCTCTTGTCTCTAACCAAGCCTGTTTCTTAAGTTTTTTTCTCTTTAGGCTATCCCGTGACCGAAGGCAAGCGACCATCTTTCAACATGCCTCTTAAATCGCACCTTCGAATCCCGTGTGAACTCTTGCTTAAATGAGTTATGTTATCTGTAATCAATCAGGAGCAGTGGCTCTATAAACTTCAATGAACTCTTGCTAAAATGATTTCTTTTTCATATCCATCCGTTCCTGTTAATGGGCCTAACTATTCTATAAGGAGTAGCCACACTGAACTTACCATTACCCAGGAGATGACTAAACTAACAATATAGCCTGTGTTTCTGTGTACATGTAGTTCATAATGCTGAAGGAACTGAACCAGAAAACAAATATTTATTTATATTTACAATATTAACAGTCTTTCTCACTCCCTCCGCCCCACCTTCTGAGCTGCATGTAGAACAGCACTCATTTGTGTGAGGTGATAGCTTAATGTAGTATAGTAGTGAGGGTCGCTACACTTTGCCAAAGCCCAATGATCCCTTCAGGGCCAGTAGCAGCATTTCAACAAGCTCTTCGTCCCTGGCTACACCTCTCGGCAGGTATATCGTCAGGCTGCAGGTCGAGGCATAGGGCAGCCTCCTCACCCCAGGCTCCTGGTCGTAAAATTCTATGCTGGGTTCCGTGGGGAATCCCAGGCTTGGGACGTAGTCCGCCCCAGTAGCAAAGACCAGGAGGTCCTCAAAATGAACTTCGGTCTCTCCCTCTGTAGAGAATTACAATGTTAGTGGCTCAGTGTTTAATGTGGTCAGTTTAATAGCACATCATTTCATCTAAGGACACAAAGTGTAGCTACATAGCCAGAAGGACCCATGATTGCCAGCCAACCTTGCAAATAGGAAGAAATGTGGCTTTATTTTGAGTTAAACTGTGCTGATACCATGCTTGTGTACAGTTGTAAGATACATTCTAAAAACAGGTCAAACAACTCATTACCTGCAAAACCTGCACAATTATTATCATTATTATTATTACATTATAACATTGCACTTAGCTGACGCTTTTTGTCCACAGCGATTTAGTTATTTTACAGGGCATTTGTTACAGTCCCTGGTGCAATCTGGGGCTAGGTGCCTTGCTCAAGGGCACTTCAGCCATGGCTGTAGGTGTAGGCAGGGGTGAGGGTTGGAAATGAATCTGCAAACCTCTGATCTTAAAACCACCTCCCTAACCATTAGGCCAGGGCCGCCTCTATACAGTTCCTGAATTGCAAGTGGCTATGGCAATAGCTTTTTAATATAACTATTGTCTTCCATCTAAAGGATAGGTCATGGTTTCACAAAATGCCAACAGTTGCAAGTGTGTGGGCACCTACCTTCTATGTCCACCAACCACTGTTCAAAGGAGAACATTGTCTCCTCCTCCAGGACCCTCCTCGAGCTTCTGTCTTCGCTGTACACGGGCCTGAACATTTCCCTGACTTTTACTCTCGTCAGCTTCACCCCAGTGCTTGTGAAAACAGGCCGGAACTCCCTCGAGTGCTGAGACACAATGTTCCACATGCCCCCACAGGCATTCATGCCCTGTTGATACTGTTGTATCATGCTGGACGCTCTGAAACTGAAGAATTTTCACCATTACTTTTTGATGGATTTTTGCCATTCCACCTTTGTATTTGTTAGCTGAAAACCCTGTGTGTTCTGTGATGAATGACAATTATATTACATTCATGCATACTGACATACAACAAAAAACACTTTGCTATTCTGTAGACGTGCTTCACCATTAAAGGAACAGTCCACCTCATTTCAGGAAATTGCTCATATGTAGTTAAGCCCTGGAAAAATATGAGAAGACATAGGATTTTTTCTCTATGTGTTTGCATTGCCTAGTTTAACAGTATAGCCTTATTAAAGGATAAGACCGGTTTTTTGACATTGGGCCCTTGATTTCACATTATAATATGATGTTCTACTCACCCCTGCTTGTTGTTGGTCATTTGGAGCTGTTCCGAAGATATTCGCGAGGCGTCTGGCTGCTCTCTTGAGATATTCGGCCATGAAACGGTTTCCTATGGGCAAGCTTATACAGGTACAAACTATGCTGTTTATAATTTATTAATTACTCTACACCAGCACTGATAACGTGGAGGTGCGTCGCTTACTTAAAAAAATCCGGGTTACTAATTTTGAATTTTAGCCGAATGAATAAATAGGCAGTAGGTCTGTGGGCTGCCTGTGGCAGTAGCACGACGATGACGTCAGTAACATCCACTTTACGACAAAAAAATAAAAATTACAATAACCCGGATTTTTTTAAGTAAGCGACGCACCTCCGCGTTATCAGTGCTAGTGTAGAGTAATTAATAAATTATAAACAGCATAGTTTGTGCCTGTATGAGCTTGCCCATAGGAAACCGTTTCATGGCCGAATATCTCAAGAGAGCAGGCAGACGCCTCGCGAATATCTTCGGAACAGCTCCAAATGACAAACAACAAGCAGGGGTGAGTAGAACATCATGCTATAATGTGAAATCAAGGCCCCAATGTCAAAAAACCGGTCTTATCCTTTAAGCGTAGCAATGGAAGTCTATGGTACAAAATAAAACATCATCAAATGTACATTACCACTTTAAAATGAACGTAAAATTCACCAAAGTGCAAAACGGCAATTTAATTCTGTCCAGTGATCACTTTTAAAGTTACCATTTACTTACAGTGATTATGCTAAGCTATGCTAATAATTCTTATACCAATACATCTAAGTACTGAAAACACTGAGAAGAAAATTATATGCACATTCATGAATAATGCTTGGAAATACTGCAAATATGTGAAAATCAAAAAAGGGTGGACTGTTCCTTTAAAAACAGCAAGCAACACTGGCCCTTGATTTCTTGTTTATGATTAGGGTTAACAAGACACAGGTAGCTCTGTCCCAAAAAGCAACTCTTTCCCACTGTCCATCATAGAAGCTGTTTCCACGTAGCCTGCTATTTTTGAAAACGCATTGGTTTTGGCATTCTGTTTACACCTAAACAGATATTTAAAACCAGCATATCAAAAATTCTGCTTTAAAAATATCCCATTTAGGGGGCTAAAATGCACTTGTTACAATGGAGTTTTATTTTTATCCACATGTTGTGTTTACACCTAAACAGGAGAAAAAAATAGCAGGCTATGTGGAAACAGCACCTTAAACTAAAATTGTGTTATTATGATCCCAAGACTGAGTTTGCTTCACCTGAAAGAAATAGTAAAATAATTCAAATGATTCAAATGAACTTAAATTGTGCCACAACAAAACCATTGACATTTTGCCTAGGGTCATGCCACAACGGATACAGGTTTTAGGTTATTTGTCTAATCTCCATGTCTGTCTGAACAGCACTAAAAATGTCATCCATCCATCCATCCATCCATCCATTATCTTCCGCTGGTCCGGGGATCGGGTCGCGGGGGCAGCAGCTTGAGCAAAGAGACCCAGACGTCCCTGTCCCCGGCCACTTCCTCCAGCTCTTCTGGAGGAAAAATGTCATGTATACATTAATTTTGTAGTGACATAAACAATCTCATCCAAATACATACATACACACACACGAAAGAAGGGAAGTAAAAGCAACTTATAATAAAGAAAAAGCAAATAACAACAGAAAGACAATGCAGTGCACAGTTTTTGTCAAAACATGTAGCCGTGGGCCAACGTCATCCTCATTATCACAACCACAAAACTTCTGAGGGACTTGGGAGTTAGGGGCCAGAGCCTGCGCACAGCTGTCAAAGTCACACTTCAGAGGCAACTGAAAGGAGCAGCAAGTGGCTTTGGCTGCAAAGGAACGACCCCGGTTGGACCCCCAAGTAATGCAACAGGAGGTATGCCGCCAGCTAGCCTAGGCCTGACTCTGGGAACAGGACGCCCCTGCCATGCATTGTCCCCTGAGATGTCTGCCAACAAGTTGACTTTCATGGCTAATTGGGCTTGGGACACAAGCTCAGGACTGATCACCCCGCTGCCCGAAACACCCCATGACCCAGAGGAACACTACTGATGATGCCCGTAAATACCCGCCAAGTTTATGTGCTCACACAAGCATAATAACTCCTCATTCTGTGTTTTCTGGAACCTTCCTCAACTGCCTCGCCCAATCAGTACTGTTGCCACCCCAACAACCAACGAACGCCAGCATAGCTGCTTGGGTAAAGGGATGAAGCCAGCAGCCAACAAATGCCAAGCAGCTCCTCAATTAAGCCTCTCTCTCTAATACACACCCAAGATTTATTCATTAGGTGTCACTTTTGTCCTGTTTATCTCCACTGTCTCATCAAAAATGTACGGAATGTATTCTAGTTTGTCTGTGTATTTCCTATATTGATGCAAAACACTTGTGACATACTGTATGACTTGTTATTGATACAAAACATATCCAAATACATTCGAATCGCAAACATTATAAATGTTTGTGTCACAAGTCTTTATTTACCCCCCCATGGCTTAGAGCAGTGGTTATCAACCTTTTTTGGAATAAACGCCCCCTGGACCTCATCATAAGCCCCCTTGACCTCATCTGAAGCCTCCCAACGCCCCTTTGATCTCATCCTAAGCCTCCCAATGCCCCCTTGACCTCATCATAAGCCTGCCAATGCCCCCCTTAGTAAAACAAAAAATCAAAATAGAATAATGCCAACACCCACCCCTCTTTCTCAATGCCCCCCTGGGGGGCTGTAGAGCCCGCGTTGAGAAAAACTAGGATCACTACTGATGCTGCTTACTAGGGGTGTCACAATAACCGATATACCGTTAAACCGCGGACAACTGCAGACAATAATAATTACCGCTTGAAATTCAAAAAATTACCATACTGTATAGGATAACCGTACCGTACACCGTGACACCGTGAGCCTTTCCGACCTCTCATCCAAGTCAGCTGATGTTGCCATGGAGGCATACTTTGTCGCCTAACACCTAATGTCAAAGCTGGAATCATAGTGAATTGCTGAACCAATTCATTTCTACAATGAAAAGTACAAACTGTGACCATTTCCTTCTCATAACCTCAGAATGACAAGCAATTAATGTATTGTGTCTTTAAACATGGGATTTTGATATGGTTTTGTCTTTATTTTCAAATATAATGAGCAATCCTTGCACCTTTTTGGAACTATTTCAGTTTGTGTATGGGCTATCACTGCTTTCTAAATATATTCAACACAACTTTTCAAAATTACCGCGATAATACCGAAAACCGTAATAATTTTGGTCACAATAACGGTGAGGTTACATTTTCATACCGTGACAGCCCTACTGCTTATCCAAGTAATTTTCCTCCCAAGTCCATCCACCATTCACCTACAAGTCTTAGTACACGTGCTGATGTTTAAACTTTAAATGATTTCGTAGTGCTAGTTTATGACTCAGTTTACTGCTGGAAATTGGTACTTACGGCTTATTAAAAACATCCCATCTTATTCAAACAATGGAAGATTAACCTCTACATCAGTTATTGATCTATCCATGACACTAACATGGGTTGACATCCAGGTGTTTGTTTACTTGTATTTGTAGTCTTGTATTTGTATAGCCTTGGCTATAGTCAATGCTTCGCTATGGATGAGGTGGAGGACAAACGACAGGGTTAAATTTCAATCTTACCGGTGGAAGAAGAAGTGTGCAGTAACTTGTTGCAGTACTGTTGGAAGGTCCTCATTGGTGACTGAATAAATTGTTGGCACCCCACAATCGGCCACCCAATCAGCCAGTACCTCCCTCACCCGCTCCACATCCCTTGAAATGGTGCATCGTTTGAGCTGTTTGAATTGGAAAAAGAAAAGGAAATCTTAAACAACTTGCAAGTACATGTGCTGATGAATGACATACTCATGTACTCAGCCACAAACAAATACCTCAGCAAATTTCTCCATATGCTGCTCATCGAGAATTGGGGAGATGTCCAGGTTAGAGAGGTCAGAGGTCTGGCCACACATCAGATGGTAAAGTTCCCGATTAAGGGACCTTGGTCCTGGCCCATTGTGCGCCAGGGACCAGGCGGTCAATTTCCCCGCCGTATAATAGTGGTTTCCCACCAGTGCCCCAAGGTTGTACATAGTTGCAATACCTACTCTGGCAACTCTGGTCAATCCTACACAGTGCACCTTTAAGGGAATGACCATATGTTACATTTGATATTGTGTTATTTTATTCTTTGCTTGATTATGTAATATTGACTGGAATTATGCATTGCATGTTACATTGGCCTACGTCACCACATGTGGGTAAGACAACATTTTCTATTTCTGCAGATGGATGTGGTTACCAGGCCCAGCTGGTTTGGAGTGGAGGGAGAGGGCCACCCCACTTATCCATCACCAGGCAACAGCTGTCATTTCTGATGTCTTGTGGCTTCACTGCACATCAGATGACTGGTGTTCTACAAGTGTCTGTGCGCACTGCTCGTCGACGTTTGAGGCAAGTGGCTACACAACACTGAGTTTACTGTGTGAATACATTTAACATCACATATTAATTTGCATGTTATACATGCACACAGAGATACACACTGAATCAATTGATACCAGGGCTGGACTGGCATCTGAAAAGGGCCCGGGGACTTTTTGATCACCCGAGGGCCAGAGCATGTGAACGGAGCGGAACAGAGCGGAACGCAGGGCAATTCCCGCTCCCCGCTCAGGAGGATGTTCGCTCATTCGCTCCCCGCTCAAAGTTGCGCCAGGACGCTCCGCTCAAAACTTGCTCCGCGCTCACCTTAATTTTCCTGCTGCTCAGGCGAAATCGCTCCACGCTCGCTCAAATTTTCAGGAGAAGGAATTTTCTGACATTTTTACTTCATGTAATTATGACAGGGCCCTGGGACACACGGCGTTTGATTTAATGATGTGACCGGTGTATTGTCTTATTTAACTGGCTGTTAAATTATCGCCACTCTGACGTACAAAAAATAATGTTTAGAAAATGTTGGGCGCCAGGTAGAAAACTACCACGTCAGGACGAAGCCCACCAGATTACTCAGTTTAAATATGCATCACACGACAGCAAAGAGAGAGCCCAGGCTGGGCTAGGCAGGAGGAGGGAGAGGCGTGTGTGTGTGTGTGTGTGTGGCCGCATGAGCATCAGCAGAAACGGAAGCAAAGCAGAGGAAACGAGGGTCACGGTAGGCTGATTCATACTCGGCGCAAACGCGCAACTATTCTGGCTCGAGAACCATTAATGACGTCATCGAAAGCGCCAGCCCCTTCACAGTTCCTTCAGCTCATAAGCGCAGTTTGCGCCGAGTATGCGTCACATTTGCAGTTCTCTCCAGACCAGCGAGCGTCACTGTTGAGGAAACAAGCTGAAAAGCATACGAAGAAAGCATACACAATGCCACCTGTGGTGTCACGTCAGCAGAGGCTGGCACATCTGATGCGGAATGAATTTACTCTGGGTGTAGAACTGTATATGTATCTCAGAGCTAAGCGGCTGCGGCAAAAACAGAAGAGATGGTGGATTGTTCGTCCTTTGCAACAAGACGAACTTTGTCAAACGTTGTCCCAGTGTAACTTCATAGACGTGTCGTACAGATGTTTGTAGAGGCGCATCCTCTCGGTCACCGCGGTCTCTGCAGTGTTCATTTTTTTCTTTTTCTTGGTCAGCTGTTTCCGGTGGAGCGCGCGCGAAGTCAGAAAAAAAGTTGTGTGCGAGCCCTTGCGCCGCGCGAGGATTTTCTAGCTTGCGAAGGGGGGCGTGGCGGAATTTTGGGACACGTGACCGTTTGCGCCATTTGCGACCAGCTAGTATGAGCGAGGTTGCGCCGAGTATGAATCAGCCTTTAGAACTAGCACCTGAGCAGTCAGCTTAATTCAGACAATCAGAAAGGGGAATATGTCTTCACGGTACCTGACCTGTTCCGAGCGTTCCCGTGTCCCAAAACTCCAGACGAAATACACAATCCACGCTCGATAGCGTTTGTAGGTTCGGGCGTTTCCCTGTTTATTATCCCCACTCTCTCTGCAACTAATGCTAGTTCCGCCACACATAGAACACACCGTTGCTTGAATTGCTCACTTCCTCATTTACTACGGGTGACAAGGCCCGCGTGGCTGCTTGTTCCCAGCTGTGAACGTAACATCTCGCTCCATTCATGTTGCCCCGCGTTTCCTATTTAATTATTAATTTATTACACTAGACTACATTCAATCAAAAATATTATTTTACAAATTTTACAATCCGACATTTTTAATTGACGTTGTGAGCGCATCGGAGCGAACTGGAGCGGAGCGGTGAAATATGGTCAGAGAGGTTTTCAATCCAAAAGCCGTAGCGAGGATTTCGCTCCGCTCCAGTTCGCTCCGATGTGAACTGGAGCGGAGCGAAATCCTCGCTACGGCTTTTGGATTGAAAACCTCTCTGACCATATTTCACCGCTCCGCTCCACCGTCCGCTCCACCACCGCTCCGTTCACATGCTCTGCCGAGGGCCCAGAGGCGCTTATATATTTATATATATATATATATATATATAGAAAGAGAGAGTGAGAGAGAGAGGCCTATATACATGTCTGGAAGCATATGCTAAAGAAGAATGTACATGCAGGGCAGTGTGTTTGTGCAGTTTCAATAATTGAAATGATGTGCATCAGTCTACATTAAAGAGCCCACATGATTAAATGCTTTTTTCACTACTAACAAAAGCTAAAACTGAAAATGGATCCCATAGACCCACACACCTTAACAGGGTTAACCCATTTTATCCGAAGCCCTTTTTGGGAAAAGGTGCCCTCTGCCTATTAAAACCTAAATATCTCAAGAAACCAAGAAATAAGTTGCATTTAAAAGCTAGGACCCTCATCTTGCATTATAATGTGTTCATTCAGCTCTAACATCCCCACATTTTTGATTAAAAAAAACCCTCAAATCTCAAGAGCCTGAATGCAGCGTATATGGTCGCTCCAGTAAGCAAAGCAATATTTCACTAACACACACAACACTGTAAGTTGGATACCAAATCTAGACAGAGCAATATTTGACACCAAAGCTAAGGCACCGCACACACACGCTTCTGTATGTTCTAAGTCTGAATAAAATTAAACCTGTAGTAATAATTCCGGTTAAATGTTTTCATAATTTCAGCTTAAAATTGCTCCAGTCCAAAGATACTGTCAGTGAGCTTACTGAATGGAATCTTAAACCCTCAACTGCGCAATAAAAGTCATTATGTCATTATGTCTGACAGTGTTTTTTTTTTTCATCACAGCACAACCAAGTGACTGCTTCTCATTGCGGTTTCCAAAAATAACTTGTTGAAATTCTGTGTACAAATACGCCTTGAAACATCCAAACTGTGTCGCCTCAACCATGAGGATATCGAGGCATCCATTACTTTAATGCTTTCCCGAACAAAACGTGTTTGCATGGTAGACCCCAGGACCACCACAGGAAAATGCAACCCATAAAGAGACCATTAAAATATCAGATACCAATAACCAACAACAAAGATAATCTACCATGTTTTACAAGTCATGCAATAAGGAGTGGGCGCGCAGCTATCAACTGCACAAGACACGACAAGCAGGAGAGTAGAAATAAGATAGGTGTTGGATTTGAGAAAGTGAAAAGTGGGATGCCAGAACTAACACACACTTGCAATTACAAGACACAGCAGAGGTCCTTGTGACAGGCCAAAAGAAATTGAAGATTTCTATATGCTGGCGCAACATTACAAGAGAAGTATATGAAAATATATCAAATGGGTACATGTTTGTGACTGATTTGATTGAGTCAGGATGACAACTAGAGCTGTAACAAAATCCGGGTTATCCGGTTTTCATCTCCGACGGCCACTACCCGAATCTGATCGGTCGAACTTGTGCTTTAAGTCAGTGATTTTATCACATTTGGCTGCGTCGTCTTTTAGTTGTTGCTCTCTTCCTTACGCTTCGCTTCTCATAGCCACTCTTTTGTCTCTCCATTTTGCGCTTTCTTTATCCTTATCTTATCAAAATGCGCGAGGACCTGGTGGGATATGCCCGGTACGCCAGATAGCCAGTCTGTATTTGTGGTAACAAAGATATCAAAGCCATTCATGTTGCACTGTTGTATCAAATCAGTTAATCTGTTCTTGAATGTCTAGACAGTGAAAACTGTCATATTATTCCCGTCAATCTAGCTCGAAAAAGAGCAAAACATAGAACAAATTGCAATTGTAATGGTTCGTACCTTTTAGTTATCCTTAAAAGTGCACTGTGTAATATTTTCTAGTAGTTTATTTCCGAAATTCATAGTGCCCATTTTTTCATGAATACTTACCACCACCATCACATTTGAATTCATTATGACTGGAAAAATGGCACTTTTCATACATGAAAAGGGGGATCTTCTACATGTTCGCCATTTTGAATTTCCATAAATACATTTTTAGCTGCTTCACTTGCAGTAGTTTGGTCATACTGAAAATATTAGTTTATTACTTTGTAAATATTCATGAAAAGATCAAATTTGGCAATAGGTAGCACAGTTTCAATGAGCAACAAACTTGCAATACGTACTATGGCCACCATCCTACACAGTGCACCTATAAACCCCCTTGCATCACATATTAAAAATCTAGCGATTTATATTTAGTGGAACATACTTTTTTGTCAAGTTGGAGATTTCCCATCCATTTGTCCATAGGCAGACACTATATGATTTACTAGGTGAATGTGGTAAAATTTTAAGCTGTGACATATCGATTTCAAGCTATCACAGCTTATGTTATGTTTAGCCCGTTGTTGCACATTTCACCACATTTAAGTAGGTGTGACCTCATTTGCATATTTAATTATACTGTATTTCAGAAAACTTGCAATACAAAACATATTTGTCTTATGAGTAAACAACTCTGAAAGTTTCAAATTGATATCTAAGTCAAAATTTTAGCCTATTCATCTAGTATATCCAATATTGTCTCCCTATTTTTTGACCTTGAAAAAACAGTATGTTCCGCTAAATATAAATTGGTAGATTTTTAATGTTTAGATATACCTAGGGATTACAAAAAATTTGGAATTTGTTCCATGTCAAACACTAGATTGAGTGGACTATATTGGCACTGTAAAAGAGGGTGCTCATGTAAAAAGCTTGCTTATGCACAAAACGGCTATGTAAGTAACTTTTCATGCAAATGGTCAGATGTACTAAGACTGACTTAACATGAAAAAGTGCATGTGAACTAAATTTCATGTGAAATCGGATGTACCGTGTGATCAATCAGCATGGAAAACTGGTTATGCATGGACTGATACATTTGGAATTTTGGCTGCACATGTCTCTTTTTAAAAATTTCACATACGCAAAGATTTAGTAGGGAATCTACAGGTGCTGGTCAACGAATTAGAATAATTTGAAATAGTGCAATCATTAAATTCTTTGAATGCATTTTTTGTGCAGAAAGCAAATCAGGTGTTCACCGCACCTGTCCTACTCGTTAGACTAATCACAGAACTCGTTACCTGTAAAAAATTTGCTCAGCTGATCTTTCCAAAAGGCCCATTTAGGCCATTTAACTGTGACACTGTTGTTTTATTGAATTAGAATAATGGAGAAACCGTTTCATTGAATTAGAATAATTTTTATTATAATTAGAATCATCACTTTCTCAGTATTTTGTGGCTGCCCCCTTGGCTTGTATGACTGCCTGAAGTCTCCGCGGCATCGATTTGACCAGCTTGTCGCAAGTTTCCGCACTCACAGCTTCCCAGGCAGTGGCGATGTTCTGCTTCAGTTGGTCCAGCGTAGTAGGCTTTCTGTCGCGAATTTTCCGCTTGACGATGGCCCAAAGGTTTTCAATGACATTGAGGTCAGGCGAGTTGGCCGGCCATGCCAAAACTTCAAGCTGTTTTTTAGTGAACCAATCTTTGGTCGACTTTGCCGCATGAGCCGGTGCAAGATCCTGTTGAAATATGAAGTCTTCTTCGCCGAACTGTTCCTCAACAGTCGGAATCAGGAACGTTTCCAGAACATCTTGATATACGGCAGCATTGACAGTCTTCTTGAGGAAGCAGAGTTTCCCTACAGTACAACCACGAGTGCGTGAAAAGATCCGTCAAGTTTCCCCAGAGCGTTATGGTCTGGGGATGCATGTCCGCTCGAGGTGTAGGGAAACTCTGCTTGTCACTGACCCTAACATGGATTTTTTTTTCTGACAGGCACGGAGCCAGTTCTCAGAGGATGGCACCAGCAACATTAGATGGAGGGTCCCACTGTCACTGTGCACCCAGACTTATCCGACCACCGCCAGCAGCTGTGCCTCTTCTCCAAATGACAGCCAACCTCACAACAGGGCTCCACCATCTCCACACCCAGGCGCATCACACCAACGCACACCACTAGCACTCTGTGCTTTACACCACTCCGTTGCACCTCTGCCTGACTGGCTGTGCCGTAGCAGCTCCCCCACCTCAGAAAGGGGAAATGAGAAGAAGTGATATGATTTTGTTGGTTGACCCACATGTTTTGCTCTTTTTGCGCAGTGTGTTTTACTGTCTGTATGCATTTAGCTGTGGGCAATACATTCCATCTGTTTGTGACATGTTTGGAGTATATCGTCTATTCCATCTGCCTTTATACAGGTTTTAAGTGCATTTGATAGTCTTGAAATGTGTATTATGTGTAGGCTGCTAGTTACCTTCGTTTCCTTTGGGATCATTAAAGGGATTCAAATCTACTATACTACATTAACCTCAGACAAATGAGTGCTGTTCTACATGCAGCTCAGAAGGTGGGGCGGAGGGAGTGAGAAAGACTGTTAATATTGTAAATATAAATAAATATTTTTTTGCTGGTTCAGTTCCTTCAGCATTATGAACTACATGTACACAGAAACACAGGCTATATGTGACCCGCTCTGGCGAAATGAGTCGGAAGTCGCAACATTCTATTTTGAAGTACGGGCAGATAACGTGAAAAAACAATGGATTAAAAAAAATTTTTTTTTAGCTAATTTCAAAGAATAGACATTAAAAAACAATCTCCCAAAGTTGTATAGTCCATATAATTGAGGAAAGGCACGTAAATGACAATTCAAATTGACTTGCAAGTTGTATTAAATGCGTTAAAATTTAACAGGTTGAAGAAATTCATCGACTCCTCCCGTTAACGTCTACCGTTCCTAATACCTCTGAGGATTTGCCTTTACCTCTGAAACGTCTCTATCTCTGCTCGCTTCATAAAACCAATCAAAATGCTTAAAAATGTACACAAACAGTGACACAAAGGCCCACAATAGGTGGGAAGTCACGTTTCGAGTGACTGGTGCACGCGATTGGTCCAGCCATCACTCCTGTCAAACTAGCTATCTGTGTTGGTGTAGCCTAAAGTAATCGTAGAAAGTCTCTCAATATTCGTCATTGTCAAAAAAGTCATCGTCTTGTATTACAATATTAGTATCGTGTAGTACAGTGTAGTGTGTTGATCTGTGTTTTTGTTTTAAAATGTCATTCGCTAAAGAAAGTAGAGTCGCGAAAGCTTTAAACTCTCGTGGCGTCCAATTTGAGCTCTGCTGCTGGACAGCAAGACTTGCTAGCGCTAGTTACTGATCTTTTTGGAGCTGAGGTGATATCTTCTGAAGAAGAAAATGACAGCGATGTCAAAGACTCGGATATTGGAAAAGGAGCAAGAATTCACCACTCATGTGGAAGATGACGATGAAGTCATTGAGCAACCTGTGACTGATATTAATGAGGTGACGAGGGCTATGTCGAGCTGTGGAGCAGTGTGTGTGGGAACAAAAATAAATATTTTCTAATCATTTGGGCTTCAGTCTGGTTTAATACCATTTTATATGTGTACAAATAACTTTGGTAAAATTAAGCTTTAAGATAAAGAGTTTATCCCTTTACATTCACAGGATTTTGAAAGATATCAACAAAAAAACGGGCAAAAAACTTTAAACGCGAACTTTAAACTTAAATTTTAGCGAGAGTTCATTGAAGTTTATAGAGCCACTGCTCCTGATTGATTACAGATAACATAACAGTAACTTAAATTTTAGCGAGATTTCATTGAAGTTTATAGAGCCACTGCTCCTGATTGATTACAGATAACATAACAGTAACTTAAATTTTAGCGAGAGTTCATTGAAGTTTATAGAGCCACTGCTCCTGATTGATTACAGATAACATAACTCATTTAAGAAAGAGTTCACACGGGATTCGAAGGTGCGATTTAAGAGGCATGTTGAAAGATGGTCGCTTGCCTTCAGTCATGGGATAGCCTAAAGAGAAAAAACTTAAGAAACGGGCTTGGTTAGAGACAAAAGACAGTATGAGGGGAAAACTTGAAATTGCCACTGCGGGATTTGAACCTGCACTGATGCAAGAGATTTGCATGCCAAAGCAGTCACTCTAACCACTGTACCACCACTTTCTGAAGCTGAGAGGAACTATTACAGATACGTCTTCTAAAGCACAAAACATTAGTTAGCAATGTATGCAGATGGAAAACACTTTTACACGAAAAAATGCATGGAAATGGATTCAAAATAACAGCGAAGTGCATGTGTAGGAGTTGTATTCCTAAAATTAAAGCTTTGTGAAACGACAATGCAGTGAACTTTGGCAACATTGCCACACAGGGATCTGTGCAGAGTTTTCCACAAAGCAGATCTGTGCTGAACTATCTTGGTCTGGCTGCCTTGATCAGCGATTGGGTGCAACCACTTCAAATGCATTGGCTGTCGGAAAAGAAGGAAGGACATTATTATCATATTAGGAAAACGCGCGTAGTGTCAGGTCAACACGCACGTTCCTTACGCGAGTCCTTGCGGAAGCATCATTGCGGACGTAAAAAGCGGCGCTTGTTGGTGAAAGACGCCGAAAAAAACAGCGAAATTTCGGGGAAACGGGCGCTTTTAGCGGGTGAATTTCAATCTTAACGTGATACTTAGATGCGCATTTAGGCACTTTTGGCTTGCCATAGAATTCCACCGTGTTGGAACATCTTGCACAAGCGGCTCCTGAACTTGCCCAAGGGAGGTTTGCTGGACTTTCAGCTCGTCTGCGTTGGCCGGACTGTGTTTGAAATGTCTCACCATTTTACACTTGGTAAGTGCAGCGTCAAAACCCCCTTCTCGCAGTGACATTACAATCGCTCTCTGTACAACATGTGCAACACATGACAGATGCTCGAAGGGCAGTATCCTCCCTGCGGCCACCATATTAGGAGCGCTGTCTGTTCCAACAGAGCAGATTTTGTCAACTATCCCCCACAGATTAGCGACCTCCATAAACTGCCTAGCACAGGCTTCTGCAGAGTGGCGTTCTTCTGTTTTCATCACACCTAACGGCAGACAAAGTACATCGGCCTACACCCGAGCTAAAATATCAAGGTAAAAGTCATCACAGTTTGCTTACCTATTTTGACCCAGTTCCCAACCCAACTTTGAGAATAGATTAAAGCCTCAGTCTGCAACTCTTGCAGGTTTGTTTACAAAATTGCAGACCGGACCGGTAAAAAGGTAACCAATCAGGTTTACGAGCTGGGCTCTGCTGCCTGTCAATCACCGATTCTGCACGCGCGATACAAGGTAGGCTCATCCCCATGCTTATTTATCTAGACTATTGAACTTCATTACGGGCTAGTCTACTTACTGTGTCTTCCATGATCGCAAATGACAGGTGAGTTGATGAATGAGGAGTCGTGTAAGCGAATCTGGCGTACACGTAGACGTGCACGAGTTCTCATGTGTTTTGATGGGGCGGGACAGGAAGTTGAATAACTTTTTATTTTTCGGTTAAAAAATAAGCATTTCTTGCATTTTGCGACTACGGAGGTCACCGTTTTCAACTTCAAGCGTTCTGATAGATCATGTAAACTCTTAAAATGCCAAAAAGTAGGACTTTACGTATGACAACAACAAATCCTGCAAACTGCAGCTTTAACAGCGATATTTTTTATATCGCCCGATAAGACTCTCAAATTATCGCAGCACGTTAACGCCGATAACGGCCCATCACTAATATATATATATATATATATATATACAGACATACATAGGCCTATATATAATTGCCACGGCAATGAAGTGATGAGACACCCGCGTTTGCTCTCTGGTTCACTCAACAACCTGCCTTTCAGCCTCTCTCACCTGCTGAACAACACATAACACACGGAGACATTGTGAAACGTAACCAAATTGGTCTGAATTTAGATTTTTACTGTGATGTCTCACAGAATGTGCTACTCTGTGTTTGCCTTGATCATATGTTACTGATATTGCTTAAAAAAAAAACAGGATGAAGAAAAGTCGAGAACAGTAATGTTGATGTTGTGTTGTCCCGGGCCGTAGCTTTTTCATGTGGGGTTAATCTTTTTCCATAATCAGGGAGAATTCTTTGAGTTATTATTGCTGCCCCAGGGCCTTCAGCCAGCTACAAGGTTTCAACCCTTTTATACTACCGTACTTAGATTGTGTCATGCTTTAACTGTGTACACATACAAGTTTATCCTGCGCATAGGTTGTGATCATCACTTGCAAGTGGGCTGATCTGTTTTTCACAGTGCAACTTTTTTTTTTTTATAAATGCTTTACACTTATTTACACTGGAAATACTGGAAAGTGATTGGTCCTGGTTTCCATATAAGCAACATAAAAGCCCACTTCTCCGCCCCTGTGATAGAAACAAGTGAATACATCTGCTTTCTGGATGACCCCAAAACAAACCCAACATTCATAAAGGAAACTGAAAAAATGACCAGCTCTCTCTGAACTCTCGAGTAGCGTAACAAGATCTGCATTCATAGTATGGGATGCAAAGGGCTCGACTCTGTCTCTCAGCAGTGCCCTCCCGCTTTACTTCAAAAATTGATACACAATCAAAGAAGCACTGTCATCCCCTTGTCCTTGGTTCCACTTTCAACCTAAAAATCTTCCTCCCTTCAATACCGCCATCCAACCCAGCCTGTTCTTTGATCCAAAGAAAGTGCACATTGTGCGGGTAGTTTTTTTTGTTTTTTTTTAGGATAGGTGTGTTACTGCTTTTCTGTGATTTCAACAGCTTTTGGTCGGTGCTCAAAGGATGCTCTTTAACCCATTCAGACCCGAGGCACTTTCTGGCCATGGGAACTACGAACATGTTTTCCATGTATGCACTGGGTCTGTGTTAAAATGCACCACTTCCAAGACTAAACCACAGCCCCACCAGCATTGCTTTCATAAGCACCACCATACTAACACGCTGCTATTGGTGTCAAAGATTCCCCACGATGATACACCCTATGACACTCTGCTTGGTGGTTATTGCATCCTGCACACTTTAAACATTTTGTGAATAGTCCTTTACCATGCCGGAAGTTTCCATTGAACGGGTTCACATAGTTGGAAACACTACTGAAGGTAATTGCTTTCAGACAGGGACTTGCTGATGGTTCTTGTGTCGCATCACTTTCGGTTTACTTTGCTTATGCTCTGAGGAATTGCTTACCCTCCTAAGATTATAGAATATCATTAAATTTTCTAGTATCATATTTCACAATGTAAACTCAATAACATACTCTTGATCTTGTATATGTGAACAAAATCTGATGAAGGCTGTTGCTCAGGAGGAAGAGCAGTCATCTGCCAATCACAGGGTCCACTGTTAGATTCCTAGCTTCCCTAACTTACATGTGGAAGTGTCCATGGGCAAGGCTCTGATGCATCCCGTAGTCCTGGAATACACCGGTGTTAAAATTCTAACCAATTCAGCCACTATGATCTTTATCAGTCGAGTATTTTCATATAGCTGACTAAGATATTTATTTGACTCACTATTCCAGTTTATATTAGACTGCTGCAGTTTTCAGCCAGGTTTCTTATAACCAAGACCTTATCCAAGATGCTAAAAGCAGAATAATATGTAAACATGGATAGTACATGAGCAGGATACTCAAATTATCAGGATTCTAATAGCACACATATATATCATCTTTAACACAAACAAAACAAAAGAGATGATTGTGTTGGATTTTAGGAGGACCAGTAGTAAGCCTAACACTGTCTCCAACCAAGGTGAACAGGTGGAGGTGGTTGAGGAATACAGATATCTGGGGATTTACCTGTACAAAAGTTGTCATGTCATGTTCATACAGTGCAACAGTGTATACAACCACTCGATAAAAAACACACTTGATATTATGATTAACAAATATACTAAAATGATTAATTATGGTTTGTGCTTTTCTCTTAATGATGTTATAATTAAGAAGGCATATATGACAAGTATCAGTCAAATGTTTGGACACAACCACCTGGTCATAATGAATGAATGTCCAGCTGTTGACAGTTTTGTGTGAACCTATCAGAAACACTGCATGAAAGCACGAGTGTGATTTGGTAAAAGTACATGTATGAGGCCACCAAACATGGCTCTGAGCTAATAAAGGACTGTTTTTTGCTTCTTAATACCACTGAAAAAGTTCGCTTTGAAGTTGACTCAACAAATGTCTCTAAGACATCCAATTTATCTGTTCTCTTAAAAGAGGAGCAAAGCGCTTTACAGAAAGGTTTAAAGTGAGTCAGATTATTAGGATATTAAAAACATAGCAATAAAATGTGCTTTCTTAAAGAGAAAAAAAACGGTTAAAACTGAACTTTCAATGTTATAATGCAAACAGAAACAACTAAGGTTTCCCTGTTGAAAGACATCATTTATGAAATTGCTTCAGAAGTAATTTTCTTTATCCAGTGCTTTTCAATTACAAGATCCAGCAATGATCAGAATCCCATGTGGTGCATTAATGATAGCGAAACCACAGATAGTGACTCATGGCAAAGCAATGAGAGCACACCATGAATCAGATAAAATCAGGTAAAAAGCGATGTGTTGAAGGAGATGCCAACGTGCGTCCCAAATATTTCATGGTCCAAAATAAAACTCTGCTTACCTAGACAGAATAGGATTGGAAAGAATTCAGAAGACAAAGAAGGAGTGACCAAAATGTTGAGGGATTAAGTGCCTTGAGATGACGTTTGTTGTGATTTGGCGCTCTCCTTACCAAGGTGCCAGATGTTAAAGTTTTAAAGTGTGTTCGATCTATGAATCTGCGCTCCCTGTGTGGAGATCGCTCTGTTCGCACACCCTGTCATGCGAGGCTAATACGTGGTGGCTAAGGGGCAAGCGCTAACCCTTCCACGTAAAACAACAACTTGCACACTGCAGAAATGTCACACCACTTTATAAACCATCCGACAATAAAGTCACAAGCCTTACCATCAAAACCATATGCATGGTTCTCACATTACTGGCATGGGGACGTTACAAAACAACTTTATAAACAGCATGTAACTCACCGGCTGGTTGTAGGCTCGCGCATGTGAAAGCCCAAAAGAGTCGATGGAGAATAATCCCATATACAAAACAATTATATTCTCTAGAAAAACTGCGTTCAAGTATTTAAAACATTACAACAATATTACTGGGCATGTATTGTTGTAATGTTTTAAATACTTGAACGCAGTTTTTCTAGAGAATATAATTGTTTTGTATATGGGATTATTCTCCATCGACTCTTTTGGGCTTTCACATGCGCGAGCCTACAACCAGCCGGTGAGTGACATGCTGTTTATAAAGTTGTTTTGTAACGTCCCCATGCCAGTAATGTGAGAACCATGCATATGGTTTTGATGGTAAGGCTTGTGACTTTATTGTCGGATGGTTTATAAAGTGGTGTGACGTTTCTGCAGTGTGCAAGTTGTTGTTTTACGTGGAAGGGTTAGCGCTTGCCCCTTAGCCACCACGTGTTAGCCTCGCATGACAGGGTGTGCGAACAGAGCGATCTCCACACAGGGAGCGCAGATTTGCACCTCTCTGTGTCCTACTATCAGTATTTGACAACTTCTAGCAATGGAAACGCGCTTCAAATGCCCCAGAGTTCCCCTTTAAGACTAAAGTTTGATAATCCTTTTTTTTTTTTTTCCTCCTTAGTGGAGTGATTCTTGTTTTGATCATTTTCATAGATATGCTTCTCTCATTTTGGGAGAAGTATATATATTATTGATGACTTCTATAGCCTGCTTTGTTCTCTCTTGGAGAGTTTTGGGAACTCCTGCTCCTCCAATAAAAGCTTGTGGATTGAACATCTCCTGCTCCTGCGTCCTCCATTCTCTGGGCCTGACAGTTTTGCTTTTGAGTTCTTATGAAATATTGATTGATCAATCAATTAGCACTGGGATCAGACCTATTAAAAGGCATTTGTCAAGAAAACATGTTGCATTGTTGTGCAGTTCTTTTCTCCACAACAGTACCAGTGAAAGGTCTGGAACTGCTCAATTCTAGAGATTAAAGAAATACAAGTTTGGGGGACTTGCGCTCAGTATTGGTAGCTTGCATGTGTAGATGTTAATGGGGGGGTTTCATAGTTAACTTTCATTCTATTGAAAACAGAGGTCTGGGACCACTAATCTCTGGAAGTTAAAGAAATACACGTTCAAGGAACTTGCATGCAGTTCAGGGAGCTTGAACGAATAAAAATGTACTCTTCTTTTTTCAAATCTACTTTACTTGGCTTTTTCCTGGTTACGCTGTAAGCAAATCAGAGTCCCCGAATATGCAGCCGGGCAGAATGTTGTCCTATGTGGTCCCTCTCAGTCAAGATGGCTGTGCGCAAAGACGCTGCAGCTGTGAGCTTGTCGAGACTGAACAGTTTTTACATCGTCTTTTTCTTTGTGTGGTGGGAAGGAAGGTCCAGAGCAGGCAAATCAGCAAGGGGACATCTCTTCATGTGTTCACAATCCAATTTAATTATCTTGTTCTGGCTGAAAGTAAAATGTTTAAGTAAACGTATTTCTTCATTTCTGACTTTGAGTTGTTAAGTGTTTAAAACAATATATCAGATCGCATGTTTCTGCACTATGCTAATAGCATTTTTTATGTATATCCAGCTTGTGTTTTCTGACTTAGCTTTCATATGCACTTCATTAGACTATTTATGGATTTCTGCACTTTATTTTATGATAGTAAGAAGCTAAATATTTTTATAGTTATTTTTTTATTTTTATGTTGGAAAACAGACTGTGTATATCTGTCATCCCTCCCTCTCTGTATGGTTAAATCTTTTCTAACTATCTGACTATATGTTTGGATAATGTATTGTAAAATATTGTCCTCTTGTTTGATATATATTTCTAGCCACTTCTTGGACCATTCAAAATATGTAGAGCAGGACCTGGAGCTTGCAGTTTTCTTGTTCAGAAGTCTACCAAATAAGCTTTTTGGGGCCTTGTTGTTGACTTTGGACCAGTGTTGTATAAAGTACTGAAATCTCACACTCAAGTAAAAGTATAGGTACCCCTCCAAAATATGACTTTGGTAAAAGTCCTAGTCACTGACTGAAATGTTACTTGAGTTAAAGTCTTAAAGTATCCGAAACGTCTTGTCCTTAAGTACAGTGTTGTTTTCGTCAACGATGACGATGACAAAATCATTTCGTTGACGCCACTTTTTTTCATGACGATAACGAGACGGTGACGAGATAAACATAGTTCTTTGACAAAAACATGACGAGACGTGTGTGAGTTTTTGTTGACGAGAATGGACGAAAATGTTAGTGTGTGATCTGTCAGACGTTTAAAATGCATGACATTTCTGCTTATTGTGTGTGTCAATTAAAACCTAAAAAGTATCTGCTGCGGCACCTTAAGGCTCGCTACAGGGATATTTTTTCGAAGGTAAGTTACAAATGCTGTTAACATAATCGATAAATTTCATTGTAAGCTAATACATTAGTACGTTTTCCACATACTCCTGGCGCAAATGGGCTGCTAATTTCAGGCTAAAGTTAGCTTTTGATACGCTAACGTCAATTCATTATGTGTGTGTTACTTTAGCAGCATGTTTAGCCATGTTTACATTCAGTGACGGTGTGGTTATCTCTTTGTGTGTACGTTCTGTCAGCACGTAACTTGATATGTTAAACAGGTCGAGTTACTTTTATACGTAGAGTCTGCTAGCTTTAGCCTAAAAGCCACAAGTGACGTTGTGCAGCCCTAACCAGGACCTGTGCGTTTAGTGCGCTTACAGTAAAGTTGGGACACGCACAGTACAGAATGAAAAATCAGAAAGCTTTAGTACAGGGTCAGTTAATAAGCTATGTATTTTTATTCTGCTTGTTTGATAGTTAAGACCATACTATTATACTTATTTTTTCTTTTTACTTAAACTAGACTAAAACCTTTTTGACTTTTCGTCGACTAAAACTGGACTAAAACTATCACATAGAAGTGACAAAAATGTGACTAAAACTAATAAGCATTTTAGTCCATTAGACTAAGACTAAACCTAAGATGGTTGTCAAAAACAACACTGCTTAAGTATGAGGATTACTGTAAAAATAGATGTACTCTAGTAATGTAATGAAAAGTAAAAAGTAAACAAGGCAAATGCAGTTTGAATGACATTTTTTATATTTTGGTAAACTTTGAAGGTCAAATACACTTAAAATCTACACACAACCAAGTGCAGGCAAAATTTAGACCAGGTTTAGACAGAAAATACAAACTTTGTGAACCTTTAAGTTTTTCTTCTTCAAGTAAGGTCAGTGCTGAAAATGAGGCGTACATTACACCATTAAGAAAAAAATTAAACAAAAGAGGCTGCTACTGTTATTGCCATCATAAACAAAAGAAACAAATAGGAGAAAACTGAAGCTTATCTGGCCTCTGAAGAGGGAGTCCAGTTTGAAACCCCTTTTGTAAACCTTTCTAAAAAATAAATGAAATAACTCAGTACAGAAAATGCGGCCAACATCACCAAGAAAAAAAGCTGTTACGATTACTGTACTTCACAAGCTATAGGAGGTGCACACACAACCGGTCATTATACAAAAGAATTGGGAAGGAACTGCAGCTTATCTGGCATCTGAAGAGGAAGGCCTTTTTTGTAAAACTACCTTAAAACCTAAAAAAGGGGAGTTTCTGTAAGATAGAATTTCCAAGTCTTTGGGCAGGCATAACATGCATGGGGTCAAAACACTGTTGCGTTTTTTTTCCTCGCTCTCTTTTTTTTGTAATGAGTAACCAAACCGAACAATGAAAATGTATCGGAGTAAAAGTATGCAATTAAATTTGGAAATATAGTGAAGTAAAAGTGAAAGTTGTCAAAAAATTTTAAACTCGAGGAAAGTACAAAGTATTCCAAAATATACTTAAGTACAGTAGTGAAGTATTTTTACTTCGTTACTATACAACACTGCTTTGGACATTAGTCGGTTTGCGATTCCATCGTCGCCCATCAGTTTGCTATTTTGAATCCACGCCTTCAGTGTTTTGCTAGAAACATTTTAGGATTTTGCAGCCAGAAGGGATGTGTGAGTGAGAGATCTCAGAGAGAAACGAAGCACACTTATCATTTGCATTAGGGAACACTAGCAGAGGAGACCGTCAGGAAACGGCCGGAGAAAGATCACTCACTGAGCCACAGAACCAACTTCACTCCTGACCAGGGGGGTGTTCCACGAAAGTAGCTAAAGAAAGCCAGGCTGTAGCCGGAAAGCGTCACTTGAACTAACACCATCTCCCAATTAAGCCTCAAGTCGTTCCACGAAGCCAGCTCACCTGCATCTCATTGAAGCTAATCCAAGCGAGGCTTACATAGCCTGGCTATGTGCGTGTGCACGAGGAACGTAAGAAGCCCTGACAAGTGGATGGTGGAAAAGAAGAGATGGCAGAAAAGGAGACGAAAGCAAGAGCAGTAATTTTCACATCAGCTGAACAAAAAATGTTAATGGAGTAATATGAGGAGTTCAAAACTGATCACCAGAAAAGGTAACACAGTGGCGATCAATAAAGCGTGACAAACAATTGCCGACAGGATAAATGCGTAATGTAACACAGGTTAAAAATCAGCTTGTACTATTATACTTACCATTTAGATATATATATATATATATATATATGTCTTATTTCTCCGTGCACATTACGTCGCCCTCATGACCTTTTCACCCTTGCGTCACATGATCGCGATTAGCCAATCCAGTCCTACGTGGCTCCTCTTCACTCTGTCTGTGCACTCTCCTCATTCAGAGGTGAGGGCGGCTCCACTGACACTGTGAACAGGTTGGTTTCCACCTTGCAAACGTCGTTCTCTATCTTAGTTGATTGCAAAATATGTTAATACTTTGTAATCGTACTGTAGAGCTAACTGCCTGCCGTGGGGTGTCGGTGCCGCCATCGTGTGTGCTTTGATCAGCGAGTTGGTGAGTGTTTGTTTGAGTGCCATGTGATGCTAAGCTAGCAGGCTAATGCTAACATAGCACTAGCACTTTAACATGCTATTTTGCACATCTTGTAGCCTTTCTTAGCTGTTTTAAAGGTTTTAGCCCAATCGATTACCTTGGGAATATTCACTTATATATGTTGTATGTGTATATATTGAGTGAAATGGTAATATATATGGGTTGTGACATTTTAACTTTAAAACACTTAGCATAAGTCCATAGCCATTGCTATTGGTTCTCAATGGTACTTTTTGAATGTTTGATGGCCAATGAATGATTTATTGTTTGCACTTACTGCATTTATTTAATCAGAACATTAATTTGACAATTGTTGGGATTTATTTTGTGTACACATGGAACAAATATATTTTGGTGAACAGCTAAAGTAAATAGAACCACATTTATTTTATTTTTCATTGGGTCCTGTTTATTTAATACAGGCCAGGTCCTGATGGTACTGATGGCGAGCTGAGACACAGGAACCCAGAACCACAACCCTGCGGGTCGGTAGGAGGCTGACACAGCTTGTCCCCTCACCTCTCTCTCATCCTTTACTGGTTGCTCTCATGGCCAAAAACTAGTGATGTTACCTCCAACACCGAAGCTCCGAAGCACGCTTCAAACTCGACAGGGTAGTTATAGTGAAGCAGTGGGCCGGAGCTTGCTTCATGTGACGTCACTGATGACGTTTGAACCACTTCACTGCTTCATTCAGACCGAGTCAGCTGACTGCTTCGAGTTGATAGCGGAGCTTTGAACATTTGCCGCGATTCAGTGTATTAAAGATGGCTGAAGCCCCGGTTCATGTCTCCGTTCTACACGTATTATACGTTACGAACAGCTCTCGTTTTTTGATATTCGGAGTTTTGGATTATTCTCTCATGGAGCAACCATCGAGGAAGCGTTCCAAAGTGTGGGAATATTTCGACCCAAACAGTTCCTTCAGCACACCAGCCTTCTCTGTTCCCTGTGACAGAGTATTTTCAAAAGCTGGAGAAATTGACTAAAAAAAAAAAAGAAACCGTTTGAGCCCTTCTACTGAGCAAAAACTACTTTTCTTGAATAAAAACACCTGAAGTAACACAAGCACCTTCTTTATTACACCAAGCACACTCCCAAAGAAAATATGAATGACAAACCAAAAATGTTCACATTGTTTTTAAATTATTATTCCATCCATCCATCCATCATCTTCCGCTTCTCCGGGGGTCGGGTCGCGGGGGCAGCAGCTTAAGCAGAGAAACCCAGACGTCCCTGTCCCCGGCCACTTCCTCCAGCTCTTCTGGGGGGACCCCGAGGCGTTCCCCTGCCAGAGATCCAACGTGTCCGGGGTCTCCTCCCAGTGGGACGTGTCTCACCAGGCGTCCAGGAGGCATCCTAACCAGATGCCCGAGCCACCTCATCTGACTCCTCTGGATGCAGAGGAGCAGCGGTTCTCCTCCGAGCCCCTCCCGGATGACCGAGCTTCTCACCCTATCCACCTACTGTCCTGGCGGTGAATCGCCACGCAGCACACGCAACCGCCGGCAAAGCAAAATGAAGCATAAACGTCTCGAGCCATTAACACAAGCGCAAGACGCAAGCGCAGTTAAAAGAGGTATAACTCAGCCTTAAGTGAGAGCCCAGACACCCTGCGGAGGAAACTCATTTCGGCCGCTTGTATTGGCGATCTCGTTCTTTCAGTCACTACCCACAGCTCGTGACCATAGGTGAGGGTAGGAACGTAGATTGACCGGTAAATGGAGAGCTTCTCCTTCTGGCTCAGCTGATGGCGCACCAATCCGCCTGTCAATCTCCTGCTCCATTCGTCCCTCACTCGTGAACAAGACCCCGAGATACTTGAACTCCTCCACTTGGGGAAGGATCTCATTCCCGACCCGGAGAGGGCAAATTATTATTTCATGGGTAAATTAATCAATCTTCAATGAGGTACTACAAACCCATATGTACAACACGCATACATACGTGTTATTATCGTGTTATTATGCATCACATTCGCAGGGCTTCATATGGTGCAACAATCGCTACGCCAGTAGATGTCACCCAAGGGAAATGAATGAAGCTTCGAGTAGTGAACCACTTTATGACACAATGGTTCAAAATGATTCAATGCTTCAAAAAGCCTCGTTTTGCCATCACTACCAAAAACCCACTTTGCTCCATGGACAATTTGAACCTCTGGACTTTCTATACAATGGACACTCCTAGTAGGAACTGAGCACCAGTATTGGTCACCCGCGCATCATTTGGATTATTGTTTTGTTTATGTATTTTGATTTAATTGTTGTTTTACTGCAGTTGTAAATATTGGGGTTATTGTTATAATTATTTTTGTTGTAGTTGTTTCTTTATTTTGTAAATATTTTCACCTAAATATATGGTACCAACACCAAATGTAATCATTCTGCCTCTGCCTCCTTTTTAACTACTCACCAGCTCCCGCAGCCAAATTTAGGTCTGTTTTCTTTTCTAGCCCAAACACCGGTCGTTAAATAATGAATTACTAACTAATAGTAGGTACCGCGAAATACCCGCTACAGTAAGTTATATACAACTTTCATACCATTGTCAACTGTTACACGTTTATTTCACTATCCTCAAGTATTTATTCTCTCCTCTTTGTTATATATATATATATATATTTTTTTTTACATAAAGCATGCTGAATTGTCTCTGTATGAGATGTACTGCACACTTGTAGTGGCCCTGCTCAGTTTATTTTTTATAAACTTTATTTATCTTCACAACGTAACAGTAGTCATGAAAGAAATAGTGTACAGTAATGAACAAAGGACATAAAATGAAAGGACAACGATAGAAAACTGTTAGAACAGAAAAAAAGGAAAATTACACAAGTAAATATGAGTTACAAAAATAAGTTAGTCTTTCCTAATACTTATTGTTTTTATAGCCTTTTTTGTTAATTGAATTCAAGATTGAGTCAAGATACAATTTTACATCTATTACAAAGAGGTCAAAAAGTGGTTTCCTGTGCATTATTTAACTTTTATGAATATGAAATTTAGCAAGCAACAATATTAGATTGATAAGGTATGTGGGAGAGGAATCTTTCGCCTTGAAATCTGTGATACAAAACCACTGTGCTACACTGTAAAGAAAAGAACCGCAGTGCAATGCAGACTGCACAGTGGTTAGGGCCTTGCTACGTCTTGTACTTCTTCTCAAATGCGGTTCCAGCAGACTACATAGATAAACTCTGCCAGGCCTGCTGAACCTGTACCTCTCCCACAGGTACTCACTGGTGAAAGTAAGTGGGTTTGCTGTGTCCCTGAAAACCCGTGGGGCTGGTGGCCTGAATGCCCTTTGAATGATGCGCACACCCTCTGCCACAAGGTCATCAATAAAAGGACAAGCCATACTTACGGAAAAAAGTCTATTTGTCTATCTTTCTCCAACTCTCCCTCTGTTGCACTCTTTAAATACCCTAGGCCTGTGTGGAAAGGGCTCAGCTGATCCTAATTTTACGATTAGCCAACCAGAGGCAGTGTAGTAATAAGAATACATTTTATTTGTAACGTACTTTACATTTTGAAGAAAATGTCAAAGTGCTACAAGTTAAAATCAAAGAGACAAGAAGAATAAAAACACTAACTATTATTGAAGTTATATAAAAGCCTTTCTTAAGAAAATAGTTTTCATGTAAATGTCTCCACTGTCTGTGGGACCCTCAGGTGTTCAGGCAGGGCATCCCAGGGCTGTGGAGCAGCCTGAAAGGTCAGAGGTCAAAATTCTTCTGTACACATGCCATCCACAATCTTGCCCCCCCCCCTCCAAAACCCATCCGTTCAACTTTGCTTACCTCCATTGATTGCTCCGTTCTGTGTATTTTCAATATGGTATGATTTTTTTTAATTCCTGTGTTATATCTAAAAACTTGTTTGTACATTGTCCTTGACTGTTTTGAAAGAAACTTTCAATAAAATTCATTATTAACATTATTACCTGTCCCCCATTTTTCTGAGTCTGGTCCTACGTGTGTGTAGATCGGATGTTTGTTAGGTATTGATTAGTTTTAATGAATACCATGTTCTTTCTCATTTAATTTCATGTTCAATACGTGTGTATAGTTGCGTTTCTTTAGTTGCACTGGCACCGACTGATTGATTTTTCGAAAGAGTGAAAGTGGTGATATGATAACCACAGTTTTTGTTTCGTTTTTTAGACAAGACATGAGTTGCGGGAGCGCAGAATTCTAGGAGAACATTTCTTTCGGGAGTCTGTTTCAGCCGGTCGGACATTCTTTGAGATGCAGCTAAGCTAAGCTTCAACTTTAGCCTGCCATGGTTACTCAGCGGGCATTCAAATAAGCCACGTTCGTGGAACGGAACTCTCTCTAAGTTTAGCCAGAAGTAGCGAGAAAAGCCAGGCTTTCCGCTAAGCCAGCTTCGTGGAATACCCCTCTGATCTTTGTCCTGCTGAACCTCTGCCTCTCCACTACCTACTTCAAATACAATGACTGTTTCTACAGACAGAAACCCAGCTGTGCCATGGAATCTGCAGTCTCCCCCATCGTAGCTAACCTTTATATATGGAGGATGTGGAAAGCAAAGCACTGAGCTCATACAAAGGAACAGCACCAAGTTCAGATATGTGGATGACATCTGTGTCAAGATCAAAACTCAACAAGTGGAGGCTTTCAGGGAGCACATCGACTTGGTGGACAGCAACATGAAGTTTACGAGGGAGGAGGCAAACCACAAGCTGCCTTTTTTGGACTGTGCTGTGTCTCAACACTGAGGTTTACAGGAAACCCACACAACACATTACCTGCTTTTCGACTCACATCATCCACTAGAACACAAACTGTCTGTCTTAAGAACACTACATCATCGGGCTGAAAGTGCACCTACTGAGACTGAGGGAAAACAGAAGAACCACCAGCACTCTAAGAAAGCTCTTCCAACCTGTGGATATCCAAACTGGGCCTTTGTCAAGTCAGCGAAGACATCTGGACCAAACAGCACTGTTAGAAAAGAGAAGAAGAACAAGCGCAAACATATTGCAATTCCATATGTGGCAGGATCTTCTCCAAACATGACATTCCAGTGCACTTCAAACCCAAGAACAGACACAGACTGGTTCACCCAAAGGACAAAACATCCAAACACAAACTGAGTGGTGTCGTGTATGCAGTGCAGTGCAGCGAGGATGTTTGGACCTCTATATAAGAGAGACCAAACAACAGCTCCAGGGCGCATGGCATAACATAGGAGAGCTACCTCTTCAGGTCAAGACTCAGCAGTTCACCTACATCTCAAGGAGAAGGAACACTCATTTGAAGGACAGTAATGTACACATTCTGGACAGAGAAGACAGATGGTTTGAGAGAGAAGAAGCCATATATGTTAAAATGGAAAAAACATCTGAACAGAAGAGGCAAGGCAATTTTATTTATAGAGCACAATTCGTACACAAGGTAATTCAGGCTATGTACACACGTAGCCGGGTATTTTTAAAACCGAATATTTCCCCCCTCCGTTTATAAAATAATTTGTATCCACATTACCTCGTTTTCGAAAAAAACACCTTCCACACATAACCGAACATCTGCGTTTTCACCTGTCTTGACAACCCAAATACATTTGCTGTTTTGGGCAATCTGCCCTCGTCAGCTAAATAATAAAGTGTGCACGCAACTTTTTTGAGCACACTGACAGGTGATCGCATGACAGTGGACTGCCCCTCGATATGAGGACGTAATAATTCCGACAGCGACAGCAGTGAGGACACCGGGACATGCGAAATTGTCACGCCATTCCTCTGGGAGTACGACTTGGGCGTGTAAAATCAAGGCAGTAAACAGCGCCTGCACAATAATAACCACAACAGTTCTCAAGGCATCCATGCTTCTTCAGTAAACAAAGGTCGCACTTTAGATTTTAAAGCAGATTTGTTGTTGTTTTGGCGCATATTGTGACGTTCGAAAACGCAAAACCCCAGTTATCTCTGTCTACACGCAGCTGCATAAACGGAGTTTTCAAAAATCTTCACTTTGCCCGGAGTTTTTAAAAACATTCGTTTACGATGCGTTTTTATGCGTTTTCATGTGGATGACAGGTCCAAACGTAGAAAAATATATTCGTTTTAGCAGATACCCGGCTACGTGTGGATGGGGCCTCAAAGTGCTTTACAGCTACATAAAATAACAAGAAGGCAATAAAATAATTTAAAAGAAATTAAAAAAAGAAATAAAAAACCCATTAAAAATAATCATTAATTAATTAATTTAAAAGTGAAGAGTGCAGATTAAATACTTTCAGGTGTCATATGCACAGCTAAATAGAACTGTTTTCAGCCTGGATTTAAACATTGTCAGAGTTGAGGCCTGTCTCACATCTTCTGGAAGACTGTTCCAGATTTTAGGAGCATAAAACTGAAACGCAGCCTCACCTTGTTTAGTCCTGACTCTGGGCACCAGCAGGAGACCCCTCCCTGAGGTTCTCAGAGCCCGAGTTGGTTCATATGGCTTTAACATGTGAGAGATGTACTTTGGCGCTAGACCATGAAGAACACAAGCAGAGCTGTTTTAAAGTCTATTCTCTGAGCGACAGGACGCCAGTGCAGAGACCTGAGCACTGGACTAATGTGGTCATATTTCCTGGTTCAGTCAGTACTCGAGCAGCAGCGTTCTGGATGTACTGCAGCTGTCTTACAGCCCGTTTAGAGAGCCCAGTGAGCAGGCCGTTACAGCAGTCTAACCTGCTGGAGACAAACGCATGGATCAGTCTCTCTAAGTCTGGTTTAGACACTATTCCTTTGATTCTGGTGATGTTATTTTTAGATGGTAAAAAGCTGCTGATGTTACTGATTTAATGTGGCTGTTAAAGTTCAGGTCTGAGTCCAATATTACCCCGAGATTTCTAACTTGATAATTAGGTTTTAGAGAGAGAGTCTCAAGGTGACTGATAACACTTTCTCTTTGTTTCTGTGGGCCACAGACAATGATTTCAGTTTTGTCTGAGTTTAGCTGGAGAAAATTGTTTTGCATCCACACACTGATCTGTTCGAAACCTCAGGTATCATCTCCCCAGCACCTACAATGCAGCATTGTCTCTCCTCCTCAGGCAGTTTCACAATCATTCACACCTTGGATCGTGTGGCCAAAACTCACCCTTTCAGACAGGTAGACAATTTATAGGGGACAATAACTTGAACAACAGAAACATTAGAGGTTTCAGTGACACATGTGACTGTAATGACCCTCTGCTTATAAGCTGATACTCCCCACCATCTAGTTTAGAACTAAAAAGCATTTGGGATGATTAGTGAAACGTCTTCAAAATCCAAGAATTTGTCCAGTTGCTCTGGATTCAAGCTCTTATTATTACCCGGACCTGGATGACTGGGAATCTACATCAACATTAAGTAACTCACTTATCATTCTGCGGAGCGCATACATTTTTGTGTCAGAATGATTTGAATGGAGTAGTTATGCAAAATAAATCATACAGCTGTCAAACTATGGAGCTGCCAGTTAACAGTTTTGTCCTCAGCAGGTATGTCACTAAGTGGGGTAAATGTATTTGAAACCATGAGCTTGAATTTAGGGCTATTCCTATTCCTGACCATCATACGGCCAACCTGGGATCCTGGCTGCACGGGGGCTACTGAGGGACATCTAACGGGAAACCATGAGCTTGAATTTAGGGCTATTCCTATGCCAACCTGGGGTCCTGGCTGCACGGGGGCTACTGAGGGACAGCTAACGGGATTAACTATGCTAGGTGGCTCTGCGCCGGCTAAAGGGGCCTAGCTAGCAATCAGATGATTTTCAAATATCCTGAGCTGAGCTTCGAATTCAGAAAGCATCGCCTCCAAAACTACAAAAAAAACCTACATTTGTTACATGTTCTACAGAGGAGTAGCTAAATGTCTGACACATGGAACAAGTATGGAGACGCACGGAACAAGCAGGAGATGGAGAGAGAGAGCCGGTAGCCATGCTAAGCTTATGAACTTTAGACACCCAGAAGAGTAAAAACGTGTCGAAACACCAAAGATTTTTATGAATATATGCTAGAACAGAACAAGAAGTGTGTGGTCGTGTTTAAAATGTGAAATGTGCCACTATAAAAATAAATTTTGTGATATTTAAAGGTAGGGTAGGAGATCCTGGACTTTGAGTCCAGCGAAGCTGCATTTTGAAAATACACAGGTAAAAAGTCCCAACCCTTTTCTTCACTTTCCCCCCGAAGGCACGCCTCTAGAGTACATGAACGCGCACGAGCACGAAGGTGCACGAGCGCTGTTCTGACAGCAAGCATCGATCGTTGCCGTATTTAGTATTTAGTATTTAGTTTATGCTAACTATACGTTTAATAATGCTAGGTGCTAGCCAAGCTGGCTCTAGTTTAGCTTCCTGCCAAGCTTCTGGACGCGTAATCTGTTCATGGAGCAGGGTACGCGCACAGGAGGGGGCGGGGGGGGAGGGGGAGGGGGAGGGGGAGGGAGGAACAGATTGCAGTTTGATAGACGGCATCAGAATCCAATCATTGTGAACGGTCCGTTCACAATGATTGGATACTGTTTTTCCTAGATTGTACGTTCTAGAGGCCACTAAAACTTTTCATATTTGTGTCAAAACTTTTAATTAATTGGTTGCAATGGGGGTGTGAAGAGTATTTCAAGCAATATGTAAAAAAATGTTCCAGAAAAAGATCCCCTACCCTGCCTTTAATCATCCAAGAAGAGTGAAATGTCCCACAGAACACAAACATGGTTACAGGAAGTGATGTAATACGTCTTGCCACGTAAACGTTAACATGTTAGCACAACACAAGTGAGTATTGCCACTGAACAATGATGTGTAGGTGGAGAGGAGTACCAGATTGTGATCTGATTTTCCTAATGAAGATATTTCTTACATTTGCATAAAATAAAAGTGTCTTATTTCTCGTTAAAATTTTTGGCGGCAGTGTTTAAAAAGGAGAAAAGATTTTTATAAGGCTACAGCTTAAAAGTGTTTAAGATCAGATTTATTGTCATGCATACACACAAAATTGATCCTCTGCTTTTAACCCATCCAGGTTGGCACCTGTTGACACACTCATGCACAGGGTCACACACTCATAGAGACAGATGCCAACCTGGAGCGGTGGGCAGCCATTCACAGCTCCCGGGGAGCATAGGGGTACGGTGCCTTGCTCAAGGGCACCTCCGCCGTGACAAGGAGGTGGACTGACACCCCTCCAGCTGTCGGTTTCACCAATCTTTTTGAGTGTGATCAAACGATCACTGTGTGTGCAGTATGCAACTTCTAGTGAACACTCAAGTCAAGTCAAATTTATTTTTATAGCACATTTCATGTGCGAAACAATTCAAAGTGCTTTACAAAAAATAAAAGCATTGCAGCAGGGATAGGAAGAAACATTAAAAATACGTGAAAGAATACAAAGAGAAACAAATAAAATAATCAAAATACCCATTCAAATTATTAAAAACAAGCAACAGTCCAGATAAGTTAAAAGATATCGTGCAGATTTCATGCATGGACATATGAGAAAAGAAATGTTTTTAACCTGGATTTAAAAATGTCTACATTTGGTGAAAGTTTAATCTCCACTGGCAGTTTGTTCCACTTGTTTGCAGCATAACAGCTAAATGCTGCTTCTCCATGTTTAGTCTGGACTCTGGACTGGACTAGCTGGCCTAGATTTTGAACACATATATTCAGTTTTCTTTTGTGTACCTTTTCTCAATTCATGTACATAACTACGTTGAAACTACGTGAAACCTCACAGTAAGGTTTTGTGTGTGACCTTAGTGGCCCAAACTGTAAGACACAAATGTATGAAGTGATGACTCATTTAAAAGCCTCATTTTAAACAGTTAAAGTGAACATGGGAAGTTACAGGGCACACTTAGCTAAACAGCCCTTATGTGACTGACTTCTGTCAGCAAAACTGAAGAATTTAAATGCTCATTTGTCTACTAACTGAACCTTTGAGGAAATTCTGAGATTCTTAAGGGACTCCATGTTGTGCCATGTATCCATGTCCTCTAAGTCTTAGTAAATTCTTACTTGTACTGAATATAACCAAACTGATCTGGAGTTTTTGTTTGTTCAACTTGTAAAAACAAAAAACATGACATTTATTAGTTTAGTGTTTCTTTTCATTAGGGTTTTTAGCTCCATTAGTTGCTTAAGTTGCCCCTTTACATGTCTGAGTGTGTTTCCCTAACTGTGGAGGTGAACTGAAGTGTATGTAGCAATTTGGCCCGGGATGAACAAAGAGAGTGGGGGAGTGGAGGTCAGACATGGAAATCCCCCTCAAGGGAATTTCTGCTCTGTTTGAGGCGATCTTGCAGAGTGTTCTGACCCTCCGCTTCTGTTGCATTCCAGCATGTGAAGCTTGTCTCCTAACCACCTAGCAAACCTAGATTTGCCAAGCAGCCAAAATATGGGGTGTAATAACTGGAATAGGATTCTGCAAAATCAAAGTTTTGATAATAGATAAATTAATTAAAAAAAACTTATGGAATACTGACGATTTCTTGTGTTCACAGACCTAAAGGAATTCAATTCAGTTTTTATTTCTATAGCACCAAATTACAACAGATGTCACCTCAAGGTACTTCAAATATACAATCCAATGATTACAGCCATAAATATTTGACCTTTTGACATAATTGTGGCATTTCCTCAGCTTCTAGTACCACAGTGAGGAACCTTGGAGTTATTTTTGACCAGAATTTGTCCTTTTACGCATATTAAAAAGGTTTCTAGGACTGCCTTCTTTCATCTTTGTAATATTGCCAAAATTAGGAACATCCTGTCTCAGAGGGATGCAAAATTATCGGTTCAATTTGTCACGTCAAAATTGGACGACAGTAACTCTTGTCTCTGACTCTGTCCCACAAATTCTCTGAAAAGCCTCCAGCTGATCCACAATGCTGCAGCCAGAGTTCTGATGGGAACTAGGAGGAGAGATCATATTTCTCCAGTTTTAGCTTCTTTTCACTGGCTCACGGTTAAATTCAGAATAGAATTTAAATTTCTTCTCCTCACATAGAAAGCTCTCCATGACCAAGCTCCATTATGTCTTAAAGATCTCAAAATGCAATATTTTCCCAACAGAGCACATCACTCTCAGACTGCAGGTTTACTTGTGGTTCCCAGAGTTTCTAAAAGTAGAATGGGAACGGAGCCTTCAGTTATCAGGCCCCTCTCTTGTGAAACCAGTTACCAGTGTACATTCGGGACGCAGACACCTTCACTACCTTTAAGATTGGACTTAAAACCTCCTTTTGTGACAAAGGTCATAGTTAGGGATGGCTCAGGTGACCCAGAAACGTCCCATAGTTCTGCTACTATAGGCCTAGATTGCTGGGAGACTTCCCATGATGCACCTCTCCTCACTCTGCTGTCTTTACTCTCTATTTACACATAACATTGTCATTAACTGGTGTTTCTCTTTCTCTCCCTGGTCTGGTGTTATGGAGTTTGTTGTCCCCTCTTTCCTGTCCTCTCCACCCCCAGTGGTAGATGGTCACCCTTCCTGGTTCTGGTTCTGTCAGAGGTTTCTTCCTGTTAAAAGGGAGTTTTTTTCTGTCCACCATTGCATTATGCATGCTCAGGGTGGGGGATTGGATCGAAGTGAAGTTTTGGTGCAATCTGCTGGTTTCCTTAGGTAAGCAACCTTTTTTTTTTTTTTTTTTTTAAATTAGCTCTTTACGAATCTGAACAATTTGGAATTCAATTGATTGGATTATGATTGTATTAGAATGAGTTTATTAGAATGTTCCTCTTCCCGGCCAGCTCTCCCTCAATATGCTGGGAGGGTCTTCCCCTCTTCTTCAGGACTTTCCTCTCCATGCAAAGGCAGCTTGCAACCTCACTTTTGAACTGGAGTAGGCTATGGACCTCTTTCTGTGGGATGCTGCTGTCCCTGCAGTCCCTGCAGTCCCTGCGGTACAAAAGCCAGGCCTCTGAACCAATAGAATCACTCCCGACAAAATTGTCACGCTGCATATCAGGATACCCTCGCGAAATTTCGTTGTCGTGTCACGTCAGTTTCGCTCACTCGCTTTCAGTCAGGATGGGGTGTAAGGAGGCTAAACGTCACCGTCCCGCTTATGGCTTTGAACATGAGATTGATTGCCAAGAGTTAAATGGACTTGATATGGGGAGGATTTTGCAATCCAATGTTGCTTGTGCAAACATACAGAAACATATTTTGGAAGAAATGAAAAGAAAACTGTTTGAAAAAATAGTACAGTGCGCACCCAAACTCAGTATAATGCTGGATGAGTCAACCAGTTTAAGCAAAGAGTTGCTTGATAATATATATTAGAGTTCAGCTGCCAGCCTGCCTACGAAAGAAAATTTAGGTAGAACAATATTAGATTTTTCACCGCTGCTAAGGAGAAGTCTCACAGCAATGTCCAACCTGAGGCTGTTGATCACCTCTGTGGAAACAGGGAAGTCCACAGCCTCTTTTGCAAAGAGTCTTTCTGCAAACTGACATGTAAAGCTTTATTTAATGGTTTTAAATTTAAGAAAGTAACAAAGTTCATATGTTTCAAAATACATGTCATATTAATAAAATCATACATTTTCTGAAAATATGTATGCACCTTCAATGCAAATACTCCACATGATGTACTCTCCCGTTGTTTGGGATGTTTGACAGTATCACATGTCCACCTTGACACATTGCATCCCTTCTTCCTCATAAATGCCCTGTAAATATAGGTATATTTATAAGAAGAACATCACTTGAATTTAATGTTTAATATTTACCCATACCTTGTGATTTGCAAACATTTCCGAATGTCTTGCTTTGACTCCCCCAGTGGATCCAAGAACAAAGACCTTTTGTATTGTGGGTAGATCACCTAAAAAGTGTGCAATAAACAGTTTTCATGTGTTTTTTTGCCATGACATAGCTATGACAAAAGACATTTTTAAAATATAAAAGAAATTTTTTATCACCAAAAAATGGTGGTGGTGACTACTATTGATTCCCAGAATTATGTCGTAATGCATTGGGTTCATCTGTGTTTAAAAAAAAAAAAATCTGTAAATATTTTGACGTCAAGAACCAAAAATGTATGTTTAGTAATACAAACAATGAACTAAGATTAGTATTTGGTCTAAGTGATGCGGAAACATATGCTAATATATATTCAACAATAATATCATAACCACAATCATAATAATACTATAATATCATAACCATCAACATACTATCTTATCATAGATAGTAGAAGAGTTACCTTTAAAGCTGCAGTCTGCAACTCTTTTTCAAGCATAATGCCTGGAACTGTCCGGGGATTCTGAAAGTAGTACATTAAATACCCCAATACAAAAAAAAAAGAGTTCTCTAGGTCCCCTATATGTCCCGCTAGGTCCCTCCAAAGCCAGCAGGTTTGTTTACAAAATTGCAGACCGGACCGGTAAAAGGTAATCAATAAGGTTACGAGCAGGGCTCTGCTGCCTGTCAATCACCGATTGTGCACGCGCGATACAAGGTAGGCTCGTCCCCACGCTTATTTATCTAGACTATTGAACTTCATTACGGGCTAGTCTACTTACTGTGTCTTCCATGATCGCAAATGACAGGTGAGTTGATGAATGAGGAGTCGTGTAGGCGCATCTGGCGTGCACGTCTACGTGCACGAGTTCTCATGTGTTTTGAAGAGGTGGGACAGGAAGTTGAATAACTTTTTATTTTTCGGTTAAAAAATAAGCATTTCTTGCATTTTGCGACTACGGAGGTCACCGTTTTCAACTTCAAGCGTTCTGATAGATCATGTAAACTCTTAAAATGCCAAAAAGTAGGACTTTACGTATGACAACAACAAATCTTGCAGACTGCAGCTTTAATCTTGGACTTTTTCCCTGCCACATTGCTGTCACAGCAAATGAATCTATAAAAGCAGCCTGTCCTGTATTCTGGATGTTGTAATCCTTCACAATGACAGCCAGAAATGCATTAATAGACTGCAAATGTATTAAAAGATTAGCAAAATGTAACAGCTTTGAAATTTTAAAACAATGTAGTCATTGTACCTCACTCTCCAGCTCCATATCAGGACCGATTTTATTTATGTCAGGGAGTAAAACAACTTGTACGCATTCTCTCTTGACAGAAAGACATGGACGTCTTTTCCCATAAAAGCATCATGCACATCTGGTGATGAGGATAAGGTAGTGGAAGACAAAACAAAAAGTAATGATGATGTTTATCATAACACCCATTTTCTCGTAATTTTAAAAAGTATTGTATATGTTATCCACCATTAGGCAAATCAGATGATTGGAGTATGAGAAAGTAGTAACTTCACTGATGAAGACCGCTATTCCTCATCAGTAAAGAATAGCTGTCTTTTTAATAATAAAGTTTTCAGTATTAATTGTATTGATTGACAGTCATTTTTCTTTAGATTAAAAGAAGACAGAAGCATAGTTATACAAAGACAGAGGGTCTTTATGAGACATATGTATGCTAAAGAAAAGTGACATAATTAAGCTATGTAGTAAAAATAAAAAAATAAAATTTACATTTCTCAGCTGCAGTTTTTCTTAGATGGGTAGCAGACTGAAGAGTAGTTGTACGCGGAGCAGAGGGAGGTGATGCTGGACCAGCCACAGGTTGAGCAGAAATTTAAAGGATAAGACCGGTTTTTTGACATTGGGCCCTTGATTTCACATTATAGCATGATGTTCTACTCACCCCTGCTTGTTGTTTGTCATTTGGAGCTGTTCCGAAGATATTCGCGAGGCGTCTGGCTGCTCTCTTGAGATATTCGGCCATGAAACGGTTTCCTATGGGCAAGCTCATACAGGCACAAACTATGCTGTTTATAATTTATTAATTACTCTACACTAGCACTGATAACGTGGAGGTGCGTCGCTTACTTAAAAAAATCCGGGTTATTGTAATTTTGATTTTTTTGTCGTAAAGTGGGTGTTACTGACGTCATCGTCGTGCTACTGCCACAGGCAGCCCACAGACCTGCTGCCTATTTATTCATTCGGCTAAAATTCAAAATTAGTAACCCGGATTTTTTTAAGTATTTAAAGGCACCGTACCCCTATGCTCCCCGGGAGCTGTGAATGGCTGCCCACCGCTCCAGGTTGGCATCTGTCTCTATGAGTGTGTGACCCTGTGCATGAGTGTGTCAACAGGTGCCAACCTGGATGGGTTAAAAGCAGAGGATCAATTTTGTGTGTATGCATGACAATAAATCTGATCTTAAACACTTTTAAGCTGTAGCCTTATAAAAATCTTTTCTCCTTTTTAAACACTGCCGCCAAAAATTTTAACGAGAAATAAGACACTTTTATTTTATGCAAATGTAAGAAATATCTTCATTAGGAAAATCAGATCACAATCTGGTACTCCTCTCCACCTACACATCATTGTTCAGTGGCAATACTCACTTGTGTTGTGCTAACATGTTAACGTTTACGTGGCAAGACGTATTACATCACTTCCTGTAACCATGTTTGTGTTCTGTGGGACATTTCACTCTTCTTGGATGATTAAAGGCAGGGTAGGGGATCTTTTTCTGGAACATTTTTTTACATATTGCTTGAAATACTCTTCACACCCCCATTGCAACCAATTAATTAAAAGTTTTGACACAAATATGAAAAGTTTTAGTGGCCTCTAGAACGTACAATCTAGGAAAAACAGTATCCAATCATTGTGAACGGACCGTTCACAATGATTGGATTCTGATGCCGTCTATCAAACTGCAATCTGTTCCTCCCTCCCCCTCCCCCTCCCCCCCCGCCCCCTCCTGTGCGCGTACCCTGCTCCGTGAACAGATTACGCGTCCAGAAGCTTGGCAGGAAGCTAAACTAGAGCCAGCTTGGCTAGCACCTAGCATTATTAAACGTATAGTTAGCATAAACTAAATACTAAATACTAAATACGGCAACGATCGATGCTTGCTGTCAGAACAGCGCTCGTGCACCTTCGTGCTCGTGCGCGTTCATGTACTCTAGAGGCGTGCCTTCGGGGGGAAAGTGAAGAAAAGGGTTGGGACTTTTTACCTGTGTATTTTCAAAATGCAGCTTCGCTGGACTCAAAGTCCAGGATCTCCTACCCTACCTTTAAATATCACAAAATTTATTTTTATAGTGGCACATTTCACATTTTAAACACGACCACACACTTCTTGTTCTGTTCTAGCATATATTCATAAAAATCTTTGGTGTTTCGACACGTTTTTACTCTTCTGGGTGTCTAAAGTTCATAAGCTTAGCATGGCTACCGGCTCTCTCTCTCCATCTCCTGCTTGTTCCGTGCGTCTCCATACTTGTTCCATGTGTCAGACATTTAGCTACTCCTCTGTAGAACATGTAACAAATGTAGGTTTTTTTTGTAGTTTTGGAGGCGATGCTTTCTGAATTCGAAGCTCAGCTCAGGATATTTGAAAATCATCTGATTGCTAGCTAGGCCCCTTTAGCCGGCGCAGAGCCACCTAGCATAGTTAATCCCGTTAGCTGTCCCTCAGTAGCCCCCGTGCAGCCAGGACCCCAGGTTGGCATAGGAATAGCCCTAAATTCAAGCTCATGGTTTCCCGTTAGATGTCCCTCAGTAGCCCCCGTGCAGCCAGGATCCCAGGTTGGCCGTATGATGGTCAGGAATAGGAATAGCCCTAAATTCAAGCTCATGGTTTCAAATACATTTACCCCACTTAGTGACATACCTGCTGAGGACAAAACTGTTAACTGGCAGCTCCATAGTTTGACAGCTGTATGATTTATTTTGCATAACTACTCCATTCAAATCATTCTGACACAAAAATGTATGCGCTCCGCAGAATGATAAGTGAGTTACTTAATGTTGATGTAGATTCCCAGTCATCCAGGTCCGGGTAATAATAAGAGCTTGAATCCAGAGCAACTGGACAAATTCTTGGATTTTGAAGACGTTTCACTAATCATCCCAAATGCTTTTTAGTTCTAAACTAGATGGTGGGGAGTATCAGCTTATAAGCAGAGGGTCATTACAGTCACATGTGTCACTGAAACCTCTAATGTTTCTGTTGTTCAAGTTATTGTCCCCTATAAATTGTCTACCTGTCTGAAAGGGTGAGTTTTGGCCACACGATCCAAGGTGTGAATGATTGTGAAACTGCCTGAGGAGGAGAGACAATGCTGCATTGTAGGTGCTGGGGAGATGATACCTGAGGTTTCGAACAGATCAGTGTGTGGATGCAAAACAATTTTCTCCAGCTAAACTCAGACAAAACTGAAATCATTGTCTGTGGCCCACAGAAACAAAGAGAAAGTGTTATCAGTCACCTTGAGACTCTCTCTCTAAAACCTAATTATCAAGTTAGAAATCTCGGGGTAATATTGGACTCAGACCTGAACTTTAACAGCCACATTAAATCAGTAACATCAGCAGCTTTTTACCATCTAAAAATAACATCACCAGAATCAAAGGAATAGTGTCTAAACCAGACTTAGAGAGACTGATCCATGCGTTTGTCTCCAGCAGGTTAGACTGCTGTAACGGCCTGCTCACTGGGCTCTCTAAACGGGCTGTAAGACAGCTGCAGTACATCCAGAACGCTGCTGCTCGAGTACTGACTGAACCAGGAAATATGACCACATTAGTCCAGTGCTCAGGTCTCTGCACTGGCGTCCTGTCGCTCAGAGAATAGACTTTAAAACAGCTCTGCTTGTGTTCTTCATGGTCTAGCGCCAAAGTACATCTCTCACATGTTAAAGCCATATGAACCAACTCGGGCTCTGAGAACCTCAGGGAGGGGTCTCCTGCTGGTGCCCAGAGTCAGGACTAAACAAGGTGAGGCTGCGTTTCAGTTTTATGCTCCTAAAATCTGGAACAGTCTTCCAGAAGATGTGAGACAGGCCTCAACTCTGACAATGTTTAAATCCAGGCTGAAAACAGTTCTATTTAGCTGTGCATATGACACCTGAAAGTATTTAATCTGCACTCTTCACTTTTAAATTAATTAATTAATGATTATTTTTAATGGGTTTTTTATTTCTTTTTTTAATTTCTTTTAAATTATTTTATTGCCTTCTTGTTATTTTATGTAGCTGTAAAGCACTTTGAGGCCCCATCCACACGTAGCCGGGTATCTGCTAAAACGAATATATTTTTCTACGTTTGGACCTGTCATCCACATGAAAACGCATAAAAACGCATCGTAAACGAATGTTTTTAAAAACTCCGGGCAAAGTGAAGATTTTTGAAAACTCCGTTTATGCAGCTGCGTGTAGACAGAGATAACTGGGGTTTTGCGTTTTCGAACGTCACAATATGCGCCAAAACAACAACAAATCTGCTTTAAAATCTAAAGTGCGACCTTTGTTTACTGAAGAAGCATGGATGCCTTGAGAACTGTTGTGGTTATTATTGTGCAGGCGCTGTTTACTGCCTTGATTTTACACGCCCAAGTCGTACTCCCAGAGGAATGGCGTGACAATTTCGCATGTCCCGGTGTCCTCACTGCTGTCGCTGTCGGAATTATTACGTCCTCATATCGAGGGGCAGTCCACTGTCATGCGATCACCTGTCAGTGTGCTCAAAAAAGTTGCGTGCACACTTTATTATTTAGCTGACAAGGGCAGATTGCCCAAAACAGCAAATGTATTTGGGTTGTCAAGACAGGTGAAAACGCAGATGTTCGGTTATGTGTGGAAGGTGTTTTTTTCGAAAACGAGGTAATGTGGATACAAATTATTTTATAAACGGAGGGGGGAAATATTCGGTTTTAAAAATACCCGGCTACGTGTGTACATAGCCTGAATTACCTTGTGTACGAATTGTGCTCTATAAATAAAATTGCCTTGCCTCTTCTGTTCAGATGTTTTTTCCATTTTAACATATATGGCTTCTTCTCTCTCAAACCATCTGTCTTCTCTGTCCAGAATGTGTACATTACTGTCCTTCAAATGAGTGTTCCTTCTCCTTGAGATGTAGGTGAACTGCTGAGTCTTGACCTGAAGAGGTAGCTCTCCTATGTTATGCCATGCGCCCTGGAGCTGTTGTTTGGTCTCTCTTATATAGAGGTCCAAACATCCTCGCTGCACTGCATACACGACACCACTCAGTTTGTGTTTGGATGTTTTGTCCTTTGGGTGAACCAGTCTGTGTCTGTTCTTGGGTTTGAAGTGCACTGGAATGTCATGTTTGGAGAAGATCCTGCCACATATGGAATTGCAATATGTTTGCGCTTGTTCTTCTTCTCTTTTCTAACAGTGCTGTTTGGTCCAGATGTCTTCGCTGACTTGACAAAGGCCCAGTTTGGATATCCACAGGTTGGAAGAGCTTTCTTAGAGTGCTGGTGGTTCTTCTGTTTTCCCTCAGTCTCAGTAGGTGCACTTTCAGCCCGATGATGTAGTGTTCTTAAGACAGACAGTTTGTGTTCTAGTGGATGATGTGAGTCGAAAAGCAGGTAATGTGTTGTGTGGGTTTCCTGTAAACCTCAGTGTTGAGACACAGCACAGTCCAAAAAAGGCAGCTTGTGGTTTGCCTCCTCCCTCGTAAACTTCATGTTGCTGTCCACCAAGTCGATGTGCTCCCTGAAAGCCTCCACTTGTTGAGTTTTGATCTTGACACAGATGTCATCCACATATCTGAACTTGGTGCTGTTCCTTTGTATGAGCTCAGTGCTTTGCTTTCCACATCCTCCATATATAAAGGTTAGCTACGATGGGGGAGACTGCAGATTCCATGGCACAGCTGGGTTTCTGTCTGTAGAAACAGTCATTGTATTTGAAGTAGGTAGTGGAGAGGCAGAGGTTCAGCAGGACAAAGATCAGAGGGGTATTCCACGAAGCTGGCTTAGCGGAAAGCCTGGCTTTTCTCGCTACTTCTGGCTAAACTTAGAGAGAGTTCCGTTCCACGAACGTGGCTTATTTGAATGCCCGCTGAGTAACCATGGCAGGCTAAAGTTGAAGCTTAGCTTAGCTGCATCTCAAAGAATGTCCGACCGGCTGAAACAGACTCCCGAAAGAAATGTTCTCCTAGAATTCTGCGCTCCCGCAACTCATGTCTTGTCTAAAAAACGAAACAAAAACTGTGGTTATCATATCACCACTTTCACTCTTTCGAAAAATCAATCAGTCGGTGCCAGTGCAACTAAAGAAACGCAACTATACACACGTATTGAACATGAAATTAAATGAGAAAGAACATGGTATTCATTAAAACTAATCAATACCTAACAAACATCCGATCTACACACACGTAGGACCAGACTCAGAAAAATGGGGGACAGGTAATAATGTTAATAATGAATTTTATTGAAAGTTTCTTTCAAAACAGTCAAGGACAATGTACAAACAAGTTTTTAGATATAACACAGGAATTAAAAAAAATCATACCATATTGAAAATACACAGAACGGAGCAATCAATGGAGGTAAGCAAAGTTGAACGGATGGGTTTTGGAGGGGGGGGGGCAAGATTGTGGATGGCATGTGTACAGAAGAATTTTGACCTCTGACCTTTCAGGCTGCTCCACAGCCCTGGGATGCCCTGCCTGAACACCTGAGGGTCCCACAGACAGTGGAGACATTTACATGAAAACTATTTTCTTAAGAAAGGCTTTTATATAACTTCAATAATAGTTAGTGTTTTTATTCTTCTTGTCTCTTTGATTTTAACTTGTAGCACTTTGACATTTTCTTCAAAATGTAAAGTACGTTACAAATAAAATGTATTCTTATTACTACACTGCCTCTGGTTGGCTAATCGTAAAATTAGGATCAGCTGAGCCCTTTCCACACAGGCCTAGGGTATTTAAAGAGTGCAACAGAGGGAGAGTTGGAGAAAGATAGACAAATAGACTTTTTTCCGTAAGTATGGCTTGTCCTTTTATTGATGACCTTGTGGCAGAGGGTGTGCGCATCATTCAAAGGGCATTCAGGCCACCAGTCCCACGGGTTTTCAGGGACACAGCAAACCCACTTACTTTCTCCAGTGAGTACCTGTGGGAGAGGTACAGGTTCAGCAGGCCTGGCAGAGTTTATCTATGTAGTCTGCTGGAACCGCATTTGAGAAGAAGTACAAGACGTAGCAAGGCCCTAACCAATGTGCAGTCTGTCTGCATTGCACTGCGGTTCTTTTCTTTACAGTGTAGCACAGTGGTTTTGTATCACAGATTTCAAGGCGAAAGATTCCTCTCCCACATACCTTATCAATCTAATATTGTTGCTTGCTAAATTTCATATTCATAAAAGTTAAATAATGCACAGGAAACCACTTTTTGACCTCTTTGTAATAGATGTAAAATTGTATCTTGACTCAATCTTGAATTCAATTAACAAAAAAGGCTATAAAAACAATAAGTATTAGGAAAGACTAACTTATTTTTGTAACTCATATTTACTTGTGTAATTTTCCTTTTTTTCTGTTCTAACAGTTTTCTATCGTTGTCCTTTCATTTTATGTCCTTTGTTCATTACTGTACACTATTTCTTTCATGACTACTGTTACGTTGTGAAGATAAATAAAGTTTATAAAAAATAAACTGAGCAGGGCCACTACAAGTGTGCAGTACATCTCATACAGAGACAATTCAGCATGCTTTATGTAAAAAAAAATATATATATATATATATAACAAAGAGGAGAGAATAAATACTTGAGGATAGTGAAATAAACGTGTAACAGTTGACAATGGTATGAAAGTTGTATATAACTTACTGTAGCGGGTATTTCGCGGTACCTACTATTAGTTAGTAATTCATTATTTAACGACGGTGTTTGGGCTAGAAAAGAAAACAGACCTAAATTTGGCTGCGGGAGCTGGTGAGTAGTTAAAAAGGAGGCAGAGGCAGAATGATTACGTTTGGTGTTGGTACCATATATTTAGGTGAAAATATTTACAAAATAAAGAAACAACTACAACAAAAATAATTATAACAATAACCCCAATATTTACAACTGCAGTAAAACAACAATTAAATCAAAATACATAAACAAAACAATAATCCAAATGATGCGCGGGTGACCAATACTGGTGCTCAGTTCCTACTAGGAGTGTCCATTGTATAGAAAGTCCAGAGGTTCAAATTGTCCATGGAGCAAAGTGGGTTTTTGGTAGTGATGGCAAAACGAGGCTTTTTGAAGCATTGAATCATTTTGAACCATTGTGTCATAAAGTGGTTCACTACTCGAAGCTTCATTCATTTCCCTTGGGTGACATCTACTGGCGTAGCGATTGTTGCACCATATGAAGCCCTGCGAATGTGATGCATAATAACACGATAATAACACGTATGTATGCGTGTTGTACATATGGGTTTGTAGTACCTCATTGAAGATTGATTAATTTACCCATGAAATAATAATTTGCCCTCTCCGGGTCGGGAATGAGATCCTTCCCCAAGTGGAGGAGTTCAAGTATCTCGGGGTCTTGTTCACGAGTGAGGGACGAATGGAGCAGGAGATTGACAGGCGGATTGGTGCGCCATCAGCTGAGCCAGAAGGAGAAGCTCTCCATTTACCGGTCAATCTACGTTCCTACCCTCACCTATGGTCACGAGCTGTGGGTAGTGACTGAAAGAACGAGATCGCCAATACAAGCGGCCGAAATGAGTTTCCTCCGCAGGGTGTCTGGGCTCTCACTTAAGGCTGAGTTATACCCCTTTTAACTGCGCTTGCGTCTTGCGCTTGTGTTAATGGCTCGAGACGTTTATGCTTCATTTTGCTTTGCCGGCGGTTGCGTGTGCTGCGTGGCGATTCACCGCCAGGACAGTAGGTGGATAGGGTGAGAAGCTCGGTCATACGGGAGGGGCTCGGAGGAGAACCGCTGCTCCTCTGCATCCAGAGGAGTCAGATGAGGTGGCTCGGGCATCTGGTTAGGATGCCTCCTGGACGCCTGGTGAGACACGTCCCACTGGGAGGAGACCCCGGACACGTTGGATCTCTGGCAGGGGAACGCCTCGGGGTCCCCCCAGAAGAGCTGGAGGAAGTGGCCGGGGACAGGGACGTCTGGGCTTCTCTGCTTAAGCTGCTGCCCCCGCGACCCGACCCCCGGAGAAGCGGAAGATGATGGATGGATGGATGGAATAATAATTTAAAAACAATGTGAACATTTTTGGTTTGTCATTCATATTTTCTTTGGGAGTGTGCTTGGTGTAATAAAGAAGGTGCTTGTGTTACTTCAGGTGTTTTTATTCAAGAAAAGTAGTTTTTGCACAGTAGAAGGGCTCAAACGGTTTCTTTTTTTTTTTAGTCAATTTCTCCAGCTTTTGAAAATACTCTGTCACAGGGAACAGAGAAGGCTGGTGTGCTGAAGGAACTGTTTGGGTCGAAATATTCCCACACTTTGGAACGCTTCCTCGATGGTTGCTCCATGAGAGAATAATCCAAAACTCCGAATATCAAAAAACGAGAGCTGTTCGTAACGTATAATACGTGTAGAACGGAGACATGAACCGGGGCTTCAGCCATCTTTAATACACTGAATCGCGGCAAATGTTCAAAGCTCCGCTATCAACTCGAAGCAGTCAGCTGACTCGGTCTGAATGAAGCAGTGAAGTGGTTCAAACGTCATCAGTGACGTCACATGAAGCAAGCTCCGGCCCACTGCTTCACTATAACTACCCTGTCGAGTTTGAAGCGTGCTTCGGAGCTTCGGTGTTGGAGGTAACATCACTAGTTTTTGGCCATGAGAGCAACCAGTAAAGGATGAGAGAGAGGTGAGGGGACAAGCTGTGTCAGCCTCCTACCGACCCGCAGGGTTGTGGTTCTGGGTTCCTGTGTCTCAGCTCGCCATCAGTACCATCAGGACCTGGCCTGTATTAAATAAACAGGACCCAATGAAAAATAAAATAAATGTGGTTCTATTTACTTTAGCTGTTCACCAAAATATATTTGTTCCATGTGTACACAAAATAAATCCCAACAATTGTCAAATTAATGTTCTGATTAAATAAATGCAGTAAGTGCAAACAATAAATCATTCATTGGCCATCAAACATTCAAAAAGTACCATTGAGAACCAATAGAAATGGCTATGGACTTATGCTAAGTGTTTTAAAGTTAAAATGTCACAACCCATATATATTACCATTTCACTCAATATATACACATACAACATATATAAGTGAATATTCCCAAGGTAATCGATTGGGCTAAAACCTTTAAAACTGCTAAGAAAGGCTACAAGATGTGCAAAATAGCATGTTAAAGTGCTAGTGCTATGTTAGCATTAGCCTGCTAGCTTAGCATCACATGGCACTCAAACAAACACTCACCAACTCGCTGATCAAAGCACACACGATGGCGGCACCGACACCCCACGGCAGGCAGTTAGCTCTACAGTACGATTACAAAGTATTAACATATTTTGCAATCAACTAAGATAGAGAACGACGTTTGCAAGGTGGAAACCAACCTGTTCACAGTGTCAGTGGAGCCGCCCTCACCTCTGAATGAGGAGAGTGCACAGACAGAGTGAAGAGGAGCCACGTAGGACTGGATTGGCTAATCGCGATCATGTGACGCAAGGGTGAAAAGGTCATGAGGGCGACGTAATGTGCACGGAGAAATAAGACATATATATATATATATATATATATATATATATATATATATCTAAATGGTAAGTATAATAGTACAAGCTGATTTTTAACCTGTGTTACATTACGCATTTATCCTGTCGGCAATTGTTTGTCACGCTTTATTGATCGCCACTGTGTTACCTTTTCTGGTGATCAGTTTTGAACTCCTCATATTACTCCATTAACATTTTAAAAGGCAAATCAAATCAAATTTATTTGTATAGCACATTTCATGTACAAACAGTTCAAAGTGCTTTACATAAAATAAAAGCATTGCAGCAGGGAGTGCAAGAAGCATTAAAAATACATAAAATAATATAAAGAGAAACAAATAAAATCATTTAAATGAATTTAAAATCAGGCAACAGTCTAGATAAGTTAAACGATATTTCATGCATAGACACATGAGAAAAGAAATGTTTTTAACCTGGATTTAAAAATGTCTCCATTTGGTGAAAGTTTAATCTCCACTGGCAGTTTGTTCCACTTATTTGCAGCATAACAGCTAAATGCTGCTTCTCCATGTTTAGTCTGGACTCTGGACTGGACCAGCTGACCTGAGTCCTTGGATCTAAGAGCTCTGCTGGGTTTATATTCTCTGAACAGATCACAGATGTATTTTGGGCCTAAACCATTCTGAGATTTGTAAACCATCAGCAGGCTTTTAAAATCTATTCTGTGACTGACTGGAAGCCAGTGTAAAGATTTTAAAGCTGCTGTGATGTGTTCAGATCTCTTAGTCCGGGTTAAAACTCTAGCAGCAGCGTTCTGGATGAGCTGCAGATGTTTAATGCTCTTTTTGGGAAGTCCAGTTAAAAGAGCATTACAGTAATCGAGTCTACTGGAGATGAATGCATGGATGAGTTTCTCCTGGTCTTTTTGGGAGAGGAAACCTTTAATTCTGTTGATATTTCTGAGGTGGTAAAAAGCTGCCTTGGTGACAGCTTTGATGTGGCTGCTGAAAGTCAGATCTGAGTCTATCAACACTCCGAGGTTACCAACTTGGTCAGTGATTGTAAGGTCCCGAGTCTCAAGATATGTACCAACGCTGACCCTCTTCTCTTTGCTACCAAACAGAATGATCTCAGTTTTGTCTTCATTTAATTGTAGAAAATTATCTCTCATCCAGGTGTTTACTTCCTCCAGACACTGACACAGTACGTCTGCTGGGCTGCAGTCGTCCGGTGACAGAGACACATAAAGTTGTGTATCGTCTGCATAACTGTGATAATTGATGTTAAAATTCTGCAATATCTGACCCAAAGGGAGCATATACAAGTTAAACAGAAGAGCAGAGAAATTAATGCAGGAATATTTTTCCAGAGAGCGATTTAAGACTTGATACGTGGTTGGTAGTTCCCACAAGCCATATTTAATCAAACCACAACGGTTTTGGTGAGTTTCAACTTGTTTTATTGTAATTCTGTTTGCAACTTTTGCACGTGTCGATGCTAGCTAAATGCTAACGGCGTAACTGTGTGGAGAAAGCTTCTAATGCAAGCTGTTTAGCTGCTAACATTTTTAGTATATTAAGGGAATCGTTTGAGAGTATATGTTGTGTTGGTTATTGAAAAAAGAGGATTATTTTGTATTAGGAGGAGAAGTTAAGTCTTACTGCGTGTAGCGGTAACGTTACAACACAGTGATTGTAAAACTTTATTGATTTGACTCATGTCGACAAATTGATTTATTTTTCTTATGACCTGTTGTACAGGTCAGGTTTTTTTGTTTGGCATCGTTCCTGGTTGAAGTTAACAGGGATTGGAGTTTCTTCTGTGGAGTGCGTGCATGTGTGAGGGGGCTTACACACGCGCCAAGGACACATGACTACTGCGAAGGAAGAAGTGAGGCAGTGGACGAACTGTCTGTGGCAAGCGCTCTGCAAAGAGACTAGGAAGTACAGCCTCCCACACGAAACAACAGCTACCTGACTGACTGTAACGAGGCATAGGGGAAAAGGGTTAGAAGGGTGCTTATTAAGTTCCTTGACCCTTGAACATTTTGTGTTGTATACACTGCCACTTGTCTTTTAATTCACCAATCATTTTGTATAAAATATGTCAATTGCTCTTTGTTTATTGCACAAAAAGTAAGTAAAAAAATTCAATAAACTGCAAAAGTATTCACACCATTCTGGTAACCAAAACCAGATATCCACACATTGGAGGAACATTTTATGGCACAGTGCTTTGCCTACATGTCCACATCATCCTCTTGCAGCAGTGCCCTCCTTAATGAAAACCCTAGAGCACGTGCACGTGGGTTGGTGTGAGATGTGTGAAGGTGTGTAGCTGGGCATGTAGGTAGCGGCATGTACTGGTGTGTAGTTTGGCGTGGCGTGTGATGGTGTATATGCATCTGGACGTGGTGTGGTGAGATGCGGTGCGTGGTGTGCTAGCAGTGCATATTTATGTGGAGCAAGGACTTGCTGTTGCTGGAAAAGGGTTTTCACCATGTCAAACCCAGCCTCGAGGGTGTGTGAGAGTCTGTCAATGTTGGCGTTCAGCCGCTCCTTGGTCTCACGGACATGCATCTCAGAGCTCTCCATCAGCTTGAGCATTCGCCTCCTGATTTTGATGTCCTCCTCTGCTATTGCTTCTGCTGGAGCCTTCCTCTTCAGTCGGTCGGTCCTGTGGTTGATAAGTTTGTCCTTAAAAACAAAGCAAATACATTTTAGAATGCATTACCACCCATCATGCACATTATTGCACAATATATTTAACATAGCACACACTACATTTAGCCATAGGTAGCTAATTATAAATATTTCCTGTGCACTATGTTTCTACTAGTGATGTTGGCTATGATTATGTCCTCGATTGTAAGTCGCTTTGGTTAAAACGCGTCTGCCAAATGCAATGTAATGTAAGTGGTAGCTCACTTTAAAGCATGATAAAATGGTCTATGGAACCATGAAAGCTTACCTGAAGCAAATTTCTCCTACACACAATTTCTGCGTCTAAGTCTTCGGTGGGTGCAGGAGAGGCTGGCCGGTTTGTGGAGGACTGTGGGGACGCGGTGGAGGTCTCTTCCACCAGATCGCCGCTCTCCAAGCCGGATGGAACGGTGGTCGCTGCCGGCGATCCACCCCAGATCTCGTGGCAGAGCTCGTAAAAGATGAGGACAACACGTCCGTGGCTTTAAAAAAAAAAACGTTTCATTTTCGTGTAGCTGTAGCCTAAGTAATGTAACTGATCAATGGGGACCAGAGAGGAATTCAGCCAATTTATTTTTTGAGGAAGCAGACATCGTCTTCATGTTGATGTCATCTGACAGAGGACTTCTAAACTGGTTAATAATACACTGAATATCTTTTGTTGATAATATTTTTTTTTTGCGATACATTAGGCAGTGAGGACCATGTGTGTTGAGTTACAGTTTTTCTCTATTGCTTAAACACATTTCACAATACTGCCCTCACTTTTCACAAACTCTAAACACAAAACACTTTTCTAAATCTACGTACACAAAACCTCACAGTCTCTTTTCAAAACCAACCCATCACACCAAAACAGTTGCTCATATGCTCAAAAGCAAACTTTGACACCACAATACCGCTCAAAGCCTGCAAAAATGTAAACACTACTGAGCATCATTAACCACATTACCAAAAATATTGAAAACACAATTTTCAGAGTGTGAGACTGTTCTTTTTACAGTTTCACAACTGCCAGGATGCATTTAAGCAACCCTTATTTATTCTCAAATATGTATTGGGCATTTACTATAGATTTGTGCATTTCATAGGAACAATGAATAATGCAGAAAATGCAGTAATATCACAACTCAATGCAGAAATGAGTACTGTAACTCCATGGAGGATCCATTACACACAATAGATACAGTACAGTAACAATTGAAAACACAATGTTCAGGGTGCGATTTCTTTTATTACAGTACATTGTACATCTAAATTGACACAGTATGTTGTATGTTGACACTGAAATCATTGGGCGGCATCACGTCGTCGGGCTGGGTCGGGCCACAGGACTTCATCAACGTCACAGGCAATATTGTCCATAGCCAAAGAACGTGGGAAGAATGCCCTGGCATGCCGCAGCAGCCTTGGAACACCTCCACAGCCACATCATCACAGGCCAGGTCCATAGCCCTGAGAAGGTTCTCTCTGGTGTAAGGTTGGCGGTCATAGACCTTCCACCGCCATGATGAGAAGAACTCTTCTATTGGGTTTAGGAATGGAGAGTAGGGTGGCAGACACACATTACAGTTTTTTTCATTCGCTAACAAATGTCTGTTCAAACAGCTGTCACAATTTCAAAACTCTAAACACAATTAGCACAGCATCGGTATTTTGTGGTCATACTATTCACACATTTCATGTCGTTTCCACACAATATGCAGTCAAACACATTTCCTTAACAGACAAGCTATACCCCCCAACAAAATTATGGATTCTTTTTGTATTATTCACGAACGTTAACACACAACATCCCACAATAGCAAAAACAATATTGCAAACCTTAGATACAGTATAAATACCTGCTTCTGCAGTGATATCAGTTCATTATACGCATCTTTCAACAAACCAACAGGTAAGTATTGCATTTTACATGAATTGTTTCTATTCCCACTTAACATGTCAATAAGGGCATACAGTAATATATAAGTTGATTTTTTTGTCCCTCTAAAGAACACAACGTCTTCCTCCCTCTGGGGGAAGAGGAAAGCTCCTCAATAATGATCAAGAGCTTGCCATTGTAGAAATGGTTGTTACAAATAATGCAATAAAACTACATGAAATTCAAACTAGAATTGTGGAGGACCATGAGATATTTGACAATATCAATAGCATCAGCCTCACAACCGTTACACGGACATTGTCCAAACACAGAGTGCGGATGAAGCAGCTCTACACTGTTCCCTTTGAGAGGAACAGTGAGAGAGTCAAGGCGCTACGACAATATATCCAGGTATAGTACTGTATATTCGATTCAATCTCCAGTTCCGGTTCAAGAGGAGCTACGCTGAAAAGATTAAAAACAGCCTTTCAGCCAACGATCCAGCGTCAGTGTGGAGAGGCCTGCAGTCCATCACCAACTACAGGAGACCATCCCCAAACACTGCAGCGAATCATCAAATGGCTGACGAGCTGAATGTGTTCTACTGTAGGTTTGACACATTCACACCTCTCCACCTCCCCCCCCCATTGACATCACCTGCCACTCTGCCACCTCTCCCCTCTGACCCCCCACCAGCACTCACGATCTGTGAAGAGGATGTTCTGTCAGTCTTTCACAGACAAAAGATCAGGAAGGCACCCGGCCCAGACGGTGTGTCACCTTCCTGCCTGAAGGTCTGCGCTGACCAACTGGCCCCCATCTTCACCCGGATCTTCAACAGATCCCTGGAGCTGTGCGAAGTCCCCTCATGCTTCAAACTCTCCACAATAATCCCGGTCCCCAAGAAACCCACCATCACAAGACTGAACGACTACAGGCCTGTTGCCCTCACATCTGTAGTCATGAAGTCCTTCGAGAGACTGGTGTTGGGGTACCTGAAGGACATTACAGACCCCCTGCTGGACCCCCTGCAGTTCGCCTACCGAGCGAACAGGTCAGCGGATGATGCCGTTAACATGGGACTGCACTACATCCTGCAACACCTCGACTCTGCAGGGACGTACGCCAGGATCCTGTTTGTCGACTTCAGTTCGGCGTTCAACACCATCGTCCCAGCCATCCTCCGCAACAAACTCATCCAGCTCACTGTGCCCTCCTCCACCTGTCAGTGGATTACAAACTTCCTGACTGACAGGAAGCAGCAGGTGAGGCTGAGGAGCATCACATCCAGCACCCGGACCATCAGCACAGGTGCCCCCCAGGGGTGTGTACTCTCCCCACTGCTCTTCTCCCTTTACACCAACGACTGCACCTCAAGAGACCCGTCTGTTAAACTCCTGAAGTTTGCAGATGACACAACAGTCATCGGCCTCATCCGGGACGGTGATGAGTCTGCATACAGACGGGAGGTTGAACGGCTGGTCTGCTGGTGTGGTCAGAACAATCTGGAGCTGAACACGCTAAAAACAGTGGCGATGACAGTGGACTTTAGGAGAAGCCCCCCCCACTCTGCCACCCATCACCATCACCAACAACGCAGTGTCTGCTGTGGAATCCTTCAGGTTTCTGGGCCCCACAATCTCTCAGGACCTGAAGTGGGAGACCAACACAGTCACTACCATCAAAAAGGCCCAGCAGAGGTTGTACTTCCTGCGGCAGCTCAGGAAGCTCAACCTACCTAAGGAGCTGCTGATCCAGCTTTACACCGCCATTGTTCAGTCTGTTCTCTGTTCATCCATCACCGTTTGGTTCGGATCAACCACCAAACAGGAAAAAAACAGACTGCAACGGACAATAAGGTCTGCAGAGAAGATTATTGGTGTCAGCCTGCCCTCCATCCAGGATCTGTACCTGTCCAGAGTCAGGAAACGGGCAGGTTACATCTCTGCAGACCCATCACACCCTGGACACAAACTGTTTAAACTCCTCCCTTCTGCAAGGCGCTACAGAACTCTGTTTGCCAAAACAACAAGACACAGGAACAGTTTCTTCCCTCAGGCTGTCTCTGTGTTAAACAGCTAAAACCGGACTTCAGTGTTTCATCCTTGCACCATGCACCAATTTGCACTTCTGATTTAATCTTGTTCTATGTCTATTTTTTTGTCTATTTTTTTGTAATTGTTGCACTAAAGAGAGTGAGGTGTAACCGGAGTCAAATTCCTCGTGTGTGTCCACATACCTGGCAATAAAAAGCGATTCTGATTCTGATAAGCTTTGCACTTTGCAAGTAGGTAACCTACACAGTAATAGGTTACAGTACAGTATGGTATACAGTAATGAGATTTACATAAACTTTGTTTCAGAGAGTTATGGAATTGGAGGCCAACCAGGCCCCTCATGAATTAATATACATAGATGAGGCAGGATTCAATCTGGCCAAAAGGCGTCGACGTGGACGAAATGTAAGTGGCAAAAAGGGGCACAGTTGATGTGCCAGGTCAGAGAGGGGTAAACATTACCATGTGTGCGGCAATTGCAAATGCAGGATTACTCCTTCACAGATGTCAGGTTGGATCCTACAATACCGAGCGCCTCCTTGCCTTTCTCAGTGATCTCCACCAGCGCCTGGTTCCAGAGCAGGATCAGCAGGGTGAAAACATGAGGACCTTTGTAATCACCTGAGACAATGTGGCTTTCCATCATTCACAAGCAATAACAACATGGTTTGAAGTCCACCCAAGACTGGTACGTCTTGGGTGGAATAGGGTTCCACCCTATTCACCTTTCCTCAACCCCATAGAGGAGTTATTTTCTGTATGGAGGTGGAAGGTTTATGACCATCAGCCACATGACCAGATGTCCCTCCTTGAAGCCATGGATGCTGGCTGCAGGGACATCACAGTTGATGATTGCCAAGGGTGGATCCGACATACCAAGCGGTTTTATCCCAGGTGCATCGCCTTGGATAATATCAAATGCGATGTTGATGAAAACATGTGGCCTAACCCTGAAGATCGCAGAGATTAGATACAGTAATTTTGTGCTTTTTTTTAGCCATTTTGAGTCAGATTTGGTTTTGGTAAAGTTCAAGTGTGCAGAGAAAGATGTGTTCTATTTTGAAATGAAGAGTTATTATATATTTAACAAAATGTGTTTTTGAGAAGAAAATTATTCATTTGGCCACTTGTGTTTTGTAGGTGTGAGTCTGTGTTAAGAGTTTAGAAAAAGTATCTGAAGTATGGGTATGGCGCTTGTTAGCGATTGAAAAAAACTGTAATAAATTGCTGGTTGATGTTAAACCACTCTCTGACCTGGATGCTGCGATGGAAACTAACATTGTCCCAGAGGATGACATATATGGGAAGATCAGCCGGCCCAGGATTCTGCTGGTCGTGGTGATCAGCTGGCCCAGCATTCGGGTGGTCATTGTCATGCAAAACATCTCTGAGCTCTCCTAGGAAGGTGAGGAGACGCTCAGTGTTGTAGGCACCAAGTTCAGCATGCCGGTGGAGAAGCCCTCTAGAACTCATGGCAGCGCAGAGAGTGATGTTTCCTCCACATTGGCCGGGCACATCAACGATAGCTCTCCGTCCCATGATGTTACGGCCTCTCCTCCTCCTTTTTGTGAGGTTGAAGCCAGGCTCATCCACAAATAGAAATTCATGGGGTCTGGCCATGGACTCCAAATCGAAGATCCTCTGTGGAAACAAATAGCGTTTTCAGGTGTTCAGAAAGACAGTCAATACAGCACATTACAGTACGATAGTATAGTATTGCATGTAAAGTACTGTAGGCCACCGTGTACATGGATTGTACTGTACTTACTTGCACATACTGGTGACAGGTGTTTTATTCTGTCAGAGTTGCGCTCAAAGGGTACCCTATAGGCCTGCTTCATGCGTACTCTCTGGCGCTTGAGGACTCTGTCTATGGTTGTCAGGCTGACATTGTCAATGTTCGGAAAGTTCAAATTGTCACCAATGATCCTCTCCTGTATCTCCCGTAGTCTCATCACATTGTTCTCCCTAACCATATCCACAATGAGGATCTCTTGGGCTGGTGTGAATCTGGAAGCCCTCCCACCTGCAAATGGCAATCTTTCAAGTCTAGAGAAACAAACATACAGTCATTTGGTCAGAAATGGTCCTTGCAGTACACACTTTTACTGTAACAATGATTGCACTTGTCTGTATGTAGGTGCACTCCACTATACTACTGTATACTGTAAACATCTAGTGTAGTGACTAAAAACCTAGTACATACAGTACCTGTTGTGTTCTCTGAAGGCCCGAATTAATGACGTGGTCAATGACTGTTGCTCTCATTTCATCTGTAATGAAAATGCGTCGTCTTGCTCGCCCTCCTTCTCCTCTCCCTCCTTGACCTGCTCCTCTCCCTCCTCTGAAACGAACTCCTCTCCCTCCTCTGGCATGAACTCCTCTTCTTCTGCCTTGATCATCCATTTTTGTTTGGAACCTTCAGCAAACTGACTTATATAGGTGTGGTCACATCATTTGCAATAGGTGTTTTCAATTATGAGTCGTTGTGTTTACTGAATGACACCAGGTATGTTCATTGTGTTCAAGTTTTGCTGACTGTGGGTGGAATTTTGCATCACATGAGCTTCACAATGCATTTTGGAGCAGAGATATATGCAAAATGTGTTTTAGCAAGGCAAAATGTGTTTAGAGTTTTGAGAAAAAGGGGATGGGTTTTGTGAACAGTGTCTACAGGTGAATTGTGTTTGTGGTTGTGGCAAAGGGGGGGTAGTTTTACTAAATGTGTTTAGGCAACTGGTCATTTGGTTTAGAGTACTGGGTTTTGTGTTTTGGCAATAGAGAAAAACTGTAATTTCCATGTCGATGCCGCCCAAGTCACCCAGTACACACAGTGTGGGGCATGCAGGAATATTACTCTTGAACCATGTTGATAAGTCCTGACATTCACCTAACCAGAACCTTTGGACAGGCGCACAAAACCACAAAGTGTGCCCACAATCATCTGTTGGGTTATCTGTGCAACATGAGCAGATGTTTGAGTGTGTAATCTCTTCTCCCAACTCCACGCACATTCCATGTAAGTGTGGTCATGCTCAGACTCGTGGAGTGAGTGTGATGCTTGCTAAAAATGCGTGTGCATGTCCGCATATGCGTGCATGAACGAGTGATCGCGTGTCTTTGTGTGTGAGTATGTGGATGCGTGCCAGCTACCTGTATGTTGAGTGTCTTTGTTTGTATTCTTTTGTTTGTAAGTGTGCATGCAAAAAAGTGTGTGTGTGTGTGCCGGTGTGTGTAAGTGCGCTCTTTGTGCCGTAGGCCTGTTGTGTTTGTGTGTGCTGTGCAAAAGTCTATATGTGTCGTGCGTGATAACATTTATATAGTGTACTAAAGTTTAAATGCAGCTAGTAGGGGAATGACGAAAGAAAAAGAAATTAAAACTGTGCAAAATAATCAAAGTGTGAGACATAAACCCAGCACAAACAAAGAAAAAACAATCTCCTACATTTACTAACATTTTGTGCTCGTGAGACTTGCAGTGACAGTGTCTATAGTAACATGATATGAATGGATACAGATTACCTGTAATCTGTAGAGCCAAGGAGTGGTGTTCTGGCCATGGTACAGCTGTCAATTAACGAATAATTGATCCACCACGATGATATGACACGGGAGACGGGGTTTCTTCCCTCCCAGGCAGTGAACTAAAGGAAGGGGGATATATATAGCTATGTATGTATGTGTGTGTGTGTGTGTATTCATTTCAGATTATGTCAGTTTCAGTCCTCCATAAGAGTGGGCCCCTCTTACCAGCAGACAGCTGCATGTTGGAGCCAAACTTGACCCTATTTACCCTGTGGGCTTCGGATTTCTCTGGCTAGTCATTAGTGAGAAAAATAGAACTAGAAAAAAAGTTTAAATCACTCATAAGCACTCATTTAACAGATTTTAAATGGTTTTAGGGATATTTCAAGCCTTGTACATTATTCGTCATAGAGAGTCTCTCTGGTTAACTGTGTTGTTTATGTACTTTTACATTTCCTATCCACAATCTCTGTGTATCACCCCATGCCCCTAGCCTGGCGACGCCATTCTACGTACTTCCGCCCAAAGATTTTGGCTCCGCACATAGTCTGGCCAAATCCCCCTACCTCGGTTCGCTCAGTGTTTTGCCAATCAGCAAACAGTTGCGAGTGGTGACGCAGAACTCACGCGCGGAGTCCATTGTAGTCCATATAATTGTAGTTCAACCGCAGCGGAAATAAACATGGCGACGGAAGAACGCTAGAAGCTATCCATGAAGTTGTCTCAACTCTGCAGATCATTACACAATTAAAACGAGAGCAAGAGGAATGCCTCGTCAATTTTGTTAGTGGCAAGGATGTCGTAGCTCTCCTTCCAACTGGCTTTGGGAAAAGTTTGATTTAACAAATGGTACCGGTATAATGAAAGCGGGAAGCGTGATTCGTGAGCTACAGCCTCGCGAGAGTGAGCATGAACCTCGGCGCATAACCAACGTCATTTCTAAACATTATAATTGGTTAAGGGAACTCCGTTACTCCAATGAATTTAAGTTGCTGGGTAAGGTCCCGCCCTCCATGGAAACGGATTCCTCTTGGGTTTTCCCAGACTGTTTGACAGAGTCAACAGTCGGCTTTCGCCCAGGCTACCATACCCCCACAGTGGCCAGCAGATAGTGGATATTCACCCTCATATACTGGCACTATCAATCATAATTTTGGTTCAACTTTAAATCATGCTAATCAGTTTACTCTTGAGTCCTTCTCTCTCAGTGAAGTTATGAAAGTCCTTTGAATATTGTCTGAAAGGAATCTAAGGATAAGGATTATTTGGATCCTTTCTTCTATGTCTTTCTTCCTCATTCATTGCTGAACAAATATTTGTAATCATTCCACTTACTCTAGCATTGTGCACCGGGCTTAAAAAGCTTCTCATGTTTTTCCAAGACATAAAGGAGCTATCATGAGTGACCAGAACAATTACTGAATAATATCTAAATGGTCCTGTTTTGTTAAAAGTTGGGAATCACTGCTAAACATTTAAAGTATTCCTTAACACAAACAATTCTCACAAATCAGTCTGGATCAAGACCTTTGCGCAACACTATATCTGCTCCTGTGGTGATGAATGACAATTTCAGTGGTTTAGATAAGAAAAAACATATGTGGATCTGTGTCCGCAGATCTGAGACCACAGTGACACAGAGGACCACTGTTAACTTTTAAGAAGTATTGGTTTCAGCTCGGCTGCTTGTGCTTCGTTTCAGAATGATCTGAGTGACCCTAAACAGTCATTGTTCAGGAGCAATTCTCCTACTAGTGTTTATCGTTAGCCAGTTTTGGGTCTGGTTAGCCACACAATTTACAATAACAACACTGTATCACTTTTTAATGACTGTTTGTCTGAACTGGTATGCTGATGAAACAGTTTTATACTGCTGAATTTACCATCCAATCAAAGAAAAGATAGACCAAAATCACTGAACAAACTGCCCATGATAATCTAAGATATATACTGAATGCACACAAAATGGAATAAATGTTGTGTTACAGAATGATGAGTGCAGTGATTTTAATTGAACCACAACTCAATGATTCATTAATAAATAAATCTGAGTAAATTCAATTCAACAATACTTGATTAATCCCCAAAAGGAAATTATGTTACTGTAGTATAAATTATTATTAAAGATCTGATAGTGTTATACATAAAAAAGGAAAGTTGAAGTGTAACAGAAAGAGGTGTGGTTGAAATCTTATATTTCAATATCACTAGCAGTAGTGAAGAAAGCCCAGCAGCAATTCCACTTCCTGAGAGTACTAAGAGGGAACATGGCTTTCTACAGCTCCACCATTGTAAGTGTGCTGGCATACTTGATAACGGTGTGTAAGTAAGGTCAACCAGAAAAACTATTGGCTACCCCCTGCCCTCTTTGGATGACATCCTGAGCTCTCGATGCCCCTCCTAGCGAAAAAGACAATCAATGTCCCCCTATCCAGGACAACACCTGTTCAGCTTGCTGCCCTCTGATTGATGCTACAGAAGTATTGCGGCAAGAACCAACAGACTAAATAGCATCCTCTTTCTGATGGGCTATCAGAACATTACCGAAATGAGAAAAAAATAAAAAATAAAAAAGACATAGTACACTAATATAGCAAGCAAAATCCTGTTCTATTGTCCACATTGTTTTACTGTTGATGTCTATATCTTCACCTGTCCTGTCTTATTATTTATAGTGTTTTTATTGATTATTTTTTTGTGTTTTTACATGTGTTTTTATATATTGTGCATTGTTGGTGCCTTATGTTAATTCCAGACGCAGCACACATAATTTTTATTGTACAGGTGAGCACACAATCACAAAAAAGACTATTCCATTCTAAAGGAGGCAGATGTATAGCTAAAAATATGATACACCAAGCGAATGGCAAGTGAAAGTAGGAAATGGAGGGGATGAGCTAGCAGCCCTACTAAGCTAGCAAACTAAGCTAGCAAGACATAGCAAAACAGAGAGTATGGAAGTTGAAACAGCGGCGGCTCCTCCATAGGGGCGATTTGTGCGACGCACTACCAAACACAGAGTTTTTTCTTTTTTGTTTTTTTTTTATCTAGTTGCTAAAGTGGGACTGATCTGCTGTAGGCAAACTGGTTGTATGTCATTGTCCAATCAGATTAAGGTCGCGCCTGGTTGCTACGCCCATTTTGTGCGATTTCTGTCAGGGTCGAATTTGCACCAGGAAGCTCCCATTGACATGAATGGGACCTCGTTTTTTTCAAAAATCCTGCTCCCAATGCATTTTCTATGAGGGTTTATGTGCTCGCACAAACAACGCACAACGTGCTTTCGTCATATGTCTGTTGCGCGGGACCATGAACATTCTACTTGTTGTTGTAACATTGTGGTTTTCAATAAAGAAAAAAAAAAAAAACATTCTATGATGGCGAGTGTCGAGTGCAACAATACGGTAGTGTTTCTGACAGAAGTACCCTTTAGTCGTCGTACTAATGCGGAGAAGGAAGTTTGGAAGAATTTTGCGGGATTTTTGGGCTCGCCTTGCGAGGCAAAGATGAAACCCAGGGCTCCACCAACTCTGCTATTTTTCCAGGTAGTATTTGATGTAGCTAAATACTTAACCTTTTGTGCTCAATCATTGACTTATAATGATTTAAATCTTTTATATAATGTTGACAATGATAGCAGAATGTATAATGACACATTCATTGTTAATGGTGCAGTATTATATTTAAAAAAGAGAGAAATCTCACATAAGTAAGCTGCACTTAACCATGTTTGACAACTGATTATGCTTTTCTAAGTCATATTTTCCAAAACTTCAATAAACACTTGACTTGGATTTATATGCTGTCATTTTAATTACATTCTTTAGAATGAAAATTGAATGAATCTTATCATTAAGAGCTTATGTGTTTACTTATTTCATAGAATCCTGGAACAATATGAGGAAAATAAATAAAAAATGATTAAGGTGTAATATTAACTGATTGGCAAATTATGCAAAAAATAACAAAAAATTATTTAAAATTATTACAATAAATTATGCTACCTAGACAAATATACCTCAGTCCTATGGACTTTTATGGTACTTATGGACATAACGGGGGAAATTGCAGTCATTTTGGTTATTTGGAGGACCAAATAACCCCGCGACTATGCGTTGTGTTTATTTAAGAAAGACAAGGAGTTTCTGGACGATTGGACATTTTATTTCCTGTGTGGGAACATAACAGGTTTGCATCAGTGCAATCGGTTCAGCTTCGCACAGCACACTCTGATGCAGCTTTCAGAGACTGGAAAGTGCACTACCTAAAAAAAATGTCAGGAGCCGCCACTGAGTTGAAATACCAAAAGATTCCAAGAAATGGGTGCAAGTGCAGAACAAGAGTATGTTATAGAGTTTACAACATGACATAACTTAAAGAACATAACATATGACATAAAGAAAGCCAAGAAGAGCTAGCAGTTCCACATAAATTAAGCTAGGTAAACAGGAAGTGATGCAGTATGACTGCAACCCATTACAACCAGAACGGTGTAAAGGGCACTGATTACAACCACCAAATGATTGTGTTTTTTCCCCCATTTGTTTGTAAATGGTTGAACCTCAATAAAGTTCTGGAAAAAGAAAAGAAAACACCAAATTATCTCAATCCTGTTTGTTTCACCATTTGATAAAACAAGAAGAAAAAAGTTTCAGTTCAATTTATTTATATAGCGCCAGTCATAACGCATATCATCTTAAGGCACTTCAAAGATACAAACCAATAAGAATCCAATTCTTTGTAATACAATCATCTGAAATGAATACTACAGCTAGATATTTTTGATATAATGAAAAAGAATGAATGTAAGAAATTTGACTAAATAAAACATTTTTCCTTGAAATGAAATTACAGTAATCACATGTAATAAAAGTCTTAACTGCAGCTCAAAGCTGAGACACAGATCAGACCAATCAGTAACCATGAGGTGGGAAAGTGAATTTTGCTATCCTATAAAAACTGGGTTGACCAATAAGAGTAGGAAGTACCAGTTATTAGAAATCAAGACAGCTGATGGTCATTATATGATGGCAGATTTTTACATCTATATATTAGACTGTTCATACAGTGTGGAACAATAAAAGTAGGCATAGTGTTTCAGTTTTGTCACAACTAAAACATCGCAAAAAATATATATGTTTGAAAGGGGAAGTATAAAAAGTGGAGCCATCAGTGGTTCCACTGGTAATTGGAGCACTCAGAGCCTCAGTAGATTCAATAGATTCCAGAAACAACATAAAAAAATCTGTCTCACTGAAGATCATAGAAGAATGTGTTCCAATGACCGAGTAAGATATTGTGTTGCACCTTTAGGCTCCCAGGCCTCTGATAGAGTACCCGAGCTTGAGAGGGTAACAACCCACATGGAATGAAAAAAAACTCTTGTTCTGGGTCAAAACTCGCTTGACCACACATCCAAAGAAATGTGGCATAATGCATAACTACAGAAGTTCAGACAATGCAGTTATACTATGCCGTAGCAAATGGCCTACATCCTGAATCCTGCCGATAAAACCCTCTTAACAATGGAGATGGAGGGAGGGAGGGAGATGTGGCCTAAGAACAGGCCTCAACCTGGCAGCATATTTGTCTACAAGGTCTATCAGATATGGCCTCATTTCCCTGGAAACTATCTTCAACCACCCTCCCACTTGAGTCCTTTTTAAATTAATCAAATTATTGGTCAGCCCTTATATGTTTTCCAAGTTCTGTGCATTTCCAATAATTTTTCTCCCAATTTTGAGATTACAAGTATAGCAAGAGAGAGTTTAGAACAATGATCTGTCAGATTAATGATAAAAGAAAAAAATGCTTTCATACCACATTCATGGTGTCATCCTAGACTGGAATTAATGTTATGTTTTCTCTCTTTGCTTTTCTAATCTTGTATGTCTGTATGGCAGTGATGTACTATCTTTGAGAGAGCGCAATTTAGCAGGATATAAAATCCCCCTGATTGTATCCAACGCAACACACGCTAGCACACAATATTCGTCAAAACATTTGGCCTTCATGCATTCTTTCTTCCTTATTTTCCTGTCTTCATCTTCATATCACGCTAGATCCCTACCTCCTTACCTACGTCTTTGTCCGCCTCCTACTCCCTGGAAATACCAAGAATCAGAGAATGAGCATCAAAAATACACACTGACGGAGACCTTTTATCAAGATATCATTCAGTTTGATGTCTGTGAACTAAGATTAGAATATAAGTAGAACAAATACCTGCAGCCTTGGAAAACGATGACATTGTCAAGAGACCATATCTTCTGAAAACAAGAGGCGGATCAACAATCTTTAGATATGAGCAGCCAGAGGTTTTCATGCTACAGTCAAGTTTGGCTTGTCGCCACAAACGGATTAGCCACCTGGAGAATTTCTTACATTATCATAATGTACGAGTATGATAGTTGTGTCATACTTACTGAGATGAACATAGAAGAGTGCCTTGATAGACTTGATGGATTTGTTTTGAAATTTCGGTGCCTCTAAAATGTCTATTGATAATAAGTCATGTCAAATAGCTTGTACATGAATCAAAGCTGAGTCTTAATATAACCAGCAGCTTCCCTTTGATACTAGTGACTTGTTAATTTAGAGAAAAAATTTGAGTCTTTTTTCATTTAACACAAAGCTTCATGTTGTTAACTTGGGACTTCAGTTGGTACTTGACAGTCTTTTTATTTCACATAATGCAAGATAGAAAAAGAAAGCAAAGCAACAGTCATATAAAATCATGTAAAAAGGAATGTTTTGAAGGAGATGCTAACACACTTCCCAAATCATTCAGGGTCCAGAATAGAGTTGAAACTGATTCCAAATTTTCCAAATTAGACAGAAATCAGAAGGGAGCGAGTAAAATTATTGAGGGATTAAGTGCCTTGAGATGACGTCAGTGGTGATTTGGCAATGTATAAATAAAACTGAACTGAACTGAGTTTTTTTTATCAGATTTATTGTCATGCACACATATGTACACACGAAATTTGTCCTCCGCTTTTAAACCATCCAGGTTGGCACCTGTTTGACACACATGCACAGGGTCACACTGGAGCGGTGGGCAGCCATGAAGCAGCCAGAAGGTGCCCGGGGAGCATGGGGGTACGGTGCCTTGCTCAAGTAGGGGATTATTTAATGTTTTTCAGAGGTTCTCTGGCTGAGGACTCTCAGTGTTTGTTTTCATTCATACACAGGTAAAGAAGATGTGCATTTTCCACAAAGTCAAGGCATGGTTGAGAGAATTAATGGAACCTGGAGCGTCAACGTTGATATGATCTGTGAACTGTTCCATGCATTGGGTTTTTTTGCATTAAAGTGTTAATGCTGGCATTCTCATGCACCAAAGCTGGGGGTAGCCTTTTAAAGGACCCCTACTTGAGACACTGGGGATTATTTTGAAAAAGATAAAAGAGCTGATTACTTCTACACGATTGATTTAATATCAGGTTTCAAACCTTCCCACTAACACGTCTAGTGGGATCTTCACACAGAGTTTGCTACTGCTAGTTTTGTGCAACATGGCAGGATATTTATCAGATTTGGATGATGTGGATGACTAGCCTGGAAAACCAGCGCCAACTGCTGGACGGCAAAATGTTTTGCCTGCGGTTGGGTCTGGCCTCGAACCACTTTTCATTTTGAAAATACTGCCCTGAATCTGGCAGATGGCAACTAAACCAATCACAACGCAGAGATGTGTTTTGAATCAACGCGGGCGGGGCAGAGGGTTCTGGTGCGGGGTTTTGAGGGAGTGACGACAGAGCAGTGCGACGTTGGGCAGTGGAAGCGAACATAGACATCATATAGAACACTAGACTGAGCATTGGCTGCTGAGACGCGAGGAAAAACGGCCGCCATCTTGGAGTGGTGAACGTCAAGCTCACGATAACGTTTGTCATTGAATTTGCAACTAGAGACTTGTCAAGATGCCTGGCTGGTGTTCAGCATACAACTGCTCAAACGAGCGAACCAAGGAAAACAGAAGTCGTGGGATTACTTTTCACAAGTAAGATTTAACATTACCGTACTATTGAATCTATTTGTTTTACCAGAGTGTTGTAGTATAAAAAGATGCTCCTGAGGCCGTGGCTAGCTAGATTAGCTCACAAGATGAATATGAATGGCTTGATGATATGATAATGAAATTAATGAAAATGAAAACATGACATAGGCTACTTGAACAACAAAGTAATAGCGGAGGGCAACGGCAGAGTAATATTGGCGTATTAACACTATGCGACCACATCGTAAATGAATGACAGATGACAGCTGAGAGCTGACAGCTCAGCATCAACCATAGCATCCTATTATATAAATGGCTTGAAATTAAGGAAATGAAAACATGACATACTTTAACAACAAAGTTTAAAATAAAGATAAACAATAAAAAACTGTACAGCATTTTATGAACTTCATTTTAGGCGAATGTATGCTAAGGTTACTGAGTCGTATCACTGTTGATATGGGTGGTGGGGTGCGTGCATTACATTTGTGACTTGATTTCACACTTTTTTCCATGGGTTCCGTTGTCTACAAAAATTGCACATCGTTGGTGATGGGCAGAAACCTCGTATCTTTTACATTATCACATTGCATTATACTTGGCAAACACCTTTATCAAAAGTGACCTACAATCAAGGAAAACTATTTCGATTTATATTTAAACGCTTAAAAAAGGGAAAAAAAATGGACATACAAGTTTTCAACCTGTCACTAATGACATCACATGGTGCTTTCAAGAGGAGTCTTGTTTTGCTATGATCAGAATAATGAATGTTTTTGTTTTTCCAATTGCAGGTACCTGTCAGTCATGGGGTTTGTTATAAACATTGACACACTGATGCTGATGATTCCCGAACTGCTCCAGGTTCAGAGAACCAGAAAAAGTAAATGTATTGCCAAAGCATAAAATATAATGAACATGTAATGATTAATTTATACACATTGTTTTTGCTGCAATAAAGTGCAGTGTGTCTGAGGGACTTGTTTTGAGGTGCATCCAAAATTGTAGTGCTCTTTTTTGTATATTAATGGCCAGTGGATATCTTCCCTATATATATATATATATATATATATATATATATATATATATAAAAAAATTGTGGGGAAAAAAAGAAGTGTGAAAAAAAACAATATTGTAATGTTGAAGGTCCGTGTATGATTCACTTAAGAACTAAAAATAAAAATAAAATGAAAAAATGACTCGTTATCTCATTGTTTGTTTTTCAAAGGTGAACCATGAACTATTAATGACTCATGTAGGCCTATATTGTGTTACGTTATGCCAAGTATGAACAATAAATTCCGCCAAACCATGTTTTTTTTTTTTTAATCAGTGCTTCACGGATGACATTGACAACGCATAAACACGAGTGTTATTCAGCGATATATTATTAATTAAATGTGCTGACTGTTCATTGCTCCTATCAACCCGGTTATACTGAATGGAGCGAATCACCACTCCAATATGGCGGCCCTGCGTTATGTTCGGCCCAAGAGCGGTTACGCTCGTTGCTCAGTCTAGTGTTCTATATGATGTCTATGGAAGCAAAAGAACAACAAGAAAGATGGCGGCGGCAATGGAACAGCGCTCGTTTGATTCAGCCTTGGCATCAGTTTTGGAAGAGTCCCTTCCCACCAAAGTTTTCTGTCGCGCTTACTACGTCACATTCAGTTGCGCTGATTGGTCAGAGCGTTGGCCTATAGGCACAGACACGCTTTGAAAGACAACGGGTTGTGCTCATCAACAATGTTCCGTTGTATCCATTGATCGGAGCCAGACTAAATTAGACATCCAATCCATTTAGGCTGGTTTATCAGGCTAGTGGATGACAACTTTGAGTACAATGGAGTGAATGAGCTGTAGTTCACTCCCGTTATATGGATATATAACATATAATACATATACTATAGGGATATACGCAGATCTCGAGTGATACCAAATTTCACCAAACTGTTATCGGTGAGTAGAGGAACGTATTTTATGCCATAAATAAGGTTCAGGTTAAAAAAATTTAAAAAAACTTTCCCTTTAAGTAAAGCAGAAAATACTGAAGGTAGAGTTGCTCTGAGTAAGGTAAAGCACAGTGCTTTGGCCTAATTTATGTCAATGAAAAACAAAAAGTATCCTGTGCAATTTGGCTAACATTCCAACACTGCTCAGAACAAAGAAAATTATCACAAAACAGTGATGAGGAGAAAAGTGAGAGAAGCAAGGCTGAAAAGATCTGGGGCCTTAGGTCAAAGTATGCATGTAACGGTAATCGATAACCAACCAAAGATTTGATATCTAGACACTACAAATTCAATGCTGCCAGCGTGGTACCATGATAGGATGCCACCTGTGCAACAAGTCCAGTCATGAAATTTCCTCACTACTAAATATTCCACAGTCAACTGTCAGTGGTATTACAACAAAGTGGAAGCGATTGGGAACGACATCAACTTAGCCACCAAGTGGTAGGCATCGTAAAATGACAGAGCGGGGTCAGCGGCTTTCCATGGCCGAGCATCCAAGCCATACATCACCAAGTGCAATGCAAAGCGTCGGATGCAGTGGTGTAAAGCACGCCGCCACTGGACTCTGAGCAGTGGAGACGTGCTCTCTTCACCCCAGGGGTAAATTCTTGGACCTCTTCTTTTTAACTTGTATAATGCTCCCTTTGGGTCAGAACTGCAGAATTGCAGAACTTTAACATCAATTATCACAGTTATGCAGACGATACACAACTTTATGTGTCTCTGTCACCAGATGACTGCAGCCCAGCAGACGTACTGTGTCAGTGTCTGGAGGAAGTAAACACCTGGGTATGAGAGAAGTTTCTACAATTAAATGAAGACAAAACTGAGATCATTGGGCCTCATGCAAGAACCGTTCATACGCACAGATTTGTTCTTAAATCGTCCGTACGAGTGATTTAAAAGAATTTGCGCATTCACCAATCTTTTCGTATTTTACGTTTTCTTTCAGGTACGAACAGAATTTAAGAGTGATCCAGACCTGTCGTAGGAGTTTCGTAAAATAGTCCGCTGTTATTCAAATCAAGTTTGCTTGACTAATGGATTGTATATTTAATTACTTTGAAGAAAACATAAATAAATATACATTATACCCCATAATTATGCTGACATTATTCTGTTTGACTTAAATTATGCACTAATTGAAGGTTCATTTGAATCTGTATATAACAAGGTCAATGGGAAGTGTAACCAGCGGCTACTTTTGGATGCCTTAGTGCGTCAGGCTCTTGAAGAGACCGTGTGGAGACAGACGAATGGCTGACATCGCGATTAAGATTCCCAAGGACTGTGCCGCAACAAATATTCTTTTTTTTTTTTTTATTATTAATTCATTTTTATTTATATAGCGCCAAATACAACAAATGTCATCTCAAGGCACTTGGATAATAAAGTCCAATTCAAGCCAATTGGAATTCAATTAATTGTAATCATAATTATTCATAAAATAATCCAATTCGTTCATATAGAGCCAATTCAAAAACAATTTCCTAGCTAAGGAAACCAACAGATTGCACTGAAACTTTTTTCTTTTTCAGTGCACTGGACCAGTGCAGCTTGCTAGAGCCACAACTCCAGAGAGAAACACGGCGATCAAACCCAATTCCACCACACGCCCAGGTCCTCACCACCCTTGGATTTTTGGCCACTGGAACCTTTCAGAGGGAGATTGGAGACAAATCGAGGGTGTCCCAGTCCTCTGTGAGTCGTGCGCTCCCCTTGGTCATCAAAACTCTCATCAGTTTATCACTCATGGTACATCAAATTCCCACGTACCGCTGTCCAACAAGTACAAATTAAGAGGGACTTTCATCCCGTGGCTGGACAGCCAAACATAATTGGAGCACGAGACACATATACGCATCAAAGCACCCGTGCTGTTGTGGAGCGCACTGAGCTGAAGGCCAGGTGGGTGTGTCTCGATACAGCGGGGGGGGGGCAAACTGCTCTGTAGCCCAGAGAAGGCATGCCAGATTTGCGCAATATTGCCATGAACGAGGGTCTCCTACTACCTGAACCAGCCCAGGCAGACCAGAAGGTGTGGTGCCAGAAGACCCCCCTCATGGACCACCCCATCAAAGAGCCATCATGATGAGGCAACAACTGATTGCACGGCTCCAGGGCGAGAAGTTGTTTTCTTTTAAGCCATTTTCATATCAAACCATTTTTTTTTTATTTCGGTGACATTACGAACTACAGGTGACATGGTATTAACAGCACTCGTAATTGCTTCCCATTTCTTCGCTTTAGCAGGTCCCGTAATTCCACTGCTGACACTGCTAAAAATGACAGATTTTCCTTTTTGTATCTCTGAAAGCAGAACTGCAATCTCAGAGCGCCTAAAGTTGTTCTTTTTGCGCTTTGATGCCATTCTCATGACTCAACATTTCCTGGCACATGAGCGAGGAAGCACAGCTCCTTATATGGTATCATTTTGGGTGTGGAGTATGCAAATTTACTATTGTCGTGCACTTAAATACGCACGGGTGATATTCATAATTTACGCAGGTCGTTTACACACTTTTTCCGAAGTTAAGAGCGCTTGTTGAATCTGACGTAAGAGAAATTTAGAATATTAATACAAAAATGTTCTTGCATGAGGCCCATTCTGTTTGGTAGCAAAGAGAAGAGGGTCAGCGTTGGTAAATATCTTGAGACTCGGGACCTTACAATCACTGACCAAGTTGGTAACCTCGGAGTGTTGATAGACTCAGATCTGACTTTCAGCAGCCACATCAAAGCTGTCACCAAGGCAGCTTTTTACCATCTCAGAAACATCAACAGAATTAAAGGTTTCCTCTCCCAAAAAGACCAGGAGAAACTCACCCATGCATTCATCTCCAGTAGACTCGATTACTGTAATTCTCTTTTAACTGGACTTCCCAAAAAGAGCATTAAACATCTGCAGCTCATTCAGAACGCTGCTGCTAGAGTTTTAACCCGGACTAAGAGATCTGAACACATCACACCAGTTTTAAAAGCTTTACACTGGCTTCCAGTCAGTCACAGAATAGATTTTAAAAGCCTATGGATGGTTTACAAATCCCAGAACGATTTAGGCCCAAAATACATCTGTGATATGTTCAGAGAATATAAACCCAGCAGAGCTCTTAGATCCAAGGACTCAGGTCAGCTGGTCCAGTCCAGAGTCCAGACTAAACATGGAGAAGCAGCATTTAGCTGTTATGCTGCAAACAAGTGGAACAAACTGCCAGTGGAGATTAAACTTTCACCAAATGGAGACATTTTTAAATCCAGGTTAAAAACATTTCTTTTGTCATATGCATGAAATGTGCACGATATCAGGAGGTGGGCTTGGCTCCGTAGTTCCAGTGAATGGAACTCTGAATGCTTCAGTGGATGCAGTTTGTTTTGCCTGGATAGCAACACATTCGGGAAAAGTTTTGGATTTGTTTGCTTCACAGACGACAGTTTCATGAGCAAGGTCCAGTACAGCGCCAGCTTTGCGGAGAGATCTCTAAATCACTAAAAAGGCATAAATCTGAACACTGAGTTGCTCACTCAAGTAATTGCACCATTGCAAATACTGAGCATATTTACAAAACTAAAAGGAAGAACTGGATGTCTTGTGTTATTATGCTTGAAAATGTAGTGTTTTTGTCAAAGTGTTTTCTTTTTAATGTGTTGCCATGGATTCCTAGCTGGCAACTGGAGGAGTGCGCATTCATGAGCAATCATCATCCCCTTCCCTTGGCAAACCTCCAGGAATTCGATTATTCACTTTAGATAGATCCTCTTCTTTTTTGTAAGAGGCTTCCCCCAAGAAAAAGGCTCCCAAGATCAAGAATTACATGACTAGAAATGATCATGTCCACTTTGATATCAGAGCTGAAATAAAAATAATCCCATTCCATGCATGCAACTCATACACACTGTGTTGTAATTAGGTTTTTATAGCTATTCATTTATCAATGTAATTATTTATTTATTTTTACAGCTGTTTTGATGAGATTTGATGCATTTGTGGCAGTCTGCAGCTTATTAGAAGTAATTGTATCTCACAGGCTCTGATCAGGTGAGTTTTGTCTGTGGATACTCCGGCTCCCTCCCACAATCCAAATACACGGATTTTAGCTTAAGTGGTGATTATAAGTTGCCTGCACATGTGAGCGTGCTTGGTTGCTTGTCATGTTTGTCTCTGTGTTAGCCCTGCTACGAACTGGCTAAATGTGTTTGCCCATATGGGTTTCAAAGTGCAACTTGAGGGGTTAGGGTTACCCTAAACCTTAAATTATTCCAAAGGCAAGACAGATAAACACATCACACAAAGTAAAAGAATGTTCACATTCAAATTGGCTAAATGCAAAGTCCAACTAAAGCCACACAGAGACTTGAAGCCCATATGGGCAAGCACAGGTGGGGCCACCGTGGAAACTGCGGACAAACCCACATGGGACCCTTATCTGCAGCCCAAATTTAAACCTTATTTAAACCACATGGACATGCTGGCTGGGCGCAAGAGCCAGTTTGTGACACTAGGGATCGGCACGGCCTTGATTCTCCCTAGGTATAATCCAGATGTGCCGACTGTGGTGAAATGTTTCACTGGAATTAGGGACAACTACAGAAATACAGTTTTCCACACCAGCAGTTATGCTTCCTTGTTCTTTGCCAAAGTGAAACATCATGAATGTAAGTAAAAGGCAAACCCCTAATCCTAACTATTAGTAGCAGGGTTCCCGCGGGGTCTTAAAAAGTCTTAAAAGCATTGAATTTATGAATTTGGAAATAATACCTTAAAAAGACTTGAAAAAGTCTTGAATTTGATATCTGGGTCTTAAAATTTGTGCAGTAACTTCTCCGTATCACATTCTCCTCAAACGTTTCATTTGTCAACAAGGCTACTATTATTTTGAAAAGCCTAAATAACGTAGCCTAAATGAAGAGTGGCGGAACCAATCATTGAGAACGCAATGCTGCCCCTACAGCTCCGCCCCGGGTCCGATCACATTGCTACAGCACTGACACAGACCAATTTTAATTTTAACAAATTAAAAAAAAAAAAAAAAAAGTTTTTCTTTGCCGGTAGGTCTGTGAAATAGGCCGAGAAATAGGTATTATTTTTTTTTTTATAAATGGTCTTAAAAAGGTCTTAAAAAGACTTAAATTTGACTTGAAGAAACCTGTAGGAACCCTGAGTAGCCTTTTCTTTAAATCTCATCAAGTAAAAACAGCGAATAAAGAAGGTGACTATCATTATATATTTATCATGAGCATGTCACAGCATGTATTAGAAGCACAATTTACAAAGCGTATTAATTTCATGATTCCAAACTTTTGTATGACAGGTTAGACCTTTTAGAAATAATACATATACATAATAATATGTGATGGAATTTATTCTTTTTTTTTATTTCAAGACTTGAATTGTGATCTAAACTGTTTAAAAAACGTGTTTTGGATCTTGTTTTTATGTTCTTCTTCTTTACGGTCTTGGGTCCATGTGCTGGTCTTTATATTCTTCTTCTGTCTCGTTGTTTTCTCCAAACCACGGCGGGATAGTCTTTTTTTTCAGAAGAGAGGGAATTGTGTTGGGTGGGTTTATGGGGGGGGTTTCAACAGACTGCTGAAATGGCTTTGATCTCCAAGCTGAGTTTTTAGGTTTTGTAGTTCTGCCTGAAATTGAGTCTCTCTCAGGTACGAAATTTGTCGCTGACCATTGATCTCCTGCTCCATTTGTTGTTACAGAGTGTTCTGCTCAGTTCTCAGCTGGTGGATCGTCTGCTGGCCATTCCTTATAGTTTGTGTGTGAGAATGAATTTCATTTTGTAACTGCTGCCTCAGAGCAATGACATCAGTCTCATATTTGATTCTCAGGTCTTGGTATAAACTTTGGAAAGAATACTGTGCTGTCTCTTTCAAAGGTTGTTTCTGGTGCGCCAGTTCCTGCTCCATTTGTTGTTGTAAAGTGTCCTGCTCGGTTCTCAGCTGGTGGATTATCTTCTGTCCGTTCCTTAGAGTTTGTATGTGAGCATTTATTTCACTGTCCAACTGTTGTTTGAGTGCTTCAGCGTAATCCTTCTGAGCAGCAATGTCAGATTCATGCTTTTTTGCTAAGTTCTTGGTTTGAAATTTTCATTTTATTTAGTTCCCCATTTAAATTTGTCTCCATATCTCTTGAGGTTTGTTGTAGGCGTGTAATCTCCACCATTTGTTGTTGCATAAACTGTTGGGCATTCTTCACAGTTTGTGCATGAGCCTTGACTTCCTTTTCCAGCTGTTGCTGATATGCTTCTGCTTGTTTGTTCAGTGCAAGAACATCAGCATCATGTTTTATTTTGAGCTCTTGATGTGCTAACAGGTGGTCCTCCTCATCATGTGAATGCGTCTCCGTCTCCTTTGTAGCTTCTTGCAGAGACGCAGTTTCCTGCTTCATGCGTTGTTGTAGAGCGTCCTGCTCGGCTCTCAGCTCGTTTATTAATCGTTGGTCATCCCTCACAGTTTGTGCATGAGCCTTGACTTCCTTTTCCAGCTTTTGCTCAAACTGTTTTGCCTGCTTACTCAGAACAACAACATCAGTTTCATACTTGCTGCTGATATATTTCAGCTCTGTCTGTAACTGCATCTCTGTGGCTTTTGATTTTTCTTTAAGGAGTTTGATCTCCTGCACCATTTTCATCTTGTCATCTTCTTTCTCAGTGCTCGGGTGCTGCACCACTTTGTCCTTATTAGAATTGACCACATTTTGTAACGCCATGGACTTATGTCACGAGTTTTATGTCATGTTTTGGTTTATAGTTCATGTCTTTAGTTTTTTTTCTCATGTTTTAGGTTCAGGTCTTGTTTAGTTTTCATGTCACGCCACCCTCTCCTTCCCTGCAATCAGCCTCACATCCCTCACCTGTGTTTTCCCCATCAGCTGCACTCCATCTTTAATCATCACCACAGTATTTAGTTTCCAGGTTTCTTTTCAGTTCTTGTGAGATCCTTCCCCGTCACCATCCATGCTACGCCACGTCACAGATAAGTCACAGATAAGTCACAGATAAGTCACAGATAAGTCACAGATAAGTCACAGATAAGTTTCCATGCTTTTGTTTTGTTGTTTCGTTATATATTTTTCCACAGTTTAGGTTTTGTATCCGGCTCAGCCGCGCCTTTTGTTTACCAGCTTTTTGTGAAATAAACTCAGTTTTGCTTTTCATCCTCAATTCTGCATCCGCGTCCTCCCTTCAAACCCAACCTTGCTGACACATTTTCAGGATCTTGTCGAAGTCTCTCAGCCTCCTTTACTACAAGGATATCTGCTTCATATTTTACGTTCAGCTCCTTGATGGAGTTTTTGGCACTTTTCAATTCCTGTTTGAGAGCCTTGTTTTCGTCACTTTCGGCCAGGAGTGCTGTCCACTGATCCTAGGACGATGTTCCTGCTGTGATGAAGAATCTGCTTCATCACAGTTCTGCAGTCTTCGTTCCCTGACTTTTTCTTTTGCCTGGTTTTTCATATCCAACCATTTTTTTCTGTTGAACCATATTAAATCTTAGAGCTTCTGCACACTGAAAAAAGTGACTTTTTGGTGAAGTAAACTCTATTAGAGTAACTGTCATAATTTCTACCTTGTATTTTCAAGATTCAGTAAGAACTAGAGGTTCTTAAGTAAAATTAAACATTTTATTAACGTAATACATGAATTATGGGGGAAGAGTAAGTTTTACTTAGGTTTCCTCATTCAATTTAAATGTTTAATAGTTGTATGTACATAAACCTAGAAATACTACATAAACTTTACTCTGAAAGTGTATCGTTAAAATCTACTAAGTTACTTCATAACAGTAAATACTACAGATATATAAAATTTACTTAATTTGGAGTAAAATTATGTTCCTGCCTATGAAAAACACGTAGAATTTACTTAATTTGTTTAACTAAATATAACTTAAAACGTAGATGTAATTAAGTGGCTGTTACTTAATATCTTCAAAACTGTTGTTTTATGGTAAGTAAAATTTACTTGATACTAGTGAGTGTTACTTGATATTGCAGCATTAAATCTTACTTAAATCATTTGAGTGCAAATACTTATAAAGGGTTTTTTAAGTAAGTTGTTTTTTTCAGTGTTCTCTTTTATAAGCCAATAATAGCCTCTCAGGCTGTGAGATGTGAGGGAAACTGGTGAATATTCACTGACAGTGATTGGATGAGATTTTTTTAAGGTGGCATAAAAAATACATAAACACTTCATGTAAATGATCAGATGCAAGTACTTGATCTTTAATCAAAGGTCTCAGAGAAGAGGTCGGCCTCTAGGTCGTCCTCCGGGGGGGCAGCGGCCTCATCCGTGACTCGGATCTTCTGCTTGACAAGGATGGATCTGGTCATGAGTTTTCTTCCAGTCTAGAAGAAGAGAACATAAAAACCTTGAGACTTAGTACAGTTTTTCAATTACTGAGAAGGAAAATTGATCAATTCCTTGTGTAGCTTTTCCCCTGTTTTAGTGGCCCACATTACATGATGAAGATTTGCTCATAATACAAAACACATTTTATCAAGTGGTGTTCTGACAAAATCCTGACCATTTTCTTGACCTCTCCCAATGATCTTTCCAAGCACTTCTTCAGCATTTCGTTCTGTTTCTCCCTCTCCTGTCTCAGGTTTTCTTCTTTCATCCTGGATTGAGAAAAAAAGCACACAAAAAGAAAGAGGGTTTCCATGTAAAATGTCTGAAAAAGACTGCAGTTAACATCTAAGTTTAACAATTAGAAGCGTTTTCTTAGAATGATCTAATACCTGGACAAAATGGGCTGACTTATATGGTTAACATACTGTATTTAATATACTAACCTGCTCTTCCTTTCACATTCCTTGACATGCATCAGTGCCGTGAAAATTTCTTCAGGGATGCACTCAACTTGCTGTTGCAGAGAAGATACGCAGGACTCAACGCTGCACAGCTTCTCGAAGGTGTCTAGATTGGTAAACTGACTTTCAAAGTAGGAGGAATATACTTTTGCCACATTCTTACGTAGAGCATTCAATATAATCTCCTGTTGGCAGAAATGAAATTTGTTTACTCTCTGCTGTTCTCTGATGAGCTTTTACCCTTTGGGTCTACTATGAAATTTCTTTTTGATCTGAAAAAGGGTAAAAAAGAAAAAAAAAAGAAAAAGGAGGCCACATGTGCAGCACTGTCTGCCTCCTTACATGGTCCTCTGATTTTGATAGTTCGTGGAGCTGAACCCTCTTTCTGAGCATGACAGCTCTCTTCTTTTCTGTGTCGAGTCTGTCCTTCATGTCATTTATTTGCAACATTAGCTTCTCTTCATCCTCTTTCCTTCACACAAACACAAGTTAACATTGAACGTCTGATAACTGCCATGTAACCTGTTTCAGTCTTAAACCCTTCTGGATTGTCACTGATCTTTTGTTTTTGCTCACATTCTTTACAGCCACATGTCTGCGATTTTCCTAATTTTTTTTTAACTTAACATAAACTCGTTTGGCACTGCCAGTTACAGTAATCAGTGCCTTAAGATTCTCACATTTTATTCCCGGTGAACTCAATGGTCTCCTCCAGCATCTTATCCATCTCCGTGGAGTTTTGAATCAAAAACATGATCTGATCTCTCAGCTCCGACAACAAATCCACAACCTGCGAGGGATTAGAGAAGTATAGTCCCAGCTTCTCCTGGAAAAAGAGGGTGAGTGACGCCACACCGTGAGAAAACACTTAAATGGCAAAAGACGTGTTGATCTAGTGAATCTGTGGTTTTAGATTTAGGAAATCTGACCTTATTCCCATCACTGTCACTATCCAGATGGCAATTTGTGACCCTGAAATGCCAAAGAGATCAGGTTCAGGAGAAATGAACATGTAGTGGCAGAATATTTGACATATCTATAGCCTTTTGATTAGTTATACTGTCTGCACTGAAGCTCTTAACCAGTTCTGTTGATTGAATGAAACAAGTCAGCTGTGCTGCTGCAGGGTTGGAACAGAAACCTGCTGCCACACCGGCCCTTTCACGGTTCAGTTTGAGACCCCTGATCTAACACTATATATTCAAGTAGAAGTAAATAAAATGCACATATAATATATATAATATGTTGAGGATTGTGGGTCGTGTTGTCTTCTCACTCTGTGTCGCTGTGGGTTGAGGACTGCATGGACTCGAAGGTGGAAGTCACTGCTCGTTCTGCACTGGACACCAAACCTGTCTCCACACCTGTCACAAATAACAGAATTCACTCTCAAAGCTGAAAACACGTGAGCCTCCACCCATTCAGTTTCAGCTTTGTTGATGTTTATCAAGGGGAAGTTTGAAAGAATTGGTTTTCTACGCATACAAAGTCATGTTGCTCTGAGCAGATCTCCTAAAAAGTAGGGGTTGAACCGAGGCTGCTCTGGTGTTTACCTAAAACAGTTTTTTAAACCGAAAGCATCCCGTTTAAACAGATCTTTTAAGCCAATTAAATTCTTTCCCACTGCCGGTGTTTAAGCTCAGAGCTCTGATGGCTGCAATGTAATCACAGAACTGCCTCCGAGACAAGCCCATAAGCCGCGACAGTGAGAGAGAGGCATTATACCCTCAGCAGGACTGAGGGTGAGCTGCCAGATATTTTGCAAACAGATAAAAATCAATTAATCGCCGTTCCTCTTGTTGAATTGTTGCAGTCGGAGACTTCATGTGAGATGTTACAAATGATAAACGTGACTTTCTGTCATGAAAAAGTCACTTGTGCTCACTGCTGGAGCCTGAGTTCTGCACTGTTTTCTGTGGCTATTAACGCACATCAGAGCCAGAGCATCATTTGACCAGTTGAATGCCAATTTGAATGCCTTCACCATTTCCGTCTCCGCTCAAAAGTCAAATGTTATCAAGTGTTATCTGGTTTTTAAAACACTGTATGAAGGGGCTAAACTCATGCTTTGAACACTTACCCATGCCAACTGAAGGTCCCTTAGGCTCAGAAATCTGCTCCTTCTGGGCATTTCTAGCTTTCAAAGTCTTTGCTTCTTGAGCCTGCCGCCACTCCAAAGGTGACAGCTTTAACAGTATGGTCCTGTAACACTTATAACTATTCAAGACATCCTCAATCTTGTTGAGCTCACTATGAAGAAGAAAGAGCGGGTTTAGATCCATATATAACAGGCTAAAGAAGTTCTTTAAATTAGCAAAGTTTCCCACTTATGGACATTGCAAAGGTATTACGAGTAATGATAAATGTTTCCTCAAATGACCTCTGGATGACATCACTCTTCTCCTGGTTGTCCTTGAACGCTTTTTTGAAACTGACATTCAAGACAAGAATTATTACAAGTCTCAGAAAATAATCACTAAGTCTCTGTTTGGGCATATCAACCAGAACTTCACTGATGCTCACCGGGCTTCGGTGTCCACAGGTTTCCTTTCAATCCGGGTGAGCATCTTTTCCAACATGGATTTATTTGCATCTCTGTTTATTGGAAGCAGTTGCAATTGTTGTTCCTCTGCAATTATCAATTTTTCAATCTTCTTTATCTTGGACCTTTCATTTTGTATATATATCTAAGGATAGAAGTAAAGGCAGCATTACACACACACATACATACTGAGGTTTAAAGCCAGAGATGCAGAAAACTGGCATAGAAATAAAAGGAAACTCTTGATTAAGCAACACCAACAAATAAAATAAACTACAAGTTAGGAGTTGTTTGACTTGCTTTAAGTCTCTCCCAGTTTTTTATGGTTATAAGTAATCAGTAATAAGCTTTTCATTCATTTATCTGTAAGATAATGATTCGAATTTTGAAACTTCTTCTACTTCTCGGGGTTTTAGCAAAAGCTAAACTAGTTGGTGTCACTATGGTGCTTGGTTATTGTGTTTTGGATCCGAGCAGGTTTTCCTGAGAGCCTTGGGCGCAGCCTGGATTGCTCCTGCCACCACACCTGCTCCTCGTTGGTACTCATTAAGACGTCCTATAGGAGCTGCAAGAGCAACCAGTCTTTGCCAGATATTCTCACTATCTTTCGTGGTAAATCGTCTCTCTATATGATTCTTCGCAGAGTTCTCCAAGTGTCTCTGACTACTGCCTTTTCCTCTAGTGTGCCTCGCCTTACCCTGAATATCCCAGCCAGCCATTACCAACAACCTGCCTGCTGGCCTCACCGTGTCTGGATCCCACCCCGACTAAGCTACCACAACTATCTTAGAAACTTTTTACCCTTGTATCTCATTCAGTCTGCAATTGTTTCAGAATTATTTGCCGCTTGTTCTCGGGCCCTGACATATGGACCGTGTCAAACTAAGCGCATCTTTTTGAAGCGAAGTTTGGGTTTCATTCAAGTTTTTGGTGTTTCAGTAGAAATTTACTCAAAAGACATCTGAGAAAACAGGTCTGTCAGGACGTTACTGATTATTCTTTTGGCCACAAAGAAAAACTGAATATTTGGCAGAAATGTGTTCAGCTTGTATTTTCTGTGTGCTCAGGATTATTTTGTAGAGACCGGGCTGCCCCATATACACCGAGAGGGTCTCTGCAAAATGAGAAACTTCGGATTTCACATTGAACTCATGAATAATTATTCTTTTGATCTGTGTTTTGATTTGATTCAAGATTGTTTTTTTTTTTGTTTTTTTTATCAAATAGAATCTTAATCCCATGGCCAATTTAGTGCTTCCACTGATCTGCATTGTAGGACTGCTGTGTCCCCCCAGCCTGTTCAGCACACCTTCATGAATATCAGACCCTGTCTTTAACCCTATAAAATATTGTTGCCTCTTTAATTTACCTTTTGACATGCTTTCTTCTGTTCAATGCTGAGGATTTCCTTTTTCATAGAAGCTGCTAAGAACGGGAAAGATTTCAATCCAGATTTGCAAGATTGTAAAACTGTTACATTTTACTGGGCTTCCTGCTCTGTTTCCACCCACCGGGAGCACCGAGAGCAGACATCTTCTCCTTTGGACCAGCTTGTGCACGTTTAGGGAGAGGCATGTTTTTCATCTTCTTTTTCTTCTCTTCCATCGTCAATGCTGTTGTCTTCTCTGTTCAGACTTTTCAAATCTATATGCATAACACATGAAAACAAACATTTCTTTTTTGATTTGTCCTTACCTGGCCACCGTTCATGGTTCTGTATCAAACTTATGATCCAAAAACACACACACATATATTTCCGCCTACATTTCTCCACTGCTGCCACCAAATGAAAAATGTCCTTATCTAAACAGCGTTAGCTGCACGTTTTAGGAATACATAGAATAAAAACGGCCTGAATATATCCTCTGCTTCTTATTTAAGAACCATTGCACTTTGACACGGGGCTGCACGCTGGTGTTGTGGTTAGCAGAGTCGAGAGGGTTCCAGGTTCAATTCCCAGCTGTGAGGAGTTTGCATGTTCTCCCCGTGTATGCGTGGGAACTCCGGGTACTCCGGCTTCCTCCCACCGTCCAAAAACATGCATGTTAGGTTAATTGGTGACTCTAAATTGACCCTAGGAGTGAGGGTGAGTGTGGATGGTTGTTTGTAACCGGTGACCTGTCCAGGGTGCACCCTGCTTCTCGTCCAATGACAGCTGGGATAGGCTCCAGCCCCCCCCGCAACCCTAAACTAAAATAAGCGGGTATAAAAAAATGGATGGACGCATTTTGACAGGTAAAAACAGACCTTGTTGCGGAGATCAAATCTCAAAGCTTCTTATTGGTTGGTGTCACAGCTTAAAAATGGCTGAATATTTACAAAAACATTACCTTCTTGAGTAGCAAGTGGTCATAAAGACATCACAGGCTTATAATAGTGTTAGCCTTAGCTAGTATGTCGACTTGGCCATGACAAACACACTCCTCTTTTATACATTCTGATATTTAAATGTAATACAACTAAAATGGTAATAAGCACTCTGACCTTTCTCTTTATCCTTCTTGAACTTTTACCACAACCCAGGCGAACGTTAGTCTTTAAACCGTTGTCCACTAAACCACTAAAGTTCCATCCTGGGCACATGTTTAAAAACCGGTTTAAACCTGAACGTTGAAGTGATCTTATAGACAAACTTAAATCATTATATTGTGAGACCACTGAAAGATCAGAATGTAATGCTTCTAAACTTTTCAGTTTATTACTGTTTTAATTTGTGTTTTTTCTTTTTCTATTTGATCTTTACTAGTTTGGAGTTTTGTGGGAGAGTCAGCATTGAAACTGCTTTAGCACTGTGGTAATACACTGTATCTGCAGTATGCATATGTTCATTGTGTATACTTTATCGCTTTATTGTTTTAAGCACTTTAGGTCCACTTTGATGTACTTAAATGTGTTTTATAAGTTAACATTACCTTGACTTCCTGTCTTCCTGTAGCAAGATTTGGCATTCATGCTAAATGTTGCTACTTTTAAGCTCATGATTCATGTACAATGCAGATTGCATTGTTATAGGTGAATTAAACATTGTATCTGTAAAACAAGCAATGCCCATGTAATAACAGTGAGTTACTGTTTTTTTTTCTCTGAAACAATAGCGGGGAAAACTGAGAAAAAAGTCAAACACATGAGACAAACATTTCTGATCTCTGATTGGTATGGAAGAAGCTCAAAAGCTGCACATGGTGTACTTTCAGAGCTAAGAAGATTTTGCAAATATTGTATTTAGAATATTTAATTTTATTGCTGAAAACAGTGGTTTTAGAAGTCAGAAAATTGATCAAAAGTGACAATTTGTGCTTCTGTTTTCTGTATGACACAATAAATTTAGTATCTTTCAAGTCTTGGCTGTAGCTCAAACTAATTTTGTGACACTTCTGGTTATTCTAACAGATCCCAAAGACCAAAGCTCAACCAAATTAAACACATCAGGCAACATTCAAGGTGTTTTTTAGGTCCAAGGTAACTTTAAAGGGACACTGTGTAATATATTAAGTCATTTATTAGCTCAAATCAACATATTCATTCATAAATTAGTCCTCATTGGTGTAAAATTATCTCTGTCAACAATCTCACTTATCCTCCTGAGTGAAGAATCACTTGTCTGTATCTACATAGAGCGGGCAAGCTCTATGGAGGCTGCCATGTCCTTCCAGTACCAGTGCCGAGAGGGATATAAAGCACTTCAAATTGCATTTTCCCCAACGCCTGGCCTGTAAGCGGATATTACGTCATTTTGACGTCACGTTTGCACGCAGGTATAAACAGAACCAGTCTACGGCATTAGACATTCTCTGGTATAAACCAGCCTGAACGGCCTGCACTTTTGTTCGCAATGGAAGACCATAGTTATGCCACGCCACTGGAGAAGGGATCCTCGTTGCCAAAAAAGCGAAAATGAGAATCTTGACACATACCGCCTGCCGTAGTTCAACAAGTTGCAACGCACATTTGAAAACGCGAGGCGCTAGAGAGCAAATTCATTCGACTTTGCTAAATAAAATTGCACATTTGAAAACGCGAGGCGCTAGAGAGCAAATTCATTCGACTTTGCTAAATAAAATTGCACCACTAGATGCAATTGCACCCTACCGCCGGTAGGTAATATTGTTGTATAAACGTAGCTCTGAGAGAACAAGACTACCTGTGACATATTCAAACTTTGTCAAGAAAAACAAATTGACCAGCTTAATAATTACATAACAGAAAAATAAATTAAGGTATTGCTAATCAACCAGAAAGTGTTGTTAACCTCTCACTGTTTTAAAGTATTTTGTTTTTATTAAGTTAATTATTTGTTCATCACGGTCTGAATCTCAATCTAAAATCTGGCCTTGTAAAAACCACATCTGCATGAAATAAAAATCTTCTCAAGTCAGCCACTTCATTGTTCTCAGACACATTCAACCAGTCATAGTTGTTAAATTAAGCTACTTAAATGAAGGACAAACTAATAGAAAGGAAAACACTATATCTGAAACTGTGACTACATTTATTTCTGGGAAAAAAATGTCCCCTAATGAGGGAGAAAAAAATGAAGTCTGGTATAACATTTCTGCTCATGCTGGGAAACACTAAAATAATTAGTAAAATGACTTTGCTATAATATGAGCGTTACTGTAGAACTGATTTCCCTGCCATGGTCATCTAGCCTAGAAATCTAGACGCCCCTAGTGGCCGCAAATGGAATTTGCTCCGGGGCTAGTCTAGTCACTTGCGGTCGTTTTGCAACGTTCCAAATCAAAACTTGATCGAGCCAATCAAATCGTGAGGAGCGGGGTCGGAGGCCGGGCTACCTAGTGACGACAGAGGTGCGACGTTTCAGTGTGTAGTTCCAGAGAGAGGTAAACAAAAAAAAAGTTCCATTAGCTAGCTCTCTTTAGCTTTATAGGGAAACGAAGTAAACTTACATCTGAGAGCAATCCCCAGTCAATTGCGAGCATGATGTACCGAAGACAGCGGGCCGATCTTCGTCTCAGAGCTGACAAAACTCTCCGGTAAGGCATTTGAACGGTCAAATTCCGTTAACGGGACGAGAGTAGTCAAAACGGCTAAACCGGAAGTGCGTTTCTCACTGCGGCTAGCTTTAGCAGCGCCGAATTCGTGGGAACAAAATTGTAAATAGCCGGTATTTTGTCAGATTTTCAACACCTTGGGGATCTAAACGACTACTTTCTCGCCTGAAAATGTTTCAAATGTTGCTAAAGTTTACAGAGTTTAGAGCTTAAGAGAAATCAGCTTTTCAGGCCATGGACTACAAACCACAATGTAAATTCCGTCGCGTTGACCACGTAAAACTTCTTCATCGCTCTGATTGGTTGTTGCGCCATCCTATTGCGTGGCGTTGAACTTGACAGATAGCCGTTTATCCCGCCCACACTGCTATCCACCGTCACTAGACCCATGTACAGCTTTATGCTGTACGGGTCTGGCTTGCTAGGCTAATGGTCATCATCTATTCACCACCTCTTAGAAAAGGTTAGGACAGAAATATAGCATGTGAAACATGGATGGAGTTGGATGGACATTTTTGTGAAACTTTTCCTCCCTTTAAAAGTGATGGTAAATCATTTCAAATCATTAAAAAAATGTCCTTCTCTTTCAAACTTAACTACTTCAGCATACTTTCAGCTAGAAACACCATTCAAACTTTAAAATGTTCACAAGACATTCAGCTATTACTGCATGAAGCAGCTTTTTAAAATATTCAGACAATTTTGAACCATCACATTTTAAACATTTAGTAAACTCCTTGTTTATTTCTGAGTTAATGCATTCCAAGGACATGGAGTGTTTACATGTTCACTCAACTGACAGAGTGGAAGAATACAGAAAGTTAAAAAAAGTTTTTAACCTGTCACTGTTTCCAAAATCTTTAAGCCACAGAAATCATTTTAGCATTAAAAAATTGGAAAATTTGTCCTCGTTCAGCCAATGTGACTTTCATAGCCTTCAGAAATGTACTTTTTGAATTAAAAGCCTCTGAATCACAGCAGTACCTTCCAAGTGCCAACCCAAACTTCTCCTGCCTTCATCCTTCTCCAGCTCCTTTAAAAAAATGCCTTTCAGACCTTTTGAAAATTCAGCAAATGACTTTCTTCTAAATATTCATTTTTTTCTGCATTGTTTCTCTTCTGTCTGAATGTTTTCACTTTTGGTTTTGCATTTGTCTTCTCTTTTCTGCCTTCTACCAGCTCCAGGTCCTTTAAAAAATGCCTTTCAGACCTTTTGAAACTTCAGCAAATGGCTTTCTACCAAATATTAAAATTTCTCTGCATTGTTTCTTCTCTTTCTGAATGTTTGCTGCGCAAACTGCCAAAAACTACCCTATTTTGGAGGCCTCATAACTCAGCCATACAACAAAACATGAATTAATGGGACACTTACCAGTTAGAAGAAGCTGATTCTCTGACTGCAGTCTGTAAATTTTTCTTTGTGGTCTTCAGGTATCTTCAGGTATCTTCAGGTAACTTCAGGTAACTTGTTGATGCGATGAAGTGTAAAGCTTCAATGGCAGCTGAAACATGTGTAACCGGGTGGTAAATACATTTGAAAGTAATCAACACTTTCAAACGGCACATTCTGGAACCCAGTGATGGAAATTCAACCAGAAGACTTCACAACTTGTTACCACGGTAACCGTTAGTGGAACTATATGAATATGCATAGTTGAAAATGTAATTCAAATTCAATTCAAATTCAAATTCAAAAATACTTTATTTATCCCAGAGGGAAATTAAATGTTGATGTAGCTCAATTAAATCAAAGAGTTATTATAGATGCTGATGGCTGTGGGCAGGAAAGATTTCCTGTAGCGGTCCGTTTTGCATCCAAACTGAAGAAGCCTTTGACTGAAGAGACTCTGTTTTCTGATAACAGTCTCATGGAGAGGATGTTCAGGGTTGTCCATAATTCTCTTGATTTTATGCAAAATCCTTCTTTGCATTATTGTCTCCAGAGGTTCCACAGTCGTCCCCAGAACAGAACCAGCCTTCCTTATCAGGTTGTTGAGTCTTTTTAGGTCCCTGGTTCTGATGCTGCTGCCCCAACAGATGACGCAAGAGGAAATGACGCTCTCAACAACAGACTTGTAGAAGATCTGCAACATCTTGTTGCAAACCTTGAAGGACCTTAGCTTCCTCAAGAAGTACAGTCTGCTCTGTCCTTTCTTGTAGATGGCTTCACTGTTGTGTCTCCAGTCCAGTCTATTGTCCACATGAACACCAAGGTATTTATATTCCTCAACCACCTCCACTTCTTCTCCCATGATGGAAACAGGGTTTGATCTGACCCTGTTTCTCCTGAAATCTACAATCATCTCCTTTGTTTTGTTAACATTCAAGATGAGATGATTGTTCCCACACCATGCCACAAAGCGGTCCACCAGCTCTCTGTACTCAGCTTCTTGTCCATCTCTGATACACCCGACAACTGCAGAGTCATCTGAATATTTCTGTAGATGACAGGAGTCTGACTTGTACTGGAAGTCTGAAGTGTACAGAGTGAAAAGGAATGGTGAGAGTACAGTCCCCTGTGGTGCTCCTGTGCTGCTGATCACCTGGTTAGACACACAATTCTTCAGTCTGACAAACTGTGGTCTGTTTGTCAGGTAGTCATTAATCCAGGTGATTGTTGAGGCCTCCACCTGAGTCTTCTGGAGTTTCAGACGAAGCAGATCAGGCTGGATTGTGTTAAATGCACTGGAGAAATCAAAGAACATGATCCTCACAGTGCTGCCTGCTTTGTCCAGATGACAGTGGGTTTGTTGAAGCAGGTGTATGATAGCGTCTTCAACTCCAACTCCATGGCGATAAGCAAACTGCAGGGGGTCCTGATATGTGCTGGTTTGCTTACACAGGTGGGTCAACAGGAGTCTCTCCAGGACCTTCATGATGTGGGATGTCAGGGCAACAGGTCTGTAATCATTGATGTCTGAGGGGTGAGTTTTCTTTGGTACCGGAACCAGACAGGATGTCTTCCACAACAGTGGTACCTTCTCTTGGGTCAAGCTAAGGTTGAAAAGGTGTTGCAGAATCCCACAGAGCTGCTCTGCACAGGCCTTCAGGACTCTGGGGCTGACGCCATCTGGACCTGCAGCCTTGTTCCGGTTCAGTCTCTCCAACTGCCTCTTCACCTGACTTCTAGAAACAGAAAAGTGGGAGGGGGAGGCAAAGGGGACAGCAGCATCTCCTGATTGGGTTGAAGACAAACTAGTGGAAGCAGAAGAATCCATGACTGAGGTGGAGGTGGAGATGTTACAGGAAAGCTGTGGGTCAGAGGAGGGTGGGATGTCTCTTTGGCTGGGAACAGGAGGGGAGGATGGTGAGCTTGTTCCTGAACTGAACCTGTTGAAGAATGTGTTCAGCTCATTTGCTCTGTCCAGACTCCCATCCATCTGATCCTCCCTCTGCTTGAGGCCTGTGATCTTCTTCATTCCTGACCACACATCTCTGATATCATTCCTCTGCAGTTTACTCTCAAGCTTCTTTCTATACACCTCCTTGCTCTCTCTGATCTTGACTTTGAGCTGCTTCTGTATACTCCTCAGTAACTGCCTGTCTCGCTCCCTAAAGGCTCTTTTTTTCTTGTTCAATAGTTCCTTTAGCTCACTGGTGATCCAGGGTTTGTTATTAGGGAAGCATCTCACTGTTCTGGTGGGGATGGTGTTGTCCACACAGAAGTTTATATAGTCAGTCACACACTCAGTCATGGCATTAATGTCCTCTCCATGTGGCTTACAAAGAGAAACCCAATCGGTTGCATCAAAACAACCCTGTAAGGCTTCTTCAGCTTCCTCTGACCACTTTCTAACAGTCCTTTTTGTGACAGGTAGTCTCTGGACAAGGGGTTTATATGCTGAACAGAGAAAAACAAGGTTGTGATCTGATTTTCCCAGGGGAGGTCTTGATTTGGAAATGTATGAATCCTTGACATTTGTGTAAAACAAATCCAATGTCTTGTTTTCTCTGGTAGAGCAGCTGACAAACTGTTGAAAAGTTGGCAGTGTAGCAGAGAGTGAGGCATGATTAAAATCACCAGATATTGCCACAAAAGAATTGGGGTGTTGCGTCTGTATCTTAGCAACAACGGAACTGATGACATCACATGCAGTGTCGGCAACAGCTGATGGTGGAATGTAAACAGCCACCAAAACAACACTGGTGAACTCTCTTGGCAAATAATATGGACGAAAACTTACTGCCAATAGTTCAATGTCAGGACTGCAGAGACGACTCTTCACAGTAACATGTCCTGGGTGACACCATCTGTTGTTGACAAGCACTGCGTAAACGTACTTTATTTATACAGCCCTTTACAGACAATCCTTTCGGTGTACCAAAGTGCTTTACAGCAGGTAATAAATACAGAGAAAAATAAGTAAAAACAAATAAAAACAATAAAAGAACAGTGAAACCAACAAAATACATCAAAATCGAATAAGATAAAAGGGTCACCATACTACTGGATATTAAAAGCAATCCTAAATAAGTAGGTTTTTAGCCCAGACTTAGAAACAAGACCCAGCTCGACAGGGAGCTTATTCCAGAACCTGGGGGCAGCGACGGAAAAGGCTTGGTCACCCCAGGGTTTGTATTCTGACCTGCGGGCACTTCCAGCAGTTGAACAAACAAAATGTGATGTAAAAGCATTGCTTCATAAAGCTAACAATCACTAGTCATGACTTATCATAAAGTCATCCGATACAAAACATAAATTTTGTCAGGAAAAAATAATTGCTTTGGGCTGAAACTAGCTTAGTTCCTTCCTTTTGTTGCAGCAAAGTAGAAGCAACCTCAGGCTCTGCTGTTTCAGCATTATGTCATGCAAAGGGTGTGCAGTGTTGTCCATTATCTTCAGCAATCTGTGCAGCCTTCCTTATCGCCCATTAAGCTCGGGAGGGTCCGGAGTGGTCCCCAGCTGTCAGTGGGGTTACACGGCACTGAAAGGATAGGATTATTGGCTAAATTACAATAAGACTGAGTTATTAATGTCATGTAGACACCTTAAATCAGTGATACTCACAATTTTTTTCACAAGAGCCACATTGGCAGAGCAAAATCAATGGAAGAGTCACTTATACCACAACATACTAAAGTCCCCTTTTGCAAATATGCATTTCTACATATAAAACATCCCACAAAAAAAGAAACAACACAGCCAATACATTTTCAATTAAGACCATATTTACCTTAATACTGGGATGAGCAGAAGCTGGCATGCATGTCCTTGACTTTCTTCATGTTGTATTTGTAGTTTGTTGTTGTAATCATAGTGAGACATTCAAAATGAGCATGTTTTTGTGCTGGTTTTTGCCCTTTTTTAATTAAAAACCGATCCATTGTGCCTGCATCTCGCGCTGGCTAAAGGAGCTAGCGTGCTCTGCGGTCAAGTGTGACGGTGGTTTAAGCGGGCTGCGTTGCCAGGTTTAACAGTGCCCCCTTTAGGAAACACCATTAAGCCTTAATACTTAACACATTCACTCCCAAGTCACCTAAAACTACGTTTTTACTGCCCATGCGTTGGCTCCCACATGGTAAAAATACGTTTTTACGTTTTTTTTTTATGGATTCTGAATCTATACATTCTAATTCACATTCTGTGTGATTTTTGTAATTATGTGATGAACAGAACTGACATAGATGGCAGTCAAAAACTGGTGTCATTATCTGGACATTTTGATCATTACGCCAATGGCTTTGCGTCAACTCAAGAACAATTTTGATAACGCTGCATTGATTGTTGTGCATTTCCGCATTTTGTCCAATCGCACGTGTCGGTTTCCAGAGGGTGACGGCAGAAGTAACATAAACAAACATCAAGAAGGAGAAGAAGACACGGGACAAGTCTAAGGAGGCGATCTTATGAACAGGTTAGCTTTGCAACATGCGACAGGACGCAAATCCTCTGACCCGGATATGTAAGTATCTAAAGTGCGACAGGCTGAAAGAGCGCACGTTTAACAAAAGCCCCGATTTCTCACTTTGTTGTTGATTTTGGTGGATACCTGCCTTGGTTTAGCTAAGGATAGCTCGCTAATGGCGGCACCTAGAGACACGCAGTTTTGACCCACAAAGAGGTTAAAGTCTCAGCTTTCAAACGAGATATAACATGTTTCAGTGGCGCTATCCCATAATATGCTGTGACTGTACAAAAAACGTCAAAAAAATGGTTTGGAACGCTGGGATTCTACGACATAATTCTGTAAAAACCGCCGGTATTCAATGTGTTAATAAAAATACTTAATACCACAAAAACACAAAATTAATTAAAAAAATACCTAATACTGTGCAGTATTCGCTGTATGTTATTTGAAATTTTTTATTGTTATTGTTACCATATTGTTATAAGCTACTATGCGAGTGCAAGCCACCAATTAAAGCTTGAGGAGCCGAAAGTGGCTCGCGAGCCGCGCAATGAGTATCTCTGCCTTAATCGGACAAGAATATGGATCGGATCGGGTTACTCACGATTGGATTAAGACCCCGAGATAACTCAGTTGAAAGTCAAAATAAACCTGCTTGTAGACGCTGAAGCACGTGGTGAATTACACTTTGCGTTCTGCGCGTGCTCCAGATTTTTTCCCGGGGTCGTGACCCGGAAGTCAAAGGAGACGATATTACTGTTGTAGTCGCCGTCAGAAAGAAACAAATAACGCGATGGAGAATGCTCCGTTGTGCATCGCGTTTGTGCAACAAGCAGCTCATCATAGACCAAATGTAGAGGGACGTAGCTTCAACTTGCTCTTCGTTCTCCATCTTTCTCCAATGCCTGAGTTTGTTGTTGTTGTTGGTGAAGAGGTCAACAGGAAGTGGCTCTATTAGCAATAGTTGAAATGGGTACAGCGCCACCTATCATACCGGAGTATGACATGCTTAGTGCCTCTGATCCGATTCATTCATCGCCATATATCCAAGGATAATTACCCTTGCTCAACTCATTCTTATTGTAATTTAGTCAATAATCCGATCCTTTCAGTGCCATGTGACCCCACTGACTGAGTCTGATGCTGCCACCTCTATAGATGGCTGCTAAGCAGATTGTTTTCTCCTTCACAGAATTATAGAATATTTGCAACATGTTGCTGCAAATGTGGAAAAACCTAAGTGCAACCTCGATTTTGCACTCCCCGTTTGGTCTGTTCTTCAAGTGAACACCCAGGGATCTGTAGTCCACCACCACCTCCACCTCCATCTCTCCCGGGATGAAGATGGAGTCGAGCATATTCCTGCTCCTTCACTGAAAAAAGTGACTTTTTGGTGAAGTAAACTCTATTAGAGTAACTGTCATCATTTCTACCTTGTATTTTTAAGATTCATTAAGAACTAGAGCTTCTTAAGTAAAATGAAACATTTTATCAACGTAATACATGAATTATGGGGGAAGAGTAAGTTTTACTTAGGTTTCCTCATACAATTTAAATGTTTAATAGTTGTATGTACATAAACCTAGAAATACTACATAAACTTTACTCTGAAAGTGTGTCGTTAAAGCAATACAATGTAACTTCACAAAAAGCCCATTATGGAGCTCCCCCTACAGGCTTGGAGGTAATGTACGGTTACACTGTCGTAAGTACAACACCCTTTCGCTTTCACGTTTCACGTTTGTTGACGAACCGGCGAGGAGTCAGAAGGTGCAAGCTATGTCGACCGAGAAGGTAAGAGTAATCAAATGTACCTGGGAGCGTGAGAGGGGTCTATTTGTTTTTGCGGTAGGTGTGCCAGAAAGCAAGTCGAAGTACTTCCGCTCAGCTCCCGGGCCGGTCCAGCAAAGTTACATAGCGCAGTTTTTTCAACTCAGACCCCCGAAGGGCATAGGAGAAAGGCCAATCGTAATATTAAAACTCATTCTAACAGCACAATTTTTTTCAAGCTGTTATTTTTAGGTAGAAATGTTACATAGTATTGCTTTAAAATCTACTAAGTTACTTCATAAAATCAAATACTACAGATATATAAAATTTACTTAAAATTTTGAGTAAAATGATGTTCTTGCCTATGAACAACAAGTAGACTTTACTTAATTTGTTTAACTAAATATTACTTAAAACTTAGATGTAATTAAGTAAATGTTACTTAATATCTTCAAAACTGTTATGTTTTATGGTTTATTGATATTGCAGCATTAAATATTACTTAAATCATTTGAGTGCAAATACTTACAAAGGGTTTTTTAAGTAAATCTTATGAGTTGTTTTTTTCAGTGCATGTTCTGACAGCTTGATTGGTCCTCTTCTCAACTGGTTGTCTACTAAGGATCTTTCCTTCTCTTTTTGTGGGATATTTGGCTCAGTCATTTTGTCTTGAAGCTTATTGTGCTCTTTCCATTTTTTATCTCCTCTTTCCTCCTTCTTGAAATCATTCCTGTTAAGGAATCTCAGTGTTTTAAAGTCCATCTTTGTTATGGAATTATTGTCTTAACTCCCTACTAAGGCTGCGGCTACACGAAAACGTTTTTCATTGTAAACGATACTTTTTCTTATCGTTTCGCTGTCGCGGCCACACGGAGCCGGCATTCCCACTACCCCAAAACGATAGTTTTTGAGAACGGGTTCCAGAGTGGGAAAGTTTGAAAACGGCCTCGTTTCATTTCCATTGTTACAGCTAAAACGTTTTTGCGTCAGTCAAACGTTGACGCTGTGAGCCAATTTTAACACTTCTCTATTGTCTCACAGCGTGGCGTGACACAGTGGCATGTGTACTGCATCGTTTCATCGTTTTCATCCGTTTTCTTCTGGACCTGAGTCTTTACAGCAGCGCGTTGCCGTGTGGTCGCAAGAATTTTCGCACCCGTTTTAAAAAAAAAACCTCGTTTCGTTTTCGTGTAGCCGTAGCCTAAGATTTTGCTTACCATCCTATTACATCTGATGAGAAGTGAAATAGAGACTTTCAATGTTTGTGCCGGCCGGCCACGTGTTTATTTTCTTCTGCAAAAGAGGTCAATCCTCACCAGTCAGCGTTCGTGGTGAGAAGAGACCCAGAACAAAGGAAATACGATGCATTTATACAGAAAGGGGAAGGGTTTGATTCTTTCAGGTGTGTATTCTTTCAACTGTCTCCTTGCCACACCCCCTGGGGGAAAGTCTCGCACTTTGGGGAGATGCAGAATCCGGAGACAATGGTCATTTGAATAATTATTGTCAATGTGTTAATCAACAGACACATGGTCTGCAGACATTGGGTCTACAACAAGGTGTCTTTTAAAAGACAAGTGGTTAGAAGACATCAAATTTACCATAACAATCTTTAGCTAATGTATGTATGCAAAAATGTCTATTTGTGTATATTTGTGTAATTAGAATGTGCACAAAATGTACCAATGTAGAACTCCTGCTCACAACGCTAGAGTTTGTCTGAAATGATATCTGCCTCAGTAGTATGTTTAGGTTCCAAAAAATGTGCCACATTACACAGGTGTAATACTTGTAGTTCCCAGACTGCGAAGATGGCACCAACCTGCACACCATGCCTGTAAATGTGTAGCAGTTCCTTTCACAAGACTGTGGAAGGCCTCGATCCTGAAGGTTTGGTGTACTCCAGACAGCTTGGCAATGTCCTTGCACAAATACTTGTTTGTCACCACCTCCTCCAGTTTTGCTGCTGCTAAGGAACCTACACCCAACATATCAATAATGGTTCATAATATTACATTTTAATCTTTGTACCAGAGAAGTCTTGGAAATCTTTACTAGTACTAGAACTAGATAATGTACTAGACGTTTCTACTGAAAATACCACGTACAGTGTAAAAAATACAAAATACAGTATTACTGTGAGTGTGGTACAGTGCATCTGCTGCTTTAAATGGGGGAGGGAGTAAAACTAGTGTTAGTAGTGGAATACCTTTTTTGATCCACTTCTTTTTGCGGTCTTTGCCCCGCACCCTGGGATGAGCACATCTGGGAAACTTTCCTCATGGCGAGTATGAAGATTCTGGATGTGCCTCTCGACAGACTTCCACTTGTCCAGGATCAGGTCACCATCTCCGTTGGTAGTAGAGACCACGGACCAGTATAGATGGTTTATTATGCTCTGCTGCCATGGAATCAAGTCTTCACACCCCTTCAGTTTGCAAATGGCCTTCAGCTTCTTTGCCACCGCTGAAACAAAAATTGATAATAATAATTATTAGTTAAGATCAGGGCTTGAAAACTAAATTATTTTTCAATCGTTCCGTTCCGAAAGGTTCAGGCATGTTTAACGTTTTCGTTCTTGCGTTCCGCCACCAACATATCGTTCCTGAACCGGTTCGGAACGTAATATATCGTTCGTTCTTATCGTTCCGGCAGTGTTTGGCGGGCCTATCAAGTCTACGTCTGCGTGTGGACTTTACCTTAGAACGGTCCGTTCACAATGATTGGATACTGTTTTTCCTAGATTGTACGTTCTAGAGGCCACTAAAACTTTTCATATTTGTGTCAAAACTTTTAATTAATTGGTTGCAATGGGGGTGTGAAGAGTATTTCAAGCAATATGTAAAAAAATGTTCCAGAAAAAGATCCCCTACCCCGCCTTTAAGTCCAATAAGGACTGTCTAGAAAACATTTAAGTTTCTTAATACTGTAAAATTTAGATTTTTTTGTTTGCTTAATATAAATTGTTGAAAACTCATACTGCACTTTATAGAATTATTAGATTTCTTTTTCATATGAATTTCTACATGGTTATGTTTTGTTTGCATCCTTTTAATAACATTAATGTACTTGTATAATGTGTGCAGTTTGCATTTGTTTGCTGTGGGATAATGCAAAATCTCTCTTTCCAAACATTCTTATATCTAGCTATTGTAAAACTGAACTCAGATGTCATATTGTAACATAATCTAAACAGAAACGGACTGATTGATTTTAAATTGTCCATATGCCAGGGCAAGTGCATTCTAATCAAGATGCCCTGTCAAGACAGCCTCCAAAGTTATTGATGCAGCCGCGGCCGCTGTATTTGGGCAGGATGGGCAGAGCCCCGCCTTCCACACCCCAACCTTTCTTTTATAGATAAAATATAGATAATTATAAATTATAGATAAAATATTTATTTCAACTTCAATCACAGTGGGAATCGTATTACACCATATTGTGGCTTGTGACAGACTTTGCGAGTGGAATCTGTTTTTATTTTCGCTGAAATATAGCCTACCTCCAGTGAGGCTGCTTAACGTTAGAGCAATGGCCACTGGCCAGGGCAGATGCCTGGTCTGCTCTCAGCTAAGCCCGGCCCCGCCGAACTCTCGAGCACATTCTACCAATCAGAATCACTGTAGGCCCCTACGTAGCATAATATCATGTTACATTTAGCGCGCCTGTATAGATGCTATTGGGGCAGGTGTATGATCTGCCCTGGACATGGAAAGGACTCAAAGGGTTTAAGAAATATTACTCCGCCCATCTAGCCAGTGGGAACTTCAGTGCCGCCAAATTCCCCTACAAACTTGTTGGATAAAACGGATAACTATGTCGGATTTGATGAAGGATATTGGCTGTTTAATCCGGATTCACGTTTGTGGTAGGTAAAGATTTTACTTTATAGTTGCTATCTTACAAAGTTTAAGTGATTGTGAACGAAGTCTTTGCAAAATGGGAAACTGGGAGTGATTTAATGAAATATCTTAGCTTGATGAGCAAAGCAATGTTGAGACAGTAAACAATGTGTTGACAGCTTCGTACATGTACAGTAGGTTACTTGTCTGCTAGCTTAGGTTGGAGCACTGTCGGTGTGTGTGACATGAAGCATTTTTCGGAAAAGGCAAAAAAACACGAGTCCAGCAAGGCGCATCTGAATTGTGCCATGAAATTAGCCATGCAATGCTTTGCGACAAGTTTCCCTCTAATTGAAACGTAGGCAGTATTAATTCCTTTCACAAACTTTCTCTTCGCTCATTTTCATGGGGCTTTTGTGTTTGTTGTATGGCAGACTTTTATGCGAGTGCGCACCCCCCCGCGTATGGTTGCATAGACTATTGGCCTATTGCGTATGCTCCATAAAAGCTTGCATTTTGATAACGCAGATCATCTGCCCCGCCTATTTTCCAGACCACGAGCCGCTACTGTATTGATGAGGAATCTGTCCCAGTGAAGCAGTTGCTCCAAGCTCAATGTCTATTTTCAGTGCAGGAAAGGAGTTAAGGGTTCATGTAATTCAAGAAAATTAGGATGATGAAATGAAAAAAATTGTTGTTTTTATCAAAACAAGACCACCAACCCCTGTGGTAGTCATGTATCTTACCAAGTTGCTCCCCCATTTTACAACATAATCAGTTGTCTATGACTTTAGGTATTTCTGCCATTTTGTTATTCTTAGGACTAGCATGGGCTCATAAATCCTAACATTTGATGTATGATTCAGTGGTAAAAATAGTGCCTTACTTTCATCTTACATGCTTGAAAATGACATGCTGAACACCTATAAGACTGCATGCAACATCAGTGTGTTGCTGGTTTTACAACCAAGGATGGTGCACATGAAGGTAGAATGGAATGGTCTAAACATTTTGTTTAGTTCAGAGTGCTGCCACAGAACTTTTGATGACAAAAGAAGAAAAAAACATTCCGTCTGTGGATAAATGGGCAGTTAGGTAAAGCTTTCACAGAAAAATATCAGAGGGCTTTCTGGTGGCACCTCTTGGACCGGAACCCATCTAGATATTCAATTGTCCTAATGAATACACACAAAGTCAGTGTTGGGTGATATCACTTCTAAAAGTAACTTTTTGAGTTCATCACAGCTGCCAGATACTCATAATCACCCAGACATAATTTACATTTCATTGGGCCTCATGCAAGAACATTGACATCTGTCGTGGCGTACGAACACGCCACGTCATATTCAACAAACGCTCTTAACTTCGGAAAAAGTGTGTAAACGACCTGCGTAAATGATGAATCCCACCCATGTGTATTAAAGTGCACGTGCACGAGGATAGTAAATTTGTATACTCCACGCCCAAAATTATACCATATAAGGCTGTGCTTCCTCGCTCCTGTTCCAGGAAGTGTTGAGTGTTGGGTCATGAGAATGGCATCAAGGCAAATAAAGAACAACTTTGCGGGCTCTGAGATTGCAGTTCTGCTTTCAGAGATCCAAAAAGGAAAATCTGTCATTTTTAGCAGTGTCAGCAGTGGAATTACGGGATCTGCTAAAGCGAAGAAATGGGAATCATTTACGAGTGCTGTTAATTCCATGTACCCTGTAGTTCGTAATGTATATATTTATTTATGTTTGCTTCAAAGTAATTAAACATACAATCCATTAGTCAAGCAAACTTGATTGGAATAACAGATGACTATTTTACGAATCTCCTACGACAGCTCTGGATCGCTTGTAAATTCTGTTCTTACCTGAAAGAAAACGTAAAATCCGAAAAGATTGGTGAATGCGCAAATTCTCTTAAATCACTCGTACGCACAATTTAAGAACAAATCTGTGCGTACGAACGGTTCTTGCATGAGGCCCAATGATCTCAGTCATGTCAGTGAAATTGAAATATTGTAAACAGTCCCATCGCAACAGAATGTGGAGACGTGGCCGGAGGCTGCCACTTCCTTCTTCTTCTGTTTCACAGAAACTTGGCTGTCAGAAAGAAAAACAGATATCATACAATTTGACAGAGATAACAAACAACTGTTGCTGTTTGGCACACTGTTGCCAAACCTGGAACAATATACATTATATTGCACAAGACTTGACAGAACTTCAGACCTGTGCTGTGGTAACACACCAGGGACGTATGTCTCAAAGTGCCACCCACCACTCGGTCGTTCTGACCACAATGTTATCCTGCTGCTTCCCAAATACAGGCAAAGACTAAAAACGAACACCACGCAGACCCAGACTATACAGATCTGGGACAATGAGTCTGTGGAGACACTTATGGGCTGTATGGAGACCACAGACTGGGATATATTTTTTCAGAGCTGTGAAAGAGACCTGAACCTGCTCACTGACTCTATCTGTCCTTCTGCGTGGAGTCTGTCGTACCTAGAAAATAGATCAAACTGTACCCCAACAACTAATCTGAATAGTAAGCTGCAGAGGAAAACCAGGCTGGCTAAGCTCCATTACAAGAGCAAAGTGGAGGAGAAATTCACTGCTGATAACGCAAGAGAGACTTTGCTGGTACTTAACACCATGATGGAGCCAGAACCATGAAGCCAGATTTTCAAAAGGTATGGACTCTGCCCAACTCCATTTGTTCAACCATTACAGTGGACAAAAGGAGAGTGACATCTATACTGAGCTGCAATAATTCACAGAAAGCACCAGGTCCTAATGGGCTGCAGGGGTAGGGCGCTGAGGGAATGCTCTGCACAGCTGGGGGATGTCATCACCCGACTATTCCAGCAGCCGCTTGACTGTAGCTGTGTTCCACAGACATGGAAGGAGTCCACCATCATTCCTGTGCCTAAAAAGTCCAATGCAGGGAGATGAGGGAATGTATGTCAGCACCAGTGGTGCATGAGAACACCAGTGATGCTGACATACATTCTGTGCAAGTGCATGGAGAGGGTGTTGTGTGACCACCTTACGGCAAGGTGCCAACACCTGGATACCACCCACCCACACACAAGGATATTATTTCTGGACTTTTCCTCAGCTTTTAATACTGTGGACTCACTTTGTGTGACCGCCTCCTGGGATCAGAGGTCAGCCCAACCCTGACTTTATGGATCAGAGACTTTCTACTAAATCGACCCCAGCATGTTGTCGTCAGTCGTTTTAAATCCGAAAACGTTAGTGTAAACACAGGTGTATCCCAGGGCTGTGTTTTATCTCCTATTTTATTCTCAATTCATACAAACAACATTAACTGCAATAACATGGACTTTTCACTTTAAGTATGCTGATGGCGTGACCCTGGTTGCCCACATCAGGGACATTAATTCCCTCTCAGCATACTATGAGCAGGTAGATAAGCTCCTAGAGTCAGTTAAAGCTTCTTGGAACTTCAAGACTAAAGAGCGGTGCTGCAGAAGGAAACGAACAACGAACCCTCCGCATCCCTTCTTTGAACCCCTCATGCTGAACGGGCAGGTAGGGGAGCAAATTGAAGTCTTTAAGTACCTGGGCACGGAGATTGATAGCTAATAGAGACTCAGTGTACAAAAAGGCTCAGCAACGCCCGTTTCTGCCAATGGAGACTTGGGGACTTTAATGTTAGGACGGACATTTTAACAGTTTTCTACATATCAATTCATGCTTTCATCATCTCATTTTGGTTCAACTTCACATCTGTGTAGAATAAATCAAAGCTCTCCAGGGTCATTAATCAAGCAAGCAAAATAACTGAGGACCAAACTCAATTATCTGTACTCCACACACAGACGAAAGGAAGGAAATGCAACCACATCACAGCAGACTCCACCCATCACCTGCATGCGTAAGAGAGAAAAACACTCAACAGAATGTTTTTATTCCCACTGCCATCAGAACCTTAAATAGTTAATATCTATCTTTTAATCCTTCTTTTTAATGCCCCCCTCATCTATTAATTGCACTGGTTCTTTTTTATCCTTATCTTAAAAATGTATGTTTTGTGTTTATCGTCAGGCTTTTAATCTGAACGCCAAAGACAATTTTCTGTCAAGGCAGATGATAAAGTTTTTTCTGATTCGGATTCTTTAATGTGCCGACAGGTGAAAGAGAACAAACTAGAAAGAAGTAGCCAGCATTTTTTCTTTCTTCCCAAAGAAATGGGAAGAAAAAAAACAGCAGCAACGCATGGAAAAATATCAAAATATCTGAGGCATGACATTGTTACAACAAAAAGTTGACCTGTGCCCGATTTACTTTGTAATGTTACCAACAGCATAACACAAGGTATAAATGGTTTATTAGATATATTTTTCTGATTCCATATCACACAAACCAGTTATCCCCTTTTTCTCTGCTGTAGCCATTTAGAAAAAAAAAGTGTACATTTTATCATTTAAACACAAAACAGCCTCATAGGAATGCACACTAGCTTATCAGTGTTTGCAAAATTCAAATATGTGTAAATATGTCAATAAAGGCACGGGTGTTCCGTGAGGTGTTACTGAGCATTCACAGACTAACACCAGCAACACGCATCCAACTTCCCTTGTTATTTTTTCTCCCCTTTCAGGTTCATCCAACACTCACTCCTCAGAAGAAAAATCCACTATCCTTTCATAACTCTTTGACCTTTCAGCTATATCTCTCCATCTATAGGCCTGTCTAATTTTGTTGTTTGTTCTCTCCCTCTCACTATCTTTATCTCTGCTCTTTGCTACCACATTTTCAGTCTGACCAACACCCTGACCCAATGCAACCAAAGCAGGGATATAAAGTTTATGCTCATGCTATATTGTTGTTTTGCTATTCTAGTTTTTTATGGCAAGTAATAATCACAATACTTTGGAAGTTCAAGGCCAAATCAAATGAAAGGTTGTCACAAAATTATTAGTGTAGAACTAATCGTAATAAGAGTTTTTTTGTACAAAGAATTGGAATAAAGTTTGATGGTTAGACTCCGTTGCTGCATCAAGGCTGCACGTGACATGATGGATGATAGGAAAGACAAGAAAGAGAAATGAACTTACTTACCAGGAGTGAAGAAATTCTAAGCTAGGGCACAAAGCAAAGAGGCATTATTAACAATAAGCAAAAGATGGGCATGAACAAAAAACATAAAAAAGGTGCCTGTGTTGAAGCCGAGAGGTCAGTTTTTGCATTCTCTGCAAGGGTCAGTCATGCGAGTCCCTGCCAGAGTTGATTTGATCAAGGCTAAATGTCTAGACCCTAGAGCATGAAGCATCCCAGACAAGGGGCATTCTTGTCTGATACCTCTACTGACAGGGATTGGTGAAATAAATTTGACCTATGAAATTAACTAACTGCCAAAACCAAAAGCTTTAAAGATTTTAAACGGGTATAAATGATCAACTCTATGAAAAGCTGCTTCTTGGTCAATGGAGAAAAGTTCAACATGAACTGTAGGTTTCTGAAGCTTAGAATCAATCAATATGATGCATTATAACGTCAACAAGCACCCTCAGCCTATTTGCAAAGCACTTTTAGAAAATATTTTATAATCAGATCAAAGCAGCGAACCAGTTCTTCAATAGGCTCAAGTCTTTTCTTGGCAGGAGTGGCAGGACTGTGCAGCACAGTAGTAAAGTTCCAGAATTTTAAACATTCCTGGAATACATCAAATAAGTATTTTCTCAACAGATTCCAAAGTCTCTGAGGGTAGGCCATCAAGTCCAGAGGATCATCCGTCGTCGACTTGTCGGACTGCTGCAGTCATCTCCCCAAAAGAAAAGATAGACTCCAGTGAGGCAAGCAGGTCTTCACCCATCTGAGGCAATCCCTGTGGAATTATTTTGGCCACGCTGTCTGAATTAGTTCTCAGTGTTGAAGAGGCTATTGGTTATTGTCCCATTTGGAAGTTTAGGATGAAACATCTGATGATGCTCACACCTTTTTTTTTTTTTAGGTTAAAAATAGAAACGGGTTAAAGAATCAGAATTAGAAAAGGTTTTATTGCCAAGTAATTTTTACATCATGAGGAATTTGGCCTGGTCTGTTTGGTGCCATAAAAACAAAAAATATAATAATAATAAAATAATGTAAAAAATGTAAAAATATATGTACAAAGTATTTGTAAGCTGAGGGCAGAAGAGTGCGTTAATGTAACGCAGAGTCCGACAGAGAGACAGAACGTTAACATAACTTGTAGTGTCAGTGGGGATAAGGGGTTCGTGTCAATGGTGGGGTACAGCGGGCCTTGTGCAGAGGGAAGAAGCTGTTCTTGTGGCGGGAGGTTTTGGTCCTGATGGACCGCAGCCTCCTGCCAGAGGGAGTGCTTCGAACAGTTTGTGTCCGAGGTGGGAGGGATCAGCCACAATCTTACCTGCACGCCTCAGCGTCCTGGAGGCGTACAGGTCTTGGAGAGATGGCAGATTGCAGCCGATCACCCTCTCCGCAGAGTGGATGATACGCTGCAGTCTGCCCTTGTCCTTGGCAGTGGCCGCAGCGTACCAGATGGAGATGGATAAGGTGAGGATGGACTCGATGATGGAGGTGTAGAAGTGCACCATCATCGTCTTTGGCAGGTTGAATTTTTTCAGCTGTCTTTGTTGGTTGAAATAATATTTTATAAAGGTCACCACAAGCGTTTTCCATTTTAAAACTTGATCAGTGCCCTTTTGTCATCTAAGGTACTTTTATTTCCACGAATGACTTTACCCGCAATGATTTAAATCCCTCTCGTTCTTCAAAAGGGCTTTTTTTCAATTGCTAAGGTTAATTTACAGGCTTTGACCCAAGAAAACAAAGGAGCAGGTGAGTAACGTAAAAGTGGTTTTATTTACAGAGCAATGACTTAACATATATAATCTGTAGCAAAAGGCAAAACACGAGACGGACCTTCCAGGGTGGTAGTTCAGGTCTCTGAGAGAAGAGATAATGATTACTGTGATTGTTGGTATTCCAGAGGAGACTATTATCCAATCGGCAGGTACTGACTGGTAAGTAGTTCGAGAGAGCTTTGACATGACCTCTCTTTAGCAGCGGTGTTCCTTGGCAGGGGTTGATGGTTATGAGACAAAATCCAGATGAATGCGACTGTAGCAGTGCTGAGTGACAATTTCCTTGGCAGGACGGGTTGGCTGCACTGTGAGCTCCAGATGGCTTTTTCTCTGCAAGGCAGGCAAGCGGTAAGTTTCCAAACTTCATAGAGATGAATGTATTCACCGCTACAAAATATGAACAGTGGCCAGGCTTGTACAGTGAACAAACAAACTGGCAACAAGATGAAAGGAGCTTTTAACAGCCACTCCGGGATCAGCCACAGGTGAATAGAATGAGTCATCAGGAACACCGCCAGCCTCCACGCCCACAGGGAAGCAGGAAACCACAGAGAAAGCAAAAGGAGAGAGAAAAAGGAAACCAATACCATAGACCCTGACAGTGTTGTCGATAAAGAATTCAGAGTTTTGTTTTCCTTACTTCCCACCATGTGACTTAGCTGTTAAAATCTGCCTTTTTTTTTAAATATTTCCAAAGATTCCAGAAATCCAACTAAAAAGTCTTGGGATGTGAAAGTGTTAATAGGGAGACCGTTGAAAATGGACTAAAAAAGAACCAGGTGTTACTGTTGCACTGACCAGCCTATTACTGTAAGTTTGATTACCATAGATACTGTCTAACCTGGCTGCCCCTCACACTGCCCTCAGTGATTTTCACCGATTTGTACTGTTGTGACTGCCGGGTTCAATTTCCTCCAGACCTCAGTTAGGTCATTCTGTGTGATTACGCTGGACAAAAAGGAGGCTGATGGTGGGTGAGGTTCTCCTGCATTTCTATCAGATGGCTGTGTGGTACAGTTTCAGTCTTCCCCTAATATTACCACTGAACAGTTATTAAACTGCTGCAGCTTGCTATTCAACTCGTGAAAATAATCTTGTGCGATCAGCACCAGAATTATAAGCGTATGCATTGATGAACACAAATTGTGTGTTTTTTTGTCAGCTGTACTAGTTTCCTTTAGGTAGAACACATCTATATTCTTGGTCTTGTTCAGCTCACCTAACATAGCTAGTGTTGCACCGATACCATTTTTTGGCCCCGATACCGATACCTGGCTGTGCAGTATCGGCCGATACCGATACCACTCTTTAAAAAAAAAAAAAATTATATATATGTATAATTTTTTATATATATATAAAAAAATTATATATATGTATAATTTTTTTTTTTTTTTCAAACAGAGTGGTATACATATATATATATATATATATATATATATGAAGAGCTGCATACTACTTGGATGTAAAATGTAAAATCTTTATTAGTTTACAAGTTCATAAAACACATGGGGGGCTCCGATCTAATGGAGAGAGAGAAGGATTGGGAACGCAGGCTTCCTTGGTCGCGACACACATGACAGGCTAACCCTTAAAGCTGCAGTCTGCAGGATTTGTTGTTGTCATACGTAAAGTCCTAATTTTTGGCATTTTAAGAGTTTACATGATCTATCAGAACGCTTGAAGTTGAAAACGGTGACCTCCGTAGTCGCAAAATGCAAGAAATGCTTATTTTTTAACCGAAAAATAAAAAGTTATTCAACTTCCTGTCCCGCCCCATCAAAACACATGAGAACTCGTGCACGTAGACGTGCACGCCAGATGCGCTTACACGACTCCTCATTCATCAACTCACCTGTCATTTGCGATCATGGAAGACACAGTAAGTAGACAAGCCCGTAATGAAGTTCAATAGTCCAGATAAATAAGCGTGGGGACGAGCCTACCTTGTATCGCGCGTGCACAATCGGTGATTGACAGGCAGCAGAGCCCAGCTCATAACCTGATTGGTTACCTTTTACCGGTCCGGTCTGCAATTTTGTAAACAAACCTGCTGGCTTTGGAGGGACCTAGCGGGACATATAGGGGACCTAGAAAACTCTTTTTTCTTTGTATTGGGGTATTTAATGTACTACTTTCAGAATCCCCGGACAGTTCCAGGCATTATGCTTGAAAAAGAGTTGCAGACTGCAGCTTTAAAGTGATACTCCGGAGTAGATTCAACCTGGGGTCATTTGAACCATGATATCCAGCCAAGTAGCCCACCCGCAGTTTTTTCGATATTGGCTGAACATCAGCTGAGTTACTGAGTTATCCCGAATAGCTTCGTACAAGGGTTAATGGATCCTGGTCCGTATCTCCAAAATTACCACACTAAAATCACATGCCATGACACCAAACTTCTACAGTAGTACAAATATGGTCTGTACTCACAAAGCGATGCATTTGGAAGTTTGAAAATAGTCCAGGAGTTAATTATTATCAACACAAGCCTGATAGCTTTTCTGCTGCTAAAGCTGCGTCGACGTCACTTCTGGGAGCTGGGAGCTTCAAAGTAAGATGAGGGTTGATCTACTACTGTAGACAACAAAGCAAGGCTGCTCAATTTCTCCATTGATAAAATAATTTCACAACTCTACAACATAAAAAAATCATAAAAAAACATGTAGAATATAGCATATACTTTGTTGTCTACAGTAGTAGATCAACCCTCATCTTACTTTGAAGCTCCCAGCTCCCTGAAGTGACGTCGACGCAGCTTTAGCTGCAGAGAAGCTATCAGGCTTGTGTTGATAATAATAAACTCCTGGACTATTTTCAAACTTCCAAATGCATCGCTTTGTGAGTACAGACCATATTTGTACTACTGTAGAAGTTTGGTGTCATGGCATGTGATTTTAGTGTGGTAATTTTGGAGATACGGACCAGGATCCATTAACCCTTGTACGAAGCTATTCGGGATAACTCTGTAACTCAGCTGATGTTCAGCCAATATCGAAAAAACTGCGGGTGGGCTACTTGGCTGGATATCACGGTTCAAATGACCCCAGGTTGAATCTACTCCGGAGTATCACTTTAACACAGCACACGGAATGAAAACCCACTACAAGTCAGGCTAGCTTCACTAGCTTTAAGGCACGCTTTAAACACAGCACACGAAATGAAATCCCACCACAAGTCAGGCTAGCTTCACTAGCTTTAAGGCATGCTTTAAACAGCACACAGAGTCAACACACCACAAAACATGCGGCTAACCTGCAGCATATGGCGCCCGTTTAACCACAGACCCGTCACTCCTCCCCACGCAACCCCACCAATCAATACCACATAACAATAGGCCGACCTATACATAAACACTAAAACACGAAGTTAAAAGGAGAGGAATACTTAACTCGCCCACTTGGCGAGACCCTCCCCCGGGGTCTGAGCTAGTGCCGCCGTCCAACTCCCCGGGGCTTTGCTGGACGGCGAAGACGGTAACTGGCTGTCAGCTGGTAGTGCGCTGTCACGACCGCACAGGGAGCTTAAAAACAAAAAAACTCCGGTTTTTCTGTCTAATTTATTTTTTGGTTTGTTTTTTGGGGTAATTTTTTTCTGTTTTTCTGGCTATTTTTCCCCCTGTTTTTCTGGCTATTTCTTTCTGTTTTTCGTGGTAATTTTTTTTTTAGTTTAGAAAGCATCAACGCATTCATTCCTTTATGAGGGCTCGATGTAATGGAAGCAAACATGACTGGTTCGTTTAGTTTAATCAAGTTTTACTTTGACCTGGGTTTAAGACACTGGGACATAGTCCTGTCTTTGACTCATGTAGATGGTATACTATTAGTTTGTCGACTTTACGCAGGCACCTGAAGACTTTGCGGTTGTTCAGAAGGAAAGCCCATTCAGATCTCCTAGACATAGCAATGTTTCAAAGTGTTCAAGACGGGGCATGTATGGGCGGGGGCAAGAGTCACCTTAGGTCCACCGGAGTCACTTGCAGGATGCGAGGTTCGCGGGATTTCAAAGTATCTCGATATTTCAAAAAAATTACCATGAAAAACAGAAAAAAAATAGCCAGAATAACAGAAAAAATTACCACGAAAAACAAACCCAAAAATAAATTAGAAAGAAAAAGTTTTTTTTTTAAGTGAATGCAATACGCTTCCGTAGTACTCCACCTCTTTTCATTCCTAAGTTTAGTCAGTATTTTCTTTGTTCTGTTCATAGTCTGCTTGTCTCCTTATCTTTAGAACTGAACTAATGAGTTTGTCAACATCAGGGAAGAAGAAGTCAGTTATCTCCTCAGAATGTCACATGTCTTGTCTAGGAAGAAGTTAATCTCCTGCAATGAATTTGACTGATGTTGCATGTCTGGTGTTGCAATGTCAGAAAACTGACAGGGTATCGTCTTTAAGCGTGTCTTCATCATCACTGTTCATAGTCACAGATTTGTTTCACGACCTACAGCACTCTGTTAGTCTGAATCACTAATCAACCCTCATAGTATCAGACCTCTTGTAGACGGTATCAGTTTGCAGGGGTCTGTTTTAGGTGTCCCCTGCCTGATCAGCTGTTTGTGGGTTACCACTGTCAGCATTAGCATCATGCAGTGTTTCACCTGAGGTACTCCCAGCTGTCGGCTTTCTGCGTGAGACACCATGAGTCAGTGAAAGCAAGTCCTGTTACCACTTTTAAATAAGTTTCTTTTGCCATGTCTGAAAATGAATTTATTAAACCCTTGTTTTTTTTCATTGGTGAAAGGAAGACAGATTGGAAATCCAAGAAAATAATAGTCCAAACATCCCATACTCACTCATAGCTCAACGATGCACTCCACAACCACTTACACACTAAAACTCCCAGCATGCAGTGAGAGGAGAGACTGGACCCAAATGCAGACCCAGGAGACGTGGACAGGAGATGTAGATGAACAAAAGATTTATTTCAGACAAAGGTACTGACAAACGGCAGGAGCAAGAACTTACATAAACTAAATGGAAACAAAAACAATTACTCAAGAGCAACAAACAACATACAATGATCTGGCAAATTACATGTATGACAAGAGAACTATAAGTATAAGGAGGGTTCGTGAGTTGAGTGGCAACAGGTGTGAAATGATACCAAGAAACAGGCCCAAGATGACTGAGAACATCTGGGGGTAAAGACAAGGAAAAAAGAAACTTACAGAGGACTAAAAAACAAAACAAAAAATACAAGGAGAATACCTTTTAGTTATGTTAGAAATAACTAAACTAGAGCAAGAACGAAGAAATTAACTTTGACAAAAGGCTGAGAGGAGAGTAGATGAGCCTGCCTGCGATTGGGCTGAGAGGAGACAACTTGCCTGTTGACTAAAATATAAAAACATGTAATTAGGTGTGGCTAAGCTTATGATTTGAATGATTATATAATCATAGAGTTGAGAATAGAACATTTTGCATTGAAAAATTAAATTTAGTTTTCAAATATTGCATACAACTTGATTAGAAACCCTTTGCCAACAGGAAAAAGAGTAAGAATTAAACACTTAATAAAGCTAGCATCCACTTGAATCACTAAAAGTAGATTGGGAATGTACAGAGCTTGCGGTATTATTGATGCAGCAATTAAAAGAAAGAGCAAAGAGGATGAACATGCAGCCTTTGCATATTAAATCTAAAAAGAGCTTGAGTATCCCTGAAGCATTTCAGGGCACAGCTCTGACATAAAATGAAGGCTGTCAATAGAAAACGGAATTTAGCAGAGTCAAGAGGTTGAGATTAAGCAAAAGCTGAGATAGCCAGTTTATCAAAAGACTGATGCTAATTTCCCTCCCCAAAAGAGACACAAGAATGACATGCAATAACCAACTATATGCATAAACAAGCTGATGCACCAAGGAGTTTACAGATAATCATGATCATTTGAAAAACTGACAAAAGGCATGTGAAAATACTGGAAGGGCATTACCCAAAGCTTTTAACCAGCAAGTGACAGAGATAGTCATAGAATAAGCTGTATCATTAAAGACTTAGACCTGAGAACCCACTGTAGCTGTATGGAATATTGGTTTTGACAAAGGTTATTTAGAATAGTTCACTTGAAATGAAGTGACATAATCTTACAAATACTGAAATAATGAGATGCAATGCAAGGATTTTGACTCACTGATTGTAATCAAGGCTGATAATATGGCAAAGCATAGGATATGGAGAATACTTTTATGCTGATACTAAGAATTACAATGATAAAAATGATAGGATGAAAACCAACAATTACAATTATCCATGATTACAATTGAGATTTGGATTATGTTGAATTCAGCCATAATGTAATTTGGGTTATATTTTGAGGAGAGAGGCATGCTAAATACACCTAAAGAGTAACCAGTGTATTCCATCAAATAATTGTGTTAAGCTGAACCAAGTAGCCACATGGACCAAGAAGAATTTGATTTCCTTCCTTAGACATTTCTGCAGAAATGGCAAATAAAACACATTTGGCTATCCAAACCGATTTTTAAAAAAAAAACTTTGATGAGGAATACAATGTAGTATATAATATATATAATGTAGTAACTTGTACTGCTGTACTCCTGCTGATATTCAGAGAAGCCCATTTTTGAATAAGTTAGGATTCTAACTAGTGCTGGCAGCTTTGATCAAAGATGATGTCACGCCCATGGGATTTTCCCCGTGTTTTATCATGTTTTAGGTTTGTAGCAGCATAGATGCATGACCAGTTCCCTCACCTGCCTGTAGGCATGCTGTTAATTATTCAATCAGAGGAGTGGCAGTATAAAAGGAGCCCTCCCTCATGCTTTCCCTGTCTGCTTCCATTGAATTGTCTGCTACCGGGTTAGGGGTCATTTTCTCGACAAGTTGTGGCCGTTATGCATCTCTGGCTCCAGTGGCTCTCGGGGTGCTGTCTCCCCTCGCGGTGTTAACAGGTGGACTGCCGCCTGGGTCGTCCTCTCCTCCTCCGGAGCGTGTCATCATAAGATGCCGTTGTAATTCTGGTCGCACTGACCGGTAGGCTGGAGACACTGCTAATCTGCACGGAGCTTCTGATCCTGCTTTACTGACTGACAGTTCGTCCAACCTGCTTGGGGTTTTTATCTATCGCCGATAAGTATTGCCTGAACAAGGTCTTGCTTGGGATTCCCTGTTTTAATGTTGTAATCGTCTAGTGCTTCAGCCTTAACGGCTGCGCCCGACGCCGACGGACGGCGGTCTGAGCGCTGTGCCTGACGCACGGAGGGTCTCTGGCAGTTTTAATTGATTTTGAGGTTACACTCCCTTAGTTTCTGTTTTGTTTCCTCTGTTAGTTTCCGTTAGCTACTTTAAGATAATTTGTATATTGTTTTCTTTTGGAGTACATTTGTATTTTGGTTTTGTTTATTTCTTTTTCAGTTACTAAATCGACCATTACTAAGATTTGTTTATCTCCTTCTCAGTGCTGGCGTCTGGTGGCTGGGTGCTGGTGGTCCGGGTGGTGGTCTTCCCCCTTTCTTTTTGCTGTGTTCCTTTAGGATTTGAGTTCTCACCTTTTGGTGCCTTTAAGTTGGTTTGTTGTTTCTTTATATATTTTAGTTAGGATTCTGCCCCCCTTCTCACTAGCCCCTGTTTCCCCAGTCACGCTCAGCACTGTTTAGGTCTTTCATTTTTCTGTATGAATGTTTTTAAATCATATTATAAAAAGACAACGATTATAATAAAAACTATATCTTTTTGTATAAACATCGAACTACGTCTTCTCATTCCTTGTATATTGAACCTGCGTGTCCTTGAACCTAAACTTAATAATTCTCTGGGTGAAGGAGTGGCGTTGTTGGATCACACCGAAAACCATTTGAGCTTAACTTAGTCTGCTCGGCTGCCACAGGTTGTTTATGTTTTGGTTTTTGAGTTCATGTTTTAGCCATGTCTTGTATTTAGTTTACCATTGTCTTTCCCACAGTTTCTGTTAGCTCATTAGTTGTCACTCACGTCACCTGTTTGTTATTGTCCCCAGCTGCACTCAGTCACCTAGCACTCCCAGTTCCCTATTTAGTTTCCAGGCTCCCCTGTCATTGTGTGAAATTCTTTCCCCAATATCACCTCTCCCTTACCACGGCAAGCCATGATCAAGTTAAGTGTCCTTCATGTCAAGTCTTTTGTTTTGTTTTGTTCTTCAAAAAATATTCATGTATTTATTCCACAGTATGGTCTTGTTATCCGGCTCAGCCGCACTTTTTGTTTAAAGGGGACATATTATGCAAAACTCACTTTTTGCGGGTCTTTGTGTTCATATTTGGGTCTCTACTGTTCCTTTAAACACTCCAAGCGCGAAAAAAACCCATCCATCCATTTTCTGTTGGTCAGTAGAAAGACTTTGGTGTCAAGAAAAAAATGCTGCTATGAGCCATTTGGATGGCTCCCCTATTGTGACGTCACAATAGGGGAATTTGCATATACCTGTCGAGTCCCCACCCACTCTCCACCCTCTACATTAGTTGAAGATCCGCCATCTTGTATCGAGCATACGAGCGCAATGGCTACGAAAGGAAAATCACACATGAAGTGTTGTTGGCTGCACCTGTGGTGCGTTTCTGGAGACCCAGGTGTCTAGCAGCAGCTCCAGTCTCTGCCGGTGGTACCTCCCGTTGGTTTTCACAGCTACGAACAGGTCAGCCTGTGTGAGCTGCTCCACCGGCCTGAGGGGGAGCGCTCCTCCGCGCCGGGCCGCTCTCCTCTCCCGGGCCAGCCGCCTGAAATAAGTTGAGAAAACATCCGCGCTCCCTGCAGCCGGCAGCTCCTTCTGGTGTCCGCCAGTGAGCACGAGCATCCCGGCTACCAGCGACAGCAGCGTGAGGTCCCGCTGTTGAGAAAACACTTCTTTTCTGTCCATGAGCGAAGTGTGAACCCATCCACGCAGTGAATATGTGGAAGCCTGCCGGGGTACCAAGGCTCGCCTTCAGCTCAGCGGGACCTCGCGCTGCTGTCGCCGCGGTCACCTGTCTGCTGGTGGCCGGGATGCTCGTGCTCACTGGCGGACACCAGAATGAGCTGCCGGCTGCAGGGGGCGCGGATGTTTTCTCAACTTATTTCAGGCGGCTGGCCCGGGAGAGGAGAGCGGTGAGCGGCCCGGCGCGGAGGAGCGCTCCCTGTTCGTGGCTGTGAAAACCACCGGGAGGTATCACCGGCAGAGACTGGAGCTGCTGCTGGACACCTGGGTCTCCAGAAATGCACCACAGGTGAGTCAGGCTGGAGACTGCAGAAGCTCTGCACTGAAAATAAATGAACCCTTAATTCATAGGGAATAGATGGATTGATGGCTAGATAGATAATTTATTGATCCCGAAGGAAATTCAAGCATCCAGTAGCAAGACATAATAAAGCAGTAAAAATGTTTATACAATTATAAACACTTTAAAAACAATCTAAGAATTAAAAAAAACTGTTTAAAAATACACTCTCAGAAAATAAAGTACAGAATTGTACCTTTAGGGGTACGATGGCTTGTCACTGGGGCAGTACCCTCTGAAGGTATAGTTTTGTACCCTTATACTGACGTAGCCTAAGACAGACTGTCTATTGTACCCCAGCATGTAGAAAAAAAGGTACATATATGTAACTTTTACCACTTGAGTACATATGTGTACCCTTTGGACCCTCAAAACAAAAGGGTAAACAGTACACGCAGCCGGAGGCTTCTCATGAGCGGGGCGGGGCGTGGCCAGCAACAGCTTATTTGCATAAAAGTGACAGAGCCCTTTAAACGGCTCAATTTGGGAGAGACTGAAACTGGCAAGAATAGAGCTGGTGAAATCTCTTAATGTTTGAGTGATTTTGTGCAAAGAACTTCATGAACATGTTTTGTATAGCCCATAGACCAATTCTAACTTTTTTATAGAGGTAAAATATGTCTCCTTTAATTTGTTTGTAAAATAAACCAAGCTTGCTTTTCTCACTTCTGGAGTCCGCATCCGTGTCCTACCCACCACGCAGTCCTGACAGATGACTGATTTAAATTTGATCTTTTTTGACACACTGTAAAAGTTCACTCCTGAAATGATATGTGCAACCCTAAATTAAACAAAAGACAACTGATTAATTAAAGTGAACGCCAGCCATCTTAAACTGATTACCCTCTAGGATTTCGAAATGTATAAGGTAAATATTACAGCACAAGACAGGGATGCAAGCAGCTGATATAAGAGGAATGCAGATCATAAGGACGTGCATTTATGATAATGATTATGTCAACTGATTGTGAGTGCATGAGATATAGTTTGTCACATAGTCTTAATTTGAAAACATTGACATGCCGTAGCAGAATGAAAAATACAAGAGGTAGAATGGAATTAATGATGGGGAAGTGAAGGAAGCAGCTTGGGTGCCAGGCTACAGTGACTGAATGGAGGCTGACCATGATGAACAAGTTACAGTCATTATGAACCTGCCAGTGGACATTAATGGAGAAACAATCAAAAAACTTAGCCATGAAAATAAAGGCACAATGATTACTTGAAAATAATAACCAAGAATGTTTCTCAGTTTTTGATAAAGCTTTGACTAAAGAAAATTGATTTATCAGATATTTGACCAGCTGATATCTTAGGTGAAAGACGTATCAAAGTCAAATGCATTTGACCTGAAAATGCAGTTTGCACATTGCTACGATAACTGGCTTTACCTTTTTAGGAGATGGCTGGAGTGCACACCTGCTGTAAGTGAACCCATTATTAATGTGTTTTTGTTATTTTCTAAACCTGTTGGTGAATGTTGATGTAGTAAAGAAATAACAGACCTGCAGCCTTAAAGAAATGCATAGTCATATTGAATGAGAAGTGGAATTGCTCCTCAGCATTTCTTTCTTCTTTGTTAAAAAAGATATTGTGTTACTAACTTCAGAACCTGAAAATCACTAAATGCAACTTAAGATCGAAGCGATTATCGAGTCGAGGCTGAATTAGATGCATGCAGTCGGAAAAATTATGAGGAGGGGCTTAATGAATGACTGAATGCTTCTGATGAAATCAGTGAAAAAAAGTGGGATGGGAGATGAAAAAAATAAAAAGCACAGCTTGGATTCAAAAATCGCTTGTAGACAATGTGCTGAATATGATGAGTGTGGCTTGAATCACAACATGCACAGTCTGATAGAAGAAGAGGTAGCTGAAGTGTGCATCTGCTGTGAGTGAAGGCCATGATTAATGCATTGCTGATAGTATTTTGAACCGGACGATGAAATTAAGAAAGAGAATGACAGCAGAAGTGAGATTTAAAAAGGATGGGAAAGTGACTGATTGACTGGGTGAGAAATAAAGCAGGAAGACCACTGGTCAAAATCAGTGACATTATTAATAAAGGGAAAGGTCTGACAGCGTAGGAAAGAAGGGAATAGCAGGGAAACAGAGGAAAAGCCCCAGAGGCAACAAAGAGTAAATGAAATGAATCAGATCTCCCATATTGAACTTTTGCTAAAGCTTCAATTACATGGAAATTCCTTTCTTTCACTTCTGTTCTCCAGATGATCAGTCACTACCACCACAAATCATGAAACTTAAGCTTCAGACATGATAAATTATGAGTATAAGTGAATGCAATACCAAAGGATGAGTTTAAATAGAAATATTGTTTTGGGAAAAGAAAATATCCATCATGAGACCATATCTTGGCTGTTCATTTCAACTGGATGACTCAGTGCCCTCTGAAACAGCTGCTGTGGCCTTAGACCAAAAGAATGATGAAGTTTAAGAGGGAGAGAGTAATTCCTCTAAAGCATTAGCAAATCTCAGCCATCCAAGTCTGCAATGTCTGCAACAATGCCAAGTGGAGATGGAAGGCCAGGGTAAAACCACACTGAAGCATCTAATTTAGGAGCCCTGGATGGCTCAGTAAATGCCAAAAAAAAAAAAAAATAGCTTCCTGGCTTGACAGAAACTATCTTGGAGGAGCACCTCTGGTGAGGAGAAAATTCAAGGTCGGGACTCTGGAGCAATGTGAGCTGGCCGGCAGGCAGAAGCAGGGACTTGGGCTTGCCAATCCTCGGCATTGCAAACTGGCTCTAGGTGACGTGGAATGTTACCTCGCTGGCGGGAAAAGAGTCCAAGCTGGTGTGTGAGGTGGAATGATACTAACTAGATATAGTTGGGCTCACCTCCACACACAGTGTTGGCTCTGGAACCAAAGTCCTGGACAAAGGCTGGACTCTCATACTCATGGAGTTGCCCATGGCGAGATGGCGAGATGGCTCGGGCAGATGTTGGGATACTCACAAGCCTCTGGCTGAGCGCCTCTGTGTTGGAGTTCTCCCCAGAGAACGAAAGGGTCTCCTCACTACGACTGCAAGTCACAGGAGGGAAGGCAGTTCAGATTACCTGGCCTACTTGTAGTCTCTGGGTGGATCCTGGAGAGGGTGTCACCTGGTGATTCCATTGTTCTTCTGGGGGACTTCAATGCCGATGTTGGCAATGGTGGAGTGACCTGGAGAAGCGTGACTCTGAGGAACGGCCTCCCTGATCTGAATCTGAATGGTGTCTTGTTTTTGGATCTCTGTATTAAACATGGACTGTCCATCTCAAACACTGTTTTTGTGCATAAGGTGGCTCATAAGTGTAATTGGTACCAGGCCACCTTAGGCTAAAAGTCGACGACCGACTTTGTAATTGAATGAGTTGGATCCGCTGGGGGTGGGAGGGGTTGAGTTGCTGGACCTGGTAAGCCCAAACGAGTAGTGAGGATGAACTGGGAATGTCTGGTGTAGGCCCCTGTCTGCGAAATCTTTAACTCGGACCTTTGGGAGAATTTATCTCATGTACCAAGGGAGGTTGTAGCTGCCCCTAACGCTTTTCTTCTGTTCAGAATTAAGACACGCATCGACTGATGCTTGATGAGAGTGATGGTTTATTGTCTCCAAGGATATGTTATGTCTTCAGACACCAAGTACACCAAACACCAAACAACGTGAAAAACTGAAATGAAACAAATATTACAGTCTTAGCATCAAAACATCAAATGAATATCTTAGGCCGACATATTTTACCGTCCGTGAATGTCCATGTGGCCTTCATGAAACTTAAATATAAATCTTACAGAGTATATAAACATAAAATGTACAGCAAATACAGTTTCTCATACCGTGTGCGCCTTCTGACCGGAAAATCAGGAGCTGCTAAGGCTTTACGAACAACCTGTTGCACACATCTTGCTCCCTGAGCAGCGCAGGTCCAAAAAGACTGAACACACGTCTTCACAACTATTTATTAGGTTAACGTCATTACGTCATTATTAATTCAGATTTTACCCAATTATATAAGAAATATAGAAGGAATAATGATATACAAATATCTTAAACCAAAAAATATTGCAAGAAAATAATATACAAAAATATTAATGCAGCAAATAAATTGGCACTCTTTTCCAGCGACAGCTACACTGCCACCAAAATTTCAGAGATTTAAGTTACCTATTTTTGAACTTGGAATTAAATCTTGGAATTTTAGCCCAAAATAACAAAACAGCTTTCTCTCATATTCTTGTGTAAGATCTTAAACACTTAAGATCAGCATTAAGTGTAACTTGTCTAATAATGCTCTACTAGTACTACTAGTTTTTGAACTGGTCTGTCTAGAAAGGTTGGTTGAGTTAAGCGTTCACCTCGCTTTCCCAGTTTTCTTTGCGCTATCTGGAATTTAACTTTGCGAACCAGACCATCATCCTCTTCTGTTGCTTCCACAACTCTGGCAAGTCTCCATTCATTTCTTGGAACATTATCCTCCTTGACAATAACAATGTCCCCCACTTTCACATTTCTTCTGGGCACATGCCATTGTTGTCTAAGGCTTAGGTTAGACAGGTATTCTTTTCGCCATCTACTCCAAAATTGCTCCGTTAGGTATTGCACTCTCCTCCACCTTTTCCTGGCATACAAGTCTTCTCTCGCAAACCTGCCTGGTGGTGGGAGTGGCACAACAGCTTTCATGGTCAGCAACTGATTCGGAGTTAGAGGTTCAAGACTCTTCGGATCACTGATGGTATTCGTGGTGAGCGGACGACTGTTTACAATTGATATAGCCTCATAGAAAAATGTCCTCAATGATGTGTCATCAAGTCTTCCCTTAGCTTCTGCCAAAACAGTGCTCATGACGCTCCTGACAGTTCGAATTTGGCGTTCCCAAATCCCACCCATGTGGCTTGCTTCAGGAACGTTCATGAGGAAATCACATTGCTTTCTTGCAAGGTAAGTTGCAATCCTCTCTTTGTCTAGATCCTTCAGACCCTTCGCCAGTTCGTTCTTCGCTCCAAGGAAATTGGTTCCCTGATCAGAGCGGATCTGTCTTACTGCTCCTCTAAGAGCTATGAAACACCTCAAAGCATTCAAGAATGCGTCTGTTGAAAGATCCTCCAACATTTCTATGTGGATGGCTCTGGAGCTCAAGCAGGTTATCAACAGACCGTATCTCTTAAATTCTTTACGACCCTGTTTGGTGTAAAAAGGGCCAAAGCAATCAACCCCTGTGTATGAGAACGGAGGTGCGGGATCGACTCGGTCACTGGGTAGGTCCGCCATATGTTGTTGCTCTGCCGGACCACGCACCTTTCTGCAAGTGACACAGTACTTGATATGCTTGGCTACCAACTTGCTAGCACCTAATATCCAATAACCATTGGCCCTGAGCTCATTCAATGTCTGACCTCGGCCTTGGTGCTGCGTCTTCTTGTGACAGTGGTCAAGAATGAGCTGGGTGACAATGCCTTCCCTAGGTAAGATCACTGGATGCTTCAACTCCAGGGATGCAGAAGACATTCTTAGTCTGCCTCCTACCCTGAGCAATCCATCTTGAAATATTGGATCAAGTTGATGCATCTTGTGAGTCTTTGCCATCTTGTGAGGCAAATTTGTGGACCCTTGGCTGAACCACTTGAGTTCTTCTTCAAAGGCCTCCCTCTGTGCTGCTCTGACTAGCACAAGACCAGCCTCTCTTCGTTCCTCAACACTGATGGGACCGGTTCTGTCTTTATGCGCCAGTCTTTGGATTCGCACAATAACGTTGAGTGCTGTGTTCCAATCTGAGAATCTTGAAAGTCTTTTCAGGAAGTTGTCTTGTTCAACTGCATCTGTTCTCAACACCTTCACCTCGGGGTCACCCACAAGAAGTTTTGGTGTTCTTTGGTCTGTGACAATTTCTTGTTGCCACAAGAAGTTTGGTCCTCTCAGCCAACTTGAGTCTAGCAGCTCTGCCACCTTGAGACCCCGAGACGCATGGTCTGCTGGATTCTGACCCGTCTCAACATAGAACCATTGACTAGGATCAGTTGTGTCTCTTATCTTCTGAACACGGTTGGCTACAAATACATGGAAGCGTCTGGCTTCGTTCTTTATGTATCCGAGCACTACCTGTGAATCGGTCCAGAAAAACTCTTGATCTATTTCCAGCTCCAGCTCTTCTCGCAGGGTGTTACTAACAGCAGCAGAGACTGTTGCTGCTGTGAGCTCAAGGCGGGGAATGCTGGTAACTCTTACAGGTGCCACTCTGGCCTTACCCATGACTAATGCACAGTGCACTTTGTCATCTGCAACAACCCTAATGTATGAACATTGGCCATAGCCATTAGTGCTGGCATCTGAGAAATGATGCAGCTCAATTTTTCTGACTGTACCAAGGGTTTCAGGGATGAAGCATCTTGGAATTTCAATTTTTTGAAGACTCTGTAAGTCTTGGAGCCATGCTTCCCATTTTGGTTTCAGCTCAGGGGGAATGGGTTCATCCCATCCCACGCCCTGTCTGCACATTTCTTGCAGCACTCCTTTTCCATTCAAAAGGTAGGGAGCTAGAAATCCCAGTGGGTCGTAAAGACTGGCTACTGTTAATAGGATTCCCCTCCGTGTGGCTGCCCTTTCTGTGAGGACGACATTGAATGCAAATGCATCCCGCTCAATGTTCCATCTTATGCCAAGTACACTTTGCGTCGGAAGCTCACTGTAATTCAGGTCCACATCTTGGACAGCACTGGCACGTTCACTCTCTGGAATTGCATCCAACACTTCTCTGTTGTTGGAGACGAATTTGTGTAAACGCAGCTGTCCCTTGCTGCAGGCCTGTCGAGCTTCACTGACAAGCTGGTTGGCCTTTTCCACGGAGTTGACGCTGACCAGCCCATCGTCCACATAAAAATTCTTTCGAAGTAAGGTCGCTGCCAGTGGGAAGTCCTTCTCACATTCAGTGGCAAGGTTTTTCATACCATAGTTAGCACATCCCGGCGATGATGCAGCGCCGAATATGTGGACACGCATGCGGTACTCCTTAGGCTCGCTTTCTGTATTTCCATTGTCCCACCAAAGGAAACGCATGTAATCACGATCCTCTGAGCTGACGTGAAAACGGTGAAACATTTTTTCCACATCGCAGTTGATTGCGATCTTGTGTTGGCGAAATCTGCACAGGACTCCAGTCAGAGTGTTCGTTAAGTCTGGGCCTGTGAGCAGATGGTCGTTCAGGGAAGTGCCTTCAAATTTGGCGGAGCAGTCAAATACGACCCTAATTTTTTCAGGCTTCCTGGGGTGATACACGCCGTGGTGCGGAATGTACCATGTGTTGCCTTCTTTGGGGTCCGCACTTGCTTCTTCTGCATCCCGATCTTTAAACACACCATCCATGAACTTCATGTAATCCTCTTTGTATTTAGGATTCTTCTCCATTTTTCTTTTTAAATGTTTCAGGCGCACTGTAGCAAGCTGCTTATTGTTTGGCAACTGAGGACGTGTCCTAAATGGTAGCGGCATCTCCAGATGTCCTTCTTCATTGTGCCTGACCTTATCATTCAACATGTGTAGAAATTGAATGTCTTCCTGTGATATTGTCTTGTCTTTTGGGTTTGTGTCAAGAAAGTCAGTCTCCAGTGCTTTAATCACAGAGGCTGGTGTGATGGGTGGAAGCTCTTTCACACAGACACGGTGGCAGAATCTGGTCTCATTATTTGTGCTAGAGAAAGGCACCGTGGCTCCAACTATACTCCAGCCTAATGCTGTCTTGACTGCATAGGGTTCATGTTCTTCTCCAGATACCACTTCCTGTGGTTTCAGAGCCCTTGCACAGTCATAGCCAATCAGGAGTCCGATTGGACAGTTCAGCAAGCTTGGCATCTCTTCAACCACGCTGTGAAGATGAGCCCATCTCTTTGCTGTTTCACTTGTTGGAATACTATTTTTCTCCAACGGAATGTATTCCTGTGTATACGTTGGTGGTAGCTCAATGCTCTCTTGAGAGTGATACCCTCTCACCCTCAGTCCAACAGCTCTGTGGCAGTTCACAATAGAACTCTTGTCAGTCATTGTTGACAGTTTCAACTTCACAGGTTCTGTGTGAGCTTGAATTTTCTGGCAGACGTCCTGGTCTATGAACGTACTGCTACTTTGTGTGTCCAATAATGCATAGACTAAGAGTTCCGGGCTATTTTTTGCCACACTGGAAAGCCAAACTGGGACAATCATGGAAGTACGGTCACCGCTGTCCATTCTCACATTGCACAAGTTTGTGGAAGAACTTTCATCTTGCGATGGTACCTCTTGCTTCTTTCCTTGAGGAAGATCCTCGTGGAGTGGAGATGGGTGATTCCGCTTGCAAATGTTACAGGTGGCTTTCTTTCGGCACTTTTTGGCAACATGACCGACTCTAAGACACCCAAAGCACATGTTGCTGCTGATCACAAACTTTTTCTTGTCTTCAAGAGGCATGGCTGCGAATTTTTCACACCTGTAGATGAAATGATTTTCTTTGCAGCAGACACATTCTAAGGGCCTTTTATATTGAGTTACAGACTGGCTGGCTGTAGAACCCTCTGTGGAGCTTGAACCCTTCTGAGAGGAGGTTTCCCTTGGCATCTTTGCTGTCGTTACCAAAGTGTTGGCCTTAGGACGCTTCTGCTCTTTACCAGCTTTCTCATCTATATGTTTCAGTGCATGAAGGGATGAGACTGGGTTGCACGCAATACGCGCTTCTTTGGCAACAAAGCTTGAAAACTCCTCAAAGTTAGGATATGGCTTTCCTTCATCCAATGCTCTACTCACAAGCCGGTTCCAGCGGGTAGTTAACCAGTCAGGCAGCTTCTGTAGCAGTTTCTGGTTTTCTTCACAATCATCTAACACCGTAAGACCAGCTACATGGGGCATGGCATTCTTGCAAGAGATGAGGAAATCACTAAATTCTCTCAACCTCAGAGACTCCTTGGATCCAATTTTAGGCCAGCTGCTCAGCTTACCCCTGAAGGCTCTTTGAACAACAAAAGGATGGCCGTAACGTTTATTCAGGGCTTCCCATGCCTGGGTGTAAGCTTCTTCGTCACTCCTATAGAATGTGCCTTCCAATACACAAAGTGCTTCTCCACTAATGTATTTTTTCAAGTAGAAGAGCCTGTGCGCTGAGTTTGTGCAACTCGTTTCAATTAACGCCTTGAAGCTAGTGCGCCACTCTGTGAATTTGAGTGGGTCTCCTGTGAACGTGAATGGTTCTGGCGCTGGTAGTCTAGTCATTACCAGGGACTGTTTTAAGGCTTCAACCAGCAAGGTTTCATTGGAAGTTGGGGCTACTTTTCTTTCCGCACTAGGCAAGCCTGAGAGATTTTGGGGCGCCTGAATGGGTGGAGCGCTGTCATGCTGTATAGGAAGCCGATGTGGAGGCAATGTGATTGTTTCTCTTTCTCCTATTTCAGCATTTAGCTTTGATTCCTCTTCAGCATATACATTGTATTCAGCCTCCATGGCCTCCATATCCCTCTGATCTTCCATAATTTTTTACCTCTCTTGTTGGGCTATCACCTCTTTCCTTTGTTCGGATATTTCTTTTTCCCTTGTAATTTCAGCACGCTTCGAAGCCAACCGCGCTGCCACCTCTGTCTTCTTTTGTGACAAATGGCTACCAGGCAGACTGCTCCTACCAGCTCTCGACACTGTTGAGCCGTATATTGACTTGGCGTCATCTCTTTCAAGCAATTTCAAGAGTGATTCTTTCACCGCGTCGGGGTCGAACTCTTTATCTGCTTCTGCGTAGCGTGTCTTGAGAAGTGTGACTATTTCTGTTGTCACAGAAGAGCAGCTATCCATTCTTCTCCTAATGTCTGGAGATGGTGTGGTCATGGTGCGCAAGCTATCATATTCTTGCTTTAATATTGGCTCATATGCACCTAAGGATTGAATCATGTCGCTTAGTTCCTTTTTAGTGCACTCTTGCTTTAATTTGGTCCTAATAAACTGAACCTCAGCCTTAAAGTTAACATAAGCATACATTAACTTCTTTTCCTTTTTAGAGCTCTCCTCTTTTATGTATTGAACTCCTTTTTCAGTGTGATGCTTCTCTCTTTCAGATCGCCTCAATGGTTGTTCAGACTGAAGTGTTGGTTTGAGACCTATTTTATGAATTTGAAGATCTGCATTAATTTCCGCTATGCGCTCTTCAATGTCCTGTCTTTCTGATTCTTCAAGTTCAGTGTCTAATTCTGCCTCTAAGTCTGTCTTTTCTTTTTCCAGAGCCTCAAGTACTCCTTCTAGGACATTTCTATCTTTTTTGTCCTCTGCCATTTTGCTCAACACTTGCAACTCAATGTAAATAATAAATCTTCAAATGTTAAGTAAACTACTCAACCATAACCATGGAACCGTCATGAAAATACACATTCACAAATAGAAAACAAGTTACACACTGTTCAATTTACAAGCTGTCAAAATGTAACTTTTTTTTCTTTTTTTCTTTTTTTTTCTTTTCTCAACAAAGGAGAAATAAATATGCAGTTCACTCTGTCCAGTTCAATCACCTATAATCAAGTTGGAAAATACACAGTCTGACCTGTTATCCGTTGCAATAGTAGGCTTACTCGTCAGCTGAATTGTTCCTGTGCACCGTCTTCTTCTTGCGCTCTGCCCTTTTTCCGCGCTGGTTTGCTGCTCGCGCAGCCTCGCTGAACAGATGCCAGAAGGAATAGGCAGGTCCTCGCGCGGGCCTACAACACCAAGCCAACGCTCTGGAAACGCAGGCCCTCGGATCTTCACAGGAGAGCTGACGCGCCTCGTTGTTCTCTCTCCCGACGGCCGTTGTTCCCTCTCGCGGGTCGTTTGGCTTCCATCCATCGAATGCTGCACCTCGCAGCTTCAGCAGGAGCACGCTCTCGTCAGGTGGATGTTGCGTTTCACTCGGTCGAGACACCTCTCCCTCCTCGACGCATTCTTCTCACTCCCCTCGGAGAACACGTTTTTCACTGTAGCTGCCCCTAACGCTTTTCTTCTGTTCAGAATTAAGACACGCATCGACTGATGCTTGATGAGAGTGATGGTTTATTGTCTCCAAGGATATGTTATGTCTTCAGACACCAAGTACACCAAACACCAAACAACGTGAAAAACTGAAATGAAACAAATATTACAGTCTTAGCATCAAAACATCAAATGAATATCTTAGGCCGACATATTTTACCGTCCGTGAATGTCCATGTGGCCTTCATGAAACTTAAATATAAATCTTACAGAGTATATAAACATAAAATGTACAGCAAATACAGTTTCTCATACCGTGTGCGCCTTCTGACCGGAAAATCAGGAGCTGCTAAGGCTTTACGGACAACCTGTTGCACACATCTTGCTCCCTGAGCAGCGCAGGTCCAAAAAGACTGAACACACGTCTTCACAACTATTTATTAGGTTAACGTCATTACGTCATTATTAATTCAGATTTTACCCAATTATATAAGAAATATAGAAGGAATAATGATATACAAATATCTTAAACCAAAAAATATTGCAAGAAAATAATATACAAAAATATTAATGCAGCAAATAAATTGGCACTCTTTTCCAGCGACAGCTACAGAGGTTGAGGACATGGAATCCTAATGGAACATTCAGGACCTCCATTGCGGATGCTGCCTCCAAGAGTTGTGGCCTGCAGGTTGTCGTGGCGGTAATTGGAGGAAACGCTGGTGGACTCCAGCAGTGAGGGGAAGCCATCAAGCTGAAGAAGGAGGCCTTTTGGGCTTTGTTGTCCCAGGTGTCCCCCGAAGCAGCTGACAGGTACCGGGTGGCTAAAAGGGTTGCAGCATTTGTAGTTGCTGAAGCTAAAACTCAGGTGTTGGAGGAATTTGGGGAGAAAGTGGAGAAGGACTTTCAGTTGGTCTCAAGGGTGTTCAAGCAAACTATTGGACCACTGAGAAGGGGAAAGCAAGAACGTTCCCAGGTTGTGCTTGACTTGAGTGGAAAACTGCTGACCCGAACTGAGGATATTCTTGAACAGTGGAAGGAGCACCTCAATCTGTCTGGTATGTCCTCCATTGAGGAGGCAGAGTCTGAGGACTTAGAGGAAGATCCGTCCATCAACTTTGCGGAAGTTGTCGAGTTCGTCAAAAAACTTTCTGAAAAGCCCTGAGATGCTAAAGGCTCAGGACATGGTGGGGCGGTCTTGGCTGACACCCCTCTTCAATGTCACATGGAGGTCTGGGTCTACACCTGTGGAGTGTCAAATCAGGGTGGTGGTTCCCATTTTTAACACATTGACTCCCAAGTCATGTAAAACTACGTTTTTACTGCCCATGCGTTGGCTCCCACATGGTAAAAATACGTTTTTACGGGTTTTTTTATGGATTCCGAATCTATACATTCTAATGCACATTCTGTGTGATTTTTGTAATTATGTGATGAACAGAACTGACATAGATGGCAGTCAAAAACTGGTGTCATCATCTGGACATTTTGATCATTACGCCAATGGCTTTGCGTCAACTCAAGAACAATTTTGATAACGCTGCACTGATTGTTGTGCATTTCCGCATTTTGTCCAATCGCACGTGTCGGTTTCCAGAGGGTGACGGCAAAGTAACATAAACAAACAACAAGAAGGAGAAGAAGAGACGCGACAAGTCTAAGGAGGTGGTCTTATGAACAGGTTAGCTTTGCAACATGCGACATGACGCAAATCCTCTGACCCGGATATGTAAGTATCTAAAGTGCGACAGGCTGAAAGAGCGCACGTTTCACAAAAGCCCCGATTTCTCACTTTGTTGTTGATTTTGGTGGATACCTGCCTTGGTTTAGCTAAGGATAGCTCGCTAATGGCGGCACCTAGAGACACGCAGTTTTGACCCACAAAGAGTTTAAAGTCTCAGCTTTCAAACGAGCCATAACATGTTTCAATGGCCCTATCCCATAATATGCTGTGACTGTACAAAAAACGTCAAAAAAATGGTTTAGAACGCTGGGATTCTACGACATAATTCTGTAAAAACCGCCGGTATTCAATGTGTTAAGAAAGGGGACAAGTGAGTGTGATTCAACAACAGGGGGATCACACTACTCAGCCTCCCCGGAAAAGTTTACTCCAGGGTGTTGGAGAGGAGGCTCCCAACCATTGTCACCCCTTGGGTTCAGGAGAAGCAATGTGGCTTTTGTCCAGGTCGTACAATAGTGGACCAGATCTTTATCCTTGTAGAATTACTGAGGGGATCATGGGAGTTTGACCATCCAGTCTACATGTGTTTTCTAGATTTGGAAAAGACTTACGACCTTGTTCCTTGGGATACCTGCTGAGAAAGATGAATGGATGGATACTTTATTAATCCCGAGGGAAATATAAGGATCCAGTAGCTTATACAGAATACACTGATTACGAATCAGAATACAAAAAAAAAAAACAACACAAGTGCAACACAACACACAACCACAGACAACACAGCATACTAACATCACAGATCACAGTTCACATACACAAAACAAGGAATTAACAAAAAATGTACCAGAAGAGGAGTGGGATGCTTGTGCTGAATGTGCAAAAACAAAGTGTGTCCATGATAAAGTGTGAGCAGTGCAAATGGGAGAGTGCAAGATAGTCTGTGCAAATGGCTAATATAGAAAGTAGAGGAGGGTGTGTTGAATGGTTCACACAGTAAAGTCCATCTCTCATCTCCTCTCCTTGCGTGTGGCGTTGAACAGCTGAATGGCCCTGGGGGCAAAGGACTTCCTCAGCCTGTCCGATGAGCATGCCAGTGACCGGAGTCTGTCACTGAAAATACTCCTCTGACTGTCCAAAGTTCTGTGCAGTGGGTGGTGAACATTGTCCAGGATGGTCAGCAGCCTGCTCAGTGTCCTTCTCTCCACCACTGTGATGAGGCTGTCCAGCTCAGTGCCTGCGACAGCTCCTGCCTTTCTCACCAGCCTGTCCAGTCGCCCCGCGTCCCTCTTTTTTATGCTGCCTCCCCAGCACACCACAGCGTAAAAGAGGACACTGGCAACAACAGACTGGTAGAACATGCACAGCAGTTTGTTGCAGACATTGAAGGACCTCAGTCTCCTCAGGAAGTAGAGCCGGCTCTGACCCTTCTTATAAATGGCGTCTGCGTTGGTTGACCAGTCCAGTTTATTGTCTATGTGAACTTCTAAGTACTTGTAGGTGTTGACCACCTTCACACTGACCCCCTCAATGAGGACTGGTGACAGTGGAGGCTGGGACCTCCTGAAATCCACCATCATCTCTTTGGTTTTAGTGGTGTTCAGTTGGAGGTGGTTGTGTCTGCACCACTTCACAAAGTTATCCACCAGGCTCCTGTACTCATCCTCCTGCCCCTCCCTGACACACCCCACAATAGCAGTGTCACTTCTGGATGTGGCATGACTCTGTATTGCAGGAGAAGTCTGATGTGTACAGGGTGAACAGGACTGGTGAGAGCACAGTCCCCTGTGGAGCGCCAGTGCTGCAGACCACAGTGTCAGAGAGGCAGTCTTTTAACCTGACAAACTGTGGTCTCTCTGTCAAGTAGTCCGTGATCCAGGATACCAGGTGGGCATTCACACCCATCTGCTCGAGCTTGTCTCTCAGTCTGAAGGGCTGGATGGTGTTAAAGGCACTGGAAAAATCACAGAACATGATTCTCACAGCACCCGTCCCCTTGTCCAGATGAGAGTGTGCTCTGTGCAGACGGTAGATGATGGCGCTGTCCACGCCCACCTTCTCCTGATAGGCGAACTGCAGCGGGTCTAGTGCATGGCGAACCTGTGGTCTGAGAATGTGCAGTAGCAGTCTCTCCATGGTCTTTGTGATGTGGGAGGTTAGCGCAACGGGCCTGTAGTCGTTCAATACGCTGGGGTGTGGCTTCTTCGGAACGGGGATGAGGCAGGATGTTTTCCACAGCTTTGGGACCTTCCCCAGTTGTAGGCTCAGGTTGTAGATATGCTGCAGAGGCTCTCCCAGTTCAGCAGCACAGGCTTTCAGAAGTCTAGGACAGACTCCATCAGGGCCGGCTGCTTTCCTGGGGCGCAGTCTCTTCAGCTCTCCTGTGACCTGGCCCGCAGTGATGATTGGAGGTTGGTGGGGGGCTGTTTGTGGTCCTCGGAGGGAGGGGTGTAGGTGTGGAGAGTGGCAACCTCCTGACTGCTGACGGGGGTGGTGCCTAATTGACTGTGGTGGGGGGGGGGGGGGGGGGGTGTAGTGGTATCCAGAGTGCAGGTAACAGCAGCTGGTGGGGGAGGTGCTGGAGTAGGTGTTAGACAGGCATTGACACCCATGGCAGGGCTATCAAACCTGTTGAAGAACTGGTTGAGCTGGTTTGCTCTAACCACATCCCCCTCTACAGTGCTGCCGCTCTTCCTGCAGCCTGTGATGGTCTTCATACCATCCCAGACCTTCCTCATATTGTTCTCCTGCAGCTTCTGCTCCACCTTCCTTCTGTATAGCCGCTTTCGGACAGAGTAGTTACAGGAACGTAGTTATCAGAACTGTCCTACTCGAATTTCGTTCTGATAACTGTCCTTCTGTTTTAGTCTGCATTCGCACATGAGTCGGGACCAAGTCGGGACTGATGCCGCACGCGCAGCCGTCTGCGTCAGTGACGTGTTAGCTGTTAGCCGTTTAGCGCTACATTCAACAATAAAACAGAACCGGTAGAAGTAATTAGAGAAGAAAAAACACCACCAAGAAGCTATTATGGAGAGCGGGGAGGCCACCGTGTTCATGGTCTGCATGATGGTGATATTAATCATGGACGATCACATCAGGCGTCTAATATCGAGGCTGGAAGAGCTCATAGAGAGTCAGGAGACGATACTTTTTCATTTCATGAAGGAAGAAAGGAGAGCAAAGCACTGCAGACAAAGGAGACAAAGTGTAAGTTTAACTTATTAAACACCCGCCGGTTTTGTCCGTGTTGTATGAGTAAACATTTCAGCCGTGATAGCATGACATGTGGCGTAGCTACGGACCACCAAACACCTCCGTCATATTCGTTCTATAGAACCATGAAAAGACCCGACCTCGGAGAAGGAGCTAAATAGTTATAGGAACTGAGGGAGATAGCCCCGAGTTCCTGTATGTCCTAACACGGGAGAAAACGGCCCCGCGGATTAAAAGGTTATTAGAACTGCCAAAGGTTCCTACAGTCCGAAAGCGGCTTATGTCTCCTTAAGGCGCTAGCATGGTTGCCGCGTCTGTCACGGCGGTGTCGGACCGTGACGTCAAAATGACGTTTCAGGCATGGCGCTTCCCTTGAAAAGACGGCGCAGCGCGTTGTCGTGCACCAGTCGATTTTTGTAACTTGGCGGCGCCGAGAACAACGAACCGGATGGACCGTTGTGAGACCAGGCTCAGTCAGGAGGTGCGTTTGTACAGACAGCTGTACGAAACTGCAGTGAAACAGCACAGGGAGCACGTAAACTCCCAAAACTGGTGCACAGAGATGGGCAGAACTTTGGGGAAAGAGGGAGAGTTCTGTAAGAATGTGTGGACAGATACGTGAAGGCAAAGAAGAGGGCAGAGACTCTGTTGATGCTGGGGGCTTCAAACCTTCACCTCTATTAACTGAATTAAAAACTTAAAATGATCCGAAAACTGCAGCAGTATCATTACTTACAGTATTCTTGCTCTTGACAGCGGCATTGTTTTCTTCTCCACTTTCGTGGTTGTAGAGTAGCGGTAACCTTAACGTAGCAGCGCCACCTCTGTGACGGAGAAAATTGCAACTACTGGCGCATCAAGTTGCGCCACTATACATGGCGGGCACGAAATCGTGACGTCATCAACACCGCTCGCGCTAGCAGACGCGGCAACCATGCTAGAGCCTTTAGCCTCTTTCAGCCTGCTCTTGAGCTCTCCCTGTACGCGCTTCAGCTCCGTCTGGTCCCCCTTTTTAAATGCCATCTTCTTCAGGTTCAGAAGGTGTTTGACATCGCAGGTGATCCAGGGCTTGTTGTTTGTGAAGCAGCGTACTGTTCTAGTGGGAGCGACAATGTCCATACAGAAGTTAAGGTAGTCAGTAGTGCAGTGTGTGACCCCTTCAATGTCCTCCCCAAAAGAGTCTTGCAGCACGCTCCAGTCAGTCTGCTCAAAGCAGTCCCTGAGGGCCTCTTCTGCCTCAGGAGACCAGCTCCTGAATGAGCGTGTGGTGGGTGGTTGTCTGTGCACTTTTGGAGTGTATTTAGGTTGAAGGAAAACCAGGTTGTGATCAGATTTCCCCACTGGAGGGAGTGGTGTGGCTCTGTATGCATCCTTCACGTTAGCATACAAAATTTCAATAGTCCTGTCTTTCCTCGTTGGGCAAGACACATACTGGTGAAAAGCAGGCAGGGTTGAGTCCAGTGTGACGTGATTAAAGCTGCAGTCGGCAGGTTTTCAAAATTCCGAGTCTAAAGTCGGAAAATTCGAACTGATACAACTTTCAGGTCCCTCCCCCAACCTCTAACAAGCTCCGAATCGCCCCCCAAAACCCCTCCCCCTCTGTGGATGAGGTTGTGCACGTGAGTTCACACCAGTGTGAGCGCACACAAGCTGGGGCAGACTCACGCTCAGCAGCGTGTGCACAAGCTGTGATTGACAGGTAGGATTCCTCCACCCTAACTTGATTGGTTAAAAACAGCCGGGAGCGCTTGGTTTTTGCAAGCATGATTACAGGCTTCACGGGGAGCTACAGATTTCGTTATTTTTCCTAAACAGCCTATTTAATATTCTACTTCCAGAATCCCATGACAGTTCAAGCTAATATGACTAAAAAAAAGTTGCCGACCGCAGCTTTAATGTACAACATATGGTAGCACATAGCACGTAACTGAAGATGGCAAACCACAAGGCAGATAGCTGGCCATTGTCCATGCAGATAACGCCACTATGGATTAAAGGCCTACAGAAAGGTGATTTTTTTGCACAAAACTGAAAAAGCAGATCGATTCCTTATATACCATGGAATTTTTTTATGATTTTAAAATAATTTTAGGCCCCTGGATAGTCCTGATTAGGCCCAATAAACTATCACCACATTTGACTCGAATTTGGCAAACTGGAACGACAGGTGCGTGACGTTGCGAGTGATCAGCTCCCTGCGGTGCGGACAGGAATCCACCTGGCGGAGAGCGGACACACTCTCCGCCAGGTGGAGAGCGGAAATCAGCCGGCAGAGCGATCATCAAGAGCCCCGACGTGGACACACGGCTGAATTCAGGGTAACCATCCCGCGGTGTGTCCGCTCTCCGCCAGGTGGATTCCCCCTGAGCGTCCGCACCGCAGGGAGCTGAACACGGCGGGATGGCTCCGGCTGATTTCACCAGAGAGGAGGCAGGCGGACAGGGAGACATAGACACAAGACCGCAGGTCTCTCTGCTTCCTCTGTCCCCGGTGGTGTGAGCTGCTGCTGCTGAGGTCAACACACGCACCCACAGCACTTCGTACATCTACTCGCAATAAAAACTGCACTGAACCCAACGTTTTATTGCCTTCGCCACTCAACAAGCATACTAATAGCGGCAGCCAGGAAAACCCATGGCACCTGTGACGTCACACGGAAGCCCCGCCCCCAGTTTGGAATTCCAGGGAGGATTTCCAAGCGGCAAATTCAAAATCGCAAATTTCATGCGTTTATGAAATGTTTTGGTGTAGAGTCCAATGATCATTATTGTTCCTCTGTGTATGTATTATCATTATGTATTGGATGTAGTGTCAGCTTTCTGTAGGCCTTTAATGAACGACAGTAACAAAGTCGAGCTGTACTCGACATACAAAACTTTGAAGGTCTATTACACAACAAGTAACTGGCTTGAGTTGGCTCTGGACATGCAAACACTGTTGTTGCTGCATTTTTAAGGCCCTACTACTGAACAATAGCTGACAAAAACAATGGCCGCAGTCGATGGACGTGAGAGTGTTCTCTCTCTCTCTCCCTCACACAGACACACGGCACACAATCGGGTTCTTATTTTACATTATCATTATCGTCTTGTCCAGTATTTTATGATGTTTTCTACGCATTGATGTTGTCTTGTACACACAAACTGTAAACACTCTACGCCAACACTACACTGTAGCTTGCTAGCTCAAGCATGCTAGCTAGCTTGCTGCCAGGTACAGAACAAAGACCGAACGATTGCTCACCTTAGAGTCGACGTTGGACTCTGTCACACGATGTTTTATGTGGGGCTCCAACCACGACATGAAGAAATAGAAGCCAGAGACCTTCTTTCCACCTGGATCCCCACTCCTGGACGCCATTTCTCGACGGATCCTAACGTAGCGGTCCCTCAGTATCTTCCACCTCTTGCAACACACCGTCGGATCCAGCTCGAGCGTCCGGCCAATCTCCCTCCAGGAGTTGGTGGAGACTTGGTTGTCCTTATACAACTTGTGGGAGGCATTGTATAGATTATGATACTTTCTCACTTCCTCGATGAGTCTCTCTCGTCCATTTTTAAAAATGGCGCGCCCAACACCAAGCGAGAACGACAACAACACAGACAACTGGAAAGGCACACCGAGGACCAATCACAGCCGCTTTTGTCTGCGCACTTCTGTTGGTGGTCTGCGTGCGTCTGTCGCGTAGTCAGGATTTTTTGGAGGTGCACGAGAACGCGCGTAGAGCCTCTGCGTGGGGGAGTGGTCAAGATTTTGACGCTCGCAGAGGCTATGCGTCCGAGCGTCAGAGGCTTTGCGTCTGAAGCATAAATCAGGTTTTACACCATCTGCAGTTCACATAGAGTGCAAGACCCCCACCTTTCTGTTTGCCACTTAGCTTAGGCTCTCTGTCCGCTCTCACCGTAGTAAATCCAGGTAGTAAATCCACGTTGTTGTCCGGGATGTTGCTGGTTAGCCAGGTCTCCGTGAAGCACAACAAGCTGCACTCTCTGTACAACTTCACGTTCTACACCAAGGCAGCCAGCTCATCCGTCTTGTTGGCCAGCGAGTTTACATTCCCCATCACACACGAAGGAATAGCCGGTTTAAACCTCCACCGTTTTTCCAGGTGCCTCACTTTCACCAATGCACCAGCACGGCAACCACGGTAGCATCTCACCAGCTCCTCCGGTATGGGTTGAACTTTGCAGGCATGGCTCCCCGACCGTAGTGCGAGCAGCTGATCCCTTGTGTAAACAAGGTTCTTACTTTCCTGTTTCGATCGGTTCGAAAACGTATCCGTAGGATATAAAAATATCTACACTGCGCGTGTAGAAGCTGAAAAAAGCAAACTAACTAACAAAGACAAACAAACTTAGAAACGCTAAAAAGACTCGGGACACACGGAGCTACTTGGAAGGCTGCCACTCGCGTTGGCGCCGAGAGTTAATGACAACAATAATGTTATATGTACATACAGTTGTCAGTTTTAAGCCTGATATTTGAAGTAAAGAGGGTGTCTGCTTCCTTGACATATACTGGCAGCTTTTTCCACAAGAGAACGGCCTGATAGCTGAAGGCTCTACCTCCAATTCCACTTTTAGAAACTCTAGGAACCACAAGTAGGCTTGCAGTCTGAGAGAAAGTGCTCAGTTTGGAAAATATTGCAGCAGCAGGTGGGAAGCTACAGAGAAGTGTGTAAGACTACAACTGTGAGTCCTGGTCTCAACCCTGGGTTGTCAATCGAACTAATTCAAATCAAGGTATTAAATAATGAAGTTGTAAATAAAGATGGTCGCTGAAAACTATCTGAAAAAGAAATACACAAAGGGAACAGCTGCAAAAATACATGACAGGTGAGGCAGTGAACAAAGGAAATCAACTGCAAGAGACTAGAAATAAAAAAAAAAAAATCAACAAAGTGAGTCTAGGATATATCATAATTCAAAACGATAACTCAGAAATACAAAGGCTAGAATATCCAAATCTCTGAAATCTGCCAACTGTAACAACATCACTACCTTTGTCAAATAAGCCACTGGTTCGCTTTTTGTGTATTTTTACAGTGAGTGTGCTAGTTTTAGATTCTGAGTTCCAGAGTGATGATCACTGACCAGCTCATTCCACCACTGGCTAAAATGCAGAATAAAAGCAAGATTCTTGAATAGAATATTTATTTAATTTTCTTCCCTTATATCATAGACAAAGCAATAGGTATTTGTTAACACCTTGGGAATGTTACACGGTTATTTGGACTTGGAATTATGACCCCAGCTTATATAAAATCTCTTATTATAAGCCTTGTGTCATCAGACAATGCCTGTTGTTTTCTGATCTGATAATAGAAGGCTCCCCTTGATCATTAATTTAGTAGACTTAAATATAATATTATATTTCAAAGGACTAACATTATTTTTTTCCACAGATTTACCATCAATCTTTATCTTTTAATCATTTTAACTTGCTTCTCGTTTTTTTTTTTTTATTCAGAAGTTCTGCTGTACAATATATACATTTTCTACTGCAATGTCCCATTATCACACAGCACTTACAACATCAACCATACTCTGCACACTAATTTTATGGCTGCCACCAATCATCAATTCGTAATTACACTTAGCCAGGTCTGATGCTTAAAACTTCATCAGACTTTTCATTCAACTTTTGTCTATTCACTTAGTTAAGCGAATAGACAAATGCAGCTGTCTCCAGGGTTAATATTTCTGTCCATTATCATGAAAAGGGAACTTTAACCAATGCTCGGCTGCATAAACTGTGTATGTGTGTGTGTGTGTATAGTAAAAATATTAATTTCCTCCGTTACCACCATGGTTTTGATCCCATAGGTTAAAAAGCGATATTCTTAATTTTGGAATGCATGGAGTTGAAATAATGGTTGAAGCTATGATTAATACACATGTCTGCTGGATAGGGAAACAGAAAGGCTGACATATTGCATCACCATGTGACCACTTTAAGATCCTATCGCTGAAAGGCAGCATTTTACCCCCAGGCATGCCCCTGCTCAGCATGGAGAAGCACTTTCTGAAATTTCATCTGTGCGTCATGCACTGTTATCAGGAGCTATAACATACAAACAGGCATTATTTACTTTCCTCTACTGAGAAAACAAATGATATAATCAGTATGATCCCACAACTCGTTGACATTCATGAGTTACAACAGGAGGACAAGTCAACCAACAGGTTGTTGTGATTGTTTCACAATAGGCTGACTATGAGTCGGACTGATAACGGAGTCTGCATGCACTCTTGTGTTCCTAGCCTTCCTCTACAATCGCACGATAGTGTTTCTCTGCACGAGGAGGGAAAAAGAGGGCCCACACATGTAGGGATAGCCCATGTTTAGCAAAAGCACTTGGGTTACTGTGCATAGGATGACATGTTTCCAAGGTTACATGTCGATAAGGAAAGGAAAAGTACCAGGCTATTGATCCCTTCCATGGGGAGAGATAATCTGTCACCACTCTTAAAATCAGATGCTGGAAGGAGCATGTCTGCATCTAATGTCCTAAGGTACTATGTTGACACTAATAAAAAAAAAAAGACATTGTAACATGTTTAGAAGAAGGAAGTTGTAGTAGATTGATAGTATTCTTATGTGAGCAAACCCCACAAACATGCTCACAAACAAAACCCCTGCTGGCAGTTTCATTAAGGTTTGCTAAACTGGTTCCCCAGTAGGGACCAGTGCTACCACCAATATGGGAAAGTTGGAAGGTAATTCAAGACTGACTAAAACATTGTTTTTGATTGAAATAAATTTGAATTTAGAACAAATTCATTGATACTGTGACCATTGTTTTTTTGTTTGTATTTAGTTTATCTTGGGGAAATTTTTGACACTTTAAAAAAAACAAAAATATTACAATTGCCCCTTTCAAAAGTTCTAAAAGTCCAGGATAAAGTTCACATTTCATTAAACCACTGTCATTTAAAAAGGCACAATCACTCTGGTTTCTCAATTATCAAAATTCAAGACGCTGCAACAATGTTGTGATAGCTATAAAAGATGCTTGAGCCATCCTGCAAAGGTTGAGGAGGACATTTAAATCTGATGGCAGCGCTTCTCTTACTTTGTTTTCTTCCCTCAGCACTTTCATTCGGCCCAGTTTTTGTTGCAATGTCTCTGGAGAGCCTGAAAATAAAGAGTTGTTTCCGATTGCATACAAATTAAGCTACAGTTCATTTGTCAGTTCAGTCCGAATAAACACTACATTTGTAAGGAGACAAGCCACAGTAAGCACTAGGGTATCTGTGATGGCCCCACCTGCAGCCACATAGCTAGGTCGGTAACTCCATGCACCAACACTTTTAAATTATGAGTTATTTTCATATGCTGTGAAACATTATTCTTTACATATATTTATTTGACATTGTTGAAATGCATAAGCTCTATTTGTAGCACACACATTTAGTTGACTTTTGTATATTCAGTTTTGTTAATGTCTTTTTCTTTTACCGGCCGGTGCTGGGGAGGCTGTTTGACAGTTGACCTCTGGGATAAGAGGCCTCTGGAGCAGCAGTGTGGCATGCACGAGGAGCTGATTGGGCCATACCACGAATTGCTGCATCATGGGGGAGATAATCCATTTATTTCTCTTAAATTTTTGGTATTTTCTTTGATTTCTAAGTTATTCACTTAATCTTGTTTGATTAGAATTAGTTTAACAGTTACCTTAAACTAACTGTTCTGCTTCTTTGTTAGATTATTTGTTCGTATTTGTTTCCCTTTGTGTCAGACTGGCCTGATCAGCCAGTATTTAAATCCCTTTTGTTTGTTGTGTGTTAGGTCAGTTTGATTTTGTTGGACAGTTAGTTTGGAGTTACTTTGTTGGTTAAGTTGCTGTAATGACTTAAGTTAATTTTTTATTAATTTGACCTATTTTAAGGGCCCTTTTGGTTTGTTGATTTAGTGTCTTATTGCATTTTTTTTGTAAATAAAACCCATTTTTCGGGAAGCACACTGTGTCCTAATATCTGACTGGCTCGATCCCTCACAGTATCCATTTGGACACGACCAAGACAACAACACGTTCCTGTGTTATCAGTCTGCCACCGATAATACTGGCTGATCCATCTGCTGTTAGTTTTTCCGTATGGTTTATCTGCACAAACAGAAGGCTGACTGACAAGACAGTCCACAGAAAGTCAAAAATCCATCCATGGATTTCAGAATCCTGTTGCATGCCCGCTCCAACATATCCACTTCCACTCTGTTTCCCTGGCGAATCAATTCTATGCAGGCACGTTATTGACTCAGATAAAGGGGTTGGGATCCAGCCGTCAATGTCTTAGTCGATGTCTGTGTCTGCAAAGCGAAGGGAGGAATGAAGACACTCGGAATTGGCAATATCAATGCACCACTTTTATATGAGTCAGTGGACTTGTGATTGCTTTGAATGTATGCATACTAAATTGCACATGCATTTGAAGGCATACTTTATATCAGTGATAGCACTTGTTTGTATATCTTTATTGGATCTGTAGAGGCAGGCCTGGGCCTCAGGGGGCTTAAGGGCAGACATCGATTATCATGGCACTGTGGAGCCACTGGTCTGTCTCCACTGGTGGGAGGAAGTTTAAAGGAGCATTTTGCTGAGAAGCTTCTATGGCTGGGGGCTACAGTGCGAGATGGGCCATGGGGGAGGGGGTAAACAGTAATGGTGGTTTATCAGTCGGGGAGAAGTTGGGAGGGGGTCCTTCTGCTTCCTTAAAAATTAAAGAATAAAGTAAAATCCTCCCTGAAGCCAATAATCCACTTGAGGCACTTTAGTTCTGTCCTTATTATACCATCTGTTGTAACTGTGCTGAGCTGCTGTCAGGGACCTTGGTAAATGTCTCAATAACATATGGACATGCTGATAGAATAATTTTCTATTCTTCATGCTCACATAATCATAATCATTTCTACTTCTGTGTAACTGTTTCTACTGCCACTATTGTACCTATACATGAGAATATCAGCTGCACTCGGAAGTCGCCACTGTCTGCTCTCAGTGCTCTGAGAAGGGAATGTCCCGCAGCCTTGGTGGTATCAGCGGCGCTGTCTGCTCTGAGAAGAGGATATTTCACAGCCTCAGTATAATAAACACCACTGTCTGCCCCCAGACGGCCAGAAGGGAATGTGTCATGAGTCGCATAAACAAAATGCAAGCCTCCGACTGTTTACCCTATAAAAGCTTGTTTAGAACTTGGTATCTTTGAACATTTACATCACAGCCTCTGTATGTAGATACAACATGATTAAATGTCCTATTTAATGTCTAAGTTGATTTTTAAGTTTTTTATTTATTTTTGTAGCGTTGTATCTATTCAACCCCAGCAAATGGAAGGGTGGCTTAATATTTCCGAACAGAGTTTCCTTTAATCATGAAGGTATTTTTTTTTTAATCATACGTAGTTTGGGGTTGGACTCTTTGATAGATTTTCATTTTTTTTTTTTTAAAGTATTTTTTGGGCAGGTCAAAATTTTTGACTCAGTCATAGAAATGCATGAATATGAGAATTTGCAGAGCAACTCTGGGTTTTTATCCAAAAAAATTTAGAAGATTCTGATTTTGTGAAGATTGAAGTTTGGAATGCAACAAGTGGATGTTTCAGGGCTATTCAGATATTCTTGATGGACTGATGGGCAAGGTGAGCATGCTTGCATTTCAGTTGTTAGGAGTTTTCATGTGGACATACTCATTAAAGGTGTTACTGCACCAGTTACTATCAGGGCACAGGGGATGTAAAAGGCCAGTTAGTGGACTCTCCGTGGACTGATTATGAGCAGAGCTATATTGATGGAGAACTGAGGATCACTACCAACACCCTACCCATCACTGTCAGTTTACTCCTGGTAAACAATCTTTCACAGCTGGGACAGCTGGAATGAACTGATAAACCGATGAGTCTGGTGGACCAAATGGACTCTCTCCCTCCACGGCCTTCACATTTACTTTGCACCAACATCTGGTATTACATATTTGTTGTTGTATGTTTGCCATTGTTTGAAAGTTCCGTTCTGTGTTCACTTTGCATATTAACAGTGTGCATATCAAGGTCACGGTAGTTCACTTGAGCTGGTCTCAGAGCTGTCAATCAGCGTCCTCTTCAAACCTAATTTATATACATGACAATAGAGAATGGGTAATGATGACACAGTCCATTGCTCTCTGTAGTAGAGGTCACCGTCTTGGTTGCTACAGTAACAAACACTGGCAGTAAACAAATAAGCCATAAATTGTGAAAAGTCCAACACAAACAAGTGTGTTGTGGAAAGAAAACATGAGAAAGACAAGATGATGTATTGTGACGAGTTGTCAAGGGAAGGCAAGGCGTGGTAATTGGAGAAGATGGAATTTCGACATGGTTTTGATCCATAGGAGACCTGCTACACCCAAAAGGCATGATTGTTTTTTCTATCTCATGTGTGGCGTTAGTGCCGATTATTGGCCAAGTCATTGAGGGGGTAGGAATCTTTTGAACCAAGTACAGTTTACAGATAAAAGAGTTCATGAGTTACAAATCCTTAGGCTGGAAAACTGCTAAGACAGGCATTGGCACAAATGTATGCAGAGTCAGTCCTATTGGGCAGTATGTCTTACATCTGTCTTTATGTTTATTTAGCATCTGTTTTCAAAGTCTAGCTCGGCTGGACCACATAAACGAATATGAACCGAGGTTATTCACATAATTTAGAGTTAGAATTACATAGTGATTGATAGACATCCATTCAGCTCTACGATCAGCATCACTGTTTGCCTCTAATAAGAAAGCTATCAATGTTTAGGCTATAAATGGACAAACTGTAGCAGAAATGTTGTAACTCTGTGCTAACAAATCAAAGACAAAAGCCATTCCCTTAATACCAATCACTGTTTCCACATGAATTATAGGGTGAGCAATGTTTCGTGTTTCCTCCTTATGTCAGGAAAGTGGTGCGAAGTTATTCTGTTTTTTGAGATTTTCTTTATTCCATTACAGTCATGTGAAGTGCAGCTAAACTTTGTCAAACATCAGTGTCTAATCATAATTATGGATCTGAATAAAATGAAATACAAATATTAATAATAGAACACAGAGCAAATCAGCTACTTCTGTCTGTCTTCTACTGCAGACTGAGAATGGGCTGAACAAAATATATAGCCTCCACAGCCTTACTGTGGTGTGATAAAACCAGAACATATACTAAGTTCAGATTTACTAAGATTTGAATAATTAGGCTTCAGACACTTGTCCCAACTATGACCAGTCAGCCCTAGCTATGAAAAAGGCTTATTCATAAACTGTATCATTGTAGCAGCTGCCATGCCACTTGAACCTCAGATGAAGCTTTGGTCATTCTAGCGGTCCTTGTCATGGTGCCAACCTGCCTCCAGCAGTCCGTTGATCAATAGCAGTCTGACTCCTCGGTGTGTTCTCCTCCCATTCGCTGCTCCTCACATCTTCCTGCTCTGGAGAGAACCCCTTCCTGACTAGCCTCATTAAAAATGAATGACACCCAAATTGCATTCATCTCTTTTACTCTTTTCATTAGGTGAACTATAAAGAGTAAAACTGATTAAAGAACTAAAGCGAAATAAGAAAATGTGGAAATTATAAAGGCAAAGAAATAGATATAGAAATATTTTTTATTAACTTTTGTTTACATAATTCTTTTTCCTCATCTTATCTGCATTGCTTTTTCTTTTTCTGTTACTTTATTGTTTCTGTAATGGTTTTGCTTATTCTCATTTGCTTTTGCCTTTTAGGGGTCAAAGCCAAGGGGGGTTGGGAAACCTTAGAGGTCCAGTCGGCAGGGACTGAAAAACCTATATGGACAGCATAAACTAAGACGTTAAAAAGTTTTTCTACAGGACAGGCACTGACCCCTCTGTGTACCTCATGTGACACCTCTCCATCTGTAGATGGCACTATAATTAAAGTCAATATGTTTTGGTCCATGCAATACGTTGCACAGTCAAAAATCTTGGGCTAAATCTTTTTTTTTTCTATTTCTACCTTATATGCAAATGTTATTTTTTATTAACTCCGAGTGAACCCTGGCCTCATCTGTTCAAAAATCTACAAATAAAATCAACAGAGCAAGACAAAATGTATGTATTTGCAATTTTATTCTCTCACTGAAAGGTTATTCGGGCTGAAAGGTTTTGTTGCGATCAATGACTGGTATGTATCTTGCCTGCAGTATCAGAGACTGACATGAAATTCAAATTCCAAAAATGTTAATCACTAGACAGTGGTATAAATAGTAGAAGTTTATATAATTATGAATGGTCCATACTGAACCTAGCTTAGTTTCTCTGGTAATTATCAGTTCTGAAGCCACCCATAAATGGAGCACCGCGTTAGTTCTGGCAGACCACGTAGTCAACGCGCCCTTTGCCTATTGGCTGACGCCGACCCAACCCTTATGGCCAGCTGCGCTCAATGGATAATCAGCTGACGCTCGCAATTGGATGCTGGCATTTGGGGCACTTCATTTAAACTTGGTTTGCTGTCACTGCTTTTTTTTGCCCACCACCTCCCCTGCTCCACCGACTTCTCATTGCCAAACAATGTCATACTGTTGTTCATTGTTGCTTGCTCTGTTCTAGGGGGTTTGTTGCCTTTACAGCAAATGGAAGGCACTCCACCTGAGGATGCTGCTGTTCCCTGTCTTGGCTTCCATGGAGCTCATGGAAAAGTCGGGAACTTCCTCCGAACAGAGCCATACCGCCAAACATAAATTGTATGCATTCAGAATAAGCTTCTGAAATTCATCTCTGTTCTTGTCTCGTTTTGACGAGAGTGGTTCTGACAGAAATGTTCTTATGCTTTCCTAATGAGGTCTAGCTGGCAGGGCTTAGACAAAAGAAAATTTTTTTTTTTTTTTAAGAAAATCACCACCAGAGCTGGTGGGAGCTGGGATTGCTAGATTAGCCTATTTTCAAAGTAGATTATGCTAAACATTTATATTTAAACAAACTGTTCATGAAAATATATGACAGCACATCTAACTTTCTTTTTTGAATGTTTAACCAACAGAATAATAATTGTGATTTTTTTTTCATTTATTCTTTTAAGTGATTTTAACTTATTTGATAACTTATAGTTCTAGTTATTTATTGTTTTTGCTTTTATTATGTATCAATAGTTTTTGTTATTACCATCTCTGTGTTGCTTTTTCAACATTTCATATTGGCTTTTCTTTTTTCTATTACTTTAGACTTTATTTGTCTGTTGCTTTCGGTTTTCCATAATTTGTGTGGTACTTGTGATAAAGTTGAGCGCAACTGACAGTCACAGTTTTTAGATCAGTAACCTCAAGCTTGCAAGGCATTCAAGCTAACTGGTATTACTGTCAAATACCTGCACACACAAATGGTTCCCTCCTCTGGCAAGAACTTTCACAACATGACCCAACAGTCTTAGGGGCCATAAACTCTAAGCCAACAATTGGCCATCAGGCGCATCTGGAGTGTCAGTGCATCTGTCTGGTATTTTTTGTGTGCTTACTGTTCAATTAATTCAAGTTGAAGAATTAGTATTGCATCTGTTTCTGCAAATAATCAGCTTATTTTTCATCTTAATTCGTCAAAACAAGCAACATCTTAACAGTGACTCATCCACGTGAAATGAAGAAAGTAAAGACCACCTGAAAATCACAACTAAAGAAAAAACAGCTCTGAAAGGCATTACCAAAATAAAGAAAGCATAATCATATTTTATAATGTATAAATCAAATCAAATCAAACTTTATTTATATAGCACCTTTCATACTAAAAAAAAGCAGCACAAAGTGCTTTACATAATAAAATCAATAATCAAATCAATTTTTACATAACATTCTTATTACCACCCACTTCTGCAAAGGCAAGCTATGTTTTTTGTACAGCCACAGGTTGTGTGTCCTGGTCAGCAGCTGTGAGTCACCTTTGTGTTGTGTTCAAGTGCTGTTTCGTATGTTTAGATGCTGGAAACACAAAGAGACCCAGCAGAAGGCTTCCAGTTTAATGTGATGCAAAACTATTTTTTGTTCAGACTTTAGGTTCTTCATCAGATTTAAGTAGCCATGTTCATTAGTGATGTAGCTGAGGGCTACCAGAGTCTGGGCAGTCGTGGGTTTTTAGAGCAAATCTCTTTGACAGTAGAAGCAGCCAGGCCAACCTTGTGAGATGTCCTGATAACCAGCTGCCCTGCCTGTCCTCTCTCCTACAGGCCATTTATTTTACTGTCAGCCTCAATCCATGTTTCCTTCTTAACAGATTTGTCTGGAGATTTAGCGACTTTTAAAAAAAAAAGCATAAAGGAAGCGACTAGTCACAAATCTTGTGACTTTTATTACAAATATCAGCTGTTTCATAGGGAAGAGTGTTGCCAGTAATGTCCCTTAATAGCATCTAAGTTCTAAGTTTGAGTGAGTGAGAAGTAACAGGCAGCGTATGGGGATATTTTACTACCTTCAATCAAGAGCTTTTTGTTTAATTGTCTTTGCTTTATCATACCCCTCTCCCAGAATTTCTCAGAATGTAATGTAATGCCTGTTTGGCATCTTCCAAAAGGAATTCTACACTGGAAAGCCAAGTCTCATAATCAACTTTGTTGTTGGGACGGCAACAATGCCAAGAAAAGGGTCAGAGTCTTATGGATATGTACATTAGCATCACAGTATCTTCAGATCTGATGATTTGCTCCACTGTTACCTTTTGAAACGCAGGTGGGTTGTTTAAGAACATGTGTCGGTTTTCCAGTAGGTGCTGATAGTAAAGGAAAGCATGACTGTACAGGTTGAATGTGATGCTCTGGAGCAATCCATCCTGCACTGGGGTATGCAGGTCTGAAGCATCTGATAAGTCATCATGTGTATGTTTACTCTGGGGATCTTTTTCGTTAGAGTCAACAGCTTCAAAGACATAAAAGCCTGGATGTCGTGTAATTTTCTACTCCTGAACCGAGGAAAAACTGAAGTAATTGTTCTTGGTCCAAAAAACCTCAGAGATTCACTTTCAAGTCATGTAGTTGTACTGGATGGCATTACTTTAACCTCCAGCTCTACTGTGAAGAATCACAAATAATTTTTTTGACCAGGATTGGCTTTCTTTCATTTACATAACATTACTAAAATCAGAAGCATCCTTTCTCAGAGTGATGCTGAATAACTGGTCCATGCATTTATCGCCAAGCTGGACTACTCCAATGCCATTTTAGTTGGGAGTCCAAATAATTTCCTGAAAAAGAGTTCTGAATGAAACCATCAGGAGAGATCACATTTCCTTTATTTTAGCCTCCCTACATTTAGAATCCTCGTTCCCACATGTACTTCTTATAATGGCTTTGCTCCATCTCATATTAAAGATTTTATAGTTTCCTACATCCCAACAAGAATTGTAGTTTCAAAAATTTCTAGTAGCGCTTTCAGTTTTCGGGCTACTCACCTGTGAAACCAATATCCAGTCTGGGTAAAACACACTGACAGCCTTTCTGTTTCTAAGAAATGCTTAAAATTGTCCTTTGTGAAAAAGCTTTTGTTTATTTCATTTAACTTTAGTGCACTATTTAATATGATTCTTTTTTTCTTTGTAAAGCACACTTAAAGTTGCATTTTTTGCTTGAACAGAGTGCTATACATATAAAAAGATTGATTCTACATTGATACAGTGAATTGTTCTGTATTGAGAATAACACACGACAACAACTCATTCCACAGCCTAGGTTGAAAAAAATCCGGGTTTCTAATTTTGAATTTTAGCCGAATGAATAAATAGGCAGCAGGTCTGTGGGCTGTCTGTGGCAGTAGCACGACGAGGACGTCAGTAACACCCACTTTACGACAAAAAAATCAAAATTACAGTAGTTTTTTTAAGTAAGCGACGCACCTCCACGTTATCAGTGCTAATGTACAGTAATTAATAAATTATAAACAGCTTAGTTTGTGCCTGTATAAGCTTGCCCATAGGAAACCATTTCATGGCCGAATATCTCAAGAGAGCAGCCAGACGCCTCTCGAATATCTTCGGAACAGCTCCAAATGTTCAACAACAAGCAGGGGTGAGTAGAACATCATGTTATAATGTGAAATCAAGGGCCCAATGTCAAAAAAACGGTCTTATCCTTTAATGTAATCACCTCAGGTGACTGTTGAGGGTGCCTAAAGGAGCTATGAGTATTTAGCTCAGCAGAGGGAGCTCTTTCAGGGTGAGTTTGAACGCTTCAGTTCCTGTTAGGCTGTAGAATTAATCCAGTAAAATCTACAAATGGTACAAAAATAGAGGAGATCAACATACCTGCTTAACAAGATTTGGGTTTTATTATGGTTTCTAATTTAATACATGGACTGCTTTAATTCCTTAGAAACATGAAAATAGCTAGGTGCCATAAAAAGTTAAATAAAATGCAACTCTAAGTCAAAGTGCTTGACATTCCTGTATTAGCTTCCTATCAGCAACAACCGCTGTGCTTACTATGTAGGTCACTAAACATGTATGAGCACTTTCTCATGATGCAACAAATCTCTGCCCACAAATAAAGGAAAGTTTTAAATTTAGAAAATGCTTCATAATTTAAAAAAAACTGGGAACTTGTTAAGGTGGTGCCTCGGTGCAGCCAACCAGGGGGGTTTGACTCCAGCCCTGAGACTTTTTGCCACACGTCTCTCTGCCCTCGTTCCCATCTACCTACTGTCAAATAAAAGCCTCCAGTGCCCAAATATAACCTTTAAAAAGTCATAATTATAATATAATTAAGAGATTATCAAAAAATACAGAAATGTAACTTTTGGAAATACCAAAAGTCATAGCATAAATCTCCAGCATTGGCAAGATTAATACAACAAGAAATTACTGTTCCTGCGAGACAGTAATGTGAATGCTAATTGCTAAATGAATGCACTTAAATCTGCTGAAAATTGTTTAAAGAGCTTCAAATTTCTTAGACTGCTTTTTCACAAAAGCAGCAAGATAAATGTAGCACCGCGTTAGTTCTGGCAGACCACGTTAGTCAACGCGCCCTTTGCCTATTGGCTGACTCCGACCCAACCCTTATGGCTGTCCACAACCAGCTGCGCTCAATGGGTAATCAGCTGCTGCTCGCAATTGGATGCTGGCATTTGGGGCACTTCATTTAAACTTGGTTTGCTGTCACTGCTTTTTTTTGCTTGCTTGCATCCACCACCTTCCCTGCTCCACCGACTTCTCATTGCCAAACAATGTCATACTGTTGTTCATTGTTGCTTGCTCTGTTCTAGGGGGTTTGTTGCCTTTACAGCAAATGGAAGGCACTCCACCTGAGGATGCTGCTGTTCCCTGTCTTGGCTTACATGGAGCTCATGGAAAAGTCGGGAACTTCCTCCGAACAGAGCCATACCGCCAAACACAATTGTATGGATTCAGAATAAGCTTCTGAAATTCATCTCTGTTTCTCGTCTCGTTTTGACGAGAGTGGTTCTGACAGAACTGATAGATAGATAGATAGATAGATAGATAGATAGATAGATAGATGGATGGATACTTTATTAATCCCGAGGGAAATTTAACTGAACAAGCCTTGATTTGTTGGCAGAGATTTTGTTGTACCATGAGTCAGTGGTCATGCGAGGTTAGTCACATACACAGTAAGTAGCCAGTTTAATGTTGTTTAAAAGCAAATCAGACTAAAATATATCAACTTAAATGTACCTCAGTATTTGAAGTATGTTTCATTTACCATCAGTATTCACAAATACAACATTGTTTGTATTTCTAAAGCTGTACCTTGTGCATAGTTTACACGGTTTAAGCCACACAGATATCAAACCTTTGCAGCTTATTCTGGAGCTTCGTGCCAAGACTTTTGGTCTCGCTGCCAAGTCTAAGAGGACAACACACAAAAAAGAGCCCAAGTCATAATTCAAATAGAGACCAATTAATATGTTGAGAAGGTTGGACTTCTGTATTTATGGCATGTATAAATCTAAAACGTTTGGATGTTTCAATGATTTAAATTGTGCAGGAGGGCTACGGCTTTCAAAAAACGTGGGGTTGAAAAACTTTCAAAAATGTACACATGGAGGAAAAACAATAGAAGGAAATGCTGTACACCCCATTCACACAATAATGGACTAGTGTGTCTGCTGATCAACACAGTGAGCCCTATTCTGCTTTTAAAAAACACGTTTTCACTCTGGTGTCATCATCTAGAGCTGCTCCAAAATCTAAAAAAAAACAGATTTATACCCTGTATTTGCCAGAAAAATAAATAAATTCCTTAGAGTACAGACAGTTTCATACTTAACATTTTATATGCTCCTGCTCTAACTCATTAATGCATAGCTACTGACCACTAATAATGAAATAACTAAGAGGTCAAACAATAGTTGCACTAGTTATCAGAAGATTAAACTTGTTGTATAAATGTTGGTCACATCCCTTCTGTTGCTGTAGTAATTCCATTCATCTGTACCCCGTGTGGGATGTGTCGTCTGGAGGTGATGAGGGGAGTGAATCTTTTTAGCAACAGTTAAGAGAGAATGAGGTCAAGTGCAAGGACCCAGGGCTGTGATGCGCTTTGTACCTCCCTTTGTCCCCTTAACAGTGGAAATTGAGTACACATGACATAATGAGGGTCCAGCCTCAGGGTTTAGGAAATGGGGGGGGGGGGGGGGGGGGCATTACAGGCATGTCACTTTGTTTTGTTTGTTTTTTTAACTCTGGAGCGTCGTTTTCTGTTATGTTGTTTCTTAAAATAATGGCTTAAAAGCTGACATAAACTTAGGAGCTATTCCTCTTTCAAAACTAAATGTCCATGGAAACATTTGCTCTCTTTACTCTCCTTCATTCCCCTCCAATCTGTCCTTAATCCACTGACTTCACTGATGCAAAGTGACAACATTTCTCATTAAATACAAAACACCAGTCACATGTGAAATTGACCTTGCAAGTGCTCTGGCTCACCCTGCCCGCCACTGGGCTTGCCTCCCGTCAACCCTTCTGGCACATAGCGACCAAATCCCAAGGTGTGTCAGATATGGGGGGGGGGGAGGTTCAATGCCTTTAAAAATTGAAAACTCTGGCTTTTCCTAATTTTAAGTGGAGCGCCTAGAAAAAAAAAATAAAAAGAAAGATCTGCATTGTCCATACTTCTATTTACTTCTATTTCTACTTATCACAGTAAAACTTTGAGTTGATTTTTCACTTAAGCAATTTAAGCATTTCTGTTAAGATGTCTGGTTAAGTTTTTCCCCTCAAGAAACTCTACTAAGCTTTGCTTTTATGAGTGTTTTCTTGTTTTTTGGGGGGATTGTGCCAGATTGTCTGTTGCCAATGGCTTAGCGATCCAGCGTTTTCCACTGCCATCTAACCACAGAGTGTTTGACCCTGTTTTCTGCCTCAGCCTTGCCTCATGGATTTGTGTCACGTTGACAACCATTGTCTGTCCTTGAACCTTGCCTTGCCCAGAACTGTAAGTCCAGATTCCTGTTTTTCACCTAGACAGATACTGACCATTGCTGGCACCTTTGTTTCCCCTTTTGGATCTTCCTGGTTACTGACTTTGGAGTTTATATTGGATATCAGATTACGTCACTCATCCTGTCGCGTGGTTGGGACGTCTCCACTAACCTCTCTCTTTACCTTCAGTGAAAGCAATCTAACCACTAGCCTTTCCAAGCTCATCTACTCCTCATCTCATACCCACCTGGCATAAACCCTGCTGTTCAACTCCGCTGGAAATCGCTACCTTTTGAAGTAACATTCACAGCTGTTGTTTAATTGTAGAGCCAGAAGACCAGATTCAGGAAACCAGTTTGCACATTAGCGCTTGCTGTAAATAAAAATAAATGTGATCAATAATTCAAGTCCAAGGTTTTCTGGCCTTTATAGTAACACACACACATACACACATCATAAATTCGAGTTTCATTCTAGCCTGGGAATTCCCATGCTGCTTTGCGCTCGATTTCATTCTCACTGCAAAGTCAGCCTGGAAACCACCGCCCTTATTTTTGCCAGAGTTTGGGAACCAATCACAGAACGGGGGGGGGGCGGCGGCAGCAAGCCGATGACGACGTCCATGCGCTACACCGAAGCTTGTAGAGTGTTAATTCAACATGACAGCGGACACAACGTTACCGTTCAATGCAGCCTTAGAAAGTGTTTCAGAGTAGATTCACCCTAGGGTCATTTGAACCGTGACATCCAGCCAAGTAGCCCACCCGAAGTTTTTCCGATATTGGCTGAACATCAGCTGAGTTACCGAGTTATCCCGAACAGCTTAGTACAAGCGCTAACGGACCCTGGCAGTATCTCCAAAATTACCACACTAAAATCACATGTCATGACACCAAACTTCTACAGTTGTACAAATATGGTCTGTACTCACAAAACGATGCATTTGGAAGTTTGTACATAGTCCAGGAGTTTATTATTATCATCAACACAAGCCTGATAGCTTTTCTGCTGCTAAAGCTACGTCGACGTCACTTCAGGGAGCTTCAAAGTAAGATGAGGGTTGATCTACTACTGTAGACAACAAAGCAAGGCTGCTCAATTTCTCCATTATTAAAATAAATTCACAACTCTACAACATAAAAATTCATGTAGAATATAGCATATAGGCCTACTTTGTTGTCAATTTAAGTAGCTTAGAGCGCAAGTTTACTTTTATTTTCCATTTTTTTCTTCTTCCTCATCGAATTTCTGTCGTCATCTGGTATAAGTGATACAATTGGCTCTGAATCGTGCGCAAAGCAGCATGGGAAGAACCTGACGTCATTTGATAGACATTCGTAGCGCCCAATAAACGGCTCTAGGCATTCGTAAACCACGCCTCAAATACGAGAAAATGCACACCTAGTTCCCAGACCACCATCTCATCGAGATTGTGGACGCGTCAGCCAGGCTAGTTTCATTCCATATATTTACTTTACCCTGCTGGAAGGTGAACCTCCGTATCAGTCTCAAATCACTACAAAACTGAAACAGATTTTCTTCAAGAAATTCCCTATATGTAGAACCATCTATCATTCCCTCAATTCTGACCAATCTCCCTGTCCATGCTTTCAAAAAAACATCCCCACAGCATGATGCTGTAACTACCATGCTTCACAGTGGGGATGGTGATCTTGGGGTGATGAAAGATGTTGGGTTTATGCCATACATAGTGTTTTCCTTGATAGTGAATAACTACCCCACATCTCTTTTGGCAAACTTTTCTGTAAGCAATGGCTTTTTTTTTCTTGCCACTCTTCTGTAAAAGGGTTAGGGGTCTTCTGTGTACCCTGCCTCTTACCCAGTGACAGCTGGCATAGGCTCCAGCTGGCATAGACTCCAGCCCCCTCCACCTCTACCAGTAAGATATGATTGTTCTTCAAAATACATTAACAGCAGTAACTATTTCAACATAAAATTAATCTTTTATTGTTATCAGACTGTAATTTGCATTTTTTTTTTGTCACAAGAACAATTTTTTGTACAGATTAGATCCAATCGGCTGTGATGGACTGGTGACTTGCCAGGGTGTACCCTGCCTCTTGCCCAATGCCAGCTGGGATAGGCTCCCCCAAAAGTGAACTTGATAGGCAGTCCTGTCTTGTAAATCTCTGACAGAAAAGTTCATATAACACACCATTAATTCTTAGTCTAGCTGATGGAATGTTACATAAAACTGAATTTCTTGATAAATATTTTATGAAAACATAGACAGATATAGAGAGATTGAAATGAAAATTTCTAACAGAATGTCATGCTTTTTGTGCATCTATTCTTATTAGTAAAGGCTCTATTTTATTTAGATATATGCGCCTGATTTCCAATGTTCCAAAAAATCCAGTTCGTCCCATATTGATTATCATGGGCGAGATTTTCTCTAATTTCTTAGGAGTCATTGAAGAGTTAATGACTTCCTTGGGTGAGGCGGAGGATTTCCCATTTAACATAACTCTCTTGAGTATGCATAGTAAAATATGTGTTAATACCACTTTCAGACTTTTATAACACTCATACAATTGTATCGACTAAGATGTCCTGTATGAGTGTGTGTGTGTGAATAGGTGAATCTTGCTTGTAGTCTAAGTGCTTTGAGTGGCCAACTACATCAGGAAAGCGCTATATACGTACAGTCCATTTACCATTTATTAAATCAAGCCATTCTTTGAGATTATTTTGAAGGGCAGTGATTATCATAAGATTCTGGATTTATGCTGTCTGTGGAGAGGCCCTGTTTTTTTTTGTGTGTGTGCCTGACTGTACAGCTGTTAACCATCTAATGAGGGCAGAGGGTTGGATTTTAGAGCCAAAGCAGCGGGACTCTTGCTGTCTACATCCCCCCTCGTTACGTACAACCCTTCTCTCTCTCTCTCTGCAACACACGCACACAAACACACACACATACACAAACACACAAGTACACACAACCCCCTACTTACCCACCGAGTAGGGGTGAGAGGAGGGGAGGGGAGGGGGGCAAAAAAGGTGGATTATGAATTGAGTTAATGAGCCTGGATTAGGGTGGCGGTGGATGGGGAAGAGGTAGCCTGAGAATTCACCCTTTTGCCCTCTCTATAACCTCCATTTTCTTCCGTAGTTCTTCTTCTTGGTTTAGTGGGTGAACAAAACAAAAAAGAGGTGCCCATTTTTCCAGACGTGGCTGCAAAGCGATGTATCTGACACAGTAAGGTAGCTTTGGGCTACCTTAATGAAACTTTTCAGTTTCCAGTCCTTTGAAAAGAAGGACAAGTGAACAGAGTGAACATTATGAGTATGTTGATAAAAGTTAATATTTTCATTCAAAAAACATTTATACTTCTTCCATTTGGCTGGAAAAAAAACCTCTCCCTGAGAATGGTACCACTCCTTCCGTGTTTTGTTTTTATGTCTGGCATGAGAGAGGAGAGCTGAGCCTTTTGAGCTACTGACACCACATAGTGACATAGGTGGGTGTCACATGAAAGTGGAAAACTGGTGAAAGGACAGAGGAAGAAGGGAGGAAAAGTGAATTTGTCATTTCCTCAAGCCTCAAAGGAGGTATGGCCTACTTAGACTGATTTCAGCCACACAAGCATCCTGTCTGAGCTGCTGCTCTTCACCTACTAAGCTTGCCTCAAGACCTTGACTTTATCACTCAACCACGACTTTTGCTTGGAGCCTGGCGGACTAGAGACAGACAGGAGGGGAGCGAAAAGGGAAAGACACACAAGGGAGGGGCTCAATGTCACAAACAGCAACATTTTTATATTTACCAATTTCATTTTTATTCTCGTGGAGAGGATTTTGTAACTGGAGATTTGAGTCAGATCACTTATCTGCACAGTTTATCAAACATCCACAAAGACTCTGTTTATTAGCTGAGCACATGAGAGCGACAAGAGGTCAGAGAAAAGGACAAAAACTATTTGCTTCTGCCCTGTCCTCTTTAAACTAGACTGAACTTTTAGAGATAATGACAGACTGCTGGTCTTCTTCTCTGTGTAAAAAAAACAAGGCCATTTCCCACAGAGAATCCTGTCTCTTTCCCACAGATAACTCCAACGATCAGAGCATATATCTCTGGTCTGTCTTGATTTGCTCAGTATCAGCCATGCCAGGCTTCTCATCAGCACATTCTGACAACTCTCTACAGGGCCCTTATTCATTTAGTTTTCATTCCTCTGTTCCCCTAAAAATATTTAATGTTTCCTGCAATATGAATAAAGAGAATTCAAATAAGATAAATAAGCTTTTTCTTAATTATTCAGGCACTCACTTTCAGAAGTAAAGCATACAAGCAAAAGCCCAGAGAGCACTTTATTAGCTATAACCTAGTTTGCTTAGTCATGGCAATTTTAAATTCCCTCACATTCTATCACACTGCACAAACAGAAGCATTGTCTAAGTCTGTTCACAAGGACGTTTGATGTTTTAACACACCTCAGCAACAGCACTGTAGCATACTGTTCTGGGAGACAAGGTTGAGCTAACATTTCACTGATGACACATTGTGAACTTTCAACTCAGTATCCTGCACTTAGTGCAGAAGGGCCAGCCAGCACTGATAAGAGAGTCAGGAGTTACTGAGGGTGTGTGTGTGTGTGTGTGTGTGTGTGTGTGTGTGTGTGTGTGTGTGTGTGTGTGTATGTGCATGTACAGGACTCTAAACAGGAGACACAAATGGCAGTGATGACACAATCTCTGTCTCCATGGGTGAAGTCATACATAGCTGGTGGAGGGATCCTACTTAAGGCTGTAAAAAGTATTGTCATTGATTTTTTTTTTTTTCAAATTGACAACTTTTTTTTTACTTTTAACTCTGCTTGTGAAAAAGGCCCAGAAGCTAATATGTTTAAACTGAAACATCTCAGGGTCACATGCTTACACCATCCCTGCCAAACCCCATGCAGCTAGGGCTGAAGGCCAGGCGGGTGTCCAGAAGCAAAAACCAAAGTCCTAGTCCGTGGTCAACCACTGACTGATATAAAAAGGGCTTGAGTTTAGGGCAAATTGATTGTGTCCACTTAGCAACACACCTTTCAATTAAATATAGCGACCAAATCACAACGCATGTCATCTCAACTCAATTCAATTCAATTCAGTTTATTCATATAGCACCAAATTACAACAAATGTCATCTCAAGGCACTTAAATAATAAAGTCTAATTCAAGCCAAATGGAGTTCAATTAATTGTAATCATAAATAATTTCAAAATAATCCAATTCATTCATATAGAGCCAATTCAAAAACAATTTGCTCGTAAAGGAAACCAACTGATTGCACCGAAACTTGTCTTCAGTCCAATCTCCCGTCCTGAGCGTGCCTGAGGCGACTGTGGAGAGGAACGACTCCCTTTTAACAGGAAGAAACCTCTGGCAGAACCAGACTCAGGAAGGGTGGCCATCCGCCTCGACCAGCTGGGGTTTGAGAGGACAGAAAAGAAGGGGAAAAAAACCCCACTGTAACACCATTCAAAGGATATCTGTTAGAACAGGGAAACACGAGTTAATGACCACAATAATGTCACATGTACATAATATCATTTGAGAAATTAAACAGGGGAAAAAGAGAGTAAAGTGAGGAAAGGTGTGACAGATGAGCCTATAGCAGCTTAACTATGGGATGTTTCAGGATCACCTGAACAATCTAAACTATAAGCTTTATCAAAAAGGAAAGTTTTAAGCCTAGTTTTAAAAGTGGAAAGGGTGTCTGCTTCCCGGACATTTACTGGCAGCTTATTCCACAAGAGAGGGGCCTGATAACTGAAGGCTTTGCCTCCCATTCTACTTTTAGAAACTCTGGGAACCTCAAGTAAACCTGCAGTTTGGGAACGAAGTGCTCTGTTAGGAAACTATCTTATAATGAGATCTTTAATTATTATCATGCTCCTGAAAGAAAATGGCTAACACAAAGAAATCAAAAGACAACCAAAATAAGGCAACACAAGGAATAACATAACCATTTAACGAAGGTATAATTAACCCAGTTGGATGAATCAAAGATTCAGTCATAAGTGTAGAGGGTGTAGAGCAGACTCAGTACGCACCCTCACGGAGCTCCTGTGTTGACGCTCATGCTTTTGGAGACAGTTGCTGACTCTCACCACATGTGATCCTCCACAATCTCATGTTGTCGCTCTGTTTCTTGTCCACATGGCTGAGATTGGTGTGCAGGATGTGGGAGATGGCATCATCTGTCAATCTGTTGGAAAAAAACACTCACTCTTGGCAGTACCAGTCAATACTCTGGCCACACTGTTTTGGATTAGCTGAAATAATCCAACCTAAAATGGCATTACAGTAATCTTGCATTAGTGATAAATGCATGGACCAGTTTTTCAGCAGTTACTTTGTGACAGAATGCTTTGGATTTTGGCAGTGTGACGCCATCCTTGTCAAGAATTACTCCTAGGTTTTTCACAACAATACTCACAGCCAATGTGATGTTATCCAAAGTAACTCAATGGTTAGATATAGTTTAATTTCTGGCATTATAAGGGCCAAAAACTGTTTATTTATCGATTTTATCTTCTTTTATTTAATTTAGAGATAGATAATTGCAACTCATTCAGGCCTTTATATCACCAAGATAAGCCTGTAATTTAAAAACTTGGTGGATAAGTAAAGCTGAGTGTCATTAGCATAGCAGTATAAATGTTTATCATGCTTGTACAAAAATGATATTGCCCAAAGGGAGATGCATAGTGACAACAAAATTGGTCAAGAGCTTTAACTGTGGAACGTCATTACTCACTGAGGTTTGTTTGGAGGACGCATCATTGATATGCACAAACTGGAATTTATCAGATAATTATGATTTTAAACCAGTCTGAAGCAATACCCTTCATCCCAGCTCTCATGACTTATAAAAACTAATTGGCTCCTCTAATTTGCCTTTTTCATGACCAGGAATTGAAATTATTTGGGATGAAAATAAGCCAATTACTTAATCCATTGGAACACCCTTATAATAAATAGTGCAAAGACAGAAACCTCCTGCATTGAAAAGCTATGTCCTCTTGTGCAGGCATAAATCATTCATCCTAGGTGATGTTTGGAGGGTTTGTTTGTGGTGTGTCATGTGCTATTTTTTCCCAAATGCAGCAAACATGACAAGACACAGCAGGGGAACCTTTCATTGCTGCTGCTTCTTGATATGACAAAGCTTAAAGCCCTTACTGAAGGGATAATGAAATCATCTGTGTTTATCTGATTATGTCACCCGTGTGGAAATGCTTTGAATAAGGTTGTAACTTTTTGAAAACAGCCAGCATTCCTAACTTGACAGGACTCATAGAACTATGCGCTCTTACATTATGTAATGTGCCCTATAAGGACTCCTTGTTGCAGTAACCTGGTGAATCTCTTTATATACAGTTAACCTCGGCTGCGGTTTCTGCTCCGGACATCAAATTTGAATGGATGTAGGTTCAGTAAAATTAAATGTAAAAGCACTGAAACTCTTGTCTGACTGTCTTGGCTGCAGCAGATCAGAGAAGACACAGCTAAATTTATGTCCACTCCAACTTGAATCTATAAACTTGAGGCCTTGAGCTTCAATTGGCTCCCACAGTCACAGTGCAGAGCCTTTTTATGATCTGCTTACGTTACTTAAAGCAGCCACCATTTTCCAGAACCCTTCCACTTTGGTTCTGTGCACCCACTGGTAGGGAAACATCTTAGTGCTGTTTTATTCAGACTGGGCTCATTAGGTGACTTTAACTTTAACTGTGTCTCTTGCACTTGGCTCTGGGGTTTGCATGCTAAACCAAAGAGCATAGCAACTTTATTGTAATACCACATGTGTTCCTGGCCTTGTGGCACTATCATAATGCACTGATCCTATTATGCTCATGTACATAATGCTTCAAATGGAAAAGGCTTTCTTCTCAGGCCATCTCAGTGTTGCTCTGTCAGTAGTGGAGATGATAGCCTGCACTTGACATAAGTCACACTCAGTCTGGACTGAAGGAAACCAGGCTACCACAGGTATTCAGCACAGGCAAGCTGAATCCAGCCCAGCCGGAGCTTTCCATTATTTAGTTGACAAATTTTCTTTCTTGTTTTTCTCCCTGTTCTCACAAAGCAAAACTGTGGCCAAGGGGTTCAAGGAGCATTTGCTTGCCATGTCAAGGAATTTTACATTTTCATTAAATTTTCTTTCTTCTCCTTAATCAATAAGCTTTTGTCTACCTAACTATATTCTTGCAATAAACTCATTTTGCTCAAAATGGTCTGAATAAAGTAGTAGCAGTGCAGACATGGAGTTTATTCAAAAAGTCCAAGCTGCTTTGACTTCTGTAATTATGCCCCGTATACCCCCACCAAAACCTAACCCTTTTTTAAATTTTCTAAAATATTTTCTACCTCAATTTCCAGTTACATGCTTAAATGGTAGGAAGCTCAAATTATGCAGCCACAGAGGCAATCTGGTTCCTATTTTGGAATGTAAAAGACTGAAAATGAATAAGAAAAAGAACACAGAGGGGGAAAAAAAGCAGGCTGCTGACTGCCACCACCAAGACACTAACCATTTCCATGTGTATGTGTGTCTTTGCTAAATCCCCTCTCTATGTCCCGCTGCTTCTTCCCTTGCCCAGACATACTATAAAGAGCAGGTATGGTAGTGGGAGTGACTCAACAAGGTGCAAGCACTCCAATCAGCCAACCACAGTCTTCTTTCCCCAGTTTGGCTGCTGTTTGCCTCTTCGGATTGGCCATGGCGGGTGCACAGATGTTCCTTTTTTAACGATTTTTGTAACCATTAAGTTGATAGTTGTTGATGGCAGTGAAATGTAGGAATGTAGGATGAAGTGGAGGAAGGGGAGGAGGTAAATGGATAGGGAAATAGAGGACCTTTGAGAGGGCAGCGGGACTGTAATGATGGTATATGATGAGGGGCCAGGCAGAGTACTTTGATCCAACTGCGGCTGAGACTGTGTGCTGACATCAGAAGGGGGATAGAGACAGGGGCTTTACATATGTACTGTCATGTAAATAAACAGATATTTCTACAGATATTGACCTGAAAAGATGACTTCAACCTCAAAGGGTTGAAGGAAATACAAAATAAATAAATCTCAGTGAAGCTTAAACGTGTACAACATTTTCTGCTTCCAAATTGTAACCATTTGTTTAGCTTGCAAGTTCCATCCATTTTTTATACCAGCTTATTGTAATTTAGAGTTGCAGGGAGCAATTATCCCAGCTGTCATTGGGAGCGAGGCAGGTACACCATGGACAGGTCGCCAGTCCATCACAGGGTCACATAGAGACAAATGAAACACACAACCATGCACGCTCACGCCCAATCCTAGGGACAATTTAGAATCACCAGTTAACCTAATATGCATGTTTTTGGAGGTGGGAGGAAGCCCGAGAGAACCCACGCATACACAGGGAGAGCATGCAAACTCCACACAGAAAGTCCCCAGCTGGGAATCAAACCCGGAACCCTTTTGCTGTGCAACATAACCATCACACCACCGTGTGGCCCGCTTGCAAGTTCCCAAAAGTGAAAAAGTGAACTGATTTTATCTGACACGCATGATGCCAGTGTTAATTGGGAAAAGTTTTTTTATTTAGTTTTGGACTTCTTTTGACTGAAATGTTTATTCTTTTAAGTGATATTTGTGGATTGATTCAACATCACTTTTGTTTTACTATTTTATCTTTTTGGGGAGGATGGTTTTGAATTGAATCTTAATTTGGTTGGTTTCGTGTTGTTTGAATCAACTTTAGAAATGATCAGAAAATAAATGACTATTTGTAAAGGGGAAACTAGCTAGCTTATTGAACTAGCTTTTAAAAGTGGTGAATTATTGAAATTTGAAAAGACTAATAAGTCTTGTACATTTATCCTGAAAAAGGCAGAGGGATGTTGATGTTGATTATTAAAAAGTAAATACATATGGAGAGTACAAGACCTTCTTTGATGGTCTTCTCTAATCTAACTGCAGAGATTAGCACCACTCACTTGTTGTTGAGCTATACTTTTTCTCTTATTTATCATTAAGATTGAACATGGGTTTGATTCTGATTGGTCAGCTTATCCCTAAATGGTCCAAATTAAGCCAAAGGTATATTCTCTTTTTGATAAGCTGTAATTTTAGAACCCTTTGTAATACATGCATTCTGATCATTTAAATCTATAGGAAATATCCTTAAATTTGGTTAGATACTTTATTTGCACTTTTGCCTTGCTAATCAGTCCTTGACACAATAGTTATTTCGATTGCTTGACTTTTGTTTATGTTATTTGTCTAAACAGAATAGGAGATTTTATTTTTTTTCAAATCAGACCAACAAACTCGTGAAAAATAGTGAACACATTATTTGTAGTCTTGTCTGCTTTTGAAGGTTGCAACATAATGTTCCAGTTACATTATGTTACAGGAAGACGTGTATTTTGTACTTTTGTATCACACATACAGTGCTTGGCTTTTCCGCTTGGTATGCAAATTAGTTGCTGGAGAACTTGTTGTCCTGCTGCCGAATGGGACGGTTTGCTTTCGTAGAATAAAGTTTCAGTTTCATGTGCATATTTATTCTTTTTTGTTGTAAAAAACTGCTAAAATCAATGTGCCAATAAGTTGCAGTGCAATTCATACAAAAAATATTTTTTTGAAGTGGATGAAAGCATAAGGAAAATTTAGAATTAAAAAGATAAGTTCATTGACATACTTGGTCTGAGGATATTAGACGTCGAATTGTTGAATCAATGTATTGTTTGTGAATTGTTAATGTAAAAATACAGATTCGTGAACGACACAACTTTGTGCTAGTTTCCTTCATCCATCTCTTACCACTATTTCCCTTTTTAAGGGCACAATATAAACAACTGTAAAGAATCTATTTAGTTATTAATTTCTTCAACACAATGTGCTAATACAACAGAAAGCAGCTATGTAAATTTGACTCCAACACAAATCAATTATCTTGTTGACAGAGTAACAGCTTGAGTGTGTAAAACACTGGATAAAGTTGTCCCTCTGAAAAAGAAGATAATCAGACAGAAGAGGTTGGCTCCTCGGTTTAATTCACAGCTGCGTGCTTTAACGCAGATTTCAAGAAAGTAAGAAAAAAATTGCGTTTCAGTAAATTAGAAGAATCTCTTTTTGTCTGGAAAAATGGTTTAATAACATATACAAAAGCCCTTCCCAAAGCAATAACTGCATATTATTCATCATTGATAGAGGAGAACAAGAACCCCAGGTTTCTTGCCTGCTCTGTAGCCAGGTAGACTAAAGCCCTATTCGGACGGGACTAGTTCAATGGGGGGACGTATGGTAATGTTGGTTAACCAGACGACGCCAGGGAGAAGAAATGACCAATTCGGACGGGACAATAAATCCCTGTACTATTCATCTAACATGGGAGGAGTTGTTGGTTACGCACAACCGTCACATCCTGGATGCCATGCACGTCTTCATTTCACTTCCGTAAACCCCGACCATGCGTGCGTGCAAGCAGCGCTTCATCCAGAACCTCCATGTTTGCAAACAGACACACCTAATTGTTTCTCTCTTTAAAAGGATGTGACGACATATTCCGTACTTATTACCGAAGGTCGCATTCGCACGGGATTAGTATTACCTATGGTAGATACTCCGGACCGTTTCACAGGAGGTAGAATTCTCGGCAAAGTTTACTGACATACTCCGCTATCTTTACTGACATGGCGCGTTCGGACGGGACTAGATTTCCCGGTTATTATTACTTTACCCCAGGTCCCCCCATTAAACTAGTCCCGTCCGAATAGGGCTTAAGACTCAGTGCTCTGTTGATCACAAAGAACACAGTCTGATAGGTGTTATAGACGGTTTCTGTCCTGTTATGTTGACTGAGCTAACGACAATAATAGCCTTATCTAAACCATTAACTTGAAATTTTAGACCCTTTTCCAACCAGACTGTTCAAGAAAGTCTTCCATTAATAAACACTTTCATATTGGATTTTATCAATCTGTCTGAGTGCAGAGGCGGTAGGTTTGCCGTCTTGTGAATGAAATGTGGTGTCACCCTGGGCACAGAGTTTCTGCAGTGTAGACATTAACCTGCGAGCCGTGGGGCTACATTCGTACGACATGCCCAGAGAGACTTCAGACGAGGCATCCAGATGCATTCATGCTTACTTCCGATGACTTTGATAATGTTTTGCAGACATGACACAAAACACTTGTCACTTTCATTCAGTTTGTGGACTGCCCCACTAGGAGAATAAGACAGTGGACTTACTGTATGACAATGTCAAAGAAGCATACATCTGCACAGCCATCCCACCACTAGGTAGATCTGATCCCAACCTGTTGTACATCCTCCCTCACAACAAACCACTTGTGAGGACACAGCCGGCCACTATCAGGGCTTTGAGAGAGTGGTCAGAGAAGGCTAGAGCTACCCTGCAGGAGTGCCTCCAAACAACAGACTGAGAGGTTCTTTAAGAACAGCATGGCGATGACATCAACAGTCTGTGTCATAATAGTGCTACATAAACGTCTGTGTTAATAACATGCCTCTGAAATGTGTTTGCTGCCTTCCAAACAACAAGCCACTGGTCACCAAAGATATTAAATCCCTTCTGAATGATGAGAAGAGAACTGTCAGATCGAGGGATAGGGAGGCAGCAAAGGAGGAGCAGAGATAGCTGTCCATGAAGCTCAGGGAGGGGAAAGACACAGCTACAGGAGGAAGCTTGGAAGAGTTTGGAGGGGCATGAACTCTGATATTTGACACTGAATATCTATTTAAATGCTGAATGTTATTTATGTTTATTTTATTTATTTTTTTACTGCATATGTTGTTATTTTTCACGGCACATTATAGTATGGATGGACATATGTGTCTGTGGAGATCTGTGCTCAGTCAGAAAGGTGTGTACTTCACACTGTGATTTCAATAGCCGGTGAGTATTCAAGAGAGAAAGAGAGCCAGCGCACTTCTGCGTGCAGCAGCAGTTGTGTGTGTTCAGCGCCCATATTTTCAGAGGTGGCGAAATAGGTGTACATTAAGAGGCCGTGACTTTATGACATTGATCACTTTGATGCTCAAAACAAAGAAAACGTTCAAAACACAATTTTCTTGGACCTGTGTATGACACAGTGAGTTCATTTTAGGTCTGGGTTTTCTTTCTTAAAGCTGCAGTCTGCAACTCTTTTTCAAGCATAATGCCTGGAACTGTCCGGGGATTCTGAAAGTAGTACATTAAATACCCCAATACAAAAAAAAAATTCTCTAGGTCCCCTATATGTCCCGCTAGGTCCCTCCAAAGCCAGCAGGTTTGTTTACAAAATTGCAGACCGGACCGGTAAAAGGTAACCAATCAGGTTATGAGCTGGGCTCTGCTGCCTGTCAATCACCGATTGTGCACGCGCGATACAAGGTAGGCTCGTCCCCACGCTTATTTATCTAGACAATTGAACTTCATTACGGGCTGGTCTACTTACTGTGTCTTCCATGATCGCAAATGACAGGTGAGTTGATGAATGAGGAGTCGTGTACGCGCATCTGGCGTGCACGTAGACGTGCACGAGTTCTCATGTGTTTTGATGGGGCGGGACAGGAAGTTGAATAACTTTTTATTTTTCGGTTAAAAAATAAGTATTTCTTGCATTTTGCGACTACGGAGGTCACCGTTTTCAACTTCAAGCGTTCTGATAGATCATGTAAACTCTTAAAATGCCAAAAAGTAGGACTTTACATATGACAACAACAAATCCTGCAGACTGCAGCTTTAATGTGCTATGAGTCCTTGCGGCCGGCCCATCATCGATGCTGCTGCATCTGTGCCGATGCTGCTGCACCATTTCCAGCTCAGGCAGTTTTCACAGAAGAACGAATTGACAACATCAAAAATGTCCCCTCCAAAGTTTAGCGGAATAGTAAATGCTCATAAATATTGTCATTATCGATGTATCTCACAAAAGCAACAAGTTGTGTGTTTTCTCACAACTTACCCGACAATGTCTGTGCTCATTTTATTTACTCTGTGGCAAACTGAGTCATTTGACAAAGGCAGTCTTTCATTTCACCACTGCATTTGTGTCCAGCATGTTCTCAACCAGCACAATAGCAGCTCGAGGGAGCAAGTCTTCAGCTATAATGAATAGTTTCTTGGATTTTGCTATGAGCAGAAGACACAACGCAGAAGATGCCTATATCCAATATAAGATTCTCCTGACACCCCCAGTTCTCCCGGTACTTTTATGTATTAGACTCTGAGCATCATGTTAAAAGCTACTCTTCACCTGCCAGTCTCACCTCTTAAACAGCTGAGCGCTACAATGACTGTCTAATCACCCCGTTTAAGCCCGTTTCTGTCTTCAGGCTGGGCTGGCCACATCCATCTACAGGAAATTTACCACAGCTTACCATATAATGTGAAACAGGACTGGCTCCATAACCGCAAGACTCATTCACAAGTCTTTCACACACACACACACACACACACACTTTATAATTTATATTGCCCATTAGGACTGTTCATTGGCACAGTACATTCCTGTGTCCCTTACCATAACCCAAATATAGGAACGGAATTTCTGTGACCCTGTTCACAGTATGTCTGCCTAAGTTGGTGTGCAGTCTGATTTTTGTCACCAAAATGTTGGAAAAACAAGTACACACACATGCTCACACCATTTTACTCAGCCACACACAGACAGTATTCCCACCACTAAGTGGCAGCGGAGACAGAAGTATCATGGCTTAATTGGGGACAGAGTTACAACTTGGAAATTTAGGATGTGCAGGCTGGAATACCTGGCAAGGCAGACAATCTGAGAAAGTAATTCTGCATAGTCAAGAAGGTATGGAGAAGAAACCAAGTATGTGTGTGTATGTAGTAAAAACAGAGGCAACTGACATTATCATTGATGGCTACAGGTTGGAGTGTTTGACTAATGTACACTGAAGGGTTGAGATAAGGTTGAAAATAGAAGTGTTTGAAGAGATAACAAAACTAAATTGATTTTATATCAAAGTCCATGTATATCGACAACATGAGAGAGCATCACTGATGCTGATAAAGGGATGATTTTTATTTATTTATCAGTCCAGGTGGAGCACATGTGTCGACCGCACCTTCAGAGGCTTTAATGCCGTTCTTAGACTTGTTGCATGCTGCTTGTGTTATTAATCATGTTATACTCAAAAGATAGAACATTTATCATATACTTCTCCCTGTACAGTAGGGGACTTTCTACGGGAGTCCTTCAAGATGGGAAGTGATTAGTCCAGAAAATGTAAAAATATTAGTATTTCTGTCACATCAGGGATTCACAAATGCAAAACAGAGTTTCCAAAGTTCAGAATGGGAGGCAGAGCCTTCAGTCAGCTCCGCCCAACATCCAACTGTCCATTGGACCATCTGTCGGTGAGATCCTTGCTGTTTTGTCGCTGGTCGTCTGACCATCTGCCAGAGAGGTCCCAGCTCTTCCATCGCTGGACGTCTGGCAGATCGTGGCTTGTTCTTCCGTTGATCCTGCCAGTCCTGCTGGTCTTGCTTTCCCTTTTGTTTGGTCCTGTCTGTTCTGCCTTCCATTCTCTGCTTGGACCAATTATTTTCACTTTATACAGGTTTCAGTTAGGTGATAGACAGCATGGCATTAATTTCCATTGCTATGCTGATGATACTCAGCTATACCCATCTATGAAACCAGATGAAACCAATCAGTTGGTCAGACTACATTCATGTCTTAAAGACACAAAGAGCTGGAAGACTGCCTTCTTTCACCTTCGTTATTTTGCCAAAATTAGGAACATCCTGTCTCAGAGTGACGCAGAAAAACTGGTTTATGCATTTGTTACTTCTAGATTGGACTAATGTATTCTTTATTATTGGGCTGTCCAAAATGCTGCAGCCAGAATTCTGATGAGAACTAGCCAGAGAGATCATATTTATCCAGTTTTACCTTCTCTTCATTGGCTTATAATACAATTTAAAATTCCTCTCCTCACATATAAATCTCTTAATGACCAAGCTCCATCATATCCTAAAGATCTCATAATTTGACATTTTCCCAACAGAGCACTTTGCTCTCAGACTGCTGGTTTATTTGGGGTTCCTAGAATTTCTAAATGTGAAATGAGTGGCAGAGCTTTCAATTATTATTTCATGAAATTATTACGAAACATTCGATATTCATGTTGCTATAGGCCAAGACTGCTGGGGGACCTCCTACGATGATCAGTTGCTCTCTTGTACTCTCCATGTACGTAGAACATTATTGTTGTCATTCACTTGTGATTCTCTTTCTCAGCAGGTATCCGTTGCCTGGGCTTTTGTTGCTTAAAGAGCTGGTGTAGGTTTTACTCTTTCGGGTGACTATGATCTTCTTTATTGCTTGGCAGCATGATGAGAATGTGGAATTCCATAATAATTACCAATCCACTAATCAACTCTTTACCTATAGCCAGTTCTGTAATTGTTTGTCCCTTTAAAAAATATGATTTCCCTGGTTATGACACCTTTCAACACCTTTTTGTTTTTTGCATGTTTTTAGCCCCTTTTTCATCTTTATGCTGTTCATTTAACCCGACTAGCTATTTTTGAAGAAAACCTTGAATTTTAACAAGTAGATTTCATAAGGTTACAGCTTGGTTTAAGATAAAGGGATACTTCGAATGTACCTCTAACTCTAAATGGAAAAAATTAATTAAATTTCAATTAAATGTTATTTGTACAGTGCCAAAGTAAAACGAATGTCATCTCAGGACACTGCAAAGATACAATCCAAGTAATCCAAAAGGTACTGATAATGATCCAAAGTTTATGTAGGTAGTAACTAATTGTAACTAATTTGCATGTGATGACATAACTGATTACATTACTGTATGGCCGTGTCTTGGATTCCTCCTCTTTCTAGTGATCATTGGATTTTATCACATTTACTGAGCATAGTTTTTTTCTTTTTTGGCTCTTTTTATGAATTCATGTTGTTATGATTTTACAAAGAACTGGATCCACAATGCAGACTGAACTTCACCACCGAAGTTTATTTAAACACAATAGGATGAGTTATTGTCCTTGGTGGTCGAGAATAGGGAGGCTGGATGCTGGAGCACAGGACAGGAACTGGTGAGGCAGGTAAAAGAGCTGGCTGAGGTGGAGGAGCAGGACACAGAATGGGGCTGAGGGAGAAGCAGACGGCAGGGAGTTCAATCCTGGACAGCAATACCGAAGTCCAACTGTTAGGCAACAAAATACTGTTTGAAAAGATCAGTGGCCGGGTTGTAGATTACCATGAGAGTAACTGACGAACTGGCGAAGACTGGAAGAGCAGACTGGGCTTAAATACAGGAGATGAGTAGAGGCAATCAAGGAGATCAGCAGCTGGTGGTAGGAGGAGACAGGAAATGCTAGCAGGTCTCACCTTGACCAGCTTGACAAACAGGAAACACAAAAGACAGACAAAAAACCCAACACAGACACAAATATGAACAAAACTTTTCCAAGTTATATTCTATCCTCGTATAACAATAGAAAGTCAGTAAAAGTAATGTCAGTAAGAATCAGTAAAATGTCTTTCAGTTAGGTATCGAATTTGGCTTTGGTGTTTGAGCGGCCGAGAGCAAGTGTTCATATCTTTTAATTTAATTTGTTATCAGTGTCCAGAAATCAACAATTAGGAAAAGAGACAGGCTCATCAAAGTGTCTAATCGACTTAAATCATTATTATTATTATTTAAAAACACCCAGTCGTCATTATTACTGACACACTTGTTTTCAGCACCATTTCCACACTTGTGCCCCATCTACATTCACCTCTTCCCCTGCCATCATCAACCCCTAGTCCCCTTAACGTTACGGGGCAATGGGTTGAAATCACTGCCCTCCGTCGGTCAGCCTCTGAATCTTCATACACAGGGATTTGAACCAAAACATCTTCTCCTGTTAAATAATTTGTATTAATTTTCTCAAAATTTCACCAATATAAACGCTTCCGCATGAGCTAATGGCCGTCATCATTTCAGCTTTTTATTGAATTAATTTCATCATCAATTTACTCTACATATTTTAATGGAAATACACTTTAATTTGGGGGTATAATTCAAATAATACATGTCTGCCAACTATCGATAGTGAGTAGAAACAAATTTGCTGTGTTATGTGGGACTTTCAACTTGTTTTATTCATTGAGGTGGCTTGTCGCAATTCTTTGACGGTAGTGCTTAAGGGGTTAAACTATTTCAAAATGCATTTAATTCTATATCAAGGGACGAAATTAAAACAAATTGGGAAGACGGAGACCCTATTTGATCTTTAATACCTTAGACATTTTGATGGGGGGAATTGCTTTAGCTTTGTAAGCAGCTTGGTAACATCCAGTTACCATCCATCCATTTTCTTCATTCGCCCAATCCAATTTAGGCTCGCGGGGGGGCTCGAGCCCATCCCTAACATGCATGTTTTTGGGTGGTGGAAGGAAGCTGGATTATCCGGAGAGAACCCACACACACACGGGGAGAACATGCAAACTCCATCCAGTTACCAGTGTAGAAAATTAAATGCGTGTATAGAGCAAACTAAGTAGCATAATAGCGATTGTGCAGTTATTTTCTCTAGGTTGCCTCATACCCTCTTTACTCATTGAAAACAAATAAATCAGTGTTGACACAAGCCTTCTTTTTCGTGATCGAGTATGCGCCACAGCTTCAGGTCACAGTGGTCACTACAGTCCAGCACTGCCGTCCAAAGTGCTATTGTCTATGAACAATACACATAATGAGCCCTAACGCTATTACTGGGTCAAGTACTACAACACATTGTGTGAAGAAAAAAGGAAAGGATGAACTTCAGCACTCTTACAGTGCTAAATCCAACTGAGATTAAAACGGTGACACTTCCCCAAAGCAAATACAGTCCAGAATTGCACACCTCCATCCTGGCTGAATAAAACATTTATGGGTCTTTATCAGTTTCCAGATGAAAAGATATAAAAAGTTGTCCAGCTATACGTTGGGTAATGCCAAACTGCTGGTAAAGTTTTTCTTTTGAGTAATTCTGCAAACTACAAAACAAAACAAAGTGACCCTTTTGGTGGCGGTAATAATTGTGAATAGTTAAACCAGCGCCTTTTTTGTACTGTTTCATTTATGTTGCTGACTGTTTAAATTATAATGCCTCTAAATACAAAATCAGGTTATACAGTGTTACCCACACTAGCAATATGGCTTGAGAGGGATGTACTACGAAAGAAAATTTGTTTTATAGCGTGCTCTGTTGAGCTGAAAGTCAGATTTTTCAATGTTACCAAGGAGGCTCCCTTTTAATCAAGCTAAATCACCATGGTAACTTAATAAACTCCTAACCTGGTTGGAGCAGTTTTTGTGCAGAGTTTTGGATTAAATCAGCTATAAAAAGCAACATCCTTATGTTGACTTGTGTCCTTATGATATACAAGACAGCTAACTAGGACTGAAGCAACATTTAAATATCATCACATAGAATGTTGGAAGTTCATTATCACAAAATTTAAACTGCATTGTTGATTGTTAACTAGCTTAACTGATGGAAAAGCAATCCACTTCTGTTTTAGTCTGTCCGTGTGCTGAAGTTAAATGTTTGATCATTAAATGCTAGATTTAATTACAATACAATATTTAGTCTATGATATTTGACCCACCATGAATATTAGTCTTTACAACAGATCAGCCCTTCTAACCATAACTCAGTATGAATTAACAATTCACGATGTAGATTCTCACCTGAAGGAATCCTTTGAATATCCAAATTTCCAATGGTTGGCCAACCAAAGAAGCTGCAGTTACAGTGAAACACAATATTGTCAGGATCTGGGTTTTTGGTTATGGTTTTGGACTTGGTTATTGGTGTTTTTGTTCAGTGCGCTTGGTGTTTTCTGTGTTGGCTCAGTCTTTGTTTCACCTTGGTTCTGTTTCTCTGTATTCAGTTGTGTTTAATTAATCCTTGTTCATTCTTTGTGTTTGTTAGTGTACTCTCTCTCGCCCCCTGTGCCATCTCTCTCTCTCTCAGTCTGTCTCCTGCCCTCTACTCTCTTCAATCTCACCTGCAACCTGTTACTAATCAGCCACCAGTTCCTGCTCCAGTAATCACCTCCCCAGTATATATGTCTTTCTAGTTCCACCACTCCTTGCCGGATCCTCGTCTTAAGCCTGGTTTATAGTCGGTAACGCAAGACGCAACGAAGACGCAACGCAAGACGCAAGCCCTTGCGCAGTTGCAAGCCCCCCCTTGCGTGCTTGCGTGTGTCACCTCAATTTTCTAAACTTCACGCAAGACGCAAGCGCAAGCCACTGGCTGTGGTCGAAACCACCTACTACTTGATCGATCTGATAGTAAGCAGAGCGTTTACACACAGTGCACTTCACTCCTGCCCGAGCCGAAATCAGCCAGCCTGAAAAGCTGATTTCCCTTAAGCTATAAACTCTGTAAATATATAACTTTAGCAACATTTGAAACATTTTCATGCGAGAAAGTAGTCGTTTAGACCCCCAAGGTGTTGAAAATCTGACAAAATACCGGCTATTTACAAGAAGAAGAAGCATGAATCTATGGAAGAGAGGCTGTGTTCGAAACCGCCTACTTTTCCTACTATTCCTACTAGTCATACTTTTTTAAGTTCCCGGATGTACACTAGATGCATACTAGATTCGCCGAAATGTTGAGTATTCATCATGAGGTTACTTGTCACACTCAAACTACCCAAGATGCAACGTAACGTGACGTCGCCCATCGCCATTTGAACGGTCAAATTCCGTTAACGGGACGAGAGCAGTCAAAACGGCATAACCGGAAGTGCGTTGCTCACTGCGGCTAGCTTTAGCGCCGAATTCGTGGGAACAAAATTGTAAATAGCCGGTATTTTGTCAGATTTTCAACACCTTGGGGGTCTAAATGACTATTTTCTCGCCTGAAAATGTTTCAAATGTTGCTAAAGTTATATATTTACAGAGTTTATAGCTTAAGCGAAATCAGCTTTTCAGGCTGGCTGATTTCGGCTCGGGCAGGAGTGAAGTGCACTGTGTGTAAACGCTCTGCATACTGTCTGATCGATGAGTATGCCGTTTGCAAGTATGTAGTATGTAGTAGGCGGTTTCGAACACAGCCAGAGACTTGCCAAAGAGCTCCTGGCGGTGAATTTCCTTTCATTGTAGTAGGCTTGTCATTGAAAAAACCCGCTACTCCACCTACTGTCCTGGCGGTGAATCGCCACGCAGCACACGCAACCGCCTACAAAGCAAAATGAAGTATAAACGTCTCGAGCCATTAACATACGCGCAAGACGCAAGCGCAAGGGCAGTTAAAAGAAGTATAACTCAGCCTTTATACTTCTATATTCCTTGTCTTACTCATCTGAAATCCTCGTCTGTATTCCTTGTCATTCTCGTCTTATTCATCTCACTCCTGTCCCTTGTCCATGGTTTTCCTCCTCAGTCCTGTCCGCAAGTATTTCAGTCTGTTTTGTTATTTTCTTAGTTTTATGTTCAGTTTAGTTATTCAGTGTTCCAGCTTTGCTGTGCGTTATGTTTATATTTAAAATAAAATCCTGTAACTTCACTTTTGGCTCTCATCCGTGTCTGCACCTGGGTCATCCCTTAACGCACCATGACAAATATAGGCATTGCATTGCCATGGAAACCATGCTTTCAGCTGATTAATTAGAATGGGGTTTATATGTTTTTTTTTTTTATCTTGTCCCAGTTTACCAATGAATCTGGCCTATAGCTTTGAAAATATTTTCTTAATAAAATTTCACATTCATCTGGTCAAGACTTCCGTGTTATTATAGGACAGTAGCAAGACTGCTTCAAGTTAAAAGTTCAAGCTTTACTGTATGCATAGCTGATATAATAAAAACAGCATGCATGTATTTCTGTACTAATTTTCACAATTAACATCTGGCAGTAGTCCCCTACTTTTTTAACTGTAGAAAATACACTTTATAAAAGTAGCCTCAGTCAAGAAAATTCCACTGTTCTACACATGTAAGGGGTAGCGGGAGTGGTGGAGAAAAACTCTGCTCTAATCAGAATCAGGCAGGTCAGCCATCTGCCTTGGCCAATTATACACTTGCTTTCGTGCTATATCACACATTCATGTAAACAACATTCTCCTTGATGGACTTAATTGTTCACATACTTACCTGTTTACTACACCTGCTAGCGGACGATTCCAGGGCACAAAAAAATAACTCGCTGTTTATCCAACATTTTCCTATGTGCATCGATAGAGGACATTTCAAAAGTGGCACTGATCTCTCATGAGTAACTTTAACAAACACATTTGTCACTGTGCAGTGGCAAAAGTGCATCGCAAAGATGTAACAGATAATTACATATTTTCTCCATAAGCTTGTCTTCAAAACTTCCTTAGATTTTTACAGCTGCAGACCATCTGACAAAATTTGGCCCTACACTTCCCTTTACGGTTACCTTTATATTGCAGCTTGCGAACCCATGTCCATGGGATATCTTCATTTGAAGACATGGGTTGCACTGAGAGGTTTCTGCTGTGATTGCACCACATTTTCTTTGGTTTACAAGAGTGATGGTACTAGTCGCCTGATATTCTAAAAAATTGAGAATTTTGAATGATTTTAACATGTGGAATTTCAACAGCTTTTTCAGAGTATGTATGTAAGCCATGTTGTTTTTCTGATGCTAACCGAGTAGTTTTTAAGCCTAAACCTTGCCCATTTTTTAACCCCAAGCTGATGAAGTGGGTTTTAAAACCTTGACCAAAACAAGTTTTCTTTAAGTCTGTAAACCTAACCAAACAAGGAATGAAAGTGGCAATAAATGAATTTGAACGTCTAAAACCAAATCAATTTCAAAACATGCTAATACAGACAAGAGGTGAATTTAGGTGTCCTAACTGTTCTGGGTGTTGGACTTTTTCCATCCCCTTGGCCTCTTAAAACCCATCCATCCATCCATCCATTATCTTCCGCTTTTCCGGGGATCGGGTCGCAGGGGCAGCAGCCTAAGCAGAGAAGCCCAGACGTCCCTGTCCCCGTCCACTTCCTCCAGCTCTTCTGGGGGGACCCCGAGGCGTTCCCAGGCCAGCCGAGAAACATAGTCTCTCCAACGTGTCCTGGGTCTTCCCCGGGGCCTCTTCCCAGTGGGACGGGCCCGGAACACCTCACCAGGGAGGCGTCCAGGATGCATTCTCACCAGATGCCACCTCATCTGACTCCTCTCGATGCGGAGGAGCAGCGGTTCTACTCCGAGCCCCTCCCGGATTACCGATTTGAATACCTTTCTTATTGAAATTGAAATGATGATAATCTCACATGTGAAGATGAATATGCATTTGATTTGATTCAATTTTGTTTAAATAATTTATATAGCGCCAAATCACAACAACTGTCATCTCAGGGCATTTCAAAGATACAATCCAATTCAAGCCAATAAGCATCCAATTCATTGTAATACAATCATAATCCAATAAAATCCAATTAATTAAATTCCAAATTAGTCCAATTCATACATACAGAGCTAATTGTTTTAGAAAAAATAGCCAAGCCAAGGAGACCATCACCAAAACTTCTATCCAATCCAGTGTCCCGTCCTGATCGTGCACTGTGGAAAGAAAAAGATCCCTTTTAACTAGAAAGCTCTGAAGGAACCAGATTCAGGAAGACTGGCCATCATCCTCAACCAGGACAGGAAAGAGGGAACAACAAACACCAGATCAGGGATACCTGCTGAGAAAGAGAAAAACAAGTTAATGACAACAATAATGTCATGTGTTCATAGAGGAAAAAAAGAGAACAGAGTGAGGAAAGGTGGATTATGGGAAGTCCCCCAGCAATCTAGGCCTATAGCAGCATAACTATAGAATGTTTTTTGGTCACCTGAGCCATAACTATAAGCTTCTAAAAAAGGAAAGTTTTAAGCCTAATCTTAAAGGTAGAGATGGTATCTGCTTACCAGACGTATGCTGGCAACTGGTTCCACAGAGAGGGGCCTGATAACTGAAGGCTCTGCCTCCCATTCTACTTTTAGAAACTTTAAGAACCACAAGCAGACCAGGGGTCCGTTTCACGAAGCAGGTTCAACAAACTCTGAGTCTAATCCTGAGTTTACAGTTCCAGAAACGCTGAGTTGAGTTAGTTTAATCAACTCTGAGTAGTTTCACCTTGAGTTAAGCGCGTGCACCACAACTATAAAAAGCCAGCATCAATTCGATGAGTCACCATGGCAACGGGGAAGAGAAGGGCTGCGTTTTTGACTGATCTTGAATTGGAAATTTTAATGCGCTCATACTGCGAATTTCAACACGTTTTTAGAAGTGCAAAAACGCTGCAGCTGCAAAAGAGAGGAAGACGGCGTGGGAGAACATTGCTGTTCGGATCAATGCGTAAGTTTAAATGTAATCCTTTGCAATCACAACAATATTACAGGGGAAAACTGCTTGAATGGTAGCCTATTCATTTATTTAATTTAGATCCAATCCTGCGGGGGAGAAGCGCACTTGGCAGCAGTTTAGGAAGAAATACAAAAATACCTGCAGAATCCTTCTATAAGGAATACGAACAACAGATATTTAAATTTATATGGAATGGAAAGAAAGATAAAATTAAACGCATATACTTATATAATAATTATAATGTAGGAGGCACGAAACTGCTGAACTTAAAAGCTATGAACTTATCTATAAAAGCATCTCTTATTCCAAAATTCTACTTCAACAAGGAATGGTTCTCTAGTAGGCTGGTGGGAAAGATACACCCTTTGTTTAAAAAAAACCTATTCCCCTTTATTCAAATACACTCATCACAACTTTTCACAATGAAGGATATCTTCTCTCAACTCTCGGCTTTCTTGACTGAAGCACTGCAAAGCTGGCTCCACTATCAGTTTCACCCACCAGAAAGAAATGATGAAATATAATGCTGAAAGGTAGCACCATTTTTTTTAGAACATATGTTCACAAAAGGAATACTTTTTTTCAACGACATTGTGGAGAAAGGTGAAATATTGTCATATGTACAGATAAAACAAAAATATGGTGATGTAGGCACACTGAATCAGTATAATCAGCTGGTAGGATCGATATCTCGAACTTGGAAAAGAAAAATAAAAAGTTTCTCTGTATCACAATGGGTATGCAGGCCCTATATAAAATTGGGTAAGTGGATCACAAAAAAAAATAAATAAAGAGATGTATAACTTCAATTTGGTGAACAGTAAACTCATAGATATTCCTTATAAATATATTGACTACTGGGAACGTCAGCTGGATACTCCAATACCATGGAAATATGTTTTTAAAACACTATATAAAGCTACACTAGATAATAAAATAAGATATTTCCAATACAAAATGTTTTATAAATTTTTGGAAACAAAGAAAATGTTGTATGTGTGGGAAATAGAACCATCCCCGAACTGTCGAACTGAGGAGGAGACAGTGGAACATCTTTTTTGGTACTGTGCAACCTCTGGGGTGTTTTGGTTTGATGTTGAAAATTGGTTGTCTGTACACGGCATCCAACTATATACAGGTCTGTTTATGGTGCTATTTGGTAACCTGGCAGAGGCAGAAGGCATACAAAATATAATCCTTTTACTTGGGAAAATGTTTATTTTTGGTTCAAAATGTAAGAATAGATTAAATATCAAAAGGTTTATGAATTATGTTAAACTATATTGTAAAATTGAATGTGGGATGACATATGGAGGTAATAATGAAATGTATGGAAAACGATGGATTAAACTTATAGAAGGGGAACATTGGGAAAACTGAGACAAAGAAAAAATAATAAACTAGCCTGAAAGGTAACTCAAAAAAGATAGATTTGCAATAAAATGTTTTTTTTTGTTATAGTGATCATTTGTTCTTTTACTTTAATGTTTTTTTTTATTTTTATTTATTGTTTTGTATTATTATTATCATTATCATGAGATGAGTGAAACAGCCTATGTAAATTGTGTTTTGACACTTAATTAAATAGGAAAAAAAAAAAAAGGATAAAGAAGGAAAAAGGTCTTCCATTGGGGGGGTGGTGGATGGGTAAAAAAAAAAAAAAAAAAAAAGAAATACAAAAACATTGTTCAAACAGGTGAGACATCGGCATGGAGGTACCTCATTTTGATCATGTTTTACACTGTAAAGTAAATATAAAGTGGCTATTTCACTGTGCTGTTGTTTTGGTCCTTCAGCTTCCGGTGATGTGGTAACGCGTGGCACGCTGTGTCTCGCTCCCGCAAATGATTTTCTAACTTCTGCTAAAACCAAAAACTACAAGCTATACTCTCCAAAAACTATCCAACGTCTCCTCTGTTGAGTGACTAAAGTAACTACAACGTATTACCACCATGCCGCCGAAAAAAGGACAGCAAGCTGAGCCAAACTCCGAGGTCTCCATGGCTTCTCTTACTAGCCTGCTTGAATCACATCGAGCTGCTATCTCGGATGACTTTAAGCAAACCCTGTCAGCTCTCGAAAACAAGCTAAATGGGGTCATAATGACCGTGGATGAACATGAAGAGAAAATGGAAACACTTAAGTGTGAGGGCGACGCGCGAGAAGCAAGGCTGAGAGCTGCCGAGGAGGCCATTGTCAACCTTCAGGCCACAAACGACAAACTCGCGAAGTAAATAATCGAACTCGAGTCCCAGAGCCGCAGAAACAACATCAGGGTTATCGGGTTACCTGAGGACATCGAAGGGCCCAAACCCACGGCCTTCTTCACCAGGATGCCTGAGGAGGTTTTCAAAGACGTTGTTGAGTCACCTGTGCAATGTGAACGGGCTCACAGATCCCTGGCTACAAAACCCAAACCCAACGAACGCCCAAGACCGGTAATCATTCGTCTCCTCAAATTCCAGGTAAAGGACAAGATCATCCGGTATGCCCGGGCAAACAGGGACAAGCTGAATTACATGAACCACCCCATCCTAGTCTTCGAGGATTATCCACCAGAAGTTGTGGAGCAGCGAAAAACATACAAGGGAGTCATGTCGGAGCTGTACGAGCGGGGATTAAAACCGGGTCTACGCTATCCAGCCGGGCTGCACATCAAGTTGAAGTCGGTTAAAATGAAAGACCTGGCCTCGGTGGCTGAGGCGGAGAGTTACATTGCCTCCTTACCACCGGTGACTGCGAGACAACAAAATCCAAATAGGTTGAGGTCGGGTAAAAAAGACCTGGCCTCAGCGGCTGAGGAGGTGAACGCCTCTCCCCCCTTGCCACCGGCGATGAAGAGACAGGAGACCCAAGAATGCTCTCCCTTGAAGTAGAGTTATTTAATTTTCATGTCCTACACAAAGCTCTACCAGTCCTGCCATCCTGTCCTTCCCGATGTGCCTTGGGTCATGGTAACCTCCACTTTTATTTCAGTCTCAGAATGCATGAACTTTGGACATAACTTTGTAACGGTAAAAAATTAACGTCCTCGATTTTGTCTAAAAGTTTTGAACTGAGTATTTACTGCTCTCATTTGACAACGAGGTTCCCTCAATTTGCTTTGTGTCACAAGGAGGAATTGTATAAACAGCCTCACGGGAAGATTAATTCAGTTGTTTATTTATGTTTACCTTGGCGCATGCCAATCTTATTGTGAGAGTTGCCTAATCAGCGTCACGGCTGGATGGATCTGTGTGGCGTTCTCACTCTCTCTCTTTCTCTCTCTCTGTGCCTCTGGTCACGGCAACCTCCACTTTTATTTCACTCTCAGAATGTTTGAACTCTGGATAAAACGCTTTGAACTGTGAAATCAATGTCCTCGATTTTGATTTAAACGTTATGAACTGTGTATTTTCTGACTTCTTTTGACAACGAGGTTGTGTCAACTTATGTTGTGTCATAAGGAGGAGTCGCCAAAACAGCCTCACGGGAGGATACATTTAGTTGTTTATTTATGTAATATGCGTAGGTGCATATTGCCCTTCTTTTGCGCTCTAAGCGAAAGTCGCTGATATAAACATTGGAGATCAGCATCACTGTCTTCATTTGGGGGACAACATTGCCTGCAACGTTCTTGATCTTTACAGTCTAAAGTCAATGAGTGACGCCTACCACTACTCAATGTTACATGTAAACATTAGAAGCCTAAACAAACATCATACGGACTTAACTCCTCTGTTTGCCTCTAGCTGTCACTTTGACATTATTGGTTGCAGTGAAACTTGGTTGGATGACTATGCCTCTGTAGAATTACTCAACATTGAAGGGTATAATTTATACATTAAGAATAGACCCAATAAGACAGGTGGCAATTTATCGCCCTCCAGACTCTCCTTCGAATGCTTTCTGCCATAACCTGGGTGAGTTGCTGCACAATGTAAACAACCTGAAAAAAGACTGTATTCTCCTAGGTGATTTCAATATTGATATATCAAAGCAAGATGCAACCACACAAGACTTTATGAACACCATTCATTCCTCCTCTTTCTTCCCCACCATAAATCGTTTTACACGAGTAACTGAGTCATCAAAAACAATCATTGACAATTTCATAACAAACATTCAAAATACTAAACTGGAAACAGGAGTTCTGCAGACTGACATTTCGGACCACTTTCCCATCATAATATTCTGGGGCTCATGTAAGCGGTCCTCACCTTCAATTTCTAAAATAAAAACAAAAATTGTAAACGAAAGAACATTACAACATCTAACCGTACACCTGCAAACCAAGTGCTGGGACACTGTTTACACCTCTAACACCCCTAATGAAGCATACAACAATCTAATCAAGATTATACAAGACTCTGTGAATATCACTATTCCAGAGAAGGCCGTCAGGTGCAGTACCACCCTTCAGAGCCCCTGGATAACAAAGGAAATCTTAAAGTCTATTAAACATAAAAATAATCTCTAGAAATCCTACCTGAAAAAAACATCTATTCTTAAATAGAATAAACTGACTCATATCATAAGAAAAAGCAAAAGGCAACACTACACACAGCTCCTACATGCTTCGAAGGGGGACTGCAAGGCGACATGGAATGTGCTCAATGAAGTCTTGAATAGGAGACAAAAAGTCACTACGCTCCCGGAGGATGGTGACACCACTGTACATTTAGCGCATAGTTTCAACGAGTATTTTACCTCAATAGGCCAAAACCTTTCAAAGAAAATAAACCAACCTCAAGGAGTCACCTTTAAACAGTTTCTCACCGGCAATTTCACTCATTCCTTTTACATGACACCAACAAATGTTACTGAAATCACTAAGATTATCGCTAATTTAAAGAGCTCTCAAACTGTTGGCGTTGATGGAATATGCAGTAAAATTGTAAAAGCTATTGCACACATCATTGCAGAGCCAATGGCTCATTGCATTAATCTATCCTTACTCACTGGCACTGTTCCCGAGTCTTTAAAAATATCTAAGGTCATCCCAATTTTTAAATCGAGATAAAAATGACCTGAGTAACTATCGACCGATTTCTATTTTACCAGTCCTATCCAAAGTAATGGAGAAAGTTGTATATACGAGATTAAGCAGCTACCTTGACATGTTGGACATTCTTGTTCCCTCCCAATATGGTTTTAGGAAAAAGAGTACAACATGTATGGCAATGATTGATTTGATCGAAAAGTTAAAGGACTGCATTGAGGAGGGGAAATGTGGTATCGGTATCTTCTTGGACCTGTCAAAGGCTTTTGATACCATTAATTTTGACATTCTCTTACATAATATACAACACTATGGTATCCGAGGTGTCGCACTTGACTGGTTCAGAAGCTACTTATACAACAGAGAACAATATGTGCATGTTAATGACCACAACTCCTCTTGCAAGCCTATAACTTGTGGGGTCCCCCAGGGATCTATTTTGGGGCCACTTCTATTTATTCTTTATATAAACGATTTTGTCAACTCCTCCACAATCTTTCATAAAATCATATTTGCTGATGATACCAATTTATTTGCATCAGACAAAGACTTGGAAATTTTACAAGATTCTGTCAACTTAGAACTAAGATCCATATTCAATTCAATTCAATTCAAAATACTTTATTTATCCCAGAGGGAAATTAAATGTTGATGTAGCTCAATTAAATCAAAGAGTTATTATAGATGCTGATGGCTGTGGGCAGGAAAGATTTCCTGTAGCGGTCCGTTTTGCATCCAAACTGAAGAAGCCTTTGACTGAAGAGACTCTGTTTTCTGATAACAGTCTCATGGAGAGGATGTTCAGGGTTGTCCATAATTCTCTTGATTTTATGCAAAATCCTTCTTTGCATTATTGTCTCCAGAGGTTCCACAGTCGTCCCCAGAACAGAACCAGCCTTCTTTATCAGGTTGTTGAGTCTTTTTAGGTCCCTGGTTCTGATATCAGATGCAACAAACTCTCTCTTAATATTAGTAAAACAAATTTTATGTTATTTACTTTAAATAAACAGCTTAAAAGTACAGCCTGCTGTCAAATTGCCATAAGTGGGGAAGCAGTAAAAAGAGTGGATTGCACAAAATTTCTGGGGGTCCTCATAGATGATTCACTCACTTTCAAATGTCATATTGATCACCTCGTATCCAAACTATCTAAATATGTTGGTTTATTCTACAGAGTCAGACATCTTCTTCCTCAGTCAGCTCTACTAACTCTATATAAAACCTTATTTGAACCTCACCTCAACTACTGCAACGTTATATGGGGCAACACTTTCCCTAGTCATCTCAAAAAACTCCAAGTCTTACAAAAGAAAGTTATTAGGGCCCTGGCCCGGGCTGAGATAAATTCCTCATCTCTCCTTTTATGCCACCATTTTCAATTATTAAGACTAACTGAAATAATTGAATTTCACAACACCTGTCGTATGTTTCAAGTTGTTAACAAGAGAAACCTTAAACTATGCAATCTCATTCCTATCTCTAGCCCCCAGCACTCCCATCACACGCGAAATAAAACAATCATACTAGGAAAATATCGCAAGTACGCTCGCACCAATATGAGTATTGCCTGCAGGGGGCCTCAGATTTGGAACAAAACTGATGAAGCTTTGAAGGTGATGCCTTCTATCTCTAACTTAAAAAAACATTTATTTTCTAAGTTAGTACAAACCTATAGCTAAAATGTCATCCTCCATGGTTAGCTGGGTTGTGTGTGTGTGTGTGTGTGTGTTGTGTGTAGTATGTGGTGTGGGTCTGTATGTACCTGAGTGCCTGTGTGTGTGGGTGGGTGGATGTTTGTGTAGCTGTGTGTGTGTAAGTGTATGTGGCTAGTTTTGTGTGTTAAAACTGCAAAATGTGTTGTGAACCATGCAGCATGCTGAGATGTGAATGCAGGCTGTTATAGCTGCTTTGCATATTGTATGCCTGACTATTTTCTTTACTTTATATTTATTACAATACCTACTTATCAACTGTACCATTGGGCCCCGGCTTATAAGCTTATATTTAGCTTCACTTGGGGACCCTTTTCTCCACACTGTTATACTTTCTATGACCTGTAATTGAAGTCAAATGATGGTGTGAAGAGAGAAATAAATCTAATCAAATCAAATCAACATAATGTTGTTTTCACACACATAAATGTCTTCTCATATATATCATGTTAAATAATTAAACCTATTTAAACTAACACAGAGTTCTACTCAGCCAACAGAAAGAAGGCAGATGCCCGTAAAACGGGTGGCAGCACCTCTAACAGAGGCAGAGGAGCTGGCCCTAAACCAGAATATTGGAGGGCCAGTGGCTGAGGGAATCCCTGGAGGGAGTCCACCCCCAAGACAGAAGTGCCTTTATAAAATGTAATAGGCCTATAGATATATTTTTTAAGCCTATTTATACAAATATTTATTTGTCTTTTATGTCTTTTTTTCTTTTGTCCCAACAGATTTTGATGGTGCTATCTGCCTGTTAGAGCCCCCTCACGCCACAACAGACCTTGTAACTGTAAGTAGGCAATGCTCCAAAGATTTTACCAAATGATAGTTTCAGTATTCTGAAACAAACCACTCATCTGGGATGATGAGGATGACTACGGTTGGTAATGTTGCAAATGTAAGGACGGATTAGGTTGTAAATGTAAATGATGGACTGTGACGTGAAACGGTACCACTCAAAAAGTTAATTGTCTGGAAATGCTAACACATTTCCCGACGAATATTTAATTCTCTGCGCAGTAATGCTGCACCTTCATCCACAGGTTCGCTGTCAAAAGGACATGCTATGTTCGTGAAAAAAGTCGCCTCCGACTGCGCCGGAGGACTTCTCGAACTAGAAGAACGAGGCTACGCCAAAACTCGCCTGCTGACTGAATCAATGAATGAGGAGAAACAGAGAGAAACTCGAGGTTCATTGAGAAAAACCTGGTCCCAACCAGGTTAGGTTCATAGAGTCATAGAGTAGGTAACTGACAGAGAGCTTAAGTTACCTCTCTCTCTGAAACAGGCTAGAGTTACCCCTCTTTCTCTGGTTTGAGTGACCTCCCTTTGTGAAAAGGAAAAAATCATGTTTGCCTCATTTCAGGGTTAATAAACTCAGAATTTTAAATCTGATTCTGAATTTGACAGGGAGCAAATGAAGAGAAGCTAAAACTGGAGAAACATGATCTCTCCAGTTAGATCTCATCAGAACTCTGGCTGCAGCATTTTTGATCAGCTGGAGGCTTTTCAGAGACATTTTGGGACAGCCCAATGATAAAGAATTACATTAGTCCAATCTTGAAGTAACAAATGCATAAACCAGTTTTTCTGCATCACTCTGAGACAGAATGTTCCTGATTTTAACAATATTATGAAGTTAAAAGAAGGCAGTCATGGAAACCTGTTTTATTTGCGAGTCAAAAGATAGATTCTGGTAAAAAATAACTCCAAGGTTCCTCACTGTAGTACCAGAAACAAAGGAAATTCCATCTCGAGTAAATATATAACTAGACAGTTTCTCTGTGGATCGGTCAGGTCCAAAGACAACAACTGCAGTTTTGTCTGAATTCAGGAACAAAAAATTCTGAGTCATCCAGCTCATTGTGTCTCTAAGACATGCTTGTGGTCTAACCAACTGATTGGTTTCATATGGTTTCATAGATGGGTATAGTGGAGTATCATCAGCATAGCAATGGCAATTTATGCCATGCTGTCTAATAAGATTACCTAATGGAAGCATGTATGAAGTGAAAATAATCGGTCCAAGCACAGAGCCCTGCGGAATTCCAGGACTTACTCTGGTGTGTGAGGAAGATTCTTTGTTAACGAGAACAAACTGGAATTTATCAGATAAATATGACTGCAGCTCCTTTAATCCCAATAACATGTCTTTGTAATGGAATGTTGTGATTGATCGTATCAAATGCAGTACTGAGATCCAACAGGACAAGCATAGACACAAGTCCGCTATCAGAGGCTAAGAAAAGATCATTGATAACTTTCACCAGTGCAAATGATGTGCTATGATGCATTCTGAATCCTGACTAAAACTGTTCAAACAGATTAAATGATTAAGTGTAAATGATCACAAAGTTGAGCTGCATCAATTTTCTCAAGAACTTTAGACATAAAAGGAGATTGGATATAGATTGATTATCAGCGAAGAGTCTTGGATCAAGTGTAGGTTTTTTTTTAAGTAAATGTATCTACATCCACAAAGATTTTTACTTTTGGGGTTGAAAGAGAGAGTATGTTTGTAAACAATGCAGCTGGTAAAATTGGAATAAAGGTCTGTATGTTGGGGAAGTCTAGATGGTCTGTTAGTGGTCATTAGATATGGCTGACAAGATGACATAGACAAATGACAGTGGCAGTCTTTCTCTCCTCAAACCTGGCTGAATGAGTGTGTGAGAGGGAGAGAGATGGGAAAGGCAGATAGACTGGTGACTGACATACAAAAATGCATAAAAACCCCTGACACACAAGCTTTTTTCCTCAACCCCACAACTCATGCAGTGTTTTCTGTTCATGCCTGAAAGGAAAGATGTGGAATCTGAGAAGTGGGAAACAGGCAGACACCACACGTGCACAAGGACACTTGCACACTGCATATGTACACAAATTCAAATGAACAAAGATGTAATCTATGTCTGTCTTTTCCACCCACACAAAGAAACCCTTCATCTGCATTAAACCTACAGTAAGACAGAAGAATGGTGTGGTGTAAAGGTGTAATTAAACTGTCTGCCTGCACAGAGGCCTCTGTTGGAGTACAAACACTCATCTGGAACTCTACCCACTGACTTTGTCATTATATTTGAATGCATGTGTCAGTAGGTAACACTAACATGTCTTTCAGTTGAAAATGACCCTTTAACTTCGGATAGTAGTATCAAGAATGAATTATATGATAAAATTAGACAGCTTTGAAACTATTTTTTTCTCAAGATTTGTGTCTTTGCAATGTGTTACTCACCGGATTCAAACACTGTCATTCCCCAGCACCCCATCCACCATCCAGCATGACTGCGGGGGATCCAGGCTCGTCAGTGGCAGCTCCATTGTACCGTGTGACCAGATGAAAGCTAACTCATTCTGGCTCCCCCACATCCTGCTCCCCCTCCTGCATGGTAATCTTTCATAATCCCACCCCTGCAATTTTCACCCTCTAGCTCTCCAACATCTCTTTCCCTTAGCTACCTTGTTTTCAGATCTCCCTTTTTTCCACATTCACTCCCATTTGTCTGTCTCCTCTTGGCACACAAGCATTTTACTGAAATCTAAAAAACATGGTGTGAAAATATAAGAAAAAAATAAATCAAATCAAATCAAATCAATCAAATTTATTTATATAGCACATTTCATGTACAAACAATTCAAAGTGCTTTTGAAAAATCGCAGAAATACTGTGAACACAGCTCTTTATTATTACACATAAATACTTGAGAGTCAAAGCAAAGTTAAATAGGCTGTAAGAATTATCTGCTCATGGCAAAACAACACCAAGTTTATGCTTACCAGTGTGCTGAAACTTTTTGGGTGGTATTGAGGTATAGTGCATGAGAATCCTTGAGAAGGCTGATGTTGGGTACAATCAAGCTCCAGCAATTTCATAATCCAAAATGGTGGGGAACGTTCTCCAAACACATTGTTTCAAAATATGAAAAAAAAATTTAAATAAACTATATATGCGATACAAAAATTTAATTCTGTGAAATATTTAGAATCCTCCATACATTAGCTGTTAAATTATGATTCTAACAGAGAATTTAATACATTTACTTTTTGCTGCTTTGTTACCATCTACAGGTACAGAATATTTGCTTTGAAATTTATATATAGGGAAAATATAGTTTGGTCTTGTTGACAATCTACATTTACCCATTCACACACTCTCATACGGCACTTCTTTAGCTATAGAGAGTGGTACTAAATTCCCCAGTCAGGCAGAGCTAGAACAACCCGTGGAGATGTGGGGTCCTAATTGGATGGGTCCTTATCTGCCAATGCAAAATAACAAGTCCATAGCCTTAGGTGCTGTTTACACATACCCGGGTATTTTGATAAACGAAGACCTTTCCCTTAGGTGCTGTTTACACATACCCGGGTATTTTGATAAACGCATATTTTCTAACCTTCGTTTGCAAAAAAAACTAGGTGCACACAGCCCCGTTTTAAGAAAAAACCACGTCTACATTGATCCGCATAAATACGCTATCAAGAGCTGTTAAATTACGCCAAGCCTGACGGTGGCAGTGTTAGAACAATGAGAATTCCACACAAGCCAATCAGAAGCCTAATAGAGAACCGCTGACAGGAAGAACTCCCGGATCCTTTTCAAGAAGAAAATATGGCGCCAGGCTCATGTGTGTAGACTGATAGTAAGACTGAGCTACTTTTACACGTTGCGCTGGACTATAAAACCGCTAAAGCCGTGAAAAATGTCTTTGTTGTTCAATACATTGTATGACTGTAATTTTCAAAATCACACAAGCGAGTATAGCTCTCAACAACAGAAATGCTGCTAGTGCCTCCATGCTTGCCAGATAAACAATGGACGGAGAGAATGGCGTTTTCACGCTAGCATCCTGCCAACATGGCGGATAGGGGCGGGGCTCTGTACTATGACGACAACTCCTCATTCCATTCCCAAAACTCAGTTTTGTCTCTTTCAACCAGTTTTGTCTCTTTCAACGAAGGGAAAGGTCTTCGTTTATCAAAATACCAGGGTATGTGTAAACAGCACCTTAGTTTGTAAACGACGTCCATTGTTTATCTGGCAAGCATGGAGGTACTAGCAGCATTTCTGTTTTTAAGAGCTATACTCGCTTGTGTGCTTTTGAAAATTAAAGTCATACAGTGTATTGACCAACAAAGACACATTAGGGCTCGGAGGGCAGCAGTGGAGCTTCTTTTGGCAGACAGAGCCCGGCCATACCACCGCCAGCGACGGCGATTCTGGGTTAGACCCGGACGGACTGCGTATTTATGCTGATCAATGTAGACGTGTTTTTTTTTTTAAACGGGGCTGTGTGCACCTATGTGTAAACAGCACCTTAGCATACTTAAGCCACAGTATGTGTGAATGAAGGCTGCCAGACCATTGGTGACTACCTTTGGTCTCAGTTCACACAGCACTATCTCCCGACCATGCAAAGACACTGTAAGCGGCAATGACTAGCGGCTTAAGATCCATGACGCAGCCATCCCCTGTTTGAGTCCCGACTTGGGGCCCTCTGTTGAATGTCCTTCCCATCTCTTTTGCTCACTGCGCTCGCTTCCTGTCGAGCAACTTTCCAATAAAGACCACTAGTGCAGAAAAAAAGTCCACACTTGTGCGTGAATGACATCAGTAAATGTTTTTTCTTGATCATTTTTTACTTATCAAAGCAAATATATATATATATATATATATATATATATATATATATATATATATATATATATATATATATATTTCTGCCTGAGTTCATTCTAGCTGATACTGTTGCTGCTAGTTTGTGTTACATTTCAGAAATTATATAAATTGTGATTAAGCTATTTAAAGCTAGTAATGGTAAGCTATACTGGGAGACTGGGTTTGCCATAAATATTTTATCCTGTGTTATTTACACAAATTGTAGAGCTTCACCTTTATTTCTTGTGTAATTAATTACATGACTCATTTGTGTTCAGGTATATTTTATTAGCATATTTCTGTTACATACTGTAGAACAAAACTTACCTATTTGGTGTTAATTAACAGCCTGAACATTGTAAGATTTATTCAACTGTACAGAACAGTTACAAATATCTTGGAATCCCACAGACAAATTACAGCCATGAAGAAGTCATGCCAACAGCGAGTACAGATGACAGCCAAAAGCATCTACAAAAACTAAGTCAGATCCTAAAGCCGGAGTTATAGTTGACGCGTCTTTCACGGCGGTGGCGGACCGTGACGTCAAAATGACGTTTCAGGCATGGCGCTTCCCTTGAAAAGACGGCGCAGCGCGTTGTCGTGCACCAGTCGATTTTTGTAACTTGGCGGCGCCAACAACGACATACCGGATGGACCAATGTGAGACCAGGCTCAGTGAGGAGGTGCGTTTGTACAGGCACCTGTGCGAAACAGCATTGAAACAGAACAGGGACCATGTAAACTCCCAAAACTGGTGGACAGAGATTGGCAGAACCTTGGGGAAAGAGGGAGAGTTCTGTAAGAATGTGTGGAAGAAACTACGGGACAGATACGTGAAGGCAAAGAAGAGGGCAGAGACTCCACTTTCGTGGTTGTAGAGTAGCGGTAACCTTCACGTAGCAGCGCCACCTCTGTGACGGAGAAAATTGCAACTACTGGCGCATCGACTTGCGCCACTATATATTGCGGGCACGAAATTAACACAGCTCGCGCTAGCAGACACGGCAAACATGCTAGAGCCTTTAGAGTCAGCTGAATGGGAAGAACAAAGTTAGAGCCACATATGCCCTCCTATGACGAGAAAATTCCTCATAATTCATGGAGGATTTCAACTCAAGTCCAACATCCTGCTAATTAAAGCCATTTCCACAAATGAGAAACTGAGAGAAAGTGCAGACAATTTGGTCTAGACTTCTTCTACTGTTGCCGTTCAGACACAAACATCACAGTGGGAAGCTAACCATCTACCTCAGCTCAGGCACTGTATACACCACTGTCAATAGCGCAGGCACCCTAACATATGCAGTTCATATTCTTCAATCTGTACATGCTTCCACTAGGCCAGCTAATACGCAGCTATAATGTGTCCTACCACAATTATGCAGATGACACTCAGATCTACGTGTCACTGATGGCAGGAGAACACGGGCCTGTAGATACACTACGCTGCATCGAACAGATCAGTGTGTGGATGCAAAACAATTTCCTCCAGCTAAACTCAGACAAAACTGAAATCATTGTCTGTGGCCCACAGAAACAAAGAGAAAGTGTTATCAGTCACCTTGAGAATCTCTCTCTAAAACCTAACTATCAATTTAGAAATCTCGGGGTAATATTGGACTCAGACCTGAACTTTAACAGCCACATTAAATCTGTAACATCAGCAGCTTTTTACCATCTAAAAAACATTGCCAGAATCAAAGGAATAGTGTCTAAACCAGACTTAGAAAGACTGATCCATGCGTTTGTCTCCAGCAGGTTAGACTACTGTAACGGCCTGCTCACTGGGCTCTCTAAACGGGCTATAAGACAGCTGCAGTACATCCAGAACGCTGCTGCTCGAGTCCTGCCTAGAACCAGGAAATACGACCATATTAGTCCAGTGCTCAGGTCTCTGCACTGGCTTCCTGTCGCTCAGAGAATAGACTTTAAAACAGCTCTGCTTGTGTACAAGTCTCTTCACGGTCAAGCGCCAAAGTACATCTCTGACATGTTAGAGCCATATGAACCAACTTGGGCTCTGAGAACCTCAGGGAGGGGTCTCCTGCTGGTGCCCAGAGTCAGGACTAAACAAGGTGAGGCTGCGTTTCAGTTTTATGCCCCTAAAATCTGGAACAGTCTTCCAGAAGATGTGAGACAGGCCTCAACTCTGACAATGTTTAAATCCAGGCTGAAAACAGTTCTATTTAGCTGTGCATATGACACCTGAAAGTATTTTATCTGCACTCTTCACTTTTTAATTACTTAATGATTATTTTAATGGGTTTTAAATTTCTTTCTTTTTTAATTTCTTTCTTTTATTTTTTTAATTCCTTTTTAATGGTTTTGTTGCTTTCTTGTGATTTTATGTAGCTGTAAAGCACTTTGAATTGCCCTGTGTATGAATTGTGCTCTATAAATAAAATTGCCTTGCCTTGTCTTGCCTTGCCATATTCCAGGTGTCACCTGTGCTACTACTTACCACCATTTTATCTCTTGCTGCTAATGCTGTTACATAAAAACGTCCACACTGTGGGACGAATAAAGGTATTCTTATTCTTATTCTTATTCTTATTCTTATTCTTTGCCCAGCTACACCGTTGCATGCCTATCAGCCAGCCACAGGGCACACCCAGCCATCATTTCACCCCATGGCAACAGGGTCTTCCTGCATTTTCTGCTCAGTCTATGCATCCAACTTATCCAACCCAGTCAATTCCAAGTAATCGGCCACAGTCTGCAATTGCAATACAGCCACTTCTTCCATCACCACATGCATTTGAAGCTTCAGTAGGGAATCAACAACCATATACACTCGCTAGTCAGCTAGCCCACCAGTTGCTTCAGTCATCGTGGGAGCCAGAGATGATTTCTACCAGCATGTAAAATGCCTATGGCAAACGATATGCCACCCCCCTCCTTCGGGTTAGTGAAGCACCACATTTGACATTGACGATAAGTTTGCAGAGAACACAAGTTAGTCATGGTATTTACCACACCACCTTGTTAGGCACAATGGTATGTCTTGTGTTTTATTTTTCCTTCGTCCATCAGGGTACATCTCTAAACCGTCTTGCGATTCTGGCAGCATGCAGTCCCTATCAGTGGCAATATCAAAGTCATATTCCACCAGGTTAGGCTTCAGCCAGAAGACAAAACATTGCTGCAATTCAAATGGAGGAAAGTGAGAAAAAGAGATCCACCCGACATCTACAAATGGCAAGCCTTCCAGCGAGTTCTGAGTCTACCCCGGGGCTTCCTCCCAGTTAGACATGAAAACTGGAGACCAGAAAACCTCCAAAGGGAGGCATCCTAACTAGATGCCTGAACCACCTCTGCTGACTCCTTTTGATTTGGATCTAATCTAAGCTCCTTCCAGGTGGCTGAGTTCCTAACCCTGTCTCTAATGGCACATTTCCACTAGCTCGGCACGGCTCGGCACGGCTCGGTTTGGTTGTGTTTCCATTACAACCGAGTATCACTTTGTGCCTCCTCGACGTGGGCGGGGTCGTCCTAACACGGCTGCGCGACCAGAACAACAACAACAACAACATACGAGGAGGACAGCATGGAGGACATCGAGGCGCTCGTGTTGCTGCTCACCCTGTGGCTTTTTGTCGCACAGAAGGCAAGAGAAGAAAGCCAGAGAAGACTCCTGGCCGCCAGACAAAACAGTATTTAAAAGTGATGACACTCATCGGCCAATCAGTGGAAGGCAGTCGGCTGACGTCACGTTTTAGTAACGCTTCGGCTAGCTTGGAACCAGGGGTGAGGTGATACCAAAGTCTACCCGGTTGCAGGTACTGCGTGCTAGTGGAAACACGTAAATAGCGCGCCGTGCCAAGCCGAGCCAAAGCGAGCTAGTGGAAATGCGCCATAAGGCTGAGACCAGCCAGCCTCAACCAGTTGAGAACCATGGCCTCGGATTTGGAAGAGCTGTCTTCCATCCCGATCACTTCACACTCAGCTGTGAACCGCTTCACCCGAGGTCTTGGCTTGAAGAAGCCAAATGGAACCACATCACCCGTACAAAAACCGCTCCAGTGAGAGCTGAAGGTCACGGCGTGAGGACTCCAACAGAACCAAATCGTCCGCAAAAAGCAGAGACCCGATTCTGAGGTCGCCAAACCGGACCCCCTCAACGCCCTGGCTGCGCCTAGAAATTCTGTCCATAAAAATTATGAACAGAATCGGTGACAGAGGGCAGCCCTGACGGAGTCCAACCCTCACAGGAAACATGTCCGACTTACCGCCGGCAATGCAGACCAAACTCTGACACCGGTCATACAGAGACCGAACAGCCCGTATCAAAGAGTCCGGCACTCCATAATCCCGGAGCACCCCCCACAAAAGTCCCCGAGGGACACATGTAGACCGGTTGGGCGAACTCCCATGCTCCCTCCAGGATCCTGCGGAGGGTATAGAGCTGGTCCACTGTTCCACGGCCAGGACGAAAACCACACTGCACCTCCTGAATCCGAGATTTGACTATCTGTCGGATCCTCCTCTCCAGTACCCCCGAAAAGACCTTACCAGGGAGGCTGAGGAGTGTGATCCCCCTATAGTTGGAACACACCCTCAGGTCCCCCTTTTTAAAGAGGGGGACCACCACCCCGATCTGCCAGTCCAGAGGCACTGCCCCCGATGTCCACGCGATGCTGCAGAGGCGTGTCAACCAAGACAGCCCCACAACATCCAGAGCCTTGAGGAACTCAGGACGCACCTCATCCACCCCCGGGGCCTTGCCACTGAGGAGTTTTTTGACCACCTCGGCGACCTCAGCCCCAGAGATGGCAGGTCCCACGTCCGAGCTCCCCAACTCTGCTTCCTCATCGGAAGGCGTGTCGGTAGGATTGAGGAGGCCCTCGAAGTATTCCCCCCACCGACTCACGACGTTCCTAGTTGAGGTCAGCAGAGCCCCGCCCCCACCATACACGGTGTTGACGGTGCACCGCTTTCCCCCCCTGAGCCGCCGGATGGTGGACCAGAATCTCCCCGAGGCTGTCCGGAAGTCGTTCTCCATGGCCTCCCCGAACTCCTCCCAAGCCCGAGTTTTTGCCTCAGCAACAGCCGAGGCCGCGTTCCGCTTGGCCTGTCGGTACCCATTAGCTGCTTCCAGAGTCCCACTGGCCAAAAAGGCCCGATAGGACTCCTTCTTCAGCCTGACGGCTTCCCTCACCACTGGTGTCCACCAGCGGGTTCGGGGATTGCCGCCACGACAGGCACCGACCATCTTACGGCCACAGCTCCGGTCGGCCGCCTCAACAATGGAGGCACGGAACATGGCCCATTCAGGCTCAATGTCCCCCACCTCCCCCGGGACATGGTTGAAGCTCTGCCGGAGGTGAGAGTTGAAACTCCTCCTTACAGGGGATTCCGCCAGCCGTTCCCAACAGACCCTCACAATACGTTTGGGCCTGCCAGGTCTGACCGGCTTCCTCCCCCACCAGCGGAGCCAACTCACCACCAGGTGGTGATCAGTTGACAGCTCCACCCCTCTCTTCACCTGAGTGTCCAGGACATACGGCCGCAAGTCCGATGATACAACCACAAAGTCGATCATCGAGCTGCGGCCTAGGGTGTCCTGGTGCCAAGTGCACATATGGACACCCTTATGCCTGAACATGGTGTTCGTTATGGACAGTCCATGACGAGCACAGAAGTCCAACAACAAAACACCACTCTGATTCAGACTGAGGGGGCAGTTCCTCCCAATCACGCCCCTCCAGCTCTTACTGTCATTGCCCACGTGAGCATTGAAGTCCCCCAGCAGGACGAGGGAGTCTCCCAGAGAAGCACTCTCCAGTGCCTCCTCCAGGAGCCCCAATGTACAGGCGCACAGCCGGGGGGCAATAAGTATGCCCACACCTGCTCTACGCCTCTCACCGCGGGCAACTCCAGAGTGGAAGAGAGTCCAACCCCTCTCGAGGAGGCTGGTTCCGGAGCCCAAGCCATGCGTCGAGGTGAGTCCGACTATATCTAGCCGGAACCGCTCAGCCTCGCACACCAGCTCAGGCTCCTTCCCCAGCAGAGAGGTGACGTTCCACGTCCCAAGAGCCAGCTTCAGTAGCCGAGGATCAGACCGCCAAGGTCCCCGCCTTCGGCTGCCGCCCAGCTCACACTGCACCCGACCCCCATGGCCCCTCCCACTGGTGGTGAGCCTGTCGGAAGGGGGATCCGTGTCATTTCTTCGGGCTGTGCCCGACCGAGCCCCACGGGCACAGACCCGGCCACCAGGCGCTCGCCGGCGGGCCCCACCCCTGGGCCTGGCTCCAGGGGGAGGCCCCGGTGACCCGCGTCCGGGCAAGGGAACACGGTGTCCAAACATAGTGTTCATCATAGGGGTTTTGTGAGCTGTTCTTTGTCTGGTCCCTCATCTAGGATCTGTTTGCCATGGGTGACCCTACCAGGGGCTTAAAGCCCCAGACAACATAGCTCCCAGACTCATTGGGGCACGCAAACCCCCCCACCACGGTAAGGTGACAGCTCACGGGGAGGTGACAGCTCAGAACCCTGAGGTTCCCCAACCAAACGCCCTTCTCTCCCCAACTACACTTCGAGATCCTGTCCATTAACATCACAAACAGGATAGGTGACATCAGGCAGCCCTGGCAGTCCAACATGCACTGTAAACGAGTTTGACTTAATGTAGCTATTGCTTTGTTTATACAGGGACCGGATAGCTCATTAAAGCGATTCTGGTACCCCATACTCCCCCAGCAGCCCCCACAGAAACATAATCAGGTCTACAAAACACATGTAGACTGGATGATCAAACTCACATGATCCCCTCTGTAACTCTGCAAGATCTAGTCCACTGTTCCACAACCTGGATGAAACCACATTGCCTCCTCTCCAACACCCTGGAATAAGCTTTCCAGGGGAGTCTGAGTAGTGTGATCCCCTGTAGATGGCACAGTCTCCAGTCCCCTTTCTTAAAAATGGGAACCACCACCCCGGTCTGCAACTCCACTGGTGTTGTCCCAGACCTCCATGTGACATTGAAGAGTCAGCCTAGACAGGCCCACCATGTCCAGAGCCTTTAGCATCTCAGGGTAAATCTCAGGGTAAAATTTTCTGCTAGGAAGCTTTTAAAAAACCTCAGCGACTTCCACCAAGTTTGGTTCCAGAGATGACACTGTGTGTGGAGGTGAGCCCTTCTATATCTAGTTGGTACCGCTCCACCTCATACATCAGCACAGGCTCTTTCTCCACCAGCGAGGTGACATTCCACGTCCCAAGAGCCATTTTGAATCACTCTCAGTCTGACCTCTCCCCTGAGACAAATTTGCCATGGCAAACCCTACCAGGGGCTAACCCCACAACAACACAGTTTTCAGGATCAGGTATACTCAAACCCCTCCACCACATTATGATGGCGATTCTACGAAGGGGTAATCTCCCAAATGCCCCTCATGCACTCTCCCAGCTAGAAATATGAGGGACAAGGTGTAAAAGTATGGCTGTCTAAAGCACAGGAATCAGCATCTGATGCATACATTTCACTGTGGAAATTGCTGTGTTTTCTTTACAACACATTATTAATTGAGGATGAGGTTCCTTTTTGTATTAATGGAGTACTGCTTGTATCTATATGTATGTAAAATTGTGTGATATAAGTACAGAGCGGCATGCAGGTCTACAGAAAGGATAAACTCTTAACAACACACACACACATACTCACTTAAGCATAAAATTCAGCAAAAGCTCCGAAATATTTACTGAGACATTCGCACCTTGTTTCACCACTGATGTTTCAGAGATTTTCTAGGGTTTTGGATGTAAAATCTCCCCCAAGGAATCTGGAGCAAATGTTAAAGATGTTTCTGTCTCACATGCCACCTTTCCAGAACATCTCTAGAACATTTCTCAACTCCAGTTCTTGTGTGAAAAAAAGCTTGAGCAGATAGAGGGAGCCCATGATATTGTGGGAATCAGAATCACTATCCAGGATGAAACAACAAAGATCTAAGAAGATCGCCCCCAGTGATAAACAACTAATTCTATTATGGTTAAGTGGTGGAGAGGTGTATGAGGACCTGAAGTGGTGGAGAGGTGTATGAGGACCCGAATATAGACACAGGTAAAGGCAGGAGGTTGTTGGAAACTTGAACTGATTTATGAGATCAACTTAAACAGAAATCCGAGCCGGGACACCCAGAAACTAAACTTGATAAAACCAAAACTGGACACAACGTAGAAGATATATATTGACCACAACTGGAACAAATCACAAAACTAAGCATAAAGTTGTGTAAGGTTCAGAAGTTAATATAATTTATATTTGAGTTAATGTACTAAAATGCAGTTATAAGGTTATAAGTTTTATAGTTAACTATGTACATATTTACATGTTTAAATATTTACAATTGCATCTTTAAATCAGTTAAGATAGTCTGTGGAATCTGCTTTTCTGAATCTTTCACAAGTTGGTCTTGACGCTTTGAAGTGGCAGTGCAGGCTATGAGTTCAACTGATACGGATTTGTCTACAGTGATGGCCTCCATCCTTCCTACTCGCCTAACTGATGCTGCATTTCTGTATTGGGACAGCCTTCCTGCTTCAACCCAGAGGAACTATGATTCAGTGAAAGTAAAACTCAGAAATGTTTTTGGACCAAAGTACTCCCTACCATTCTTTCAGACTCATGTCAATGCTCGACCTCGTAAACCATGTGAGAGTTTGGATGTGTACAGTGCAGACATCACTCATCTTGTACTTGAAGCTTTTCCAGACTATGACCGTAATGCAATAGAGGGTGAAAAATTTTGCCGCTTTGTTGCTGGCTTAGACCCGAACTTACAGTCAAAAATTCATGCCGTGTGTATTGCCAGCCGCTGTGAGAGAGCACGTGCAGCGTTCCAACTGACAACAGTGAAATCTCCACACACTCAACCTTCAGAACAGGTAGCTATGGTTCGTCCTAGACCTCCTGATGACAAGCTTCTACATGCAGTTGAGCAGCTGACTCTTACCGTTAAGAGCTTAAAAAGTGAAGTACATCAGTCTGCCACTGTCCCCTGTTCCCCTCCTCCGGATTCTGGCTCCTTGCTGCGTCCCGGCAGACGTCCAGTTAGACCTCCCAGATACCTTAGTGATTACATTCTGAAGTGATGCTGTTGCTTTGTTATTATGGTTGACAGTTACTTGCTTATTTACTTGTTTACTTAGTTCTTTTAGAAGAAACGAGGACGTTTCTTTTGTGGGAGGGGGAGTAAATGTAAGGTTCAGAAGTTAATATAATTTATATTTGTGTTAATGTACTAAAATGCAGTATTACACAGTTATTATTAATATATTTACATGTTTAAATATTTACAATTGCATCTTTAAATCAGTTAAGATAGTCTGTGGAATCTGCTTTTCTGATTCTTTCCTTTTTACCTCAGGTTAGGTCCTAGCTTCTGATTGGTTAGTTCAGTCACATGAAAACGGTGAACCAGGAAGTATTGTTGTTGTGAAGTGTGGAGCCAGATTAAAAGTGCTGCTTGAGAAAGTTATCTGTCTCCATCCTGCTGTTTCCTCTCCTCAAGAGTGATTCAACCACCACAGATCGAACCCTCACGTTACAGTTGCAAAGGCGAGGTTCTGACAATAACTTTGAGAAACCAGAGAGCTTATATACTGTGGGCAAAGACAAACCATTTCTTTGTCAGTAACTTGAAAAAAAAACAACTAAAGACTAGACTAATGCAAACTGAAGAAACCAATAACTCAAGAAGACAAACTAAACTTAAACAAAATGTCAACTAAGAACAAGAACAGAGAGCAACGAAGGAGTAATGAACAAAAAGCCAAATTAATACAAAACAAATACAGACAAAAATAATCCAAATTACCACCAATGACAGACAAGAAAACTGAATAGAAACAAACCACAGTAAAACCAAGACCAAAATCCACAAACCTTTACAAAATTAAAAGACTTGTTCAGCTGAAACCTAGCAAAGGTAAGAATGAAGAAGAAGAACCTTTACAGAAGGATAAGACCCTGCATGTAGCACTATCAGTTTGAAGAAGTAGCTGATATCAAGAAGTGCCATCACTGGCTCGAAAAGGCTGGTCTAAAAGACACCTTGGAGGCACTGGTAATGGCAGAACAAGAACAACTGCTGAGCAATAGAGGCCAGGGTCTACGACACGAGGCAGGACCCCAGGGACAGGATGTGCAAAGAGGCATCTGAGGCAGTCCGGCTCATACAGTTTAGGTTTAATATCTAGGCAGGTATGGCACACATGGAACATCGTATAAAGCAAGTGGTTAGAATTGTGTACAAGAAAACTTTATTAAGTATTGAAGTATTGGAAATGCTATGGTCAAAATGGGTGAATGACTGCAAAGATAATATAAACTGGCAATGGTTCACCATTCACTTCAGTTTATTTATATAGTGCCAAATTACAACGTCATCTCAAGGCATTTCAAAGACACAGTCTAATTCAAGACAATTGGAATCCAAGTAATTGTAATACAATCAAATTTATTAAATTTCAAATTGGTCCAGTTCATACAAAGCCAATTAAAAAAAAAGTTGCCTAGTTAAGGAAACCAACAGATTGCACAGAAACTTCACTTCAATCCCAGTCCCCCATCTTGAGTTTTCAACAGGGCAACCAAGGAAAGAAAAAACTTAATATTTACAGGACGAAACCTCTGGCAAAACCAGACTCAGGGAGAGTGTCCATCCGCCTCGACCAGATGGGGGACTGAGAGGACAGGAAACAGGAAAAGCAAAGCCAAGCTAGTGTCCTCATCATAGTATGCAGCACCTCTGGGTTTTTTTTGTTTTGTTTTCATAATAATCCTTGAAAGGAGAAATTAAAGACGGGAAGGGATGAGAGAGGAAAGGAGAGAGCTTAAAAAAAATATACACCAACAGCCAAAATCTGGCCGACCAACTGCTGCTTCTGTGGAGAGAAAAGAAAGCACACTGCGGCCATGCATAGGATCGTCAGGCGCACAGAAACATAAATGGAGAGAAACACACAACAAACAAACAGCAACAACATCACCAGCAGAAAATATATGAGAGGGAAAGTCACTTTACTTACGGATTATTATCAAAGCCACAAAGTCACTCTGTAACAGTGGAGTGAGCATTTGAGTGAATGAATGCTTGTGCATGTGTGTGTGTGTGTGTGTGTCAATTATATGCCAAAGGCTTTGCATGAATTGTTTATAGTAATGGGGGAAGAGGGCCACAACCAGACCCGACTCCAGAGATTATGAACAGACAGGAAAGGCCCCCGGAACCGCTAACTCCCATGAGGAGATCCTTTATCTTTAAGATATGATGGAGATTGGTCATTTGAAGCTTTTTCTATGTGAGGAGCAGAAGTTTAAATTCCATTCTAAAGATAAGCTAAAACTGGAGAGTTATGATCTCTCTCCTGCTTGTTCTCATTGGAACTCTGACTGCAGCATTTTGGATAAGCTAAAATTTCCAATTTTTGGGACAGTCCAATAATAAAGAATTACAGTAGTCCAACCTTGAAGTATCCAATTCATGCAATATTTTTTCTGCATCACTGTTCGTAATATTGGTGATATTACAAAGGTGAAAGAAGGCAGTCCTAGAAACCTGTTTTTTTTGTCAGTCAAAGGACAGATCCTGGTCAAAAACTGTAGTACTAGAAGGCAAGGAAATGTGATCTACAATAACTGTGTAACCATTTCGTCCTGAAGTGTTCGGGTCCAAAGACAACCATTAAAATTCTTAATTTAGAAGCAGAAAATTCAGAGTCACCCATCTCTGTATGTCTTTGAGACACGCTTTACTTTAACTAACCAATTGGTTTAATCTGATTTCATAGTAAAGTATAGCTGCATGTCAACAACATAGCAATGGAAATCTATGCTGTGTTTAATAATGTTACCGAATGGATACATATATCAAGTGAAAAGAATCGGTCCAAGCACAGAATTAAGCAGGACACCATGAGCCAAAGGATTGGGATGGTTGGTAAACTACAGAGGAAGGCAAAGACAAGTGATAAGCACCATCAAAGGTAACAAATTATGCCCTTTTAACAATTTGACATAATTTTTACGAGGTCTTACTGAAATGTAAGTGACAGGCTTTGGTCAAAAATATCTGTTGGTTTAAGCAGAGTGGGCCTTCTCTTACCCCTACTGAAACACCTCTCCTGAGATTAAGCTATGTGGAGGAGCGGACAGTAAGGCTACGGCTACACGAAAACGAAACGAGGTTTTTTTTGAAAACGGGTTCGAAAATTCTTGCGACCACACGGAAACGCGCTGCTGTCCAGACGAGAATGATGAAACGAGGCAGTACACACGCCACTGTGTCACGCCACGCTGTGAGACAATAGAGAAGTGTTAAAATTGGCTCCCAGCGTCAACGTGTGACTGACGCAAAAACGTTTTAGCTGTAACAATGGAAACGAAACGAGGCCGTTTTCAAACTTTCCCACTCTGGAACCCGTTTTCAAAAACTATCGTTTTGGGGTAGTGGGAACGCCGGCTCCGTGTGGCCGCGACAGCGAAACGATAAGAAAAAGTATCGTTTACAGTGAAAAACGTTTCCGTGTAGCCGCAGCCTCAGTAATTACTCACCCCACCCACACTCTCCCTTCCCTTACCGGAGCATGTTGTTGGGGTTGTTGAGAAAAGTGATGGCCTTTCCTCACAATGACAACAACAGCTAAGCTAATCGCAGTGGAGGAAGACTTTTCAAGCAGAAAGTGACTGTGAAGGAACCAAGCAACTATATCAGTTTGATCCGGAGTCAAACAAGAAGGAGCTCCTGGAGAGGTTTAACCATCAAAGCTTCAAGAGGATATCTGTGAATGGTTACTTTATTTTCGTTTGTATGTTGGATAAGGACACACAGTCCTGCTAGCTGAGTTTATATCAAATGTTAACGTAACTTACCTGTCTTTAAAACCTCCTGTAGGGTTTCCAATTTAAGGCAGTAAACACAACCATAATATATATATATATAAAAATCTATATAGAGATATAGATAGTTAACCTTAATGATTTGAGAGGTTTTGCATTGCAGCTGTAAGTAAGCAATAGATGCGAGTAATCAATGCTTTCCCATTAACAGTAATGGACCAAACTGGAGATGTACACAGCATAACTCGTAGTAATGTATTTGTGTATTAATTACCATTTCTAACTATTTTGTCACTATTAACATAATTAAATAATTGTACTTGGAGACCTACATCTTTATTATAATCATGCTGATCATGCAATATTAACACATTGAGTGGTGTGTGACATATTTACTGACACATTCATACCTTGATTCACCGCTGATTAAACAACTGGTGTTGTGCCAGTGTCAAATCAAATCAAATCAAATTTATTTATATAGCACATTTCATGTACAAACAATTCAAAGTGGTTTACATAAAATAAAAGCATTGCAGCAGGGAGTGGAAGAAGCATTAAAAATACATAAAAGAACATAAAGAGAAACAAATAAAATCATTATAATGAATTTAAAAACAAGCAACAGTCTGGATAAGTTAAAAGATAGCGTGCAGATTTCATGCATTGACACATGAGAAAAGAAATGTTTTTAACCTGGATTTAAAAATGTCTACATTTGGTGAAAGTTTAATCTCCACTGGCAGTTTGTTCCATTTGTTTGCAGCATAGCAGCTAAATGCTGCTTCTCCATGTTTAGTCTGGACTCTGGACTGGACCAGCTGACCTGAGTCCTTGGATCTAAGAGCTCTGCTAGGTTTATATTCTCTGAACATATCACAGATGTATTTTGGGCCTAAACCGTTCTGGGATTTGTAAACCATCAGCAGGCTTTTAAAATCTATTCTGTGACTGACTGGAAGCCAGTGTAAGGATTTTAAAACTGGTGTGATGTGTTCAGATCTCTTAGTCCGGGTTAAAACTCTAGCAGCAGCGTTCTGGATGAGCTGCAGATGTTTAATGATCTTTTTGGGAAGTCCAGTTAAAAGAGCGTTACAGTAATCGAGTCTACTGGAGATGAATGCATGGATGAGTTTCTCCTGGTCTTTTTGGGAGAAGAAACCTTTAATTCTGTTGATGTTTCTGAGGTGGTAAAAAGCTGCCTTGGTGACAGCTTTGATGTGGCTGCTGAAAGTCAGATCTGAGTCTATCAACACTCCAAGGTTACGAACTTGGTCAGTGATTGTAAGGTCCCGAGTCTCAAGATATTTACCAACGCTGACCCTCTTCTCTTTGCTCCCAAACAGAATGATCTCAGTTTTGTCTTCATTTAATTGTAGAAAATTCTCTCTCATCCAGGTGTTTACTTCCTCCAGACACTGACACAGTACGTCTGCTGGGCTGCAGTCGTCCGGTGACAGAGACACATAAAGTTGTGTATCGTCTGCATAACTGTGATAATTGATGTTAAAGTTCTGCAATATCTGACCCAAAGGGAGCATATACAAGTTAAACAGAAGAGGTTCAAGAATTGACCCCTGGGGGACTCCACGAGTCATGGCCACTTGCTCAGATTCATAGCTGCAAATTGTAACAAAATAACTCCGGCCTTCTAAGTAGGACCTGAACCAGTTAAGGACCGCTCCAGAAAGTCCAACCCAGTTTTCCAGCCTGTGCAACAGGATTCTGTGATCTACAGTATCAAACGCAGCGCTGAGGTCCAACAGAACCAGGACTGAAACATTACCAGAATCAGTATTCAACCTGATGTCGTTTAACACTTTGACCAGAGCTGTTTCAGTGCTGTGATGACGTCTGAAGCCTGATTGAAAGTTATCAAGACTTTCATTCAGAAAGTCGTTGAGCTGGTTAAATATAACTTTCTCAATAATCTTAGATATAAAAGAGAGGTTAGAGACAGGTCTGTAGTTGTTCATTATAGAGGCATCTGGAGTTCTCTTCTTTAGGAGTGGCTTAATGGCAGCTGTCTTTAGTGACTTGGGAAAAATTCCTGATGCCAGTGAGCTGTTAACTATTTGTAGGAGATCACTTTCTACTGAGGTAAAAACAGTTTTTAAAAAGTCGGATGGTATTATGTCCAGAGTGCAAGTTGTTGATTTCAGATGCCGAACTGTTTCCTCTAGGATTTTTAAATCAACAATATTAAATTGTGACATAACGTCAGAGTTATTTCTAGGTTTTAGACACAGATTAGTTTTCTTGTTTGTCTGTGTTGCGTGAATGTTTTGTCTAATTGTTTTGATTTTTTGGCTAAAAAAGTTGGCAAATTCGTTGCATTTCTCTGGGGAGAGGAGGTCTGGGTTTGACTGTTTAGGAGGATTTGTGAGTTTTTCAACCATAGCAAACAGAGTTCGAGAATTGTTGACATTCTTATTAATCATTTCAGATAAATGCAGCTGTCTGGCCTTGCACAGCTCATTGTTATAACTACGCAGGCTTTGTTTGTACAGCTCATAGTGAATCTGAAGCTTTATTTTCCTCCACTTACGTTTAGCTTTCCTGCATTCTCTTTTCAGGTTTTTGACCATAGTGGTGTTTCTCCATGGGGTTTTCTGTTTGATCAAGGTGCTCTTGATTCTTACCGGTACAACAGCTTCCATTACATTAAAAATTTTCAAGTTGAAATCATCCAGCAGTCCTTCAACCGTCTCTGCGCTGATTGTTGGTAACTTAGTGTAACAAATGAGAGAGCGGAAAGGACTGGTGTTGTGCCAAAAACACATTTTATCCAGCTAGCTGTTGGGTGTCCAGCGTACAGAATGTAACTGCTCAACCAGAAAGCCTTCATTTAACCAAGTAATGCTTGCTGGCTTGACAAAGATTCTTTGCCAGGTTTCATCGTTTGAACATTTTTGTTGACTCAGTAATTAAGTAACTCAATCCTAAAACACTATTTTTTGTTTAGAATTTTAATAAAAAAACATTTTACTGAATGATCTTCCTTGACATCTTGACATTGGTAGTGTTTCTGCTCTCCTGATTTGACAATATCAGCAGCATGGTAGTAACGTCAGTTTCATAGGGCTCAATTTGTACTAATGTTCACAACAAGTTATACTTGTCACATTTAACAGAAATTATACCTCCTGTTCGAGACATGTCAAATTATCATTGTAAGGAATAGTGTTGGGGTTTCAGTTTCTCAGCGTGTTTGAAAATGAGCACTTCGGGGACTTTGCTGCCTTTGGGAGCTACAGGACCTCAGTCCACTCTTTTACTGGTTTAGATTCACAATTCTGTTGTAATTTTTAAAAAAATATTGCAATTTTTTATTCAGTAGACAAAGTTTACTGGCAGTTAGCTCTGTTTAGGAGCTTAACTCCACTGCGTTGAGAGCTGCTGTGCACCTCTGTGGTGTCACTTTGTACATAAATGTAAATATATATGTCAAAGGGGTAAATGTATCTCTATGTGTTTGCACCTGTATACTCTCGGCATATCTGTGTGTCCACAGAGAGCCAGTCAGTGTCAGTTTTAATGTAAAACACTGAACAGAGTGGCTGCAGCTACAAAGCCTAAGGCCCTTTCACAATTCCCTTTGTTGGCCTTTCTCTTGACTTCAGACCTTCTGTCTCTCAGTAACCTGAACAGTTTATTGTCTACAGCAGGAATTTATTTGCTCAATGTAGGTGTGGCGAGGGCTGCGCAAGTAGCAAGAGAGGAGAAGGAGGCCAACGATACCAACTGTATAATGCTGGCATTAAATCAGCAAGACCTACCTTTATTTATTTGTCTATTAATTAATTACTTTATTTATTTATTTGTTTGTTTGTTTGTTTAATAGAAAAAAACTTTAGAGAAATAATAAAAAACTTTTTTTTAAACTTTTTTTGGGCTCCACTCAGAAGCACAGGCATCAGCGAAGCCAAAGCCCACAGTGCCAGTGTTCTCATCATAGTTTGCAGCACCACTGAATTTTTCTTTCAATACTTGTAAGGAGAAATTAAAGAAAGAGGGGGAGTGAGGAGAGAGCTTGAAAAGATAGACACCAACGACCAACTGCTACATCTGTGGAAAGAACGCACACTGCGTCCCTCACTCGGCTCATGCAGGGTGGCCGGTGCCTGGCAGGTCCCTGGTCCATTGCCCCTGGTTCCCTGGCTCCCTGGTTCCCTGGCTCCCTGGTTCCCTGGCTCCCTGGCTCCCTGGCTCCCTGGCTCCCTTACTCCATGGCTGCTCTACCGAGGCCTTCCTTTGCTGTCCTCTGGGCTCGAGTGTGGCTTTCCTGTGGTGGGCTGCCTGGTTTCTCTCTTCCTGGGGGCTGCTGGTTACCCGGGTCTGGGGGCCCTTCCTGTCTGCTCCTGATCTCTGGACACCACAATTTATGTAACACACACACACACCCACGCGACACACACATTCATGCACACTCATTGATTCACTCGCATGCTCACTCTGCAGTTGCTATGTCACTTTGTGGCTATTCAGGGACCATAGTTAAATTTAATATGCTTGTTGCAGTTTCTTTTTGTTCGTGTTTTTCTTCACTCATCTTTTTGCAGGTGCCCCCGATGTTCCTGCAGCAGAGTGTTTTCTTTTCCTCCACAGATGGAAACATTTTATGGTTATATCTCCTTTCTTTTCCTTTTCCTCTGCCCAGCCAGATTTGAATGTGGCACATGTGTAAAACCAACACTGTGCAACATATGCGCATTGTGTATATTACAGTGCTACGTATTGCAAGAACATTACATTACATTACATTACGGTCATTTTGCAGATGCTTTTATCCAAAGCGACTTATAATAAGTGTGTTCCACATCGGTAGGCAAAAGAACTTCAGGTCACAAGAAATCATAAGTGCATTTCCTTCCAAAACCAAACAGCTGAGAGCATAACTAGTGCTAGAGTAAGTGCAGTAAGTTAGGTACCTAGACAAATGGGAAGACAATTTAGAAAACAAATAAGTGCGTAAGAAACTAGGACGAAACAGGTGTGTCCTAAGACTATCTCGAAACGTCCAAGATTTTGAAGTGAACTTTGAAAAAACTAAGATTTTAAGATTTTTTTTTTCAATTGCTCAGAACTGAGGTGGCTAACTGAAGCTTAAATCTGGGAGGCAGGGATGATAACGATAAAGTTATAATTTGTATTCCATCTCTCATAAATAACATAATATGTATGAACACAACCATTGTAATGTTGTGTATTTCCTGTTAGTAATGACACAGAGCAATAAAGTACATTTCTAAAGCATATAAACATGTTTTATTCCATCCATCCATCCATTATCTTCCGCTGGTCCGGGGATCGGGTCGCGGGGGCAGCAGCTTAAGCAAAGAGACCCAGACGTCCCTGTCCCCGGCCACTTCCTCCAGCTCTTCTGGGGGGACCCCGAGGCGTTCCCAGGCCAGCCGAGAAACATAGTCTCTCCAACGTGTCCTGCGTCTTCCCCGGGGCCTCCTCCCAGTGGGACGGGCCCGGAACACCTCACCAGGGAGGCGTCCAGGAGGCATTCTCACTAGATGCCCGAGCCACCTCATCTGACTCCTCTCAATGCGGAGGAGCAGCGGTTCTACTCTGAGCCCCTCCCGGATGACCGAGCTTCTCCCCCTATCTTTTAGGGAGAGCCCAGACACCCTGCGCAGGAAACTAACTTCGGCCGCTTGTATTCGCAATCTCGTTCTTTCGGTCACTACCCACAGCTCGTGACCATAGGTGAGGGTAGGAACATAGATTGACCGGTAAATCGAGAGCTTCGCCTTCTGGCTCAGCTCCTTCTTCACCACGACGGGCCGGTGCAGAGCCCGCATCACTGCAGACGCCGCACCGATCCGCCTGTCAATCTCCTGTTCCATTCGTCCCTCACTCGTGAACAAGACCCCGAGATACTTGAACTCCTCCACTTGGGGAAGGATCTCATTCCCGACCCGGAGAGAGCATTCCACCGGGTTGATGTTTTATTACTTTTATTAAAGTTTCAGGCCCTGCAATGTGCATAACAAACCTTGGTGTACATCAAAACTAGTTAGATTCACATCATGTTGAGGTTCAGAAGTGTGTTGAAGGTTCTCTTGGGTTGCTTTAATGCACTGTCCAGTCAGAGGTGAAATGTTTACTTTCAGAATATCATGCACATGGGAGAATAGTAACCTTTGCAACACACCTGATATTATGGATGTACTGGTTTGTCTGAGATTAAACTAAATTAATTATGCACCCTGGCTACTTAACAAGTAGACCGTTGACATCATGTTGTAATAAAGATTTTTATCATTGTCAGAAACAGCACAGGCATTGCAAAGTTTCTGAAGTAGCCAATATGTTTCTTGAAAAAAGCTTGCAAAAGTGCTCAGGGTACTTTTGTATTATTTTTGCCAGTCAATAGTGATGTGAGATACCACTAATTTCATTCGGATCTGATACCAAGTAAAGACAAAAGGTGATTTTGTCAATACTGATACCAATACCCATACTTTTTTACAAAAGCTCAATGTGTTAAAAGAAGGGAATGTTTCAAACTCTAGCCACCCAATGACACTAAAACTCAGATTTATAAGATATCTTTCTTATTCAATATATAGAGAGAGTATTTTCAGTTATAATAAAGATGAGAAATGGTCATAGGAGAAATTAAAACAATCTCAAGATGTATCCTTTTTATTTTTGGATGTAAAAAGGCTCCACACATGGCTACGCTTTCATTAGCCATTCCCATCCCAGCAAACTAGCCGCCATGCGTCTGTGTGTCTCAGGAAGGGGCGCATTGACACAGCCATAGTTCCCCTCACAGGCAGAAGGCGATGTAAGTTAGTCCCTGCCAACCAGCAGGGAATAGGTCCTGTAAATCGCTGAAATAAATATGTTCTGCAGATTTGAGAAAATATGCTAAAATAAGTGTTAATGCTAAAACGAACATGTTTAGGATTGCAAGTATCGATCCACACAACACTACCGGTCATGCACTTCTTGATTTTTGTAACCTTGTGCAAGCAAAAAACAGCTTAAAAGTGAAACAGTGGTTGAAACTGTATGGATGTTTGTTTATACATATAGGATCTGTACAATTTCATCTGAAGTTGTTTCCATGGTGTATGGTCATAAATTCCTCAGTAGAGATGCCTACTGTTTAGGAAGAAAACTGCAGCGGGTTCAGTGTGCCTGAAGCACTGGTATAAACCAATATGGGGCTGTATTGATGTAACAATTCACTTGCACAATGAGCAATGTGGAAAAAATAATGACAGCTTAAAGGGATAGTTCTGGTTTTCTAGAGTGGGGTTGTGGGAAGTATTTGTAAGTAGTGAGTACCATACCTGTAGAAGGCACTGTCTGTAATAAGAAGAAGGGAGGAATTCTAATGGGGGAGCCAAGCTAACACCAACTGACAACAGGGACAGAAAAAAATTGCATATTTTTGCCATATAAAACAACTAAAACCTCAAAAATGTCATGGTGGTTCAGTGAACAATACATTGCAGAATTTTTTTTACATTCGTCACTATTGCAACAGATCGTTGTTTACTTTGCTACTATTTTCCCAACCGAACAAACTCTGAGTTGCTCCGCTTCACTTCACGCAGTCGCTTAGCGTACCCTGCCACTGATCAGCTGAATCCATCAGAATTTGTATCAGACTTGTTGGAAATTTTCCTCCACTTCTGCTTTGTGTCTCTGACCTGCATCTCTTATCAGCGGTTCTTCCTCTGGCTCATATATTCTCTTATCTGCCCAGAAAAAAAGGCATGTCTTTGTCTTTGTTACAGTAGAACTGATTCACATCTGATGTTTAGTCATAAATATTCCACGCAATGCCATTTTTCAAAAACCCAAACTATCCCTTTATGATTGCAGCCATCCGCTTTGACCAAAACACCACTTTCTCCACCCAACCTTTACCCCAAACTGTTTTTAAATCAACATGTGTCTGTGTGTGTGTGTTTCTTTCTAATTCCTGTAAAATAGCAGTAAGCGAAAGAGTATAATTTTAGAGCAGGAATGTCCAGTTACAGAGACAGAGTGCCAGAGTGGCTTCTGAAAGCTAACATCCCGCCAACATTCCATGACAGTTCTGGCTTGGCACAATATAACATTTCATTACAATACAATATGGGGAAAACATTTGTATCGGAAGCCATTTTCATGCCGCGGCTTAGTGTTCTCCTTTAAGCTATTTTTGTCCATGTTTATAGACTAATGATAATGATAATAATTATGATGATAAACTGCCACTGTGCCTCCTGCTCTGATCTTTGGTGGGATCTTAATAAATATGTGAATGAGTGTATACAGGACAGGAGGAGGGCAGAGAGCTGAATTTATTCAATTTGCTGAAGTATTTGACATGAAGAAAGTATTTCATTCCTGTTTAAAGTATTCCTTAACTGTCTTGAGTCTTACTTTCTTTGCTATTTTTGCTAATGATATCTGACAGGCAAGTGTTGGCTTGTTTTTGTTAAGACTGTAGCTAATTGTGATGTTCAAGATTTCTCTACTTTCACTTCTTCTCTACTTTTGTATCTTTCTCTGGTTTTTTTCTCAGATCTTTTCTTAGTCTAATCTGTTGTTCTCCACTCTTTCTGTCTCTTAACCCAACGCTTGCTCACTAAGTCTGTCTTTACAAAGCAGACTATAATCTTGGCTGGGGCTTCAGCATCTCTTCCTACCCTTCAATCTTGAGCAGCCATAATTATAGCCACACCAAGGGACATGCTTCTAAATCCTTCAGCAATGGTTTGGCTTCCTGACTCCCTTATTTTTATTTCCCTCTGCTCTTTTTGAAATGAAATGGGAGAGAAGCTACATTTGAAACGTATTCTGAAGGCTAAATTATAACTGTGTAGATTGATGTTCCTCTATCGTTAAGTCACCCTTTGATATTTTATCTTGCCCTATTTCAAGCGCGGCATTTAAAAGAATGGTCAACATTATAAAAGGAAAAATGTGGGTTCCGTGTCACAGCCTGACTTTTCCAACCTCTTGTCATTCAGTTTGAATATCTCATTTTACTCTAAGACAATAAGTCTTTTAGTCAAAGCAAACATGTTTGTTCAAATATGACCCATTGAGGTGTCCTGTAAAGTCCCACCCCTAAAAGTTGATTCAGGGATGATTATAAGTTGAGATGATTTATATGATCATCCCAACTTTTTTTTTTCTCAAGTCTTTCTTTCAACAAGCTTCAAAATCCTTAAAAAAAAAAAGGAGTTTGGGTGACACTTTACACACAGTGCTTTCAATAAATTCCATGAAACAACTTCGTGAGACAGTCAAGATTAACCTATAACTACTGTTTTTTAATTCTCAGTTATGTTCAGTTCGTTCACTTGAAAGTTTCGTTTCTTCCCGGTTTGGTTTAGGCAACAATATTATTTGGTTAGAGTTAGAAATTAACGGTAAGGGTAAAAGACAATCACAATTAGGGCTAAAACACATTTGATTTATACTGTAACCATCACTTTCATGCCATCATTTTATGATAATACAACCTTTTTGTCACTTCTTGGTTTGGTTAAGGCAATTGGATTACTTGGTTAGGGTTTGAAATCAAAACTTCTTGTTTAGGACTGAAATAAAATATATCTTGACTATGTGGACCATTCTTTTGCATTTTATCATGTGCATATTATCACAACAATCATGAGCAGATTGACATTGAATATCTTGTGGAAGAAAGCCAACACTAAATTTAAAAAAGGCAAGATTTTATGAGGAGCAACTTTTTTTAATTAACTTTTATTCTCAGCTAACCCTAAAGAAACACCTAAAGCAGGTGGAGCTAGAAAGGGTAAATCATGCTGAAAGCTAAAGTAAAAGCAGACTGAGAGCATGTTTGATGTTTGTATTCTATGTCTATAGTGAGCAACTCACCTTTGCTTTCTTAGCCATGTAGACAGTAAATACAAGTTATTATTAGAGGTAAAAGCTGGCTCATTCCTGGGATGCTCATGTGACATTTATCTATCTTACTTTCAAGGCCCTGTCCTGGGTGACACTTATTTCACTTTGACCTTATAACCTGCAGAGGGCCAGACAGATAAGAGGTGGAGAAACAGCAAAGAAAGGACAGATAATAGCTGAGAGATAGGCATGCGGCTCTGGAGGAGGAGCAAAAAAGGATGAAAATGAACATGAAAGAAACAGTGGAAAGTCAAAGGGGGTGGTGGTGAGTGAGATAAAACAAATCTGCTGTGTGTCCATCGGTTTATGATCTTCTGTCAGTTCACTTTGTTCAACTTTAACAACATCCAAACCAAAGCTATTGCACAAAGCTAGCAAAAAGATAAGAATGAATAAATAAAACAACTTTTAACCCCAGTGCAAGCTGGGAGCTCCTCCACATCTATTCATATCTGGATTAATTCATTAAAACATTTTCAATGGTCTTCCTGTTCACACAGAAAACTACCAAGCTCCCTCACCCACTTCCCGTCTGTGGCAGCAAAAGGTTTTAATGAATGAACAAATAAAAGCAAAGACATCCCACCTTTCAGGTTTGTTCTAAGCCGTACAGGTGCACTAAGGTTAAAGCTGAGATACTGTCTAGATCTGCCCGGGGCTGGTGATAATAGAAGGACTGGTGAGGGAGTGTGTGGACAGAGATAGTAAGAGTGAGTGTGCAGCTGAAGCACCACCTGCAAATTACAGCAACTTATCTTCTTGACCATAGGGTACACAGGTACTGACTCAGGACACATGGAGCCAGCTTGCCCCGCTAAAAGCTAGTGTCATGTCCACAGTATGCCTAGCTTGTCATTATCTGTCCCTGCATGCCGTAATTTCAGCCCTCGTAGCTCCATGTGACAACTATAATGAAGGCCATGTATAAAGGAAGGCTGGTGCCAGTGAAACAGGCCGCTGGGACAGCAGTGATGGTGATTCACTCTATAACGAGGAGGGATGAACATACTTTGAAATGCATAGCACATGGGGAAATTAGATGTTGCACATGGTGGCAATGCAGGAACAGACAAACACACAAAACACCTCCTTTATTTCCAATCCTACCAGTCTGCTGAACCATAACTCGCTAAGGATCATGGCCCCCAGCCTATGGGATTGAGGTTGTGTAACTGCCGTGCCCAGGACTATTTCAAAGCTCTGTCGAGCCCAGCGCCCCGCCAGGCTGTGCACTTTCATGTCAAGGAGGCATGGACAGAGCCTATGGAGCACTGTGTAATTATCAAGCATGATGGGACATGGATAGAGGAGAACATCTGGCAATGGTGGACAGGGGCGGGACCCCCCATTCTTCTGCACAGGAGAGGCTTTCCTTTGATCTTCAGCTGAAGCTGTCTGCTGTGCCTCCTCAAATCAATCCTGCTGACGCAAGATTATCTTAGCCATCAGTATTGTCCTAATGTAGCTATACTTATACGTAAAATGAACAGTAAATATGTTCTGGGCCACAGATAAAAGTAGGCCATGTGTCTCCCTATAAACTCAGTTTATGCTGCACACAACACAGCATGTCACCTTTTGGTCAGACCCGTCTTCTCTTGTTGCAGTCAGCGGTCCCACAGTCTGTCTCTGTTTATCTGTTTCTTTTTACATTTTTTCCCACTGGCAGACAGAGAAGCTGACTGCAAGATACTGAGAGAAAGGTGATAGTTTAGCTTGAAATCACACTGAACTGTAATCTGTATTTAACATCTCTTTCGAAGGGGATAATTCAGTGACCAAATGAAAACAAACTGTCACTACAGCAAAGACTCTTTATGCTTAAAAGGTTTTTTTTGATTCAGAAATAAACAAATAGAGTGAGCATCAATGAGAACACAATATTTTCATAACAAGTCACTGTTATGCGAGGAATGTAATCTCTTCATGTTTAGGCTGTTAGAGTCACATGACATCATATTCCTAACTTGTGGGCACACTCTTCTTTGCTCAATTTGGAGATGTTGTGTCGTAGAGTAATGGAAAACAGGTGTGTCCTTAATTAGAAGATTAAACAAAACAGTTCGGTACATCTGTGTGGCCTCTTTGAAAACGGTTGTTTTAATCAAGAAAAGGAACACGACTGAATGCACAAAAAGGAAACCTTTGGATTTCGAGCAGAGCTTTAATATGAAAAACACAAAAGCAGTATTCAGTGATGTCGTCTTGATGGAAACACATTTTGCTTTTAAAAACGATCCCACAATTATTCACATCTACTTGCTTTTACTGCATGGACATCAGATGTATCCTCCTCATCCTTTTTCTAGTGAACCAATGCCCAGAATTGGCCAGCATCACAAACAGATGTTGCACAAAGATGCTTGCAGCCCATCTAGAAGCTAGATTTGTAATGTTTATGTTTGTCATCTTGAAAAAAAATGCTAAAAATCTTGAATGTCCTTTCAATACTTGGCACTGTGACTGTGAAACGCCATGCTTTGCCATTCAATCCTTTAAAAGCTCCACACCATGGTTGTCTGAGTGCAACAAAAATTGCCTTTCACTTCTCTAAAGGGGTTGGGAGTCTCTCTCTTTCAACAACTAGCTTAGGAACACTAAAAGACCATTTCTTGCTGCTACTCGTCCACCTGGAAATATAGACAGGTTTCTGGAACCATAGAAAATTTTAAAAAATCAGTTGTTATTTTGACCATTACATTTCATCAGCTAACTATCTATATATTATTGCATTGCATTTTCCAAGTTTTTTTTTTGTCATTTTATCCAACAGACCAGCTAATATTGATGGAAAGTCTCTGTGACAACTTACTGAGAATATCATGCTTGCATGCAGTTGTGCAATATGCACCTGAAGCTGGACAAATGTTGACTCAGTTGAGCTGTAAATTTTAGCACTCACATCCTTACTTCTGCCCATTGATAGCTTACCTTGTCATTGCTATATTATTTTGTGAATGCTGTTTCCTTTATTAAACAAGGCAGTGTGTAATCCAATAAATAAATGGGTTAATAAATCTTCATTTATTTTCAATATTACACCCATATCATACCTCGGTTGCCTTTAGGTCTGTGGTTGCTATTTAAAGGGATAGTTCGCCTCTTTTGACATGAAGCTGCATGACATCCCATATTAGCAATATCATTTATGAACATTGACTTACCCCCTGCTGCGTCCTGTGAGCGGAGTCCCAGCTGAGTTTTGGGGTCCATGAAGCTAGTCCGGCTAGTTGGCTGGGGCTTGAAAAATAAAGCGTTTTGCTTCTCAAAAAAATATGCGTTCAAAAGAGTAATACATTTGCATCACAAAAATCGTAGCCACCTAGCGATAGCTGCACCTGTTACGGTGTTTCCTGCTCGGAAGCATGGGAGTGCTCGGTCTGCTCTTCGGTCTGCTCTTCGGTCTGCACAGTTTTACATTGGACGCATTGATATGTTAACATCTCGGTGAGTCACCAGAGTTATACTAACGCAGCTATCAATGTTAGCTTGTGCTGCCGACGATGTCACACAAGTGTGTGTTATCCTTGATACAGCGTTATCTAGACATTGCAACTACTGTGCACGCGCTACTATGAACCGTAAGGTGCAGTAGTTGTTTTGCTTTGAGGTTTAAACTGGCTATTTTTGTTAGTAGTATACTGTAGCATCATTCATCATCATTACTGCTTTGTTATGAGCGTTATTATCAATGATTAGTACGATTAAGGGGACCACATAGTGTGTATAGTGGTGTGAATAGCATCCACGATTTTGTTGTTCGTGATTTAATTGACACCTGTTAAAAGTGTTTAAAAACGTTTACTTTGTAGTTAAAAGGAAATACACATTCACAAGTGATTAATATGCTTCGAATTTACACTTTATGGGTTAAAGAGCCTTTATTTCATGATATGAGAAGAAGAAAAATGTACATAGTCATTTTGGGTTCCAGTGATGTGTTGTTATGATGTTCATTATGGCCATAAAACAATTGAAGTTGATGATGCAAGATACTAGTAATAGCCCTGTTTCTACACAGACTAGGTTTTTAAGACCCTTTGGAAAATGACATATGGATTTAAGAGTCTCCCCTAGCTTTGACCCAAGGAGTTGGATCAAGAGCATCAGTTATCCGCAGGAACTCATCCGTCCTCCCATCTCCATTACTGAGACGTCCAGTGTGGTAGTTGTATCACACCCACCTTTTCCACTTGACAAGTGCACTTCGAACTGAATCCGACCTAAATGACAATATTTGACTGAAAAAAAAAAACTCACCTGGTCCTAACAGACGGAACAAAAAACTGAACTGAAGTTGAATAAGAAAACAAGAGAAACTCTTACCTTTTACACTCATATCTGAGTGTCAAGGAGTGTCAAGTGTTTATCATAGAGATTTCAATATAGATTTTTTTTAAATTAAACATCTGGTCGCTTATTGTGTCGATCATTTCGGTGTCAATCCACATTCAGACACTGGTCCATGCAACTGAGATCTGCAATCGCAAGTAGTTGGTTATGTCAAATCAAATCAAATCAAACTTATTTGTATAGCACATTTCATGTACAAACAATTCAAAGTGCATAAAATGAAACCATTGCAGCAGGGAGTGGAAGAAGCATTAAAAATACATAAAATAATATAAAGAGAAACAAATAAAATCATTTAAATGAATTTAAAAACAAGCAACAGTCCAGATAAATTAAAAGATAACGTGCAGATTTCATGCATAGACACATGAGAAAATAAATGTTTTTAACCCGGATTTAAAAATGTCTACATTTGGTGAAAGTTTAATCTCCACTGGCAGTTTGTTCCACTTGTTTGCAGCATAACAGCTAAATGCTGCTTCTCCATGTTTAGTCTAAAATGGTTTAGATAAAATGGTTGCTGTTTGATTATGCTATAAGATGACAAGAGAGAGGCTATGCAGTCTCAGTATTCTTTTCCAATTGACTTTAGGAAGGTGGAACACACCAGGATGCCAGTTTGTCTCGATGTCATGAATTGTAGCAGCTGGGGTAACTCATCCATGTATACTTGGACATTCCTCCAGACTGACATCAAAAGGTCCACTCTTTGCAGGAAATGTGTGGGACAGAGTCGGCTATTACAAACTGAAGTGACCTGTTCTTTTGATCACGATGGTCTATGGAGTAATTCACCACTGCATACAGTAGGCTGAGGAAATCAGCCTCAGCCTGTAAGAAACCAGCATGTTTAGATGAACATGCTTTGATGTATATGCTGGTGATACACCAAACAGCGCAGTGGTCGGATGAAGGTAAAAGTGTGCCAGTGTGTATAACTCAATAATGGGACTAATCAACCAGAAGATATTTTCCTTGTGTTAGAATTTAGACCCAAAAAGATGGAAAAGTAAGACCCAGGTTAAAAAAAATGCCGTAGTTTCTACAGTAATACATTTTTGACAATTCAAATTCATTTGTCACAAACTGGGGCAACAAAAAAGTAGGCCCAAGTTCACAGATTTGAACACGTTCATAATCATAACTAGTTATACGATTATTTATCTTAAAATTACCTGCCTTTGAGATGGGGCTTTGTTGAATACCTCACCGACACTCACTACACCCAAAATTACAGGCCTTGCATGTTATTGTGTTGTTGTACTGTTGCAGGTTCCCTGCGGAATGTGTTAATCACGTCATTATATTGTTTGAACAAGAGAGTTTAGGTCTAAGTACAGGCCTGCAGGGCTGCTCGAGGCAAATAGGCACCCTCATACTCTAAGCCTGTTAATGAGCAAGAGAATCTGAGGAATGACAAAAGACCTCCAACGGGAACAGGCTGACATAACTTTTTTTGTAGAAGTTAATAGCCAGGTTGGACACATCCTTGCCATTCCACACTTTGCTCTGTATCGGGCCAGACCAACAAGGTCGTTGGATCCTGAAACGCTGCAGAAATGTCGTTCGTGTCTCTCACCTGCCTGCTAATCAAAGTGCTTGGATTCCCCTTTAGGTGTACTGTTCCGCATTCTGTTGACAAGCACGTCATTTTGTAGACAATGTCAGGTTTTCTGGCGTAAGCCGAAACTCGGTGTGCATCTACAGTTTTATGCCTCTTATCAGGACACTTCCAACTCCACAATGCCAATATGTTAAGGCTGGCTTTCTGCAGTGTGCGAAGAAACAGGGTTAGTTTGTTGTTAGTGTGATTTTAACTGTATTATACCCTACTCCAAATATTAATCTTGCGTAAATAAAGCCTCAGAGCCTTCATCTCTTCAAAGGGACGTGCATTTTTGACCAAAAATCAGCTTGCTGAAGCATTTTTCCACCAATAGAGCAGTTTTTCCATCACTTTAACTTGTTTTCCTTCTAACGTTCTTCTTTCTGCTTAACTGAGGACATAAAGTATCCTTTCAAGTTTATTTAGATGTATAATCTCAGTGATAGAGGAAGTGGCACTGGACAAGGAGATATCTGCAACATACTTCTTCTGTTCCTCTCCCACGGTTTTCTTTGTGAAAGACAGCAAGCACACACTGTAAGAGATAACGAACGAGAGTCTGTCTGTGGAACACACATTTGTCAGTGTTATACAGACCTAAAGTTAGAGGAGAAAAATATTTTGGTGGATGAGGGGTTTTTTTGCCTCCAGGGAGTCTGGAATACATTCTCACCCGGTAAGTATGTATTTTACAGAAGGACCGTCTGGTTATAAAATATTAAGTAATAAATGGTCATAAAACAACTGCACGATAAAAACTAAACTGTTTTTTTTATCGTGTAGTTATTTCATTCATCATATTGTACAGGAACAATAAGTCTTGTTTGGTATGTTGCCCTTTGATGGATCTATTAAAGTGACTTTTTTTCACATGTGATTAAAAAAGGAGAAAAAAAAACCAAAACAACAACTTAATTTTAATAGATGGTTAAAGCGGCGATACAGAAATCTGACCACTGAGTATATTCTCAGTCTTTTTAGGAAGTTGCTTGACTCGATTAATGTTTTTTCGTCAGAAAGTTTGCGCAACCTTTCCTGCTCTCCCTCTGCATCCACGCACTCACCATCCCTCTGTTCCGGTTTAGCTCAGCTTGGCACCGTCCTGTCCCTCTGAACCCGAGATGACTGGTCCCGAACCTCAGCGAGCACACAATGAATTCATTGAAAGGCTTAAAGCGAGGGAAGACAGTTTCTCAGGAGAAGGACAATGGGCGTTCTCCTCCATTTGGCTCACCCTTTCATCCTTGGTCGTCCACAAGGGACGCAATTGTTTGGACACAATGCGATATGGGGCAATGCTTTGGAAGACGCATCGCTTTTAATTAACTGTTGGTAATGATCTCATTATTGGGACTGAGCGGGTTCCCTAGGCCCTGGGTTGTGCACAGAGGTGAGTCTGGGGTCATCTTTCTGAAGCACACTAACTGACAAAGCATGGAAGAATTTGACATCCCGCCATGGTGCATCAATTCAGACACTGTCAAATTGGACCAAACCATTGAGAGGAGAATTAGAATGATATTCTTTCATGAAAACAGGCAGATTAGGGACATTTTCCACTGATCTTTTCATTTGAATTTCATACGGAAAAAGGATTTCTTTACTCAGATACTGTTGTTTACAACCTATGATAGGTATGTCAAAAGGTTTTGTGTACATGTTGGAAACATTATGGCGGCATTAGAATTACAGTAAAAGCAAATCCATAAGCAAGTTATTTTAAATGCATAAAATATTTAAATTCTTTCCTCAAAAAATAAAGAAATGGATATAAATATAGTGGAGAAAAACATAAATGTGCAATAAAATCTTATCGATTCATTTCAAATGACTTTCTTTGGCATATCCAGTAAGCTTGCCTGAGCTTACCAAAAGCTTCAGGCAGAGTTTGGGAGGAGTATTTGGGTTTTCTTGCATGGAATCATCTTATTTGGATAGCACACATTGAACTGTGGCCCGGTCCTCTGGTAAGCATTTCCCAAAAAGTTATTTAATATCGGATTTGACCTCTTTCAATGTTTGTTTAAGGATTGTGAAATATCATACTGTCACCAAATCTTACTACATATTTTACACAAGTAAAAAACAAGTTGTTTTAAACAAGTTTTTGTTTGCTCCATCTGTTATTTATCTATTACACGTGCTGTGATAGCTGCTTTTGGCTCTTTGGGCTTTGTGATGTGTGTGTCCCTTTATAATGCATGCAAACAAGCTCCATACATAAATTCATAATGAAATAAATGTGTTCAAATTAAACATAGAAGTTCTAACTTCTTCCCTCCACCTCCCGGGCATCCGGTAGTACTGAGCAGAGGAGGTAATGGAGATACTTTGGTTGTATACAAAATAAGGACAGACGAGAATAACAGAGAATTAGGGGATTTTTAGAGTGTTTAGTGTCTTATATCCAGACAGGTTGCAGGAACAGCGAGCATCCACAGGGACAATCCTTAACCACTCCTATATATGTCTGCCTCACACATAGTGACCTACCATGTTCTAACAATTGTCTGTACAAGTACAAGAGATTTTGTTGTGTTTTAAGATCCTCTGATTGTACAAAACAGTCTTTCCAATTATTCCATTCAGTCTTCCTAAAGAGTCTGTTATTTTTTCTCATATCTCTGTCAAAGAACAGGGTTTTATCTGCACACGGATCTCTCTGTGTACCCTCAGAATATTGAGGTGGAAATATAGATTGAGATTGTCTACATTTTTGTTCAGTTTAAAAAGAAGAAGCCACAATCATGAATCAGAGCAAATGTTTATCCCTTCTGAAACTAGCAGCAGTGCAGTAAAAGTTCTGTAACACATTTAAGACATCTTATCTAAAGATGGAACACAACTTGTGTAAAGAAAAGCAGGACAGTCCATGCAGCAAAGTAAATGCATTTGAAATCTCATGTGCTCCACACTGCTTGAGCCTACGCAGCTGATTTATTTCAAGACTAAATTATTCTTTATTCAGCTTTTAACCACATGTGTCATTGTGTTTCTTAGTTACTCCATTTAACTCGACTGTCTCTGACTGAATATAGTATATCTAAAAAGAATGCTTTATATGCTGATAAAGACTGGAAGCTGATAAACATGAGTGCTCCTATAGTGAAGCTCTAACTCCGTCCATATAGGCCGGAGCAGCTGTAAACCCAGAACAGGGGAGATGCTGTAGGCACGCTTAGGCTTCTTAGAATCTTCAAAGGAGGGGCGTTTCCTGGGCTTTTAAAGTCAAAACAAGGAAAGAGCACGCAACATGGCAAGTGTATCTTAGTTTGCGTGTATGTGTAATCAGTCGGCGGTCCAATGAGTCAGTAAACTCACATCTTAGACCAGTTTTCTAAACATAGTGTGGTGGGCATCCTCTGTCAAGTGGTGCACTTGAGGAAGAAATCCTGATAAGATAAACACTTCTATGTTGAGCGTCCATTAAGACAGACTCCAACCGTCTTCTCAGGTTTTTTTCAGTCCAAGCAACAATAGAAATGATGCTCGGTGGAGAGCAAGGCTGCTGATTTTCCTGATTAGCTCCCCATTACTGGACCTATCTTGTTTTCAACTTTCATGCACAGTCTGTGGTGACAAGACATCCAACCTAATGCATCTGTAAAGCCTATGCACACCACAGGAAAACAGCTTGTAGTCTGCATGTGGCTATCATGGCAACAAAACTTTTGGTGGAACAATTGCTTTGCTACCTTTATTGTGGCAATAATGGACAATTCTTTTCTTGTATTGCATATACAGTATGTTGTGGATGATTTTTTTTTTTTTGGTTAAAAAACTCAAAAAGTTAGACACGGTTGTTCATACTGTGAAATATGACGCACTGAAGCATCCCCTAATTTAGCGCCACAACAGGTGACATAAAATATTTAACATCTAGGATACTTCTAGATGGAAAGAGCGATGTCATTCTGTCTCTTTCTTTAATTTGCAGAAGGATAATGAGAGGAAGAAACACTGGCTGCAGATGTTGGCGATTCAACACAGCAGCTCAGAGAGTCAGATTTATGTACTGGATTTGTTATATGACTATATGTGCTCATAATGGAGAAATAGACTATGGATTCATTTTAGTGAAGACCCATCCCCAAACTGCTGAGGTCAGAGTGCTGTGCACCTATGCCCGAGAAACAAAGTATCAGGAGTAACTACAAACAGGAGGTTTCATGGAGCCACAACGATATAAAACTGAAGATCACCACCAACAGCTGCCTCATTTTTCACTTGGAAGTTTTTAAAACATTTACCTCTGAGGATGTTTGTGTTAGGTAAAAAAAGCTGTCTTGAGTTTGGATTAATGGATATACCAATACACTGCTGTGTATAATGTTCACCAATGCGCAAAGAGTATTGGTAATTTTTGTATGACTTTGAAACCTAATTCTACATACTTGGTGATTGTTTGAATAATTCATGTATATACGCTGAGGAGTTAATTGCACATTTTTTCTTTAATATTTTCTTTGATATGACAAACTCAGAGTGCAGATTTATTTTTGTTGTAATCTGACTTTAAAGTGAGGCTGGGGTGTGGGGTGAGAGGCTTAGGGAATGCATTACTTCAGTGACAGATCCCCATGAAGACAAATGTGCAAAGATGTGTTTGTATGTTTGCCACTTGTGCTAATGGCTTCGGCGTTTGTTTCTGGAGATGTCTCAGTAGACAGCATAAACACCGTTCAAATAACACAGAGCTTGAAAGACAATCCACCCCCTCCCCAACATACATACACACTTCACCACATACCTCCCCAGACCATGCAGTGCCTGGAAGAAATGCATGAGATGCTTTAATTAACACACACCTATGTTGCGTGTACAAACACTTCACTTTTCCATCACAGGAGCTCAATGTTTGTACAGAATACAGTCTGCGGCTAATTCTACCATCACACACTCCTGTAAATATTGTTAATTTTTCATTGAGCAGTCCTCCCTGGGAGGATTGTTGGGGGTGGGGGGAGAGATCCACTGGAAAGCATGGCAAATATTTACTCTATCTATCTCTACTCCTCTGTTAACATGGAGGTTTGTGGCTCCTGCCCTTAGAGACCATAGATGTTGGTGTAGCAGGCCATGTTACCGTGGAAATTAGCCTAATGTAACGGAACCGTGAATATCAGAGGTCTGCCCCCCTACAGCACGGTCTACATGCTCTTTAAACTGATCATTTAAATGATCAACAACTGATAAATAATGATGGGGTTTTTTGTAAGTCATAGGGAGAATGTATTATTTCACAAATAAAGCTTTTGAATAAGCTCAATGAGGAATTTTTTTCGCTCACATCTCGGCTTTTTTTTATAGTTCTACCATTTGTTACTTTAATTTTCCAATGCTGTCAAATTCAACTTCTTTGTAGTTCTGTCGTCACTATTCTGGGGGGATCGTCATCCTGTATCAGGAGGTGGTGAAGGTGGAGGGCCCAAATGGAGGCTCATGAGCAGAAATCAGGCAGGTTTGGGCAAAATTTCAAGACAAACATGAAGAGATTTAAGGGGCCTTATAAAACTAGAAACAGAGCTGTGGCGGAAAAAAATCAATAAAAAAATAAAGACATGGGGAGCAACAATGAGGATCTGGCCCCGAACAAAGGAAAACCTGGAGAAATGATTCTCCAGCATGATAATAACAAACGAGGAGCAGGTGTGGCGAAAACCTGGTACTGACAACCTGGTGTGACAGAAGAACAGAACAGAAACACAATATAATACATATAGAGGCAAACTCAACAAAAGAAAACAGAAAGCAAGATAACTTGGAAGATAACTAGAACAAGACATAAGAAACCAAAGTCAACACCAAAACCAGAACACAAACTAGTGACATTCCAACATTTCAAAATTTGCCATCCCCCTTTTCTGGCTGATTTTTGTGCATTCCTCCTCCTCCCCATCTTCATCTCTTCCTGTGATCAGAGAAGCTTCATCTGAAGAATCTGCCGCCTCATATTTCTGCTCAATCACCACTGGCATCCAGACTCTGAGGGGATCCAATGCTCTCCTTCCTTCGTTCTTTTCACCGCTCCGCAGATATGTAGCAGAGTCTAATCAATTATCCCCCTCTTATTGAACTGAAGACGATGATGTTGAGGATGCTTTTAAGTTCAAATGTAGATCCTGTTTCTGTTTTTTATAAAACAGCTGGTATTGTCATGGTTTATATTTTTTCAGACACATAGATTGGGAAAATTCTATTTCACTTTAAAGCCTTTCATTACAACCATCTTTGTAGGGTGTATTTGACATATCTATGTTTAAATATCCCAAGATACCACCACTTGAGTTGAACAGGCAGAGCTTCTGCTTTCAGCCTCTGTCTCCATTGTCAGAAAGCGTTGTTGATCTGGTTAAAACCAGTTTTGAGGGTAAAATGACAGGTCTGGGGCTGCAGAAAATAAGAGTTTGCAAAAAAAGCTTTTGTCCCAGGAAGATTAATGAAAAAATGCGGTCATTGTTCAAATCTTTTGTGGCAGATGTGCTGAATGAACATCTCCTCGGGTCTTTTTTCTCCAAGATTACTGTCAGAACAGGGAAGCGGTCCCCCATCTTTATGATCTCACAGCTATAAGTTTGTGAACAGAGGTAAAATTGCGGCATAACATTGAGCTCAGCTTTGAAAACCAGCTGTTCTTTCTCGCTGCTTCCCAGGCATATGTTTGTGTGCGGGCACGCACATGTGTGTCTATGTTTGAATGCGTGCCACCAGGTGCCTCATTTTTTATGTTTTAAGCACTAGTTACAAACACTAATTATCTTGGTAAATCATTCCCAGGCAGGAGAGCAACACACGTTTTCTTGACAAGTGCCTCTGGCACACAAAACAACACCAGGGACAGAAATGTATCCAAACAGAGGTGTCACAAGATGTTTGAGTTACAAGCTCATAATGTAGAACAACACCCTTTCATGTTTCCTGATAATCAAACTAAGATGGGAAGATGTCAGAGTAATGACATATGGAAACAGACAGTGGGGTGACTCAACACGAGTTCATAGCAACCTAATCTGGAGCCGACCCTGTCCCCATACATTTAAAATGTAATCATACAAGTGTTATGATAAATGTGCCGGTGGGTCATTGTTTTACCCTTTTGACGACACATATTCGTCATAGTTTTTATAACTATTGGAGGAACAATAAGTCCTCCAACTGAAATGATCATGTAGATCGTTTGTTCCTACTCTTCAATACGACTCATAATGGCATACTGTAAGTAGCAGAAGGAATAAATGAAACTCATATGAGCAGTTCCACATCAGAGCAGACTCTATTCTCAAGTCTTTCATTTAAGAAGCCACACAGCTCTCATAAGAAGGAAAAAGGGGGATGGACAGAGCAGCGAAGCACTGTGCTTTCAACCCTGGGCCATTCATTCAACAGCTCTGTAGTAAGACGCTCACTTTCTGGTTTGGTTCCAACAATAACATTACTTGGTTGGGATTAGAAAATTATCTTTGTGAGGGCTAAAATACATCCTCTTAACAACTTGTTCATCGCCCTCATGGATATCATTGGGCTGGTTGCCTTGGTAATGTGCAAACACAACACATTACAATGAAAGTTAGTCAATTCATGGGTTGTCCTTCAGATGTTAAGTTACTTGGTTAGGGTTAGGAGTCAAAACTGCACAGGTACCATCAGAAAACAATCATGGGGGGCGCCATATAGCTCCACTGGTTGAGCAGGTGTTGCATGTACAGAGGCTGTGGTTCCTCGATGCTGCTGGGCCAGGGTCGAGTCCCAGCCTGGGGCCCGGTTCGAGTCCCAGCCTGGGGCCCTTTGCTGCATGTCTTCCCCACACTCTCTTTGGCCCCTTTCCTGTCTATCCACAGTCAAATAAAGGACACTAGTGCCCAAAAAAGCCTTTAAAGAAAACAATTGTGGTTAAGAAGCTTTTTCTTAATGCGTAGATGCCATTCATACCCTTTCTATGCAGTTGCTCTAACAACCACTAAAGGTTGCATATTCTTTGAACATAATCATTAGCCTGCATGAACAAACACCCGATGCGCACATTTTGGGGAAGAGGACGGTTGTTTGAGGAAGGAATAAAGGGACCTTTTTCAACCAGGTCTCTGTCAACAGTTCAAGGGCTGATTGAGCTTAGCATCAAACCACTTTACATCAACATTTCACCTCAACACTTATGAGGCGTTTTACCCCACACATAATCACTTTATAAGGGAGCAAACACATTTTTCTGATCTAAACCCCATAACATATATATATAAACCCCATAAAAGTAATACAGTTTTCACAAAGATTCTCACATTCACTCATGTTTTCTTCTTTGGTTATTTTTATTCTTAGGTAACAACAGCTGTTAACACTTAGGAGTGCACTTATTCACATTTAAGCATTCAAATATTTGCGCTGGGCAATTATTTCAAATTCTGTGTATTCATTTACCATCATCAGAAAATCCATTATCTTTACTTTTTATCATATTCTTTATACAAGTGAGCAAAAATATGTGTAACTTTTTGAGTGAGGAGTAGCTCTTTTACCTCATCTTTTATAAAGTAGTTCAATGGGTACGTGCATTGATTATAACTTCCAGTGAACATTTGTCTCTACAGTGACACCGTTATTAGGGCGACTTTTAGGGGGATAAGCCCTGGCCCTCTAATTACTGACACCACTCACCGACACTTGGGACACCATCAAGCACGCTATATTAAAGCGACAACTTGTGTTTTGGGTACAGCTGACAGAAAGCCACTTTACTCAGTGATCAAAGCTGTTTGTTGAGAAAGCAGTTGAGAAACAGTGTTTTTAACTTGCAAATTTAGGGATCTTACAGATTACACAAGATCAACTTTAAAAAAACTTTATATTTTGAAATCTTTGAGAGCATTTTTAGGATAATGGATAGTTTTTAAATTCAGTCAGTTTCTTGGAGATTATAGATAATATCGAGGCTATCTGTGAAGCAGATGTAAATTAGACTCATGTTCACCAACATGGTTTTACTTCCTGCCAAGTTCCCGGTTCCACCCCAGATTGTTGTTGTGTCAGCTATTGCTGTATCCATTGTTGTATCCGTTTAATTTGCAGGATTCACTTATGTCATGTATGGACTCCACTGCAAAAATAAATGTTCAGAGCTACAATATTAGCTATCTTATATAATTATATATAATATATTATATTATGTAATAGTAGTAATAGCTGTATAGGAACCTAACCGAATGGGAGTCGTGTGGAATATTAAATGAAAATAAAAATAATATAATCCCTGCTTTACATTGTCTGAAAATCCCATCACCATCGCCACATTCGCCCATACACTCACACATTTTATTTCTATCATACACAGATAGACACATCAGATGCAATGTGGGGTTCTTACCCAAGGATACTTCCACATGTGGTCCGGGGAAGCCAGGGATCGAAACGCTGACCATCCGATTGGCAGACAACTGCTCTTCCTCCTGAGCAGCAGCCGCCTATAGAGGTGACAGTGTGATGCATCTTCATCAGATTCAAATGGACAACTTCTACCAAAAATGTTCCACACACAGGAATAGAGCATGACATTTCTCTAAAAAGTTATAAATGAGGTATGCGTGACTCCACCCTGCACCACAAACCAGTCAATTACGTTAAGGTTTGCCCTCCCTCCACAAGCTGGCCTCAAGCAAAGATAAAATCATCCTTTTAATGAGCAGATTTAATAATTCCACAAACCATATAAAGTACCACTAGTTAGCTTTTGTGCTATTTCATTAACAGAAATCTAGCAATGATCAGATTAACTTAAACCCTGAACTATTACATGTAATTTGGTGATAAATGAGGGAAAACACAGACGGGGCAGACTGCCACCTCCCACCTAACCTTTACAGAATTACCACAGTGAGCTATAGTCATTGTAAGCCTTTCATTTAATGCCTTCGTGCCGTTGTGGGTGTGTTTCCCACAGGCATAGAGAATTGCTATACTATACCAACCCACGGCATGCACACATTCATTTAGCAGAAACACACACGTATGCCAAATAGATCTCATAAAGTTGCATACAATTACACTTTGGTTTGGCGCCTTTGGTCACAAACCAGGTTATGAAATTTATGCGAATTCAGTGAGTGCACCGACCAACACACATTTGTGCTTCCCCCAGCACCTCTCTGTGTGGTACGTCTTCTTCTGAAAGCTCATAAAGTTGCAGCTGTGTTCGAAAACTTGTTACATTTTTGAGCCTCTCAGCACCTTTGCTAATGGCAAACATAAATTTGCAACTGTTTCTGGCTGGGCAATGGGATTAACGAGTCAAGGAGGAAGAAAGGTGTGATGCTTCCGTGCTGGCGAGCCCTCAAATGACAGTAAGTTAATGTTGATAATCAAAGGCATTGATTTATTAAACTGTATAGATTCATACAATATGATAAAGTTTGTGTTTTTTCTAACTTTAATCCAATTTAGATCCCCTTCTGAGATCCTAAAGTAGATATAGTAGATGCTGTAATGCTAGTCTTTAAAAAGCTTTGATGTATCTGTCTAAACAACAGACTATTTACCATGCAGCAAGACTTTTATAGCATTCTTTGAGTCATTTTGGAGATGTGCGTCATGTCTGGAAAGCATTTTATCATTTGGAGGGAAAAAAAAAATCATCCCTTCAGCTTCACTAGGTTCAACTTTCTCAGTAACAGGAAGTCTTGGAGCATTTGAAACTGTAACCACAACCTGTATGCCCTTCCATCCTCACCTCCCCCAAACTTTGATGAGAGTAATTGAGAGTTGGTTCCATGGAAATGAAAAGGCAGAGCTGCCTCAATGATGTATAATCATTGTGCGCAGTATAAAAAGAGAGAGAACACAAGAGGTGGGGGAGAATAGGGGGCAGAGTTAAAGCAAATAGGATTTTGCAGTTGCTGGATAACAAAAAAATGAGATTCATTTAGCCAAAAACAAACAAACAATAAAAGGCAAGGCCACAGCATCATTCCAACTTTAATATAAACAAGTTTCTGAGTGCAGAAAAACAGAGACAGACAGAGACACAGAGACATGGAGTATTTAACGTCTACTAGACTGTAGCTGGTTGGCTGCTCCAGGCTGTAACAGGATATCATAATAAGCCGCCCTCCTGCTGGGCAGTTCTTCCTGTCTGTGCTCTGCCTGAGACAGTCTACCTGAGGAAAACTGCTCGCCCTCCTCTGCCATCCACCAATTTTCTTTTAGTTCTTTTCACCTCTGAGGATGTTTGTGTAAGCATGTGAACTCCCACATGTCCTTTAAGTAATAGTGGCCAGAACTCAGCCTTCCTACAGGAAACTAAGCGCTTCACACATCTGAGAGTCTGGTTTTCCGACTGTTTCTTCTTATTTCACAGCAGCATGTGTGGAATTTAGAAAAGATGCAGGAGTATGGTTGTGTTAACATCAAGGAGCTGCAACTTTTCCCTTGTGAAGAATTTGTTTTGGGAGTTGGAAAAAGCTACAAGCTATTTTTCATTGAATCTAGGGGTTGATAAATCCAGAAGACCCGACTGCTTGTCATGGATGACACTTTCCTCTCTGACTGAAGCTTTTCTTCCTCTTCCTCCTCGTGCAGTTAGAGATAGCGACAGAACAAGAACAGGTGGAGCAGTTGGAAGTTTTGGTAAGCCAGCATGGAGACATGCATGCAAATGAGCTCCATTACCAGATCATTCGGTGAGGCCCTATCAGTCACTCTGCTCCTGGAGCAGTACTACACTGAACTGCTAAACATGATGGAGTCCAATCAACAGAAAGTAACCAAAGGCATCAAAGATGGAAAACAAACTTAAAAGAGAAAAACAATAAAATCACCTTTTGTGTCGATATTTATACTGATATACTTGGAGCTGTTGTGAGATTTCAAAAAGGTACTCAATTATTTGGAGAAAAAGTCCCTATATTGAGATGGCATTTGTGATCGGACTGAAGTTTGCACGGTTCTCTGTGCCTGTGGTTTCTCTTTGTTAATTCTATATCTGGGATTGTACTACGAAGCAGGATTAGTGGCTGAGCAAGATATCTTCAAGTGAACCCCGGATTTTTTTTGGCTCTTGTTCACTTCTTGCATCAACTTGGTGACTTACTTCAGAAACCTAACCTCCCCCCCAGAGCAGGTTAGATGTTGAGATAAGAGGTCATCACACACAAGCACTACCTTCCGACCAATCCCTTCTCTTAGAAAATGAAAAAGTAAAATAGAAGTCAGCACGAACAGCACGAGGGTCTCTGACCAACACCAGCTGAAGTCAGCGACCAATTATGCTGTTTGACTTTCACTCAGAAGCATCTTTTTTTTAGAGATGTCAGACAAGTGGAATGTTCATGTGGCCTAAAACAGGAACTGACTACTCGAATAATAAGCTTGTTTCTGCTAACTTAAAGATTTGAACATTTATGACTTTATTAAAGAAAATCCTCACTGAAATATTAAAACATTTCTTTGCCTCGTTCTCATACATTTTATGAGTGTGCAAAATTACGCCAACTGATGTCTGCATATTCATCTTATTACATAGTGTTTCGAAATGAATTCAAATCATTAGACAACTAAAAACCCTTTTGTTCGGTATTTTAGAGCCTGGACAAATCAATGTTTGTTTTTTTAATGGCCTATTAGGTGCAAACAGCATTTAGAACACACAGTATTCAATCAGACATGATAAGACATAAAAATGTTCTAAAATACTTCAAGAATACTGTATTGCATTTATTCAACATAATACACATTTGCAAATCGATCAGATCGACTCATGCTTTAATGACAAGGCAGTGATATTGATAAGCTCATTAGTTATGCATTCTTTTTTTATTCCTTCCTTGTTTGTCAGCTTTCCTTCATGCTTTGGCTGCAACAGCTGAATTGCTTTATAGTCTGATGGAATTATATATTGTGGATGTTCAGGGGATGCCAAATTCAGCCATTTTACATGAATGCGCTCATATCCAGAGCTGGAAAACCTGGGTTGACTTACGGAGTTAACAGCCAGAAGTACCGCTTAGCAAGACCTTCATTGTTAGAGTTAGGTAAGCCAGATCACCCAAAGATACCCTGGATATATTTAGCCTGCTTCACAGTACATGCCCCTGGTTTTTAGAGACAAAACCAACGCAACATACATATGAGAGTCCTGGTTTGTTTTTCTTTACTGTGGCCATAGCTGCTGGATAGCAAATTCTGTGAAGAAATAGCAGCATAGCTGTTTCCATCCAACTGTCAGGCCAAGTGGAAGTGAAGTTTTGCTTCAAATGAAATATGGGTATGTCTATTATCTGGCATGGGATTAATAATGGCTGGAGGATGTGTGTGGCTTTACTTTGACACAACTTGAGACAATTGCTGACCTTAGCATGCCAAGATGCTTCCAAGGACAATTTTAACATCCCTACAGTCCCTCTGCTAGTTATACAAAAAGGTTTGATTTGTACCATTACCAAGGTTTGAAAAAAGCAGAGGAAAGGGGACAGAGCTGGAAATCCCATGTAAAAACCTTCCTTGAGAAAGTGAAGATATACCAAACAGAGTGCGGAAGAGTTCATTTTTTTTATGCCTCCCTTCTAATCCTCATGCCAGTCACATCCTCTTCTTCTAAAGGGGATTTTTTTTTCAGATCATAAGAATGGTCCTATTCTTGTCGTGTCAGTGTCTGATTCTACAAGCCAAAAGCAGCTCTTTCTGTTCATCTTGAACTACACTTCAACTGTCCACAATATAAAAAAATGCTTCACGGTTCATTAGGAGAGCTCAGAAAGCTCACTTCAGCAAGACCAAAGGAACAGAGAGAAAATGTCGAAATTGATCCAGAATGTTGTTGTTCAAAAAAGTGAAAGGGAAAACTGTTTGACTGGATATCTTGCTGAAAATGCTCATGATCAAGTGGCAAAAGATTCTGTGAACTATGTGAGCTAGTGGCTATGGTATGACATGGTATCTAGCCAGCACAGAGTTAAATAACAAAATTGACTATTTTTACCAACTTTATCCAATGCAAATTAACCCCATTAATTTAACCTATTTTACTGAAATCAATCCAAGCTGACTGGGCAGATCTTTATGTTCTGCAAGATCTTTGTTTTACCAGGACAGTTTTAGCTGTGCGGTTGGATCAAAACGATTTTCTGCTCAGGAACACAGAAGGGTAACCCTGCCTGTCAGTGCTGATGGCACCTCATTTGCTTCCTGTTTGCAGTTTTACAGGGCTGCTGTTATGTTCCAGTCAGCATGGTTTTCCTTCCCTGCTTGCATATGCATTTGCCATGCACAAACTCTCAAAGTTGTTAACTCAACTCAGGTTTTTCTCAATGACCCTGTTGTGGAGTTCCCATTTTCCTACTGTGCTTATAAATAAATATACAAAACCTCCTGTGACAAAGTGGTCTTCACTGAGTTGAGATGAAATTAGATATAACTGTAATGACTCCTGTGGTGAAGCTGGAATGTTGCAGCGGCATATAATTCAACACAGCTAAATAAATGCCGGATATATCGAAAAAAAATTGAATGGAAAAAAAAAAGTGCAGTTACAGCCTCAACTTAGTCCAGAGGAAATGACATATTACAGTTTTTTTTCCTTGCAGGAGGGCAAATCAGATGAATAATTGTGTTTGAAATTCATGACATCGTACGCAACATTGGTCACGAAAACAGGGAAAAGGATGAGAACAGAAATGTCCAGCCAACAGTGGCGACATCACAGACAAACACCAACAGCGGGAATGGCAGTGTCTAAAAACACACGAGCACTACTCACTGTGATGGGCAGGTATAACAAAGAGACTGGCAGCCTGGAGTTAAGGTAACTGGCTTCAGGAAAAGTTTGAATGTATTAAACACTCACAAAGCTCCGACTACACTGAAAAAAATGATTTTGTAGGACTCCTGTGTTTCTAAAAAGTTGTGAAGCTGCCAAACTACTTTGCAGCTTCCCTCAAGTCAACACAGCTTGACTTAAAGTGCTTCTGAAGGTTTTTTTTCTATCTTAATGAAAGCCCATTCTCCTTTGTTTTGTTCTTGTTTTTTCACTAAACCAGACACAGGTTCCAATGGTGTCCGTCTGCCAGCTCTCAGTGTTTATGGACTCATTAACGAGAACATCAGTGATGGTGTCAATCACTTAGTGTTTCATAAAGGGCTAGTGAATGGCTCTGGGTGTTGGCTGTTTTTTTTTCTTGTTGCTGTTGTTTTTCATATGAGGCACCCAAGCTGGTTTTTGAAAAAAAAAGAAGAAAAGAAAAGCATAATAGGCACCATAACATAATAGAATGTTTTAGAGAAATGCAATCCTTCTGTCAAAGTTGGAGTTTTCATATTAAAAATGAATCAAACTGGCAGTTCCTGGTGGGTAGATCAAGGAGCCAGGTCTTACTTTCAAGCCCATTCAAAACTCAAATGATAGAAAAAATAAACCCAAGCTTCGATTTGACATCCACTTTTTTATGTGACCTTGAGGCGTTTTCAGATCATCTTCAAATCTAAAGAAAAGGCTTAGGTAAACACAATTCATTCTTCCAGCTACAATGCTCTCTTTTATTTTATTTCAATTTGTTTTTTGGTGGGGCAAAGCACATCGCCTGAGCCACGGCTAGCACAGGTCCTATCAAAGCCAGCCCATACTGAGTCAGGCCGGGCCTCCTGTCATTCAGTTGGGACAGGAGTTAAACCAGTGCTTCCTGTTAGACTGGAGGGCTCTCAGGTTCCACCTTTGGTCTAAATTATGTCTGTCTGGCCCAGACTGCCTCACAAACCCCACGCCCCATGCCTTGCGCCCACATCTCCCCTCCCCCCCATCACAACTTCCGTGAAAGCAGGAGGGAAGAAAACCCTAGGTACCCTGCTCAAATAGAGGTAGACGGTCATTACTACTTTCAATTCACCTTAGTCCAGTCAAATTATGAGGGTTTAAAAACAGGCAAACCTACTACAATATTCACATGTCATAATGCTGGAGTAAACCAGCAGTGCCCCTCCACAGCTGCTCAGCAAAAGGAAACGCAGACAGAGTAATGCACAGAAATGGCCATAACCTTTTCTGGCTTTCACTAACTGCCTAAACTAACTGCTAAATCCTCTTTATTACAGCAACCAACAGTTTTCTGTCAGTTTCATGTCTGCTATTGTGCGAGGCCTAAGTGACCTGGATTGTGCCATCTGAACCAGTCCACGAGGGTCCATCAAGTCTTTTGATGACTGACCAGGTGCAGCCCAAATGTGTGACTGTGGATGCTGACTACCCATACTCTTGGGTCAGGTTCCATTCAGATAAACACATACAAGACGAAGAAGACAAAGAGCGGAAGAAGAACATGGTCGCATCGAGGAAAGACTTTGCGGTAGAATCCCTGTAATCCACACTTCTAAAATATACCACATACCAAAGCTTCCATGCACAGGAAGCTTTGGCAAAGCTCGCCCAAAATAGACAGCGTGTACATCTGCAGAGTCCCAATCAGTTTACCCACACTGATGCAGAAAGCATGTACCCAGCCTTACATCATCTCACCACAAAGAGTAGAAACACATTGTAGTTGATCAGTGAGTATAAAAACAAGTGTAACAGTGGCAGATGTTGCTGTGTTATCGGGAATTATATGCTTCACTGTCTTTGATTGGGCGAATTTTCTCATCTATGGCAAGAGATCATTGAAAATATCCAAAATGTTTGAAATCCTTATTTAAAATAAAAACTCGAAATATTCCAACTCTATGCCTTTATTAAAATGATACATACACGCCGTATTTCACTTCCACTCTGGCCGCTCATTCTGCGTCCAGACTGCAGAAATCTGCCATGCTGAAACAACTGCCTCGATCTGCCTCTCACTCTTGATGCCTCTAACAGAACTATATGGGGCATTCCTGGCTCCCAGACTGAGCCGGGTTGGTTAGGAATAACATGGTGTTGCTTGGCTGGAGAAGGGAGACGAGTGTAAGGCAGAGAAGAAAAAAGAAACTGTGGTAAGAAGAAAAAAAAAAAAGATTTTCCTGTACACCTCACATGGAAATGAAAGGGGGGAAGGGGAAGATTATCACAAAGACCTTGAGTGTTAACGCTAAAAAGGTTAAAGGAGTCTCATAACCTCCCTCTCTGAAAAAATAGAACAAATGAAAGCCAGAGCTTCTGCTTCTAGCTCCCCTGCTGTGTAATTATACAGATCTGCCATGGAAGTATGTTCATTTCAGTATGTCTCTGGGATGGTTTACGGATAAATAAGATAACATTTACATTAATGTGGAAGAGTAAATAACAGTCAAGAGATAGATAATAAAGAGTGGAAGAGGTCGTATCCTGAGACTCTAAGTAAGTCTTCAGTTTCCTTTTGTAGCTTGAACTTAAGAATCTGGTTAAATGGGCTTGTTTGGCCCTTAGGGCAGTGGGGCCCTGTTAGATATGATCTTCAGTGTGCCCACTGCATGCTCAGGGTGCATTTTAACAACAATGGCTCTTCTGAGAGAGCCCATAAACATGTGCCTGGAACCTTGACCCCAGCAGTAAACAGTCTTTCCACCTGATGATGAATAGCAGAGCTGGGCAAGGAGCTGAGGAGAGGTCTATTGCTTTCTCTCTCTCTCTCTCTCTCTCTCTCTCTCTCTCTCTCTCTCTCTCTCTCTCTCTCTCTCTCTCTCTCTCTCTCTCTCTCTCTCTCTCCGGCTCAGATGTACTGTCATAGAAAAAGCTGTGACGTGCTCTGGAGCTCCGTTGTTGTCCAAAAATGATCAGTAAACACATCTTAACACTGTTGCATTATTTTCCACCATACTTTACTTGATATTGTCTCAATCCTTTAATTAACATCCTGCCGACAGAAAATCTAATAAGCATTTAAATCCACTGTTGAAAGAAGTTCTAGACAAAACATTATTTCCTTCTGTTTGAAGTGATATTTCGGTCTTTTTGAAGTCGGTCTGTGTGAATACTTATTATAAGTGTGTATCTTCCCTGCAGTACACAGCAGTCAGGGCACTCTTTGTTTGGAGAATCATGGGTTTCCTGATGGATGAGCTTAGTGTTACTCAAAAAGGGGCCATGAGAAGAGTTCATTTTTTCCCCATCTGAAACAACTCAAACCTCAAAGGTTTCCAAGCAGTTAAAGTGAATACTATATCGTAGATTTTTGCATCAGTGAGCTCCACATAGTAGGTCCACGTGATGTTGTCCATATTACGACATGGTGTTGTGTGTTTTGGATCGAACGACGGTCCGTGTCGAGTTCTGTGGTTGAGAAACCGTAAAGTAAACAACTGTCTGATGCAGAAGTTGTGCAGTATGTAGAATCCACAACTCTCGCTCGAACTTCTGGGAAACTTTTGAGCTTCGAGTTGTTTCAGATGACGAAAAATTTAGTATGATCACAGCCCAATTATCAGTGAATTCATTAATGAAAGTGTATATGTGTAGCCATCTTTAATCAATATAGTGTCCATGGGCTTAAGAAAGAAAGTATTGAAAAAGCCATTTTTCTCATTCGACTTGCTGTCAATACGAAAAGTAACAATGCGATTAATAATGACAACAAAGGAATTTGTTTTAAGTAAGAATTTCTAAAAAACTAGACAGCTACCTCTTCATTATTACTCATTGTACCATTACCTGAAAATACTAAGAATCTAAGAATCTGGGTGGTCTGGTCCCAATGTAGTGCCCCTGCACATAAAAATCACACACATACAGTATATGCTCGGACCTGATGGAGTTTAGTGTTACAGGGGTGCCGTTAACCACAGGAAACCCTTTCGTTCCCAGTTTAGTGAAGAGCGGATAGAGGTAGCCCTTTGTTTGTGTAGCCTGACCTATTCAGAGGCAACCCACAGAGACGAGCCCACATCTTGACATATTTATGGTTGACTTCAGTCTTCTGTCCTGTAGAAAAGTAATCCGGCTTTATAAGTAAGACACTGTTTACATGTATTTACCAGGAGTGAAATTGTCTTTATTTCTAAGGTCAGTCAGTGAATGATGCATCTGTTAGGTAAATATCATGATTATATACATTTAGACATTTAGAGTGTAAAAACGGAAATGTACCAAATCAAAACCACTGAGAGACGGACCTCTTTGAGCCTCGGAATCTAAGGTTGGGACGAGGTCACTTAACGCTAAAACCACTGGCCACACTAAACCTGCCTAGAAAAACATCTATAGCTCCACAGAATAAAGAAACAACCTGTGCTGACACACTAGTTTCCATAATGGACGCCAGTTTGACCACGGACGGCTTTGGGTTGTTGCCCCACAGCTGATACAGGGACAGGCGGGCCACGTAAGCACAGGGGGCGGCTGTTTATCTATGTGCGCTTCAGTTTTCCAAACACACACAACTGTTAGAACATAGAGAGGCCTGTGAGTAAACTCGGTGTGTAGACAAAGCTCTTAGCCCTCTGACACAGGGAGAATGCAGACAGTCCCTATGCATGCGTTAAGCATGTATGTAGATACAGATAAAAAAAGACAGAGATAGTGAGAGAGATATAGGCAAATATCATATGCAGGATCACTAGCTAACATGTATTCAGTTGTTTCTCAAGGTAACTAGATGAGGAGACAATGGTGGAGTTGATGTCTCCTTGTGATTTACCGTTGAAACAGACACTTTATTTAACACGCACCACTTCACTTTGTGTAATGAAACCAGCCTTTGTTTATTTCTCAGATGTTCTGCCGGACTGATGTCTCGCAGTACCACACTATTAACCGCACTATCCTGATTTCTCATGGTTGATATAAACATTTTCACAAAAACAAATTTCGAAGTTTAACATTTCCAAGGAAATGTCATGAAGTAGTCGGAGACAGGAATAATTAGCCAGGGCTCCCCTCATACAGCAACTCCTAAATGTCATGTTTTACATGCCCTGAGGCGCAACACTGAACATGTGGTATTGCTGTGTCAGTTAGCAAAGCACTCAAATATAAACAAATAGATAAATTTATGTTGTCAGCCTGATGGGATTTTAGTGCTCCACTTGTTTTTATCACTCAGACTCCCTCGACTCTGTAAAAGGGCTTCACTGTTAAAAGACACGCCAGAAATGAACATGCTGAACAACTCCACTCAGCAATGCCAGAATAAACACTACATGAAAAGGAAGTAGTAAAATATGTTTACATAGTCAGCCTACAGTATTCGGTCTATAAGAAAGCAACATATCAGGTTAAGCTACTGAAGATCCAACTTTGTGTCAGTGAAATGGTTAAGTTCTCATTCTCTTTCAAGTGGACCTGGCTCATTGAATTCTTCATCTTGGGGTAGCCTACCTCCTTTAGCTCTTGTTTTTAAAAATGACTTAAAGGAGAATTCCGGCTATTTTACAAACATATCCCATCTGTTGGAGACCAAGGAAAGTTGGCCAAAGGGAAAAACGCGAGAAATTTTCATGCCCGCTGCGCAAAGTTGTCCAATTGTGCTGATTTCCATGAAAGCGGGCTCTATCGGGAAAGCTTTTAACCTTTCCTGAGGCTCTTAACGTGTATCAAAATACTTTTTACCGAATTGGCCGTGGTGTCAGTAGCAATACAATTCAACCCAGGGGTTAACCATACCATTAGCTAGCACAGACAGCGCACCTACTGTAGCCTACCTCTCTCAGCTTCCGTGTTCCACAGGCGCACTAATTGACCGCTGAAGTCATACACTATAGTATTCCAAAATTGAGTTTTCATCGCCTTCCCGTCCGCAACCGGCAGACTTTACCTCTGTGGCTTGTTCTCAAAGCCAAATACCTCCTCATTATGTTGCCGCAATTCGGAAAGGCACACACTCTCATTTTCTCAACTGTTCAAGTCCAGGACGTGCTTCCAATAAAATCCCGAGGGTTCTTATCTCCCGCAGCTGAATAATGGGCGAAGGTGCGCTTCTTCAAGCACTCATGTGACACGTCATGACATCACGGCGAAAATGGGTGTTGAAACGAGTCAGTTGTTCGATAGGAAACAATAACAAACATGGCAATGTGTTTTTGTTGGACAAAAAGACAATTTTGGAATACTATAGTGTATGACTTTGGCGATCGATTAGCCTGTGGAACACGGAAGCTGAGAGAGGTAGGTGCGCTGTTTTTGAAATCTCAAAAATGTATAATGTCTGTGCTAGCTAATGGTATGGTTAGCCCCTGGGTTGAATTGTATTGCTACTGACACCACGGCCAATTCGGTAAAAAGTATTTTGATACACGTTAAGAGCCTCAGGAAAGGTTAACAGCTTGCCCGATAGAGCCCGCTTTCATGGAAATCAGCACAATTGGAAAACTTTGCGCAGCGGGCATGAAATTTTCTCACGTTTTTCCCTTTGGCCAACTTTCCTGGGTCTCCAACAGATGGGATATGTTTGTAAAATAGCCGGAATTCTCCTTTAATTTTGCGCACTACAGCTAAAACATGTGCATGCCTTTATATTTCTAGCTTTGAATGATGTTTAAGATGATACTACATCATTTTACCATTGCACATGAAAAAGAAATTGAGGAAAAACACGCCATGGGCCATTAAAGACAAACACAGCATGGTTAAGCCCAAATCATGGCAGAAACTAGCAATGGCACTTGCGATGGCAGCCTGAGGTGCCACAGCTTAGCAGAGGCAGCTGCCACATGGCATAGTTATTAGCTATACTGTTACTCAGTCAGTACAATCATTACTTTCAGATGATGATGAAGTCATTGGTTGTTCTTTAGTAAACAGTCTTAGACAAAGTCAGTGAATTTACTTGAGATGGACACTTGAGTGCTTAACATAGCATATATAGTCCCTCCATCGAGTTCTGGATCTGCCCCGGGGCCTCCTCCCTGTAGGAAGTGTACCAGGAGGCACAGATGCCACAACCACCTGACTCAGCTCTTTCTTTACCACAACGGACCGGAGCAGCGCTCTCATTACAGCTGACGAAGCTCCAATCTGTCTGTCCATCTCTCACTCCAATCTGCCATCACTCGTGAACAAGATCCGCAGATACTTAAACTCCCTCGCCTGAGGCAGGGACTCATCCCCAACCCGGAGAAAGCATTCCACCTTTTTCCGGCTGAGAAACCATGGCCTCGGATTTGGAGGAGTTGACTTTCATCCCGGCCTATACGCACTCTACACACACACGAGAAGCCAACAGAACCACGTGATTTGTCAAAAGCAGAGATGCGACCGTGAGGTTCCCAAACCAGACGCCTCCTCTCCACGGCTACGCCTCGAGATCCTCTCCATGAAAATCACAAACAGGATCGGTGACAAGGGGCGCATCACGCCCTGTAAACGGGTTCAACCTAGTGCTAAGAATGCGGACACAGCTCTTACTTTGGTTATACAGGGACCAGATAGCTATTAGAAGCGGCTCCGGTATCCCATACTCTCTCAGCGCCCTCCTTCCCCATCAAAGTGAGAGAAAAAGAAAGAGAGAGATTTATTAATCCACAGTGTGTGAACTCCTTTACCACCAAAATAGACAAAATGCACATCCAAACACAACAGCCACACCACAGTGACCAAAAAAAATAGAAAAGAAAAAAACGTCTGGATGGGGAACATATTAAAAACAATCAGGTATAACTAAAAACTAAATCATCATCAGAAAGTAACGACTGTACTGAATGGGTAACAGGTTGTTACAGGCTATAGCTATACTTGGATGATGACAACCCATCAGCGGATGATCAGCGTTGGCTTCCACAAACAGTGGAAGCCTGTGGCCCCCCTTTGGCAGCTGCCTCTGCAAAGCTGTAGCAGCTCAGGCTGCCACCTGAAGTGCCATTGCTAGTTACCACTGCCATGATTTGAACTTTTTGTCCCTCGAAAAACATCAGATGAACATGTTCTTTCTGTTTCCTGGTGAAGCTGCACCATTAAGGCAAGAGAACGATGTCCTCCAAAGGAAAAACCAGCAGTCAAACCGACTTACCTGCTGGCAAACTAATCTTGATTAATGAAATCATTCAGTTTAAAACAAGAATTAAAGTCTGAGAGTTCAGTTTGTACTAGAAACGAAGACAATATTCTGAGCAGCATACAATGATAGTCTTATGGCACAATAAGCTGCTGCTTTGCTGAGGCAGTAAATGATGCTGTGTGTTGTCAGGTGGATACATTAGTTGTAACTAAGGTAGGATAAGACCTTGCCGGCTGGTCAGTTGCTGGCTTTGGCAAATATATGGCCATGAATTCTCAGTAGTCTGATTTGTCCCCTTAACACTAACCCTAGCTGTGCCAGCAAGAAATATCATGCATAATGTACTATATGAAAACTAGGATACCAAAACCCTTTATTGGTTACCTATAACGGGAAACAAGGCACAATGCATGTTAATCAAACTTTGAATTTGGAGTGTTATAGTTAAATTTATCTAAAGTAAGAATATTTTAATCCCAAACTGACTCCAAGAAATGATTCATGCATTCATATCAAGCAGGTTGGATTACTGTGACAGTAAAACAGTCAGCAGGACAGCTTCAACTCATTCAGATTGCTGCAGCCAGAGTTCTTACATGAATGTGGAAATTTAACATATCACTCCAGTACTAAAGTCCCTTCTCTGGCTACCTGATCAGTGCAGAATCACCTCTGAAACCCTGTTACTAAAGTCCATAAAGTGCTTAAAGGTTTGGCCCCTCAGTTCGCCTCTGACTTACTCACTGCACATCACCCTGTAGCAGCTAAGGCTACACTTAAAGCCACAGAGGGGCTGTTTGCAATGGCACTGACACGCTTACCAAGCTACTATTGGCTTCTTCTGCTTGTTGAATAAAAAAATGTCCAAAACGCATCGTTCTTACATTCTGAAGATTTGTTGTTTTCAAGCTTGGTCTTCATTCCATCTGCAAGCATCCAGATGATTATCCATAAATCCCTCTTTTCTTTTTCCACAGTATTAATAACAGCAGAACTAAACACATGGTATCAGGTAAGGCAATCAAAAAGCTGTGTGCTCTTCCTGTCACCTGAATAAAAGCTCCCACCCAATTAACTCTAATGTGACACCAATTGGACCAATTTAGCATGTTACAACCTTTTTTTAGTTTTTCCCACAATTAAATCCATATCTGCCGAGGGTGCTTTCAGATACTGTGGTCAAGATCTCTGGAACAAACATCCTGCTCATCTGAGGTCTATTACGGCTGTGTCTGCAATCAAAAATAAACTTTTTCCATCGTGGCTACACAACATACGTAGTTAGAAGAAGTATGACTCTTGAGGAATAACTTCACAGATTTATGTGAGATTAAAGTTCCAACTTTTAGCTGCAACGCCAGCTTTATATGTCACCGACCGCATGTTATTTTAGACCACTTCCTAAACTCTGATAGCAGCTTTAGCCTTGCTCACACAGAGAAGTTGTCAGAAAGACACAAGCTTCTCTGCTTTCAGCCCTGTAATCCCTGGGATCTGCACTCACAATGAACACACATCAGAGCCAGCCATAGAGCATAAAGTCCCAAGGCTATGCTGCCAGCTCAAGCTGCAAATCTCTGTTAGGTAGAGACGACTGGCCTGCTGCCAAGCCCAAGGGCTTTATGGGAGCCATTATCATCAGTCCTCAGTATGCACGCAAGCTTTAGTATTTTACCACACCTCTAGGTGCCCTTCCTCCTGCTCCTGATTCAGGTTTTGTCCCCGTTTATCAGTGTAACCTCCCTAGATTTTGGTTTGCAGACGTTAACAGTGGCCATATTGGACTGGATTCCGACTCTCTTTTAAAATACCCTTCAAACAGAAAGTGTCCGGTCATGTTTTAGCGAATGTGAGGAAAGGAAAGGACCTGCTCTCATGTTAGGTGCAGACCATCAACTTACTATATGGTCTAGGACCATAGGACTATGGTCTAGGACCAAAATACATCAGTGACCTCCTGACCCAGTATGAGCCTTCTAGACCCCTCAGGTCATCTGGATCTGGTCTTCTATCAGTTCCCAGAGTCAGAACCAGAAATGCAGAAGCTGCTTTCAGCTTCTATGCTCCACATGTCTGGAACAAACTCCCAGAAAGCCTCAGATCAGCTGAAACACTCAGTGTGTTTAAGTCCAGGTTGAAGACACACCTATTTTCAGCTGCATTTGAATAAAGCTCCAAATCTGAAGCTTGAGTTTCAAAACTTAAAGCAATACTATGTAACATTTCTACCTTAAAATAACAGCTTGAAAAAAATTGTGCGGCTAGAATGAGTTTTAATATTACGATTGGCCTGTCTCCTATGCCCTTCGGGGGTCTGAGTTGAAAAAACTGCGCTATGTAACTTTGCTGGACCGGCCCGGGAGCGGCCCGGGAGCTGAGCGGAAGTACTTCGGCTTGCTTTCTGGCACAGCTACCGCAAAAACAAATAGACCCCTCTCACGCTCCCAGGTACATTTGATTACTCTTACCTTCTCGGTCGACATAGCTTGCACCTTCTGACTCCTCGCCGGTTCGTCAACAAACGTGAAAGCGAAAGGGTGTTGTATTTACGACAGTGTAACCGTACATTACCTCCAAGCCTGTAGGGGGAGCTCCATAGTGGGCTTTTTGAGAAGTTACATAGTTTTGCTTTCATTACATTTTAACTACTGATTTTATCTGATTCTATCTATTGTTCTTATTTCTTTCTTTTTTGTTTAAAATTTAAATCATGCTTTTCATTTCTACTGTTTTAATGTCTCTGTAAAGCACTTTGAATCACCTTGTAGTTGAATTGTGCTGTACAAATAAACTTGCCTATATGAGAAAGAAAAATCTAAGTTCTTACTTAAGCAAATCAGCGAACGGCCATCATGTTTCAATAAACATGAGATGAGATGGTCAGTATGGCGAAGGACGAAACTTTGATATCATCATAGACTGTACAGGTGTTATTCTAGTTCCCCTTTCTTGTCAAAGTATGGTCCTTTTCAGGATCCAAAAAGAAACAACACGGCCAAAAGCCAAACTCGGGCTTTCACAATGACACCCTACATAATAATGACTGATGTCACGATGGCTACTTAAGGGCCAAAAAGAAGGTAACCTCAAACCAAGCAAAATGAGCCTGTTATTGCAGCAATTGGTGCAGTTGTGGCAGGTTCGTTACGGAGAAACTCACATGTCACCTGTGATTGGATGAGTGCTTGGAGGGACTGTCAGTAAAAGGCAGAGTCCCATTAGTTCAGCCGCCTGTCTTCAGGGGCCCTCAGCTGACAGGCAGGGCCAGTGGTGCCCTCGGCATGACGAAGGAGGATGAAGTGCATGACGGCATCAATCAAAGAGCTCCTGGGAAAGTGGACCTGCCCCCGAGAGTCCAGCAACAGCTTATCATCAAAGTTTAAAAGCCACAGGCCTGTATACATGCACTCAAGTCGGAGACCTCTTAATATGACTGGAAGTACATGAGCCATTTTGTTTGCCATTTCTTGTTAGTCTTTACTGGAAGCCTGCCTTTTAGAAACATCTTTTTCATTTGTTATCTCCAGACAGTGACATTTAGCTTCAAGAGGGCCACTCTGTCCTGTAAACATTCCCAACATCAGCATTTTTCTTTTGGGCCAGATTTATATCTAAATGTTAACATCACACTGGGGTAAATGTTTAGATGGGGGTGGGGAGGTAACGATGAAGTGCTGAGGCCGCACTTTTATCCACTTGAAGGAAATGAATTGACTAAATATTTAGACCGTGTCTTACTCTAGCGGATGTCTGTCACCAGACGATGATTTGTCTCCGCAGTCATGTGCATTTCTCTATCAAGAACCCCAAAGTTTTCGTGTCATCGAAGGGAAAGTTGTGTTTATTTTCTGGAAATTCTCTATTTGTTTGTGGTTATAAAACTGTAAACATCCTTCAAGTATCAGTGTATGATTTAAACTGCAGCTACTTCACACGTCAGCCTCATTTGGTCAATCATAGAACTGCCCTTTTTGGCTGTTCTGTGTTTTCTTCTGTGTCTCTGCCTCCGAGGTTGCCACTTGGTTTCAAATCCAGGTATGCGTAACATTACTAATTTTACTAATCTTTTTTAATTTGATGATTGACTTAAACTAATCTTTGATTAGGGTGTTTTTGACCAACACGGGAAACATACCGGCAAAGCTTGGGAGAGGGGGGAAAACACGCAAGGTTTAAATTAAAACCTGTTGCTACCCTGCGAGGTGTGCATCTTTTACCACGCTCAGGTGTTAACAAGTTCCATGTGTGTTTACACTTCATATATTATTCCACATGCTGCTGTTCCCACAGTGGGCACAAGGCTTTTCAGGGACCATTACTCCATCACTGTGAGCTTAGGGCGGGGAGAAACACACATCTCACTGCGTGCTCTCAACACAGCGGCAGGAATGTGGCCCACCCGAGGTCCAAATCCATTCAGGGGGTGATGGTGAGGTATGAGAGAAAGGACGCGGTTATTCCGACTGGAAACGAAAAACAGTGAAAATGGCAAACCGATGGCAGTGTTTGAGAGGCTTTTTTTTTTTTTTTTTTTTTAAGGAGGCCATTGGGAGGCTGGCCGGCCACATCATTAAATTTACATGTGAATGCAAACAGTTTGACGAGCTTGTGCTGTACAAAGAGGTCGATGCTGAAGAGTGTGCCGGGCTTGAGCTGTGATGGCTGGTGTGGTGCAGGAGCTCGTTTTTGGATCCTTTTTATGTTTCAACCCCACGGGGACCACACCCCTGTCTTGTTGAGACAAACATTCGGTTCCAGGTCAGCGCTGGTTGTGGTTAAGGTATGGGATGTGGCTTGGGTCAATGCAACGTCTTAACAGGAACAGCTTTGTGTGTGTGGAATTTGTGCGACGGTCTGAATTGTGTTGCCAGAGTAGGGACTAAAGGTGTAGCAGAGAAACGTTTTTATTTTTAGGCTGATCTTTTCTCACCTATCTATAGCCACAGAACACCCATGGGTGAGCCAACAAAGTGGAATTAGCCTAAAGAAAACAGGAGTCACATTAGGCTGCCAGAGGAAGCTGAAGGACATTGTTATTATTACAAGGATAACAGTCCTGGGGGAGGCCTTGAGCATGGGCTGAAACTTGCTAATGTAAGCTGCCATTAAGTGGTTAGCTGCTAATAGTGTTTTCCTATCCTCCTAATGGAAAGAAACAAGGGTCAGTGCTCAGCCCAGACACATGCACTCTTCAGCAAAATGGATGTCTACTTCGAAACACTTACAGGGTGTATTACTTGTGATTGCCATGGTAACCACAGAGTGTGGGGTGTGAACTTTTCAACCCAGTCTACCCTCCAATAATTCTTTGTGTGACGCACACCAACATAATATACCAACTGTTGTAGCTTCTGTCACGAGCGCTGCCACATTTGGACTCCCAAGAAACGTAATATTCAGGAGTTTAGCAGCTCCTGATGAACAAGCACAACAGAGACCCGACCTCAAACTCCAAACAGGCCGTCAGTGTCGGGCTTTCTTTCTGTTTGGAGCCACATTTTGCAAGAATTCAGCAGGAACACAGCACAGCGGTTTTGTTCCAGTCATTTGTGGCCCCTTTGCCACATGCGAGTGGAAATCCAGACCAAGCGAGAACTGTAACAAAACCGCTTTTAAATGTTTGCATCTTCTTGCAACATAACACTTTCTGACATTTTGGAGGAAAACGGCAATCTTTACTAAACTGATTTATCTGACTAAAGTAGCTATGTGGAACTTTTCAGGTTAAAACACATTTAAAAATATATATATATATATATATATATATAATAAACTGTAATCCAGTATAAAGGAGACAAAATGCTACTTATTTGTATAAGATACTTAAAATAAAGCTCAGAGGCATTTTTATCCATTCTTTTCACTGCAACGGCTGGAGGAGGATGATGATGATGATGATGATGATGATGATGATGATGAAGAGGGGCCACACATATTTGGCTTATCGATGCAAGCAACCCATCCCTTTTAAACAGACTTTAGTTAGAATTCCTCTACCATCTCATTGTTTTCTGTCTTATCTCTTTAAAAACTCATTTTCAAGCCGTTTCTCTAAGACCTTAGCCTGGCTGACGCGTCCACAATCTCGATGAGATGGTGGTCTGGGAACTAGGTGTGCATTTTCTCGTATTTGAGGCGTGGTTTACGAACGCCTAGAGCCGTTTATTGGGCGCTACGAATGTCTATCAAATGACGTCAGGTATTTCCCATGCTGCTATGCGCGCGATTCATAGCCAATTGTATCACTTATACCAGATGACGACAGAAATTTGACAAGGAAGAAGAAAAAAATGGAAAATAAAAGTAAACTTGCGCTCTAAGCTACTTAAATTGACAACAAAGTAGGCCTATATGCTATATTCTACATGAATTTTTATGTTGTAGAGTTGTGAATTTATTTTAATAATGGAGAAATTGAGCAGCCTTGCTTTGTTGTCTACAGTAGTAGCTCAACCCTCATCTTACTTTGAAGCTCCCAGCTCCCAGAAGTGACGTCAACGAAGCTTTAGCAGCAGAAAAGCTATCAGGCTTGTGTTGATGATAATAATAATCTCCTGGACTATGTACAAACTTCCAAATGCATCGTTTTGTGAGTACAGACCATATTTGTACTACTGTAGAAGTTTGGTTTCATGACATGTGATTTTAGTGTGGTAATTTTGGAGATACTGCCAGGGTCCGTTAGCGCTTGTACTAAGCTATTCGGGATAACTCAGTAACTCAGCTGATGTTCAGCCAATATCGGAAAAACTTCGGGTGTGCTACTTGGCTGGATGTCACGGTTCAAATGACCCTAGGGTGAATCTACTCCGAAACACTTTCTAAGGCTGCATTGAACGGTAACGTTGTGTCCGCTGCCATGTTGGATTAACACTCTACAAGCTTCGGTGTAGCATAGACGTCGTCATCGTCTTGCTGCCCCCCCGTTCTGTGATTGGTTCCCAAACTCTGGCAAAAATAAGGGCGGTGGTTTCCAGGCTGACTTTGCAGTGAGAATGAAATCGAGCGCAAAGCAGCATGGGAATTCCCAGGCTACTAAGACCTGTGAAAAAGAAGAAAATGGCAGGATCGTTTTACACCGTCTTCAGCTGCAGATTAGTACAAATTTGATGCTCCATTAAGTATTTCCTGCAGCACGACGCCACATTTAGGCTAGCTCTACTTATAGAGACGTGATTCTAAATGTGGAATAAGAGACTTTGGTAGCCTGACATCACAGCATGAGCTCCTCAGCGACACCATGCCGAACTCAAATAGGCAGAATAGGTGAGGTGCTCGCTGGCAGTGGGAGTGCAAAAGAAATGGCTTCAGATATAATCTGCACCTGAAGAGGAGGGGAAAATGGCTGTAAACCCAACCTATGGAGGAGGTTCGAGTATGACGAGGGTAGGCCTGTCACGATATCCAATAAGTCAATAAATCGTCCGATAACTTTTTCCAAGCACGATCACTTTTCTGGCCACGATAAGTCTATTTAAAAAAAAAAAAATCTTTGTTTCCTCGCCACTCCCGCTGTTAGAAAGCCCATGTTGTTTGGTTGTTTCCAGTTAAATACCATTCATTTATATTGTGTTTTTCGGTGAGTTTTCATACGTCCAACCCTCGTGAACGCACTATATACGTTCCGACGTTCCTGAATGTACCGCACCTGTATGTGAGACGATGTCGCTGTAAGTTTCGTTTCTCCTCCCGATGCAGCAGTGAACAGCTTGTAATTTTCCCTTTACTGTTTTCACCTAACATTCGCCTGTACATCCTGGGTTTATTGTGTGTAAATGCCAGAAGGTGAGTTTATAAGGTTTCACTGTCTAATTTGAATGCTACGTTGTGTTAATGTATTGTTTACCTGTGAATACAGCTAATGCTAATCCATGCTGCCGTTCAGCTAATAAGCTAACTCACACTGTGTTACTGTGATCCTTGTGTGAGGTGATTGTTAACAATATATAAGTCTTATATTGTATATGATTGATGATTACGGTTCTTTATATTTCGGAGTTATATTGTTATGTACATTATGTATGGTGTTTCCATCCTGATTGTTATTTGTATCTTTATAGAACCACCGCCAAATAAATCCACCACAAACAGGACATCTGTATCCGCTGTATCCGAAAGAAATTCTTCATTGTTATTTTAATAAAATCACATTTGATATTTAAAAGGGTGTATTAAATTGTTTGAAAGTCGCGAAATTCAATATTATCGATTATCGCAATAATTTCTTGGCCAATTTATCGTGACAGCCCTAGACGAGGGTAGACGTAGCAGCTCTACTGTAACACAAAGCCATATTGTCAGGTCCCCGAGGCCAGTCTGGTACACTCTCACACAAACACACCCACACTGTGTGCGCCTGCAGCAAGTAAATTATACAGGTAAAAAAATTAATCCTCAGATAAATTTAGAAAAAAGGGAAGGAAAAAAAAAAAAAATCACTTTTAATGGAAGTTTTTTTGTCTTTCACAATCAAGCTTTTAGTCTGATAGCAGAGAGATGATGATCTTCCTGAACACAACTGAATGGAATACACTCACCGGTATAAATATATTTGTGTGAATGTGTTCACCCGGGTTGAATACATTCACTCAGATGTACTCACTCACACACACACACGCAGAGAGAGAAACAAACACACACGCGTGTCAGTTTTACCAGACAAAAATATATAGATATATTTAGAATTTTTACAATAAGCTTGAATCATGAAAAGTACACAGAGGAGTGCGCACACATACAGTTAAAACACTGGATTTTTCACTCCTCAGACGAGTCCTTTTTTTTTTTGTACCCTGGTCAGTGTAAAACTTTAAGTAATGTTAACTTTTGTTTTTCACAAATGTGCAAATAAGTCAAATTCGGAATCCTTCAGCACTTTAGTTTAGGATCCACAGGAGCTCCCGTTCCACCTCCTGCCCCCTCAAGTTAAATACAACACAGATCAGCCTTTCATTTTCAAGTAAAGTGCTCCTCCAGCAAAAACCACACGGCATGAGATCAGTCTCGTATCGTTTCACCACCGGTTAGAAAAATAAGAATAAAAACACAAACCAACAGTCAAATGGATGAAAAATGAAGAAAGACTTTCTGAAGAGAAAAAAAGAAAAGCTAAAGCCAACAGTCAAGAGGCTGTTTGTGGAGAGATGACAGTCACGTAATTCCCACAGGAAGTCATACAAACTCCAGCTTGCCGTGGCCACTGTACATCCCCCAGTGCACCAGAGACAGGATCTTGTCGCCGCCCAGGTCGGCCTGCCTCATCTTGTCGCAGGTCAGACAGCAATTCTCGTGGCCCGTTACAGGCACCATGCACTCCAGGTCCAGCTTGGCCAGGTGTCCTTTCTTGGTGTGGTGGCCATGGAAGCTGTAGTGGAGCCGCGACAGCATCTGTTGTCGCTGGTCCTGCAGCCGCTTGTTTTCACTGCGCAGCATTCGCAACGCCAGCATGATGAGCAGCACCAGAATGAGGCCGCCAGCGATGGGCACGGCGATCACAGCTGCCCTGAACCACACCTCCTTGGCTGACGCCAGCTCCTGAACCCGGGTCACCAAATTCCTGTTGTTGCTCTCGGGCTGGTAACGGCCGTCTACACAAACGCACAAAATGATCACAAAATCCAGTTAATGCATGCCAGTTTCCTCAATGCAGCTATATACACATTAATGTGCCCGATGAGAAACCAAACGATTGTCTTTTCACACAAAAACCGCCGTTTGCTTTTTCGTGAGAAGCTAATTAATCCCATGCCAGCAAAGGAACCGCAGAGAGGGAAATACAACAAACGAGAGAGAAGGTAAGAGGCAAGCAGAGGCAAAAATAACTGTCAGCTTGCCCCAACTAAGAGCCGGATATTAATTTGAGCTAATTAACTGGAGTCTGCTCTGCTTAGGGTCACAACAGAAAAAACCCTCAGAAGAGCTGCTCCTCCACCGTCTTTCTACTGACCTTTCCCAGAAAAAAAAAAAAAAAGTATTTTCAGCCAATGAGCACGGCATTCGTTCTATGTGGCACATTCTTACTCGGGGTGGAAATGAAATGGTACACACGTACTATACGAAAAGAATATTTCTGATATCTTCCCAAGTGCTTAAAAGGTAAACTAGCTCCTCCCTGGCTGCCGCAAAGCTGGAGCCAATTAAGAGTCAAATTGAAAGCCTGTTTGGCTGTAAAACATAAAAAGCACAAGAGGAGGCAAAGGGTTTCCTATACGTCCATAGGCCATGACGGGAAAGAGGAAAACATTGAGTGTTTGCTGAGGACGAATCAAAATTCCTCCAGAGATTCCAATTTTTTTTTTTTTAAAAGTCTGGCAAAAAAATCTGTGGAAAATCTATAGAAATCCAATCCCAAATCATTTTTAGAGAAAAGAAAGTACCTGTTGAGTCCCTCGTGTGCGCCAGGTCATGCAGGCCTCTGTAGTTGCACATGTCATCATGGCAGCACTCCAGTGTAAAGGCCCCAGTCAGGACGTCTGCCGCCCTTTGGCTGCTGCTGCCGCAGATGTCTGCAGCATTGGCGATGGGGTCTAAACAGCCGTGGGTGAGGGGAGAGTTTGCATTGTGTGGGTCCAGGACCTTGGTGAAGCAGGCGTTCAGTTCGGACTTGCACATGTATCCAGTGGCCACGCAGTGCGGCGCGTCACAGTAACACCTTATTTCTCCTGGAGAAAAAGGGGGGAAAAGGCTCCGTTAGAAAACACGTTAACATTACAAGTCCTCAGAAGTGTTGCTACCGCTTTAGAAAAAACAGAATTTAGCCTTTACATTGCTAACAATAAGTCTGACAGGGGTGTACAGACCATCAAGCATTAATATGGGGTTTCACTGGGTCACCTGTATCAGAATAATGGTATGACCCAGCTCGAGAAGGAACAGTGCCTTCTAAGACATCATCCGATATTCCGGTTTTTCTGCACCAACTACTGCATCAGAGCTCTGGAGGAAACGCTTCTTTTTGTCTGCATTGTAGTACGGGAACTCTGAAGCTTATAATTAGTGGTCGTTTGCCAATGTCAATTTCTTTCAACCCAAATAGAAACACGTAACAAGAGGGGTGGGGGCGCCGTGCAGAATCTTCTCTGCCCCAGCTTGCATGCAAAGCCTTACTTGTGGTCAGGGCTGCCGAGGACAGGGGTGTGGTGGGAGGGGGTAGCAGGACGCTCTGAGGTCCCATCTAAAGAGCTTCCAGCAATCTTATCATTACAACAGCCTGCTTCCCACTCATTACTTCCTCAACAGTCTCTTCTTGTTTTTTCTAACATGTCTGTGTAGGACACATCTTAGGAGCTTTAGCCAACTTATAATGGTCTTCTTTTCCTGTGAGGCCACTGTGACCAATTTACAGGACAACCGATCTGAATGTTTATCTACACAGTTAAAAAGATACTGTCAGATTTCTGTGGGGTCAAGTGGCAAAACTACTTAAAAACTAAAGAAACCAACAACTCCGAGTCTTTCTTTGCGATCCCACGAGTTACACTCAGGAGCTGGGTTAGTGTTCCTGCAGTTAGAGCTTGTTAAAAAAAAAATCGTAGTAGTTTCTATGTGAATGTGCCAAATTGCAGTGCAGGGCCGCATTCATCAGATCAGTGTTTTCCCTGTGAATGATTGGAGCAGCAGGGCTCAGGCAGGTCATTTGGAGAATATTTCATTAGAAAGGAGAGGCCCCTTTGTGGGCTAGAGGGCTGGAGAGGGGGAGGGGGTGAGGACGACACAGGGCCGAGCACCGAGGCTTTATAGCCCTGCTCAGTCTGGGACGAATGTTAGCTTCAAAACACGTTTTTTTTTTTGTTTGTTTTTTTAAAGGTTGGTATCCAAGAGCTGTAATGCACGCGTCATTGTAGAGAAATAACAATAAATGAGAAATATGCTTCAAGCAGCATATTGATATGACATATACTGATAAAGAAAAACACAGCTGACTAAATCTTTCTCGGAGGGTTATTTTTGTCGTTTGTTAATTTTGTAATTATTTGCTTTGGGACTGGAAAAGATATCACAGCCGTCCTGTATAGTTCAAACTAATTAAACGAACCAAATCCGCTTTTACACCTCGATGCAACGTCCATGTCTCGAGGTGATGTCCGCTAAAACACCAGCGCGCGACTCCCGAGACTCGAAGGTCTCGAGCAGTTCCCGGCTCGAGTTTGTTTTGTCACTTCCAAACACTGTTTTTTTTTCTCCCTCACCACCCCTCCACTTCAGAGAAGCTAATAAATATGTCCCGTCAGCGGAGCAAAGTCTAAACGTACCTTTAGTCAGAAGAACGGCCATGGCACACAGTTCCAGTTGTAGCCAGATGGAAATGAAACTTGACTGGCGATCCATTTACACCAAATGACGGCACGAGAAAAGGTCTTATATCCAGTAGCATGAGCAGCGGAGAGCGCCGACCAGAGAATCGCGAGAGAAAAAGGTTTTCATGGAGCTACGATGAAAAACGAGGCATTCCTGCTCTGAAACACGACAGCTCGCACGGCTGACGGGGATATTTCTCCGAAGAGCCTCCTCTCCCGCATGGAGACGGAGAAGTCAGCAGACGTGTTTTAGAAGACGGTCCGACATTACCGAGGCACGCAAAACAGTGTTCTTCAGGCCCAAAAGAAGAAGAAGAGGAAGAAAAAAAGAGGGGCGTACGAATATACTCCTTGAAAAAAATAGCTGAATATGATTTTAAGTTATCGCCGACGGTCCTCCTCTACCTCTATGCGGGCGGTCGCGCTGTAGCATCCGTTTGTATTCCTGAGGGGGAACAGCGGGGAAAAAAAAGCCGAGCAACTTCACAGAGTCCAAAACTGCACACAAACTTTGGACAGGCACGATTTAACAGATGAAATAACCGAGTTCCAGCAGAGCTACGCCTACTCTTATCTGATTGGATGGCCACCAAGGGAGAAGTTGGTAGATTTGTTCAAACATCCGGTAGTTTCTTTCAAAATAAGACGAGTCAGCGTTGTCTATCGTCTGTTACTGTATGAGGGTGGAGAATTTAAAAACACCCGAAAGTGGAATAAATATACATATATATTTATATATATGTATATTTACATGACTTATTCCTAATATGTGTATATGGGCAGTTCTATTTGAAAATATAAGATGAAGCTCTTTTCTCTAAACGTTTCAGTTATTACGCACATCATTGTGTCGGAACGTAATCGCTGACTACTGACGAATTTAAAACTTTTATTTCTCCGTCAAAACCCAATCCAAATGATCGAAATTCCAGTCTTTTTTTTTTGGTCGCCGCTTCCTGTCTTGATCAAGCCAGTCCCATAACTCAGAGAGTTCCTCGTTTCCATAATGCCATGATCCAGATGTCGTTTCAGGTCCGGACGCTTCAGCAGGTTAACAACCAACATACACTTTTCTCTTACAGCGTTGCCTGACAACGATGCTGTAGAAGTTGGACATATAACCTTGTGAACGTGATTGGTAGTATTTTACCGTGTGTTCAGACAGATTTTACCGCTTTATTTACATATAGCCAATAAACATGTTTATATACTAAACGTGAAGAAAAACATTTTTTTTTATAAAATCTCCAAAGACAATCCATCCCAGGGCGCTGACGCCTCTCCATGTTTGAATTAAATGAACGGCTTGTTTACGTAACTGCGACATGACTTCGGGTCCGTTTGCCCAGCAGCAGCAGCAGCTACCTGCAGGGGAAGTTCTGGCAGCCAAGGTGACGCCGTGCCGCTGACGCCTGCCTCCAGGCTACCAGACTGCTGCTGCTGCGAGGAGGAGCGGACAGCCTCTCAGAAGAAATTAGCTATCCAAAGACGCCCATGGCGCCACCGAGGCGACACACGCAAACGCACGCGCTGGGCCGGCAATGCAAAACATAGGTGCATCCCCTGGCTGGGATTGGAGGTCATGGGGGGAAGGTCCGGTCTGCAAGCCCAGAGCAGAGCTCCATGCCTGAGAAATGAAACATAAGTAGGACTTTATTATAGCCCTAAGACAACAGGATGAGGATCCTGCCTCAGGGAGTGCAGGAGACTACACTGCAATTACCACAATTATGTGCAATTCCACAGAGGCGCCAGTCCACGGCTGGTGTTCCTTCGCTTTACCTACGCAGGGGCGTTTGGGAAATGGGCGAAGGGAGACAGACTGTGGTTCAAAATGCTGGATCACCTCATTGTCAGGCCTTTTGGAAAGCAGCTGTTGTGATAGTTTCTGGTTGTCCCGATACTGCGCGTCACTGTCTGAGAGCTCCACCGTGCTCATCTTAGCATTAAACGATCAACTCGTCTGCGTCAGACACCACATGTTTACATTGTCATTTTCACTTTTATCATTTCTCTTAATGGACTGTGAGAAGCGCAGCGACCGCTTAAAACACGTATGTGTTGATAGCTAAATAGTACCATCTAGTGGTCAAAGCTTACAATGACACCCCCCACCTCCCTTATTCCATCAAAATGTTCTGTGGCTTTTGACCTGATATTTTGGTATGAAGGAGATTCAGCTGAGCCAGAGAGTAAAGGGGGTTTCCAAAGTGTAGGAGCTGCTCAGTGGGATCAAAGCCGCAGAGAGCATTAAAAGAACAAACTTACCTGCTGGTTTGGATTGTGCTTCACATTCATTTTACATTTTTCTCATTTTTTATAATTTTCTGAATTGAAATTTGTTTGCCTCTGCTGTTAGACCCTCTGTCTGGTGTTAAAATTGGCTTTGTTCTTAGACATTATAAGTGAAATAGTCTCTGTACTCTGTACTTTTCCATGCAGGAATGGGAAGACAAAACAATTGGGAAAGCCTGGGAAAGCAAGGGCAGATTCACACACACACACACACACACATTGTTTGGCTGATCCAGAGAATATGACGAAGCATGTTGAACCTACTCATGTCCAATCATACTCGGTCGAGTGTAAGTCCAACCTATGAGGCTATAAATGCAAATGATACCCGGAAATCGAGGCTCAGTCTGACGGATTTCCTGCGGGAGCTCTGTTCCACTGAGCCCAGCGCTGATATGCTTTGACATGTGACTACCAATGAACACTTTATTTAACTTGAGATTCCTCCGTCTTGTTCTTGAGCTGCCATTTGAAAGAATCGATCTAACAAATCTCAAGTGGCTAAACAGCCACATTTCACCCACATCTACCACGGGACGCTTGGAGCACACGTTGAATCTGTCTCCAGGCAAAGGCATAGTTAACTCTCATAACTCCCTTTGGTAACATCGGGGATATCTCCGTTTCGATGTTGTTCCTGGTTGGCACTTATTTGATAAAGATTTGTGTATGTTGAACATTGTTTTTGGGATCATTGTCTCGGATTTCGCGAGCTAAGTAAGGAGACCCTTGTCGTATGCAAACTTTATGTGTGAGGTGAACTTTTTCCAAGGGAAACGCATCTTAAGAGCCTCCTGTAAGAACACCAAGTGTGTCTTTTCCTGCTGAGAGAACAAGCTTCAGCACGGTGGGGTGGGGGCTCGTGCGACATACTTGACGAGTTGCCCTTTCTTGGGGCCTGATCACACCCTCCATGTTGCGTCTGCTTTCACACATTAGGAGACACTGGTAGGTGTGACCTGTTACAGACGAGACAGACTTTGCTTAACAAAGGACCCCCTGCGGCTGTGGCAACGACTGCTCGGTTGCTGCTGAGATGGCAGGAGGGAGAACTTTGACGATCTAAACCCGAGAGTCCCTGAAAGCTGCCAAGCAGGGCAGACAGCCCCCCCCCCCAGTCCTCCTCTTGTGCTTCCTCTTCCTCCCTTTGATGTGAGCCATATCAATGTCAGTGAAGAAGCCAGGAGACAGGCAGGCTGACTCCAGCCTCCGTGATTCTCTCGTCAACTTAATGGAGCAAATATTCAGTGCATCTGAGCGACTTCTGTGTACATATGCAGCGCCTACAGCTGCTTTGATGTTCCAGATTGGGTTAAAGGCTCTGCATTTCTAAAGCAATCAGGGAGTTTTCCTTTATCAGGATTACACTGAGAGAGGAAACTAATTGTATCCTCCTTCATCTTTATTTAGGAGCAAATTCAGCCGCACTGTTTCCTCTCATTTTCACGGAGAAGCACCGTAGAGAACCTGTGCTTGCTCATAAACCTCAGCTTCTCTGATGCCGTTTACACTTTCACGGCCTCGTGCTTGAGTAAGCAGGATTCAATGCAGTTTTTATTTTCCTTTCATATATGACAGGAAGCCCTACGAGAGCGCTTCAGACACGCCGTAGCTCCTCTGGAAGTGATGAACAAAGAAGCGTTTCTTAAAGTACAGCCTGCTGAGGCTGATTAAGCAGTTCGGGATCACCGTCATTGCCATGTTTTAAGTTTAGTTTAAAACTTAAAAGGATTTCCCACTGCGTGCAGTCTTCACCTCAGGGATGCTTTCAACTGGAAGGTGAAACTGGTATTTGTGTAAAATACACTGCATTTGGATCAAGAGCTTACATAACCTTATTATTTTCTTTTCATTTTTACCATGACCATGATCTACAAGCATAACTTCTCACCCCGCTGCGGCCCACTATGGAACAATGAGGACATGCTTTACTGAAATAAGTCCCCAGTCTTTTTTTTTTTTTAATTCAAGTTTTTATTGAACTTTTCCTAGGCTTGGTACATGGCAAATTAAACACGTTTCTTTATACAGGAACAAGTAGTATATGAGTAAGAATTGATTCTAATAACCGACTTCGCACATATTTGTCTCAAAAATAGGGAGCTGATACAAAGACAAGGTGCGTACATAATGATATCTGACTGCCGAGGCATACAGTATTACAGGATCCCACTTGGGGAAAGCACAACAAAATAAAGAAAACCAGAGTCCTAGTGGGGTCATAGTTCCAAAACCTGCCCCAGGGGGTCACCCCCTCATCCCTATCACCACTCAATCTACTAAGCATACATTCATGGGATGCAGTTTCAGTCATTGAACACACCCATTCTATGCCTTCCAATGTCTTAAGATGACTCCACAAGCTGTTGTTGTACTCACTGAGATTACAGAGAAATGACATTTGGTTATATTGGGTAATTGAGACTTGTCCCCCAGTAGACAGAGCTCTGGACTTAGGGGAATCTCTGCTCCAAGCCAGTTACTCCCCATATTTAGAATCTGAGTCCAGAAAGGTCTAATCAAGACACATTCCCACATACAATGAACAAAGGTACCAATTTCCTCCTTACATTTCCAACACAAGTCATCACCCGATAGTTTCATCCTGTACCATCTGGATGGTGTGTAATAGTATTCATGTAATACATTATATTGTGTAAGTTTACCCCTTGCCTCTCTCACATATTTTTATACACATATTTCATATATATATATATATATATATATATATATATATATATTAAATTTATTTAGTCATTTATTATTAGTTAGTAGTAGTATTTTTATTAGACTTGGTATTATTATTGTTGTTGTTAATATACAATCATTGTAAATATTAATAATAATTTTTTGAGCTACTTGACTAATTTGAATTTCCCCCATTGGGGGATGAATAAAGTATTTTTCTATTCTATTTCCATTCTATTCTATAATTACCACAATCAGCCACAATTACTGCCCATCTATCACAATCAATCTCTCCACCAAGGTCCCTCTGCCAGATCATCTTTAACTGGTCATAGTCAGTTGCGAGAGAGGAAATAGCCATTTTATAAAATTGTGAGGCTTCGTTTTCTAAGTGGATGTTTCATATAATCATTATATAATCATATCATCAGTAATATTGTATGGCTTCGAGGTAATGCAACTCCTCATTTGCAAAAAATTCCAAAACTTATCTTTTCCCACCAAATCAAATTTCTGAAACAGCTTATCATATGGCAAAAACACTCCATCTTCAAATAGATCATTAATGGTGCTTAAACCTCTGACGTGCCACTGTTTCCAATACACTGGTTTCTTCCCAATGCATACATCAGGATTCTCCCACAATGATGAATATCTGTGTGGAGTATGTGTAAGTTTAAACATTTGATGTACTTTACTCCAGACATCCCTTGAATGTAGAGGTATTGGATTTGTAACGTTAGACCTTCTTTGTGATAACACTTCCATAGGTTGGAAAGGCGAGCATATCTCCTTTTCTACCTTCATCCAAGCTGTTTCATCCTCTGCAGCCTGCCAGTATCTTGCTATTTTAGCCATTTCAAAAGCTAAATAATGCAATCTAAGATCTGGCAGGCCCAGCCCTCCTTTCTCTTTATGTGCACATAACTTTCTCAATTTAATTCGTGGTCTTTTCCCAACCCATAGGAAACATTTTATAATATCATCCAGTTGTATAAAGATGGTATGGTATATTAATTGGTAACATCATTGCCACATAACTGAATTGTGGGGCAATTATCATTCTTATAACATTGATTTTTCCCCACAATGTCAATTTTAGTTTTCCCCACTTATCAAGGTTTATTTTCATCTTTTGAAGTAAAGGGTTAAAGTTTAGTGCCACTATGTCATCTATATCCTCATGAAGTTTGATGCCAAGCTACTTCGTTCCCTGTCGTACCCATCTAAAATTAAACTTCTCCACCATAGATGAAATACACGAATTGGAGAGAGGCATTGCCTCAAAATTTGCTCCAGTTGATGGAGTAGCCTGAAAATTTTGAAAAAGACTGGATGGTGTCCATCAGATGTGGCAGCGAAGTCAGAGGTTCAGATATTACTGCCAACATGTCGTCAGCATATAATAGTAATTTCTGTTCATTGTCTCCTTCCCTTACACCTCTTATTCCAGGGTGTGCTCTAACAGACACTGCTAAAATCTCTAAAAAGATGATAAACAGCAATGGGCTCAATGAACATCCCTGTCTAGTTCCCCGAGATTATTCCATTGGTCATCACTGCCGCCTTGTGTTCTTTATACAGCATTTTTATCCATTTAATGAAGTGGGAGTTGAAACCAAAATGAGATTTTGTGGAGAACAGAAATTGCCACTCCACCCTATCAAAGGCCTTTTCTGCGTCTAGGGCAGGGATGTCCAAAGTCGGTCCTCGAGGGCTGCTATCCTGTAGGTTTTAGGTGTTGCCTTGCTTCAACACACCCGATTCAGATCAAGGCATCATTAGCATGCTTGTTTCACTCAGCCACATTAGGTGTAGCAAGAGTCTAACATTATCAGTTGAAGTACTATTTTTCATGAAACCAACCTGACTGGAATGAATGATGCTTGGTAAAACCAATTGTAAACGATTTGTAAAAGATTTTAGTAAGAATCTTACAATCAACATGGAGCAGGCTGATGGGTCTGAAATTGGAGGGATCTGCTGCGTCTTTACCTGTTTTGGGAATTAGTGAGATTACCGCTTCATTAAAAGTTGGAGCTACACGACCCTTATCAAATATCTCTTGATACACCCTCTGTAAAAGTGGTATGAGAATATCTGCAAAGGTTTTATGATATTCCACTGGGAGCCCATCATAACCTGGGGACTTTCCATCTTCCATTGAAGAAATTGCCTTCCTTATTTCGTCCTCGGTTATAGGCAAGTCCCCCGTCTTTAAAAAATGGTTGGAGAAGAACATTTACCGGGTCTATCAACTTTTAATCAACATTTCTTAAAGTACCAAATAATCAGTAATACACCATCGTCTTTGGCGATCTGGGGCGCGTGTGCTTTTCATCAGTGTCCGCTCGTGATGCTTTTCCCTTTGATGTAATGACACCACAAGTATAATTCATGAGAAGGGTGAGAACAACTGCAGGATGTGTGTGATTTTTCAGGCTGAAATGCTCACTGCATCACAAGGAATAGACGTGTTAATAACTCACGTTGGAGTAACATCTGGACTCTGCCGCATCGAATCCTCTCAGAAAACAGTTGCTTTGGGCTCCCACTTTGATACGTCCCTTTAGCAACTGCATCTTTTGATTTTTTCCAAACCCTTTTGTCATTGATATAATTGAATTTGGCGATTTGTGCAAAGGTTTGCTCCTGTATGTTGTACGTGATCGTCCATCAGCATCCTCCGACTCAGACAGCCCTTTTTTTACAGCCAATTCAACTTGAAGAAACGAGGGGATGCGTAATTGTTTCATCACCGTCGGGCTATGGTACAACCCATCTGTAATCTGAGATGCTAATGGTTATGATTACAGGATATGATGCTCAACAATGAATGGGGTTATTAAATCATTCAAAACAAAACCGGTCGGACTGAAACACTTTTTCTGTGTGTGCCAGTTACCAACACAAGGTATCCAAATCCAGAAGTAAACACACAAACTGCTGAAGAACATGGCGAACATTCCAACTTCTCTTTTGTCAGCCTTCCAATCCAAGCTTTTCTAGCGAGTCAAGTGTCAGTGTACATGCACTCTGAACAGCAAGTTATCAAATTAGTATTGAATCATTCGTAGTCTGCCCAGTGATGACAACATTTTATGTGAGAGGAGTCCCAAAACTGTCGCACCCATACCTTTGAAAATGTAGAAAAAGAAGGAAAACATCTTTGACCCGATGTCAGAGGACGCTGTGCAGTAAATATGAAGGACCAGCAGGGGTCGGTGTACGGAACAACTTCACTCTAAAGTACACAGAGCTGCACATGAATGAATTGAAAAGTAACTGGGAGAGATATCAGTGGTACGGTTTGCCATAATCTATTCTACACTACTCACAAAAAGTTATCGATATTTTTGGCTTTCGGATGAAATTGATGGAAAATATAAAAAGTTCATGCTACAGTGATATTATATCATGAAAGTAGAAGCACGCACTGGTGATTTCCTCATTTTAAACAATTTATTGAAACAAAAGCCAGCAACAGATGTGGGTACACCACAACAACAAAAAATGTCAATGTCTCAATAACTTGTCATGTGCCCTTGAGCATCAATTACAGCTTGACAAGGACTTCTGATGCTGTTCACACGTCGACTTATTGTCTGCTGAGGCACGAAGGGTGGCCCCTCAGGTCATTGAGGTTCTGGGGTACAGAATTACGAGCCTCTACACGGCGACTCAGCTGATCCCATAGAAAAACTACGGGATCAAAGTGGCCACATCCGTCTGAGAACATCCTGAATGAAGCCTCACAATGATGAGGTACTGTTGATCAATTGTGAGCTGTCGTCTTGGGGCCATGATGTCAAAATGTTGAACTGGTTCAATTCTAACTGAACCAGGAAATTTATCGGTCAATTCATGGATCAAACACCTGTTGTGAATTTTGCCATTAAGCTCCTCGTTAGAGAACAGCAACTTGTGCAAAAAGTACTGACACATTGAACAGTTGGACATGTCACATTAAGTTCACCTGTAAAGGTTAGAATGCATTTTAGGTTCATCCTGAGATTTCACCCGAAAGCTGAATATCCCTAACTTTTTGTTAGAGTCTGTTCAGTTAACAACCTGGACTTATTTTTTTAATCATTACTACCCCCCCCCCCAAAACGAGTTTCACAAGACAGGACACGAGAGCTTCAAGGCACAATCAAAAATGCAAGAAAAACAGTGCCCTGGAGAGGCATATTTTATTTCATTTGTCAATATACTTCAGGAACCAATATACAAAGCAATGACGTGGTCACTTTACTGAATGTGTCGTGAAGTTCAGTTCAATAGATAGAATGAATTTTTTTGTGGGGGGGGGCGGTAAACAGGCTTTTGCTGCTGATGACCCTGCTGTTCAACAGTGGGAAACAACAAATGAGGGCGAGGGATGGGATGTGCTCCAGCGACCGTGGGTGACGTGCTTGTTGAAGTTCAGACGGAATCAAAGAAACGTGGGGCCTGCAGGTGAGTGCAGGTTAAGACTTTCAACAAGGCACTAGCATATAAACCAAATCTCTAACACTCCAATAAAATAACCAGTGCTCGCTTTAGTTTAACATGTTTATTACAATACATACATTTCACATTTGAACTTTGACCCCTTCTAGCCCTGCGCAGACTAAGGAGGTGCTCCGCGTACACCCGACCTGCTGTAGCTTTACCACCGCTCCTATACCGATGAAAATGTGTCGATCGGCACTGACAATGACCGTTTTGTCTCTAATAAATAAAACCTTTTTATACCGTGGCTCTCTCTTAACACTCCAGTTACTTTTAGTGTTTGTACAAAGGAATGAAACAAAGGTACCGCCTCAGCTTGAAAAGTCAAGGAGGGAAAAAGAGGAAGAAGAAGGGAAGACCAACAAAAAAGCCCACAGAGGGTGGGGTCTCTCAGGGCCGGGCTCAGGCCAGGGGGGGGGGTAGTGGGAATGGTCCAAAGCAGCAAGCCATCACACCCCATGTTCTTCATAATTTTATTAACACTCACTCCACCAACCACCAGGCACTGTGCCCCCCCCCCACCCACCTCCAGAATGGGTAATGCAGGGCCACCAGCAAAGAGATCACTGAACCATTGTGAGCAGTTATGACAGATCTGCACAGAGGGGGGTGTTTGCCAAGCCTGTGCACATGTTACAGTTCACTTTGAGAGGGTGGAGGGAAGAGAATCTAGACAAGATGATCAGTTTACCAAGATCTGAAAAGAAGCACAAACTACACTGACACCAGTGTGTTCCGCATTATGGGGGTTGTGTGTAAATAAACAGCTTCACACATCCTCCTCCGGTTACATGCAGGTCACATGAACACACGGACGCAATGGTTCAATGATCTATGAATTGACAAATTAAGCTTTAAGTCTGCAGATGAGTTAACATGAAGGACAGGCTAGCCAATGACTGTAGCCGCCGAGGCATTGATTAATCTGGATGTCAAAAGCTTTGATAGGCATGGCTTTCCATGGCTTCAATCTACAAAACATATTTACAACATAGATAATAACATCTACAAGAAATCTACATTTTCTTCCCCACCGTGAGTGTTTACAAAACAGAGTGTTGTAAATGCACCCCTACCCCTCCTAAACCAACAGCTCCTCATGTCTCCCTCTTGAGTGCCCCCAGTCCACCGATCCAAAGCCAACCTGACTTCAACCTGTGTGTGTGTGTGTATTTGTTAGGACCGGGTACAAGAGGAACTGAACAACTGCTCTCTTCCCAGATTCCAACTATGTGCAATGGGTCCCCCTGCCACCTCTTTCCCACCCCAACCTTAAGTTTTCAAACCATGAAGGAATTCTGATTCTTCAACTTTTCAAGTTCTTTGATTTGCTGTCTCAAAAACAATATCCTGAAAGAAAGAAAACAAGAAAGAAAACAAGAATTACTGGCAAGGAAGTCTGAAACGCACAACGGGGCAACTCTGGGAATAAAAGGGTGTTCGTACCTCTGCTCGCGCAGCGTTGCTTGTATTTCACAGACTCTGACCAAAGACCGCAGATTTTTTAGCTCGGTGCAGTTCTCAGACATGCAGATACTGCCCATGGTGTGAGCCTCTTCACGCAGTCTTGACGCCTTTGAGAGATTTCAAACAAAACCTCCATTCAGACCATGCTGCAACGAGTAACCAGCTGTTGCGAGGAAATCTATTTGGCGAGTACTGACCTGTTTCTCTGCGTGTTCAGCGGGCCATCCCTGCACGTGTTTGATAAGGTTCTCATTGAAGTGTGCGGCGAGCGTGGGGGTGAAGGAGCAGGAGGGCCGGGCTGCCGAGGCCGTCGGAGGAGCGGAGGCAGAGCTGGGGGCGTTGCTGCTGCTGCTGCTGCTGCTGCTGGAGGCGACATGGTTGGGACCAGGGGAGGGACTCCGCTGACTGCTGAATTTAAGAAAGGTCAGGGAAACTTAAGTAACAAGCCTTTGGTGGGAAGCACGCCACTGAGCTACAGGCAGCTGTGACTAAGTGCTGAGAGTAGTGGGGTAGTCAAAAAAGAAAATAAAATATTGGTATGTAGATATTCATTTCTAACCATATTGATATGCAGTTGACAACTTCACGCATCTCCAGTGTAGACAGACAGACGTACAACCCCTCCCCTCACCAACAACTGATCACTACTTGATGTTAAAATAAAATAACCTAACATTGTTTTTGTTGTTTCAGGATGGAGCAAGAATCTATGGCTGTGTTCGAAACCGCATACTTCTCCTACTACTCCCACTACTCATACTAACTTTTTGAGTTAGTAAGCGAGTTTGAGTAATGAGAAGTTCCCGGATGCATACTAGATTCGCTGAAATGTTGGGTATGCATCATGAGGTTACTACTCATACTACCAGAGATGCAACGTAACGTGATGTCACCGATCATCATTTCCTGTCAAAACGGCAGTTTCAAGCTAGCTATAACGAGGGTAGGTTCCCTTCCTGTTTTCAAAACAAAAGCAGCAATTGTATCGTAATGGCTTTCCCTATGATAAAAGGCAACGGGTATTTTATTTTGTGAAAAAAAACAGGAAGTGCGTTGCTCACTGCGGCTAGCTTTAGTAGCGCCGAATTCGTGGGAACAAAATTGTAAATAGCCGGTATTTTGTCATATTTTCAACACGTTGGGGATCTAAAGGACTACTTTCTCGCCTGAAAATGTTTCAAATGTTGCTAAAGTTTACAGAGTTTAGAGCTTAAGAGAAATCAGCTTCAGGCCGGCTGATTTCGGCTCGGGCAGGAGCGAGATGTATTGTGGGTAAACGCTCTGCATACTGTCTGATCGATGAGTATGCAGAATTGAAGTATGCAGTTTGCAAGTATGTAGTATGTGGTGTGGCACACAGCCAAAGTCTCTATAGTCTCATAGTGTCTACGTGAGTTAGAGACTGGAGAGCCTGTCTCTTCATGACAACACTAGTTGGGGACAATTTAGGCTGCACTGATCATCTACCTGCATCTGTTCAGTAAGCAGCCCACTGTCACGGGATCCCCTCCCGCTTTGCTCACTTCTTTCACCTAGGGCTGGGCGATATATCGATATTTAAGATATTTCGATAGATTTTTAAATAAGATATGGAATTAGACCATATCGCATATATCGATATAGTTCAAATTTGCGCTGTAATACTTGCTTCAGGCAAGCCGTTGATCAGAGCTCTCTGCACTGCTTCCCTCGCTCCGGCTCCACCCCTCCTTTTTCATGCACAGAGGGGGGAGGGGGAGGGACACTCCGACACTCTTAAACAAACATGGAGAAGGCAACAACACCTGCGGAGCGTACGGAGGAGAGCCCCTTGGTTGGTAAAAGAAAAAGCAGTGGCTCAATCATTTGGAGATGGTTCGGATACAAATTGTCAGACGAGCAACAAAACCAAGCTATATGTAGGGAGTGCCATAAGCACATTGCAGCCAGTGCTGGAAGCACTACGAATCTTTTTTTATCACTTAAAAACGTAGCACAAAGTGCAATATGAAGAGTGTGTGAAACTGCGCGCTGCAGCAGCCACAGGCACAAGCCGTCCCCAACCTGACAAAGCTCCAGCCCCAAAACAAAGCTCACTGCAAGCTTCATTTTCCCGCTGTGTGCCTTATGAGAAGAAAAGCGACAAGTGTCCTTTCACATTGCCAAAGACACGGTCCCCTGTTGCAACAGAGGAACAGGTCGGGTTCAAATAGCTAATTAAAAAGCTGGGCCCGAGATACGAGCTTCCCAGTCGCAACTATTTTGCACGAGAAGCACTGCCGCAAATGTATAGTGAAGTCAGACAGAACGTTGCGGACCGGCTCGCTAACGTCCCCCATTTTGCGTTGACCAGCGACATGTGGTCAAGCAGGACGTGCAAAGCTTATATGAGCGTGACAGTTCACTTCATGCAAGACTGGGAGATGAAAACAGCTTGGCAACTGGTTGAGACTGTTCAGAGAAGCTATTAAGTTAACAAAAAGAAACGGGTAATCTCAAGCTGATGTTTAAAAACGTTTTTCTTAAACTGAGCACTTTATTTTGTTATCTCTTTATATATATATAAATGCTGCCCTCAGAAAAAGATTTACCTATTTTATTTTATAGGCTAATTTTATTTAAGATCTTTTTTTTATTTAAATGTGCACCTTACGGAGCTTTGTTATACAGTGTTTATGTTTACATTTTATAGTGAGTTTTCAATAAAACTACTCGTATTTGGCTTTGACTTTGTCTGAGCATTTCATATCACAGCTCTCACTTTGCGGAAAAAAATATTGGGATATATATCGTATATCGATATTCAACCTAAATATATCGAGATATGACTTTTGGTCCATATCGCCCAGCCCTACTTTCACCCAAGGGTTCATTTTTCCAAATTCCATACACGAGTGCCTCCACAACTGCCTGGACTGTTGTCCGACTCAGTTTGTGAGACTGAAGGGTTGTGTCTGAGAAGGTGAGGAGCAGCACAGGAGCTGCTGAACTCTGTGTGACTTCCTTTCCAACTCCTGCCATCTGCAGAAATACCCAGATAACTGATGAGGGGAGATTCAGTGATGGTGGATGTTAGGGGAACCGGGAATAAGCCAAATGCTATGTCCATCCTGGGTAAATAAAGCAGGTTTGCTGGAGAAATTTAAAAGGCACAAATCAGAAAATCAGTCTGCACGAGACTGAAATAACAACACAAATTCAGTATAATCTTTCACGTTGTAAAAGGGGGAGCTGCCATTTCCTACATTTAAGGTGTTTAAGAATAGCCGACTCTGACAGAGGACACAACATGTGTGAAGCTCACTGTAGGTGACGTCCATCAAATAACTGGAACATTGCTGGAGGAGAAAATTATTCTGCTCAGTAAAAACACTACAAGCCTCTTAATTTGTCCTTTATTCCCCCACGGTATCAAAAATGCTATCGAGTATTTTCCTGGGGATCCGTATCAGTTTGGAAAGTCAACCCTGGTAGGTAGAGTGGTTGTCCTCCTCCAGAATATTGGCCGTTTGGCGTCTTTGGCCAAGAGGCCAGAGTTCACATTGTCCCCGATATGGTCATCATTGTGTGGAATTTAAAAAATGTTGCATGTATCTCACACGATGCTCAGAAAATAAAGCACTGTATCAAGTCTGTGTGCACATGGGAGAACTGAGAAACAGAGTAAATCACTTTGTACAACCTAAAACCATTTACCACCTGGTTGTCATTCATCAAAAACACGTCTACAAAGCTACGGTCTTTGGCACTTTGATGTGTTTGATATGTGGCAAAGGAACAACAAGTTAATCTGGAACTTTAGAGGTTCCAAGTGGACAAAGTAGTGGCAGCCACAGTGATGCGTCAGATCAACAGATGCAACAGGCTGCACACCTCCAACCTCTCTGAAAGGGAAACCGTGACTTGCTGTTTGCCAACTGACTTCTAATGAATGCATTAAAGCATATTTGTTACCGTTATATAAAAAGAAATAACTGACACTTTTGTGAATGACGCTTAAACCTACAGATGCAGTAATGAACATCTGAATGGCACACACACAATGAATGGCTACAAAAAGATGGTCAACTCAATGAAGGAGCGACTCGCTTTTCCATTAGCGGCCAGCAGATGGCGCAACAGCATCACACAATAGATGTGTGTGTTTGAAAACTCAATTCAGGAGGTGATGTGAATGGGCAGAAGCAATAAAAAAAAAAAAAACACCAGGCTTTAGCACCAACAACTGGTGCATTCCATCAGGATTTTTAACAGTCATCCGCCCATTATTTCACTGCAGCGGTTTGACTGAATTGTACAACAAAACTCATTGTGAGCTTATACTGACCCTTGGCGTTGGAGGGTGCGTGGGGAGGCCGTGGTGGCATCGTGACTGTGCAGTTTATCGCTTGAGAGGGATTGCTGGGATGTGGGCTGGGAATGAGATGACTGTTTCATTGACGGTGTACTCACCTGAAACACAAATTAGTGACGCTGCATCAACACAAAAAAAGCACTTTCTGTCCATCTCATTAACAATCGTTAGGATTTATTTATTCAAATCAGTGACATCATGAATGCTTCCCTGTTTGTACCCTTTCTTACATTCAAACCATGTGGTTGATATGACAGGAGACTCAAAGCTCCATAAGGCCTCACAATACAGCATGCAAATCTATTGTTACATCTTAGTATGCACATTTAACTTGTGATTTGCAGTGAAATATCTGTATGGCCAGTCAGTTGAATCTCATTCACCTTTTTGCAAAGCCATGACTTTCTCCTTGTTACAGATGTTGCCTGTTTGACAGATTCAACAGGATTCTCACATATGACGAAGCTAAATTAAAGTCTCAGTTTCAAATACCAACAATGATTTGATATTTGTACAGATTGTGCTGATTTTTACTCGCCCCTGAAGGGAATAAGGATCTTAGAGGGGAATCTCTCAACATTCCCCCAGCTGGCTGCTCTATAATCTACAGCTATATGCTTGTTGAGCACAGTGCACGTTGTGTCTTACTTTTGGCTGTGAGATGACGGGCTGCGTGCTGAGCAGGGACTTTAAAGGACCAGCATTAGTCTGCGGTGTGCTGATCCTTGGAGAGACATAAGATCTTGGCGATGAGGCGTCTGATGTTAAAGACATTGGTGACTGATTCGATTGCTGAGCTGCTGGAGAAACAAACAAAAATCTAAGCGAAAAGCGCAACCTTTTTTACTCAAGTACAGCAAAACCGCCTACATAAACACACAGCAGTGCCATTGAAATACTTCTACACAGCTTCATTACATTGGTTGGAGAGTTGGGCAGCCTGAGAGAGGATAGTAGTGATATTGAAGGCTGATGGTCCAGCAGTGAGGATCTTGTGGAGCATCGACTGTAATGAAGCTTGTGTGACAGCAGCGGTGAGAACTACAAAAAGGGAGGAAAAAAAAAAGAGACACTGTTAGACCTGAAGAGATGAGTCTAAAAAGGCTTGTGAGCTCCACCGCAGTGACTCTGGTCTTTAATTCAATCCCCAACTAATAATGACAGAAATAATGTAACACTGTATCAACGCATCTAATTTTTTAATTATCAAATCAAATTTATTTGTATAGCATATTTTATGTACAAAACAATTCAAAGTGCTTTATATAAAATAAAGCATTGCAGCAGGGAGTGGAAGAAGCATTAAAAATACATAAAATAATATAAAGAGAAACAAATAAAATCATTTAAATGAATTTAAAAACAAGCAACAGTCCAGATAAATTAAAAGATATCGTGCAGATATCATGCATAGACACATGAGAAAATAAATGTCTTTAACCTGGATTTAAAAATGTCTACATTTGGTGAAAGTTTAATCTCCACTGGCAGTTTGTTCCACTTGTTTGCAGCATAACAGCTAAATGCTGCTTCTCCATGTTTAGTCTGGACTCTGGACTGGACCAGCTGACCTGAGTCCTTGGATCTAAGAGCTCTGCTGGGTTTATATTCTCTGAACATATCACAGATGTATTTTGGGCCTAAACCGTTCTGGGATTTGTAAACTATCAGCAGGCTTTTAAAATCTATTCTGTGACTGACTGGCAGCCAGTGTAAAGATTTTAAAACTGGTGTGATGCGTTCAGATTAGATAACCATTCATTCTGCAAACCAGTGCCCAGAAAGAAATGATTTCTCCTTTCCTGATACATTACTGTGTGTTGATGAAAAACTAAGTTATTAACTGCAGCCAAGCATGTTTGATGGTTTAAAGAAACTTTGCAATCTGACCAAATCCCCCATCTCCACAATGCGAGATGCCTAATGCGCTTCGTGTGGCAGGCATCTTTAAAGGGTGCAACGTCTCCGCTTATGTGGCCAATATGGGTTGCAACCTCGTGGCAGGCAGGCTTTGCTATGGTTTCCCTGTGTCATTCAAGCAGCATCTAGTTCTCAGTGCTGTGCACCATAGACAAAGTACCTCTGGCATGTGTGCGATTTGCTCACTGCGACCTAAAGAACGTAGTGGACTGGTCGCTGACATCCAGAGGTGGCCAGGTTGTGTTGCAGATAAAAAAGGGTAGAGAGGTGCAGGTGAGGCTACATGAAGTGGATGACTCGTCTCCTGTTGCTGTGGCAGCAGATGAGACAGAGCACCAGTGTTTCATCTAAAAGCTCAGGACGTCACTACAAACAGCTCAAAAGGACAGAATATGTACCAAAGGTACTCATATCATATTGATTTAACAGCTCATACAAAGAGCCCAAAGAAAGCAAAAATGACTAAACAAGACTAATGACATATCTGTAGAAGTGAACGTAGAAATATATTTCATGATCCAATTACCACAAACAAAATTAGGTTTAATGAAACCAAACTTGTTGGTCGAAAATGGAAAACATGGTTAGAAGAAAAACAAACAAGTATTTCAATTTCAATGATAATTTACACATAAAACAAAACACATGTTGCTTTTTTTTAAACTTGCTTCTGTTTTGTTTCATTGACTCGCCGACAAACCGAGTCAAATTGCAGGGTTAGAAGGACAACCTAAACCTAAACTAAGCCTGCAGCTTGTGCTGGCGTGTTTGAGACTGTAAATCTCACAGTATGGAAACAAACATTTGATCAACTCAGCACAAAGTAGCATATTTACACCTGGAACTGCAAAGGCAGAGTTTAGTTGCCCTGAGAGCAGGCAACAGTTAATATGTAGCCCCGGTTGTGCGTGAGCAGTTTGGCTCTGGAATACTTGCTATACTTCAGATTACATAAAAGTTGTTGCCTGCTACAGTCTGTGCTGTATATATTGTTGTAATATATTCGATATATTATAATTTACAGACTGCAGATATTAGCTAGAACAAGTGAGATACTGTAAAAATGCTAAGCGGTCATGCTAACCAGCTTCTGCCTGCACTGTATTGCTCCCTTGGCACCATGAGGAAAAACGTCAAATCTCTCAACAAGCGATACGAATGAAAACCCAATGAGAGGCCATCCTTCGGCCACACTTATGAACAGACATGATTCCACTACGTACAGATTCTAAATTCACTGCCAATCATTACTTTGTTTTTTCTATCCGCACTTTACATGCATCACATTTACCGAGAGGATCAAGATGAAAAAAACAAGACCTTCACACAAAAAAAAAACAACAACCGTTTTCTACACACAAACGGGTCTTTATAAAGACAGACTGTGAGAATGTGCACGCCTCACACATCCTTTAGACCAGTGTTTCTCAATTCCGGTCCTCGGTGCCCACTGCCCTGCATGTTTTCGATGTTTCCCTCCTCCAGCACACCTGATTCAAATGATCAACTCGTCATCAAGCTCTGCAGTGGCCTGATAAGGAGCCATTCATTTGAATCAGAAAACATGCAGGGCAGTGGGTCCTAAGGACCAGAATTGAGAAACACTGCTTTAGACCATGCACGGAAACGTTTTGAACAATATTACACAGCAACAGAATTTCACATAATTCATACTTTTCACAAAGCTTGATCAGAATGGTCGTGGATTTTTTCCCATAAAATTTGGCCAAGATGGATGTGGAAGACCTTTATTTCTAAAAAAAAAAAAAAAAAAAAGTGTCCATAAACATTGTTGTTTTTCCTGGTTCAACATAGACTTATGAGCTCTTTTAGGATTCCTAAACCTGTTTAATATAAACAGACCCCTAGTTCAACTGTTGCAGAAAAATCACGAGCAGCAGGTCCTCGACATGTAGCTCTGTTGTTTTCTCCTTTAATGAACTGATGAACTTGTAATCAGACTTTTTTTCCTTTTCTTTTTCGCAGGGTCCTTTGCTGTCGAGTTGCAGTCGATAGCTTCTGATATCTCCAATCCAATCTTATTTATAAAGCACTTTACAACAACCTCAGTTGACCATATCTATTTATCTATATTTATTTGGCAGTTTGTTTGCTTTGATTGCGATTCGTGAACTGAAACCACCAAATAAAACAGATTCTATTTTCTCTTCTTCTCTGAGTGTGTCAGTGTCATATTTGCTTAAATGTGTGCTTCTCTACTGCTGTTTTGTCTGCTTAGTTGTGGTGTACTGATAGGCAAATGACCACATGGTTAAAAATGTGAGTGGAAATCAGCTTCATGCATGTGCGTATACTTTCACGATGACAGATTTATAAAGAGAACTACGCAAATGCACAGCTTTACAAATCCATCAAAAAGAAAATACATATTCTCATTTCTGCTTTTCGAGAGAGGGAAACAATCTTATTTGAACCTCAGTCTCCCCAATATCAATTTATACATCTACTGTGTTTTTCATAATTTAGCAATGTTTCATTTCCTTTCCTTTCTGTAGCAAGAGGCTATCTGTCATCTGGAAATTACAAATACATATTACCATAACCATCGTTCATTACTGATGCCGTTACATTCACTAATCCTCAGTACAGAGGCACGTGGATCCCCAGTCTCTGATTTCTGACAATGACAGTCAGTGGGGTTACATGGCACTGAAAGAATCGGATGAACGGCTAAATTACAACAAGAGTTATTAAGTTCATGTATATATCTTAGTTTGACTAAAAATTGGATGGGGTTACTCGCAGTCGGATTAAAACCCCGGGATAACTCGGTTGAAAGTCAAATTAAACGTGCTTGTAGACGTTGAAGCACGTGGTGAATTGGACTTTGTGTTCTGCGCATGCTCGAGGTTTTTTCCCGGGGTCGTGACCCGGAAGTCAAAGGAGACGATATTACTGTTGTTGTCGCCGCCGTCGGAAAGAAACAAACAACGCGATGGAGAATGCGCCGTTGTGCATCGTGTTTGTGCAATAAGCAGCTCATCACTCAGCTCAGCTCATCTATGTTCAAAAGTCAGCCGCCCGACTGCTCACTCATTCCCCCTCCAGAGAACACATCACTCCCATCCTTCATCAACTTCACTGGCTTCCAATAAAACAGCGAATTCAACTTCAAGATCCTTCTCATCACCTACAAAGCCCTCAACAACCTTGCACCTCCATACCTTGCAAACCTCCTCCACTGCTACTCCCCCACTCGACGTCTCCGCTCCTCTGATGCAAACCTCCTCACTCCCATCACCAAGACCAAGTACCGCACCCTTGGGGACAGAGCCTTCTCCATCGCTGCCCCTACCCTTTGGAACTCCCTGCCCCCCGCCATCCGGAACTCCGATACACTCCCCTCATTCAAAAGCCAGCTAAAAAACCCACCTGTTCAAAATCACCTACAACACCTGATAAAATGTTCCTCTTCCCCGCGCTATATAAAACTTATATATTATTATTATCACAAACGAAATGTAGAGGGACATAGCTTCATCTTGCTCTTCGCCATCTTTCTCAAATGCCTGAGTTTGGTGTTGGTGGTGTTGAAGGGGTCAACTGGAAGTGGCTCTATTAGTAATAGTTGAAATGGGTACCGCGCCACCTGTCATACCCGAGGGTATGACATGCTTTGTGCCTATGATTCCATTCATTCACCGTCATATATCCAAGGATAATTGCCCTTGCTCAAATAAGGAGCATAATCCAACTATAGCTATAACGGAATTAATCTCATCATGTAGACCCACTGAGTGTGGTAATCTGGAAAAAAAAAAAAACTATTGCTCAACTTATCCTATATACACACAACTGGCAAAATAAACTATCCATTTTCTCACAACAGTAACTTCTATCGGCTGTGAGGTGTTACTTATGACATCTCCACAGGATGGATTTCATAACCCACATCACACAGTTACTGTCTCATCCCTCAATGACACCTGCTTTTCACCTCACTTTTATCAAGTCTGCCTTAGCAGCTAGAAAAATGTTTTCATAACCCATCAGAGAGTACGTTTTTTTTCCAAATTATCATGGACATGATGGACTTGAATGTATCATGTATCAAGTGTAGCTTGAATCTGCATTTTTTCTTACCCTCGTTGATTTTTGCCATGTCCACACTGGCATTATTGAGCTGGAGGGCAGTTTGAAGTGCTGGGAGAAGCTGGCGGAGTAGGCTGGGGTCCTGTAGTAGCGGAGGAGCAGGGGACTGAAGGACCGGGGACACAGGCACAGTGGAAGCCGATGATCCAGGTGGCCCCGATGAGGGGTTCAAACTGCCTGAGCTTGAGGATGATGACTGGGAGGCAAGGGCCGCTGAAGGTTTCTCAGTCTGAGCCGATTCTATGGTGAGAAAAAAGGATCCATCTGCTGTTATATGAAACACACACACACACACACACACACACACACACACAATGCTTTGTTTAACTTGCAGCTTTCCTGCACACTTCATGAAGGTTGGAAAGAAAATGGCATTAAACTACTTCAGAAGAATTAGTCTGGAAAGACGGTTCAATAACACAGAACTGGACATGGCAACTGGAACTTGCTTATTATTTATCACTGAAAGAGCAGAATGAGTCTTTTCATAAATAAATCAATTTCCATTAGAGAGGAAATTCATGGCAACCTTCCCATTGTTGACTCTGAAGCATCATCAAGTGCAGATAGCTTTAAAAGTAGCTTTAGAATACATTTTAGGTTTGCTGGTTCTATGCCGCTGAGCTTGCCAAGCTAACAACAGTAGCTTCATCAAAACCCATCACCTTGCATATCAGACCTACTACATGCTTTTAAATGCAGCTTTTAATGTTTCCGCAATTAAACCTTTACTTAAAAAACAACTTATCCTGGACAGATAGCTAATCATGGACCTATATCCTGTCTATATTTTATATCTATAGTTCTTAAAAGAACTGCTGCAGCTAGAGATGTGCACGGCTAATTCGATTAGTCGGACGGCGAACAGTCAAAAATGTTGCTCTTCACGAGCAGAAAGATAGCAATAAAACAGCACTGGCTGAAGTCACCAAGCATTTCGTAGCAGGGAGCTCATCGTTATCGAGCTAACCACGCGACTTCGTTATAGGTTGTCGGCTGAGTGTGGTCTGAACACATCAGACTGGTGCAATTTTTCACCCCTGTAGAACAAAATAATGTTCTACACCCACACCTCTTTGATTCTTGATTTGGCATTGGTGAATTACAAGTTTTGTGACCAATACCTTCCACATTAAGAGCAACGTACTACTCAAGGTGACAGGCAGTGATGAGAACAGCTGTTTTTCACTCGACTGAAGAAGTGGTTTGTAATCAGAGCAAAGCTGCACCATTTACCCCAAAAGCTTAGTTGTGTTCAGTAAAGTAAGGAGTGTTGGAATGCAACCTAGTTTATGTCTTTTCCTGATACGATCAACTCTTCAACTCATCTCCTACAGGTGACAGCAAACACTGTGCGACTCGTTGCTGCCTGTTCCCGGTCAGTCTGTGACACATGAAAAGCAAAGATAAGCCACAGATGCAGCACATTAAACCAGACGAATACTATCAATTTATGGCCCCCCAACAGATGCACTTTATCCAACTTACTGACACTAAACATAAAGTAGTGACTCTGTAGAAAGTTTTAACAATGTTTGCTAAAGTCTTAAATCAAATTATTTGTTTAAGAAAGCAGCCCTCTGTGCATCTTTGCACTGCCAAACAGGTACAAGATCAGCATATCATCCACTTTAAAAACAAACACACCAATCATATCTTATTTGAATAGAGCATAACCGCTTCCTTCTGTGCAGTGTACACAGCTAACATCACTATCAACAGAACAATATGGATGCAAAGCATCATTAGCATTTTTCTTTCCATTGAAGATCTCTGTTCCTGTCAGACAGAAGGTCATCAGATCACTGTGTCCTTACACAGCCAGCTAGCTCGCATCATGGAACCAGCCGAGTGAGGATGGCACCGTTGCTTAAAGCGTCAAGTTCTGTGATGCCGGTTTGATGTGTGTAAGCACGCATCAGGCAGGATCATTGGCCTCTGTTACCACGTCCTTCAGGCATATCAGCGGCAGATCAACTTTAGCCCCCGTTACGCCTCTGTACTTTCACAAATGACACAATGCACAACAAAGTCGCACCAATCCCAGCTGGAAAAGGCTTATGTGAAAGAGGCTCAAGTTTTGTTCAATGAACGACTGCTTCGATTCTTGTTTTAAATCAAACAGCATCCTGAATAACTCTGTTATTAAAGGGGTTTTGATCGAATCCTTGTTAACACCAACTGATTAGGGCCGCACCAGACTTGCACAGATCGATTCCACGTTCAAATGACAAACTATAGCTGGCCCAGCAATTGCTCCATCTTTAAAGGTCCTATGGCATGGAAATAAATGGAGGCTTTTGTGTATTTTTATAGGCTTTAGTGGTCCCCTAATACTGTATCTGAGTTTTTTTCCCCCAAAATTCTGCCTTGGTGCAGAATTACAGCCAGTCCCAAAAATGAGCTTTCCTTAGGATCCCCAGAATGAGCTGTTTAGTGGGGGTGTGGCCTTACTTACGCCCGTTGTACCTTGCGCAAATGTTTTGTGAATCGCTATGGCACGTAGATGGTGCGGCAGCCCTATGCCGTAAAACTAGCGAAACATGTTTATATGAGCTTACTTTGACAATATGACGAACTAGTTACTGAACAACTCTCCTAACACAGTCAAACATCAAGCAAGTGCTACGCAAGACACAGCAAAAAAGGCGTGCGTGAAGGGGAAAGTAGGAGTGAGGATTTTGACAGTCTCAGCTGATTGCTCTGGTTTGCAAAGATGCACGTAGCACGAGTCATTTCAATCAGGGGAAAGGCAGATATTATCGTACGCGCCTTAACACCAACAGCAGGACGGCTATCAAAACAACAAATAAGTACACAACACTCGAGTTACAGTAAATGAGGTGTCCACTTGCATACCTCATGCTATTTACTGTTACATTAGCGACAGTGACCGAGCTATTAGCTGCAGAGCTAATGACACAGACAGACTGCCAGTTTTGACTGGAACCATGAATGAATCATTATCCTGATGAAATGCACTGAATTTGCAGATTCATTCTTCTTCAGGAAGCTTGAAGTCGGGGGTTTTGGTCTAAAATGAGCAAGCTAACCATCTCATGGGCATGCAAACACCTCCAACAGCCCAGTTGGCAGAGATAAGAGCTTGCAGATGCTATTAGCTGCATAGCTAAACGTTAGCTAACGTTAGCTGCTAACGATACAAACCCTTTCCTGTGGTAACAAGCTATGTAACTATACTGTACACACAGGAAAGCAACACAATAATAGAGCGTTAAATTACTTACTCGGGAATGAGATCCTTCCCCTAGTAAGGGGGCGAATGGAGCAGGAGATTGACAGGCGGATCGGTGCTGTGTCTGCAGTGATGTGAGCTCTGCACCGGCCCGTCGTAGTAAAAAAAAAAAAAAATAAATAAATCAGCTGAGCCAGAAGGCGAAGCTCTCGATTTACCGGTCAATCTATGTTCCTACCCTCACCTATGGTCACGAGCTGTGGGTAGTGACCGAGAGAACGAGATCGCGAATACAAGCGGCTGAAATGAGTTTCCTCCGCAGGGTGTCTGGGCTCTCCCTTGGGCTCGGTATTAGCCCAAGTTCTGGAAACATTCGTTGTTGAAATATTTGGCGCACACACAAATCTCTTCGGTTCTGTCGTCACTTTCCCAGAAAAAAACAAAATCTGTCCACTGGCTCTTTAGAGGTTCTGATGCAGAAGCTCTAAACAGATTTTTTACATCCATATACAGCGCAATGAGCTGGCCAAAGAGCTGTGGGCGGGGAAAGGCAGTTTATTGGCTCTGGGTTGAAACAACCTCCACGTCATAAGCGGGCACACATCATAAGCGGCGGCTTTCCCGATCAGGCCATCTGCATGGTCACATTTCCAAAGGCGGAGAATAATTTCCAGTGCATGGTTTAGGTCTATAGTCATTTTTAGCCACTGGGGGACCGCAGGCAGGCTAGAGGAACTCATATTAATGTTAAACAACCTTAAAAAGTGAAAATTTCATGCCATAGGAGCTTAAAGTACTAGTTCCCGGACTGTCACAATAAGCAGTCATTCACACACTGCTCACTTTTCCCAACAGGAGAGATCATATTTCTGCAGTGTGCATGGAGCATTTGCAATTGGAGTGAGACTGGACATTACATGAAAAGTTGCATAACGTAACAGGGCTTGAAATTCTGTTTTTAAAATCAAGCAGCAGAGGAAAGATGGCAACTCAGTAGAGTAACCCTGGCTGAGTATCAGATTTAGAGTCAGAACCAAGTGAAAATAAAAAAGGTCATATTGTATGCATTGCGAGAGATTGGTTCATACAGTTACCATGACTTACACGCAATATAATGCCCAATGTGATGCGCTGCGTCTGTTGCAGCGAATGCTGTGAAAGTGCTTTTGTTGTCAACATATAGAACTGAAGCGCTGAGATTGACAAAATCTCAAGAAACAAACTACATGTCATGACAACTGTGACCAACAAAGTGCTCCCCCTGACCCCTGCCTTTCAGTGTCTGGCAGCAGCAAACTGAAGCTACACGAAAACGAAACGAGGGTTTTTTTTTTGAAAACGGGTACGAAAATTATTACGACCACACGGGGAAGCTTCTGTGTCCTCATGGAAACGATGAAAACGATGCAGTACACACGAACCACCTCTAGGTGCGCTGTAAGCCACCCCCACCGGTTACACCAGAACAATAGAAGAAGCAATGCGCATGCGTGTACGCCCCTACTTCTACCAGCGCGAAGCTCACGTTGTTCCTTCAACAACGCCGCTGTAGTTAGCAGTGTCTGCAGCAGTGCTGCTATCAATGTTGTGGGGTCCATGATGATCGCTATCTGTCCTTGTTGTGTCGTCTTATTCTTCCGGATTTTGAATGGAAGCCGCTTTTTGTTCTGGTCACTGACGTATGTGTATACGTCACTAGCGTTAGCCATGTGGGTGTGACGCAGATGTAAATGGAAATTTCTCTGTAACAATGGAAACGAAACCGTTCTCAGATCCTCCCACTCTGGAACCCGTTCTCAAAAACTATCGCTTTGGGGTAGTGGGAACGCCGGATCCGTGTGGCCGCGACAGCCAAACGATAAGAAAAAGTATTGTTTACAGTGAAAAACATTTTCGTGTAGCCGTAGCCTGAACCAAGAGTGCTCAGCAAAAGTCAGTGTTACCTGAAAAGAAAACCCTTTTACAACAATCAAATCACTAATCATCCTTTTGAAGTATACATATCATCAACCTATCTGTGATGGATGTAGATCGGGGATTAAAAACTGCCACAACCTTTGCTCCTGTTAACATCAATTTACATAATTAGCAGGCTCATTGGGAAATTGTGTGCCGATTTCTGACCAATAGTAATTGTGACATGGTGGTGTGATAGTTAGCGATGCTGCTTGACACCAAGAAGGCTCCCAATTCAAATGTCAGTGGGAGCCTTCGTATGAGGAGTTTGCATGTTCTCCCTGTGCCAGGGTGTGTTTTTTGTGTGACTCTTCCCACATGTCAGATTAATTGATAGTTCTAAATTTGAATGACCACAGTTGGTAGCCTGATTCAACTGTGTTGGGTCTGTGATAAGACGGCTAACCTGTTTTCTTGCTGCCTCTGAAAGTGAGTAACTTCTGAGTTGGCACATATAAGTGCATTTTTGTGCAGTCTCATGTCAACACGTAGCTTATGTGCAGGAAAGCAGAGGCTAAAGGAGGAGAGAAGCTGCGTGGTCTGGTAAGAACATCAATACACCCCGTTATCTTCATTTGGCAAGTAGTTTTCTGCTGATCAGTTTGGAACTTTACAATTTTGGTCTGACCAAGCACGGAATGATAATAGTAAAAATATGCAAACAAAACGTGTGATTCGGTAAGATCTATCCAAGCACGGTGATGTGTTGCAACGGTACAGGTAACACTTACTAGGACCAGAAAAGCCAGGGGTCGCCGCTGCCTGCAAAGCCTCCCTTCTGTAGTCCCTGTCCTTGGGGAAACTATTGACAATAGCAGTCTTTGTTGCCTCTTTTTGCCTCTGTTCTCTGGGTTACACAGAGACAACAGTGGTATTAGCCATCGATGCATCAAAACAACACTTGTTTGGCTAAAATCGAGCATGTAACACAGAGTATTTTTAGTTATAGAAATCATAGCTACCTCTCCAGCCATTCTTTGGGCTTCTCCCACTGGGACACCTCCGTCCTACAGTTGTAATAGTATTTCTTTCCAGAGGAACTGATGTGCTCTGACCAGTCGTCACCAGGCTCATAAGGCTGGGTAAAGGAACACATGTTTAGAAACAAGAGGCCAACCAGACATAAAGTGTGTGTGTGTGTGCGGAAGTATCTGATGCAAGGGCTTGTAATCTAATCTAAAATATACAAGCATTATTGGGATGAAAGCTGAGGGTTACATTTGGATTTGAGGGGAGACTTGGTTCAAAGACAGCTTCAGATTGCCTCGGCGTATTGACTGGGTTTCACAACACCAAAGAGTTCCTTTCCAGCATGCAACTGTGTACATTCAGAATTCTAAAAAGTAACCTCATGTCTGTATCGTGTTTAAGCGCCCTTTAAGTCTTTCTTTTGTGTAGTAACTGGGGATTTAAAAAAAAAAAAAAAAAAAAAGATATCACTACAATTGAGGCAAGGAAACGACTTATACTGGTCTTAAACTGACATAAGGACTAAAACTGATCACAGTGCAAACTGTGATGAGAATGAATTAATCTGGCATTCAATCCAGGCAAACTCAATGCTTTTAATATTTCTAACAAAAAGATACAGAACTTATACTTTCGTCAAGGTAAAAATCTAAACAGCTGGACAACATGACATGTTTATGCTCCGGCAGAGGCAGTACTTACTGTGTCTGAGGTCTTGCTGGGGTTAAAATGTGAGTTGGAGCTATGAAGGGAACTATGGTTGTGAGAATTTTCTTGTGGAGAATAACTGGGTCCTGCAACAGAACAAGCAGATGCAAATAAATTAGAAATCAGCTTCAAGATATCACATTCCTTAAACTTCGTAACATATTCCCATGAACCTGTTCAACCCCAGAACTCTTTCTGGGGCTCCTGCTCGAAAGTGACATGACCAAAATGAACTGAGTATTTCTCTGGAATTACAAAGGGTGTAAACCGTCTTATTGTGTCATATGATCTTCATCCAAACTTTCCCATTCCACTGCATTCTCTTTGATATTAGGTCTAGGATGTACTCCCTTTAAAGGGGAACTCCGGGGCATTTGAAGCGTGTTTCCATTGCTAGAGGTTGTCAAATACTGCTAGTAGGACACAGAGAGGTCCAGATCTGTGCTCCCTGTGTGAAGATCGCTCTGTCCGCACAGCATGTCATGCGAGGCTAATACGTGGTGGCTAAGGGGCAAGCGCTAACCCTTCCACGTAAAACAACAACTTGCACACTGCAGAAACGTCACACCACTTTATAACCCATCCGACAATAAAGTCACAAGCCTTACCATCAAAACCATATGCATGGTTCTCACATTACTGGCATGGGGACGTTACAAAACAACTTTATAAACAGCATGTCACTCACCGGCTGGTTGTAGGCTCGCGCATGTGAAAGCCCAAAAGAGTCGATGGAGGATAATCCCATATACAAAACAATTATCTTCTCTAGAAAAACTACGTTCAAGTATTTAAAACATTACAACAATATTACTGGGCATGTATTGTTGTAATGTTTTAAATACTTGAACGCAGTTTTTCTAGAGAATATAATTGTTTTGTATATGGGATTATCCTCCATCGACTCTTTTGGGCTTTCACATGCGCGAGCCTACAACCAGCCGGTGAGTGAATTGCTGTTTATAAAGTTGTTTTGTAACGTCCCCATGCCAGTAATGTGAGAACCATGCATATGGTTTTGATGGTAAGGCTTGTGACTTTATTGTCGGATGGGTTATAAAGTGGTGTGACGTTTCTGCAGTGTGCAAGTTGTTGTTTTACGTGGAAGGGTTAGCGCTTGTCCCTTAGCCACCACGTATTAGCCTCGCATGACAGGGTGTGCGGACAGAGCGATCTTCACACAGGGAGCGCAGATACGCATCTCTCTGTGTCCTACTGGCAGTATTTGACAACCTCTAGCAATGGAAATACGCTTCAAATGCCCCGGAGTTCCGCTTTAATACCCTCTCCCCTGTCTGATATAATGAATTAGTGACGAAGACGGTGAAAGTCAAGAAAAGCCTTCAGCTGATCCAAAATGCTGCAGCCAGTTCTGATGAGGACTAACAGCAGAGTTTTCTCACATATAAAGCTCTTGATGACCGAGCTCCATCATATCTTAGAGATATCATAGTTGGACACTTTCCCAACGGAGCACTTCGCTCTCAGACTGCAGGTCTGTTTGTGGCTCCCAGAGCTTCTAAAAGTAGAATGGGAGGCAGAGCCTTCAGTTATCAGGCCCCTCTCTGTGGAACCAGCTGCCAGTTTGGGTTCAGGAGGCACACATCCTCTCTACCTTAAAGATTAGGCTTAAAACTTTCCTTTTTGACAAAGCTTATAGTTAGGGATGGCTCAGGTGACCCTGAAACATCCCACAGTTGTGCTGCTATAGGCCTAGACTGCTGGGGGGCTCTTTCTCAGGGGGGCCCCCCTGTTCTGGTGTTACGGTGTTTGTTGTCCCCTCTTTCCTGTCCTCTTGAACCCCAGATGGTCGAGGCGGATGGCCACCCGTCCCGAGTCTGGTTCTGCTAGAGTTTTCTTCCTGTTAAAAGGGAATTTTTTTTTCTTTCCACAGTCTGTGTGCACGCTCAGGACGGGGGATTGGAACGAAGAAAAGTTTCAGTGCAATCTGGTTGTTTCCTTAGCTGGGCTTTCTATGTATGAATGAATTAATTGGATTACGATTGTATTATAGTGAATTGTATTCTAAATGGCTTGAATTGGACTACCGTACATCTTTGAAGTGCCTTGAGGTGACATTTGTTGTAATACGGTACTATATAAATAAAATTGAATTCTTGCACAAACAAAATGTAATAAAATGTTTGAGTTAGGAACCATCACAGTGAATGTCCCACAGGTTAAGACAACCACAGCACACTTTTCAGGCTAACATGAGTCATGACAGCAACATGACATGTTGCAGCTATGGTGACTCATAGACGTTAAATAACGCCCACATGGCGTGACCCCCTCCATCTCTGTTGTGGGTATGCAACATGTGTCTGAATGATAGAGGTGCCGCAATTTCTTCATTCTAAGATGCATTTCGATGCGGCCCTGGACGACTCTGCATCGATAGCACGTGATCGAAAAGTTCGAAGCCAACGCAAAATGATACCCGGATTTTAGAATCATTGATTTCAGCCCAAGTGGAACAAAAACGTTGCACGTGTTGTATTGTTATGTTCAACTTTAAACGCACACAATGGGTTTCATCTGTTGAGTAAAGCGAATATCAATATTAATAAATATGATATCATCATGATTAAGTATTGTCATGGTAATACAACAACCATGAGGAATATCATTAGCCGTTTTCACCATAAAACATACAAGCTGAAAATACCGCCGGCCCAACAAATCAGCCAAGGTGCCGTCAACATCGTGCTACAAGTTCGAGACAAAGCTAAACCATAATCGATTTCGCATTTGCTGGCGCATCGGGTGCTTTGGTGTGGTTACAGCTGGTTGTGCACCTCTTGATTTTTGGCAGTTGCATTTGAAAAACAGGAAGAGCTGCTGTGCAAGCCGGTCTGTCTCCTCAGGCTTAGGCATGCTATAAATATTTCAATAATAACACGGCCCGCAGCATGCACAAAAAGCTTAAATGAGTGGGCTGTCCTTATTATAAAAATGAACGTAGCGTGAGACTGCAGGAGGAGCCACAAAATCTATACAGAATTCCACTCTGGTCATTGTGCCATGTCTATGCAAAGCTATCTTTATGAAAACAGAAACACAGTTAGTGTTGCTCACTCAGCGTAAATTCACCATTTCACTTGTAACAAAAAAAAAAAAAAAAAAAAAGCAGTTAAGTGGCGGCCACCTTCAGCGCTGGCTTTCCGGCACATCAGCCAGTGTGAGCCACACTCTACATAATCACTCTTTTTTTCCCCAGCCGCTCTTAGTCAGACCACGATTTAAAAAAAATAAAATAAAAACATCTAATTTCAGCATTTCGGTGCCTCTCTCTGAGCCAATGACCCTCTGCCACTTCAGTATTTTCCATTTGTTACCGATCAAAAGAATAAACGACAACACATTTTTCCCAGCATGCGCCTCTGTGATCGGTACTTTGACCTCATCTTGTTCTTTGCAGCAGGATGTGACATCACTGATTGGACAACTGGTGACAGAAGTGTGTTAATACCCAAGATTCTTTTCAGGAGAAAGAGCCAACAATTTGGTCCGGACTTTTCCCAGATATGCTGTTCACATGTGCGTATTACAGCGGGAAGCTTTCCTGCTTGAAATACGCTCTCCAGGCTGGAAATGTGAAGACTGGGGAGCGTGCACGGGAAGCAGAAATGACCGCAAAAATGGACGCATTTTCTCAACAACACAGTGCTCGAGGCTCCTTATTTGTTGATATGAATACGACATGTATCTGTATCGAAAATAATCACAGAGCAAGCAGAACGCAGCATACAGGTCAGGTCTGGCTTGTGCATGTGTGCTTGATTTAACCTTCACTGGAACTGATAAAGGAAAGGTCAGCAGGATCATGCAATCGCAATTATACGTGTGGAATTTCCTTACCACAAGTACTTTTCAGATTTGGTGACCATGACTTCTTTCAGTCTTTATACATGGCGTTCTGCTTCTTTCTAAAAATAGGATATTGAACAGTGGCGGCTTTTAAGGCATGGGTGTTCTTGTCCTCACTCAAAACTTCTAATTCTGCTAAATGAAGACATTTTCTGAGTCCAAGAAGACAATACTTTCTTTGCCATGCTCACAGCAATGTTTGAGTTTTTTTCTGTGGTTTGCTTGGAGTTCCCCCCCTCGCGCCGCCCTGACCCCATCTCTCTTGTCCACTCATTTGGACCCGCTTTAAATGACGATTCACTCCACAACTCCTCCCAAACTGATGCCAAAAACATCACATACGCCAAATATTTAGTCAGATTCTGCAATGCGTCCGCGTCTTTGGAGCATTCACAAATAGCACTTGGTGATGGTTGAATGCGGATTGGCCTCAGCCCTGGGCCATTTGTCAGCAAACTCCAAAATCTGTCTGCAATTTCAAAAATCACCCTTAAAATCTTGTTGTGTGAAATTTGCCTCAATTCGCAGGCTCGTCTGCGGCCTTGAAGGGGGGCACTCGCAGTGAGCTCCTTCTCCACAGAACCTAAGCCCCTTTAAGACATGAAGGGCTTTCCATTAATCTGGTAGCACCTTAAAGTGCAGGTGTCCTGTGTGGTCTAACCTCTGGTGTTCTTCCCTAACATTTTGCGACGGCAGCCTGGCTATGTCAGATCATATCACTCTCAACACAACGCGGCGACAGGCATGCACAGCAGCAGCGAGTTCAATTTGCTTCTCATCAGATGATTTGAGTGAAAGAAGGAAGGCTATTGCAACTTTACACCTAAAAAGATGCTAGCTACAATCATTTGCTGCAGCGAGTCTTCTTCTCATTTAATCTAAGCCAATAATTGAAAGAAAGCCCTACTAAGAAAGTTGAATTATTATTATATTTCCCACCACTGTTTTAACACAATGGCAGCGTGTAAGCTTGAAAAACACCATGCAATGAGAAAACCAACTCTAGAAGGATCAGCAGGTTTGTGTGTTGCTGTAGAGGTGGCTTCCCCAGCTAACCATCACATTTGTTGCTCATTGATATTCTGTTGTCGGAGTGCAGGTATGTAGCAGTGGTCGCTCAACAGCGAAGAGAAAATATCACTACCATGAAGGAAGTGATATTTTCTTTTCTTTTTTTTCCCGTATATTTTACCTTTAATGGTCAGGTCAGTGGAGAAAGACGAGAAAGAGGGGAGAAAAACTGGGGGCCGACATGCAGGAGAGATCGACCCGGTCGGGACTCGAACCAGCGATTGCTGGAAAAGGGACGTGCTCCTTACCACTGGACCACTCGAGCACCCCTGGAAGTAGTGTTCTCAGCTTCTTATTTCCACCACTGCTATGTTTCTCACAACCACTGTGCACTTGACATGTTGAGGAAACTGTGAATTTCTGAGAACTTTAAACTGCATGTAGTCTTGAATGAATGACAAATGCTGTGTGCAGTGGCTCTTTCTGACACTTTCACAAGAAAGTCTGAGTCACGTGGGATTAACACTGATGCAAAAGTGACTAAAGCCTGAATGCCACTTTGGCAGAAGGACAACACCATCAATGTTATGCATCTCATGTCTGAAAATGGCTTTTTTGAGCAGGGCTTTTAAATGTCCCAGCCCACCAAACAACAATTGTGTTGCCAATCATTTTAACAACCAATTACAGCGAATCATCCCCACAGATTAACCAGCCTGGGACCAAAACCTCTGTTTACGTCACATATTCAGATGTAACGAGTGATTTAAGGCCACGCTGGGCTCCAGACTGCAACCATTCAGTTTTATTTTTAGACTGCTCTTTCAGACTGTGCAACTACATTTTCAAGGCAGGCACACAGCAGCAACTGGAAAATGTGCTCGCCGTAACACACATCCTCGATCCCGGCTGAGAAAGCTTTGACTTACACATCATCAGTGTAGGAAACAGTTCAGCCCTCCGTCTCCACTGTCCCTGGTAATGGCACTTTTTTTTTTATTACTTGGTGCAATACGGTATGATACGGTATGATACGTAACTGATACCATCTGATACTACCCTCACCCAAGGTTTCAATCGAGCCGAGCTGATACAGTGACGTTTAAAAGTCAAGCAGACAATTTACAACATAAATCCCATATCTTACGTTTGCATATTGATACAAATGATTACATGAGCAGGTTTTTTTTTTTTTTTTTAAACCTGTGGCAATAAAACCTGTGGTGATACAATCTGATTGATCTCACGTCTCTGTTGACCGGAGAGCCAGAGATCAACAAAGTCGTAAATGATCTGTCGTAAAAGACATCAAAAGCCCTCTGGACTGACAGCCCGTCACAAACTCATTCAGTGCAACAGCTCCTTCATACCGCCACATAGTCCTCACTTGTAAGTTGCTTGGGATAAAAAAAAAAAACGTCTTTTGCCTGTGTTACAGCAGCTTCACACACACCGTGCTGAAAAGTAGCCGATCCCACTCACTAAGAGGGGATATCGTACGTAAAAGAAAATGTAGCACAGACAAGCTGCGGACACTGAACAAAGTGGAATATGAAGACCAAGATATGTGCATTTGAAGGCTTCGGTATGACAAAACGTCCAATGTGACGCACTGCAAATGCCAACAGCATCACCCATAAATATTAAATAGGCCTACATGTGGATAAAAACCTATAAATAGAATGATTTTTCCCTCTCAAATATCTCAGTTTTTACACGTTTTGTTTTGTTTTTCCCTGTCGCTTTACAAAACTGCCATTGAGTAGAAGACAAAGTAACACTTAAATGATATCATTGTGGAGCTACAGGCAAGGCGCAAGTTTTGAGGCAGAACACCTAAAAGAAGGTGAGGTGCACCAGTGCAAACGACACAAACAGTTAGTCTGGAGCCCTGCTTAAAATACAGCAAATGCACAACTACAGATTAGGGCTGTGCGATAAAACACTATTTCGAAAATTGGATTGATTTCATTTGCTTCAATCTCGGTTGTCCTCAGCATGAGGCATTTTTCAGTCGATCCATCAACAGAGCCAACTGTGTGTCCCTCTCCAGTCCACTAATTGGTGGCAATGTGCCTCTAAGTCGGTTGCTAACTGCCAAGAAAACCCAAAAGGAAAAAGAAAATATAATGACCTACCAGCGGACAGAGAAAGAAAACTGAGCAGAAACGTGGGAGCGAGCTTCGAAAGCGGTTGCGAGACTGAACTCGTGTTATCTTCCCAAACTGTCGAAGTAGTTGACAAAAAAAAGGTCCCACTATGTCAGCGATGTGGAAGTGGTTTGGATTCAGTAAAGGTGAAGAAGCACAGATTAATACTAATGTGTTTAACCGCCTGAAAAGGCATCACCCCAGCAACTATGCAAAAAGCAGGAAAATGCGAGCCGATGCGACACAGAAAAGCATCGTCTCATCATCTGTGGCTGCCAAGCCGCACGGAAAGCATTCAAAACGAAGCAAAGCGATTCCAACTGTGGTTTCATAGCATAATACATGATTTAGATGTACAGAAGTCCAGACTATTATTTGGAAAATGTGATTACAATTAGGCTACATTCACACTCCAGACAAAGTGGCCCAAATCTGACCCGTTTTTGGTCCATTTGTGACCCATATGTGATTTGTCTTCTTCCCTTTATGACTGGTCATATATTTGTCGGCACAGATTGCACAACAGCTTCAGAGCGGATACACACGCCGACATGTGTAGCATCCATATTTACTTCTGTAAAAACGCAGCGTGCGGCTTCACGTCTTCATGCGGGTCACTTCAGACTTCACTGGAGTCTGATGGTGCTCGCATTTAAATTGTAATGCAAACAACCACGCAAAAAAAATAAAATAAATCAATCAGATCTCCGCAAAACATTGGAATGAAGCATTAAGACCTGCAGTGTCAACGTAGCCTTAGAGATTTTGGTTTTGAATAGTTTAACTATAATAATATTAATAACTAATATAAGAATTGTATAACTAATATTATAATTGTATGTTTGCACAACTGAGTCAGTGCTGTACATACTGAGCAAGCGCGAGTGGAATGGCAACAGTAAGGGCACTCGTTTAAAAAGCCCACCAGGTTGTGTACAGAGGCATGAGAGACCTGTAACTGAACACCATTAGATTATCACCCGATTACTGTAAGTCGGCTAGAAATGGAACCCAGTTAAGCTGGCATGTTGGCAAAAAATAAAAATGCTTCCTCCTTCATATCTATTTACATGATGAACCTCGTTGTGTTGTCTTAGACTAAAAAGAACCACCGTTATTAGTGGTGCAACGGATCATCATTGATCCGTGATCCGTTCGGATGAATTATTTCGGTTCGGCACACACATGATCCGCGGATTGATTTATGAAAAAAACTAAATAAATTGTGCGCATGTATTCTGTGTCTGTTCAAGCTACTGGATCCTTAAATTTCCCTCGGGATTAATAAAGTATCCATCTATCTATCTATGCATGTTCAGTCCTCACACAGCCGTTACCCTTCCTGCTAGTTCCAGGGACAGAGCTACTTTCCACGCTCTGGGTAAAAGTCTGCATTTGCAGCGACATCACCCCGGTGTTTCACTGACAGGAGTGAAACCGAAAGCGGCTCAACGACCGCTCATCACTGCGGCATTTAAGCAGCCCCTTCCTTCACAATCCGACCGGGCTAAAGCGATCACAAACGCTATCGGTGTGTTTATAGGTGCAGACATGAGGCCATATTCAGTTGTGCAAAACAAGGGCTGTAAACACATGCTGAACGTGCTCGAGCCACGTTACGACATCCCGTCGCGCACCCACTTCAGCGAAAAGATTGTGCCAGATCTTTATGAGCAGGAGAAGAAAAAAGTTGTGAATTAATGGTCATTAAGGAGATATGCCTTTTTATGTTGCACTTTAAGTTGTTTTTCTTTGATTATGTTGATTATGTTGAAAAGAAGATGTTAATTGTGCACTTTAAGTTGATTTTATATATTACAATTTAATAATTTAAAAGTGTTGATAAACAAAAAGACAAAACATGTTTGTCGAAAAATGATCCGATCCGTGACTCTGATCCGAGGAACGATCCGAACCGTGAGTTTTTTGATCCGTTGCACCCTAACCGTTATCCTCCACAAACCCGAGATAAAGCTCTTCTCAACCAGTTAGACACAACAACGGACTCAACTCAGAACGGAAATTATTCACTCAAACTCACTTAAAACGGTTTTCTCCTTCATATTTATCCGAGTTTTAAAGGTTTTAATGAACAAACCTTGTTGTATTGTCTTGGATTAAAGAGAACCACTGATAACCTACAGAAATCCCAGAGCTTTTCTCGACCACCTATGCACAAAAACAGATTTCACCATAAAATGAAACGATCCACTCAAGCTCACGTAAAATCCTGTCTGTGTAAGCGGTGATATCACAGGTGTCATAAATGAATTACTTTAAAAAACAGTAATGCAACATTGTGATGAAAACGAAAAGGTTTTACTCATATACCACAAAGAGCCGGTGTCTTTTCTGAGCGCCTGTTTTTAATAGATCTCGATGAGCAGAGATCATAGAAGAAGTGCTGCGCCATCAGCATCTTTTTTTCAAAGCACTGCACCTTCTTTGTGCAGCTGCTTAGAGTGCACAAAACTGAAAATCTCTCTTCCGAAAGCCATCGGTATCACCGTGGCCGTTAGGAATGTTGCCTTACAGCTTAAGATTCCTGGTTCGGATCTTGGCTTGGGCCCTTCTGTGTGGAGTTTGGGTGTTCTGAGCGAGCACGTGTGGGTTCTCTCAGCTCTCCAAGTTAGGACGAGCTCATTCAGCAGCCAGTATGAGGGCGAGCGTCCTCTGTCTGCTACTCATGGTGAAATAAGCAACGTTTAACAAATTATTGGGACAAATAAGCTTAGGATAACACATGGCAAAGGGGTCGGCTACTGCTACGTGTAAAAAAAAAAAAAAAAGAAAAGAAAAAAAAAAAAGGCCTGCATCGAAAATGTTGGCAGAAAGTGCTTCCGAGGGCCCTGTTAGCGCTTTTCTGCCAGAGAAAAGTGATGAGTGCACCACAGACAGACAAAGCTGCTCATCATAATTACAGCTTTCGATACAACACCCTAAACATGGCTTCCGCTGCTTAATTCCGTTTCAATCAAGTTGAGAAATGTTTCGTGCTCTTATGCCTGCATCATCGTGGAAAGAAAAACTAAATGGGAAATGTTTCAAATAATCACTCATGCACTAGTTAAAATGAAATAAAGAGTGCTCCAATGATGACTTTTGGGGGCCACTCATCGATCGCTGGGAGCAGAAATCGGCTTATAGAATCTTTAACATCTATCCGTGGTAAATATTACAGTTAGGGATAACAGGGTATGATGATTTATGTGCACCGTGTCCCTCTTTTAAACCACAGCAGGCTGTTTTTTTTGTTTTGTTTTTTTACATAGGGAACAGCTCAGAGCTTTAAAGAATAGTTTTCTTGTGGAATAAAGAAAGTCACGTTTTATAGAATACAAACAAGGGTTAAAGTTCAGTGATGGTAACAATAAATTATACTGAGGCAATAAAACTGAAGCATTTTCCTGTGGGTTTTATGCAATGGGACAAAATTAAAAAACAAAACAAAAAAACACCCTGACGGCAGGTTCAAACATTTACAAATCGCTCCTTTTAGGTTGACTAATGTTAGTTTGGTTTATTTAACTCAACACAGGAGCTTGTAGGTAAGTCTAGTGAAGTTATCATTACTACACATCGAGGTTAATTCGCTGTCAAAATCTGCCTGCTGCTTGTGTGCGAGCTGACCTGCATTAGTGGCCACAATAATTCCAAATAAACAATAGTTTCCTGACCACCTCCAGCCCTGAGCTCTTATGTTACTGTTGAACTGGCTTTGCTTGAGATGGTGAAGCTCTCCTCTCCATTTACAATGACAATAAAAACAACCGGCCCTTTTGAACCATCCCGAGTGACAACCTTTCACATTACTTAGGATTTATATCAGCTGATAACAATCAGTGCCTGATAGAAAAATCAAGAAGCATAGATCAGAAAAGGTAGGAATTCTAAGTTAAAAAAGACCACCAGTACTCCTAACATATGTCTTCCAACCTCTGAATGCTTGTCTCATCAATGTATGGCATAAGATTTGGATCTCAGTCACAAAACTTTTCTCTTTGTAGCTGTGATTGCATAAAAGCACAAAAACGGTTCAATAAACCCGACACTGCAAATCAACACCGAATGCATCTCGGTGAGATAGAACTTGGCTCAAAAGCTGATTGCTACACCTAATCGGCACTTATTTGATCCAAAGCATAATCATGAACGAATCAGGCGGCGCAGTGTCTGAAGAGTGGAAAATAAAAATAAAAGTTTCAAAGTTTAAGCTCCACGTTGTAAAAAAAACAAAACAAAACAAAAAAAACCCCAGTTCATTAACAAGAAAGAGAACAAGACCTTGGTCTCTGGCTTGTGTACACCTAAAAATGAAAGTGCTTATTTTTATCCAAACCCATCTCACCTCCATCCCTGTCTCTGGCCCGGTGTGTGTGGACAACTTTTGCTCTGCTGTGCCCGGTGCTGTCAATGTGTTTGTTTTCAGGGCTGTCAGACCTCCTGAGCATTTTGCAGGGAGGAGTGACGTCTGTTGAGTCGCGTGTCTTTTCATGTCGATGGTCCCCTCCTGGATGGCTCTTGGACGAGTATTTGAGAGTCTGTAGACACAAATCAAACGCCTCACTTATCCATTACTATAGTTTCATTCCTGGATATTAAAAGGGTCTCTTAGACCACTAACAACATATCAGACCCCTCGCTGTTAATTCTAATACAATTCTAGAGTAATAATAGGCTTCACAGATAAAAACAGAATTCCTCAATCCCACTTTTTCTGTCTACATGCTGTACTCCATTCTGCCTCTCGAAGACACCTGCCATAACATCTGATTGGCTGCATTTAAATGATTATGAAGTGCACACAAACATGGGTTGAGCTACAAAGCTGTGTACCACACCATCATTGAGACATTCATTTTTTCAGTAAAAGGGGGAAAAAGTTGATTTTTTTTCAAGTAGATTTCTTAAACTGATGAATGATTACTAATCATTATTACATTTCCATCACAACAACACAATTCCCTCTTGGGGTATTATCTTTCAATTTCAATTCAATATGAAGCAGAAAGGACACAGTCAACCTGATAAAAACCACTTGACTCGAACCGACAGTCTTGCATATACAGAAAAGGCAGTTATCTCATCAACTACATCAATTTCATAGTAATCAATTGTATAGCAAAATATCACAACCTTTAAAAGGCTCACCTACTATGGATGAGAGTTCTAGTGTTGCAGAAATTAATTGGTTGAACTTTTCCTGATTTATGCAGCCCAGTATTGACGTGAGAGCAGCGAATTAAGTCCTTAGTTCTTCATATTGTATTTTCAATTTGACACACAAGTCGTTACAATACTTCCAGCTCGTGCCCTTATAATTATGTATTTTCTAAATGTCTGATAATGGAGGCAAACAAAATGTCAAATGCAGATATTGAGTCTGTGCTAATAACTTCGTATTATTTAATTTCAATTGTTAGCACATTAATCTTCGAGTTACATTACGAGAACTCTAATGTTAAAAGAGCGTAGCTGGCTTAAAAATGACAGATTGCGGTCAGGCCTTAATCGGGCTGGCTAGCTAGCAAGCTAAAAGTGCCAAGCTACCATTAGCATTGAGCCGCAATACAACTCGCCTCTACCTTCCCCAAAACCGTTTAATTCGACGAATTGAATCATGCTATGCTACCTTTATCTCACATTACTTACATCTTAAACATTTACCATGCTTAAGGAGTTCTCTTAAACGAAACTCCAACTACTTTTCGTGTCATTTTCCGCACTAACTGGGGCCCGTTGTGCTCTCCAGAAGCCTGAACTAGAGTGTCCATTTTAATCTTATTTGCTGCTAGCAAGTTAGCAGGCTACGGTTTGCTAACAAGTACCTGATAGGGCTGTGAATCTCTTCGGTCGCACCTGTAAATGGAGAGAAAACAGATGTAAATATGAGGCTTTAAATGTCAGCGTTGAGAAATAGTTGAAAGTCTTGCAACTGCTAAACATACAAGTTTCCAGACACTTATTTTGGTTTCAGTAAAAATGGCGGATTGTCAAAGCGTAGCTACGAGGAAAAGGAAAATCAGAATAAGTAATATAAATAAAGATGTTTACCCATCGCCGAGTCTCGGTTGTTTCCTTGCATACATTACCATCAATGCCGTGTTAGTGTGTTTAGAGTGGGATGTGAAAGACTGATAAAAATACTATATTTTCTTGTTGATTCAGCGAACAGAATTCGTCTGTTATTTCACCCTAGCTTATAAGTATAGCAATCCTATCAGCAGTAATGGTCGGAAGAGCGCCCCCACTCAGTCAAGCTCCCACTCATACATACTGCCGAGTCGCTGTCTAAAAACATACAAAAACGTAGCAGTTGAGCTGCGTAGGGTTGCCAGACAGTGGACATCCACCAATATGGGGACCCCTTCAAATTCAAGGGCTGTTAATCCACAGATAAGCATTTAACAGCGAAGAAATTAGATGTTGTTGATTTACATTAGAAATTACTCTAATTTTAGCAGCAAATTAATGATGACAAAATGTCAAAAGCAGACTTGGCGAGACAAAAAAAAGATTTAATCCTTCAATGTTAGTCTCGCGAGAAACAATTTCGATCTTTCCAAATTAAAGCTGATTTTTAAAGGCATGTTTTCCGGCATGTTCTTCATTAAGGTAGGCTATTTTGTAAGGACTGTCATAAATCATAAGTCGAAGTGGGTGAGGTGATGATCAGCGCCAAATGCGATCTACCTACTAACGTTAATTATGTACAAACCTGGCAACATGACTTCCTCCCCATTTCCCACCTCCCTCCCTTCTTCCACCTCCGATGTAAACATCCGAGAGACACAGAAAAGAGTAAAGTTGCTTGAAAAGTGTTTACCAATGAACTGAAGGATCCCACACCCGAGATCACCTTGTTTCATCGAGGAAAATACGGATTTTTGTAAATAAACACTGCAAATATAAGGTTTATAGGCTGCAGTAAGAGGCGGTTTAAAGGCTCAGAGTGATGGGCAGGCAGTGAGTGGCTCACTTCTGACATCTAGCGTTTATTTAATGACATCGCAGGCAAAGTGTTATGGGGTAAATTTTAGGTCAAAAAAATTAATATAAATATGAACGAATTTATAAATGTATATATAATTAATATAAATATAAAAATGTGATCAAGATATATGTGAGTAAAAATTAGTATAAATATGAACGAATTTATATATGTATATATAATTAATATAAATATAAAAATGTGACACACACATAAATGTATATATGTATATAAATATACATACATTTGTAAATATATTTTCAAGATTTTAAAATAAATATGCTTGACTTTGTGTGTGCAGTCGGGCAGTCTGCATTTGTGGATCCATTTTTTGCTCTTGTGTCCATGGTGTAATTTTGACACACTCCTACTAGATAAACAAACAAATGCATGCCGATTTGAATGTGAACAGCGGCACAGCCCTCTATTCACGGAGCATCCACCAGATGGCAGTGTGCAAGGCACAGGGAAATGGCAGTGCCTTGCAGTCCAAGACAGAGGCTTTGGACGATCACTATGGAGTCGACAAGTGGAACAACTGGATGGGTATGACTAGCAGTTTAATCATTTATAACTTTTCCTAAATCCTAGGCAGAATGAAAGGTAAAATGTAATGTAATGTATACTATAATGCTAGCTCCAGACCAGTCTTAATGAAGAAAACCCTGGACTAATAAGTTTAATGCATATAGCATTGACATAGATAGAATCAGAGTAGATAGAACCTAGAGAATCTTTGATAGATTCCGATTCAGGTTCTAGGTCAGTGGGAGAAAGCATTCTGACAACAGAATAGCTATTGATGCTAGCAGAGCTGCTATGACTAGCGTCATTGATCATATGTTCTGAACATTTAGATAACAAATAAACACAATGAACATCAGCTGGACTATGTTATAAGCTGCAGGTTTCAAAGCATGAGAAAAAAAAATTGCGGATTATAGTATACATTACATTACATTTTACCTTTCATTCTTGCCAAAGGGACTTAGGATAAGTTATAAATGATTAAACTGCTAGTCATACCCATCCAGTTGTTCCACTTGTCGACTCCATAGTGATCGTCCAAAGCCTCTGTCTTGGACTACAAGGCACTGCCATTGCCCTGTGCCTTGCACACTGCCATCTGGTGGATGCTCCGTGAATAGAGGGCTGTGCCGCTGTTCACATTCAAATCGGCATGCATTTGTTTGTTTATCTTGCAGCACAGTAGGAGTGTGTCAAAATTACGCCATGGACACGAGAGCAAAAAAATGGATCCACAAATGCAAACAATGGATGCACAAATGCAGACTGCACACACAGTCAAGCATATTTATTTTAAAATCTCGAAAATATATTTACAAATGTATGTATATTTATATACATATATAAATGTATTTGTCACATTTTTATATTTATATATATACATTTATAAATTCGTTCATATTTATATTAATTTTTACTCACATATATCTCGATCACATTTTTATATTTATATTAATTATATATACATTTATAAATTCGTTCATATTTATATTAATTTTTTTTACCCAAAATTTCCCCCACAAAGTTTAGCTTATAAAAATCTCTATAATCACTTCACCAACGTTGGTGAATGATGGCTATCCTATTAGGATAATTTACACTTTTTAAGACTTTTTAACTGTATATTTCCCGTTGTTGATCTAAATTAGACTAAAGAGGTTTTAGAGGTACTGGTTTGGAGAGAGTAGATGACAGATGAGGGCTGCTGGGCTCCATTGTTCACAGACAATACATCTCACTCCAGACTGAAGACAAAAGAGACTGTGGCTCAGCATTTTGATACACAACATACGGAGAGGCACGAACAGGGACGCATACTGTCACTGCATCTCTGTCACTGCTTCACCTACATGCTTGCTGTTTAGTTAAATAATTAGTAAATTAATCATTTCACGAATTAATCGAATCACTTAACTATTGCACACAGCAATTTAAGTATTTCAAGACATGTATTGAATTATTGAAATATACCGCATCGGTTCACATCCCGTTTAAATGCCCGTTTCCTGTCATCGATCAGTTGTCATTTCTTACCTTAATGTGAGCTGTAGGGGGAGATGTGCCACCACTTTTTAGCTGCAGTAGGAAAAAAGAAAAAACAAGCTGGCTAAAAATTGACAAAATTACCCAAATTGCACCTTTGTCCACTCCCGACAAAATTAAATTGAATAAAACATTTATTTAAAAAAACAAAAACAAATTTAGTTCAATCTTGTTCTATCAGAAACAAATAAGCTACTAATGAATGAAATATTTACAGACATATCTTACTAAAACCAAAGTTGAAAATACCTCACTTGAGATAACTAAAGTAATTTATTTTCCAAACAATCTGACGCACAACCATTGTCAACAACACCCATTTCTCAAATAATTATTCTTCCAAGGTATGACTGTTTTGTTTTGTCGTGCGGCAGCGTTACGGATTTAAGACCAGGCGTGAGCTGATGATTGACAACAAATCCAGCCAATAAAAATGCAGGGCTGCATCTCTGAGCACGCTTTGACAACATTCTGACCAATAAACGAGCAGATTGGGCGGCCTCCGCAGCGAACACTCCGCGTAGTGCAGATCTGAGAACAGCTTTGCATTAAGGCACGTCTCGAAACCGACGTTGCATTTATTAGACAAACCGTTTCCAAGTCAGCGCTATGACAAACCACTATTTTTGTTCTAGACAGTGACACACTCGAGGCGTAACATTTTTCAAAGATTTTGTCCTGTAGAGAGCCACAAAGACGGGGATAAATAAATGGAGTTGAAATAAACGAAATACGCTTTCGGAAAGTTGAGGCGAAAAAAACAACAACAACCGAAAAGTTTTCTTTTCGAAGGAACCGCTGGAGTAGCAACATATTAACCCAGAGTAAGAAACCATTCAGCTCCGACCTCCGATACAGAGTGAGTACCCACACGTTTATTGTATCAGTCTAGAAGCTGGTCTTCACAGTTATCAGAACAATGAAAAACAACGGTGATATCTCCAAATGAAACTAGCTGAGAATAATGTTCATGTTTTTTTTAAGGAATACTAACCAGCAAGCGCTGACAACAGCTCACATAATATCGGAGCAGAATAACTAAACTCGTTTCTGTGGTACCAGAGACTGAAAATAACACACCCAACACCGGTTACAGGGGAACCCCAGCGCGGCCGCCGTCTTTAACCTGATGTAGGTGGACAGTATTAATGTAGAGCCCTGGGTGCTCAGTCTGTCTTCACCCGCTAAAACGTAAACTGAATCACACCCTCGTTTTTTTGTTTTTTTTTTTATACGAAGAAAAATGTGCGCGTGCCCAGTGCTGGAACTCTCCACAAAATTCGCTTTTAATGCTAGTTTTCTCAGGTTGAAGTTGACCTGCCGTCTTGTTTTGGGGAAATGTTTCCAGGGGAAAGTGTTGGGCCGACGCAATGGTCACTCATTGCGAACAGTAAGCTGTCACAGCGACTAAAAACAAGTGCAGCTTCGGTGATGGTACAGATTTCTGCCGAGACAACAAAAATAATCTTGGAAGTACTGCTAATATGCACAGTGCGTGACACATTTCTCCACCGTGTCCCAACTCTCAGCTTCCACATCCACACCCTGAACGCAGAGTTCACGCTCTCCAGGAAGTGCAGTCGGTGCGCTCGTGCGGTGTGTCCAGAAGTAAAACAGAGCTGTTGTACTCTGCGGAGTTCAGTGTGGTGACACGGAGCTTGTCACGGGCTGACAGCGCCAAGCCTCTTGACTGGGCTGCCGTCGTGGGAGGTTCAGCACTTGACGAAGCACTCATTCCATCCCAGCTCCGGCGTTAGTTTTTGCTAGACTGTTTAGTGTGTCTGCTGATGCACACAACACCATCTGTTTTTTGTTTGACATAACTCCTCCATAACCATAATTGTGCTTACTCTACAATAAAGCCCTGCACGTGATATAGTTACACCCCAGACCTCATGAATGCAGACATCCTGTAACCTTTTTTTGTAATATATAGTGTCTCCAACATGTCCCATCATTCATTCATGATTTTGAATGGTATCCAAAGTGCTGTGTGGAATTCTGCTTGTGACTTAAAGGGCAAAGATGGAGAGAGACGACCTTCTTTTTTCAAGTTTTTAAAGGGGCACTGAGGAAACTTTCCGGGCAGGAGACTTTTTTCCGTGTAAACTCTAAGACCTCAGTAGTTTATCTGCAGTTTTGATAACCTATGCTGCTCTCTAGGAGTAATCTAGTTCTTTCCTCAATATCTTTACCAGAGAAAGGTGGGAGCCGTTCAGTCTGCATTCCAAATGCATGGAGGGAGTTTCTCTGGAGACTTTGGTCATAAACACTTGAGTTTTGTTCATTACTCCGACAGGCTTGCATCCTCACAAAGGTGTGAGGGTTTCATCATGCCTTTGACTTGATGGGTTCACAGACGTTTCACTGATGATTGACGGCGTCGAGCCGCAAAGGTTTAACACCCGGAAATTGGTGTAAACAGGCTGACCTTCCTGTGCCTGTGGGAGGAACACTGACACTTGTCTTCTGAATTATTCCTGCGCACGCATTTCCTAAATATGTGGAGGCAGCAGAGGTCAGGGTGGGGTTTAATGTGACGGCTCAGACAGGACCATGTGTAGGAGAGTGTTGGTTGTCTGGACAGGTGTCTCCGAGCTGCAGTCGTGCATACCTCACATTCCCGGGGCTTTCTTCCTCGTGTGGACCGTCACTGCGTAGGGGGAGGGAGATGTAGGAACTAAGAATGCTTTGCCTGCAAGAGTCAACTCCCAGAATTCACCCGAGCAACTTGCTGATAGCGTTGAATGCTTCCTGTCATTGCAACAGCCAGGCTTTTGTTGATGGGAAACTTGTCAGCAGACCATTATGGTAAGAGACAAAGTCGAGAGCTGGCCTCCGTCACCGCTAATCGGCAAGATGTCTGTTTTCTTGGGGTTTAAGAGTGGGTGGGGCATAGTGGTTTAAGATGCTTAATCCAAGCAGTAGTTTGGATCAATATCAACCCACTGATTATTAGGAAACGGCTTTGCCTGAAGTGTTGGCATATTACCCTGTAGCCAGCTTTTCCTCAAGGGTTTCTTGTAAAACGCTGTAGTTGATCACTTGACAACAACTGCAAAGGTTTAAAAGGAATCCTTACATAACAAGATAGATACACAGTAGGCCAGTGTACAATTTTTAAAAGATTTCTGGCATTGCATGAACGCTGTCATTCTGGTAGTGGCTAATAGTGTCTTTGGTGTCCCGTCATCGAGTGTTGAGAGCTCTCTCAGCTCAGGTCTGAGCGCTGCCTCCTGACATATTGAGGCGAACCTCCTTCACCACCAGCCATTCCTAAACACGACATCGCTTATAATATAAATGTAAGGATGGTGATGCAGCAGTTTATTCGTTGTATAATGTTTTAAACCAGACTTGTGAAACTATTGGTACGCTTTAAATGTTTCCTTGTTTAAGGTCGTAAAATTGCACCTGTGCTGCGTTTTCAAGTCTCTGTGAGCCGTAACGAAAGCAAACATCCTGAGACCAGAAGGAATCTGTCTGATTCATCTGTATGTACCTGCCTTCAGAGACCGAGATGCACTTTGAGTCAGTCTGCTTCAGTTTATACAGTTAGTGTGACATTATTATGGTTGTGATGATTATGATGGCATGTGAACTGAAAACAGTCTATCCAACCATCCATGTGCACATTTGCATCAGTCTGCACATGTATAATGTCCTCTGTGCCTTCACTTGCTCAGCCCCCCATCTGTCTTTTTTTCCATTCATCTGTTTATCCATCCACTCAGTTTTACATTTATAATCGCCACCTTTCTCTGTGATATCACTAATCTCTGAGTGGACTCGGGAGCCTTCTGCCGCTCTGCTGCTCACAGATGGAGAGATTAAAGTGATGGACTTGGCAGGGTCTTTGGCGAGGTCACAGTTGATGAGCATCACCAAAAGTGATGTCGTGTTGCGTTGTTTTGGCCCTGCCTGCCCTGTCGAGGTTTAGGATTACACTCGGTTCCTCCCAAGCCTCTGTGGGGCTGCGGTAGAATGAGCCCACCCAGCAAATGCCAGAAATCAGACACCAACTTTGGCTGCGTTATAGTGCAGCTTGTATGTATTAAAATGCTGTGCTCACCACGCTGACAGGCTGCACTCCCGCTCCCTGTTGGCCGTGTTTTGATGGAGAGAGCAGAGAGACTGAATGAAGAGCTACAGCATGGATAAAAGCACCTGAACCCACAGAGAGAGGGTTAAGAGAAGGTGTTCCTGTGTAGGTCCTGACTTGTCTTTTTTTGTTTGGTGTTAGACACGCTGTCTAACTGCTGGATTTAAATTCAAATCCTTGCTATCTGGAACAGGAACTTGTACCATGTGGTATTGCTTCGGGAATGCGCATACAAAATGCCTTCCCTACAATCTTTCAAATAAGATGTTTTAAAGACTTTTTTTAAGGCTTTTATTCAAAGCTCAAACTTTGTTTCAAAGGATTGTTAAAGGACGATTCCGACAAAGATGTGGAGACATATCGTCTATTTCCACACGCTTGTTACCAGTTTGCTGTTGGTGATGGGTACAGCATTACACAGAGATGGTGGGCTTACGTGGCTGATGTTAAACTTATTTGTCAAATGGTAGTTTATTTATGAGGGTTTTCCATGTGTGGTTTCTGCCAGCCCTGTGAATTATTCAACATACTTGGGGCAAACAGATCTGAAATAGTCCAAAGTGTGTGATTGTTTATGGCTCTGTCCAGTAAATCATATCAACTGCTTTGGGTTTGTGCTGATTGTAGTTATATATGCATGCATACATAAAGTTGTTTTAGGGTTGTCTCTGGATGCACACAAACGCAATGGATCTGAAGATAAGGTATCATACTCAGCATTACTTGCCATTTTTGCCACTTGACCTCACGTAGTTTACACCATCAGGGGATCTATGAGAGGTTTTATGACACCTGTTAGTGATAAGGACCCAGTGCTCTATAAATGGCCCATGAGTCTGCAATACTGTATTAATGTAGCTTGGGTTGATATTTAGAGTGCTTTGGAAGCTTGGTTACCATACACCGGTCTTGACCCATGTTTTCCTTCCTTGCATTTATCACTAAAAATGAGAACTTGCATGTAATTCAGCTACGATTATTGGGAATGTATTTGTGCTGCAACACCAAAGTAATGTCAGTCACATCAGCCTGTTGCTTGAGTGTCGAATAACAGAGGTCTTCTACAAACTTAGCATTTTTGAAATCTCAATGATTAAAACCTAATCCTGCTACTTTGCTACCAAAGTTTGCTCTCTGGTAAGGGATGTTTCCCTCATTGCACGACTCTTCTTGGCTTTTAAGCTTCATTGGTATTAAACAAAGTGCAGATGTTCAAGTGTCGCTTCGTCCTCTGATGTTTTGGAAATGTATTGTCGGTTATTCGTATTCGATTAAAGGGGTTGTTTGTTTTTTTTAAACCTGGACCTTATTTCTGGCATAAAATACATTCATCTACTCACCGATAACAGTTTGGTGAAAGTCGGCATCCTTTGGACGTTATTTAGATCACTCGAGATCCGCGTATATCCATATAACGGGAGAGAACAGGGCACAGACAATACAGCCTCTAAATGAGGCATTATCTGTCTTTATTTCACCAACACTTTAAGACGGATGAATGAATGAACGCGTGCTATTGCACTGTTAGTTCAGAGCTGCCGTGCTGTTGTTATTGTTCCTCGTTTGATGATCATCTGGAAAGGCAACTTCAAAAGTTTAAAAAAATTTTTTCATACGTGCTGCATGATTTAGTCACAAGCATCGTCTCCATGCAGCAATGCTGATTTTTAAAGGTAAATCCTCCCCTTGCGTGTTTTGTCCCAAGAAGTGTCAGCTGTAGCTCAGTTACTTGTTGCAGTGCCTCCTTCTACGACCACACGGCTGAAAAGCCCCACAGGCTGCATGCTTATTTTTCTTTTACCTGCCCAGCCCCTTTATTTGACTTATCGCCATGCTCAGCAACAAGTAAATATTTGCTGATCGGTTAAAGCTGCGGTCGGCAACTTTTTTTTAGTCATATTAGCTTGAACTGTCATGGGATTCTGGAAGTAGAATATTAAATAGGCTGTTTAGGAAAAATAACGAAATCTGTAGCTCCCTCTGAAGCCTGTAATCATGCTTGCAAAAACCGAGCGCTCCCGGCTGTTTTTAACCAATCAAGTTAGGGTGGAGGAATCCTATCTGTCAGCTTGTGCACACGCTGCTGAGCATGAGTCTGCCCCAGCTTGTGTGCGCTCACACTGGTGTGAACTCACGTGCACAACCTCGTCCACAGAGGGGGAGGGGTTTGGGGGGCGATTCGGAGCTTGTTAGAGGTTGGGGGAGGGACCTGAAAATTGTATCAGTTCGAATTTTCCGACTTTAGACTCGGAATTTTATAAACCTGCCGACTGCAGCTTTAAAGGAGGCCTGCTTGTGTAGCTTAATGCATCCTTTTGTCCCCCAATTTCAAAGTCCATTTCCAAGCTTCTCTGAGTGTATTTTTGTGTCCGTGTACCTGGCAGGTCTTCATTAATCTTTAGACCATCTGTGCGTCTATTCCCTCAATGCCCAACGAGTGCAGTTAGAGCAATTTGACTGCGATTACACCTTTACAACAGCTTATTAGAACCATTAGCAATGCAAGATTCACTTCTAATCTGGTAGCAGACAAGGGAGTAGGATTATGAGCTACTACTACCAATACCTTAGTTTATTGTATTTGGTCAGAAGCAGGCCAGGGGGGTGTGTGCCAGGGCCAATAATGATGTCACTGTCACTTTTTGGGATTAAGAGGGACTGGATCAGGTCCCCTTGATGCTTACAGTTAGCGCTTTTGGACCAGCAGGTACTTTTGTGCCAGACTGGGTTTATCTGTGAGTCGAGATGGGAAGACCTGGTGCGTAAGAACAGGGAAGTTAAGCAGCTTACTAATTTACTATTTATTATGGACGCATATGCACACTACTGTACACTGATTGATAGTGTTTGCTGTAATCAGTTACATTCATGAGGCTTGATGTTATGTGCTTGTTTATCCAGGGCAACGAAACTCGGGCAGGTGGAAAGTCTTATACATATATCCGATCTGGCAAGTCAAAAACAAATATAATGCATTACATTTTTTTCCAACTTGAAAACCTCATGATTATTACCCATCCACTAGACACCCATGCTGCTTTGTTCAGAGTCTGTCTACCAGTCAAAGCCTGCATTGACAACTTTGGACGAATCAGACTCTCAGACCTGAATCTTCCACCTTCCAGGTTCTTCCAGCCACAAAAGATTTGGTCAAGTTTGTGGGGGGAGAAAAACACCAATAAAACGCAAACAAGCAACAAAGCAACAGAGTAAGACTACAAAGTAGAACGAGTAACGTAATTCTTATTGAGTTGGTCGTAAAAAATATTTCTGGGTTCACTTGAATCAGCGGAATGACACAACAGCATCTGTGTCTTGTCAGGAGCTCTGAAGAAAGGAGACGTGTTAGGCTGGAAATGTACTTGCTGTTTCACCTGGCATTCACGTAAGCAGCTGTCCCGTTGCCAGCGTAACTGCTGACACACTTGTTACCACAGCTGACGTTTTATCAATTTTCATTTTCTGGTCGTCAAAAAAAAATCAAAAAATCCAAACTGCTTTTTGGTGGATTTGATTTGGAGTTTGAAAAGCAACGACACTGCAGTTATTACTTGAAATGCACTTTACATCTATTTTATCCCTAATTCAAACAATTCAGCTCACCTTTTTTGCTTAAAGGCCTACAGAAAGGTGATTTTTTTTTTTTTTTTTGCACAAAACTGAAATAGCAGATCGATTCCTTATATACCATGGAATTTTTTTATGATTTTAAAATAATTTTAGGCCCCTGGATAGTCCTGATTAGGCCCAATAAACTATCACCACATTTGACTCGAATTTGGCAAACTGGAACGACAGGTGCGTGACGTCACGAGTGCCAGCTGCTGGAACAAACACCAGTAGTTCTAGTAGCGAAGCCAGCAGTTTGCCAGACCTGGACAGCTTCTTCACGGCAAATTTCGATGTGTGCCGCGGGACGTCGCTTGGAAATATAAAACGTTGGGTTCAGTGCAGTTTTTATTGCGAGTAGATGTACGAAGTGTGTGTGTTGCCCTCAGCAGCAGCAGCTCACACCACCGGGGACAGAGGAAGCAGAGAGACCTGCGGTCGGACAGGAATCCACCTGGCGGAGAGCGAACACACTCTCCGCCAGGTGCAGAGTGGAAATCAGCCGGCAGAGCGATCATGTCCACGTCGGGGCTCTTGATGATCGCTCTGCCGGCTGATTTCAGGGCAACCATCCCGCGGTGTGTCCGCTCTCCGCCAGGTGGATTCCCCCTGAGTGTCCGCACCGCAGGGAGCTGAACACGGCGGGATGGCTCCGGCTGATTTCACCAGAGAAGAGGCAGGCGGACAGGGAGGCACAGACACAAGTTCCGACCGCAGGTCTCTCTGCTTCCTCTGTCCCCGCAACATTTGAAACTTTTCAGGTGAGAAAGTAGTCGTTTAGATCCCCAACGTGTTGAAAACCTGACAAAATACCGGCTGTTTACCATTTTGTTCCGACGAATTCGGCGCTGCTAAAGCTAGCCACAGTGAGCAACGCACTTCTGGTTATTTTGACAAAATAAAATACCCGTTGCTTTTAATCATAGGGAAAGCCATTACGTGCTGTTGTTTTGAAAACAGGAAGTGAACCTACCCTCGTTGTAGCTAGCTTGAAACTGCGGTTTTGACAGGAAATGCCGGGTTGCCACCGTCCTGCAGTGCTTCTGTCTCGGCTTGTATGGTGTCGCGGGGCAACTGATTTGTCACTCACAAAACAAGTTGAATTGTTGCTAGATTCAGCCAGATTGAGCCCGAAAGTCGCTAAATCTAGCTAAATTGGCAACACTGAGGCAGCCAGGAAAAACCATGGCACTTGTGACGTCACACGGAAGCCCCGCCCCCAGTCTGGAATTCCAGGAAGGATTTCTAAGCGGCAAATTCAAAATCGCAAATTTCATGCGTTTATGAAATGTTTTGGTGTAGAGTCCAATGATCATTATTGTTCCTCTGTGTATGTATTATCATTATGTATTGGGTGTAGTGTCAGCTTTCTGTAGGCCTTTAACATTCAACCTAATAAAAAAAAAAATTACTAATGAAAGAGCTTACCCTAATGACAAATATTCCAAAAACATGCCTCAAATACTCAGATTTGCCGCCCGCAAGAATCTTCCCGGTTTGTATCTTGTCTCGGGTCTTTCTCTGCGGAGTTTGCATGCTCTCCTTGTCTTTGTTGGTCCTGTGATGGGGGGCAAGGGTCTACAAGTGAGTAGACAACAGTCAGATTAAAAAATGACAAAGAATTAAAATTCATTATATTTAGCATTTATCCAGATTGCCGTGCAATTATTGACATTTGAGTCAATTCAGAGTAGAGTGGGTTGAGCACCTGCTCAACCCACTATGCCACAAACTACCCCTGTTTTATTATTTATTTTATTATTGTACAAGTATGTTGCTCACAGGCTTTTATTTTGTAAAAGTCTGTTGCTGTCTGCTGCGGAACCAGAAAAGAAAGTAATCGGCGGATCCACCAAACATGGAGAAGGGTACGGAACTTTTACTCGGCCATTTTCATTTTAAAGTTCTTCCAGACGGCGGAGTCGACAGAACCAAAGTCATCTGTAAACACTGCCAAGTTGAATTGTCTTATCACCGTAGTAGTTCCACTCTAAAATATCACTTAAAGGCAAAACACACAATTGATATCAGCAAGTCATTCAAGGAAACAGACAGTGGAACGAGGCTTCTACATAAAAACTACAGAAAGATGCTGATGTTAAAAGTGTGTTTGCACAACAAATGTTATGGCACTTTCATTCATATGGCAGTAGATTTAAAATAAAACTAAATGCTAAAAGCTATACACTACTTTTGAATTAATTTTTGGATTTTGCGTACAAATGCGATTAATCGTGATTAATCAGGGAAATCATGTGATTAATTAGATAAAAAAAATGTAATCGTTGCCCAGCCCTATATATATATATATATATATATATTATATTATATTATATTATTATATGTATCTGTTCCCCAGTAGTGGGCACTTTGTCATCTATACGATGCAGATTGCTCGTTGCAAGGTTATCCCAATCAGTTTTGCCACATTAAAGCTAATCTGCCTTCATATGGCAAAGATGATGTATAACCAACATGCAGGACTGACATAATTATAAGCTGAAATTACTGTGGATGTAATTTGGCATCTGTCCTTTATTTAAGTGTCATCCTAACAGCTGTAGTCGTTCTCCCCTGCATATCATAGGGTACCCTGGTATCAAAAAACAGACGGCTAACTTCAATCTTTGCTCGCCACTAATTGCTAAGCAACCATAATTTGAACAGACGTCTTTGGCTCTGGTGAAATTAAAGCAAGATATTTATAGCATGCTTGGGATTCTCGGTGCTTGATAGAGCACATATGGTGCTAATACAGCAGTGTGCAGAGATGGTGACTTCACCATTGTGAAGTTGGTTGTGCTAGTTTAGATTTGAATAGATTTTGAATAGATCTACAGGGTGGAGTGGGTTTGGTTTGTAGGTTCACCAGGTTTTTTTTTTTTTCTACTGTAGATAAGTCGTGCCAGTACATTAAGCTTTTTCTGCCACATATTCATTGGCTTCATGATTTAATTAGATTATGATTCCTCGTGCATGTGCCAGTTTGATATCCTGACTATATTAAGCAACAATATGGTGGTTTTACAGTATTCTGATTACAGAATTAACGTGTATTATTTTTAAATGCCTGGATGAAAAACAGCATCTCATGGAACCCTCTGCATTTGACTTTTAAACAAGAAATAGAGTTGTGAATTCACGCAGCGTGAATTTGTGCGGCGTAAATTTGTGCGACTGCAGATTTTATTTTATTTGATTGATTTGCACACATTCATTCAAATATAACAAAAAATACACAATAAAACACAACAAATTAAAAAAAAGGAATGTGTGCTGGAGATGTCAGAAACCCTTGTGGGCTTATGAGGAAACCTCATCTTGTCATTAAAACCCAATGATAACAATTGTAATAGAAAATATTTACAGGTTAAAACTAAACTTCATGAAAAATATGAATGGATCATATACAGTGAGGACTTATGCCTTTTTGAGAAACTTGAAAAGGTTTTCCTTAATAATAAAGGGTGTTGGAAGTACACAATGGGCCTCATGCAAGAACATTTTCGTATTTTTATTCTAAATTTCTCTTACTTTTTTCGTAAGAAGGTCTCGTACGAACACGCCACGTCAGATTCAACAAACGCTCTTAACTTCGGAAAAAGTGTGTAAACGACCTGTGTAAATGATGAATCACACCTGTGCGTATCTTAAGTTCACGTGCACGAGGATAGTAGATTTGCATACTCCACGCCCAAAATAATACCATATAAGGCTGTGCTTCCTCGCTGCTGTGCCAGGAAGTGTTGAGTGCTGAGAATACGGGCTCTGAGATTAAAGTTCTGCTTTCAGAGATCCAAAAAGAAAAATCTGTCATTTTTAGCAGTGTAAGCAGTGGACGGGACCTGCTAAAGTGAAGAAATGGGAAGCAATTACGAGTGCTGTTAATACCATGTCAGCGAAATAAAAAAATAAATGGTTTGATATGAAAATGGCTTAAAACAAAACGTCTCGCCATGGGCAGGCGCTCGATGACTGCAAGTAAAGCCGTGCAATCAGTTGTTGCCTCATCATGATGGCACTTTGATGGGGTGGTCCATGAGGGGGGTATTCTGGCACCACAGCTTCTTGTCTGCCTGGGCTGGTTCAGGTGGAGACCCTCGTTCATCATGGCAATATTGCGCAAATCTGGCACCCACCTGGCCTTCAGCTCAGTGCGCTGCACGACAGGGGCACGGGTGCTTTGATGCGTATATGTGTCTCGTGCTCCAATTATGATTGGCAGTCCAGGCATGGCATGAAAGTCCCTCTTAATTTGTACTTGTTGGACAGCGGTGTGTGGGAATCTGATGTACCACGGGTGATAAACAGATGAGAGCTTTGATGACCAAGGGGAGCGCACGACTCACAGAGGACTGGGACACCCTCGATCTGTCTCCCATCTCCCTCTGAAAGGTTCCAGTGGGCAAAAATCCAAAGATGGTAAGGATGGTGGGCGTGTGTGGAATTGGGTTTGATCGGCGTGTTTCTCTCTGGAGTCGTGGCTCTAGGAAGCTGCATATTTGTAGCAGCACAGTCCTTGGGAATCTTAATCGCGATGTCAGCCATTCGTCTGTCTCCACACGCTCTCTTCCAAGAGCCTGACGCACTTAGGCATCCAAAAGTAGCAAGACAGCCACTGCGCTTCCCGTTACAGATTCAAATGAACCTTCAATAGTGCACAATTTAAGTCAAACAAAATAATGTCAGCATAATTATGGGGTATAATGTATATTTATTTATGTTTTCTTCAAAGTAATTAAATATACAATCCATTAGTCAAGCAAACTTGATTTGAATAACAGCGGACTATTTTACGAAACTCCTACGACAGGTCTGGATCACTCGTAAATTCTGTTCGTACCTGAAAGAAAACGTAAAATACGAAAAGATTGGTGAATGCGCAAATTCTCTTAAATCACTCGTACAGACGATTTAAGAACAAATCTGTGCGTACGAACGCTTCTTGCATGAGGCCCAATGAGTTCAGGAACACATCAGAAGTGGTTTGGTTTTGATATCTTTAAAAACAAGAGAGCTATTACAAAATAAAAATCTAAAATGGAATTAACTATGCACACTGAGTAAATGTTCTATCTAAAATGATTTTTCTGGAAACTAAAAGACTGTGAAAGCTTTATAGTGAGTTCACAAACCCATCAGAAGTGGTTTGGTGTGCATTGGTTGAATATCCAGTCAGAACAAATAAAGGCGTTGCACTTTTGCGACGGTCCCTAAGCGCTCCGGCTGCCGTAGTTCACTTAGAAGTATATTCGGCGCGGTTACTCTGATCTTTCAGGCTTACTTTGGTGAGTTGATAAAGCCTGTGGTATGTTAGTCTTAGTTTTCTGTAAATATTAATACCATCCTGAGGCTAATTGGTGCGGTTTTCGTGACGCTATTACAATTACAAAGCTGGAAAATAGGCGAATGTCGAATATAAAACCAACTTCACCCCGCTCCGCCTAGTCGGGACGGTTGAACCACACGTGCGGGACGGATGAAACACCTTATTTTAAACAGAAACTATTGAGCTTACTATTTTTTTAAGCAACATACCGGACAACATACTAGTGTACTCGTCATTGCTCAAATTTCACATTATTTCTCAGAATATAAATAGGTAAAAAAAATATGTTTGTCAACGAAATCACGATGATTACAGCTGATCTTCATGCACGCGCACCCACTGATCTATAACGTGTGTCAATCGCCCCGACAGCGACTAATAACACATAAACCTTTTTTGCCACTAAACTTCAAAACTCTGACATTGCACATTTTAGGACATGTTTAATTACTAATTCACCTGTTGTATAGTTATATTGGTTGGTTTTCGAGGAAATCGCTGTGTTTCAAAAAAAAAATCAAAAAAAAAAAATCAAAAAAAAAAAATCGCTGTGTTTCAAACGATTGGGATTCGGAAACTGTGGCGGCCAAAAGGAAACTATGGCGGGCCGCCATAGTTTCCTCAATGTATGGGAAACACTGGTACTTTCAAGGGCTTCATGGCTAGGGGAGTTAATACTTTTCATTTTTATATCTTCTAGAACCTTTTTTTAAGTATTTTTGGGGCTTTTTATGCCTTTATTGGATAGGACAGTGGAGAGAGACAGGAAGAGGGGGGCAGAGAGAGGGGGAACAACATGCAGCAAAGGGCCGTCCGATGCGGGACTCGAACCGGCAGCTGCCAGCTGCAGCGAGGACTATAGCCTCTTGTACATGGGGCGTCTGCTTAACCCACTACGCCACGGACCACCCCATCTTCTAGAATTTTTGAAATGTTGTTTTTGTAAAGTGCTGTAAAGGAAGTGTAATGTGCTGCGGAGGTGCAATGGGTTGCTGAAGCTCCCCTTGTGGTGAGTGGTGTAAAGAGATTCAGGTGTGATGGTATTTGGTGCGTACAGGTGGGCCCGGGCCCCTGTTTCTGTGTGATGTGCGGTGTGGCGAGAGTGCGAGAGATTGTGGTTATGTTCTTGGAAGTGTAATGTGCTGTGGGGGTGGGGGTTTAAGGTTTAAGGTTAGGTTAGATCTTTAGGTTGAGGGCTGTAAAGGTCAAAGTCCTTTAGGGTTAGAGAAGAGGAAGTAGGAACGGATTTAGAAGGAACGGAAGGTAGTGTTAAGGAGAAGAAAGACTTTAGCTTTAGGGCCATATTGGCCAAAGTCCTTAGGGTTGGGAAAAATGAAAGGGAAAGGTTTTTAGACCAAAAAGGGGGTGGTGTTATGGAGAAGAAGAACTTTAGCTTTAGGGCTACATAACACCCTTGGTACGGTCTGGATAATTGGTTGGGGAAGGTCTGTAGTTAAGAATTGTATCTTACCTGCATTCTGAGCGGCATAAGGATTGTTTTCTTCCTGAAGATGAAACTGAACCTAAAGGACAGCCTATGTTTGTTGTCTTGTCAAAAATCTGTTCAACTTGTTATTCTTTTAGTTGTATAATATCTTTTGAAGTTAAGCTGATAAGTAAGTTCAAAAGACAGCACAGTTGCGTTGTCTTATTGGGCTGTAGGTCGGTTAAAGATCAGTGCAGCTTCCTATTGCTTCCTAGCATTCCTATGGGATGAATATATTTCTATTATGTATATGCAAGAAGGAGTTGACTGTTGGTTTGAAATTGCAGCTGCTGGTCGACCAAAAAAAGATTGTAGTTACTAATTTGGTCAAATAATCTTTTTACTTTGACGTTTTACAGCAGGTGACTGTAACAAACTGTTGTAACTACAACTTAATTGTTCTTTTTTTTTTTTTGCTGAATAAAACTTGATTTTGTTAATGTATGTCACTGTATCAGTACAGAATTATTAGTTTTCTTCAAGAATCTTCTTAGAATTGAGAAATTTCCACACTTACATTGTATCGAAAAACTGGAGAGTGGCATAAAAAACACATTCAAAGTCAAATTAAACAAGTTTCCAAGGGAGGAAATTTCATGTCTGATGTGGTGTAATAGCTACCAATATGCTGATGGCTTCTGGGCTTGCCTGTGAACGTACCCTCGTAGCACTGGAGATTATAATGGCTATTTTTCTCCTCACTCTGTTTCCTCTCTTGTTTCCGTTGTCGTCAAGATCAGAAAAAACAAAGCAGCTCTTTCTTTGTCCATTTTGAAGTTGTCCCCTCTGCGACTGGATGCTAATCTGACTGACCATCAGCAGCTTCTCGGTCAGGAAAAGACAGATACAGAGACAAAAGGCCGAGACAGATTACAAAGAAGGGGTCGGGGTGGTGGGGATGGCATGGAGGGTGATGACTGGACACTTTGGCATCAAGTGAAAAGAGGAGTATTGTGTGCCAAGGGGCTGCAGAGGAACAGACAAAAGTACAGAGGAAATGTTAGTGCCATGTTAGGTGACATCATCAAACTGTGACACATAGTCACACTTTGAGAAGTCTAAATCATAGACTTTATTAAAAAAAAAAAGAGGATGTTGCCACCATGATAACACATGATGGTTTGTGAAAAGCATTTGGATGTCGCCGTCTTAATCTCTTTAGTGCTACAAGTGACCCTGTTTGGAACAGAGGGTGGAGCTGCAGAGTGGTGCATCAAAGCTGATTGGACAAAAATATGCACTATATCAGTGATACTCACTATTTTTTTCACAAGAGCCACATTGGCAGAGCAAAATCAAGGGAAGAGCCACTTTTACGATAACATACTAAGTCCCCTTTTGCAAATACACATTTCTACATATAAAATATCCCACAAAAAAATAAAAAACACAGCCAATACATTTTCAATTAAGACCACATTTACCTTAATACTGGGACGAGCGGAAGCTGGCATGCATGTCCTTTACTTTCTTCATGTTGTATTTGTAGTTTGTTGTTGTAATCATAGTGAGACATTCAAGATGAGCACGTTTTTGTGCTGGTTTTTGCCCTTTTTTTAATTAAAAACCGATGTATTGTGCCTGCATCTCGCGCTGGCTAAAGGAGCTAGCGTGCACTGCGGTCAAGTGTGAGGTGGTTTAAGCGGGCTGCGTTGCCAGGTTTAACAGTGCCCCCTTTAGGAAACACCATTAAGTCTTAATTAATACTTAATAAAAATACTTAATATTACAAAAACGCAAACTTAATAAAAATACTTAATACTGTGCAGTATTCGCTGTGTGTTATTTGAAAAAAATATATTGTTATTGTTACCATATTGTTATAAGCTACTATGCGAGTGCGAGCCACCAATTAAAGCTTGAGGAACCGCATGTGGCTCGCGAGCCGCGCAATGAGTATCTCTGCACTATATCAATGAAGCCTTATACCTATTTGAATTCTTATTTAATGGTTTTCAAAACAAAGCAATCTTAAGGAGTGAATCAAGGTGATGGCATTGTAATGGCTTCTGAAATATTTAGATATTTAATATAGAAGTGAGTATATTTATCTTTGATGTCTTGTCTTAAAGGGACACTATGTAATTTCTTCCCCCATCGAGTGGTGCAATTTTATTTTGCAAAGTCAAATGAATTTGCTCTCTAGCGCCTCGCGTTTTTTAATGTGCGTTACAACTTCTTGAACTACGGCAGGCGGTATGTGTCAAGATTCAAGAAACTATAGCTTCAGACTCAAGGTCCATACAAACAAAAAGACATCAAGACACAGAGTACAAAGGATTACATAACACACATACAATAACACTATAAATACAGATGACAGATAACAGATAACATGTCAGATAACATAAGTTGACATAGCCTTTGGTGTGCAAGCAATGCCATTAGTAATATTCCGGGAGTTACCGGAAGTGACGTCGACACAGCGGTAGCGTTAGCAGCAGTGTGTAGTTGTTATCTGGAAAGTGTTCTTTTAAATAAACTCCCGGTAAACTTACAAACTTTCTATGCCTCGTATTGTGAGTTAAGAGCCTATGTGTACTACGGCAGAAGTTTGGTAACAATCAATGCATTATTAGTGGGGTAATTTACGAGATAAAATCTATTTACCATTAGCGCCAGTAATAAGCCATTCGGTGGACGTGACGTCAAAATGACGTCATTTCCGCTTTCAGGCCTGGCGTTGGGGAAAACGCGATTCGAAGTGCTTTATGTCCCTCTCAGCACTTTGTCGTTTTTCATAGACCGGAAGGACATGGCAGCCTCCATAGAGCTTACCTGCTCTATGTAGATACAGACAAGTTATTCTTCACTCAGGAGGATAAGTGAGATTGTTGACAGAGATAATTTTACACCAATGAGGACTAATTTATGAATGAATATGTTGATTTGAGCTAATAAATTACTTAATTTATTACATAGTGTCCCTTTAAGAAGGTAACATAAGCTATGTGGTCATTATGGGTTAACACTGCGTGGAAGAAAGAATTTCCCTCAGACAGAACAATTTGGTTATGAGACCGTTCTTATTGTGTTCATTTGTAAGACTCAGTGACCCTGCAGGTGGTGATAACTTCTACTTTAAAGACATATCAACATACAAGAGAAGAGCAATCTGAGCATACTGAGTGGATTCTCCTCTGGAGTAACCTTCAGAACCAAAACAGTCATTTGTGCAAAAGCAAAACTGAAAGACAAATGTGGGAGCTTTTTTTTTTTTTTTTTTGTGGTATGAACAGACGATGAAGTACAAGGCTATGAAATCCCAGCGAAACGTCAGGAAAAACTCCAATGTGGTTTCTAGCTCATAGAAAGTAGAATGAGATGCCCAAAACATCAGTTTGTCAAGTGCACACAAATACAGTGAGAGCAGAGTTTCTAAAAAGCCTGGTTTTTGACTCAAAATGCTGTTTGCATGTGGATAAGAGGTGCAAACACAGAATAAGAAAGAGTTTTGCACAAAACATCCACGTCAGTGTGGGCAGGGTGGTCTTTGTTCGACCAAAAGCAGGCTTTTAAAATGTGAAAATCCATGTTTTAAACTGGCCAGAGTAATGTAAAACATTACCAATAATGACTGCAAATTGAATATAACTAAATCGAATATAATCATCACACAGGTTGGAATTTCATCTGTGTGTCTGCAGAGACAAACAGTTGTATAATATTGTGATATTATGTACTTAATTACATTGTTGTTATTAATTGAGCAGCTGTGGCTCAGGAGGAAGAGCAGTCAGTCAACTTCTGGACCCCCTGGACCATGTGTCGATCTGTTCTTGGAACTGAATGCGTCCATCGATGTGTGAACGCGTGCTTGAGAAAAAAAGCACTGTGCCACTTGTAACATTGTGTAGACTAAGATGTGCTGTGTGAGTGTTTCTGTGTGTGAATGGGTGAATGTGGCTTGTAGTGTAAAAGCGCTTTAAGTGGTTAGCTGAACCAAAAAGTGCTACAGGCCTATCAGTACAATGCATTTCCCATTTATTGTTTGATGAATCCAGTACATCTTCACTTCCTCGCTTTACAGAGATTTGGCTCCAAACTCACTTCTTGCCATGCTGTGTCATGATCAGTTCAGCTCCACCCAAGATGATAGAAAGGGAGACTTCGGCCAATGATGAAACAAAAGCTAGATAGCTTGCAGAGCTCTCGTTTTTGGCCCAGCAGTTATGAAATACAGTCAGGATACAACGCTTTTGACTTTGCACTATTTACAGTGAGCTCTGGTTTTGCTGTGGTTGGAACAGGGCTGTCACACTGCTTTATTTCAAACTCAATAATGATATTAAAAAAACGCTTGATAGTTGATACCATTTTTGATACTGCAGAGAGACAAATGACTAATGAAGAGATGATAAACAAATACATTTCCAGGTTGCACCGATGCACCTTGTGCTGTCTCCAAAAGTTATTAATCTTAATATTATTAATCTTGGTCTGGAATCAGATTCACATAGCCTTTGCCTACAATGGCTAATGGTTGAACATAACTAACCTAAAGGTTTTACATTGATAGCTTCCTGTGTTGCCACTCAGTTAATGTGACTTATCAGCGAAAGAAAGATGTCTCCATTGGGGCACCACTGGCATTGCAGAATCAGCTGAGTGACAACAGTGTCATTGGTATGAATGCAGTTTTCCACCAGTGGAGCTTGCCTCAATGCACATTCGTCAATTGAACTCTGTGACAAACTCTGTTGCCTTCTTTATCATTTTCTTTCTGTTTTGAGTTACTGGTTTCGATGTTGCTATCCCTGGAAATGGCTTGAAAGCAAATTGCGCTCTCCACCGCAGACTTCTAGACGATATGTAACACATTGCCGTAAATTTGCAGGCAAAGTTAAGTGTGGTAGTCACAGTTTGTCAAGCTGGTAGTTCATTCGATTGTTCGCTGCTGTATTTATTCAACTCTCGTGCACTCAGTGGGTTCTCGCTCTACAATCCATCAGAAAAGTTCATTTTTTTTATGTAGAGACAAATTCTGGAGGTGGAACAAATCTCACCCTTGTTTTGCACAATTGCACTGATTACGGAGCTCCACCTATGAATGAGTGTTTATTTCCACCTTTCCAGATTTTTTTTTGAGGCATTTAAATAAGGAATTGTAGAAAAATATGACAACTCGGACTAAAAGCGATGAGAATGTATAGAATAAAGGTCTGCCTTTGATTGAGGTTTCTGAAATACTCAGACCAGCCTGTCTGGCACCAACAACCATGCTCAAAGTACCTTAAATCCCTTTTCTTCCCCATTCTGATGCTCGGTTTGAACTTCAGCAAGTCGTCTTGACCACCTCTAAATGCACTGAGTTGCAGCGATGCGATTGGCTGATTAGCCGTTTGTGTTAACAAGCAATTGAACTGGTGTACCTAATAAAGTGGCCGGTTAGTGTGTACTACTACCCTCTGGTGACATTATGCAGCCTAGTTGATTCTCTTTAAACCAGTCTTTGGTCGTGTGTCTTATTAACATTTTTTTTTAAGGTTCAGATTGATTCAGATTTGCATTGACACGGAATTGAAACTCCACTATTGACATCAGTCTAATTGAGTATGGTGCTGCCTAACTTCAAGGTTGCTCTTTGTTGCAAAAACAAGGAATATTATGCTTCCTAAATATAAACTCAAAAGCCAACATCTACAGGGAGAATAGCACAGAAACCAAAATAGACCCTGGAGGAATCCCACAGAGCAGAGGACCTGCAGAGGAGAAACTTTCCCCTATAACTTACATTAAATCAGGCACCTTTTCATTCCAAATAACTGTTCATGAATGAATGGGATAATAAGTTGTTCGAGGGTACTATACACAGAAATGAGGATTCTCCCTGGCAAAACTGCACATCCCAGTCACACTAGTGCTCTCTGTGAGTTCACTGCCTTGTGATTCTCCTACTGATTGTTTTTGTTTGGCATTGTATGCTCAGTGTTCCAGCATTCGGTTCAGCTATGCATTCCTTCTCTCAAAGTAAAGATAGCTAGCAAGATACTCCTCTGTAATCCTATTGAGAGTTATTGTAAGATTCAGGATGAGGTCATTTCAGAGGCTGGAGGTATTTCGAAAGGATCGGGGTGTTTTAGTGTTTTACAGTAATGGCATGTTGGAATTGTGGATTGGAAACCTGCAGTTCCAGCAAAACGCAGACCGTTATCTCTGGTTTTGCCAGTTCCTTTCTGTGGTTTCAGTTCTTTAGTTTCACAGAAGGTTCCTTCTGGATGTGAGCAGTCGGTTGTTTCCCAGCTGACCCAAATATGGTTTCACTAATTTAAGGCTTCAGTGCCAAATTGGGTCAAGAAAAATGGTGACAGAGCAGCAGAGTTCAAAGCTTTACTTCATTTGTGAACAGCATGAGCCCTGATATTGTGTTCATCAGTCCTCCTCCCACCCGTGCCTCCTGTGTCCTTCCAACCGACCACAGCACCTGTAGAATGATTTGAGGTACTGGAAAAGGGATGATAAAACAATCATAAGTGCATTGTTCACCTCCACTTAACTCATAATGTTCTTATTTAACCACAATTTTTTTCCCCTATATTCCAGTGTAAACAACTTGTCTGCACTGAGTTTAGATTTCAAGGAAACAGTCTTGTGGTAGAGAGAGATATCGCTTTGCTGAGGTGGAGGAGGAAGTGCTGGCTGCATGTCAACGTGTGTGTGTGTGTGTGTGTGTGTGTGTGTGTGTGTGGAATGCGGAGGAGAGTGGAGATGAGAGAGCTTCAGAGTGAGTAAAGAGGGTGCGAGACGGGGCGGCTCACGGAGAGGTTTGTGCTGGACTCTCCCCGCCGTGTGCCTGATTATCAGGGTGCGGACAGGTGCTGCTCAGCCACTTTGAGAGGATATCGCAGAGAGAAGGGATTAATGTTGGCCGGACAAAATGTCTCACAGCTCAGGCAGCCATTCCATCTGATAGATGTGAGAGAGGAGGGACCAAAAAAAACCTAAAAGAAAACCTGTTACATCAATTATAGGAACCTTTTAAGTAAAACAGAATCACACACAGTAGTGACTTGTCCATTCACCATGTAGTACAATTGTGAATGACTCTTTAGTACATTGACTTAGAGACTTATGGTATTTAAATAAGGTGTGTCGCATTTTAAGGTTTGGGGCACCACTCTTTGATACTCAATTGAAGCATTGTTCTTGGACCCCCCCCCCCTCTTCGTGCCTTTTCATTACTTCCTAGCAACCCATGTACTGGGAAAGGGGTTACACACATTCTTGTTTTCGGTCAACAGTCTGATGCGTCCACATATGGTACAGCACAGTGAAGGAATGTGTTAATTAGTGGATCTAACAGAGGAGGCCTTCAGACAGTGCTTCCTGCCTTTGGTTAACTCTAATCTTTCTAAACACCTTGGTTTGTCCTTCTCTGTAAGCTTCAGCACCGTCTCAGAGTATCTGATAATTGCATGTAAAAACTTGTTGAGGGATAGCTTTGCTCTCAGTGTAGAGTTACAAGGAGCAAGTGATTCATTACAAACCCAGGATTTTAATGAAATGTTCAGCAATCTGCTGTTTGTCTCTGAGATGATCTGGCGCTCTAGGTGGGTTTGGGAGATAATCATCTGTCCATCCATTTGCCACGCCCACTTTATCCCCCACATAACTGGCCAGGACGAGTCTGTCCCAGCTGCTGCTGACTGAGTGGCAGATTACACCCTGGACAGGTCAGCAGTCCTTCACAGGGCCAAAGTGAAGACAAATGAGATGAATAACCCTGCACGCTCACACGTTCCCCTGCGGTCAATTGAATTCGGTTAATTGTGTTAACCAATTTCAATGATTTTTAATTACAGAAAGCAGAATGTTCCGATGTTCTGCGTAAATACAAACAAATGTAATCAAACAGATCAGTTGTTCAGTGCATTCAGGTTTTATTTAAACCTAATCTAATTCTGAAATGCTTTGTCGGGCCCCCAGGCGCCCAGTTTGGACTTAATACTAACTTTATTACTTCATACTTACCTAACCAGTACTGCAGGAATCTGTGCTTAGATGGTCACTTTCAGCCCCGTTGTTATTTCAGCTCATTGCTTCTAATGGCCCTGTCACACTGTTGCGTATGAGAGAAGCATATGAGTTGCGTATGAAAATTATCACTCATACGCTGGTATACGCTGACATACGCCAGGGGAACGTTAGGCATAGGTTGTATACGTTTCAAGCACGCTGGCATACGTTGGCATACGCTGAGGCAGAAATAAATTTTTGAACATGCTCAAAACTTTTGTGCGTATGGTTAATACGCTAAGCATACGCTTGGCATACGCTAAATACGCTAGAGGTACGATATAGGTACGTTACTGATAGGTCGAGAACGCTGGACATAAATTGCCATATGTTGGCATGAAGGTGTACCGTACAGCTAGCGTATTTATAGCCTCCGCCCGTCTGCTGCCTCCATCTCCGCCAGACAGGCGGAGATGGAGGCGGCAGGCAACCGACGATTCACGGGAGCGGTCAGGAGAAGGAGTTGGGGATCTTGATCGCTCAGAAGCATGTAACTCATCAGCCGCAGGTGCATCAGGCATTTCAGCAGGTTTGGGTGAGAATGATTCTTGTGTTTTTTTGCCTTTTCCTCGGCCCAGGGCCCGGGCAAACGACGATTGCTTCTTGGGAGGCATGATCGAGATGAATGTCTCGAGAGATGTTGATAGCGCGTCGTCTACTGCAATAATGGAGCAATGTGGAAAGGCTGCTGATATAGGCGCGTTGAAACGTACGCTGGGGATGCGCAGTTCATATGCTACTCAGACGCTAGTCATTCTTTATTTTCAAGGACTTTTCGTGCGTATGAAAATTATATTATTAATTTTCATACGCAACTCATACGCTTCTCTCATACGCAACAGTGTGACAGGGCCATAACCTGCAGCTCAACTCTAAAGCTCATCAAACTCTTAAAAACAGAACACAGCCTGTCATTAACGTTTGGACCTTAAACATTATATAGAGAAATTATGTAGGATTTTTTTTATTTTTACTGTGACTATATGTCTCGTGTTATCACAACAGGAATCTATGATAGCAAACTTGATGCTCTTGATCAGATTGAGAGATCAATGTAAAGATTTAAGTCTCCATGTGCAGAGGCTGTAGACTTGTTGCAGCTGCCCAAGGTTTGAGTTATGTTTCTGCATTTGCTCTCTCACCCACTGTTGAATAAAGTTCCCCAGTGCCTAAAAGTCTATAAGCTCTCGCTTTCTCTCTCTCTCACACACACACACGAAGAAGATTCAATTCATCTTCAGAAATGGCTTCAACAGTCTGTTAAAGTGATGGAAAGAGCCATGGTACCCAGGCCATATTTGTAATCCCGGTTTTGGACGGTACATCAAGTGAGACATATCACTCTCCTCACAGTTTCTTAGGTAAAAATGTCATATCGCCATGACAATTCATATTAGCGTGCCAAGCATGCAGTGGTTGTGTAGAACAGAGTGGCGGATGGAGGCAGCTGAACATGTTTGTACATGCTTAAGCTTAATGAAAAGTCAGTGTTCTACTTGGGATGAGTTTGGACAACACTGTTGTTTGCACTGAATTATTTCAGAACAATATCATAGTCTGATTTCTCTGAACACTGCTGAGAACTGCTTTGTGTTAATGTGACTGCAGGACTCCAGGCCTGCCTGTGGATACTGTATCCAGTCCAGCCTGAAAGCTGTTGCAGAATGTTGCAGGAAAAGCATCCAGGATATTTAAGACCTGAAAAGTGTTATGGGTTAAAGGCACCATGTGCAGTGTGTCGTATTTTGTTGTGGGTGCGTAGGTGTAGATGAGTATTTAGACAACGGTACTTCCTGGAGAATCTGTTGGGAGGTTTGTGAGGTCAGTGAGGTTAGGGTTTGTGGGTTTTTCTTGATCTTTTTAGGGGTTGGGTTGTGTGTCCAGGACCGAAGATTATTCAGTCTTACACACTCCATCAGCCACACTTGGCAATACATTTATCAGAAAAAACGTTTAAAAAAAAAAAAAAAAAAAGTTAGGGTTTCTAAATCTGGTAAACTGACTTGTCAGCCATAATCTCTACTATTCTACCAATGTCACAATCCTGTTGAATTTGACTGCTTTATCTGCTGGCCAAAAGCTGGAAGGCGGTTTGGTCGTGTGTTGTTTTAGGTGAGCTTTTTGCATCGAGGTGGTCCATCTTTCTCATCTGCTCTCCCATGAACTGTGAAGTGCTGACTTTTCTGGGGCCGGTCTGCTACTATGCTGCTGATCTTAGCAGCCTTGCTGACTGTTACCTCGATTATGTCGGAGCAGCAGCTCTGCTCCTGTCCATGCACTTTTCTCATTCTGCTCCATCGGACATCTTTTTTTTTCCCCCTTTTACTGCAGTCTGCAAAATGTTCACGTTAACACACAAGATCCTTTTATGTGTAAACGTTTGTAGCAATAATTTAAAAAGTAATTGCAGAAGCTAATTAGATATATTTTGTTGTAGGATTCGATGGAAGTCTTCTTTATACTTTGTCATATATCATTAGGAGCCATAGTCAGCCAAGAGCAAATTCATTTATGGGGATTGATATCTACAGATGAGGCCTTCTTATAGGTTATAGACTTCTTATCTTTTATTTCTCTCTTAAAAACAGGGTTGAAGGTGTGTTTGAGAGCAATATGTTTGTGGTATTTCTTCAAGAGTCATTTTATTTACCTTTTCTATTCCTGGAATATAGAAATGGATCACAGTGTTACTGATATAATGTTTGCATGACCTGTGGCTTTTGTCCGCTCTAATGTACCCTGTGCTGTCGGCCACAGCACAATCTCTTTATAAAGGGAATCATGTGTACTCATCGCGCATACTTTAGACTAATTAACTAATCCTGCCTCAAGCAACATATTTTGGGCAGTTTCCTACTGGTTGAAATGAGGTCAGTAACTTAAATTCAGTTTGTGGTTCCTGCTTTCTTTGGATAGTTCACCTGCTGCATGTCATTAGCCGCATTCGCACTGTAGGAACCTTTGGCAGTTCCTATAACCTTTTCAGGAAGGGGGCCGTTTTTTCCCAGCATTCGCACATACAGGAACTCGGGACCATGACCCTCAGTTCCTATAACTATTTTAGCTCCTTCTCCGAGGCTGGGTCTTTTCTGGGTTCTATAGGAACACATATGACATATGATATGATATATGACATGATATTGTATGATATACAATGAATTGAATTCCAATTGGCTTGAATTGGACTATACTATTTAAGTGCCTTGAGATGACATTTGTTGTATATGGCATTATATAAATACAACTGAATTGAATATGACGTTGTTTGGTGGTTGGTAGCTACGCCCCTTGTCAGATTTCCGCTTCTTCATGTTTCTAATCTGCTCAATGCAAACAGTAGAATAACGGCTGAAATGTTTACTCATACGACACGGACACAACCAGTGCGTAAGTTAAACTTACACGTCGTCTCCTTTGTCTGCGGCGCTCTGCTCTCCTTCCTTAATGAAACGAAGAAGTATCGCCTGCGTTCGATTCTTCGTCTCCTGACTCTCTGTGTGCTCCTCCAGCCTCGATGTTAGACGCCCGATGTGATCGTTCATTCAAAAACTTGTCCGTCAGCACACTTGTGAAACCGACGCTGTGACGCTTTGCGGTAAGACGTGTTGCATCACTTCCTGTTACCTTGCTTGTGCACTGTGGAATTTCTTGCTCCGCTTGGAGTACTGATAATCACTTTATTTCGATCTATAACTTACACAATTTTGCATAGTTAAACTCTATAGCTTACCGTTCTGTTCTAACACACTCCTACAGATTTTTATTCTCACTTTTTAACGGTGTGTCTGGTTCTCTAGCGTAGCATGGCTACCGGTTCTCTTCCTCCTCATCCTGCTTTCACCTGCTCCGTGTGTCAGATGTTTAGTTACTCCTCTGCCTCCTTTAGCGATAATGGTACATGTAACAAATGTAGTCTTTTTGTAGTTTTGGAGGCGAGGTTATCTGAATTGGAAGCTCGGCTCTGCACTGTTGAAAATCAACCGATAGCGAGCCAGGTCCCTTTTGCCAGTGTGGAGCCACCTAGCGTAGCTAGCTCAATTAGCCTCCCCCTAGCAGAACCTGAGCAGCCAGGATTACAACGTGGCTGGGTGACTGTCAGGAAGAGGCATAGCTCTAAAGTCAAGCCCGTTGTTCACCATCGACCTGTCCACGCTTCAAACAGATTTTCCCCACTCAACGACACACCCGCAGAGGAAAAAACCCTGGTAATTGGCAGCTCTATAGTCAGAAACGTGGCATTAGAGACACCAGCGGCCATAGTTAAATGCATTCCAGGGGCCAGAGCGGGCGACATAGAATCCTATTTAAAACTTCTGGCTAAGGATAAACGTAAATATGGTAAAATAGTTATTCACGTCGGCGTTAATGACACCCGGTTACGCCAATCGGAGGTCACTAAAATTAATGTTGCATCGGTGTGTGATTTTGCCAAAACAATGTCGGACTCCGTAGTTTTCTCTGGACCCCTGCCAAATCTGACCAGTGATGACATGTTTAGCTAGCCTGGGTGCCAGCCGAACTTAGCCCCGCCCATAAAAGTTTTGGTCGGGAAGTTCGGTCTGGCTCTGCTCAGTTGGGAAATCATTATGCCCGACCAAGAATTGGTCGGACCAATCAGATTGCCAGGGCGGGCTTTATACGATGATGGACAGATGATCAACAGGGACATTATCGACTACGTCACTAAAGAGCTGAACATGGCTGCCGCTGGAGAGCTAGGGTGTGTAGATTCTGCCATCGAGTCTGTTCTACAGGATCTCCACATTGCATTCATTTTGAAAGACGAACAGAGGAACGGGATAAAGGCTTTTATCGATAGAAAAGATGTTTTTGCCGTCCTTCCTACAACAAGTGTGTGTTGCTTAATCTACGTCACATACTACGTTGCTCTGATTGGTTGTAGGTCTATCCAATTGAGCGAAGAGGCATTTTTTCTCCTGGTTCGGTTGAAACACGCCCCATACTCAAATCTCTATTGAGCGGTATCAGACTCACATTCTGACTAGAATCGTGAGTATGACGTGGTCAGGCTAATGTTTAGCCGCATGTCGTCCTACAATCGCTGGTTGTCTGGATGGTGTCCAGCAAACAACGTGGGCTACAGAGATGATTGGCAATCTTTCTGGAGAAAACCTGGTCTGATGAGGAGAGACGGCATCCATCCCACTTTGGAAGGAGCAGCTCTCATTTCTAGAAATATGGAAGAATTTATTTGCCACCCTAAAACATGACAACCCAGGGCTCAGACCAGGATGCAGAGTTGTAGTCTTACACACTTCTCTGCAGCTTCCCACCTGCTGCTACCCACCCAATCAATTAACACAAAAGGAGCAAATCCTCTTGTGCAAAAAGAAATTATTAAAACAAAAACTTTAACTGAACAAAAACATCAAACTATTAAATGTGGTTTGCTGAATATCAGATCTCTCCTTTCGAAGTCTCTGTTAGTGAATGAGTTGATTTGTGATCATCATATTGATATATTTTGTCTTACAGAAACCTGGCTGCAGCAGGAGGATCATGTTAGCATTAATGAAGCAACTCCCTCTGACTGTTTAAATGTTCACGTTCCTCGAACCACAGGCAGAGGAGGAGGAGTTGCAGCTATTTTCAGATCAGGGTTACTAATCAGTCCCAGACCCAAGATTAGTTTGAGCTCTTTTGAATCTCTGATTCTCAGTTTTTCCCACGCAAAGTGGAAATCCCAGAAACCTCTTGTGTTTGTTGTTGTGTATCGTCCACCTGGCCCTTATTCTGAGTTTCTGTCTGAATTCTCAGAGTTTTTATCCCAGTTAGTGCTGAGTACAGATAAAGTCATTGTAGTGGGTGACTTTAATATTCATGTAGATGTTGAAAATGATAGCCTGAATATGAACTTTAATTCTATATTAGACTCTATTGGATTTTCTCAGTGTTCACAGACCGACTCACTGCCTTAATCACACCCTTGCTCTTGTGCTGACTTGTGGCATTGAGAGTGAACAGTTAACAGTGTTCGCTCATAACCCTGTCTTATCTGACCATTTTCTGATAATCTTTGAGTTTACATTACTTGACTATACCGTTTCTGAGAAGAAATTTACATATAGAAGGTGTCTATCAGAGGATGCTGTAACCAGATTTAAAGAATTAATTCCATCATCCTTTTCTTCACTGCCATGTGCAGATATGACAGAGGACGACTACCTAAACTTTACTCCAGCAGCACTTGACTCTCTTGTTGACAGCACAATAGTTTCAATGCGTACAGCACTGGACAATGTTGCCCCTCTGAAAAGGAAGGTGATCAGTCAGAAGAGGTTGGCTCCTTGGTATAATTCACAGCTGCGTGCTTTAAAGCAGACTGCAAGAAAGCTGGAGAGACAGTGGCGTTCCTCTAATTTAGAAGAGTCTCAGTTAGTCTGGAAAGATAGTTTAACAATGTATAAGAAAGCCCTTCGTAAAGCTAGAACTGCTTATTATTCATCATTGATAGAAGAGAATAAGAATAATCCCAGGTTTCTTTTCAGCGCTGTAGCCAGTCTGACTGAGAGTCCGAGCTCTGCTGAGCCAGGTATTCCTTTAACTCTCAGCAGTGATGATTTCATGAGCTTCTATATTAATAAAATTGTTTCTATCAGAGAGAAGATTGATGGAGTCCTTCCCACTATTATCAGTGATGTACCCAATCCCAACCAGACTGTTCAAGGAGGTTTTCCCATTAATTGACACTTCCATATTGGATTTGATCAATCTGTCTTTGTTGACAGGATATGTACCTCAGACTTTTAAGGTTGCTGTAATTAAACCTTTACTTAAAAAACCTACTCTTGATTCAGAAGTGTTGGCTCATTATAGACCTATATCCAATCTCCCTTTTATGTCTAAAGTTCTTGAAAAAATAGTTGCAGCTCAGCTTTGGGATCATTTACACAGAAATAATCTTTTTGAAGAGTTTCAGTCAGGATTCAGAGTGCGTCATAGCACAGAAACTGCACTGCTGAAAGTTACCAATGATCTCCTCTTAGCCTCTGATAGCGGACTTGTGTCTGTGCTTGTCCTGTTGGATCTCAGTGCTGCATTTGATACGGTCGATCACAGTATCTTATTACACAGACTTGAACATGTTATTGGGATTAAAGGAACTGCATTAGGCTGGTTTAAATCATATTTATCTGATAGATTTCAGTTTGTTCTTGTAAATGAAGAATCTTCCTCACACACCAGAGTAAGTCATGGAGTTCCCCAGGGTTCTGTGCTTGGACCGATTCTTTTCCCTTTATACATGCTTCCATTAGGTAACATTATTAGACAGCATGGCATAAATTTCCATTGCTATGCTGATGATACTCAGCTGTACTTATCTATAAAACCAGATGAGCCCAATAGGTTGGTCAGACTACAAGCATGTCTTAAAGACATAAAGACCTGGATGACTCAGAACTGTCTGCTTCTAAATTCAGACAAAACTGAAGTCGTTATCTTTGGACCTGAGCGTTTCAGGAAGAAATTGTCTAGCTATATAGTTACTCTAGATGGTATTTCCTTGGCTTCTAGTTCTACAGTGAGGAACCTTGGAGTTATTTTTGACCAGAATTTATCATTTGACTCGCATATAAAACAGGTTTCTAGGACTGCCTTCTTTCACCTTCGTAATATTGTTAAAATCAGGAACATCTTGTCTCAGAGTGATGCAGAAAAACTAATTCATGCATTTGTTACTTCAAGATTGGACTACTGTAATTCTTTATTATTGGGCTGTCCCACATATTCTCTGAAAAGCCTTCAGTTGATCCAAAATGCTGCAGCCAGAGTTTTGATGAGAACTAACAGGAGAGATCATATTTCTCCAGTTTTAGCTTCTCTTAATTGGCTCCTTGTTAAATTCAGAATAGAATCTAAGATTCTTCTCCTTACATATAAAGCTCTTAATGACCGAGCTCCATCATATCTTAAAGATCTCATTGTAAGATATTTTCCTAACAGAGCACTTCGTTCCCAAACTGCAGGTTTACTTGAGGTTCCCAGAGTTTCTAAAAGTAGAATGGGAGGCAGAGCCTTCAGTTATCAGGCCCCTCTATTGTGGAATAAGCTGCCAGTAAATGTCCGGGAAGCAGACACCCTTTCCACTTTTAAGACTAGGCTTAAAACTTTCCTTTTTTATAAAGCTTATAGTTAGGTCTGTTGAATCTGCTAGTGTGTCTGCTAGTGTGTCTTGTCCTGCCTCCACCTCTGGCACCCTCTATACTTTCATTACCCCCTACCCGAACCAGGGTTTGCATCCCCACCCCGCTGTGACTGGTGTGCAGTTGGTGAGAGGCTGAGGTAGCTTGTGGCTGTAAAAGGATGGTTGTTGTGGTGTGAGGAGCAGATCTATATAGGGAGTATAGGGAATTACTCACCGAGTCTGGTCCTTTATTTATTTATTTATTTATTTATTTTTTCGTTAGCACAAGTTTCTTGTGTTTATCTTGAATAGGGATGGCTCAGGTAATCCTGAAACATCCCATAGTTAAGCTGCTATAGGCCTAGACTGCTGGGGGGTTTCATCTGTCACACCTTTCCTCACTTTACTCTCTTTATGTATATGTGATATTATTGTGGTCATTAACTCGTGTTTCCCTGTTCCAACAGATATCCTTTGAATGGTGTTACAGTGCCGCCGCCGCCGCCCTGCATGAATTGAATTAATAATACAGTAATGCGGACCATGAACACGGTAGCTTCTTGGTGGTGTTTTTTTTCTCTCCTTGCTTTTCGTGGGTTTTGTTTTTTTGTTGAATGTGGTGCTAAAGTAACACGTCACAGTTCCCCTTAGGAAGGGCGGTTCATGGAACGAAATTCGAGGTGGACCGTTCTTAGAACTGCTCTGTCCAAATGCGGCTATTGTCCACCCTGTAGAGCCTTTCTGACAGAGTGGGGGGCAGGTAAACTCCTGTTTACACCTGTTTGTGTCATGAACAGTAAACTGTGCCTCACCTTAGGGACAAGTGGCTCCAGTGTGTGGCACAGTGACGCCCAAACACACACAGGTCTGTAATGGCAACTTCTCATTGTTGCACATTTATGGCTGAAAGGCATTTTGTTCCATTTTAGGGCTGTGAACTATTCTTTTCTGAGAAAAACGATTTTTAACTATCAACTTTAAATGTGCTTACATGATCCTTCCCCCTTCCCTCCAATGCATTTGATATTTTTTTCACAACTCTACAGAAAAGCTGTGCTCTGCTCACACTGCATGACGCTGAAATGAGTCCCTCTGGACTTCAGTCCTGTTGTGGGTGGACTTGCAGTCCGACATGTTCGTTCATTGCTTGGGAATGAAATTTTTTATCATTATGATTTCACACCAGCACAATTTATTGACATCTACTAATTGTTTTCACAAGCAGTGCAGAATATTTGTGCTCCCTTCCCTTCTGCCAGTCACTACAACCGATATAATTTAGTGTTCTAGGGGACTTGCTTTTGTCTTGATTACTGAGCCTAAAAGTGTAGATCTGTAATAGGATTCGGCGATATGAACCTGGTATGTCCAGGCTGACTGGCCATATATCATATATACCGGCGTTTTATGTGAATTGGGTTAAATGTTCAGTTTTTAACACAATGCCTCATTTATGATATCACAAGCACTCCAAGTTAAATGAGCGTATTACATTTTATACATCAACTTCAGACTGTGATCAAATAAAACGTCAGGTCTTCATCAGAACAATGCTATTAACTTTTTGACCACACAAAGACTGCATCTCTCTTTTTTAATTACATTTTTTTTTAACATTATAAGAGAGCTTTTCCTCTCCCTCTCCGTTGTCCTGCTGCTACTCCTGCACTTGGTGAACTGCGGTAAAGTACAGATGCATTCCTTCCATTATCACATTTTGATCTGTTGGTCTGTTTTGATTTGTGTGTTTCTTAAGAGAGGAGTAACCGATCTAACCTGTGCATGTGAGACAGACGGGTGCAGGGCCGAGCTGAAAAGCTTCACACAGCTCTGCAGCAGTAGTTTGAACTATTGTGGCTGGTGAAAAATAAAAAATGTGTATTTGGTCGTCAACTATTTGCTTTTAACTACGATTGCCGGTAATAATATTGCAAGACCAATGCATCAGTTGGATATAGCAAAGCGTGCTGCCTCAAACTTTAAATGTGACAGATCTCATTTGAATACCAGTCTTTAAGTGACTAAACTCTATCAATGTGATAAAGAGTTATTACATTGGACATGACATGAATACATCCCAGCAGAATGTTCAGTGATCCCAGCCACCGGAAGGATATAACTGATTGCATTCATAACTAAACCCAGCATACAACAGCTGCCGCCCCGTGGACATGTCAGTATGGCTGCAGACTCTTAGAAAGGTGTGCATTTTGAATTAAACATGCAGTGGCAACATACTATGATAAAAATTGCCACCAAAGTGTCTTTGGTGATCCTGTGCTGTTTGGTGTTTGCTCATCAGCCAACATGATGATAATGACTGATGTTGTGTTCTTGGCTCTGAAGTTGGCCAGGTGTGACCACTTCTTGGACCTCGAGTCTAGAACTGTTAAAACAACCACTGGCTGATGTGGCGATGGTTGCATTTCTGTTCATAATGATGCGCAACGTGGTGCATAGCATACAGACATAATGATGGGATTTATTTATTTATTTGTTTCTACTTCTTTCTTCCTGTCTTATTTATTACTTTTCTCCTCTCTCCCTCTTCAACTCTATCAGTTATGCTGCTGTTAAAGGCCTCACTTTACCTTTCCCTGTAAACGCACACACCAGGAGTGCTTGTGTGTGTTTCTGTGTGTAAAAAATCCAGGAGAAACAGGCCCAACCCATTTGACCCTACCAGCCTCCGCCGGCTGCATCACTGCTTTCTTATCTGATTGATCTCATCTATCAAACCAGCTGTCTGTATGCATCTCTATGTGTTTCTCTCCGGCCCCTGCCAGTGCACTCCAGGTAGAGTAATATACTACAGTAATACCTGAATAGGATGTAGGTTACCTAGCAACAATGGCATTTAGAAGGACTTCCAGATTAGTGAGGCTTATGTCTATCTGCTGTGTCCTCTCTGTGCCTCTTATGATGGGTGCATGTCTGTTTGCCACAGAGTCTGTCCTCTGAAAGTCCATCATCATGTGATGTCTCTGAGGCTACGGGTTAGTGTTTGTTATACATTTGTTAAAGAGAATGACAATGTGTAAAAGTGTACAGTTTCACTCAGGCACTTAAAAGCACTCACAACAGGGACATTTTTTTGATTAAGCAAAGTGTATTTTACTACTCCCAGCAAAACCACAACATCTCCATCCATCCCGTCTTTTGTCCCCCTGCATGCGTTGCAGGACAATCGTCCCCCCCCAATTTGTGGAATCTGTGTAATTGGTCGTTAACTGTTCCGTGTTCTCCCTCGTTACTTGTGCGAGTGTTTGTGCGTGAGAAAGAGACAGTGGAATGTGTCAGCGGGGACTGATAGTGACTGTGACTCCCCTCCTGGTCTGAGAGGGACAAAGAGCTGCTGTGTCTGCATGGGGACCAGAGGGTAGAGACGGGACAATGACGGAGAAGTGGAAGAGGTGTTAAGACAAGGAAGTAGCTGAGAGCACAATGGAGCATGTGCAACTAAATCAATTAATGACTATTTTCACGAGTAGTTTTTTTTTTCTTCATAGGTAAAATGCATGCCAGAGAGCAGAATATTTCCTGCAGATTGTCATAATTTAGATTCTATTTAGCGAAGGTTTGAACAGAAGGCTGTCAGTTTGACTACTGGTTGTGTTTTTTTTTTTACTGGAAACCTTGGACATATCTGAGGCCATGATTTTGGCAGCAACAAGCAGAAAATGTAGAGTATGATCACAACATACACACAAATATGAACGAAGTGTGCCTAAAGAAGTGTCTAAATCGAGATATTTAGTGAGCTTATTCCACCATCTAGTGGCCATTTGTTGTCACTGCGTTGTGGGATCGACATCATAAGCTCAGTATCCAACATGCTAATCCTGTTATAAGATGCTTCCAAATCAAATGATTATTTAATTAGTAATTAGGTGTTTCCTGAGTTACTATCTTTGTTTAATTTCCATTTTATACAGAACTATTGGAGTGACATCATTGCAGGTGTGTAGAGGGAAATGGAGGCAAGTTACCGTTCAAAGCTGTAGATCTGGCATATTGACTGTCATTAAAAAACCTTAAAACGGAAATGGGCGGCATGTTTGATATTTTTAACCCAACTGTAGTATTGGCTTTCTAAAAGATTATTTAATTTGTCTGGGAGTAAAAATACTTTTACATTTTTTTTTTTTTTTTTAGATCTTATAATGAAAATAGGGGAAGTGTCTTTGAAGTCATAGCAAAGTCTCACGTTTCCCTCTATTTACATACGAGTTGTATTGTGAAGTGAAAAAGGGTGGAGCACTGTGAACCTTTTAGGTTAGCATGGGGGAAAAAAAAAACCAAACAAGCTTGAATTTCAGGTCTGTTCAGGTGAGCTGCGGGGCGCTGGGTGTCTTCCGGTACGGGAGGATTTAGTTTCTGTGCGCGTGTTTTAGTGCCAGCTGCGATGTGTGAGACTACATCTGATCTGGTAAGTCTGAGATTCATTTTGGTCTGTTCCACTCAGTCCTGTTTGTGCTTCAGCAGATAAGTTTGTCCGTCTGTGCTCACAGTATTGTTGTGAGGACAAAGTAACTTTTACACTCGGCCTTTACATTTCGAATTGTTCCAGATCTGCAGTGAAACTGTCGGATTCAAGATTCAAGAGTGTTTATTGTCAGCATTGTAATATTGATTAGCAAGAACAGAGGACATTTTGAATTAGCTCTGGTATTATGAGCTTATATCAAATAGACCTCAGATAGCTAACCTGGGAATTTAACTTGTGTTTTGCTTAATGATTTAATCTCCTTAATTCATTTAACATTGAAGCGCTGCAGCCAGCTGAGAGACTGAAAGGGGAGAATGACTAGAGATGTTTTAGCCCCTCTCTGGAAAGACCGGTTGACCTAAACACAGAGTTTTTTTTTCTGTGTGAGTGTGTGCTATTTGTGTGTAAGCACAGATGTGTTACATACACATAAGCTGATTTCTTTTATGTGGAAACGTTGGACAGTTACGAGCAACGTGCGGCGAAGCGCTGATTCTGTCTGAGCTGTCAAAAAGTCCCACCTGAGACCAAGAGAAGCTCACTTTTCCCATTTCTCTGTTCACCGCTCGCAATCGGATGAAGCCGTCTTTTCGCTGAACTTTTCTTGGTCACGGGTTAATGATATTTATTGAGGTTCCACGTTTGCCTCGATGTGCTTTTCAGTTGCGTGCTTATTCTTCCTCCTGCTGCTCGTTGTTGTCCCTGCCGGTTCACAGCAGTCGGCCCTTCCTGGAACGTCGGTCATGCCAGGTACCGCCGAGTCTTAATTTAAGCAGCCCCAATCCCTCGTAAAGCTAACGGCTATTAACTGGAAAACGTATGGCGTCCTCCAGAAAACACAGCCCCGTCCCACCAGCGTCACGCGCCTCACACTTAATAAGCACTGACGCGGTGACATTTTGGCAACACTGTGGTGAGGCGGGAGAAAGACATTATACAACAACATGTTTTTCCACCAGGAAAAAAAAGCTGGCTGTGCAGGAGAATTTTTCAATTTCTTTTCTCTTCTTCCTTGAAAACAAGTATTTCCATTTGAAAACGTCATGTGGATGAACATTCCCCACGGCCACGGTTTGATACACTGCAATTATGCATAGCCCGTTGAAATGTAGTCCCACTGAGCGTCTGTGTGTAATCGAATGTTCGCCTTCACCACAGTTGGAGACTCTGCAATTATACTCTTATGAATGTGTCATGTATGGCTGTGTGCATGTGGCTGTAACTCTATCTACTTCTGTCTGTCTGACTTTGCACTTTGCGGTTGCTATAAGCCAATATGATGTAGAGTAGCTGAAATACAAATTGATTTTACATCCAATCTGTCTTCACAGCTGCCCCGTACCAACGCTCAAAGCTGGAGCTTACCAGGGAGGCTTCAAGTAAAATAAACGTAATTTTCCATAAAAGGAACAACTTCATCGTTCCCACATGGCAGTGCATCTCTCATCTTCTGCCTATTCAGCTGTCTTAGAGTCCCCTCTGTCTATCTAAACATGATCAGGCCTTGTTTATTGACTGGAAGATTGTTGCCATCACAATGCAGTCCACCCTCCAGCGGCCCAGTGTTGATTACAAGCTGTTAATTTAATAACTCAGCAAGTCTGTGGCCTTGGTCGCATGAGTAGTTCTGGATTATGAAATGGCAGGCAGTGGTTTACAATATAATGAAATGACGTGTAGATGTGGAGGCTGAGGCAATGTGGAGGTAGAGGCTATCTTTTCTTTTGCTTTCTGGAATATGTTTAATTTGATGAATCCAAAAGAATCAGGAAGAGAGAGGAAAGACATGCAGCAACAGTGCCAGTAGTTTGTGTGCATCGATGGGCTGTAGATTACAGCGATTGATTGGATTTTACCTCTCAGTCTCAGTCTGTAAACATTACCTAACTGAAATCCATCCATCCATTCTCTATACCTGCTTGATCCAATTCAGGGCTGTGAAAAATGTTCATCTGCCATCGGACGGGAGGCGGGGTACACTCTGGACGGGTCACCAGAGACAAAAAAAAAGACAAACAAACAACCATGCAATCTCACACTCACTCCTGGGGTCAATTCAGTCACCATTGAACCCAACATGCTTGTTTTTTGACGGTGGGAGGGAGCCAGAGTTCCCGGAGAGAACCCACAAACTCCACACTGAAAGGCCCCAGGCGGGATTGGAACCAGGATTCCTCTTGCCGTGAGGCGACGGTGCTTGATTGATTGATTGAAATCCAAATTTAGCTGAACTGATCAAAGCGCTCATACTTCTCTTTAAGAAGTCGCTTTACATGTTCTCTTTAAGACTTTAATCTTTTGTTCAAATTCAGCCCCATTTTCCATACAATTGTTTCAGTCCTTGATACCGTCGACACACTTGGACACATTATTGATACGAATATAATTACAGATTGCATGTGAGTTCTAGTAGCAATAGAGCACGAGAGGTAAATACCCTGCCTGAATGTTGTTTAACTTTAAAAGTCCTGTGTGAAAAAAGAAGCTTTTTTTTTAATCTGTCACATAGATCCATTAAGTCAAAAGTAGGAGAAACGACATGAACATTTTTCTTCTCTTAGGATGAAGGCTGACTGCTCAAGTCCCAAAATGTAGATCTGAAAACCTGAGAGATGCCAAAGGTGACGGGACAGTTTTGGTAATCTGAGCAGGTGTCACATAGCCTCTGAGGACCAGTGGAGATAAAATACTCGCGCTGAAGCTGATCAGCAGACCAAAGCTGGTGGATAACTCAACAGAAAATGAATCCTTGGAGCTGTAACCAGAGCAGGTGTGACAGGGATGGTTTTGGATGGGTGTCAGTCATGCTGTTAAGATGATCACTGTCATTCATGGTGGCCCAGTGAAATCTGGCACTATTAACTGGCCTTCCTGTCACCTGATGGTGGATGAGCGAGGCTGCCTGGGGGAGGTTTACAGTGGTGCTACATAGCAGCGGTGACCTCTCATGTGTCCTGTTGTTGTCCGGATAGAGATGACATGAATGTAGAACCATTCCATCCAGCCACCCCTGTGAATATGTCAGGGCGTGACATTTTTTTTCCTCTTTCCTTATTCTCCTGATGAGGATCCTTTTGTTGGGGCCTTTTGTCTTTTTGTTTTGAACGCTGAATGTTCACAGTTCCGTCCACAATTAAGAGATAAAAATGAAGCAATGCATTTTTTAGTGTGGAGCAGACTTTCAAATCGTTGACAGGCACTTGGAGAGGCGTCGTAGTGTTTTTTTTTTTCATTTATTTATTTCTTTTACTGTCAGTCATTCACCAACTGACTCTGTTGTTGTCCTTTTAACAACATCGGACGGTTGGACTCGCCTCGCCTCGCCCTCTGGCTGGACAGAATAGCTTGTTTTTGAAAAGAGTGGAAGAATTACTCTCCTACACATCTCTGTTTCCACCCTTCACCCAATCCATCCATCACCCAAAGCTATTTTCTCTCAAAATTCCGATTCATGTTTCAAACTGCGAACAAGGCTAAGCAGGCACAGACGGAGTCTCCTGGCTTTGAAGGGGAGAGGTGCCTCAGATTGTTTTCAAAGTCGGACCTGAGAAGTCAACGCTCCCTGCAGTTGTGAAAGTCCCCACTAGATGGTGGCAGAACCATTTGATGTCAGACTTCACGAGCGCACAGAGAGGAATATTTCACTGCAATTAAGCTCATACCACCATCTCTATAACACATGGCCAAGTGTCACTTTACTTCCCAAATGACCATCTGATATTGTGTGATCTGAGCAGACACGCTCAGAGCATTCTGAGAGCGGAGAATGTTTCTTTAAGCTCGTCTGTTATGAGACTTTTGGGCCTTGTTAAAAGTCCCAGGTGTTCCCAGTTCTGCAACATGCTTCCTGACCTTCAGAAAGCTATCCACAAGGAAAGATGAATCCTTCCTCGGATCGGAGGCGATGTGGTCATTCCCGTTTAGATGCAACCAAAGGTGATCGACTGATATAAGAGCAGAGTGTTCCTCAAGATTATTCATGGCCTTCCTCCCTTGTCTTTCCTTAAGTCTGTCAATCCGATCACAAAGTTTATGACAAAACCGTGCAGAGCCCTCTCTGTGAAACACTGACTGATTTAACATGGGTCAGTGCTCTTGGCGTGAGCTCAGTGGCTGTTAGGTTTGGTCCCCGGTTCAAATTGGCCTGCTGGAGAGATTTTGTGGTCATGGCTTGAGGCGCCGGTGCCCTTTTCTGCTGGTCCTCTTAACCTATTTTATTGACGGACACAAAGGGTTGAACAGCAATGAACTCCGATTTCATCAGGTTTTTCGCTTGCACTTTATCCTCCTGCAAAACGACCGAGAAATCTGGCCTACAAATGGATGCTGGCATGGAGCAGAAGCAGATTTGAAATTTGTCTCCCAGATCTCCTCTTGTTGGAAAATCGATTCTCACTTAAGTGCTGTTTGATGAATGCACCACATTTTGTACATCTCAATCCAGAGGACAAATATTCTGTTTCTGATATGTTCTCAACGATTTGCGCACTTGCTCGCTCCAGTATCTTCTGGACTGTACAGCATAGATGCTTTTTCCAAAAAGGCCTGACCTGGGTTCTGCTCGGTCCTGAGGCCCTTTCACATTGTTGGTCAGAGAGGGATGCACGTTTTTACATATGGCCTCATGGGAAGCACAGAGTGTAGCTTATGTTTCTGACTTTGTTTATTTTGACCTTATTGTTGAAGCACCCTACAGTTTGACTGGGCCACTGCACATGGGAGTCGACGTTTAATAGATCTGTAGTCTGGATGCTGAAAAAGAACCCAAATTGTTTATTAGTTGGGTGTTTCTTGTGGTTGCATGACTGCAGATGGACCCCAGTGCCTGCAGCGAATTCGGAGGATCAAACAAACAGACAGACAGACGTGTTCATGGCTGAAAGCGGGACGAGCTGTTACTTCTGTTGCAGATCATGTTGAAGCAGACTTAATTCTGTTTTAGTGATTTTTATTTTTTATTTTTTATTTTTTATTTTTTTTATTTTTTTGTAGCCTGCTTTTCAGTGAGCAAACTGTCAGATGAAATGGAAGAGTTTGAGGCACGTCCGAATGATGCCACTGATCAGCCGTTTCCCCTCCAACATGTGCCTGCACCCCCACTCTTCCTGTTCCTGGACTCCTTTTTTCTGTATAGTTGTCTGGATTTGAAAGGCACTCATTTTAAACTCTTGATGGATTTTTCACAGGTTTGTTGTATTTGCTTCCTGAATTCTCCACTGTGGATGAAGTTCCTCTTTCTTTTTAGCTTGATGCTGAATAAAGGGTTTGAATTCAGTTTGTGTGTATGTATCCTGAGTGTACGGGTGCCAGGGAAGGTTTGTTTGGCTAATGTACAAAGCAGGAGATGAAGTGGTTTTGGGTGAAAAAGATCGTCGCGTTTGTGATCATTCAGATTCAACTCTGAACATTTGTGAAAGACCAATTATTCACTTGAAATGATTGACTCCCCTTCCAAAAAAAATACATGTATTTGCTAGTCTTGTTGATATCCATATCCATGGTTACAGATGGCTGTCAATCCCATAACAAACGCAGTCATTAACAGACACACATGTATACGGCCATTCTGCTTCTTGACGTGTAGGTACTAAAATGTTGTTTACTTCCAGGGCTCCATGGCATAAAGCCCATTGTCGGATTCAGCTGGTCGTTTGGGATTTCTGTTGAGAAGCTCGCCACTTTGACGCACGGCTGCCATTTTCCACAGCCTGAGGGGAACCTTGAAACTGTCGGCAGGAGCCATGCCTGCCCTGGCCACTGGAGCCGGCCACGAGCCAGGTACGAAAGCTTTCAGCAAGGAACACATTCAGTAACACCAAGTCGCCTGCAAAATACACGCTCCACTAAAATGTACTTATAACATCTAGTTCCTTCAGCAGAACTGAAAAAGTAATGTGTTTCGATGATTTAGGTTGTTATGTCGCTCATCAGTTCACAGGCAGCACAAATGAATGCAAGTACCTTATATGACCCCAACGGAGAACATCTGCATCTAAATTTCAGCTTAGCCTGAATTTATTTCGAGGTAGAAAAGGATTACTCTCAACTTTGCCTTAGGTTGTTTTTCTTCAGTGGACTAACCAAGTGTGGTTGGAAGATAAACCAGTCCATTTTCACTGTGTTTTCTTCCCAGCAAAATGAAAAGCATCCACCTTCAAATGTACAGTTTAACAACACAGAGCATAGTTATGTTCTAATGCATACACCATTTTCTATTTCCTCTTTTTTTTTTTTTTTGTCTCACATCTGTGAAGTTTGCACTTGTGAGTGTGTTGATGAGTATGTGATGCGACAATGAGTAACAAATCAGGCTTGTTATCGCTAAAACAGCTGCCAGAAAGCACCACCTCTGCCCTCAGGAACACCATTTTCCTCTCAGTCTGGCCGGCTGCATCACTACACAAGCAGAGGACTCAGCCACACAAATGCAGGACAGCGAAAGGATGAAAGGAGGATAGACCTTAGGTCCTGCGCTGATGGATAAAGAGTGTGTGGGTTACTGCATCCAGACTTTTAACAGAGTTACCGAAGCCCCCGTCGTGGTGGAAATTTGTGCAGGCAAAGTAGAAAGCCAGACCGTCAATTACGATTACAGTCATTTTGGGCAATTACCGACAAGGACTCGGGTTTCCAAATAAAACTCGTAAAGATTCCTTCGGCCCATCTCCTCTACTTCCCCCTTGATGGTCTTGTGAAGTTGACTGTGCAGGTGAATCATGATGAACATAATGCATGAATGATTGGTTACTGATCCCCTTGCCTGGTGAAGTCACAAATAATTGTGGCTGGCCTGGCACCGGAATTTAGCCCGGCATCGTACCAAAGCTTGTAGAGAACACTGCTAGTATTACACTTAGCATCATAATGATGCTGTCTTAGGATAAAGGAAAATCTAGGCTGATATTTAGCAAATATTTAGGCTGCATCTGTTCTTCGATCAGTTGGCACTTGAGCAGCTTAAAAGTATGTCTTGAAATATAATAGAATTAAAACAGTGCGTTTAAACAAAAAAGGAACTATTTCTCCATGAATAGCATCTCATCTACATATGCTTTCCATGTAATTAAATGTGAAAAAACGTGAAATACTGTTTGTAGTTACAGCCGGAACATGAATAGCTGCCAGTGTAATGTTTACTTTGATATTTTTTTATGTAGTTAAATTTTATCCTACCTTGCTTAACATATTCACCAAACAACAGCAAATATACCTTAAAAGTTCAGTCTAGCTGAGTGAGTTAAGGCTACTATGCTACTCCGTAGCTATCTGCCAATCCGACTCCATGGTCACGTAGAGGCTATTAATCCTTTAAAAGTTCTCCGTCGGGATGTCGGATACGCAAGGCAATTCACTACGTCGCTACACTAGATGACCTAATCTTGCGACGTCTACCGTGAAAGTCGTTGATTGATTGTTTACCTTCCGGCTTCGTTCCACACCTCACAGTAAACAATGGCGACCGAGATAGATAGATAGATAGATAGATAGATAGATAGATAGATAGATCATTAAAGGCATAAAAAGCCCAAAAAAATACTTAAAAAAAAAAAAAAAAAAAAAACGCTTTCAGAAATGGCGGTGTTGTTGTTGTGAGAGGAAGGAGCTAAACCGGAAAAGTGATTCCGGAAATGATGTTGTTAGCCGACCAATCCCAACCCTTGCGGTCTCCACGAGTCTCCGTCTCCTCGATGGATAGTTAGCAATTTTGGCCGACGCACGCAAGCATCGGAGAGCATCTCAGAGAGCGTCTCCGGGAGGGTTTCCGAGGACGGAGAGGGCTCTCCGTGGCCTTTCCCGGACGACTGTAAATTAGGCTTAACTCAACAATGGTGTAGCTTACACCAATGTGCCATCAGAAGTAATTGTCTGTTTTTGCTGGATTCGGAAAGCACACAAACGGTCAATCACATTCATTTGATAGTGTGATGGTTTCAGATTTAGTCCAAGTTGATTCTTTTCTTTGTTAGGCCAAAAAGAAATGGCTAGTAGCTTTTAAAGCAACTACAGAATCTGGCAAACTTTTTGTTCTCCGGCTCCACCTACATTTTTGGGATGTATCGCAACTGTCGATAAAACAAACCTCTGTGTGAGCACTTGAATGTATTGTCATGTTGTGAAGGCCAAAGAGAATGGCATCAAAAGCCCTTAAAAATGGCAACTGACCTTACAGCAAAACGGTGTGATGCACGACTGGAAACCAGTCGTTGACTGCGGGATCTCAGCCTTTGGAAACTCTTGGGCAGTTTCTGCCCTGGAACTCAGCATAACAAAGGTCATTGTTCTTCAAAATTAGCCAGAAGCGCCAGAAACTTCGATTAAACTGTGATTACACAGTCTGAGTCCTGCATGGGATGAGCTTGCGTTGTCAATCATTTCTCATCTAAATGCAGATTTGCTTAACACAATTTCCGACTTGATCCCAAATCGCCATGTTATTATTATGTGAAACGCTCATCTATTCTCTGTGATGCTTACATTAATCATGTTTTTACAATTCAAAAAGAGCTGGATTATGATAATGATGTACTGCTGCTGCACAAAGCCTCAAAAGTAAAAGACCATGTCTGTGGAAAGTGTTCTAGGCCCACCTGTATTGCTTTAACTACCTTTTACAGAAGAGCCGACAAGGTGCTCATTAGGACATGATGCAAACACATTCATGCTGTTTGAATGATTGAAAGAAACCGTAACACTCCGTAGAAATGCCTTGGAAAAGGTTTCTGACCATGTTACCCAAGGGGTTATGTAGGGGGTGCTGCAGGGGTACGGGGTACCGAGTTTGCTTTTATGAGCTAGTCGATCCCTGCGTTACCAAAGCGACAGCTGCGCCCTTATTCCTGGCACTAGGTTGAGCTCGTTTACAGTGCGAGATGGACTCTGCCAGGGCCCCTTGTCAGCGATCCTGTTTGTGATTTCCATGGACATGATCTCGAAGACCTTCGGCACGCACTGGAGCATCCAACCGGAAAAAGGTGGAATGCTTGCTCTCTCTGGGTTTGAGATGAGTCCCTGCGTCAGGAGGAGGAGATGAAGTATCTTGGGATCTTGTTAACGAGACAGATTGGGACTTTGTCAGCAGTGATGAGCTCGCTTCTAAAGTCTGTTGTGGTGAAGAGGGAGCTGATGCAGGATTTTCACTTTACTGGTCCATCTTTGTTCCAACCCTCACCTGTGGTCACGAGATCTGGGTAGTGACCGTAAGAACGGGATTGCAGATACAAGCAGCTGAAATGGGTTTCCTTCAAGGGGTGGCTGGGCTCAGCCTTAAGCCTCGTTTCCACTACGCAGTCCGGTACGAGTCGGTTCAGAACGGTACGGTACGGGTCAGGTTGCTTTGGGGTCAGCTTGCGTTCCCACTGTACAAAGGGGACCCTCAGGGGCGTGCCGAAGCGTAAATGGCAAATAACAGCAAATAACATCCATAATTTCGAACCACCTCCAAGCTTCTTCAGCTTAAAGACATGGTTGGTAATCCTGTTCAGAAACACATTTTGTAATACTGGGTGAAATGGTCCGTCTATCCTGAGAGAAATCTGTACAAGATGTATTTAGAAAAAGGGACAAAAATAATCAGACCTCTGTGGCAGCTGCAGGACTGAGAAAAAGCTGACCAATCCGAGATCAGCGTCCCGCTGGTCTCGGATTGGTCGCCTACAAAAAAACAATCAGATGCCTCTTTCTGCCTACGCCCCCCTCTGCCGGCTCCCTGCTCCATGTGCGCACGCGGTTCTACCGGCTTTGGATGAAGCACTGACGGAATGGGGAGGGTGGAGCTTAGAGGAGGGGACACTTTCGAATCTTGCTAGCTCTCTTGCTAGCTCTCTAGGATTACCTACCATAGCTTTAATGCGACACTGGTTCTGCGAAAGGAGCCAGGTGAGGTGGTTTGGGCATCTGGTTAGACTGCCTCCTGGTCGCCTCTCTTTGGAGGTTTCCGGGGCACGTCCAACTTGTAGGAGGCCCTGGGGCAGATCCAGAACATTCTGGAGGGATTATATAATCCCTTTTGGCTTGGGATTCCCCATTAGAGAGGAATGCCTGGATTTCTGGCCTGAACCTGTTGCCAACACAACAGACCTCGAATGAACAGAAGACAATGGATGAATGGATGGATGTAACACTAGTTAAATGCTGCATTTTCAATCCAAAGCCCTCAGTCTGCAGCTCCTGTAGCCTTTATCCACAGTCACACTCGGAACAAACGATTCAGCAAAGCATAGATGACATAACCAACCAACATTGTTGTTTTTCATGTGTAGCCTTTATACTATAAGTAGGTAAGTAAATATGTATACAGTGTATTTACGTTTGCTTCCAGTGGAATTGTTTTCTCTTTGGCTCCCCCTATAGTTAAGATGAAATGTCATGAAAGCAAACCTCCATCTGAGCCCTGCACATGCGCAGCTATATTTGTGCTTTTGTTGTCACGCTTAGGAGGATGACCAAAAACACCTCGAGAGGGCCACAAATAAATGTCAACAGACAATTCCACCTGACAAGAATAGGATTGCACATTTCGAACACCATGTTTATATGTGATGAACAAACATGCTCAAAAAAGACAGCATGACTCTGGATTTTATGAATGATTGGGAAGCTGATGATTGAAGTTGATCATTTAACATTTAACTGGTGTTATTTCGTTTGTATTATTGCATTGTGCTTTTTTTTTCCGTTTTCTTTTTTGTCTAAGGGGGTTCTAATGCATAAACACATTGATTTTCATTCTAACAAGACGGCTAAGGAGAGATGGAAAATGAGCTTTTAATTTCCATTTCACGCCTCACAGGGCTGACAGTGGGGAGTCTGCCTCACAGGATTCTTCAGACAATAAGTCAAAACTAAACGCAGATTTAACCCCCCCACCACCTCTTCCCTCCCTTTGCAAAACTATATTCTCTGTGCCAGACAGCTGCTGTTAAGTCATTTCTCCTCCTGTTCAACTGTGATGGAGTTTGGTTGCAGCTCAGTCGGGGACAGATAACCGTTACGCCTCCGCTCAGTTTGGCTCAGCTCATCCCAGTTTGTTTCATCTCCCACTCAGAGATATCCAGACGGACAAACCCAGCCCACTCCTCTGTCTGCGCAAAACAATTTATCTCCCTGCTCAAGTTCATTAGATGCAAATTTAAGTTTTAGGATTTTTAGGTTCCTGTACGGATGCTGTGGCCGACCAAAAGTTTACTGCAGCATGTCCAACAAAGCCCGCAGAGACGAAAGAACTCTGATGTAGAATCAATCACTGATATTCCATTTTTTAAATTTTTAAATTTTAAAATTTTTTTAGATAAAAACCTAAAAGGATTCTCTTTTTTCGCCCCTGTTTGCACTGACATGAGATTTGTATTTCAGTATTAATGTACCACTTCGACTTCAGTGACACAGTAACAGTAGCTCATTGACTGCAGACGGGGAACTTTCTCATAGCTCCTAGGCTAACGTCTCCGCTCTCTCAGAGACCCCCAGACACACAGCATCTGGTTTATGCCACTCAGAGGTCAGCGAGCCTCCTGGAGCGAGAGTGGGTGTTTACTCCTTGTAGCCCCATTTCCTCCCTGCGTCTTGAATTATGCGATTATTGTCCTGTGGTGGAGAGGTTCCCTTTGTGGGGTAGAGGTGGAATACACTGACATGGCCATTTAGAGCAGAAGATATTATTATGAACATCCAGACTCAAATCCTACTAATGCAGCTTTCGGTGGCTAGTTTTGAGTTTTCCTCTTTTTTTAAATTTTTTTATTTCAGCAGACACATTTGCCAAATTGGCCAATATTAGCCTGCATTTATTTTTGAATATCTATGGAAATGAGATCTTTTCTCAAATTTGTCAACTGCAATTAAATATTTGATTATTTCTGTCCATTTTTACACCACTACTATACTACAAGTCTAATAATAATGAAGTATTAGCTGTTTTGTTTAAAAAACAAATCTTTTTTTAAAGGTGTCGCGTGTTCTCACAAAAAACAGAATAGATTCTTGAAAACTGTGTTGAGATTACTATCGAATCTCTTTGCTAAATTAATGATCGTATTTTTTATCAGATTAGAATTGGTAAATCATGTCTACTTTGCCGTACACCCATATGCATCAGCCATGGCGGCACTGCTATGCTATACGGTTTCTTTGAACAGGCAAATGGTGCCGTGTGTGCTGAGAGAGCACTTCCTGTCTCTGTGCTGCATCCTTTGTAGAAAAAGTAGACTAGAAAAGTCCCGAAGGAGAAAGTGGAGGAATCGGTGGCTATGGATGCCGACATGTGAAAGGTTGGAGGATGCACTTTTGAGAAAGAGAGAAACATTATTGCATCATGCGAGAACAGGCAACGGCACGTAAATCAACCTCGCCAAAGGAGAGAAAACATGAAGAGGGGGTGTGATTTTGTTTTCTCTCACAATCAGCACGGTGGGATTTGCCTCGCACTCATCAGTCATGAAACCTTCAACAGCAAAGAGCTACTGATAGTGAGGCTGGGCAAAGAAATGAGGTTCTGCGGACGATAGTAAAACGAGATAAAATTTGTTTGCATATTGATTAAACACACAAATGAACAAACGGTAATTTGTCCAGAAACAGTCTCCAGTGTAACTGTTATTCAGGCCCCCATAGTCCACTGTTGCTGGTTCCAGCACCCTTTTTTCATGTGTTAAGGGGTCAGTAAATGAGGCTCCATTGAATGCACCAATTAGCAAATTCACTTGTCAGTAGAAAAAAAAAATGTCTTCGTCCAACTAAAACTGGACTTCCAAATGGAAAACACGTTAGTCAGCATCAGACATACATCGGGGGTCTTGCTAAGTTTGCTCTCAGATTGAGTCAAAAATTCTCACGGCTGACGGACTGATTCAGGATTTTTTGGTAGAGTGGCCAAACTGGGACTTTGGCAGAAGGCTAACAAAAACCTTTACCCGTCAGACTATGAGAAGAAAAACTATGTTTTGATTAAATAAAGATTAAAGTCTTTTGCCACTATTTCCATGAAGCTGTACGGAGGCATCACTGCAGTCGCACATGGTGATGGCAGCATTATGCTGAGAGATTTTTCTATGGTGGGGGCCGGCGATGGGTGGGACAGAGAGAAATGGCATTCTAAAAATATAAAGCAGTCCTGAGTAAATTGCTCAGAAACTTCTATCTGGGTAGAAGGTTTACACGTCAGCAGGGTGTGCTATCCCCAAAAGAGCTCTGATCAGTCGAGGCATGGTCAAAGAACACCTTAGTAAAAAGGGGTCCTTTGGGCTCTGTGGGTTCTGGGGAGGGTCTTAGGCTGCGGCTACACGAAAACGTTTTTCACTGTAAACGATACTTTTTCTTATCGTTTCGCTGTCGCGGCCACACGGAGCCGGCGTTCCCACTACCCCAAAACGATAGTTTTTGAGAACGGGTTCCAGAGTGGGAAGATTTGAAAACGAGGTCGTTTCGTTTCCATTGTTACAGCGAAAACGTTTTTGCGTCAGTCAGTCACATGGCTAACGCAGTGACGTATACACATACGTCAGTGACCAGAACAAAAAGCGGCTTCCATTCAAAATCCGGAAGAAGACAACACAACAAGGACAGACAGCGATCATCATGGACCCCACAACATTGATAGCAGCACTGCTGCAGACACTGCTAACTACAGCGGCGTTGTTGAAGGAACATTTACAGGTGATGCGCTGGTAGAAGTAGGGGCGTACACGCATGCGCATTGCTTCTTCTATTGTGCTGGTGTAACCGGTGGGGGTGGCTTACAGCGCACCTAGAGGTGTGGCGTGTGTACTGCATCGTTTCATCGTTTTCATCCGTTTTCGTCTGGACCTGAGTCTTTACAGCAGCGTTGCCGTGTGGTCGCAAGAATTTTCGTACCCGTTTTAAAAAAAAAACCTCGTTTCGTTTTCGTGTAGCCGTAGCCTTAGTGTGTTGTGTATTGGGCTTGCTTCCAATGGATGCTATCAGATCGGTCTGTGGAGAGTTTAGAGGTCAGGAGAACATCTCAGGCTCTTCCGAAGCTGTTTTTGCTCCGTGAACTGGACACTGCATATGAGATAGTGCTTTATGCCCCTTTTCCACCGCCAAGCTAGCCCAACTCTACTCGGTTCGATATAGCCCGACACTACACTACACGACACGGCACCAGTAACATTTTCTTTTCCACCCAAACTGTGGCCTGGAAGTGGGCGGAGTCGGCCCGTTCACCACTAACGTGACGTCGGTTTCAGGTGATTACAAAGTGTCACGCCGCGGTTAGTCAAAAGTAAACACAAGATGGAGTGTAATGTGTAATGCAGTTGACAATCCATATTGTTTAGTTAAACCAAGCTCTTTATTAAAAAAAGACAGCACAAAAGTAAACAGCAGGAGTTGTCTCAGATACAGGCGGTGACGCCAGTGTTGGTGCCGGTGGAATGCAGCAGCTGCTGCCTCAGCTGCAGATTCGGTTCTGTGTCGGTTCTGAAGCCTGCGGGATTGAAGGATCTTCGCTGACCTCAGCAACCGAACACTCATCGGTTGCACAAATCGAGTCTTAAGGGAAAAAAAATAATAAAAAGTGTGAACATACGAAACGCATACACGTAACCGCATAGGTGAGACACTGTGCTAGCCTTCCAAAACAGCGTTGTTTGCTAGCTCACTCAGAACAACTTACATGAGACACCTGTGTAACTTTTTACACAAGTTAAAGACTGAACAGGTATTTGTTACGATATAAAACATGTATTTGTTAAGATATAAGCGTTGCATCAAGGGGATAAGAACAACACTTACCATTTTCCATCGCCTCCAACAAAGACGTCGCCGAATCCACGCCGTTCTCCGGGCGGTGACCGTAAATGCCGTCCATTTGGTCAAACCACTTCCATGTCTTTCGGTTTGAGCCACTCCGGCTGTTGTGGTCCTTTACCTGCCGGTAATCACTCTTCAGCTGGTCTCGGTACTGCTGAGAATTCCGGTGATAGCCATGGCTAGCTTCTCATTTCGTGTCGCTCCGTCCAGTTCCTTCTGTATGCGGTCCTCGGCCACCACACAGAAAGGTCTGCACCTCGCTCACTGTCCATGGGTTGGCTTTCCTTCTCTGGTCTTCCATCTTCGCAATTCTGTTTATTCTCTGTTGCTCTCGCAGGTGTGTTTTCATACATGGCGGGTGATTATATAAAGCTCCCAGAGCTTCGTTGCGTGTATGACGTAATTTCACCTGACCAATCAGTGGACAGCACTGATCACGTGACGTTTTAGCACCGACTTGTACCGACTAGACCCACCTCTGAAGCAGGTACTTGCCGGGGCTCAAAATTGTAACGGGTCCCACCTTCAACCCGCAGTGGAAAAGCTCCCAATCAGGGTAGAGTGGGACCGTGTAGAGCTGTGTTGGTACAAAAATGTTCGGTGGAAAAGGGGCATTAGATTACATTGTAGTCCTTGCTACATTACTGCCCTTGTTGTCTTGGCCTGATTTATCGAACAAGACACTTATTGGTGTGATTAATTAAGTCTTATGGGCTGCTGCCGAGTCAAATGCTTGCTGACAAGTCATCCCTTATGTGCTGTTACCGTCACTGCTTTGTGCCCATTAAACCACACACCAGAGGCAAGGCCCAAACCTTGCTTTGCACTCTTGTGTTCAAAGCACGTCTTAAGACCCCGATGCCCTTTTATTAACCTCATTAAAGTTAACTATGTTATTCCAAGTTGTACCTGCATGTTCTATCAAGGTTTACAGCCCCCGCACAGCATTTAAAGGTAAGGGTGGTTCAGCCATGCACAGCTGCAGAGGAGGTGGCCGACACACAGCTGGAAATCTTTCATAGGGACAAAGCTTTTACCAGACCTGCTAATAACTTACTGGCTGTGTATGTTTAGGCGGGCGTGATAAATGAACAATCCCAGCCATCTTATTTTCTCCAATCTTGAACCTTCCCTGTTGGGAAAGGAGATGGTTATATAATGATCCGGGATAATACAATTCAGATATTCTTATAGTGAAGCACTGTGTGACTACACTAGAATAATGCTTACACTTAGACACACTCTAGAGTAGGACGAAGGCATATGTAGAAGTACAAATCTCTAAATAATATCAGTATGAAAAGAATATTGGCCATATTTTATTTTCTTCTCTGTCAAGGATAACAGTACATTTTTCCATCCTGATGTCAAGAATTCTGAGCATCTGGTCCTTAGTTGGCTTCAACTTGTGGGAGACATTAGGGAGGGTTGGGGGCTGACTTCGCCTGTGAGATGGAGGATCCTCTGGGAGTTTTCAGCCATTTGTCGTGGTCGATGGCCAGTTGCCGGCTTGGTGCCGCAGCGATACAGTAATGAAACACAAGGATTTGTCGCCACTGGAAGAGCTCCCTGTTTCCAGTTGTATCAGAACTAAAATTCCACATAATTCTGCTCAAAAAATAAAAAACACAGTCAAAGGAAACAGATGTAAAAGAAAGAAACCAAATGAGTGCAACTGAGAGAGAGGAATGATCATTTTTATTTGTTTGAATATTGAGAATTCTTTCTCTTTTTGTAGAGTTAGAATCTTGTAGCTTTCTCCTCAGGGGAGAGTCCACAGGGTACTAAATCAGTCGCTGGAGGACAGGACAAGCTCACTTGCATTAGAAAAAAAAGACAGTTTTACACACCATGTGCACTGTTTGATGAGCTGGCAGTGGTGAGGAATAGCCTGCAATATGGTGACTAAGCCAGTGGAAGAAAAAAATGAGAGCACAAACTCTCATAACTGCTGCTGATAGTGTGTGATCACAATGAGGTACTTCAGGTGGCATTAGCGTTTCAAAGTGCCATCGGTTTGGCTTGTTGTGGATTCCGCTTTGTCTACCATGTTAGAGGCGATCTAAACTTAGGCAGCTCAGACTTGACCAAAGAGCACTCTTTCATCTGCATATGGTGAAAGAGGAGTTTTGGATGACTGCAGCCAAACTCAGCCTTCCAACTGAGACGAACTGTTCCAAACACTAAACACTAAACACTACACTGGCACTCTGCTATGCTCTCCAGCCGCCACATGTCATATATCTGTCTCGATCCATGATGTTGTCTCTGTCATCATGTTTTTGTCTGCCCGAACATTCCTAGCCTTGTGTGTTTTCCCCCTGTGTAATTTTTTTTGCCCTCTCTGTCTGTCCTTACATAATTTATCACTCGCAGTTCTTTTTAAAAGTGGCAGTCCTACCACTCAGACTTGGAGAAGATGCTAAGTTCCCTTTAAGCTGCCTCTTGCTTGCCCAGATGAGCAGAGAGCAGATGCTGCCTGTCACGGTTCACTCAGCTGCCACAGTTACAACGGTTTTGAATGAAAGCGCTGCGACTCCTCCGATGGTGAGCTGATTCTGCAGAATGTATGCATTCAATTATGCTGATTAGACTTGTCCTTTTGTCCTGTGCTCTGTTTGCAACGTGTTGACAGCCCTTTGAAGAATAAAGTAAAGGTGTGATGCAGTATGGGCCGGTGAGGCAATTACTTCACGAAGCAATTCCTTGATGTTGTGTTGAAAGTTGGATGAAGAAAAGTAAATTGTTTTAGTAATGGTTGCCCTGCCCTCGCTCTGTAATGCAACAGTGCAACATGAGGCATGATCTCAGGACGAACCCCGGATTCTTTGCAGGCTCTGAAATGCCGTACATGCAGAGTTGAACCTGTGGTTGTGGAACAGTTGATAGATAATTGGAGGGACGGTTGATTGCACCTTGACCAATCCACCGTACTTGCTGAAGTCATTTTTCCTAACTAACATCTTGCAGAAGGCACTCACCTTTTCTTCCCTCCCCAAAGGATGGAATTATTCAGAGAGCGTAGCATTGAAATATCCGTGAACATGATATTGGAGGGCTCCGTCCCCTGACCTTTTTAATGTGGACATGCGGTTTGAGCTGGTAATGTGAGGCTTGTGGGCTTGAATGTAGCACACACTCCTGCTGTTGTGTTCCAGTGAAGGCCTCATAAATGACTTCTCCCCATACGTTTCCACAGTCTTCCACTGTTGTACCCTAAGGAGATCACAGTGTCTACTGAGCCAATACAGCTCGTGATACTACAGAAAACGCGTGGTAGGTGATGCCTCATGGTCAGTGTTTCATTCTTCTGCCTCCTAAGGGCCAACGGACTGATGACATATTCTGTCCTGTCCTGTGTTGGCTGTGAATGCGGGGCCCTTAAACACTTCTCCTTTTGTTTGGCTCTTTATTCTGATTAACTTCCCACCCACTGTCTGTCTAGAGTTTTTCCCTTTTGGATGAAGTATATTTGCGTATGTGCAGGAATCATCATCGCTGAAATGATTATTTCCTCCTATTGCAGAATGCCATTGTTCCACCTCTCTTTTCAGAGAGTTCCTTCTCATTTTCCTTTTATAGTATCATCATTCTTTTTTTTCTGTCCGCAACCACGCTTTAATAAGATGTTATTTATGGTAACGTATATCTCGAATGCTGCGTCTCTGCCCCCTTTATGCTTAAGGCAGCCTTTGCTCCTCTCTCAACTTGACAGTAAGAACTAAATCAAGCCTTGAAAGGATTACTCAGCATAGCCCGAAGCTGCTTCTCTTGCTTCCACCCATGGCTACCGCCGTTTTTCTCCTCATACTTACCTGCTGAGAAAGCTCTCGCATGTTGTCACAATGCTCTTCCCCGAGCAGTCTGGTGAACCCCACGAACATTATACGCTCTTTGTTTCACACAAGATATACGAGGCTGGTCAATAACTCAGCCAGCACCTTGGAGGACGTGCAGGAGGAGGAAATGGAGTGAAACCCAGCATGGATTTCCTGTATTCAAACAAGTTTATTTTCACCAGACACACACACAGTTTGTCTTCTTGTATGCACAATAGTTATGATATTGAAGTGGGTTCTCTCTTTATCCAAGCCATAAAGTCCAGCAAGCAAAGTTACAGACAGGCTAGTAAATTTGTCTCCCAGCCGCTTGTGTTCTTCTGGTGTTGTGTGTTTACGCAGTGCTGAAGTTACATTGTGGTGGAAAGGGTCATATTTGACTAATTTTATGTTTCTAGATTAGTGCCAGTAATTTCCTTGTTTTATGTAGACCTTGAAAAATCCCAGAGCAAGTTGACCTGTGTGACTAGCAATTTGTGCGTATCATATTTAAAGCACTTTTTTTTTTGGTCTGTGTTTCACATAGAGGAGATCTGTGAAAAACATGGTTATTTTCCTTGACCGCTGGTTGGTGTGGGTGTGAGAGGGGAAGTGCTGCTTGGCTGTAAAAGCGGTTGCTTCCCCGTACGGGACGCTTTGGAGGCCCTGGCCCCTCCCGTTGTTTTCGAGCCGTCCTCCGCAGCATCGCGCTGAACTTCAGGACCTCTCGACTTGGCTCGTCCAGCACAGCCCACAACAGAACCGAGTGGCACACACCACTAGACACTGCCAGCTCCACTATACACAGCCACCACACGAGACGTTCCAGAGTAGTCTGGCCAAAGCAAGTCAAATGAAGCTAGACCAGGCTTACAAGAAATGCTTCAGTCCACCCTTTAATAGTAAAGAATCGCCAGGCCTTGCTTTTTCTTTTTCTTTCCCCCTTTCTAATTTTTTTCTGTCGCTGTTTGTGCTGGACACAGTTGACATGTATGTGATGCATGCTCTATGCACATATCTGAACATCTGGCCCAGGATTTTATTTCTCTCCACGTTATTTAGCGTCTACACGCAATGATTTTACCCTTTTAAGTTGTTCTTTTTCTGGCTCATTTCCTCTTTTCCCTTCCTTCTTCCATCTTTTCTCCACGACTGGCCATCCATATATTCTTCAATTTTATTTCAGTTTTAAGGATTTCTTTGTTTAGCTCTTGGCTTTTCCACAGCTCTTTGCGTTGCTGTTTCAAACAGACTTTTCCCTGGGTCACAGAGTTCAGACCGACACAGTGACCTCATAAGCCAAGTGCAGTGTTTTTTTTTTTTTTTAATCTTTCCTCCCTTATTTGTTATGTTTATGTTTCTGTTTATGCATTTAGCAGACGCTTTTATCCAAAGCGACTACAAATGAGGATATAACATTACAGCTTACATCAAAGCTAACAATAAGCTACATAGAAGGAAAACACTAGTCAGACTCTGTCTGTGTCGGCATAGAGGGAAGTACAGAAAGAGAAAGGGAAGTACAGGGTAGGTGCTAGGGTAGGAGATGCTCTCTGAAGAGCAGGGTCTTCAAGAGTTTCTTGAAGATAGACGGGGACGACCCTGTTCTTGTAGCACTTGGTAGGTCATTCCACCACCGTGGAACGACACATGAAAAGTCTGGATTGTCTTGAGCGTGGTGTAGGCACTGCTAGACAACAATCCTTTGACGACTGGAGTGACTGAGGCGTGACGTAAGCCTTTGCAAGAGCATTCAAGAAGATGGGAGCCATTCCATTAAGGACTCTGCAGGCTAAAGGCCTCAGTATGCTTCTCTGTCACTATCCCTCAAGCCGTCCCCGTAGTCCGTCCTTTCGAAGTTCTCCGTCGGGCTGTCGGATGAACAAGGCAATTCACCTCCAGATCAGTAGGCGTCTCTACGTTAAATGACCCAATCTCGCGCCGTCGATTGTAAAAGTCGTTGATTAATTGTTTACCGGCACACAGTAAACTCTTTAAAAAATGGCGGTGTTGTTGTTCTGAGAGGAAGGCGCTAAACCGGAAAAGTGATTCCGGAAATGATGTTGTTAGCCGACCAATCACAACCCTTGCGGTCTCCGTCGCCTCGACGGATAGATCGAAATTTTGGCCGACGCACGCAAGCTACAGAGAGCGTCTCCGGGAGGGTCTCCGTTGACGGAGAGGGCTCTCCGTTGGCGACCATAAATCAGCCTTGACATTAGTGACTTGAATTTGATGCGGGCGGCTATGGGTAGCCAGTGGAGCTCAATGAAAAAAGGGGTGACGTGTGCTCTTTTAGGCTGATCAAAGTCCAGAGGCGCCGCCGTGTTCTGGCCCATCTGCAGAAGTTTCACAGCACTGGAGACCAGTTAGGAGAGCGTTGCAGTAGTCAAGGCGGGAGAGGACCATAGACTGCACCAGGAGCTGGGTGGTGTGTTGGGTTAGGTACGGCCTGATCTTTCTTATGTTTAACAATGCAAAGCGGAACGATGGAGCGACAGAGGCAACATGATCTTTAAAGGTCAACTGGTCATCAATCATGACACCCAAGTTTCTAGCTACCTTTGATTGAGCAAGAGATAGGGATTCAGTTTGGATGCAGATGCTGTGGTGTGTGGTTGTTTTGGCTGGGAAGACGAGCAGTTCAGTTTTAGAGAGGTTTAGTTGGAGGTGATGGGCTTTCATTCATGTCAATATGTCAGAGAGACAGTCTGAGATTTGTGCTGAGACTGTGTAGTCAGGTGGGAATGACAGATAGAGCTGGGTACCATCAGCATAGCATTGTTATGAGAAGCCATGTGATCGGATGATCTGGCCCAGTGAGGTGGTGTATAAGGCAAAAAGAAGAAGTCCCAGTACTGAACCTTGGGGGACACCTGTGGCGAAGTGCTGCGCTTCAGAAGTGTGACCAAGCCAGGACACTTTGAATTACCGACCAGTGAGGTATCTAGTGTGTCTCCCATAATACAGGGTGACCAGGCGTCCTCTTTTACCCTGACATGTCCCCTTTTTTGAGAGCTAAAAATTGCATCACCTCGTAGCCCTACAGCATAGAGTGGAAGTGAGGCACAAGTAAAAGTTTTGGACTCCCACCTTCTCGAACAGTCTCTGACTGTAGAGAATCATCATCATTTGTCGTTCGCCTTCTCTCTTCAAACATTCAGTTGGTCAGCACTATGATGAGCACCAGTGACCGCCCTCGGCACGAGTTTCTCTGTTTAAACAGTACGTGGCACCAGAATCTGCAGCTAGAAAACGCAGAGACATAAATATAAATTCATGGACGAACTACAGAAAAAAATACCCATGTTTTGGTTTTGGTTGTGATGCATGACGTGCAAAGCAATGGCCAACAACTTTGATCTGCGGCCATAAAGACACAGTTTTTATTTTTTTATATATATTTTTATTGGGGCAAACATTGAAGAGAAATAATTACTACTTGGACATTAAAGCACCACACTGAAAGTGCACTGAATGCCACAGCGAGATCTTTGTTGTCACACAAAGAAACAAGACAAGTTGTGGTTTTATGTTGTCTTGTTCAGTGGCTTTATTCCCTCCTTTATTGTCATTTACTTTAACACTTAATCTTTGGAAAAGTGAGGTATGAGGTGCTAACCTACATTCTGTGTTGGGAACTGGAGAGCCAGGCAGGTTATAATTGTGATCTATCTTCCTTCCGCTCAGAGATTCCAGGGACTCAAACCCCTAATCGCTTCCAAATGGGAAGCAGAGGGTTCACAGTGGCAGATGACAGTCCATCTATCTGAGTGCCCGGCAGCAGCAGCAGCAGGAGAGACAGACATGACTCAGTGTAGTCAGTCGTGGTTCTTCCACCAGACATTCTGAGCTGCCAGCACACACTTGCTGTAACAGTCGGTCAGTCATTCATTCAGCCAGCAACTTCAACCATTGTTTTTCAATCAATCATTTCAGTTCTGAATGTACCTCTGTTAATTAATTAAAAAAAAAATCAATCTCTCTTTTCTCTTTCTTGCTATTTCCGCTGATAAAAGACACTCACACATAGCCAAGGCACTGAAGTTCAGTTGGACGTTTCGATGGTTCCACCATTCATGTATATAGAGCTTCATCTCATGATAAATTGAAAGGGTTTCAAGCAAAGTGTGTGTTTGAGGAGTTTAAATTGTGGGGGCCTTTTTTGATGCATTGGTAAATGTGTCTTTGAAGCATGTAGCCCAGCTTGAGTGCCTGACCTTCAGTGTACCCCATGGTTTGGTGAATAGCAGCCACACTGAAGACCTAAGCAACAAACAAGTATCTGCCACTGCTCTCCATCAGTTTCACTGCAGGACTCTGTTGTGTTTGGAAGCGGCCCCACTGACTCGCTGGTTTTGTGCTCTCTCTCCCTCTGAGTGTTTCGCCTCCCCTCTGCTTAATGTTGAAACCATCAGCTCCCCAGTCTGGTTCTCTTTAAAATGAATTTGAAATATTCATTCCTTGTGTAAGCTGGGTTAGTAAACCCCCAAAGAGCCTTGTGGATTTCAGCATGTGTTGTTCTGACAGGATTCAGATTCAACTGTGGTCTCGCTGCTCCCTGAACCCTGTTTGTCTCACTGCCACCAACAAACTGCTCGGGCTATGGAGATGCTCTGTTTATGGGCGACGCTGGTCAGGAGAAATGCAAAAGTCTGCTGTCCTTGCGTAGTCATAAAGTCTGCAGCAAGGCCTGTTCGGTTCATTTAGTTCAAATTCATCTCTTTCAGTTGCTTTTTTAGACGGTTTAAAAAAAACAACAAAATGCTGACATACAATCAGAACAGCCACACAGACAATTTATCACAAACACTTCTTCCAAAACTTCTATTTAAGCAAGTACACGTGTGCCTTAGTCGTGAAACAATTGAGTGTTTACAGGCAGGGAAGTTGTTTACTTGGAAAGCCTTCGGAGGCTTGTGTGTCATTTGTTCAATGAAAGATTTGGAAAGGTTCAATTTGAACTTTTTCACTGAAAAAGTAGTGTCATTTGTAGTCGTCTAACATAGAGCTTTTTATTTATTTATTTATTTATTTATTTATTTATTTTTACTTCTTTCTAATTAGGTACAGCAGTCTTTCTTAAAAACAGGAAAGACTGTGACAAAAGCAGGAAGTACAGGTTAGGGGAAATACTTAAGTCCCTCTATGTTACCTCTTGCTTGCATTGACCAGCATTAAAGGGCTTTTGGTAGCAAAGTCTGTGTGTGTGTGTGTGTTTGAGAATAGGTTCATTTGTGGAATAAATAAAGTTACTCACCATAGATAAAAATCCATTGTATGTGACGTCATCTGTAAAAGTTCCAACGGTGAGTATTATTCGTATGTTTACACGTGCATCCATCGTCTCGTGGCGAAGATGCCCGTCTGTATGTGAAATATGTATTCAGCACACGTGATATTGAAACGCCTTCTGTCCCTTATTATCCAACGACAGATGCATGCACATCTGTGTCCATGTTATGTGTTTGTGTGTGCCTTTGCATGCATGCCCTAACACCTCCCACTGCCACGGTGACGCTCTATTTCCTCTTCCCCCTTCTGCAGGTCTGTATGAGCTGCTGGCTGCCCTGCCATTTCAGCTGCAGCCCCATGTCAGCCGCCCTGAGGACAACATCTTCCTCCAGGACATGTTTGGGGAGAAAGGCCTCCACTCGCTGGTTAAGGTAAAAAAAAAAAAAAAAAAAAAAAAAGAAGAAAAAACAAGTCTCTCTTTTCACTCAAGCTCATTTGAAGTTGCATTCTTCTTTTAATTTATATTTCTAAAAGCTGTTGAGTATAGATTTGTATTGTACCCATTCAAAAAAAAAAAGTAATAATGTGCTAATGAATCTGCAAATTAGATTATTGAGGCAAGTGAACTTCATTCTGGAGATTTTACTGCACTGTAAAATCTGTTTTCACCCGAAACCAAAAAAAGTTAGAACTGCTTCCTTTTAATATGAATTAAGAGAAGTTGCCCTGCTGAGGAAACTGCATGCACAAGTTGATGTGAGAAAGAAAAACCTTGAGAGAAACCTCCAGAAGAACCAGATTCAGGAAGGGCGGCCTTCTGCCTTGACTGGTGGGGGGTTGAGAGGACAGGAAAGAAGGGTCAATAAGCATCATAAGACCAGGCCAGGGATACCTGTTGGAAAAAAAGAAACACAAGTCAATGACAACAATAATGTCATATGTAATAGAAAGCAAAGAGAGCACAGTTAAGAAAGGTATTTGAGTTCCCACAGCAGTCTAGGCCTATAGCAGCATAACTAAGGGATGTTTCAGGGTCACCTGAGCCATCCCGAACTATAAGCTTCATCTAAAACAGTAGAGATGACGTGTGCTTACCAAACTGAAACTGGCAGCTGGTTCCACAGAGAGGCGCCTGATAACTGAAGGCTCTGCCTCCCATTCTACTTTTAGAAACTTTAAGAACCACAAGTAGACCTGCAGTCTGAGAGCAAAGTGCTCTGTTGGGAAATCATCAAACTGAGAGATCTTTAAGATAATGATGGAGCTCGGTCATTAAGAGCTTTGAATGTGAGGAGAAGAATCTTAAATGCCGTTCTAAATTTAACAGGGAGCCAACGAAGAGACGCTGAAACTGGAGAAATATGATCTGAAATTAGCAAGTCACTGTTGCTGGTAGCATTTTTTTTTTTTTTCAACTCTTAAATACTGACGTGCAAAAGATAGAAGTAACATCACCGTTAACTGGACTGTATTGAGTTGACTCGTTGAAAGCAGGAAGGAGGAGAAAGAAACCTGGTTGCAAGGATAAGAAAAATCCAGCATTGTATCTGAGAGCAGAAAAAAAAAAACAGTTTTCGTACAGGGAGAGCAGGATAACACATAAAAACAAGAAATCTTGATCTAAAGTAAAACAAGAAAAGAAAAAAGATTCCACTTAGTTAAAGAGGTGTATATAGGATTACATACTCCCTTACACAGAGTCGCATCAAGACAGCTGGCAAACCCTCTTCCCACAGTATGTTCATCCAGTTTACACACTTACTTCTGTCATTTAAAAAATATCCATGTCACATCCTTCCTGTTGTGGGCTCAGGCAGAATCTGAAACCCTCTTCCTCATCCCTTTAAGCCAAGTTCTCCAGTTCATATTAATCAAGCACCATCTTTATTTGATACTGCTTCATTGTACCTCTGCCTTGCAGTCCCATTCATGCAACACCAAGTTTGTTATTCCAACACTCACCTTTTCTACTCCCCTCACCTCACTGGACCCGATTGGGCCCCGTGGCTTGGTTTCTGCTCATTAAACTAGAAAGCTGCAGAGTTTGTGGTGAAGATGATCACATTTGATATCTTTGTATAATCGCAGGCGATGAAAGTAACACCTTCTGGCTGCCCTAACCTCATCTTCATTTGGGATTCTTGCAATCTGCAGGCAAACCTTCAAGTACTTCACCTTCATCTACTGCTATTGGAAATGAATGCCCCCCCCCCCTTTCAGTTATTATTATTTTATTACTTTTGACTTATTTCTCTAAGATACTCTCTAATTGTTAGAGCTGCATCTGACTGTATCCCCTTTATATTGCCTCAGTTTTGGACCCAACACTGTTTTCATGTACCGTCACGATACATTTCTCCACATGTTTTCCTCTCTGTCGAAGACAATAGTCGTTACAGCATGTCACAATGACAGTTGAGAGAGATAAAGAAACCCCTTTGGTCTAAGTTGTTTGTTTAGGATACAGGATTGAGCCTGTAGAACTACGGCACACCTCAGACTCTGAAGTAAAAGCAGCGATGTTGGGACTTGAGGAGACCGGAGGGGTTTCATTTGACGCCTGGATTGTTAAATATGGCCAAAGAAAGGAAAGGAGTCTTGAACTATTGTAATGATGGGCAGGGCCTGCTCCTGTTCAGGCTCTCATTCTCTCAGATCCCAAAGAAATCCCTCCAAAGTAAAAGAGATAATGGAAGGCTAATGCTATTCTGTCTGACAGCTCCCATCCTTTACATTCTGAGTTCCAGTTTCTGCCTTCTGGGCCCCGGCTCAGACTTCCTCGTGTGAAGAGTAACAGGTACAAGCACTCCTTTGTCCCTACATTTATTTCCCTTTTGAATTCAGGACAGGGTAAGAGGAGTCGTACCTGATTGGTTGATATTGTTTCCGTTTCTTGTCTCCATGTGGTGTTATTGATGTTGGCAAAAATTGATGATACGCACTGTTCGCACTTTCGCTACTTTGTAGGGGCTGCTACTGATGTTGTTTCAGCACACTGTATTATCCCTCCCTCTTAGACTTTTAATTATGTCTTTTATGTCCTTTTTACTTGTTGCAACCCTAATTGCCCTACGGGGACACAAATAAAACTGAATCTGACTCTAAGATAGTAATTCTAATGAAGAGTGGGGGTCTCAGGCTTAATCTGGCCATTTTGACTACTTCCAATTATCACGAGGTAATCGCCCAAGAGGACCTAAAAGGGGTGTTGAGTCAGTGTTGTTCAGCCAAGAGTGCAAAGTCATCACACTCTTTAGCTTTACCGTCAAAGCTTTGAAAAATTCTTCTTGCAGGAAACAAAGGCTGAGCTTGCCTGTTGTGGATGCTCTCAACGAAGCCGCCAATCTGTGGTTGCGTCAACCAGAAGTTATTTTCTTTGCCTGGCGTTGATGGGCAACACTTTTAGGGATAGAACAACGAGATTAAACTGCCGCTCCTTTCCATCGTTTGAGCCCAGCTGAGGTTGCTCGGGTTTCTTCATCGGATGTCCCCTTTATGCTTGACTGTAGGAGTATTTGAGGCACATCCAGTCTGGAGGAGACCGTGGGACCACAACTGTACTATTATACGATTATTTAATCTGCCAAAGAAACACCTGGTGTTTGCTTTTTCCTCATAAGTGGTGATAGATAGATTGATGTATGCAGTAGATAAACAGGAAGAAGATGTTACGGCAGCACAAATCATACAAATAGCTAAAAGACGAGGACCTTTCGGAAGAATTTCTCTAGTTTTTGATGGAGGAAGAAAGTGAAATTCAAATACTTCTGTGTTTATGGGCCAGTGACATACTAAGTGGCTCTAAGTTTGGGCTCCATGTCAGTGCAAGTCATTAAGTATCGGTCAAGTTAATTAATGTAACCCAGTGGGCTGTCTCTGCAGTATGGTAAATACATCATTACTTTACAGTTGTGGCCAAGTCTTGGCATCACAGTCTTGAAATGATAGAATTCATGAGAGTCACGATTTCCTCAACAGAAGTGGCCTCTTTCACATAGCGATGTTCTTATTTTTCTTTTTGTCCATTGAGGAGAGGCCGGGCTACTTTCAGCATATCTTATCGTTAACGTTGAGGCTTAAGAGGAAACTGCCCTGCTGCAGACAAGCACAACTATGTGTTTCCTCTGCTTTCTACTTGGTACTCGGATATAAGCCAGCCTGTCAGCTACTCAGCCAAATGCGGAGACAGGCAGACTGCGAAACACACAAAAGCGCAGAACTAGCATCTCACTTTACAGCAGAGACTGGCCGTCAGACGCAACGTTCAGGTGAACATGGCTAACGTCAGTGGCACGCCATTAATATAACCTTAATTGTCCCCTTCCTCTGAAGCCGCACCACTAAATCTCAGAAGACTCCACAAGGCTGTGAAGGGGATGCTTTGAGAAAGCTTAAACGCAGGGAAAACACACACATCAAGGTAATCTGACAGGATCCGCGACCCGGATTACTCATATGGAAACGCTCAGGTCTCACCTGGGTGATTATGATGAATCGGTTAATGGTCAGTCTGTCTGAGGGGAGAAGGAGGTGTCAGAGATGGAAAGAGGGACAAGGAAGAAGAATTCTGTCCTGCACAAGGAATTAAACCAGTCTGTCTCTTTCTGTCTCTCCTCACCTGCCCTCTCCTCTCCCTATAAGATCGCCGGAGAGCCGCGCACAACCCTCATAATGCGATGATGTCACAGAAACGAAACAAACATTTCCTCGTCTCCTCTTTCAGTGGGGCTGGAGGCTCACGGTGCGTACTTTTCATTGGTGCAGCAACGAAACTGACGTGAATAATGAGGGCCGGTGTGTTTGCCTAGCAGAACTAAAACAACACAGACAGAATCTTTTCAATTAAAGTGGTTAAGTCCAGTATGCTTTTTAGAAGTTCTTCCACACTCATTGTTCCGCTGCCAAAGTCCCGCTCCACAAAAAGCCACAGGAAATATAACACCATGTTTAATTTCCACCTGCCTCAGGTGGGGCTCTCTTTTAAGACCAAGTTTCTGTCAGCAGGCCTTTAGGCAGCCTCTGAGATCTTTCATTTTGTGGTCAGTCGTTTTCCCATAAATTCCTCTGCTGTTAGTTGCTAATAGGCTTGGCTTTTGCTTCATTGTTTCTCAGCATTATTGATGTGGGCTTGCCAGTTTGTTCTTCGGTGCCGCGGGCCTTTAATGACATGTAACGGTGCTGCAGCTGATCCTTGTACCCAAGTGGAAAGTTGGATCTATTTTAGATGAATGAGCTAATTTTCAGACAAGCAGGACCATATTCCTTGAGTACCAGACAGATTAAATAACAATCCAGCCCTCTCAGTTTTATGACTCATCCTGTGATCTCCTGTACCCCTTCAGGGCAACCGTGGACTTTCCTTTTGGGCATTTATCATTTCTGAGCATCAGTCCCTAATTTGCTCTTAGCTCCCATTACCTAGGAAGATCACAGAAAAAGAAAGTGGAAAAGTCTCCTGCCCCAATGCTGAAGCCCCACACTTTGTAAACAGCAGAGTTTCAGGATTTGGCTCGTAAAGCGATGCCACCAAACGCATCCACTCTGTCTGTGGCTGCCAGGTGACAGACGGGAGGCATATGAATAACCTCCTTTTGCTTTGGTGCTTTGGTGAAGTGATCTTCTATCACTAAAGGAGATGTACTATCTTACAGTCTTTCAGTCGAGGTTTTTATTCTTTTATTCTCTCTGAATAAACGTCGGCATTGATTATAAACGCTGATCGGTTGTGCCACCTGTTGCTTGGTAATATTCGGCCTAAAACTCCCCTCCATGCACCGCTTTGCTCTGCTCTTTGGTCTTCTTCCAAATATTTTTTATCTGACCTTTGTGGTTGACAACGGTCAAAAGATCATGCTCCGTATCCAGGTTGTGAAAGGGACAGAGAAAATGAGGAATGACACCATATTCCAGGGAACAGGTCACCATAATCTATTGACAGCTAAATAAAAAAAAAAAAAAAAAAAATTAAATTAAAAAAAAGCCTAAAACTCATAGATTCAAGCCGTGGCCAGTGTGCTGACGATAGAAATCGTAGTCAGCAAGATTTTCATTGGTCAGTGAAATGTGGGGTGGGGTAGATGTCAGTATTTTGCCTTGAAATGATTGCACACACCTTGTATAACAGAATACCTTTATTGTCCTCTCTCACTCACGTTCACATTCCTGTCGGCAGTCTGGCTCCATGTTCGTCGGATTAGCTGCCAGTATGATCATCCTTCGGTGCACCTGGAAGTCTCTCTCTGTGTGCTTGCAGCAGAGAGGAGCAGAGATGGACTGTCCCACATACAAAGTAATAAACGTTGGTTCAAAACATCGCGACAACAAAATAAAAAGAGCCTCATGTCAGTAAATCTGTTTAGCAGTGTGATCGAAGGACCATTCCTCCGTGCGTCATCACGTCTTAATTAGATGTGTGAAAGGTCAAGGTCACATTCATTCATTCATTTCTTTTTTTTTTTTTTTTTTTTTTTATATATATTAAAATAAAAAGAACAGAGAGATGTAACGGAAATGTACATGGTATGTTGGGACATCAACATCTGGGTTTCTTTAAACAATTAAATAAAATATTAAATAAAATAAACAGGAGCCGAGCAACCTTTTCCTTAGACAGCAGAGCTGTGTATCAGATTATGAGAAAAACTGAAACAAAACAAATAAATCCCAAGAGTTAAAGAAATAAAAAAAAAACAACAAAAAGACAAAACACCCCCACAAAAACCAAATCTATCAATTTGTTAACTCCACTAAATTTGGCCGTGACTGTTGTACATAGGAGACCCATTCTGACCACAACTTAATAAATCTGTTCATTTGTAGGCAAAGTGAAAAAGTAATTTTTTCCATTAAGTATACTTCATTAACTACAGTATATCCTTCCATTCCTCTATTGTGGGGGAGTCAGGAAGCAGCCAGTGCCTAGTGATGTTTTTTTTTACAAAAAGATATCAGAACACCAAATAAGTAATTGTGGAAGTGCCCTGGGTGAAAATCATCTTTCCCTAAAATAAAAATGCAAAACCGGAAAGGTATTTTCACATTAAATATTTTGTCACATTCATTTCTAAAGCACATTTAAACAGCCGAAGTACACCAAAGTGCTTTACACCAATATTAATAAAAGTAGCATGAAAATAAAATCGTAAAATAAGAAAAAAAAGTCCCATGAAATAAGAACAGTAAAATGAATACGACAGTTTGCAAAAGCCATCGCACATAAAACAACACAGGAATCACCAGGAAAAATCCAAAAGCCAAGGATAAAAAAAAATCCGTTTTTAAGGAAGACTACGATACGGCATGTCTAATATGAAGTGGCAATGTATCCCATAGCTTTGGAGCAGCCACTGAGAATGTAAAAGAGGAGGGTCTGATGTAAAACACCACACGCAGCTGGCAACCCTGAAAAGATCTGTTCTAAAAGTAAAACAAATCTTCAGCTATTTAAAGCCATGAAAGTTTTATTTCGGGAGCAGCCCTAGATGTGTCCCATCAGCCCTGCAGTTGTTGCGCGACTGCTTTCATTACAGCTGGTGTAATGAATGGGAATAAATTACATTGACACACAGTTGTAGATTAAAGCATAGCCGTTCCTTCTTTTCATCTAGTCTGAGTCATCCAGGTTATGTTCAATAGAAAATCCTCAGCAGGAAGCAATAGAGGGCTGTTTCACCTCTCACTCAAGAGGCTGTAACTGGTTGTCCCAGCCATTCAACTTCTTGTGAGATCATTAATCAAAAAGAGTTCATTTGAGGTCATGCGTATAATTGACCCATGTGCTTATCACATACACTCCTGATCAAAATCTTAAGACCAGTTAAAAAATTGCATGATGCTTCAAAATGCAAAAAGAAGAAATGGGAACAAGATACCAAAAGTTTTGAGCAGGCAATTTATTGAAAACAACAATTTAACTGAAGTAGGCTGTTTATCAGCTGATGAAAAGTTTAAGACCACAGCTCAAAAAAACCCAAAAACTTCCTAAAACAGAAATTAAAGTGTCAAAAACTGACTCTGTAATGAGTAGCTCCACCGTTATTGTTGATCGCTTAAAATATTCGTTAGTGGGAATGTTGCGGCATCTTCCTTCGCAGATGGCGTCTGATGGTTGTTGGGCTGCAGTCAGCACCAGTAATGGCCTTGATTTGGGACGAGGATCGCCCCATGTCTTGACGGACAGCCATTCGGATCCTCCGGCTCAGCGCCGGTGAGATTTTTTTCCTGGGTCTACCACTTGATTTTTTTTTTGTTCCATAATCCTGAGGATCTTTTAAGAATGCAAAATGACCGTCTTACTGCGTCCAACCTCAGGGGATCTCCACGGTGTGATTACTTGACAGGAAATGACATGGAATTCAAAATTGAGCACAGATCTTGGCTTTTAAAGGCTGTGGTCTTAAACTTTTGATCAGCTGATGAACAGCCTACTTCAGTTAAATTGTTATTTTCAATAAATTGCCTGCTCAAAACTTTTGCTTCTTTTTGCATTTTGCAGCTCTACTTAGAACCTTCCTAAGATCCAACAGTGCAAAATGCAAAGTCATGCAATTCAAAGATTTTGATCAGGACTGTAGGTTATTAGTAGTCTTTGTCATTCAGGTGTTGTTATTGCCTTGTTGTGCTAAGTGCATATGAATCAGCTGAGGAAGTCTCTTGGATGAGGGGTGAATGCTCTTTAAGAGCTAAAAAGTCTATTTTAGTAGACTTTTATTATAATCTGTTTTGATTAAAGACCAGCAGACAACCAAAGTTTCAAGGCACAGCCTTACATTTCAGTCTCTTTACATGTCAAATGTACTTGTTAAAAAGACAACAGCTGATGTGCTGTGCTGGTCAGAGATTTTACAAGAATTCATTTTAGTTCCAACAGTAAATTATTGAGAAAGCCGAACCGACGCCCACGTGAGTCTGTGTTAGTTCGTACATGGAGGAAAGGATTGTCCACCCTGTAGCACAGTGATCCTCACTATTTTTTTCACAAGAGCCACATTGGCAGAGCAAAATCAAGGGAAGAGCCACTTTTTCGACAACATACTAAAGTCCCCTTTTGAAAATATGCATTTCTACATATAAAACATCCCACAAAAAAAAGAAACAACACAACCAATACATTTTCAATTAAGACCATATTTACCTTCATACTGGGTTGAGCGGAAGCTGGCATGCATGTCCCTGACTTTCTTCATGTTGTATTTGCATTTTTTTTAATTAAAAACCGATGCATTGTGCCTGCTTCTCGTGGTACACCCGACGTTTGCCTGCTCGTCCCCTCTCTGTCGTCTTCATGCTGATTTTCGTTTGTTTTTTGTGCTGGTTTTTGCCCTTTTTTAATTAAAAACCATGCATTGTGCCTGCATCTCGCGCTGGCTAAAGGAGCTAGCGTGCACTGCGGTAAAGTGTGAGGTGGTTTAAGCGGGCTGCGTTGCCAGGTTTAACAGTGCCCCCTTTAGGAAACACCATTAAGCCTTGATTAATACTTAATAAAAATACTTAATACTGTGCAGTATTAGCTATATATTATTTGAAAAAATGTATTGTTATTGTTACCATATTGTTATAAGCTACTATGCGAGTGCGAGCCAACAGTTAAAGCTTGAGGAGCCGCATGTGGCTCGCGAGCCGCGCAATGAGTATCTCTGCCATAGCACTACTGTAGGACTGCAGGCGTGTGGTACAGTGTGTGCTCCTTGATACCGAGCTGAATCCAGTTGTGATTAGAATGAACTTGCTCTTCTCAATAGACTGATATAATTAGGTCTGTGATCTGCGGGATTGTTCACAAACCCCACCACATTGTCCAGGATCCGATGCCATTATGCAGGAGCTAGAGCTAAAATCATGTAATGACTTACCATGACAGGACAAAAAAAAGAAAAGCAAATGGCAATTTTTTGGGCTTTTTGAATAAGACACATAATCTTACAGCTATTTAAGTTACAGCCCTTCGTGTCAGTCTAGAAAGTCCCGTTCTGGTCTCCCCAACTCGGTCTAGTTAACCATGCCAGAGTGTTTTATGAAGGTGTTCTGAATCCGAGCAAGAGATCAGAACCGGGTGGGTCAACTGAGGCATGACATGTGCGTGGTGGTACGTGATCCACTCTGGTGGGTAGACATAGAAACGGGAGTGGGAGAGGGAACGTCCGCTTTCACTGGTCTGATGTAAATGTTCTGGGCAGTGAACACTAACCAGTGACGGAGCCTCCTTGCGGGACACGGAAACAGAAACACTATCCAACCCTGTGATCTCCAGACCTCTCGCTCTCCTTCCATCAGCACACCTCTCCATCTTTCAAGCCTTTGCTTCCATGCACACTCTCCCCTTCTCCTCTGTGCCAGACTTTACTTTGACTTTACGCTGCCTGATCAGTGTTTGTGAGCTGAGCTTTTTCCCTCCACTGTACCTCCATGTTGACAATTGAGGCTCAGGTTAGTCATGGTTCTTCTCACTCCTGCGTTTCTTTTGATCACGGAACAAAATGAATACAGTTTGAAAGGCTGCAAAGCTATCAGACCTCAGCCTGGAGCAATCCTCAGCATCCACCTACACTCTGTTTTTGTTTCCATCCAGCGTCATTTGGGATTTTGTTGCATCATTCCGTACCTGCGTTTGAATTCTTATCATATTTTTTTCTTCTTCAAGTCTAAAATCCACGCTGAGATGGGATACACAATACCTATTTGTTACCCAGTCCGGGAGGATGTTAATGAATTAAAATGAAACTATTTCCCATCCTTTACAGCCTTTCAGAGTTCTGTGCTACATTTCACGTGAGAAGCTTGAAAACTTCAGTCTTTTATGTGACTGAATGACCTGAGTTGTGCTCTAACTCGAGCTAACCTCTCATTGGCTCTAGCACACTGTCTCTGTTATTTTTATTTAAATTTTTTTCACTCGACGGGACACATTTCTCGCACTGCTGCCTCACTGAGAGGACAGGGAATGCACGTTAGTGGGGTAACGACTTTAAAATACATTACTGCATCACGGACAGGCCCTTGGAAAGTGTCCTAAACTGTAAATAAAAGCATTTGAGTCTTGCATGTGCTCACGGAGCTGAGGAGAAATTCCAGAGTAACTAAGTAAGTGGAGGTGGTGGAGCAGCAACTACCTAAGCAGATGTCACTGGGACTGTGGTATGTTGGAGCGCTGAAGACACTGGCAGCCTCGCTTATTCATTCAGTCTGTTTTCTTACAGAGATGATCAGGACAGATGATGGATCTGGAGCTGCCTGCCTGTCCTTTTACAGCCTTACACTGTAGGAGAACAGACAGGGGAGCCGCAGCACAGGGTGGAGTAGCTGAGACTCCATGAAGAGTAGAGTGTAAGCGTTCAAATATGATGTTGCCATGTGAAATTAAACAGATGAGGAACGAAAATTTCCAGGAATTTCCCCCGAGTGGCATTTCTAAATTTGCCGTTATAGAACACGGAACATACTGACAGCATTTTAACTCAACACCACTTAGACACTGGAGTCTATTTCAACTTATGTTAGCAGCACTCCAGTTTTTTCAAATGTGTCCCAGCCCTTACCACTACCCCTCTGTAAATTCCTTCACCTCTCCATTCCATTACAGATCTACTATACTCCTTTGTCTATCTCAGTTCTCTTGTTCTGAGGTCCTGAAGTCGAAGCTTTTTGCTTACTTCAACTGAGCAGAGCAGTCCTCGACAGATTACCTCCATGACTCGCGTAATGCACCATGTTTTATAGCCGAGTAATGTCGGCTTTACGCTGGGATTTGAACCTCTAAACTGACCTTGAAACATGGTTGCAATGTTGGCCAAGACACAGTCCTAACAGGCCGTGATTTATCACAAGAGACTGTGTGGATAAGTCCAGCTGAAGTGGCTGTAACTGTTCAAAGCCAACAGTCTGAAGTGGAATGTTGATGGGCAGAAAGGGGCACACAGCTCTTTTTTTTTTTTTTTTTTTTTGTCTAACTAGAAAGTCACAAAATTGTCTCAGTAATGCTGGCATTATTGTTTTTTCCTAAATGTTGTGAAGAAAATCGCGTTTTGGACGTGAAAACGTTGTTTTCTTCTGTGGTTATCAAAGACCGGTGACAGCTTGAAGAGATTCACATAAACATCTACACGTGTCTTGTGGCTGAATTGGAATTTTCTTTTTTCAGACGGTGTCTTGTCTGTGCGGCTGTGTGATTCTGTGACGCGGTTTCATCTGCGCGGCCTGTCCGTGTACATTGGTGTGTATGTGTGCTCTCACATGTGTAGATTTGGCCCTGCAGACACCGAGTTGGCCCATGTAAGGGCTTCTCTGTCATTGTCTCTTCAGCGCCTTTGGCTCATGCTGGAATGCTCTCTAAGACTTCCAGCTGGAGGCTTCGTGCCCAGTTATCAGTCAGACCGATGACCCAGCTCTCCATCACCACGCTGGGCCCCTCAGGAGTGGCTGCTGGGAGGATACTGGTCCCTGTCTGTTCTGTGATGGGACCTGACAGCAGCCCCGCAGGCTGTCAATGCATTTCTGCACAGCTGCTCTCAAAATAAAAAATGGCATGGTTGCAGTGTTTTTATGTGCATGACTGATGATGCACAAGTGTGTGTGTGTGTGTGTGTGTGTGTGTGTGTGTGTGTGTGTGTGTGTCCCTGAGTGTAGGGATGCCCCCAGTGAAAACTTTTCCTAATCAACAAGTATTTGCACTCTACAGCAAGTAGTCGGCTTTTCGTATCCCCTTTAATCGAGATATATTCAGGGTGTCTCACATGTCTCATTTCAGCCCTCAACCCCTATATTTCTCACACACACGCGCACACACACACACACACACACACACACACACACACACACACACACACACACATTACGGTGACCCTTCCACTTATTGTACACAGACAAGATCAATGCATGATCAAGCATGGGAGGAATGCTCTTTGAGTCATGCTGTCAGCAACTAGATATAGCAACATTTTTCAGAACCCGCCCCCCCCCCAAAAAAAGAAAAAAATATATTCATGTTTTTAACATACCTGTCTTTCTGTGGAAGATTTCCCTCACTGCTAAAAGAAAAGAGAGGGAGACTTATCATCGAGGGTGCATTGACATGATGATCGTATCCTAGCACGAGCGTGCTCCACATTCATAAGTAATTAGAGTAATTTGACTTTAAATATGGCAGCCGACTATTTGACTGCAATCCACTGTCTTTAGTCAACTGGCTGGCTTTCTTACTGGCTAAAACTAAGTGGACTGTTGGGAACTAGTCGTAGATGTAAATCCCATCTCTGCTCCACAAGTCAGCGTTTGAGCACGTTTTTGCTGTGTGTGTGTGTGCGTGTGTATGTGTGTGTGTGCGTGTAAATGAATCAATATTAACAGACAAGCCGTTCCATTTTGTAAAGTGAAGACATTTCCCTTTGTCTCTTAACACTGCAGCCGCAGTGTTGAAGTCAATAAGGAAATGTTTAGCCAATTTAACCACTGTTGAAATGATTTGAAATCCTCCCCGGGTCACAGGGGCATATCAGATTCATGTTGGGAACCTGGGTTGTTTATTGAGGGGCTAAGCTAAGTGAAATGCTGAGAGGCAGCGTGTTGTGCTGTGACGGGGGAGTGAAAGTACTGTGTGTGTTTCTTTTGTGGTGTTAAAAAGTACAATTACTTTTTTTTTTTTTTGTTTCCATCTAGTGTGACTGTTTTAATAAGATGGCGTGGATTGATGCTGTACACTCACACGCTGCTTTGGTCTCCGTCTCCCACTCTCACACAAACTTACTGATGGACACAATCTGTTCTTTCAGATCCATGAGCGACTGCAGCACTACGAAGAGAGCAAACCCAACCCTGTGCTGGACAATGCCGCAGCTCTGGCCCGTGAAGTAAGTTTTTCCGGCTCCCATTTATTTGGCCGCGCGTAGTGATGGGGTACAAATGAGTGGAAAGACGACATAAAACAGCAAACTGTTGTTGAGGCACCATGAGCTTTGAGAGCAGATTCAGACGTCTGGTATGAAGTGCACAAGTTTCTAGATCTCCGCTGGAGGCGTGAGCGCAGACTGAGCAGAGAACCTTCAGATTGCATCTTGTTTGTTCCTAGCCATGAAACACGCACATGGACCTCGACAGCGTTTGTCCTCCTTCGCTTCTTACCCTTCGAGCCCGCTTGTTTTCCGTCCCTGATGCCAGAAAAGACGAAGACTCGGAGAGCGGCTGACGATGGATGGCCCCGCGATGACAAATCGCGTCGGCACACGAGCTACAGTAGTGAGCTGAGAAGGGAACCCAGACAGTACGGAGATTCAGAAAGGAAGCACCATGACAGCATTACCTATTGCGTGCAGCTTCTCCACATTAGTTAACCTTTTCAGAGTCACTTCTCCCATTACATAAACAGTAACATGACCATCACACCCGCGATGAGTGTTTTCCTCCTCTGGCCTCGCATCTCTGCTCAAGCTGTGAAAGATATTCAGTTTGATTTATTGACTAATTTTTCAGCATCTTGACATTTGTTACTCTATTGCTCATTTACAATATTTATTGAAAAGTACCCAGTTAACATTCTCTCAGACACACTCACACACACATACACACACGTTAACCTCAGAACCAGACTGGCTTCGTGAACAGAGAGGAGGAAAAACACTGTTTCTGATGCGTGGTTTTGTTTGAAATCCCCAGTTCTGTTTATTGTAATCAAAGTGACTCCGTTTATTCCTCCCCCTCTAAATCGCCCACAGCCATACATCTTCCTAATTGATACTGAGTCAAGGAGAAAGACTTGGGGCTGAGATTCCTTATCCTGAAAATATACACACTATATAGTGTACTCGCAGGCATAGAGTCGGCTTGGTTGAAGGCCAAGTCTGTCGTGTCCTGAGACTATCACAAGAGTCAGTTTTCCTGTCGCTACGAGCCACCGGTGTCATTGTTGGAGACTTACCTTTCCGTTATGGAGTGTTCACACATACCAAAACAGATGACAGAAGTGTCAAACTCCTCCTCAGGACCCTGAAGCAGTATAGAATAGCAAAGCCTGAATCGGTAGTATTTTCAAAAATGCATTTTATGGCTCTTTTTCCTTCCTCTGTTTGTTTTGCCCTGCTGTTAGCGCTGGTAAAGTACACCACTAACCAGAGAATAACCCAAGAGAAGAATCCCACCAAATTCAAGAGTTCAACGGAGTTTAAAGAATCACTCCTGTTTCTCTTTCGTAAGTCTTGGCTCTGCCTCTGCAGCTTATGGCGGTTATGGTTATGAGTCCACAGTCTGTTCAAAAAAGACCCCCAGCTATCTGCCTCCATCTTCTCTCCCCATTACATATTTCCTCCCTCATTCTCTTTGTCAAATCACAGACTTTCAAATTTATGCTTCCTGGTAAATGCCCTGCAAAGCGTCTCCCTGGGATTATCAGGTATCGGGATAAGGCCCAGAGCTGGTGTATCAAAGCATCTCGCAGCACACCGCAATCCCGAGTCTCCCGTCAGTTCAGAGCTTTACAGTGTATTTTTAAAACATATTGTTTTTCACCCATGTCACCGCTCCAAATGAGCACTTTTGAAGTGGTGGCTGAGGACTAAGTGAAAGGGGGAGAGATCTGCAGTTAGATGAAATTCATTTCAGGCTTGGATTTCAGGTAATGGAAGCTTAATTTATTGGCTAACATAAAATGACACTTCAGCCCTGTCTAGCTCAGGCTGCACTGTCTAGAACGCACAGCAGGTGACTGCCACTGCTCAGGCAACTAACTAACATCACCAATGTAGCCTGAAACATGATCAATACTGGGTTCAGGGAATAAGTGCCATATTACATACACAGAAGAGCATGCCAGTGGGTGGCTGCACACACTTTTGTCAATGCATAGACACAGTTATTCTTTCCAGCCCTCATCAAAACTGAAATAGAAGCACTCTTGCTTCATTGCGGAATGTAAAATACCTCATTGCATCCATCTAAAAGGGCAGTTCAACTTTACACATGGACCAGCTCAGTGTATGTTTCCATCACTTTAATCAGGTTTTATAGGTCCTGTTTTAAACTAGCCGTAAGCTGAATGACAGCCTTTGGTCCATCACTGGAACTGTGACTGTATGTCCTGGTGGCTGACCCATATTCTTCTTTCTTTAAAGAAACTACTGGCTCTAATGATCAGCTTCCCAACTTGTTTATGGCCACCCTGATGTTACTGGAAAAGACCACTGGGTGCCATCAGCGAGCACTAGTTTGCAGATCGTACCAGCCACAGACAAAGAATTTCCTTCGTGTCAAGTGGCTCTTTAAGTCATCTCACTCATCAGTTCCCACTCCACGAGACTTTGATATGTCCATTATCACACAGATGTACTTATAGATTTGATATGAAACCATTTTAGATATAGATTCTAATATATGGCGACTGTAAGTGGTTTCATGTAAAAGCATACAGATGAGTACCCGCCCCTGTTTGTAACTTTTGCCTCTGATAGGTCTATGCATAATTTGACATTCTAAATGAGCCATTTTAAAACCAGCTTTATTTTTTTCAGGTCATTTTGGTGAACACTGTTCAGTGTTTGTGTATACACAAAAAAAAACTGATCAGAAATAATCGGGTAACAATACTGCAGCAGTCAAAGCTATTTTCAACCTTTTGTTCCTTTTTTCTATCACATCTGATACAGCGCAGAACTAATGTTGTATATCAAAAAGAGGGTTTGAGCTGCATGCTTGGAGGTCATGATGAATGATATGCTTTTGAATCTAGTCCCAGTATAGCATATAAGTCATGCATTGTACGATCACATTAACAGTGCTTTTTGTTGAGCTGTTGTACTTTCCCATACTCGGTCTCAGTTGATTATTCGCGTGAAAAAAAAATTCCCATACACCATGTCTTTCTGTCGACTTCTTTTAGCGTGTGAAAGGCGCTGAGTAGTAAGCATTTAGACCATGACACTTTAAAATCTTTATCGAGGCCTATAAAAAATAATGACAGGAAAACATTTCTGTGCATAACTGTGTTAAATTACTCATACCAAAATGCTGCATGAGAAAGGTACAGTGCATTATTGAAGAATTCATTGGATTCACTGTATGAAATGGAGACCACTGCCTCCCAAAGATCAGAGTTTGAAAATAAAAGGTTAGCAATTTTGATACATTTGAATAAAAGCTATTCAAAAGTAAGGTTAGCTTGATGTATTGGTAGCTATATATCAAAGAAGTGAGCTCTAAACCATTCAGGGTCAAGGGAAAGCTATAAACTGACATGCTGGGATCAAACTTATCTAAACACTACAGCGCCTGCCATGACAGTTAACAAATCAAATACAGTCTCAGAGGAAACCAGCATCATTCTTTGCCCCCATCCCCACTCTCTGAAAAGGTCCGAGGATGGAAAATGTGATTCCAGCAGGGAATCATGAAGGTAGAAGGTAGAATGTGTTGTCAGACCTGTCAGCGCTAAAAGAACCGTTTGGTTTCAGAGGTCAATGTGGGAGACTGGAGAGTCGCAGTTGTCTTTTTTGCCATACTTTTTAGAAACAGCATCGTGATGATATGATGGATGGTGCTATATCATAGCAGGAGATGTTCCTTCACCAGATGTTTACCTTGATTTCCCTTAATCTCTTTTTCTGTTTTTCTCAATTACTTTGTCCTATTTTGCCTTATCTCTTTTGAGCACATGTCATATCTTGTATTTTTTCTCCTTTTTCAGGTCTTTTTCAGATTCTCGTCTTCCTTTTCTCCCCCACTTTTTGTAAATTTGATAAAGTGAAGTGTTGCTGGGTTGAATAAGGTTCACCAAGTGAAACTCTGACCTCTGTTGCTATTTATTAGCATGGTCCCTTTCCCTTGAGGGGATCAAAATGAATGGAAAAAATGAAAAGATCCCTACCTCCCTGAGCTAAGAGCACATATCCGCGTCTTGGAATAAAGTGACAGAGCACCCTACCTAACCCCAGCCTAACCCAGAGCCCCCTGCTTTTACCTCTGCCTCGCCTCTGTTGCCTTATTCCTGTAGCAGTCGTTACTCAAGGAATCTCAATTTTTTTCCCCCAAACTCTAAGGTCATCTTGCTGTGCATCACATAGAAAGGAGAGCGTCATATTCAAAGGTTGGGATTAAGCATTTAATTCGGCTGTTCAGCTTATCTCGTACGTGATAACAACATACAGCACAGACCCTTATGATCTATAGACTTGTCTCTATATGCGTCATTGCTACACTGTCTCAGGTTTAGACCTTTAACACACAAACATCAGGTGGAATGTAGACTTACATCCTTTCTTGCACTTATTAACTTTGTTCTGTTTATACATATTTCTTCTCATGCCGCAGTCAATTTCATCTTCATAAACCAGAATCACAAAATTGTGTGAGCTATACAGTGAGCTTAATTCTTTAGCCCTTGATTGGAAACAGAAAAAAAAAAAAAAAAAATTATTATAAATTTCAAAACAAAAAACCTGCTCAGCAAATAATACTCCATTTAGCCATCTGTCTTTCCATCCATCCATTATTTTCCGGTTATCCGAGGTCGGGTCGCAGAGGCAACAGGTCCAGGTCTAATGATACAACGACAAAGTCAATCATCAACCTTTGGCCTAAGGTTGCCCAGTAGCTTATGAACCACCTTAAGCTCGAACATGGTCTTGGTATTGGACAATCCATGACCAATCCATGGTACAGAAGTCCAAAGCGAAAACACAGCTTGGGTTCAGACTAGGGAGGCCGTTTTCCCCCAAATTGTGCCCCTACATATTGGGCATTGAAGTCCCCCAGGAGAACAATGGAATTTTTAGGGGGCACCCCCTTCCAGGACCCCACCTAAAAATTCCAAGAAGGCCAGATAATCTGAGCTGCTGTTTGGTGCATGCGCACAAACAACATGCAGACGCCTCCCTCCTAAAACTTACAGCTGCAGCAAGGCGACCCCCAGCTGACTGGGGGTGCTCAGTCAGCTGGCGACCCCCAGCTGACTGAGCACTGTGGTGCTCAGTCAGGGGTTTGTGAACCCCGGGAGCCACTTTCAAATATAGATTAATGTTACGTTCCAAACATCTAGGTCCTTAGGTTACATGAAAGAGATTAACTCTTTAACTGACTGACAGGATCAGCGAAGGTACTTTCCCCATTATTACCACCTATCATTTCATTTGTTTGGAATTCTTTATAAGCATATAAAGATATAAACATATAAAGGTAATTATTTGCAAATTATTGATGAAGATATCTTGATTACTACGTCCGTTGAACCTCTTTGCGTTGTAGACATCGGCTCCTGATCCCAGTTTAACGCAGGCAGCTAAATGTCCCTCAGTTAAACTCTGAGAGACATTTAGCTGCTTCTTTCTACACTTAGAGGATTATCTATACATCAGGGCTCAAAAGGAGAAATGTGGCTTGGCTTGTACAAGCAGAGTCACACATCTTAGAGCTACCAGACATCCATTCTTTAATGTAGTCCAGCTAAGTCCCACAGCTCAGAGATGCTCTCATAGCTTTCTTTAGTCCCTGATGTACTTATTGAAAAATGATCCGGCAGAATAGTAAATCTAATCAAAAGAAAGGTGACAACAAGTGGGAGTTTTAGGCCCCATGACAAAGTATGATCACTACAATGGACCGAATTTAGCACAGTATCACCTTTCCTGCCTGTTGCTTGGGGCCTCGTGAAAGCACTCCTATAGGAGGTTATAAGCTTACGTTTTACTCAGTCTTTTAAGGGGATAGTCTGATATTTCAGAATTCCATACTCTGCCATTTTGAATAGATCACTTGATCATTGATCAACATGTAACTTTCTAACAATGCGCTAATTAAAATAAATACTTTCAGTTAATGATTGGAGTCAAACTAAGAAGACGTGATGAAATTAGTGGGAAGGTGACTTGCTTACCACTTTTTGAGTTAGTTGTTGTTAAATGTTTTGATTTGGGTGGTTTGGCTCCAGATAAAATTTATCATACATGACTACATAAGCCTACATCAGACTATGTGAAGCATCAGTCTTCCGTGTAATGATAATCTAATTTGTCGTTTTTTTTTCTACAGTTCAGGACCATGGACAGCATATTAGAGTGAAGTGATTATAAAAGTGCTAAAGCCTAATCCTCCATTTTCTGGAGAAAACCACTGTTACTGAAAACAAAAGGATTGTGAGCCTTTGGAAAATGTGTTATGGCCTTAAATTCCAGCTTCACCTGTCAGGGAGCTCCTTTCCTATTTGGGAACATTATATTCACCTGCACTCTCCCTTTAAAGTCACCGGGCGCTCACACCAAAAGCATCTTGAGCGGCCGCGGCGGCCAGCTGCCATTCATTCTCAATGTAGGCTGGCGTCCATGAGCGGCCGGCGTTGTGAGCGACACGTCGAAAGTTGAGAGAGGCTCAACTTTATGCAAATTAGCTGTGGCGCGACGGCGGCGACAACCAATTGTGGGCCCAACTGGATTCTGAAGGCGGAAAAAAGCCAGAAAGTCGGTGTCCATCCTGTTGATCCGTGGACCAACCATGGTGAGGAGGTGATCGAACTGGCTTTTATTCAGTAGGAAATAGCGCTGGAACCAACTGCAACTGCGTTGTGAGCAACCTGAGCGACCACAGGTGATTTTTGTCGCAAATGTTTGGCTAATGTTTTCCCCCGTTGGCTCCCCCTACAGTTCTGGGATGGAACATCCGTATGAGCTTTGCACAAGTACAGCCATAGATGGGAATTTGTTGCCATGTTAAAGAGGCCACAAAGACGCCATCAAAAGACCACAAAAATGTCTAGTGACCGTAAAGAGAAATGGCATCGTACAGTGCTGGAAACTAGAGTCGTGAACTGCGGAACCTCAGCCCCCAGGCACTCAAGGAACATGCACTGAATGAAAATCTGAGTCTGAAAAATCAGGTGTAGAAAAAATATGAATTAGACTTCTTGATGATCTTTAGGCTGCTGGGATCATTCGGCTTGTTATTGGAGTCCTATATCGGAAAAGAACGGGACAACATTCCTCTCCTGAAGATCCAACAATTGGTTACCTCAGTTCCCATATGCTTACAGACTATTGTAAAAAGAAGAGGACGCGCTCAACATGGCTCTGTTTTAACCTTTCTGAGACGTGTGAAATGTCTCACTTTCAACATGCGATATGTTTTCTGTGTTGTTTTTCTTTTTTTGCAATCCGGTGCATTCTGTCTCTATTTCCATTTAAACCGTGTCCTGACTTCCATTGGTATTTACAGCAGAACTGCCTTTGATCTCTTGTCTATATTACAGTATTGCGATGTGAATGCATTCTTTTTTTCATTCCTTTTTAGTTGTCTGATGACCTGGAAAGAAAATCCGAGAATGGGGACATCAAAGAGCTTCTGAAACTACTGACAAAAGCCCACGTGAAGGTGAGTTTTGGCTTCTGTTCTTGTCGTGTTTGTAAATGTAATAATTGGATTCATGTTTCAATTAACCAGGACCAGAACCATCATCTTATCTCATGAAACAGCAAAGCGTCAGGCAGCTTTGAATCTGGAACATTTGCTGCTTATACAATCGCAACATTGGAGTGAAGCTATTATTCTGCTGTAGACAAAATAACACAGCTGTTAGAATCGGGCCTTTCCCTGTCTTCTTGGCTGTTGCCACTGGGCTCGTTAACTAGACGCAGACAGTTAGAAAATATATTTACACATTTTTATTTCGTAATATGTAGGTCTGGCTATCCATAAGGCCTTCCAGGTGTCTAAGCCAGACGGAGCTGGCTTCACAGTGACGGAATGAAAGGAGAGTTGGATGAACTTCTTTTTGAATGCTCTGTCGTCATGCTTATTTAGCCTGTGCCAGAAACAACAGCTTAATATGAAATTCATTCCCACTGTAATACACATATACACTAAAGAAGTATTCACTTACTCTAAATATCGGTAGAGGTGTGAATAGATGGAGGATCCCAAAAGATTCAGAAAGAAGTGGAGTTTGGTATTTATTTGCTTATGATAATTTTTTTTTTTTTAAACTTCTGCTGCAAATACATCAATCTGTTCAAGGCAATAAAGCAAATTGTAGACCTCCAGACTGAAAAGTAGAGAAAAGACGCAAATGCACACGCTGTAGAAAAACTTGAGAAATTTAGGCAGCTACATCTGCAATCAACACTTTCAGTGGATACAGCACTCAACGCTGACTCACGCCGTCTCCGTCTAGAAGACAAATAGTTGAAATAAATCACAACTTTGCTCTCCTGCTCTGCTTCACGGGGACACTGTGATCTCCTTTATCTTTGTCAGCCCCCAAAAGTGAAACTCGCCGACAAATGATCACAACGTCTGCCACGAAGCATGCCTGTGTCGAAAAAAGCCGCGTTTATTATTTTAATTACGCTTGCAGTGAAGGGATTTGGCACAGCAAAGGTCAGTCCTTCAAAGCACAGTCATCCATCAGATGACTGCAAGCTAAATTGATGAGGTGAGGAGACATGAAGGTTGGAGATTAGACTGAGGGCCAGGTAAATATACACACACACACACACACACACACACACACACACACGTTTTCCTCTCACCCACATCTTATGACACATAAAGTTGAATTTATTGCATCTGATCATGTTAGATGTATGTGGTTGACAATCATATTTTCACTTAGCTTCGGATATGTCTCATGTGTCTACACTTTTCATCCTTTCACTGAATGCATCCATTTTCCAACATAGCTACTCAAAAACCTCAAAATCCCTCTGATTCCTTCCATAACATTAGTTGGCGTTCTGGCCAGAACGCATTCACCTGTAGTGGTTGAGCCGTATGGTTCCATGTATAAATCTGTCAGTGTATAAATATTTGTGTTCATCGAGTATTTTAATTTGGCACCTCACCAGTTAGTCTTTGATTGTTGCCTCACAGAGATTAAACAGCAATTTAACTGAAAATGTTCCTCCTGTCGTTTAAAGGGATACTCGCCTCTTTTGACATGAAGCTATATGGCATCCCATATTAGCAATATCATTTATGAACATTGACTTACCCCCTGCTGCGTCCTGTGAGCCGAGTTCCAGCCTCGTTTTGGCGTTGACGAAAGTAGTCCGGCTAGTTGGCTGGGAGCACAAAAATAAAGCGTTTTGCTTCTCAAAACAATATGCGTTGAAAGGAGTAATACATTTGCATCACAAAATCGTTCTCCAGGAAAAAGTCAGACCTCACAATCGCTTGGCGCTATTTTCTCTCCCTTCGTTTCACCGCGTGCTGTGTAGACCGAAGTGCAGACAGAGCAGTTCCCTCCTTCTGAGCAGTAAACACCATAGCAGGCGCGGCGGTCGGCAGGTGGCAGCACGCAGTGATACGATTTTGTGATGCAAATGTATTACTCTTTTGAACACATATTGTTTTGAGAAGCAAAACGCTTTATCTTTTAAACCCCAGCCAACTAGCCGAACTACTTTCGTCAACGCCAAAACGAGGCTGGAACTCCGCTCACAGTATGCAGCAGGGGGTAAGTCAATGTTCATAAACGATATTGCTAGTATGGGATGTCATACAGCTTCATGTCAACAGAGGCGAACTATCCCTTTAAGCCTGCTGAAAAGGTATAGAAGAGCACTTTGAGATGCAAAAGTATGCTGCGACATCACATCGTGAACGAGCAGACCAGATTGGCCCGTTTCTGTCTGGTTTTGAGCTGCTTTGTCAATGTTAACACAATCGTCACAGATCATGAGGAAAAGCAGAGGCCAAGGAGCCAAATGTCGGACTATCGGGAAGGGAGAAGAGGAATGGCAGTTTTGGAAAAGACTAAACTAAAGGTGCCGCCAAGGCACGAACAAGAACTCCAAACTAGACTAAAACAGACATCAAAAGAGATGAACTGATAGAAAACAAACTGACAAGAGAAAGCACAAAATAAAACGGGAAGTAAGGAAAGTGATATACAAGGTGAGGATAGATAACTGACGGAAATGAACTAGAATCCAGAACATAAGATGACACAGAAGCTAAGAAACCAAAACACAGGCCGTGACAATAATTCTGAGGTGGAGATGTGTGTATTGTACATACACTAATATGTTTATACTGGGGTATGTGATTCATTCAATTATACAGTTCATTAAATCAATCATATGCCCCAATGTACACATATTAGTGTTGAAAGAGAGTAGATATGACAATTTGACTTTATTGAAGAAAGCTATGCTTCCATGGTGAATCCTTTCTCCGACTCCAGCTTCGTCCACTCAGGAACAGCCTCCTTAGTATTTACGTGTTCAAACTGCACTTGATTTCTTTATTCTCTGCTGTTGCTCTGTTCTCCCATAAACCCCAAACGCAGCAAAGCCAACCTCAGTCTTAGTGCAGAACAAGGTCAGCCAAGCCATTCCACGCCAAACAATGGAAAATATTCGGCTACTGCTTCCTCTGCTTTTGGCCGGTGCACCTTGGCAGACAGCAGGGTGACGCGAGCCAAGGAAGACGACCTGCTGCGCAATGGCATTTTATCAGTGAACATGGAATTTCACCAACCATTTCTCAAATATTTCATCACTTTAAGATACCAAGAAAATGCTTCTTAGAACAAATCTGAACAGCACTAAAACCATCAACCAGGCTTTTTGTTTTATGGGGCTGCAAGCTGGCCTCCAGATCACCTTTTAAGGTTCGAACGACAATCAACTCTATTCAGATAAAGTGGGACTGTCCTCCCCTTCTTTTCCATTCCCAATGATTCTTACGCTTGTGAAGAATGCTTGTATCATCATGTATCTCATAATGTTAACAATGTTTGCTTGTAATTTCTCAGTTGTTCGTACAACTCCAAACCTCTTCAGTTGTGTGTTGGTTGAAGCCTTCCACCGTGTTTTTGGGAACCTTTGCTTGAAACTGCCAAGTTAAATGCTGCTGCTAGCTTCATCCTGATTACTTGGTCAACAAGAGATGAGTTCCAGCATTTTAGCCTATGGATGTCATTAGAGCTGGACATTTGAGGCTGCACCCCTGAGTGGTTTCTGAATAGCTGTAGATCTCAAAGCAGAAGAAAGAAAGAATAACGACAACTAGTGAATCCAGTCATGCAGTAAATCTCCAGAAATGATGTCCTTATTCAGTATATTTGCTAAAACAAAACCAAAAAACACGCACGCTGTGCTTTGGTTTCTTTGTATTTCATGCAAACAGCATCTGTTTCACACTACCTGGCACCATGGACTGCCTGGCGTGCATTTTGCGTGCTGAGGGAGAGATGGAAGAGAGCAAGGGAGAGAGACGCCGCAAATGGCCGGTAATTTTTGGCAACCTGGAAGGTTTTTTTTGTACGGTGAGGAGGTGCAGGTGAGGCTGGAGGAGCTGCTTCATCTGAAAGCTCAAGTTGGTGAGGCTGAGTAATCTGAAACCTGTTTTTTTTTTTAAATCATAACCTGTAATTATAGTTGTGCAAGACAAACGGACATTATCTTAACCAGGGAAATTCTGCTGTTACAGCACGCTAACGTTACTTCATCTTAGCAAACGGATCATGGAAAAGCTAAAAATGAAACCGCTCGGGTTGTAGAAAGGAGTCTAAAAATGATAACATAGCACACAACACACTGTGTTCTTAGCTGATGTCATCATAAATCAACTGTATAAATACAACCCAACTATTTTCAGGCACTCGTGTTCAAACACTCAGTTAAGTCTGAGCACATGTAAAGGAAATGACTAAATGTGTGTCTTAAAACTAAGAAACGAGGTTAAAGTTTTGTCTTTTGTTATAACTTGGGCTGGAGAGCTGGAGGAGGACACGAGGAGGAGAGGTGATTTTAAAAAGTGTGACGCATATGAGCAACCATATAAGCGGGACGGGCGAAGAGGAGGATTCCAAACGGATAAGACACGGAGTCAGATTTGTTTGTCATGTTTCAGAGGCAACCCTTTGGGGAGAGTGTTAGCATTTAGCATATGACTGTCGTCAAAGTTAAGGCTTAGTGTTTTCTTCTTCTGCTTAAAAAGTTGAAATTAAAATAAAATCCCATTTTTCATAAATATTTTGTAACTGTTGTATGAATATTCTCAGCTGGACAAAGCCCCCTATGTTTTTATATCCTAACAATGCCCCTAGTTGGAACATACTTAGGGTACAGAGGCATTGTTCTTGACATTCTGTCTCAAACTATAAACAGCATGTGTGTTACAGAAGCAAAGCCTTAAATCCATGCCACGTTTGTCTCTCCATCTGTCCTTAAGGGCACTTGATACTGTACCAGCCGGCCACAGTGTAAATCATGATGCTGGGGGTGTAAAACACAAGCAGATGGCTGCTGCCTTTGAATGGCGTCTGTGTGCGATAGTAACTGCATCACTCTTAATTATGGTTGAAAAGGCTCATTCCTAGGGTGGGCACATAAATCGGGCCCCTTAAAACCCTCGTCTCTCTTTCCCCTCTCCGCTTCAAAAAACTTTCTCTTTTACGATTAGCACGTGAAAAGTACTTTTATCCTTATTAGCAGGACTGTTATTGACAGCAATGAAAGTGCCAGTGATGACGAGCAGCTGTTTCTGCCGGTCTGTGTTGGAAACACAGGTTTGTGTCGACGTGTTTGCAGAACGCGTTTGACTCGGGTTGTTGTGCTCTGAGGTTCAATGCTCTCAGAGAAGGTGGGGAGTCGACGGTTACAGCAGCGTCTCTGAGGCAGAATGCTCACAACAGGGTCTCCCAGGCCGGGAGCGAGCGGTTACCCTTGCACCAATCCAGTTTCACATGCTGAAAACCGAGTGGGCTTGTGACAGGGCCGTGGGCTTAAATGAGAGGCCTTCACCAGAAATGTATGGGCAGGTTTATTTAGTCAAGCTCAGTGATCTGTTTTTCTAGGATCCCAGTTATGCCTAATGAACATAAACACGTGAAGCGAGAAAGAATGGGATGCCGGGAAAATGAGGACGGTGTTGCTTCCCCTCGTTTTTCTTTCCATCTGTCCATCTTTCTCTTTTCCTCTTCAGACTTCAGCTGCAGGGCCTTTACAGATCCACCAACACTGAGGCGTAAGACGATTTACTGACTCAAATCAGCCCAACAAGAAAGAGACCTGTGTGTGTGAAACATTTGTACCTGTGTTACACTTCATGTCAGTGGTCACTAGCGAGGGCACGCACCATGTGCTGTCTATTAGCAAGCAGCTGTTAGTGCAGAAAGATTTTACAAGCAATTAACTGTCTCTCTGTAACAGGTTGTTACATGGGGGAGGATATGGCAGTAGGCAGCGATGCCAGGATAGGGAAGTGCCATCAATGAGAGTACATTAAAGGAAACAGAAGAAACGACCGTTGGGTTAGTGGAGGAAAAGCTTCGGGTAGGATTGTTGTTAAGTAGGACGCAGCAAAACTTTTAGGGTTTTCTTATTGTAACAGTTGAGCTCAGGTCAGATAAAGTAGAAATGTAGATGTAGATAAATTACATTCAGCCAGCATTAGGAGTGGAATGTGTCAGATGCAGAACTCACTCCAAAAGGTATTTTCACAACCCTGAAAATGGTTGGCGATTAACTTTGGGGGGGATTAATTCTGCACAGCGGTAACAAAGTACTGTATTACTGCTTCCTGAGCACCGGGTCGGTACGTTCATCCCTCCCTGCTGAGAGGCTGATAGCACCTGGCTGACCCTTGTGTTTTTGCAACCTAGATCAAGTGATGTGACTGACAGTCGAACACTGTTAAAAGAGCCACAGTACCACATGTATCCAACCTCAGACTGAAAACAATTCTCCCCTTTCTCGACATTTGCTGTCGCCCCCCCAGTGTGGCTTTCACCAATGGATGTTATTGGAAAACATGAATCTGATACTAAGCCAATCTAAAATTGGTTTTCTTGTACTCCTTGTGGGAGCCAAAAAAAAAAAATTTAAAAATCAAGGAAAAAGAAGATAAAGAAAATAAGATGGCGGTCGCAAAGTCAGTAGCTGTCTTCTACAAATCTGCACCCTGTGATATTTCATTCAGCTCTGACACGAGCACAGATCTGTTCATTGGCTACAGCTCCATCACCTAAAATATATTAATGCATGCTAATGTGTTTGTAACGTCACTGAAATATTAAGACTACAACTCCATACGGTGTCCATGACTTAAAGTGCTACCAGCATAATTTATCATTTCTATCGAGCACAGGCTTGGATGGTGTTCCCATCCAGTTTGCATTTATTGTTCTCATCTGCAAACAGTTTTGGTTTCTGGCTTGCTCTCAGAGAATATTTCAGGATCAAAATGGCAGCTCCACCAGACATACAAGACAGCACAAGATGTTTGTTTATGTACGGAGCCAATTAAAGCCAGGAGCACAGCGTAAGCCGCATCGCTAGATATGTTTCATGACATGACAGATGCACCCCGAAGAAGCGCAAAGGAGATGATCATGGGCATTTGAAATAAATTTGAAGCGATGAAAGAGAGCATTTCGTTGAGGGAAGATGAGAAAGAGGGGGGGAAAAAAGTAATTTGTGCTCTTGCGAATTTAAATAATTACAGTTTATTTTAATCTAGTCCAGTCCACACCTCTCTGCATTCTAGTTTTCAAGTTGGAGCCTTGTTTGGTGTCCATATCAACATTAACTTTTGGATGAGAGCTGAAGTTGGGGAAAAATATAGGTTAGTTCCAATAATTTGGAATAACTTTTGCAGTTGCAGTTAGGACTCGGAGAGTGAATAAAATTAAGTCCTTACAAGTGCACCACTGTGCAAAAGTCTTGAGCCGCCCCTACTTTCTTTTCGTTTAGCTACCAAGCAGCCAGACTTTTGGTTCTTCCAAACGGATCCTGAGCAATAGTTCTTCATGCCGTCTGAAGCTCTTTCTCAAAGTTTCTCTTTGGACGTTGGCAGCTTTTTCACTCATTTTCAGTGCAGTCCTCAGATCTGACTATTTTAAGAATAATACGTTTATTTTGGCAAGCACTTAGCGCTGACCTATGAATCATCAAAAGTAAACCTAATCAAGGGATGGAGCTCTGTTGTTTGTGAACATTACAGAGAACTGAGCGAAGCACCGCATTCACTTGGCAATATGTGAGCAAAGGAGGGCTGGCTCAAGACTTTTGCACAGTGCTGTATACCAGACACGGACTCTGTGTAAGTTGCTCAGCTCGGGTCTGTGTGGATCCCTGACACAGAGCTCCACTTTTGTCTCCTCCTCTCATCTGCTCCCAGTTAACAACATCTTGAATGCTGTACTGCAGCATGCTCCCATGTCATAAAACACACAGCTCCTCTTCACACCATATTCCTCTCTCTGTCTGTCTCTCTCTCTCTCTCTCCCCCCCCCCCCTCTCTCCACCTTTGTCTGGCATATGGGATGGAAGATGTTTTTCTCACTTCTGTCTTCCCCTCCTCAACCACGGAAAAAGCAGCACGCGTCCAGCTGCGTCTTGGTTCGGACACGCAGTCGTTAAATAGTTTGAAAAATGAATGTCTCAATGGCATCATTCTTGTCTGCATCCCATCGTTTTATGTCTGCTTGTGAATGTGTGAAATATCTGAGGCGGTTGAGAACTTCATTACTTTGAGCCTGCTGCCGAACGGTGCAAAACATCACTTCTCCGAGCATTCACAACCTTGCCCTGGAAAGACTTGGATCTGAAAAGGGGGCGCTGGAGTTGCCCTCCCACCCTCTCTCAGTTCCTGGTGATCAATGGCCCAGGCGAGCACTGGCTGCCTTTAATCAGTTAGATGTATGGGAGGACAGCAGGGCCCTAATGACAATTATTGCATGTGGCTACTACTTCTTTGTCTTAAATGCTTTGAAATCCATAACCATGCACCCCAATTCATAACAATGCCTGCATTTTCTCCATCTAGCTCAAAGAAACAAAGATAGATTGAACTCTTGCATTGTTATGTTTTATTTAGCTAATTTGACCAAAAGTAAAGTTCAAGCTCATGCGCTTTGACTGATGACCCTTGCCTGTTGTTCAACTCCACTCATCAATCTTTCTCTGTATTCTCTCCCTCTTTTAGAGCCTTCTATCTGTCCACGACACTGTTGCCCAGAAGAGTTATGACCCCGAACTACCTCCACTGCCGGAAAGCATCGACGATGATGAGGATTCAGTGAAAATTATAAGACTGGTCAAAAACAAGGAGCCTCTCGTATGTACCTTTTTTTTAAATTTTTTTTTTATTTGTACAAATTGCTTTTCTCAGCGGGTTCTCGAAGTAGGACAGATGTTTTTGACGGGTTAACAGATTTAAGAAATGGTGGTCTGTGGATAAAGGCCCCCACGATGGGCAGCAGCTTTGCTGGATCCCATCCCAGCATGGCAGGAATCTTTTGTTCTTAGAAAATACCTTAAGCAAATTATCTCAAGCTGAACACATTGTACTGATTCCCATGCTTTTTTTTGCTTATTCCTTTATTTCCTCATTTTCTTTTGTATCAAAGCAGCATCCAATCTACTTGTCTAGCCAATACCATGCATGCTTTCGAGGTACTAGCTCGTGGTAATACAAGCCACAACCTTGAAGTTGTAAGCACACCACAAACAACCACAATTACCCTTTTCTTGGCTGTAAGTATTTTCAGCCAGTCTAGGCTTGGCGTCTGCAAGCGTCCTCTTCTTCTACCCTGGTCAGTGTTACTCTCTCATTGCAACATGCCTTTCATGTCCATCTCATCGTTCCAGACATCAACAACCAGCTCGCCGTCTCGGCTTTGGGCCCCAACTGTACTTTTTACATCTTGGCTGGCATTCTGGCTTTTAATCCACCCCTTCATATCCTGGGTGTCCACATCATTTGATGGCTGCCATTCCATACATTCCCTGACCTTTGTCAGCTAGTTGGGCACATTTGGAAACGAGCGTCTGTAACTGCTGAGCTTTGTTGCATCACATATCTGATTTCTTTCCATAATTATCACCACTTTTTTTTTTTTTTTTTTTTTTTTTTTTTTTAAATAAATCTTTTTACAATTGTTTTTACAATTCCTTCATTCTTTTGATTGACCTCTGTGTCCCACAGCAAAATAAACTCTCAGCTGCATATGTCCCCGTTGGCTTGTTAAAAGACCTCTGTCCATCCCCACAGCTCTTTGTTGTGTGCTGAGGCCCCGCCCACCTTTGATCTGTGCTGGACATATCCTGGCCCTGTCTGCCTCTATTTTGACTTTGTGGTATTCACTCTGACCACCATCTTGGCTCCAAGCCGGCGTACTCCTCTCACCACATCCCAGTGGAAGGGGAACACACCTCAGCCATTTTTGGGTTCCTGCCGGTTGCATGTTCTCCGGAGCTACTGAACGTAAGAATGTGCCTTGGAGGAATTCTCGGTTTCGCTGTCTTCCTGTTCCACCCTCTTTCAAAACCTGGATGCTGGATCACATTCCTTGAAACCATAATGGGATTTACACCCAACGAGAGCCAACTTAATCATTTAGCTGATGTTAGACAAAAAAGCGTGAAACCGCTTATTGGACTAAGTGATTTGGTCCCTGACGACATCTAAAACACATCTATAATGTGTGATATTGTCTATAATTGTACAGTGATGAAGGCATTGTTCATTTAGAATGTGTTTTTAAGTTTATTTAGGGGCTCAGTTTAGAGGTTATGGGAGACGAAAATTATTGCACGTTTTAATATGAATATAGAGGGTCATTTTATGAATGCCGTTCCACTTTAAAGTTGGTTTGATTTAATGTGGTTCCTGAAATGTGATACTTCAACAGTATTAGCTCAATATTGTAGCGTTAGCAGCTTGGTTTTCTACCACTTCGCTGTATTCTATCTACATGCTTTGAAGCGAAACAAAGTACACTTTTAGATTTATACCAGGAAATGAAGTTATTTTAACCTCCTGCTTATATTCGATAGAAATACATTTCATTCATCAAGCTTATAGTGACAGCCAGTGAATATGCCATAGCAACTCATTCCATAGCAGTGAGAAAACGGGCACCTGCCTATTTTCTTATAATTATAATGTCTCCATTTTCAAAGTTGAGGGCTGACCATAGTGTGGGCAACTGTACTATATTATCAGTAATAATACTATAATATTATTGTTATTATTGTTTTAGTTTTTGTTGTTATTTTTAAGTACATGAAAGAAAACTTTGGAGTCTAAACTAAAGCAATGAGCAAAAAAATGGCTCAAGAAGACCGAGACGCCTAACTGTGGCATCATTATGGGCAAGTACTGGGAACCACAGCATCTTCCAACATCATATTTGTATCCACACACCTTTGACACGCGTGACTCTTCTCCACCTCGTCACCGGGGAAGACTTGGTCTGTTTCTAGGGTAATACTTGGATTCATCAAATATTTCCTGTTGGTACGGAGCAAAGAAGAGTCCAGCTGATGTCAGCAGCTGATACTGACCTATCATGGGCACTGGTGTATACATTTAAAAAGAAAAAAAAAAAGTATAAAAAAGTGGGGGGGTTTTCTGAAGACGAAGCTGTAAAAGTAGCTTGGTATAACTCCATGATTACGGTTTAGAATAGATATTAAAACACATATTAAAATAGATATTTTTTAAGGATAATGAAATTAAAATCTCATACAATAAAAATATCAATATTTTTTTTTACCGATTCATTTCATACGCTCTAAAAATCTGGAACACAAAAAAAGGGAGTTCCTTTACAGTCACCACTACATTATATTGTATTATAGGTTTATTACTCTGTCTGGAGTCATTAATGTTCATGTTCATACGTGGTAACCTTTCAAACCAAGCCAGCCGGAAATCTTTCCGAATTTGATTTGCAGCTGAATTGAATAAACTTAAATGATCCACGTAACGGTCGGGCGAGTCGGTGACACAGGTGTCCTGTGCGAACCTCCATCTGTGAATGTTCTTTCGACAGCTTATAAGGCTGAAACCGACTCTCTGCCACCTTGTTAGAACTGAAGAAGCCTTTCGGATGCAAGGGGAAAAACACGTCCCGAAACCAAGAAACAAAAGTCCAGTTGCTTTCTATTAAGCTCTAATGAGCAGAAATAAATAAACTCTGCTCTAGAGTTAACAGAACTGAAGATCTCAAGCAGTTATTTACATTACAGGAGTTTGTGGCCTAGTTGATATGTAAGTAGTGTAGTGTTGGTGACAACAGCACTTCTGGCCCATTGACTTTCATCTTCCACATCCTTCAAGTGGAACTGATACTAACAGGCTTTTAGAACTTACATTAGGGAAACAGTCAGCTGGTCAGATGCTCATGAAGTCACAGCAATTTCTCTAACCAGTGAAAAACCTCTAATTGCACAGGTTCCACTTTCACTTGTTTGCCAAATTCTTTCACTCTGGATCTGTGTAATCAGCCTGATATCTTCAGACATGACATCATAAGAGTGGAGTTGTACATATTGTGATTCTCTCAGCTTACCTCGGTCTCCCTTCTTTCTATTTCACTTTTTTATGCTGTTGTTCTGGGTGATGCAAGGACTGAGCTGCAGTCAGCGCCCGGCCTCCTTTCCCTTTTAGTCATCCGTTAAGTCAACGTGGCGATTAGTTTAGTGGATTATGTTCAGTAGCTCTGATTAACTGCTGTTGTTTCCCAGAGCGTGACTGCATGCCACTTTTAAGTGAAACTGCAAAAAACTTTATCTTCCAGGGCAAGCTCCCTTTTCTTCTTCTGCTTCTGCTTCTTCCCCATTTTTCTCTTGCACTCCCAGCTCTCCTGCTGCTCTCCCAAAAGGGCTGATTTACTAGCGCAAGTGTCGGGACAGTGAAATAATTGGGTTTGGAGAGCAGCACAAACATGTGCGCGCACACGGACACATCAGCTCAGCCACATATTTTTATTGAAATAATGTGTTATTTTGGATAAGGTTTCAGAATAGTTCATATAGGGGTCTGAGGAATTGAGGGGGGTTGCGTCAGAAGTATGTGGCGGCTGCAGCTGATACACTTGGGAAGTTTGCCTCGGGTGATAAAGGGGCTTGAGTGCAGACTGACTAATAGGAAACTAAAGTTTGAGCGCCTGAAAGCACTGGTGTTGCATTATTCATGTTCCCCTGCCAAAAAAATAAAAGGGCCTTTAACAAGCTACAATCATGTCTGCCCAAAAAGGTATCGATGCTTTTGTTGTTTTTGTCCATTTATCAAGATTTTAGATGATTTTTTTTTTTTTTTTTTTTTTGAGAAATATTTCGACCATTTGTAATCCTCAGCTTTCGTTTTACAGTCTTGAATAGCTTGTAGCATCACCCTCACAGCATTCTGGAAAGTCCAAATGCTCGCACACAACATGCGTTAAGAAGCAAAAGGAAGACGGCCACAGAAGGGTACACCGCAGCTGCTCAGAGTGATCATCACAATGTTGTGAGAACATTAGTGGCCAACAAGCCTGCTGTGGCTGACTCTGCTCCTCTCATTTGGATACACTGGAAGGCTTGTGACGCAGATTCAAATAGCAGACATGTAGATGCTTGCTGCGGATGCCCCTGCTGCGCACTCGTTCCTTTTATACATCACTTGTCGGCTCTTTCAGTGCCACTCAGTCGGTGCCGGTTCTCATTGTTGTTGGAGTCATTCACTTCTCCCACTCAGTTCATCTTCAGCGACCCCCCCCCCCCCCCCCCCCCCCCACCAGTATACCATCTCTCTCTTCCTTTTGCTCCCACTCATTAATCCTATTCTTTCATGTGGTTTTTCTATCAGGCCTACTTTCTCAGGCCATGCTTTTGCATTTCACCCTTTAAGGTAATATAAGGTATTTGGGGATATCAGAGGTTGCATTTCGCCCTCTGCTGCATTTTTCATTCACATGTGTGGATTCTGGTGCAAAATTGATTCTCTATCTATCTCTGTTTCCATCAATTCTTCCATCTTAGGCAGTCAGGCATCAATAGCAGCCATAAAAAAAAAAAAAACAGCTGCCAGGAAAGTGACACTATCACTGTCAGGCTTTATCGCTCTCCTACCTTTGTTCTTCCTCTTTTTTTTCTCCGATCTGTGTCATTGCACACAAATGATTGGTTTTCCAATTTTTAGTGTCACTGGGTGCAGTTAAATGGAAACAGTAGACTGCAGGGTCTGTGCCATGCAGTTGGCAATACTGTCCTGCATAGCGTCCTGCCAGGCTTCAGCTCGTACCAATCAATCCAGCTACCACTACTAGACCCGGCCACCCAGCCTCCCTGCCCACTGGATACCACCGGATCAGCTGGACTTCTCATTATAGACCCACAAATAGCACTGGTTGGACTTCAGAGCTATAGCAGTCACTGCATATATGAGTGTAGATGACATGTCCAACATTATTATTGTAAAGGCTCCAATGGCATGATTGATGCCTCTGGATTTGCTCAACTTAAGAAGAGAGTTGATCATTTCAACGAGACAGGAAAGTGATCAGTTTGGCTTGTGACGTAGTTGGTTTTCCATGAATGGCACTCGCTGGAATGAACTGTTGGTAACTTGACATGCCATGCTTTTCCCATTTGAAGCAGACGGGCCTTTCCTTTCCTCTGACGCAATCAGGGCGGTTGAGTCAGGACTGCTCCGATTCCATTTGTTTTTCTAAACCAAACGCACTGACTTTCAGAGTTGTGGTCATTGTCTTCTTTAACTCAATGGAAATGCCATTCAGATTATCTGTGCAGTGCATACAAACGCAGGTTTACACCATGAAAGTCAGCGTGGCTGCAAAACCTGGAAAGAAAGTTCTGAATCGAGATTGTTATCAAAAGAAGAGAGCAGATAAATGTATTGCTTTTAGAAAAGTGACTTTTCTATTGTCTGTTTACATCAGAATGTTGAATGAAAAGTAATGACACTGGCAGGGAATAAATGGAGCAGCTAATGAGATTAAAGCAGACAGCGGAGCATATGTTAGTGTTTTACAGATGGATCCATGTGCTTTAAAAGCAATTCATCTTTCAGTTGATGGATTGGGCTACAGTGTGTTTGGTGTGTGTGTGTGGGGGTGTTGTAGAAGAAGATGAAGAGTACTGCTGATGTTGACTCCGTCATCGTGGGAAGGAAGGTGCCTACTTCTGCCTTTTGCCTCAGTATTACAGCTGGTGTATTGGTGGCTGGGTGTTGATTTAGTCTGTTTCTTGTCTGCACGTGCGCCTGCATCCTTTCTTTGTGAGCACCAACATGCGTTGAATGCATCTCTGCTTCTCTTTTGTGTTTAAGTTTTGATGTTTTGCGTGTTCTTTTGCCTTTTAATGTGTACACTGCTGGATTGTAGTACAGTGCACGAAGGTGTATTACTGCACATGAGTAATTTAGGGTGACAGATGACAGCAGCTAATAGGATCAATCCACAATTCTTTTTTTTCTTTTTTTTTTACACGTCATTTATCATAGTGCTGGGCGGTATGACCAAAAATACATATCACAGTATTTTTTCACAGTATCACGGTTTCACGGTATATCACGGTATTTTTTTTTCATGCATAATTAGGTGTTCACAGCATTTTCTACAGATTGAGAACAGAATTACTGCAGTAGATTAATTTAGGATGGTCTATTTTACCGTCATAGAATAACGCCCCACAAAATGATGCTGTTTACAAAGAAGTGCTACTCATGATTCTAATGAAGTGAGGAATCGGAATGCAAACACAATTGCAGTCAAAATACAGAACTTTTAATGTGCAAATTTCAAACATCTTTTATGAAAATCAATACAAAAAAGTAATGCAACTTGCAATAATTATATTTTTGCATCAATATGAGGTCGTAGGCAGTCCCTCTAGCAAACGCGTCTTGAAGTGACATTTGGCTCGACTTTTCTTTTGCTTTCCCCGTGTTACCTGCTGATGTGGCGGGTGCTGACCTTAACTTCATGCATTCTTGACATTCTAAGACATGCTTACGGCTAATAAGGTGATGGAGCAAATTGCTCGTGTTGCCACCTCCAGCGACAACTGTAGCCCGACAACGCTTGCATAAAATGGTTGTTTGGTCGACGTCGGATTTTTTTTAAACTAAAAAACTTCCAAACTACAGACACGGCTCCTTTTTTTTTGGCACAAGTTCTTCTGTGTCAGCATGTTCTACTAGTTCTGCAGCTTCGATTTCGGAACTTTCCATGTCTATCCTATCCACCTTCACCTTCGCGTAACGCAAGTGCTTATTACCACCTCGCACCCATAGACAGTAAACATGCGTGTTTAGAAGCGCAACACTGAAAAGGGTCCCGTCTCAAACAATGTCGCGCGACGCAGCGTTCCCCCCGTTGTGTAATCAAATACACCGGTATGGCGGTATATTAAAAATTCATATCATAACGAAATTATAAACCGGTATTCGGTGTGAACCGGTATACCGCCCAGCACTAATTTATCATTTCCCTCTGTTTCTATTTAAGAGTGAATACATTTTCATTTATTTCAGATTTTTATGACATCAGACTTATTACAGGCTGTGATGTGGCAGCTTGTGGTGGTCATTCTCCTTCTTTAGGGTGACAGAGAAGCTTCACACGTCAGATGTGTGTGAAAAGACATGTTTTAACAGTTGTTTTGTGTCCTTTATCTCTTCATCTACGTATGTAATGTTAGTATAAATTCATGAGACATCCTTCCAGAAGCTTCATGGGTGAAATAGTCGAATAGAAATTTGTATATTTGTTTTAATAAAAAAACCAAAAAAGCCTCAAAGAATCACAACATTGTTTTAAGCAGTGATGGGAAAGCCTCTGTGTTTGTCCATGTGTGTGTTCTTGTACAACACAGTCCAGCAGCTGTCACACCAGCCTTGCAGCCTGTTGAGTTGTGAATGTAAAAACACGCACAGCTTCCAAAGCCACATCTGAAGAACTCCCAGATCCTAATCTCACGGCCCTCTTAAATAAAACATCTTCCTCCCATCATGTGTAATCATGAATGTGAACATGTCCCAGCTCTCTTGCCCTTTTCCGCTTTACACGCTGAGAGCTGGAGAGCTCTCGGGCTGAATGGTGGGCATTGTAGCCCGTTGGGCCGGCTGCTCGGCGGCCCTGTTTCCCAGCACACTTTGAAAATCAGAAGTGGCATGTGAAAGTGATGTTGTTCTTTGCTCGGGATAACGACGGGGGAAAAGGTGAAACAATGCCAGAGCAGATACAGACCTCTCTCCTGTGACACAACCGTCTCTTTGTATGAGCTCATGCGGCTCTCACACTGTACACAATGACAAAATATCTGGCAATGTCCAGCTTATAGCGAGGAGACGGCAGTTCTACTGGGCCGACATGAATCACCATACTGTTCACAAGGTGAGTCATGCAAACAGTATGGAAACAAATACACACACTTGGTGAGATAGTTGTGCATTTATACACAGATTCACACACCCAACTTCACCGCCACCTGTCTGAAGTACTGAGGTGGGCTGCTAAGTGTGTTTTCATAGTAACAGGGTAATGACTTGCTCTTATTTTAAGGGGCAGAGGAGGAGAAGGAAAGAGGGGTTGTAGGAAGACAAATGAAGGTAAGCAGGGTTGTCAAAGAGCCCTCTGCATTACATTTCCTGGCAGCTTCTTCTGGAATTCCTCCTGCCTTTTATAATTATCATAATAAGGACCGGCAATTTTCCCTTTTTTTTCCCTCAGTGTACTTGTTAATTATGACTGGTAGGTCAAGACTGGGGTTAAAGAAATAAATTAGGAAAACCAGACCCCGCTTTAATGCAGACAAGGGGACTAGGAATGATGGAGGACGGGTTAGGTAGATAGACTGGCTTTCATTGGTTACAATCACAAGTGATTTAATAAAGCAGGTGGATAGCATTCCAAGAGGTCACCCAGCAGAGATTGGCCTGCAGTGGCTGCACTGTTGCCTCATATTAGAAAATCATTTAACATAAAACGTCAGGTGCTTTAGGACTGCTCTCTGCTTTTTTTTTTCGACTTTCATTTGGGCTCCTGCTAATCTTTTACAGTGCTGTATTATTCTTTATTGGTGGCCATAACACTGAAGAGATTTTCTGATTCTGACCGAATACACTTGTAGTACATGATTTCACCTTCTCTGAGCTGCACCGGAGTCCGTGGCCTTCAAGGAAGTATGCAAGAACTCGTAAATATGCTGGGCTTACTGTGTGGAACGGTCATGCGTGTTATGTGCCGGGAGGCGGCTTTGTGCCATCTCAGTGAGGTAAGACGAATTGACACACTCCAACACCAGATATGATTAGAGGTAATTGTATTTTAATGTCCAGGAGGCCCATTCCCACTTTATATTTGGTTTTTCCACGGTCGACATCTGGTGTGAAGGATGCCAGCATGTGTTTCCACTACACTCGCATTTATACCTCCAAACATAGCAGTCAACACAGCAGTCGGCAGGAGTTTATTGTCACCGTTACACTTTCACTGTTAAGTGACATCATGTCAAAACACGTCCGCCTCTCTGCCCTGGCCGCTTGCGTTTGTTTTACCATGTCACTGTCAATTTAGAGGGAGAAATAATGTTTGTCAAATGCTACGGCGTTGGGTTTGGTTCACGGGGCGATGTTTTAAGTGGTTGTTACAGGCTGTGAGTTGAAGACGGAGCTCTCCGTTTTCCCTGGTGAGTCGGGGATAGTGAAGAGTTGTGGCCGTGGGTAAGGTAAACGGGTTCTACTGTCCGTTTGTTTTGCTGTGGGACTCACTAGTAAGGCCAATCATGGCTGGCCCCACATCCTGAAATGATTGATGAGACCAAGACGACTTGTCAACCTTTTATCAATTATAAAAGAGCCAGTCAGCTTCCATCATATCATCCAGAAAGAGGTAGGGGACACTACATAGTTTGCCAAACGCTCATTGTGACCAATCCAAAGTCATCCAAATGTGATGAGAAATCCCAACATTCAGCTTGTCTTTCATGACATTACCGTGCGCTGACAGCTTGCTGGACAATCTTCCCTCCATTCCACTCCCTCTAATAAACACACACTCTCATATATGAGGGGATCCAAATTTTGGTCTACATTCTCTCACTTTTTTAGCTCTGTATGAGGTGTTAGCCATTTGTCATCACATACTTAATGTAGCTGCCATGTCAGCATGTGCGCTGCAGTGCGTGCGCTTGGGAGGGGTGTTACCTTGATATGGACAAAGCGTTGCTCCGTTTCTGTTAAGCTCACAGCAGAGACCAAGCCCCTGCATTTCGGTGCAGCCCAACAAAAACAGTTGGAGACATTTATGCGTTAAAAATGAAGATGCAGAGCCGGGGGCATCGGCTGCATATATAATTTGTCATGTTGTGTTGAGGGGAGGCTTTTCTCACCAATTGGCCACTGCTTAGAGACTTTCCCAGATGCAGATGATGATGGCGTATATATCTGCGCTTTCTGTTCTTAAACTCTCGTTAAAGAGAGAATCGGATCATAACTCACTTAACAATCTTGTGCACACTGTGCTGTCTTTTACCATGCATATAGTGGAGTTGAAACACTTGATGGTTAAGTGGCGCCTTGTGTCTAATTGCTAACATAGTGTAGCCCATTCATCAGGCTTAGCGACTGTCCAGCATCAATCATTCAGTCTTTTGAGGTTTCTGTCTGGCCTGCTTGGCCCGGCTTCAGGTAGAAGCTCTCTCAGAGAAACACATACAGACACGCTTGCATGCACACAAAAACACACCTACACATGTTGTCACTCATGCATACATGTGCTTTGACAGACAGACATTCCTATTCTGACTTCCTGCGCTGTTACTACGCACAAGTTAAAGTACGAAATGGCTTCCATGTGCCAATGGGTGTTGAGCTTCTAGCCGTACACGAACAGCTTACTGCTTACTTACCGTTTGTTCCTTATCCATGCCCCCCCCCCCCCATACACACACAAACTGACACACACATCACAGGGCTTATTTAGGTTCTAGTCTGCACTGTTTGTGTATTTGTTTAACTGAGCAGGTGGTCCTCATTACTGACCACGCATGGCTGGGCACTGTTGATCGCACCCACAGGGTATCACAGCACCGGGGAAGGTGATGCCAAGTTCAAGAGGTTGGATCTGCCCCCTTTGTTCCATCTGCCTCTTAGTGCTTACATAGACTTTGTTCAGCCTCCAAAAGGATGACATACTCCCTGGAGGATTGAAAAAAAATAAGAGTTGACTGTAGATTGTAATGAGAACAAAAGGAGAGGATGCTGTGCATCAAGGACTGAGAAATGTGGGGCAGACCAGAACATGGGAATTATGAAAGAAAGCGTGATGTGATCAATTATATCTACAGCTCGTGGTTCAGAACTGTAGTTCTATGTTTTGCCACTTCTTTACTGTGTGCAGCTGAGGGTCAGAGCATGAAGTGGTCCCAGTTTTCATCACACTTTAATCTTAACACAGAGATTTTCCTCTCTTTCTCCTTAAACACTTTGTCGTATTCTTTCTCTTCATCTCTAAACGCTGACACACAGAATGTGCAGATATATCTATGTCATTGTTTTCTCTCTATTTTGTCTTCTCTTGTCATTTTCCCCTGACATCTTCTGTCATATTATCTTGATCCCTATTCATATCTTTTTCATTTGTAATTTCTTCTTATTTATTTAACGGATTTCCACCCAATCATACCTTCAAACCTCCACCCAGACTCGCTTCCCTCTGTTTTTACTTCCCTCACAGTCAGCCTCTTGGTCCCGACTGTCCCCTGGTCTTTTAGTTAACTTTTTTGTCTCACTCACGTTGCCATTGGAATGTTTTGGCCCTTCTTAGTTTTTCTTATCAGAAGGAGCTGATTTCAGTTTGAGTTCACACTGGGGCTGGCCTGATTGCAGAGGGAGGCTCCGCCTCCTGTCATAAATCCTAAACACCATTGCTGCTTATATGGCTGTCCAGTGTGATGGGTTCACATCGTAAGGCAGTGGCCAGATTAGAACCTCATTGTATAAACACTTAGCAATGACTACAACTTGAACTAACTGTGTACTTGTTAGTTTTACCACTGGTGTAGACTCGCATAAAGCACAGTGTTTTAAATGGAGATAAAGTTGTCTCTGCTTTCCAGAAATTTGTGTGTGTGTGACCCCATTCATTTGTATTTGCATGTGCTGCTCTATAATCACCATTGCCACTTGCAATAAAAGTCATAAAAGTGCTCTTTGTAAATGGCATCAGGGTTTCAACATGTGATTTAAGCCATATGTGTCAAAACACGATTTTTATCTACACACCATATGTGAGCGCATTCCAAAGACTGCCAAAGACGTGCAGTGTAGAGTGTATCTGTGGAGTTTGTGCAGACAGCCCATTGTCATTACAGACTGAGTCCAAGGCTGCTGCTTCTCTGCTGTTTAGTTAGCCTTTAGACTGCCACCAGCCAGCAGGCACCTCCAGGGATGCAATAAAAACATCCATCAGACCACTGGCAATCAGCCAGCTTGAAAGAAAAAAGTCAGACAAAAAAGTAGAAAGAACTGTAATGACCACATGTCTGAATGCTCTTTTGAGATTTCCTGCAGACTCCATATCTTACCCTGTTGTCCGTCACAGTCAGTCTCTTCCCATGTATTCCCACTCTATTCTTTCAGATGCTCACACAAAAAGACGATTCTCTGTCTGTCTGGAGGCCGCCGCATCACAGACGGCTGCTTTAAGTCACAACCCAGGGGTTATATGCAACCCTGACACCAGGTCTGACAGGGCCCTCCCCACTTACTGACCCGCCCCACTGATTTCTGTCTTACTGGGACCTCTTCGGTTTCTTTGGATTAGCCCAATTATTCTATTAGGCTGGCTGCTCTGCGTAGATCCAGCCACTGTCTTAGTCTGAAGTCTTCACAGTTTCCACGTCTGCACTCACCCCAAAGGCCTTGAGGAAACCATTATCTCTGAGGAAAACCATTAGGTATGAATATGTTGTGAAAACAACCAAGATGACATGCTAATGGCTTTGCCAAAGTGGCACAAACCAGAGGCTCTTTTGGTCTTTTGAAGATTTTTATTTTTATTTTTTCGTATTATCTTTAGCTAGAACTACTCTGGACCTGACAGAGTGTGGTGTGAATCAATGCAACTGAGCTGTTGTTGGACTGACCTGGGCATTATTGAGTTAGGAACAAAGCACAACAGCTGAATGGGATGAAAAAGGCTCCAACAACCCCCCCCCCCCACTCCGCCGTGAATAAGTTAAACTATGTGTCGACTAGATGACATATGTCTGGTTCTGGATGTCAAGCCCGAGTGAGGATGACGCCACACTTTGCTGTATTATTCCATCCTGATTCCCAGCCAGACTGGTGCCTACATGGTGTTTGTGGGAGGGCTTTGACTGGTAGGCACCCATTAAACATATTGTGTTATTGCAAAAGAAGAAAAAAAAGCTTTTTTTGGGTTTGCTGGTTAATGCATCACCGTGGAACTGTCATAAGGAAGATGAAACACTACCCTCAGTCTCTTTGTCAAAGCGCCGAGCTCACGCAGGAGGACAGAGAAGAGTTGCAGGTGTATTTTGAGTCCTCTTCACTCTATGTTCTTCCATCTCACTCTTCATCTGTATTAGCGCAGAAAAATGGCCGCCTCTGTCACCACAACTTCAACAGAATAAGTCTGTGTGTTTTATTTATATCCTGAAGTGTTGTAGCTCTGAAGTTTATTTGAAGTCTCTTTCATTCCATAAGGACACAATCTAACCAGCTAATCAGAAATGATTATGTACTGTACACCTGCTCCTCACTGCTTTCACTCTTGATCCCAGGAAGTCTAATGTTCCCACTAACATGTTTGTCATAATGATCGAGGGAAAGAACGTCTCCATTGCTTGCAACAAAATGTGTAAACTGCTTTTACCTGCATTATACCATCATTTTGCACATACAAATACCTCCAATAAATCTGAGCAGCATCCTTATTTATTGCTAGGACATCTTCGAATTTTTTGTGTTTTTTAAGGACAAAGTTGAGTATCCCTTTACCCTAGACATAATCACCTGTTTCCTGGTAAACTCATTTAAATGAATCACTCTTATTGATTGTTCTGTAGGGAGCAACTATAAGGCGGGATGACCACACAGGAGCCATCCTGGTGGCGCGGATCATGAGAGGAGGAGCAGCCGACAGAAGTGGTCAGTTCTTACTATTTTTTTCTTTTTTTTTGCACTTTGAACGGGTGCATGCATAGGTGAGACGGATGTGACTCAATAATGTGGAAGAGTGAAAGCTATTTATTCCATCCAGCGTGCAGCAAAGAAGAGGCAGCTTCAGTATCATTATCTTTGCACTATCGAAAGAATGAGCGAAAATGGGAAGTGTATAGAGAAGCTCCACATGTTTCGTGTTTGGGTGTGTATCCATTGTGTCCAATCTGGTTTTTAGCTCTATTACAGACAGACCAAAGGCAAATTCCCACATCTGTCAACAATAACATTTTGATTCTTTTCCGATCCCAAATGCCACCATGACTGTAATCACCACTTTGGTGTATTGTAAACAACCTCGGGGCATTTGGATGAGATATTGAAATGACCGTATATACGTCATCTTTATTTTTATGTACAAGGGCTCATTCATGTTGGGGATGAACTGAAGGAGGTCAATGGAATACCTGTGGAGGACAAGAAACCGGAGGAGATTATTCACATTTTGGTATGCCTTGTCTTTTTTTTGTGTATATGTGTCCGTCTGTGTGCTGTTCCAAAGGTTTCTCCCATGTTTTAGCTCCACTCGCCTGGTGAAAATAACATTCTGTGTTTGTGATGGCAAAAAACTCGCCTGAACTCATCCAGGACCCCAAGCCTTCCATCACTGTGCTTAAAACCAAATGCTGGCCCTTCTCGACGAGTCTTTCCTGGCTTTTAGACCACATGCATTGAGCCACGTGGTCTCCCTGGATGAGGTTGAAGCTGTGTAGTTACTCCAAGCAGCCTTCTCCGCAGGCCTCAAATGAGCTCCATTATAGGTCTGGACCGTGCCAGGGGAGGACCGACGAGTATAGAGAGAGTCTCTTAAACTCTGTGCCTTCTCAGACATCAAATCCCTTTAAGAGCAGATGATGGCTCTCCATATTTCTCAAACATACGCACTAAGTGCGAGTTTACACAGCAAGCCACTAATCAGCTTCAGAGTGATATGATAAGGCAACCATCTGTAAAATAAAATATACAAGTGTGTGGCAGTATTATGGAAAGGATTCCTACTGAAGGCTCACTGAGGAAAAACGTTTCCCTGGAGGGGAGGTGTGCATGTGTGTGGCGGGAGCAGAGATGTGTTACACAGGCAGAATAGAAAACTAAAAACAACGGTCAATGCTTCTTAGCTGTTCAGTGGCTGCCAGTCATGTCATTCTGCTCAGGGTGGGTCTATATGAAAAGATGTGTGTGCTCATCAAATAATTTATGCTCATAGAATAAAAAGATAGTACCCATGTTTAAAGAGAGTACACACAACCCTTCTATTGTTAATAAGTTAGACAAGGCAAGGCATCTTTATTTATATAGCGCATTTCATACCACAGGCAACTCAATGTGCTTTACATAAAGACAAGGCATTTAAAAGAACAGCATAAAGCAGCATAAAAACAAGCAATTTAAAGAGAGAAAAAAATAGAATAAAAGCAATCAAAGAAGAGGGGACAAGGAAAAATATAAACTCAACCATAAGCACACCGAAAGAGAAATGTTTTTAACCTGGATGTAAAAGTGCTTACAGTTGGGGCTGATTTCAGTTCTGCTGGTAGTTTGTTCCAGTTGTGTGCAGCACAACAGCTAAAAGCTGCTTCACCGAGTCTAGTTTGAACTCTGGCCTCCACTATCTGACCTGAGTCAGTAGATCTCAGAGCTCTACTGGGTTTATACTCTGCCAGCATGTCATTCATGTATTCTGGACCTAAACCATTCTGTGATTTGTAGACGAGTAGCACAACTTTAAAATCTATTCTGTATCTGACCGGGAGCCAGTTACAACATGCTATCTTTACATGCGACTGGATTTGGTGCCGTTTCTGCCGCCTCACTGAACCTAATCCGTGTGGTCTTCCTTCGCATTCTAGGCCCAGTCACAAGGAGCCATCACCTTTAAAGTTGTCCCTTGTGCGAAGGACGAGGCGCTAATCAAAGAGCCAAAGGTAAGTCACGTAGTGTCGTCATTATCTCGATTGGCTTCCACTCATCGACTTAAAGAAAATAGGTTTTAAAAAGCTGCTCAGACTCACTGCCAAAGTGCAGGGCACAAAAGAAAGAAAGTACAGTCCATCCTTGAATAGGAAAAGGTTATTTGTTGTAACGATGGCTCATTTGTCTGTCACTCCAACCAGCATTTGTTCCCACCCACTGGGATGCTGATCCATCATTTCTCACATGCTCATCTTTCAGTAGAGACTGAGGCTGGATCGACTCTCTGGCTTTAAGCTCCACGGTCAGAGGCTGCTGATCATTACTCATAAGGCAGCCCACCCTGTATGTTTCGGAGGACAGTGTAGGCCACTTACATCCTCTGTAGTTATATAACGGTTGAATCGGTCCTGCTGTGTAAGAAATCCATCTAAATAATAGTCAGCTGCTGCCAAAAACTCCACCTTTGCTTCATTGAAAAAAACCACGCAGATTTGCGTCAGGTAGTATAGATGTACCAAAGGGCAGCCAAGTGGCTGAACAGGCCAAAATAAAACAAGCCAAGGGAAGGAAATCAGGCCATGTTAGTGTGTTTCAGTATAAGCTGTTGGAGAGTTTAGCAGCCAAAGCAGCTGTTATGATCCAAACAAAACATCTTAGCTTAAACGCAATATTACTACATGGCACAAAACACTCTTTAAATCAATAGAACATCAAGAAATGATAGTCTCTTATTCTCTGCACACTTTCTGTGCTTCTCTTTTCTCTTTACACATGTACTGAGGTGTTGTTGGAGTGATAATTCATCGTGACAGAACTTAATCCGGACAGAGGACGCAGCGAGATTCTTTAGGTTGGAGGTTGCTCCTCACAACAGGAAAAGCTTTAGAGAGTTTTCCATTGTTGTGTACAAGCCTCACTGCCAAAGTAAACCCGACCTTAAAGAGACAAAACGGTCTTTCTCTTTATTGGTTTCATGTGGAAAGATTACTGATAATAGCTTGTATATAGAACTGGGACATAATAGATCACTTCTAACTACTACAGGGACTTAGTTCATCCTAAATTCTGATGAAACATCATTAAGAGAGGCTAAGTTGGCCAGCAATCGCAGGTTTCCATTTCTGACTGCTATGACCTTTCGATAATAATCCCTCTGTGGCTGCCATGATGACAATAATTTGTTAGCGTTAAGTCATTTCTGATAAATATATGATTTCTCCTATTGTGCCCTGAATCAAGCTCTTTGTTTTCTTCCGTGCGCTTCTTTTGCTGAACATGCAGGTGTTCCTGAAGGCGCTCTTTGACTATGACCCCGTGGAAGACAAAGCCATCCCATGTAAGGAGGCTGGACTGGCCTTCAAAAAGGGCTCCATTCTTCACATCATGAGCCAAGAGGATGCGACCTGGTGGCAGGCCAAACACGAGGGTACCGCAAATCCTCGTGCCGGCCTCATACCGTCCAAACAGTTCCAAGAGAGGTACTAGGACTACCTGTCCTGTTTACCAGTGCGTTTTAACAAGGCTGGCCTGACTCTCTTTTCTTCTGCCGCAGAAAATTCACCCTTTCTTCTTCTCTTCTTCTTCTTTTTTTATTTTTTTGCCTCGCACTGCCAATATAGTCTGGATTTCCTCATAATGTCTGGCCCAAAATGAGTAATGATAGAAAATGATAGCGCTGGTACTGATCCACCTTGGACAGCAAGCGGATGGAAAATTGCACATCAGTGTGTCGCACTTGATGTGGGACTTAGAGTTGAGGAGGCCGGGGCAGTTTTTTTGGCACGATCAATGAGCACTCAAGGAGTAAAAGGAAAAATCATATGCGCACACAAAAGTGCAGAAAGTGGGAGAATGTTTCACATTCAGATTTATCCTTGCAGTTTTCTCAATAGCAAAGTGTTTTTTTTTTTTTTTCTTCAACTCTCCATTTATTCATTCTTTCACCAGTCTCAGCTGACAGAATCAAACTGGTGGTTATTGTAGAGTGGGTTCTCTGTAGCGTAGCAGAGAGTGTTTATTATTCCCCTTGCAGTCATGAAAACTGATGGTTTTATTGTGCCTTTTCTTCTTTTTTTCTCCCCCCCATTCCTTTACCCATCTCTCTCATTTTCCAGGAGATTCGCACTGCGACGACCCGTCGCGACTTTCCCGGCCCAGCGGACCCCGAGCAGGCGATTGTGTAAGCATTTGTTATCTGCTGTGTTTGGCTCTAACAAACCAGAACATGACAGCTCACGACACAGAACACAGAGGAAGGGACGCTGACAGTGAGATGCTGGTCGGGAGAGTTCATTTCTAAAACGGAGCCCACGATCATTGACCTGCTCTCATCTTTATGCTCTAGAAACAGCGCAACTATATCGTTTCGCTCCTTCACGCTTGTCATCAGAGGAAGTATTCTGTCTGGGTTTACCTTTCTTATTGTTTTCCTGTCTGTCTCGTGTTAGCTTCTTTCAGTTTTTTTTGCCAGACATTCTTCTCCCTTCCTGCCTCTCCATATGTTGATGTGGTCTGAGCCATTTGGGAGCTTTAATGCAAGAAGAAGGTTTGCCCGCTGGAACACCTTTCTGAGCCTTTGCATCCTTCAGCCAAAACGCAAGCTAGTTGTCCCATCTCAGACAGCCTAATGATATATTCACGATCTAATACTAGACCTGCAGATGCGATGAAGACTGCGGAGCACATTGATGTATGCCGTGATACAATATGTTTGCCCAAAACCCGGTCAGACGATGCAACAAAGTAATTGAGATAGCTTTAGCTGAAATGTGCCATAGAAAGCCTGAATGCAAGAGATCAGGAAATGAAGGGATTATGGCTAAATTACTCTTATAAATCAAAGATTGTTGATTGCTTCATAATGATGACAGAAGACATAAACCATGTTACATAAGGACTGCAGCAGAAACAATTAAGTGTAGTCTACAGATTGTGGTTTTCAGTTTGATACAGTGGAAAAGTCCAATTATCGCTACAGTGAAATGAGAGTTTTGGAATACCGCATGCTTTAAGTGTCTGGCAGCATCCCGGATGCCTTCGCAGATTGCAGTGTTAAACAGCTGCTGTGGAGATAAAGAAAAAAAAAAAAAGAATTTAGTTGTCAATTTTCCAGTTGAGCTAGAATTCTTAAAATAGTTGTCTTCTTTTAGCTCACGAGTTGAATCCAAAAATGTGTATAGTAGCAGCTTTAGCTGCAAAAGACTTCCCTCCACTCGTCTCAGTGTCCCTTTGTGCCGCAGTTGTCTTCTGTTAGAAATCCCCCAACATGCCATTTTCAAATGAAAATGACAAAGACATTCGTTCTGATTTATCAGCAACTGTCGACTGGCAGTGTGGCTTGCTTATGGAAAGCTTCAGTGCACTACAGAAGGTTATCCAGATGGCATCCTCACACTGTAATATGACTGCTTATACCTGCCTGTAGCCATTAAGAAACGATCGTGCATCTGTTTGGTGTCTTGCAGCACCAGAGGGCCAGCCCTCTTTACACAGACTTTAGTCTTATTCTCACTGCTGATATTACGTAACTTGATTGCTGCAGACATGTACAAGCTAAAACACAAGCTGCTGAAGTCCTGCTTCAGTGACACAAATGTATTATCAAGGTGATTCCTGAGATAATCCATTTGTCAACACTTTCTTTTTACTTTTTTTTATCAATGTACGTGCTTTTTTTTTTTCTTGTTTCTCATTTTCTCTACAAAGTTATTTGCAAAAGCATCTCTACTTTTCCCTCCCGACAAATCTTTATATATATATAGAAACACATATTTAGGCCTAATGAAAGCACGTAAGTCATCATGTGTAATGTATACCTTCATTTAATTTCGTCTTTTCCAAATACGCCAACCCTCAGTATAATAGACTACATTTGCAATTGGCTTTATAGGCCTGTTCTGGTCTCACAATGACCCCAGTGACCCAAAAGTCGGTTCGTATTGGCAGTGTTTTTCACTGTAGATTACCACTTTCAGACAGACATGTCCATTTGACTACTTGTTTCCCTTAACGTGAGCCCTAATGTAACGTGACTCTTCGAAATAAACCTCAGAGCTACACTGACCACCTCTAAACTTAGCGTTAGCCTCTTTTACCTCTGGTGCAAACTTATAAGTGAATTATAGATTTAGTCATTTCCTGGTTATGTTCAACCACATACTGGCATACATGGTGCTGGATGTCCAAAAAATAGCCTTCTGAAAAGTTTACGGAGACAGCGCTGTGCTGTTCCCTTGCTATTTCTTTTATTTCATGGCCCTATTCCTCTTGAGTGAGTTATTAGATGTGTAGCCCTCCTCCCTCGATGCACAGGGGCTAGGTGTAAAATACAGTGCATAAGAGCATAAGTCTCCTTTTGGGGTTGTTCCAACACAAAAACATAATGTAAGCATTAGTTGTATGTGCAGCAGCAGTAGTAAGAAGTCCCTAGTTGTGGCTCACAGGGGCCGTGATGAAAAACTGGGGAAAGGTAACATGCATGCATTTATTTTTCAATTTTCACAAAACCCATCTGACTTTGGAGCATTGAGCAAGCGAAAGTTGAAATATCAAAGGTTATATTTGTAAAAGAAAAAACAAAGACTCAAACGAGAAGATGCAGAAAAGTTTCAAAAGCCATTATGAGGGGCTTACGGAGTAAAATATGGAGAGAGAAACTGTCGAGGGGTCACTTTCGGTAGCAGATGTGGCTCCGTGGAGCAGTGGCGGCTGGGTCAGGAGAGATGGAGAGAGATACTGCTTGGCTCAAGGCCCCGCACAGGGCCGTCCCAGTTTGGCCCTGGGGCCATAAACTACAACCTAATTGAAGGATACCGTGGAGACCCTGCTGTTAGTGAATGAACAGAGGTGGTGATTGAAGAGGGGGTCTTTCCTCTCTTTCGCTCCAGTCCGGGAGCTCCATCGGCTGGAACAATATTGATCTTGGCGAGGCGCTGCGGTGAGCGTTGCTTAACCGTGTCCATTTACGTCTAACATTTTCAAGATATAAATAATCCCTTTTCCTCACTGTTTCTCTGCTTTCATTGATGCATTCTTTGGTTGTGAATGTGATATTTAAAGTGCCAGCAGTTGACCGTTTAAACCAGCTATTAATCAGCTGCGAATCAGATTAAGCCTCTACCTTCGTCAACCTCGAATATGTGCCGCTTGCCTCTTTGCCCTTCGTTCCCTTGCATCATTACCTGGCTCTTCTCCAGCTTCCCATCCTGACAGCTTTTCTTGCTTTCTTGCAGCATGTTGATTGCTCTGTCTGACATGCAAACCTCTCTTCTGTCTGATAGTTTAGTTAAGTTTACACACTTCCAGCTCACCTTGGGGTCTTTATTACAACACTGTACCCCTTTCTCTTGCTCCCCCCCTCTCTTTCTTCACTGAGCAGCTGAACCATTACAGTGCGGCACCCAGGATAGGTCTTAACTGGCCCTGAACCCAGCCCCCTGTTCAGCTTATCTGTCCATTTCAATTTTCAACTTAAGTGCTTACAGACCTGGGATTAGAATGAGAAAAAGCAATGGGTGCTGGAAAAACGTTCGTCCAGGCTCATCAACTCTGAATTATAATGGCAAAAGATATACTACAAAGCCCTCATTTTGTGTCATCTGAAAAAATTCCGCAGGTCTCATGTTGGGGGTTTAAAACAGAGAGAGAGATGGAGAGCAAAGGAGAAAGTGACAGCATCTAGTTTGTTCAAGGAGAAGGCCATCTGTATGCTGGCTTGCTGCGATGGTGACATCAGCGCGCGATTCCAGGCCATTTCCTGGGCGCTGACGAGGGGGCCATTCTTTTGTCTCTTCCTCCCCTGGTAAAAGATAGCCGAAACATTTCCACAGCTGTGCACCTCTGACACACTACCGTATGTCAGACTCTGCTGGGTAGGATTCGTAAACTTCCAAATCCAGGTGTTATCCAAAGAGTAAAGATGCTTTGAATTTTATTTCAATCTGATGGGTCGTATGGACACAGCTGCCCGCGCATGTCGGAGAAAATATGAAACTCGTCTCGTGTGACCATACATGGCAATTTGCAAAGCCGGCCTCTTGATCAATGTGGCCAGCCTCATCTTTTTTTTTTTTTTCAACAACAGACGAATCCCATTAGTATAATTTTACTTTCTAATGTATTGGATAAGAGAATCTCGCTCAGCTTTTCATCATGTCTCATTGTCTGACCTTGTGGGCTTTTGTGATGTCAAATCTCTAACACATAGAACATCCACTCACCTCTCTTTGTTATTGCTTTCCACCATCATACTCATCTCAACCCCTCTGACATTCTCTGTGGTGAATCTGTGGCATGTTTGGACATGCGATGTACCCCTAATCATGCATCCCTTTGCAGAGAGGCAGAGGGACAATGCAGCATCCAGTGAGGCTGGTTAGACTGGTTGACTTCCCATAGAGAACGTCTGCGAAAGTCAGTGACCGCACTCAGGGCGGCCAGTGCTCCCTGCACTCTGTAAATGATAGGCTTAGTTGTCACCATCACTGCAGGCCTGGCTGTCCACATAAACTTGCTTTGGATCACGACCTCAACTCGTCTCTCTTCTCAAGATGTTTCCTTAGACCACCAGGCAAAATGCACTCTCACAAAAGATAAACGGCAAGTTTTAGCTCCTCCCGTCTAAGTATTCTAAGATAGGCCGTGCCCCTGACTCATTTCCATTCCGCAGTGTTATCGAGTAGTGTTTCATTAGACAAGGAATGCTCGTGTATAAGGCTACAAGGCCAATTAGAACCATTCTGCTGGCAGATAGGCACCAGATCAAAGCCTTCCAGAGTGTAATAAGGCAGCACCGGGAGTGATGTTAGATACCTTTATCATTCTCACATTGTCCTTATTGTTTGCTGTTTCAAGTTTCCCCTTTGTCCTCCCCCCTCTATAATTACCTCACATCCTACTTTAAATTTGATTTAGGTGCTGGTTCAACTTAAAATGTCACATTACAACAGGAGGACATCGGTGAGAAAACCGATGTGAACATGCGAAACAAGATGTCGGATAAAAGCAAACACATTTGGTCTATACATCAAAACACTCGCCGCTCTCTGTCCTGACGTTTTCCCGACCTGAAACTACCTTTACGATGATCAGTTCTGACTGCAGTTATGGCTAGTCGTTCATTTTGGCTGTGACATCCCTGAGCTGTGGTGTAGTGTGGGAAATGAGAGCTGTGGTGTAAGGTGAGCCTCATGCTGTGGTAGATGGTGTTATGTATGTTTTGATTTAACCTTGTTTAGCCAAAATGGGAACACTTAAAGGGGAGGAAGCATCTATAAATGCCTCCAAATGTTCTCAGCATATTAAACCAACACACACGAGAGCCTGCTTCAGCTACCATTTTGAAAGCATCTTCATTTTAATGTTTCAATGGCACTCGTGAACATCTGGAGTAAATTCAAAAGCTACCTTAAATGTGGGTGAAACATTTCACTGTAAGATACAGCCACCTTTAAAACTGCAAATGTTCTGAATGCTCCTCTTCTTCTGTTTTCAATGTATTGATCTGAGCTCTATAGTCCTGTCTGAATGCTAGCTTGTCATCTGAAGGCTCATGAATCCATATTTTTTTCCTTTTTTCTTCCTGTGACGTTATAGTGGATGCTCCACAGGCATGTACCAGAGACTTTGTCTCACTAGGTAACGATGTGCATACATGTTCCTTAGCAAAGCAGATAGTTCTAGCTGTAGATGAGAATGTTTGTTATAGTTGTTCTACTGTGTTCTGTACGAGAAAAAAATCTGAACTCTTGGTTTTTCTCAGTTTTTGAAGCCATCTCAGCTGTTAGCTGTCATAGCCTGATGTTCAGATATACATCTGAACCTTACTTTGATCAGCACCGTAAGTTGTTTCTCTAAAGAAAATAAATGGACCTTGAGTTAAGATATTTTTCTTATAGTAAAAGGATTTTACTTGTCACAATAGCAATGACTGTAGATGAGTGTGGGTCACTGTATAGTTGCAGAGCTGTAGATTTGACACAAACTACATTGCAGTTTGAATTGACTTGAAACTGTTTCAATGTCGTGCAAGAAATGACTCAGCGTCTGTGCGGCACTAGCAAACTTACCCAGACTATAATTTTAGAATGTGTCCCCTGAGAGATTATGATTTTAACTCTTCTCTTTGCCATATGTTTTATGTTTTGCTTTTCAAAGATGATGTGGCACTAGAGTTTGGTAGGTTTCCTCTTATTCTCTTGCCTTATCGCTCAACTTCCTTTTTAAAAGCTAACATTTTCTCTAGATTAAACTAATGCTCATTCCCCACCTCTATAGCACCCACAGCTGCAGAGATTGAAGGTACTGGTGGTCTCAAGTCTCCATTATGTACTGACTTGCTGTTTGTGTTGCAACACACAGTTAAAACAGTTAACAGTTAAACCATTTGTGACCGGTCCTCCCTTTGTGAATTCTGTGTGTCATGAAAGATGAACCTCACACCCCTCACTCTTCATCCTTCTTGGTTTCATTTGGTCAGTCCTCTCATGTCAAAGTTAATTAAAGACACATATCAGATTTCATGGTCATTCTTCTCCTTTAAAAGCTAATCAGCTGTTACAAAACCACATCTTTCACCTGCTAACGTGTCAATTCTATTGAAGATTGAATCATCATCATAATCCCAGGCCAAGTAGCAATGTAGCAAACTGTTAGCCTACGCTTAATTTAGTTTAGTTATGTCCTATTTTTGTATTCTAAGTCTCACATTGCTCATTGGCAGGGGCCAAGCCTTCCTCATCCTTTTCCCTTTGTCTGTGGCTATTACATTAAAAACTAAAAGCTAACGGCATAAACACAAAAAAACTAATCAGATATATGTGATCTTAACTGTACCTGTGTGCTTTTATCAACTTGTCCTTTTATTTATATACGTGGTAAAAAAAAGGTGCCTGTTTCTCTCATGTCTGATTATTCTTTTTAACATGATGATGTACCTCTCTTCTGGCTTCTTTCTTTCTTTTTCTTCTCATCACCAGAGGAAGCTGACTATAGTAGCGGATTCCACTTAGGTGAGAGACTCATCTTCTTTTCTTCCAGTGTGTCCTCTCCATTCCTGATATGGCTGTTGCATTGTTGCATTTGAAGTGAAGAGAGAATGACTTGTCTTCTCCATCGTTCCTCTCCCCGACCCTTTTTTTTCTCCCTTTATACATCAGCATTTATGCCCTTTCGTGTCATGTGTTCCACAGGACGCAGATGAATTGTTCCAGGGAGAATTAGCAACCTGTTTCTCATATTGTCCGGGGCCTTTTTTTTGTTTTAACTCGTGGAGCATTCTTATTATGACTGATTCAACTTGGACTCACGTAAAAATAAAGAGTAGTTCTGCAGACAGCATGACTGCACTGGCAAATCACGTCAGTCAGTCGTGGCAATTCAGTAAGTTCTAGTTATCCTGTTTTACCTCAGCTCACTCTGAAGACATCTTCGAGAATACTTCTCGATGGATTTGGGTCAAAAGAACAGCCTGTTTTCCATGCTGGAGGTTTGGGGACTAGTCTTGTTGATGTGGTCCTGGTCAGACTTGACGACAATTACCATGGCTCCCTTTAGCTCTGCAGCCTTTTCCAGAGAGCTGCTTCCAATTCCCTGCCGTGCACAGAAATGGGCTCCGTCGTGTTTTCATTACCACTGTCATTTTCCCAATAAATCATAAGGTAGCGTCCCTCTTGATGACCACAGGCCACTCTAGCTGGCTCAGACACTAATCCGGTAGTTCATCTCTTTGCCCATTTCTCTTTATTTCGGGTCCTCTCTCTCTCTCTCCTTTTCCTGTTCTGTCAATATTCTGATGTTGAGGTCAAAAGGTTCTTGGCTTCTACACAACTTAGACTTCACAGGATATCCAGAGTGCACGTGAGTTTATAAATACTAAGTTTGAGCCATATCTGCCAAACTCAATCAGGGTCACTTCCCGGGGCCCAGTTGTGCCAAACACTGTTCCTTTATTTTTTGAATTCCTCTCTCTCCTGTAAGGCTTGCCCTGACTGTCACCCTGCCCCCTCCATGAGGTCATTGACCTCAGCCTCTCCTCTTCCTCTTTGGTGCCCAAACACCATCCAACACTCAAGTGGGTTAGCAGCATTTCTTGACTGCAGCAGCCCAGAACGAGGTTTAACTGAAATGAGAGACCCTCAGGAGAGGAAGAAAAAAGAAGTGAGTTATAATAACATCTCCTCTATGAGTGTACTTGCTGCATGGCTTTTCAGCCTGTTGGATGTGGTTGTATGATTTAAAATTGGCCTGTTCTTAAAGGTTTGAAATCCTAGAACCTACAGATGCTTTTGCAATGCTACTGAGGTTGCATGGGGAAATAAAGGAGGAGGTCGGAAGGCGCAGGCAGGCAGTTGTTGTCCTTAGTTTTTGCTTACTTTTCCCTTCATGCTTCTCTCAGTGATGCAACGTCTGTACGGTCCATTGCCAAAAGGATCCATGAGCACTATTTGGGGGTGAGCAGATATCTGTACTCGGAATGCACTTGATTTTAGAGCCAGTAGACAGAAATCTGTCTCAGGACATCTTCTCATCAGACTTATTTCCTTCCCAAGCTTTGACCACCAGAGTAGGTTTAAGAAGAAGCATTAGGTCACAGTAGGGTCACAGTACAATTAAGGCGATAAACAGAAAGAGACATGCACCTTATTCAAAATTAAATGACTTCATCTGCTTGCAAATTCAATTGTTGTGGACTCACAGGAACTTATATGTAAGAATTGGTGAGCTGAAAGGCAGCGGAATCTTGCTGTGACATTGAAATGAAACACAATTGAATAAATATCAAACATTTGGATATGATCTTAGCAGTAATGCGTTGGTTTGATGAAAGCACCTCAGTGGAAACCATCATTCCACTGATTTAAGTGGCACTTTGTTTCCTCGTGTCCTTGTTGTATGGCATCGTCTTTGTCGGAACATCGGACTCATGGAAAAACAGGCATTTTGTCTGAGGACTTTTGGCACTCATGGGCACTTTTGGTTCGCTTGTTGATAAAGGCTTCAAGGAGTCCTCGAGAAGCAGACTTTCCTGTGTGTCTATGAGAAAATCCTTGGCCAAAACATAAGGCATACGGCATTATTTTGAGACGAGATATTCCAAAGCCCGAAGAGCTGTGGGATATGAGTGAAGGGAAAAACAAATAGCACTTGACACAAATGGACCTCTCGCAGCCAAAGGTCTAGAGCACTATTCCACCGTATAAGCCGATAACACTTGGGTTGGGTACCATTTTCCAAATTCTTAGTGCGGGGATCATGGAAATTACTCCCAGAATGTGTACTCCCCAGAAAGAACTCTGGAAGAGTTCACCGCTGTTGAATTCTACACAAACTCATTGGAGGAGTAAAGTGCATCACTTGGCTGAAAACCCATCTGAAACTTGCTTTGTTGAAAGTTCATTATAGTTACTATACCATACATCCAGGCTGCTGCTGAAAACAGATGCTTGGTGCAATCAAATATCCTAAGATCAGTCATGGAGCTCACTTTATTACAGCACTGTAATCATTTCTGCAGATGCCTGTTGTTGCAGTTGTGTGTGGGGAAGCATTTGTAGAATACATAGAGTTAGGTCCAGGAAATATTTCATCGATGATTTCATTTTTTTTTTTTTATGTTTTTTTTTTCATGCATTTACCAAAACATATTCATGTTACAGTTCTATAACGGATGCAAGCTCAAGGTGCAAATTCTGGGTTTTCACATCCAAGATGGAGGAAGGGTTCTGGAGCTACTCCTCTTACACAGAACCATCTTTTTTCAGGGCTCAGACCATCCAAGGCCCAGACTGTGTCCCACGGGTCAGATGTACACGGGCACAGCTTTGTGTACCGGGAAAATCCCAGTTTACGTGCAACTGCAGTGGAACCAGAATTTTTTTTTTGTTATGGGAGTGTCCAAGCTGAGATGACTCCTGGTGGAACAATGTTAGACCATCTAGTTAGTTAAATGCCAAAACCCATCTCTTCATGGGGGATATTTACCAAGCAGTTGTTTGAGAAATGAAGTCTGGGGGAGCCATGTCCAGTATGAAATATTTTATTGGACACTATAATGCTTCAAAATAAACTGAAGTAACTTTATTTTGTGCCTTTTATATAGGCTGCATAACCTCGCCACTGACCTCAGCCCACAGATTCTAATCAGAAATGCCCACCGATGGGGTGGTCGGTGGCGTAGTGGCTTAAGCAGACATGTACAGAGGCTACAGTCCTCGCTGCATCGGACGGCCCTTTGCTGCATGTCTTTCCCCCTCTCTCTGCCCCCTGCTTCCTGTCTCTCTTGAACTGTCCTGTCCATTAAAGGAATAAAAGCCCAAAGGAAAAAAGAAAAAAAAGAAATGCCCACCGATGGCTGAGTTTGCTCATGATACGTCTTGTTGCTCAAACATATCATGGGCATTCTATAAAAGTTAAAAACTTCATTTTTAGCACAAGGGGACATTCAGGGAAAGCGAGAGCTCGTTAGCGTAGATGGACCCTTCCATGAAAGATGGCAGCATGAAAGATAGCAGCGATAGATGAAGGGTGGAAGGTTTCTTTGCATGCAACTACATAATATCCAGCCAAAAAGAGGAACACATCCCATAAAGTGTTACATTAAGGAATTACAAAAGATTTATAAGCTTTAGAAAAGACTATTTTAGACTTTACCCCTCCTCCATTTTCCCCCCAAACATGGAACAACAATTTTTGCAAAGATGAAGCTTAAAAGAAGAGAAGGAAAAATCCCGAGAGCTCGGAACAACTCATGAGCCAAAGCATACAACATCTTGTGTAAAACACATGGAGGCAGTGTGCTGGCATGGGCACGCGCTGCTTACATTCGCAAATACTGGTTTTATTGATGATATGACAGAAAACAGAAGCGCCTGGGTAAATCCTGAGGTTTTTGAGGACGTACAATGATCTCAGATTCGGCTAAATGCAACAGGGATTTGATGGCGCATCACAGTGCAGATGGACAGTGAACCCAGGGAATACTGAGGAGTAATTCACCTGATCTCAGCCTGATGGAGCTACACTTTGCTTAATGAAGACAAAGCTAAAAAGACAGCTAGATTATTTACAATAAAATATTAGCCCCTGAAAAAGAGAGAAAGGTCAGAGGTGCGCTTTGAAATTTTATTGAAAGCCAAATTAAATTATTGTTATTAGTATTTTATTTATAATTTTTAGATAAAACTGTCCATAGCCTAAATATTTCACAGCCTAAATGGACAAGTCAAATTCCTTCTCTTCTGATGATGTCCTTCCACAATCCTCCCCTTTCCTCTGCTCTCCTCTTTCTTTTGCTCTCATCTCTTTTTCCCGAAGCCTCCTTGAGCCGAAGGAATTTTACTCCAAACCATTTAGGCCCACATTACATTGTTTGACAATTGTGTGACTTAACGGCATCTTTTTTTCAACTGCTGATTATGTCAGATCTTTAGAAATCTGGGCATGTTTTATCCGTAATAATGAATAATAATGTTGCCTATTATGTGACCTCCTCATGCCAACCAAGCCAGTAATATTGATGGCATAATAAGGCAGAGAAAGCTGGTAATGCTTCCCACATTTGTTGCCCGCAAACTGGACTAGGTGTTACAGTGTCAAACCGCAGTATGTGGCGTTGAGCCAGGAGCATAATACTTGCTTAATTTCCAGCTGCCATGCCTGGTTATTCAAAAGATGCCGTCTCCATTAGCCCAGAGGAGAGTGGGCCAGTGCTAAGCGGAGTCAGGATGGCATCCGAGCTGTCAGCGCAGTCTCCTACAGATACTCCTAGTTACCCTTACTCCAGTGGGACCTTGCAACAGGTGGTTTCACTGTGAACTTTTTCCTTTTAGCTCCACTTCACTCCACTTTTTTTTCTCTCCTTTCTTTGTGAAAAGTTAAGTTTGAGGAGCAGGGATCTTTTTTTTTTTATTTTCTATTCTTTTCAGTCTTGTCATTTTGCTGAATCCCTGCGCCAGATGTAGCGAAGACCCCATGCGTTTGTTGTTCTCCGGGCTCCATGCTTTCAGGCCCCCCAACGGCAAATGTGTCTTTTTGAGTTGCATTGTACTTTAAGAACTTTCATATTGGTTGACATTTCTTTTTCTGATACAGGGCTGTAGCAATTGGAATTTGAGTTGGTAGTTTGGGATTACAGTTTGCAGAGGCCTCAGGGTGCTGACTTCACATAATTGCCAAATTTCTTATGTCGCTGAAAGACTTTATCAGACTGGAAAATGGGCTTGGAGGACTAAAGTGTGTGTGTGTTTGTGGAACCTCAGCAAAGACATTTTAACTCCATACCTCAAGACACAGAAAAACGTATCAGGACTCTGCCACTGCCTGGGTTGTCATACCAGGGAAAATCGGAACAATAATGTAAATTGTCAACAAAATTTTATTTAGTCTATCAAATCATTCCCCTGACAAACATGTTGGCGTTTAAACAGGACCTTCAGTTCTGAATCATGGTAATTGTATCCCCTCTGTCTAATTTAGTCTCCATCAACAGAAGATGAAGTAACTGTTGAAGAATGGTGCTCTCCTTACTCCTGCAGGGGCGTCCATTTATTTATTCTCAGGCAGAGCAACAGAGGAGTAAAGGGAAACTGGCTTCAGTACTTGGAATAAGCCAACAAGTGAGCGAGTGAATTGTAATACCAGATTACTTGGGACCCCTTTCAGCTGGGAGCTGAACAAACCTCTGCACCTGCCCACCCCGTGGAAAGGCCTTGCCCCGAGCCAATGAGATGCCAGCTTGGCAGACAGAATGAATGGCTTTTTGATAGTTTAACTTGAAGCTTAATAAGCGATCAGGCTGTATACATTAAGCTAAATGACTGGCCCTCGTTTGAGTTTTTTCAGTTTGAACTCTCAGAAACTGATTGCTCACTTTCAGTAGGATATCACCAACACTATACTCTTGATGTTTATTGTAATGATGTCAACCTCGTGGATTTTGGTTTCAATTTGATGTCTTCTTCCAGGGGAAATGTAGATGATCGGTTTATGTTTCCACTGTGTGGCAGAGGGTAATAATCCCTGGGTGGGGAGGTGTGGGGGTGACGGTGCTGAATGACTTGATTAACCACAGGAGAAATGGCACAGACGACTTGAGCCACAACTTGCCCACAATGGAACAAAGTCTATCCCTAATGTTCGGTGAAACACTATATTCAGTATCGGGGCACGTGTGCTCTCTCTCGTTGATGCACACACTTATTCAAAATCTCTAATATTGTTCCCTCTTGACTTGCAGTGGGTTTAATTTGTAACTCAGCATGGGCTGGCAGTTCCATCCCTTATTAAGGGACTATTTAGAAAGGAACAAGCTGAGAAAAAAAACGCAGACTCTCTTTGCTCCACAGCACCACGGTGGTTTGAAAATGTTGTGGAAAGTATTAGCCGGGTCGTTATTACGTCTCTCTCAGTCTGGGATTTTAATATTTCTTGGGCATTTTGCATCATATCTTTAAGTCGATTTGTTCGTTCATTAAAAACTGAAATAATGAATTCTTTTTTGGGTTTTTTTTCGAATTGATTCTACTGAACAGAAATATAGGCTATGTGACATGCTGGCTTCTTTTCAGGTTCAACCGACATCTGCCATGAATATAAATTGTCCTGTAAAATAAAGGGTAAACGTCCTTTTTGATAGTCTCACTGATTATAAGATCACGTCTCACACATGAGACGGTGGATGAGAATGTGAAGAAGCCTTTGCCACAGGAGTCAGAGGATAAGGTTTGGTATGAAAACAATTGGAGGTCACAGGTCAAAGTTGCTTCTTTTAACTAAATGGCACACGTGGTTACACACCTACCTCATCTGCAACTCAAAGCCTGATACATCAAGTAAAGTAAAAAATCACTAGAACATCGAGTTTCTACAGTTTCCCCAAGTAAAAGTGTTGCCGAAGTCTTTTTTTTCTTTCCTTTTTTTAGAAACCACGAGATTCTTAAACAACAAAAATCATGTTTTGCACACACGAAATGAGGAAAAAAACAGTAAAAAACCTTAAAACACTCACCTAGAAATACGACATGTCACCAGGGGAAGCGTGAGTAAAGTGTGATATCCACGGAAACTTGTTGGCCGGGCGCTGTGCTGCACTTCTTTCACCTAAAGCAAAGATAGCTGTCATCAAACTGAGCTGCACAAAACGATATGAGTTTCTGCACATCAAGCTGCTGGAAGGTGTTTGCCAAGACGCAGTAACAAGCATAAATCAAAGTGCACAGCTGCAGGCTTATGCGTAGTCACAGTTTTGTTGCCAAAGTTTCATGTATCATATCTGTAGATGAATGAGTGTTTTTTTTTTTTTTTTTTCTTTCCGTTTTATTCTCCCATTTTACGCTGACCTCCAGCTGGCTTCAGGAGAAGCTTTCGTCTGAGCAGGAGAGACAAGAAGACGAACAAGTCCATGTACGAGTCCAAGAAGAGCGAGATGTACGACATGGCCGACGTTCCCACGTATGAGGAGGTTGCCCCCTATCGCAGGCAGAGTGGAGCGAAACACCGGCTCGTGGTTTTAGTGGGTGAGTAGAGAGCCGAACCGCTTAAAGAGATGATGCAACTGATGTGAATATCTGATGTCACTGCTTACCTCGCGCTCTTTTGCTGTTAGACTTGGCGCCGTAGAGACCATAGATTTTAATGAAAATCCTCACCTCCAGGAATGGTCACACGTACATATCACCGAAACAAACGACCGTGACTCAGATTGTTGTTGCTCCAGAAGCCACAGGTGGCTCAGCCTTGGCTTCCCATGACCCCACAAACGAGTTTTGAAACGTGGGGACTCTTCCTTAATTCAGCGCTCGGTGGAATCGACAGAGCAGATCTCTTTATTAATCAGTCACATTTAGTGCTCTCACTCTCAATGTCCTTTGCAGTGTTTTGAGCCGCTGAAATTGTTACCACTTGCCTTCAGCAACGGGTGTTGCTGAGCCTTCCAAAGAGCTTTTCAACGTGCCAAGGTCTTGAAATGAATTTAGCGGTTTCTCATTATGTATTTGTGGTTGGAAGACGAGTGTTGCCAGCGAACGGTGGAACAATATACTTCGCCAGGTGCACCAGTAAAGATTTCAATCTTTGTCAGGACATCAGAGCAGCATCAGAGAATCCCAGGCTTCGCCACATTTTCCTTTTTAGTTTTGTTTTAAAAAATATGACAAGAATGTCCCAGACAACGATGGAACAACTTGTTCCCCAGATTTTCAGTGGGATTCTTTTTGATATTTCCATTTATCAACGTAAGATATGTACTTAAGGAATGAGAATTCAAACATCTGTTCCATCGCTCATCTCCTTCTTTTAGGTATATTTCAGCAGCAATTTCTCACAAAATCCAGTGACTGAATTAGAAATCAACACCAGAGGCAACAAGCCGAACAGTGTCTCACTCTTTTTTTTTTTTTTTAATCTCTATGCTGCACAGGCTCGTTCCTGAATTGTACTTTTAGCCTGATTGACCGGGCCTTGGTACACAGAGCATGGACTTCATCAGGCATGGTACTAATTAGTGAGCCCATTTTCCTGCCAGCATGTCCTCACTTAACGCAGAGGATGCTGAACCTCTCTCACCTGTCATGCTAATGTAAATATTTTCAATTAACTTCCACAATTTGGAGGACAATCTGTGGACAATTTCACACACAACGAAGTTGAGGGCCAAGAAAAGATCTGCTTTATGTTTCTTGAGCTTTCACCCTCCTTCTTACTCTCCCTGGATTTGTCCGAATTCCCCCATTAGAAAGCGTTTCTCTCTGACCGTGCCCTCTCTTTTTAGTGTGGAGACTATATTCCTCGATGTGTGTAGGGCCCTGTGTTTAGTACTTGAGAAAGTTTTTTTTTTTTTTTTTTTTCCATTCATGATATCTGCTCTTTGTTTAATTTAGTGAAGCAAACCTTTCATTTAAAAAGAATGCCAGATGCAACGCCCAGTGTTTCTTGATTTGAGTCTCTGGTTCTCTGACTTCGGTTAGAGGTAGACAACAACGTGTTTATGTCAGGGGATCTTTAATATGCACAAGGCGGCTGTGTACATGGTTTTAAGTTATTCGCCCGTGGCTGAAGCTGCGTGTCTCCAGCTAAAAGTCCAGCTGTGTAGTCCAGCAGTTACACGTGTGTTCCATAGTGTTGTCAAGTCATGTTACAGAAAAGGTTAGAACAAAGCCAAGATCCGACTGTAACACGGTGAAAGTTTGCAGAACAGAGCTGCTTTTCTCCTAAACACTGGCTTAGAAAAGAAGGAAGCCAGTTAGCCGAACAAACGCTCATCTTACAAACAGACAAACATGTTGTTTTGTTTGTGTGTTTTTGGTCTTCAGAAAGCGAGGTTTGTCTTTTTTTAGGTTGTGAGTATTGCTCTCATTGCAGTCCATTTGCAGCTGTTACCATGTGGGGAAATGGCAGTTACCTGGTGTTTTGAGAAAAGGGTTTAGCAGAAGGTCAGTGTAGTACTCGAGAGAAGTCAAGTCTGCATTACTGTAGGAGTTGCAGACAGGACGCAGCTCTCGGTGCCTGACTTGGCTTCAGCCCTGTACTTTTTCCACTCTTCAGCCCAGCACCTTCCCCACACATTGTTTTTGTATCAAACACCCCACTCTCCCAAAACCTTTCACTCATACATAAAGGCATTCCTTCGTTAGAATAAATGCGCGTCTCTATAGTACCCATTAATGAATGACCCGCTGCCCACCTCTCAGAGTTGAATGGAGCCCTGGGTGAATTTATTTTGAGATCTGTTTCAAAGACAAATCAAGATGCTTATCTGGGCCATTGCACATTTAAAAAAGCCAATAAAAATATATTTTTACATACTGTATGCAAAGTCTGCCCAAACCACTGATGGTTTTGAAAGAAATGTGATTATTTAACCTGACAAAATACTGTTCAGGTTTCCACATTTCCTTGTTACTTTACACCATGAAATCACAGTAAGGTTTGGATACATTAAAAGTTTTATAATTTGGGGTTTAGCCCCAACATATGTCATAAGTGAATATTTATCCAGAGTGTAATTAACCTAATTTATACAACTGGACCTCTTTCAAAACTTCACCGTGTTGAAAACCTGCACTGTAAATAAGCTGTGGTTACCACACTGCACCTCTGCCATTCTCTAAATGTGGTATCGGTTAAGCCAGCACCTCGAGTAGTGATGTTATGTCGCCTGCCTGGATGTGAGGAAGTCAAGGAGCTTTGAGACTGGGTCGAGGCCCTCGGTTACAGAGCCCTGCTTTGTCGGGCCTGGCCTGTCCTGCTTCTCTGCAAAAAGCTGCACGAGATGTGCTTCCCAATTGGCCTGGAAGTTATTTAGCTCTCATTATTAAAGTCAGCTTCTCTAATGAGAGCGGTAATGAAGTCTGACACTTTTAGTGGCAGAGCAGCGTGCAAGGACGGGGAGAGGCAGGAGGAAGGAGAGAGAGACACAATGTAAATACTGCAGCTCGGTCCAGAAAAAGTGTGAGAGTTTTTTTTATTTTTTATTTTTATTGCAGCATTCAGATTTATAATGTTGCTGTTGTATTGGAACATTGTTAAAAAACAAACAATGCACAAAGAGGTGCCGTGTGTAAGGTCAGATGGTGGAACAGAGCACTGCCTCTGCTTGTAAAAGATCGGGTGGTGGGCCTGTTGGGCCTCCTTGGCAGGCGGTGGTACAGCTGGAATAGGCTTTAATCGCTGTCTGAGGTATTCTGAAGAAGTTTTGCTGACACGTATCATTGTTATCACAAGTGGCAAGCAAGGGAGCCATGAACAAAGTGAAAATGGTTTTACAAGTGTGAAGAATTGCAGTCGTTAGACATACCAAGGGTAGCCCGCACGACTGTGTTTGGCCCACTGTGCCAAGGCCCCGATGTCCACACTAAGGTTCAGGCAAACAAGTCTGCGCGGAGGTTTGTGGCCTGTTGGGTGGACTGTCTGCACCACTGTGATAGGGCTCATAAAAGAGCCTCTATTACCATGCTCTGCCACCTTCAACACCTAGAACAACATCAGCCCAGAGCCATTTTCAAACAGCACAGCAGCATTCCTCCCGCGCTCCGGAAACAAATTCAAAATGAACCCCATTTCCTCATCTCGATAAATCACCCAAGCTCCCAGGCCTCTGCTTCTCTGACTATTTTCGCTTACTGAAAAGCGTCTTTCCCCAGCTAAGATTGATTGCTGTCTTCGCCTGAGCATGTGCTTGTTTATATGAGCTGCAACCACAGAATGCCCAGAATGCCCTGCGTTGTCATTCCAAAGAGGACTTTTTAAGTTTAACAGTAGTGTCGACAAGCTCGCCGAGGAAACAGCTTTTATCACTTCCAGCAGTCGCACAATAGGACTCAAAGCCATGTGCTGCTACGTGCAGAAGGAGAGGATACGCACAGGGTGGGAACATGTCTGTATATGAATGCTTCCAGTGCTCCAGGATTGCACTTAGAGCCTTGATGTCCACACCTATTTATCAGGTCGTGGATCACTGCAGAACCATCCTCCTTTACACTAGATTAAATGTAGAAGAACACCAAAATGGCACAAGAAGCAACAGGAGCATTCTTTCTACTGAGAGCTCCTTTTTTTTTTTTTTTTCTCTTCCCTTCCCATCTACCTCTCTTTCCATTTAATCCACAACAGTGAGTGAACTCATTGTCCGTTTGTTTTAGAGGAGCGGCCTGCTAAACACATTTGCCTGGAATAATGAATTTCCAATAGAGCTTGATGCGACTGTAGTGCCTGCCCAGAACGAAAGGCATGCGAGGAATCTCGAAGCCCAAAATCAAGCTCTGTTTCTGACCGTCCGCACACTGAGCCGAGGTGAATCACTGAAACTCCGAGCCATGCACTTGTAACTCCAAAAAAAAACTGATTTCTTGTCCAGTCTGTGAAAGACATAGATGTCAGTCAGTTCACTGAAAATGGCTTTTGGGCTGTCGGTGAATGCAAACCGAGACGGAGGTGCAAGGGAGAGGTGGGAAAAATGTGAAGAATTCATAAAAGCATTCGAAAAACGTTTTGCGATAAGCTTCCACGTGAAAAAAGAAACGCATCTTGAGTCTTGCTCAAAGAAACGTATGCAATCATTTCCTGACTTTTGGTACTCCACTTCTCCAATGCTGGCCCCTGCTAAACGCTGGAGAGGCATACTCAGCTTTGTGAAACGCTTAGTAATCAATATATTGTAGATATTCTATATATCTATTCTTTTTTTTGGGGGGGCTTTTTTACCTTGAATGTTTGACCGTTTTAGAGAGACAGGAAGCAAAGGGCCGACCCATGCGGGCCAGCTGCAGCGAGGACTGTAGCCTCTGTACATGGGGCGCCTGCTGTACCCACTACGCCACGGACCACCCCAGTCTCTCCTGTTCTGGGGATGAGATGGATAGCCCAGTTGACCCTCGACTGCAGAGGAAAAGCCTTTTTACCTGATCTGTGAAGCCGGTTAAATCTTCTGCCGAAGAGCGAGGAGTAGCTTTTAGAGAAAGTGTCTTTTCTCTAAAGTAAATAAGAGACTAATTCAGGCTAAATTACACACTAAGAGAACTTTATTATGCAGCATGTAGCGTCTGTAATTATATAAGGACGCACTAACGTGATGATTTTTATTCTATAGTTAAAAAACTCTGAACAAAGGCAGGTGTAATGCTGTAAGTTTTGCTTGTGATATATTATTTAATTTGTTTTTCTATAAATAGTTCCTAATTGTGCATTCCTATCAGCATTATGTAGCCTCTCACAGCATATCTTTTAAATGTTTTCTACGGTTCTAGGTGGACCTATTTAAAGTCTGAAAATAACTCCCCCAATGACAGCTCTGTTGACTTTGTTCTTTTAAGCAAATTTTTTTAGTCACTTGCATTTTACCAGCCACACGTTTATGGGCATTTTAACGCGTTTGCGGTGTATTTCTTTTTTAATGAGAACGATACATTTGTGTACATTCAGATGAATGAATTGGGTACACAATCTGCCTGTTGAGATTCGTAGATCGTGTAATGCCTGAGATTCCTATTACAAGGAAAAGCACAGGGATAAAAACTGACATTAAACTGCTTTTGTAGGATTAATAGTACACAATTCAGTGCCTTGTCCTGCACTCATCAGTTGTTTTATCCATTCTAATTTGCTTCTCCTGCAACGTATCAAAAAGAGCATTTCTATGTATTCACGGTGTGTGTCCTGTTTTGGTATTCGTGTAGGACCCACAGGCGTCGGCATGAATGTACTCAAGAGGAAACTGTTGATCTGTGACCCCCAGCACTTCAGTGTAACCATCCCACGTAAGTTCAACCCATTATGTGTTTGTGTGTAAGTGTTCTTAATATGCTCACATGTATTTACATGGATTCAACATGTTCCCTTCCATCCCTAAACCTTTTATAGGATCAGTCGTAGACCTTTTTTGTTACCTTCTTGCCTTTTTTTGGGTTTGCTGCACTTGCACAGACGAGCCGGATGGATCACGAGACAAGTTTCACTCGATATGTGTGATATGGCACATTTTGCATAAGATTCACAGCATAACAACAAGTGAAAAAAATACTTATTTTAAATCGGTAAGGATGTTAGATTAGAGGCGACCAAACTTTAGCTTAAGGGGGCAACTTTAGAAGCGAGATGTTTGTTTCTGCGATTTGGCTCTTTTCTTTTGAAGAAAATGGTCATTAAGGAATTATTATTGACAGAAATGACAGAAAATTGCTTATAAATGTCCTGCTGCCACTGAGCCCTCAGTATGAATAATGTAACTGAAGCACCTCTTACATCAAAGTGTCTGATAAAATGAGCTAAATGAAGCTGCTTTTTCAACATTTGTCTGTGAGCTGCTGTTCTGTGGAGGAAAGACCTTCCTAAGCACAGAACGGGACACCGCAGCTGTGTTGCCACGGAGATAAGCTGCCTCCCTCTCCACTCTTCTGATCCTGTTTACTCCCAAGAATTCTCCCGTGCTTCTGTCCACCAAGACGAACGCTTTGGAAACTCATTCGCAGAGAGACTGAAGTGCAGTAAGAGTAGCCCGGTGCACCCAGAAACAAACTGAAATGGTCACTTCAGATGAAGGATGTTCACTTGTTCCAGTTTGGTTTGCTGAGGTCTGAGACCTAAACACACACATGTAGAGGGAGATGTCTGGCACAACACCCAGGCAGCTCTTAGGCAACACGGCTGGTCCTGTCAAGGCTGAGGCAGTTGGTTCTCCTCCTGTGTAATTGTCAGCTTTTCGCAGTATGCTTGACAAGCTCCAAATAATGGAGGAAACTGTTTTTCTGCCTCTTGAAGACATGCCATTCCACTGCTTCATGAACTGGCACCGAGCTACCCACTCTCCCCTCTTTCTCAGCTTATTTATTCACTTTTCTCTGTCTTTTTTTTTTGTCACTTTCCTCTGGTGCCTCCTCCCTTTTTTTTTTTTTTCCCTTTTAAGGACCCAACAACAGCTTGCCATAATTCTCAACACCATCCAGCTCTGCTGCAGTAGATTTTTGTAGCTCTGAGATGTCCCAAAGCCAGCATGGGGGGACAAATAAATCTTCTTGGTTTTCACGTTTAAGCAGGGCAAAGGCACTATTAATCGCATAGTTACCATCTGGGGCTTATAAAAGAAAACTGCAGCATTAGATTAAAGGAAACATGGAGACTTCTCATATTAATTGCTTTGTTTGTTACATGCAGTGTCACATAATGGATGTATCGCAGTCAAAGTCTGACACTTAAAATGTCCCTGGTATTAAAATCTCATTGGTGAGGCCTTTTTTTTTTTTCCCCACAAAGCTTGTTAATTGTTCTCAAATGTGACCTGTGATGCTGTTGTTTAATAAAGCCCAGACTGTCTGATTCAGACACATATAGACAACGTATGGCACAGGTCCATCGAAGAAAGAGACTCGGAAAGTATTCCGTCTCTCTCTCTCTTTTTTTTTTTTTTTTTTTTTTTTTTTTTAAATCTTTGATTGCTGCCAGTGGACACATGGATGTGTTCAACACTTAGTGTTGTTTCAGATTAAAGCGTTACCCCCATTTTGTTCATTTGAACACTGGAACTCGGGAGACCACCAGCTTGTGGCCCTGGTTTCACTTTTTTTTCTTCTCCCCTTCTCTCCGGTTGTCACTGTAAAATGTAAACCAGCCGTCGAAGAAACACTAGGAGTGTTGCAGTAAGCCATTAGTCGGGAGTGGGGGTGAAACATTGTGATTCCAATCCAAGTTTGGAGATATTTTTCCACAATTTGCAAATGAACGGATTCCACATTCTTTTGTTGCATCGTAATTATTTCCTGTGCCACAAAGCAGATGCTAAAACAATGCACGGTTGGATGGTGTTGGTCAAAACTGGTGAGAGACTGTTTGGAATTGGGTCTTAAACATTTCTGAATGAGAGGCATATGTACATGATAACTTATGACAAGTCTGTTTTGGCCCTCTGCTTTTGTCTGAGACCGATGACATAAAGTCATTGATCTTCCTCAACGTCTTCTCTGCAACAGTTGGATTTATGACTGTCTCCTCTCACTATATATAAATCACACGACTGGTTTTTCATGAACACTGATTGGTCTGAGCTACTCAAAGGAAAAGCACAAGACCTCGATCATCAATGCAACACCCGCAACATGCTGGAGAAATGAGAAGCTCAGGCGAGAGTAAAGCAGAAGTTGGCAGTCGTGGCTGCAGGTGATAAAAGTTTAATAGTTTGTTTTGGAGCAGGTTGGAGTGTCTGACGGGTGCGAACCTCTCCCCTCTGACCTCCGGAAAGGAGCAGGAGTGTGAGGCGGCCTCCTGACCCTTACAAATCCAGCAGGGCCGTCCTCTCACGTTCCCTCCACGTGCCGCCCCCCACTGCCTGTTTTACAGCGAGGATTTATGGTGTATGGCCGAATAAACGCAGAGACCCGATCTTAATTAGAGCCCCCAAATTCAATCGCTTTCCAGCCGCTAACACTGGTGGCCAACGCTCCGGCCTCTGCTCCTGTAGGCACTGCAGCAACATTTCAAGAGACAAATTTAATAAGCAACAGTAAACCTCTGCTTTATGTCACTTAAGTATTTTAAGTGTGCTGCTGCAGAAACATAGGTTGTGTATTTTATAGAGCTATTACACAATAATATATACAAGAGCTGGCATGGCCGCTAATGCCGTTTTTCAGACTTCCAGGGTTGTTATAATGTGGCTCTGCTCAGAACAGTTTCTCTCGCAGCAGTGAGTCAGACAGTCTGGGTTTGAGGTAATCGCTCCCCCTCTCTCTCTCTTTGTCTTTGTTCCCTCTCTTTCTCAGACACCAGTCGGGCCAAGAAAAACCATGAGACTGAAGGTGTGGAGTACCGTTTCATCTCCAAACATCTCTTCGAGACGGACATCCATAACAACAAGTAGGCAAACCTGTTAAGGATGCAATCAACACAATTCGCTGAAGAAGTTCCATGAATGACGTAAATGGTTCCACAAATGAGACGCTGGAAGACAAAGAAACACAGAAAGCACAAATGGTTACAGCAGAGAAGATGCAACAAGTCATTTAAAAAAAAATAAAAAATAGATAAAAATTTTTCAGTGTCAGTATCTTGATGGGAATAATTAGATAAGTAATAGCGCCAGTTGCCAAGTATTTCAATGACATATCACATCATCATCCATCAATGTCTAACAAGAGCCTGTGATTTAATCATGTGAAATGTGAGTGTACACCATGATAAAAACAACAGTCCCACTCTGTTTGGACTCTAAACCACTAGAGGCAGAGTGCAGCAGAGAGCAGCAGCAGCAGCCTGAAAGCCCAATGCTTGCTTCCGCAGTTCAAACATGAGCTCCCCGCTGTCGTCTATGTGTCTCTGTAACTGAGTGTGAGCCGGTGATGACAGGGCCGGGCCCTTTGCTGGTAACAGATCTCCAGACAGTGGCCCCAAGGTCTCCAGTCTACTTCCTCCTTTGCTTGGTCACTCTCTTGATTCCAGCCACACCACGGCCCGCCTTGACATTTGTGGCCAACAAATTGAAATGGAAGTTGTAATAGTCATAAGAATGATTGATGCCTTTCTGCCGGTCTCACACGAGCTGGAGGAGAGGCTAAAAGACGCACTGCAGGGTGCATATTCAAAACATTTGTGCACGCAAACACACATGCAGCACATATGACAGGGAAGCATGTGGCGGTGAGTGCATATGGAGTGTCAGAGCATGCAGAGAACAGTGGGGGATGGGGGGGGGGGCTGTATATTTTGGCCATGTTGCGGTGTAGGTCAAGGCATGCAATGTTTTTCAGGGAGTCGGAGGGGTGAGTGACAGAGCTGTGATGTGGGGTGGATGCATGGAACACTCCGCACTGAAATTACAAGGCAGCACAGAAGAGGAGGAGTGAGATGAACTTGTTTGCGTTATGCCTCATTGCACGCAGCAGAAACAATGCTCCCAGCACAGAAATAAGAGGCCACAACAACATGCGCTTAGCTTGAACAATTTTCCCAAGGGAAGCCCTGTTTTGTGTAAAAATGGCAAATATCCACTCTCTCAATATAGCTAACCCTGTGCTGGCGTGCTTGACTATAATCTATATACCTTTCCTTGCGTTGGCAAACAGCACAGAATGCTCCAAAGTGTGAGTTTTTGAACACCAGCTACTGTAAGCTTTTAAATGAATTTCCCATAACTGTATACGAGGTTTGTTTGAGACTCAAACCTCCCTTTTAAGAAGGAATTAAGAAAAAAAAAAAGAAAAAAAGCTGAGTAAAACTTTCTTACATGGGCAATTACCATAAAACTTTCTTTTTACATGGCATCAGTCACACAGAGGCAGTCATTCTGTCTGACCCTCGTCATGAGCAGACTGAGCATACCGCGCCGTTCCATTAGCTTCACATTCTTTCCACGTTGTTACTCTCTTCTCTTCTTCTTTTTTTTTTTTTCTTACTTACTTGTTTCCAGCCTAAAATACTCTGGTGGTGGCTTTGTGTGACAGGGAGAAGATTATTTGGTGGAAAAGTGTTTCTTTGCTTGTACCCAAACCAGTTGCTTGCCGAGCTGAAATCCTTTCGGATTAAAGCAGGATAGGTTTTGGTATTTAGTTTGTGGTCTCACTGGACCAAACAGGTGTTACTGATTGAATCAGTAGCATAGGAGCTTATATACCTGTGTGTGTGTGTGTGTGTGTGTGTGTGTGTGTGTCTGTGTATATATATATATATATAAAAAACTGACTCAGCCAAAGCGTCTGGTTTTTAAGTTTTGCTAAAGAATGTTATCTTCAGATCACTCAGCAGTTCAGAGTAATCTCTCTTTCTCTGTGGATTTGTTGGGTTTTTATATATCGATATAAAAGGTGTGTGCTGAAAACAGTTAGACCAGATTAGCACAAAGAATTGAATATCTCTCCCACGGGAAGCTAGTTGCATTCAATTTATGTCTACTCTGAAAATACATTTTATAAGAAGGGAGAGCTCGGCTGCCTGCTTATCACCCCTTTTTTTTCATCTTAGGTTCATTGAGTATGGTGAGTACAAAGGGAATTACTATGGGACAAGCCTGGACTCGATACGCTCCATCCTCTCCAAGAACAAAGTTTGCCTATTGGATGTCCAGCCTCATGTGAGTGACACAAACCCCTCATCTGCATCCCATTCTTTCCTGCTATCCCTCCCCTGCCTGTGTTTTTTAGTGCTGCGGTACCTCGATCTCCCTCTTCATTGGCTTTCCTAAAGGCCTTTGCTGTTTTCCCAAGTTACTGAAAGCAGGTTTGCGAAGGTGTTATTTTCAAGGACAAATTGCAGCTAATTTCCTGCATTTGAAGACTTCCCTTTTGGCTCGTGTGTCTCGGGTGGTGGTGCTCAGACCCTGCACAAACGGTCAGCTCCAACCCCGGGCCCTGACAAACCTGTGAGCGCGAATCACACGCCTCCACTACGACCCTGTTTCCCAACATGAGCCGTGGATCAGATCAGTGGCAACGTTAAAGCATGTTATTGCTCCGAGGCTCATTTACCGGTGAAAGATAAAAGTCATGGTCAACACTTCCTAAGGATTCTTCTGCCTCCACATCTTTGGGTTTTATTAATTTTTTTAGCAGTAGGCTTGGACCCACTATCTTAAAATTAGGGCTGGGCAACGATTCAAATTTTTAATCTAATTAATCACATGGTTTCCCTGATTAATCGCGATTAATTGCATTTGTACGCAAAATCCAAAAATGAATTCAAAAGTAGTGTATAGCTTTTAGCATTTAGTTTTATTTTAAATGTGCTGCCATATGAATGAAAGGGCCATAACATTTGTTGTGCGAACACACTTTTAACATCAGCATTTTTATGTAGTTTTTATGTAGAAGCCTCGCTCCACTGTCTGTTTTATTGAATGACTTGCTGCTATCAGTTGTGTGTTTTGCCTTTAAGTGATATTTTAGACTGGAACTACTACGCTGAGAAGACAGTTGAACTTGGCAGTGTTTACAGATGACTTTGGTACTGTCGACTCCGCCGTCTGGAAGAACTTTAAAATGAAAATGGCCGAGTAAAAGTTCCGTACCCTTCTCCATGTTTGGTGGATCCGCTGTTTACTTTCTTTTTCCGGTTCCGCAGCAGACAGCAACAGACTTTTACTGTAATAAAATGAAACATAAAACAAAAAATAAAACAGGGGTGGTTTGTGGCATAGTGGGTTGAGCAGGCGCCCCATGTAATCTAATCTAATCTAAAAATGTACAAGAGGCTATAGTCCTCGCTGTAGCTGGCCACGGTTCGAGTCCCACATCGGACGGCCCTGTGCTGCGTGTCGTTCCCCCTCTCTCTGCCCCCTGCTTCCTGTCTCTCTGAACTTTCCTATCCATTAAAGGCACAAAAGCCCTAAAAAAAATTTTTTGTTTTTAATTTACTTGTTTTTTTTTTTTTTAAATAAAAAAATTAAACAGGCGTTAAAGGGATAGTTCGCCTCTTTTGACATGAAGCTGTATGACATCCCATATTAGCAATATCATTTATGAACATTGACTTACCCCCTGCTGCGTCCTGTGAGCCGAGTTCCAGCCTCGTTTTGGCGTTGACGAAGGTAGTCCGGCTAGTTGGCTGGGGCTAGAAAAATAAAGCGTCTTGCTTCTCAAAACAATATGTGTTCAAAAGAGTAAGACATTTGCATCCCAAAATCGTTCTCGGTGAAAAAGTCAGACCTCACATCGCTTGGCACTATTTTTGCCTCCCTTGATATCAATGTGTTCAGCCACCTAGCGATAGCTGCACCTGACTTTTTCATGCACAACGATTTTGTGATGCAAATGTATTACTCTTTTGAACGCATATTGTTTTGAGAAACAAAACGCTTTATTTTTCTAGCCCCAGCCAACTAGCCGGACTACCTTCGTGGACACCAAAACGAGGCTGGAACTCGGCTCACAGGACGCAGCAGGGGGTAAGAAAATGTTCATAAATGATATTGCTAATATGGGATGTCATACAGCTTCATGTCAAGAGGCGAACTATCCCTTTAATGCGCGATTAAATATTTATAAGCGTTAAATAATTAATGCGTTAACGCGATAATAACGAGTTAACTCGCCCAGCCCTACTTAAAAGACACTAGAAACCCTGATTGCTGTGCCAGAACAAGAACATCTCTGACTCCAACCCTCCCTGTTACCTCTGGTGGCTCAGACCATATTTTACGCTTTAGTTTTTGTCACCAGAGAGACGGGACAATAGATGCAGGCAGATATGGACAGAAGTCTATCCCCCACAGTTTCAGAGAAGCACATACACTAGGCACGGGCGATGGTTGATTATTATATTCTATTTAACCAACGCTTCCCACATTCTTTGATTTCCATCCCACTGAAATACATCATGACCCAGATGTGAGCAGTGAGCAACAAATTTATTTCTCGTAGACATATTTTTATTTATGCATTTTTAAAGGATTTGCGTGAATTGGGAATCCAGGGTTTAATTTTTCTGTTTTCCCTTTCATTTGAGCATTCCAAAGCTAAAATACATTTTATTTAAGGTGAGATAAAGTAAAGTGAAGTCAGAGGCTGAACTAACTGTCTAATTAATTAAGCAATTAACCAGAATAATATTTCATTTCAGCTCCAATTTAAAATGTTGACATTTCAGTGGCAAATGGGCAAACTCAGTCTATTGATAAGTCCGGTGGGGACTTAAGGGAAAACTTTCCACATTTTATATGGAGATATTTTTTTCCGAGTTCCTATAACTATCTCTACCATCCAACCATTTGGTACTGCTCTCAAGTCTCTATGATGTATTTAGCGTTCTTTGCCTTCCTAAAAAGTAGAAATTAATCTCCCTTCTCTTCTACCTTCTTATTGGTTCTTCTCTCAGACCTTAAAGCATCTGCGGACAGGCGAGTTCAAACCTTTTGTTGTGTTTGTGAAGCCTCCCACGATCGAGAGATTGAGGGAAACCAGAAAGAACGCCCAAATCATATCGGGCAAAGATGACAAGGGATCCTCCAGGGCATTTACGGTAAGAGACCAAGAATCCCTGTCAGACTTTGATTAACACCATTACACTTCTTGAAGATGGGTCGCGTGTGCTTGAATATAGACTTATCTCAGGAAGTCAGTATGATATACTCCCAACAGGGAGCTGCAGGGGTACATGTACGGTAGTAAAAAGGGATATGAAGGGAATACATGAACATCAAAATGTGTCCAACATACTGTATTTACCTGAATGCATGCAAGAATTGGTTCACCTGAAGGGAGTAGCTGAGATGAAACACTGTGAAAAAGCCCTTACAGATTAACAGCACAACAACAGTCTGTATGTGCGAGGGATGAGGTCATTCTTTACACACCTTCATCCCGGCCCAGCGGGGACACACGTGAAACCTATTAGCCCGTGCGCTGTGAAGTTGATGGGTGCGTGGAGGAGAGAAAGTTTTGTGGGGGGGTTAGGGTGGATGATGGTTTTCACAGCACCATCAGGCCCAGGGCAGTCTTACCCCTTTTGCGTGTCTCACTCACCTCGGACAACATAAGGCTGACATCCCAGTCAGCAGGGCGGGAGGCTGCCAAACACATGAAGACTGATTGACAGCAGCCTGGAACTGGAAAGGAGGCGATGGGGTGCAAAGGAGGGATTGTAGATGCCAGACAAAGTGGAACTCTTGGTAAAAACTGGAGTGTTATTTATAGTTAAAATACACAGTGTCTTACTCTTGAGAACATGTGTAAAGCACACATACTTTCAGAATGTGAAATTCCCCTTTCTGCAGCATCTTAGCCTCTAACTTTCAAACACTTCCGCCTTCCTTCTACTTGTTAAAGATCAAGTTTCTTCCACCACATGACCCCAAACACAGGCAGTGAGACATGTCATTCATACATTTATTCCTAGTAATTACAATTATCAAATTATTTCACCATACATTACTTCATGTGTGCCATTGGGAGTTAGGAAAGCAGCAGCAGTGTGAGTGACAACAAACTGTATTTTGACTGACAGTCCAATGGACTTCCAGAGTGGGATAGATGTCAGCCTATCTCAGCAGTCCCTGCAGATGTTGGTCCAAGTCTCTGGCAGCAACATGATGGAAAAATAACTGCTTGGAACGGCAGCTTGGAGTTGAAAGCAGCTGATAACAGTAGTTGTGAGAGACAAATAAAATGCTACTATTAATTATTAGGTATTCTCTAAGGTAGCCCTCCATAAAACTGTGACAAAGAGACATATTTCAGCTGGCTAACAAAGCGGATCACATCCTGTAAACTGAGCAGAAGTAAGCCACCACATATAAGGTATGATGGGCTTTGAAAGGGAAGCTGTTGTTGGGTGAGTGGTCTCAGACTAACTCGATCCCCAGCCAGCTGCGTTTCTCTACGACAGAGATGCGTCTGCTTAAATGCTACAACCTGAAACACAGTAGTGTCATTGTTTCCACACAGCAGACGGACTTCAGCCCTGTTGTTTGTGACAGTCAGTGAGGAGAAAAGTGCTACAGAAACCAAGCAAAACAGGCCGATGATCATGATGTAACCCATAATCCAAGCTCATCCAAGTTTGTGTTGAATGTGCCACGCTATCAGGAGCTAAAAAAAAAAGGACTTTTTTTTTTTTAATTAGAGGACAGATGTGTTTTATTAGAACAATAAAGCAGATGTCCTGCTGAGGATGTGCTGTGTGATGGTTTTAAAAGATGATACCTGGGGCTGACGCATGCCGCCACTGAAGCGCTGAAAGCTTTTACCGTCCCACGAGGAGAATTTCCCTCACTTGTCAGATTTTACAACAAAAGACACACTGTAAAGTCACAGGATAGACGAGATAGAAAAAAGTTTTTCTGCTTGTTGTGACTCCGCTGACGTAGTGATGGAAAGCAGTTTGAGAAGAGGCAGAATGTCCTTCAAATGTTAGCTAAGGAGGGAAGATGAAACAGCATCTTAAACCATGCAAAGCATGATCCACACGTACAGTAACGCACGCCCTCATGAAATGCTTTTTTTGGGCCTTCGGGCTCCCAGAAAATCATTACAGAGGAATCTGAGATGACAGTTGGGATGCCAGTTTAAACAATATGGTAAATATACATTGTAGCAGTTTGACACACATTAGGTGCACAAATGGATTTCATTATAAACTCAGTGTTCTGCACCGAAACCGCAGTATTCTATTTGTTGATGATAAATGTTTTTAAACCAGTAGCTCACTCACTATCTGGAACCAGTCAGTGAAACTCCTGAAAAGTCATTGAATCAGGGAAACTTTAGAAGTTTTTGTTTCCGAAGGAAAGGAAAACCTTCACGTCTGCCGATTAATGAGAAAATAATTAAGGGCACGTTCTCAACTGAGTCGATAATAAATAAGTAATAAAGTTGGTTAAAATGACAGAGCTAAATTCGCTCCGCGTTGGAAAGGAGTGGGCTGGTATTGGACCGAAACTCCCTGCCTGAAAACTGGTTCTACTCCAGCCCTGCTTGAATTTCAGTTTGAGCTGAGAAACATCAATCGTCAATCAAAGCCTCATATTGTGCAATCAGAATGGCCTTTTATCTGCGCTGGAAGAAAGTACTTAAACAGGCAAAAGACGCTACATCATTTCATGTAGAAATCAGCGATATAATGGCAGCGGTGATGAATAGGTCCCAGGTGTTTTCCCCTTGTGTTTTGCCCTCCCTGCGTGGCTCCAGCTCAAACTGCCTACTTAGGAGAGTGATCAGCTCAAATCAGGAGATGCCGAGCAATATCCACTTCCTCCCGCTCCCCCAGTTTTCCATCTGCCATCTTGGCTTTCTTGGTCTCATCTCTCTTTCATTTCACCCTACATTTTTCTTATTATTTTCAGTTCCTGACTCTCACTCTATCTTTCTGCCTGGCTCTTTCAGCCTCAAGCAGCTTCCTGCTGTGAAATTCTTTTGATTTTTGATTTTTTTTTTTTTTTTTTTTTTTTACCTGGAAAGGCCTCACTAGAGACAGACTCGCTCTTGGACATGAAAACTCATCGCGCATAGTATCCTGGGCTCATTAAGGATCCGTCACAGGGGTTGCCTTCCTGGCACTGGGCGCAGTGGTCATCAGTAACTCGTGAGCCAACAGGGGAAGTCCTGTGGCAGATGACAGAGACGACGGCACTGCGGAGGAACAGATTGCTCCCTGAGACGTGGTCTAATGTCTTCCTTCTGTCATTCTCCGGTAGAAAAACTGATAAAACATCACCTGAGACAATAGAGCATGAGAATGGCATACGTCGGTGTGCGTAAGGTTGATCCATGCCAGACATCTGGGCAGAAACGGCAGACAGGGCTTTTGCTGACTGTCACAGCAAGTGAGTGATTATATTTAGCTCCGCAGCTAATCCATTATGAAGCGGAAAACCACCAGAAACGCTCTGAAGTAACTCCTGGCTCGGAGAAGCGTCTCGAAAAACTGAACCGTTTAGTAGTTTGAACGTTTTAGGAGACGGTGTTTATGTGCGTACACGTTGTATGCGCGCTCAGCTTGATCCTGCGTGTTTGTGTCAGAGAGAGAGCAAAGTGTGTGTGTGTGTGTGTGTGTGTGTGTGTGTGTGTGTTTCAGAGCATGAATGTGCATCTGTGTCCATTTATAATTGTCTGTTTGGCATAGTGGTTCCCTATAAAACCATATCGGCCCAGAAATCTAAAGTTGGCTGTTCTGAGTAAAAACAGAAGGCTAAATCAGTGCAGCCACGTTAGCCCTGCTGCTGCACTGAGGGTAGGATCAGCCAGAGCCCACACATGTGAAACCAGGAAGCCTCAGAGGGACCACCGTAGAGAGATACCTGGGTTCTTTCGGAACGAGCAGCAATATTTGCTCCTGGACTGATAAAAATATGTTCTTTTGCTGTTCCTCACAGTAAGCCTGTTGTTTTATACTTTACACTGGATGCCTTTTGCATGTTGACTTGGAAAACTTTCCATCTGCTTGATGAGCCTCCATGTCAGTGAACAATGGATACGCTTTTCCTGTGAAACATGCTTGATTTGTGCATGAATGTCTTGGCTTTTACCTGACACCAAATGTTACCACAGCGTGTTTGGCAATCGGAGGACACGTCCCCCAAATCTCTGGTTCTCGGTGAAAGGGCTTCTCCTTACAGACGACTCTCCCACATTCTCAAATGATTGCAAACTATTTTGAGTTATATAAAGGGTGCAAAGCTAATCTCGAGGTAAACGATCATACAATGTGCACTCTGGCCTTGTCCAGGGCAGCGATGACTTCTCTGGACTTAGAGGCATCAAGGATGGAGCATCACACATCGTAGATGTACATCGATTGGTCTGCAGAAATGTTTGGAAAGGGGTCTTTTTCTTATTTGAGGTTGTAAAATCAAACATTCCCCATCTTTAGGAATGTTGCTAGTACTTTAATGACACACCTATATTCTACCCCAACAATGGACTCTAACCTTTTGAAGACATTTAGGTAGCAGTTGTGATACTTCATACCACTCTTTGTAGCTAACATGGTGACCTGGTGGGGATGTTTTTTTCTTTTCAAATCTGACCGTTGACTGATAATCTATTGTAGACTTTTATGGACAAGCCACCGCCAGCTGAGGTTCTGAATAGAAGTGGAATTCTTAAATGAACCTTTTCCATCCACTCTGACAAAGTTGCATCACTGTCACGACCGTCTTCTGTGCAGAACCACGAGCGGCAGCACCGGGTAACTGCCGGCTGCTCGGGGCCATTAGTGGTTTCATTCTGGCAAGCGCAAAGCCTCACGTGACTTCTCTGTTTGTCATTAATACACTGTTGCGTTCACTTTTGCACTTGTGTTTTGTTTTAACTTTCATAGCTGTGGTTTTGTGATGTTGTTTCCAGTGTTTTGTGGTGGAGAGCAGTTTTAAGAAACACACTACCAGGACTGAGGTTCCTGTGGCCATTAGTGAGGAAAAACTTGGCTTTTGCTTACCTTTCAGGGCTGCTGTTGGACATTCCCATCAATAAAACTAGCTTTTCTTTGTCTTAAGAAGTAAAAACAACAGGCCAGAAAAGACCCTGTGGTGTTTAAGTTTCTTGGTCACAGTCATGGTTTGGTGTATCTCATCTCCTCTTATTGGCTGTGTTCAGATCTAAAGCTGAGATCAAGTGGTCTGAAGTTCAAAACTCAGTGGACTCACAGGTGGAATTCGGCGTTTCATTAAGGCATCATACGGAGCTGCATCGTTACTTCAGGCAGTTGTGAGTCATGATTTGTGTAGCAGATCCCTAAATCTGAAGGCTTCGTCCAAACTGAGACACAACCCAACAACGTATTACACTGAAGCTCAGACTTTATCAAGCGTTTATTTTTTCATCCTTTTTCATCTCTGGGCTTGAGGTCAAGTCGAATGGTAACCGGTGTTGAAGTCAAAGCCGTGTTGCAAGTTGGATTCAGGGCCTTTGGAGCTTCTTGTTTAGGCCCAAACTACCTGATCCTCGTGTCCAGACTTCTGACTGTGGGAAAAAACTTCCGCAGACCTCATGCCAGACCTATTCCCGTTCTTCTCCAGTAGATTCAGTCACCCGTGCATCTGTTTCACACAGCCTGAGCCGAGCGTCGTCGACAAGCTGTCATTTCCACGTCAACACAAAATGCAGACTGACAAAAATGAATGCTTTTCGCCTCTGTCTTTTTGTAAATTAGGGTCAAGTTTGGTGCTCGGCTTATTTTGAGCTATATTTTGTTTTTGTTTTGTGAATTGGATAACCTTGTGTGTTCAGTGGAGGGAATAATGAAAATTCCTTGAGGTTTAAGTGCATACTCCTTCTGCCAGGGTTCATATGTGGATACCATGTCTCAGGGAGGTTATAACAGGCTTTGCACAGGCCACTTTCTGTTTATTTGCACAATGAAAGCGGTGTTATTTGCGTGTACAGTATATATTTCCCCTGACTGAAACAAACAGCTTTTCATCTCTGCACATATCTGCTGTTTCTCACCTCCTCTTTCTTTGTCTCTCCCCTTTGCTATCTCACACACTTCAGGAGGAGGACTTTCAGGAGATGGCCAGCACTGCCCAGGTGATAGAGAGTCAGTACGGTCATCTGTTTGAGAAGGTCATAGTCAACGATGACCTCTCGTCGGCCTTCAGCGAGTTGCATTTGGCACTAAAGAAGGTGGAAACGGAGACTCACTGGGTTCCAGTCAGCTGGACACACTCCTGAGGTCCCACACTGACTGTAAAAGACGAAAAGGGAAGGGCTTCAACAAAAAATGTGCGAGTTTTTTTTTTGTATTATTATATTTTCTTATATCTCTGCTGTGGCTGGTGCTGGGGTATAAGGGGTGGGGGGCTCAGGAGGCTGGTTTGATCCATGGTTACCCCAGTCCACATGTCGCAGGGTCCTTGGGCAACACACTGAATGGCACATGACCCCCAGTGGTTTTGTGCTTGAGTACATATATGGTAGAGAAAGCACTGCATTGATAAGAACACAAAAAAAACCCTGTGTAGACTAAAAAGTGCTGTTTAAATGAATGTGTGGACAGATATACGTGGCTTGTAGTGTAAAGAGTAAGCGCTTTGAGTTGCCAACAAGACTTTAAAAGCTCTACATGAAATACAGTCTATTTGCCAATAAAACTAGGCTCTGGAAGCTGCTGCTTCACCATATCTGAACTGCACCGAGCTGAAAATAGGTTTATGCTTGGGTTCGGGTTGGATTTGGACCTCAGCTGCGATCTGGATGGCTTATGTGCAGAGCTCTGGACGTTGATCTGGGGCTCAGTCTGGGTCACGCTACCATGGCCACACGTTGGAGACCATCGTGGCACCAGCGATTCTACCGTCGTAATCAACCAGGACTCCATCTTTAGAGTGTTTTAAGACATCAGGCCTGTAGAAACCAAAGGGACCCATGTTTTCCGTCTCGATGGATAACTTGCATCTGTAAAAGAACCCTGCCTTTGAGGGGGAAACGGGGAGAAAAGAACATATATGACTTCTGCCTTACTATAGTCTTGTGTTTAAAAATGCTTCCATGACCATTAATCAAAATGCAACACTGCCAGGTACACTCACAAGAAGGGCAATAAGAGTTATTTTATTTAAAAGAAAATAATATATTTTGAAATGTGCTCCACTAGGTTTTTTGGAAACATTTTTATATCCAAATCTGGACTTTGAGAGCAACCTGATCTCCACTGTAGCCACTTCTGTTCGTGTTTTTTCTTTCCTTTTTTTTTTTTTTTTTCCCCCACCCGAGGCATCTTCTCTTTCATTGAAGTGATTTAATTTAATTGCCCCAACCCGGGGTCCCCCTACAGAGCACATACAGAGTTGTTTTATTTAGGTGTCGTATATTTCATTTGGGAACACTTTGAAAAGCCACCCCTTCGCAGAAGGTGCCCAGCACAACAACTTTGCCATTTACGGTCCCAGAACTGGACTCTCTTGGCTGACTGCAAGAAGAAAGTGTTCGGCAATGTGTTTTATAAGGGGGGAGAGTGGCTTCAGCGAGGCTGCCTGTAGCGGCTCTGTAGCACACCTCCAGGATTTTAACTTAAGTAGTCACTCTTGACTTTACGAGCAGTAGAAATGTATTACCTACTCCTAGAAGTCATCCCGTCCTACTTTCTCCTGCTTTGTGTTTTTATTTTTCATTTTATTTTCAACTTTTAAAGCTTTTATCATGGAAATACATACGTCTTTGGTCCAGCTGGGATGAGATCACTTTTGTGTCTATAGATTATGTTTAACCTTCAAGTCACAACACGATTCGTACAGCTTATGATTTAACTCACCGAACTAGAACAATTAGTTACTTTCTAAGCTTTGTTAAAACCTCATGCAATGCCATGCCATTTTTTCCCCCAGTTTGTATGCTAAGCTAAGCTAATTGTCTCCTAGCTTTAGCTGCACACCTAGCATGCAGAAGTGTTGTTGGCTACAAGGCTAAGTGTCAGCAATGACACAGATGAGCTTATTATGAATAATGTTGAAACTATTCCTGTAACTATGCTTCTTGGCTCAGGTTGGATTTCCCAAATTGTCTTCATGTGTGTTCATGTAACCATTTCCACCTACTGTGATATCTGCAGCCTGGATCTCTGATTTTTAATGTTAATGTTTATGCTTTTCATGAACGATAGCAGCTCAAAGGGACGGACGCTCCTGTCCTCTTTTTAGTTTTTTTTTCCATTTAGATTTCCCACTCAGTTTTGTACTAATTGAACCTTCCTTCTGTCAGCTGTTGTATCGATCAGAATCAGATTTGTACAGTCTACAGAAAATATTTTTTAATTTCCTTTCTGTAAATGATGCATTGTTTACAAGGCGAGTTGTATGAATTTACGCTACATTTTGTATTAAAGAAAATCCAGCTAAACTTTTCAAAGTCGTCCTTGATTTATGTGCTTAACTGAGGAAAAACCATGTGGCGGGGTGGAATGGTGGTAGAAAAGTGTTCCAGGGTGTGAGGGACTCGTGCCCTTGAGTGACATTCAATCTATCCTGCTCAGATTCTGAAAGAATACTGCAGTGAACACGTTCAGTCGTGTAAATGACAGCTGAAGGGAGCAAAAAAAGCAATTTACTGAATCATTTTAACTCACTCGCACACAATTCCGACTGAATTTGAAGCATTTTATCTACAAGGCAGACTCTGTTATTTATTAATTGTGTAATGTTACTTGGTATTCTTGCTCACTGGGCCTTTGCCTCTACAGTCTGAAATGTCACCTGTAATACACAGTGGTGAATGGGAACGTACACCAATTCTTTCAATTCTAAGGTTTTACAAATCAAAACTTTGAAAAATCTGGTCCCTTAGCAGGTCTTAAAATGACTTGAGTGCAATCTCAGACGAGCAAAAATTACATTTATTAACAAAAATTATTGTAAAAACTTTAGTAAACCATTAATGGTTCCATAAGATTGAAAGGGCAAGTAGCAGCCGGGCGCTGCTAATCCAGTGCACTGGTTTAATTGATTAGCAGCACGACCTCTATGAAAGCAGAAGGTTTCGAGTATCTCATTATCTTTGCCCACGTCCAACTCGACTGACCCAGGTTTAGTGGGCATGGCTTTGAAAGTGATATAATAAACTACTTGGATGAGTTACATCTCAGACTCTACAGGTCTGAGTTTGCATGTAAATGTTTATGACATTACAATTGCAAAAGAATAGAAATTGAAAAAAAAAATTGCACGGGAAGCCAAGAGCAACCCTCTTCTTGCAAAAAAAAACCAAAACATGGCAGCATTTATTAGGTTTGCAAAGTTGCACCTGAGTAAACCGCAGGATTACTGGACCAATGGGCTTTGGGTAGAGAAGAACACAGGACCTGGGCACCTTACAGCCACTGAGTCAACCGTGAACTCCGTGTGCCAAAGTGCTGTAGAGTCAAATGTGAGGCAATTTGTCCGACTACTGAGGCTTGACCGAAATTGGGTCATGCAACAGGACAGTAAACCGAAATAACCAGCAAACCTTTAACAGAAAGGAAAAGAAAAGAATCGAGGTGCAACAATGGCCCAGTCCAAACCTCAACTTGATTGAAATGAACCGTGAAAGAGAGCTGCGCACAAGACTCGGTCATCTGAGGAGAATGTTGGCCAGAAATCTTCCACAGCAATCTGACAGACTGATAATGTCTTACAAAGAAATGACGACTTGGTTATTATCGTTAAATGTGCAAGTGTGCTTTGTTTTTTTGGCTCTGCTTCTGCATTTTTGCTCAGTTTTTGTGAAATAAATGACATGGTGTAAACTGTGTTTTTCTCAATTAGGGGTTTTATTTACCACATAGTAAGACCTGGTGGGGACCAAATCGTTTTTTATTATATCCTGTTACATTGAACCACATAACTGACAAAGACTTTCTTTCTCACACGGCTGTGCAAGTGCGGAACATATCGGATTTCATTTTTTTCTCTTAAGCCAAATCTAGTCCGTGTAGAACATATTTTCCAGAGTTTTCCAAGTGTTTTTTTTTTTTTATGACCTACTCTTATGTAGACATTTGTAGATTGGTGCATTGAGCAATAAAAAAAAAAAAAGTCTTACTTTTAAAAAAAATTCTACATATTTAATGGAAATACGTACTCTTTTTCTTAATGAGGAATGATTGTGATCTAGTTTGACCTTTAACAAATGTCTCAGGTTTTAAATTGTCTCTTTTTTTTTTTTTTTTTAAAGTGCGAGTAAGAACTGAACAAAAAGTGGTCGATGGAAACACTTTTGGACATCCAGGTGGAGTGTGTGTTCCTAAAGTGACGCTGAAGAATTGGTGGATGACATTTGTTGGAGAGGGCCAAATTCGAGGGAGTCAAACCTCTAGAGCAGGTCACCCCAATTAAAGCCCACTGTCTTGCTGTGCCAAATTATTAACTCAGATGTCACCGGACCTTTGAAAACTGTGGATGTGATCGGGCAGAGTCCATGGGGGTGGTTAAGGGGACTCTTGAGAAGCGTGGCCTCCAACCAGCATTCAATTTGTGGTTTCGACTGACATCCGCTTGATGATGTTCCAAAGAAATCCCCCACCCGTCCAAATCGGGTCGCTCAGCCCTCAATTTTCCTCTTTTCCACAGTGCTCACTTTGATAGCTGTACAGGGGGGGGGGGTTGCAGCAAAGACGGATAAGGATGCCGTCAGGTGGGGGAAGAGGATGTTGTGGGGAAGGTCAGGAAGAGGTAATGGCTCTCATTCAGGCTGAGGAGAGGAAGCAGTTACTCCACTTCCCTGTCTTTCTCTCAGGATCACAGGGTGTAGGAGTGGGGGGGGGACTTGAAAGCAGCTGCATTTACGTTCAAGAATGTGTCGCTAGCTCTCTGTGTGTGTTGAGCTAAGGCAGGCTGGCTGAGTGAGCGAGGATCTTTCCCTCTAAAAGCCATCAAGCTTCACGATCCTTAACACAAGACCAACAGCGAATACGCTGCTGAGTTGTCCTCAACGGTTCAGTGCTTTAGGGAAAACATGGACACAGACGTTGGACGCTGAAGGGTTTCAAGAGAACGTTTACTTGACCCTCTTTCCTCACCCACCAGAGGTGGACCAGTGCTGTCTACCTTTACACCGAGGGGGTTGTGGGTAAAGATGTCCTCGTTCTAGATTCCAAGGAGCCAGCAAAAGTTTCCATTTTCACAGTTCCATCTCTTTCCTCTGAGTTCTTGTTTCCCTCCATGATCTGACCCACTGCAGTCAAACTGATGTCCTAAATCACCTTCTGTGTCGTCTGCTGTTGATTCTCATGTGTGTTTATTTGAATATATCCTCATTTGAAGGGTCTCAGGCTATGTTTTGATAGCACTCCAACCGCCCAAAAAGGGAGTGATGATTCCTGGACTCCCAAAGCATTTTTATCTGTTACAAACGATGAGCTTCTGACGCGGTGTCATCAACGGCATCGACAGACACGCGGTTTCACTTCTTGGTTCATCAGCACGCCGTCAGCATACACCTTTAATGTAATAAAAGTGTTCCATCAGTCTGGACGCTGCTGTTTATCCGCTTCCAGCTGAGGAGAAAAAAAATGTGTGTGCACAGATTGTGTTGCTCTTGACATGGGTAATGAACAGAGGGCTCAGCCACATATGCCTATGCTGTCGAAAAAATACAATGTACATATGTCAAAGAAGTTAAAAAGTAAATGGCATTGCCCTACACTAAGTAGAAGCAAAGATTGGGATGTCTTCATAAATATTTCCGTAAATCTGTGAAAGTCTTTTTTTTGGCCTTAAATAGAAAGAAAAAAAAACAATTCTCCTTTTTTATTTCTTATTTTATTCGTGTTTCTTTGACATCCCTTGAGGAATGAGCTGCCATGAAAGCAAAGGCCAAGCGATGGCTTCCCCAGCTTTGACATGAACACCAACGCCCACCAAATCAGGACCGATTCCAGGTTTATTTCCCACTCCTTGTGATGACTATAATGGTTTAACAGAACACACAAGAAATGCTGGGGTGTATAGGAAGTAAAGATCTGGGAGATTCATATTGCACCCCCCCCGTTCCACAATAAGGTCTCATGGATCGTTCTCTTTCCTTTTGATGTTTTTTTTAATTTTTTTTCATGTCCATAAATCTATGCATGAACTTTGTTCCATTGTTTAGGAGAAGAGGTTAAGAACCTCGTAAAGGAAGGAGGGGAGGATATGGAAAACTCAGAAAAGCTGCCCCGCTCTCATTGACTTGCCATCGGGGTTCCTTCAACACTGACCTGAGGCATTTTGGGAACCAATAAACTGAAATGTCTTCATCTCACATCTCAATATATGCTGCAATCATTTTGATTTATTGACTTCCAAATGCAGTGACAGGGCCCACATCCTAAATGGGACTCGGTCTGATAAATCCTGCCTGTGTAACATGACTAATTGTTCAGCATGGGTTTCAGAAGAATGTGGACCCCTGCTGAGATCGCCGGTCTTTTTCTTGAAGGAAACTTTCTCCCCCAGTCTCTTGCTGCTCTTTTTCTGTCCTGCTTTTTATCCAGACTTTTATGTGGTTGCTCAGTCCATCACCATTACTTTACTATAGGAGCCAGTGTCTGATGCTCCTCTGTTTTCTTCATCCCCGGGTAAAATGCCCTTGACCATAGGGTGACTATTCTGTTGACTGATGGGGCTTCAAGCCTGGAACCGTCCACCATGTCTCTTAAACCTAATCAGCTTCAGGATTACCTCATGTCTGCAGGCAAACGTCTTCTGGCCATGTTATCATGAGCTTTATTACTCAATTAAAGAACTAAATCAACAGCAGGGATAGGAAGTGAGAAGTGAACAGAGGATGCCACTCATTTTCCTCTGGATTGAAAACGCCTTTAGAGCTCAATATGTGGAAATCATAACATCATGCTCTGTCTAATGGCTGCGGTGGAGTTGATCATGAACAAGGAGGGCAAATGTATACACTGCCTGCTGGGCTGTGGAGGTTAACTAAGCACTATGTGTGCATTCGGAAATGAGACCACGGGGTAAAAGTTCATACCAAGGGTCCTCGCAGCTGAAGAATTCCTCTGACATGTGGAGTGAAAGCAGGGTCCAGGGGCCGATTGTAACGGCATTGGCTATGTTATAGGGGAGTTCTGAGCTGTCCACCTGTATTTTCTTAAACTTTCGCTGTGGCTTTCCCCTGAGCATTATTGGCCTCTGTCGAAGCAGTTTGTAATTACACGGATTCAGAACTGTCATCTTTCAAGTTAAAGTCCTCTGGAGGTCAGGACCTTTCCTGTGTGCGCTACAAATTAGTCTCAACACTGCCATGATTGGGTGAGGGAGACGCACGCACGCACGCACACACACACGCGCACACACACATGCACACACACACACACACACACACACACACACAATCAGCTGCTTTCCAAATGAAATGAAATGAAAAACTAAAATCAAAAAAACTTGAATAATCCCAAAGGTGTATTATAATTACAGAAATCTGTGTTTTCACAGATAAAAAGGTCAGCAGAAAATCTCAAGACACAAAGAAAGACACAATATGTCCAGAATTGCTGCAGCGGGCTGCCAGTGGTGCAGCACCATTTCAGACTTTGAAACATGTGTTTGCTATCATTACGGAAAATGATTCTTTTAATGGTTTGTCTTATCCTAACGTGTTTCCAGCAGCGCCCTCACTTGGAAAAATAAAAAAATAAAAAATAAATCATTCAGCTTTATAAAACTCAATAAATGTAAGTGGCAAAACAGTGTTCCTCAGTCTGCCCACTATACACCAGTCAGATGGAATGTAGCAGAATGTCCAGCTGGGGTGTGAGTGCCTGGCAGCAGTAACCACGCTGACCCTGAGTAATGACGGTAAGTGGATTACAAGAAGCCCTGCAGTGGTCATTATTACTGAGTCTGCTAGAGTTACCTTTATGTGGCAGCAACTCCACCACAGGGACAGAAACCGGACCCCTCGGCGATACCTGAGAAGCTCATTGCTCTGTGTATGGCTTCAGGTGAGCAGAGGGCCCTGAAACTGAAAAAGACCTCTGGGAGATAAAAGATCAATGATGAGCACTAATATATTTGAAAAAGATGTAACTAATTTATGTGCCATTCAAATGCCTCTCAAAAGAGGCGCTGTCATTAAGTTAGGAGATGGCAGTTGCTTTACGCGTGTGTTTTTTGTACACATTGTGTCAATGTACTTTAATGAGTTTTCCAGCTGACAGTGAACAAGCTGGCTGCTTTGGAGAGCTTCTGCAACGATTGTTGTGGCTGACAATGTAGCCACAAACCTGTTTTCCAGTGTTTTACCAGCTTCTTAGCCTTTCTCTCAGCAGTTTGTTCATCGATTTTGTTTCGTCTTCTATGCAGCAGACTTCCATTCTTTTGCATAAAGTTAAAACTACATCAAATCAAAGGCACCTCTACTGTCCCTGACACTAATGTCTGTCTGTTAATGATGGAAAACTTGAGCTTTTTGTTGCGTTTTTCTTCATGTCATATTACAACTTTTGTATAGGTGTAGAACTTTTAAGTCTCGCGCTGTTGCCTTGATTTCTAACTGTATCATGGAGTTTATATGTTGTCTTGACAGTTTTAAGAACATGTGCACAACTAATAAGGGAAAAATGCTGGAGTCCCTCCAGAATTGGCAGACAAAAGTTTGATTTCACACGCTGGAGTTCCACAAGGCCATACATCATCGCATTATGAATCTGCGCATTCGAGAAAGCAGACGTGCACTTAACAAGCCATGTTCATGGATGTAACAAGCGCACTTATGAAACCCCAGAGGTTGAGAGAATGTATATCTTGTCACCAGTGCAAGTTCATGCTGCAGGCAAGGACCTTGTAACAGACATGCAGGCATCATGTTGTTATTGCTATGCATGCTCTGGGAAACAGGTTCACACATCAGGAACTGTTGGCGTCCCTGTATCAACACACTGCAGGGCTGACAGGATTTATGAGAGTCATAGATGTATCTCTAAGCTTATTCCCAGGGCCTAAAGGCAAGTGCTTGGCCCTTGAACCTGCACGCTGCGCACACATTGTTTTGACAGGGTGTCATTCTGCTTTTGGATGGTTTAGGCGTGAGGAAGAGCACAGGGTATCCGCGTACACTCTGACAGCGTGTTTGTGTGTGTTTCTAATCAAGTTCTTGTCCTTCCCGCCCACCATGGAGGAATGTTTGGAACTCACCTGATAAAAAAACAAACATAATCAGGCCTGAAAGTATAAATTTTTTTTTAAAAATGAAGCAAATGAAGGCAAAGTGAGAGGCTCTCAACCATGTAAAAAAAAAAAAAAGAATAACAAGAAGCACTGTGACTCTGTAATGGGTCATGTCCCTTTATGATGTGATGTAATTTCCAATAAAAAGCCATAGGTCCAGCGAGGATGCCAGAATACTATGTGTAGAGCAGACAGGAGACGAGGCTACGAGGTTCTGTCCAGGTCACACCAGGTGGGACGGAGGACGGATCCATAAAAAAAGGTTTGTTCCACGGGACATTTCAAACCGCCAAAGCAGTCATGACTCGCATGAAAGAAACCCTGTGGTAGGGCCATAAGAAGAAAATACCATTGAGCAGCAAAACCTTTGCCAGCTAACAGTCAGCTCTACACAGCAGTGTGATGGCTTTCTTAACTTTGAGGTGCCTGTGAGTGTCACGCCCATGGGATTTTCCCCATGTTTTTAGTTATGTTTTATCATGTTTTAGGTTATGTTTTACCATTTGTTTTTCCCCTCACTTCACATACCAGCTCATTAGTTTCACTCACCTCACCTGTTCATTGTCCCCAGCTGCACTCATTCACAATCACCCAGTTCCCCATTTAGTTTCCAGGCTCCCCTGTCCTTTTGTCAGCTCTTTACCTTGATTTCCTGATTTTCACCCCTCTTGCCACGACGTATTCAAGTTAAGTGTATTTTCATGTATTGTGCCAAGTCTTTTGTTTTTCCTTAGTCATGTTTTTTATCCCACAGTTTGGTCTTGTCATCAGGCTTAGCTGCGCCTTTTGTTTAACTTTGTTTTTTTGAATAAATCCAAGGTTTGCCTTTTTCATCCTCTGAGTCCGCATCCGTGTCCTACCAACCCACCCCGCATTGACAGTGAGGAAGTGCAGCATGAGGTCAAATAAGAAAGGGCTATCTAACCTATGTAAATGTTGCATCTGTAGGTTCGATGGCCTACAGAGAGATCTTGGCTCTTATTAGGAAAAGGAAAAAGACCGAAGGGAGTCCACCAAGCAGGAAATGAAAGATTGTACAGTTTATAATGTCTTTGCAGGTGTTGATGGTGGTCTTGTGGTGCCTTGGGGATGGACAGTTAAAATTTAGACTGTAGGCAACAGGCCCTAATGACTGATGCTAAATAGGGGCTGGTGTACAGCAAGCTAAAGTATGAGAGAATGGAGCACCCTTTTACAGTAACTGAAGCCATCTGAAAAAGGCTAAATACGCACTGTCAAAAGTCTGGCTGCCTGACACTGACAACTCTGCAGAGAGATCTCCCTCAAGCGGGGATCCTGCTTTGAGGCTGAGCCGAACCCGTCTTATGTACCCGCAGCAGGAGTCACAACACGCAGGCTGCAGACGGACTGATTAGTCCTCCGAGCTTTGTGATTAGACTACAGTGTTAGCATTGGAACACCACATACTTTGACTGCCTTTTCCTGCTGTGTTGAAAACCTGCTTAGAAACATATTTGATTTCCAAAGTTCTTCAAACTTCAGGGTAGCTTGTGGTATAACTTTTCTTATGTGCTGACATCTTTTTTTATTTTTTTTTCCAGCACTGAAAAGTGGTTGTTAAAAACAAATACCTGATGTTTAAGCCAAGCCTCTTAGCACAATATACCTTCCTCCTTAAAGGCATGAGAGGAAATGGCTCAACCAAGATGTTACGTTATACTGGGGCTTCAGTGGTGCTAAAAATATAATGCCCTGTATAATAGAAAGAGCTTGTATAAAACATTACTTTTAGGTTTATCTACCAATACTACAGGCATCATCTTAGGTAAAATGGCTCAAATGTGTCACTCAGAGGACCTGTTTCCGCCTATGCGTGATTAATTAAACTGTTTTGGAGTTGAATGCATTTGACCGTTTCCCAGTATATTTAGTTTCCTTGTAAAACACCTTCCTGTGCAGTAACACAGTCAGCTCCAAGAAAGTGAAAAAAGAATACTTTAGATCTATGGTCATCCACAAAGTTACCCCTCAATAGACACAACATGGGTCAAAGGATTGATGTGTTTTGGTCATGTATAATATAAGCCACCCTGGCAGCCAGCTGAGGCGGGTGTTGTTGCATATCTGCACTCCTGCTGTTAGCACACAGTATGGGGTTGAATGAGGCACTTAAGCAACAGGCAGCCTCAGGGTAAAGCATTTATTTGTACTTCCCAAGCCAAAACATAAATTCTCAACTCAAGTGATGCAGTATGGTGTCAATACTTAATTTTGCTCACTTTCTTTTTGTCTCAGACAGGAAGACATGCTTGAAACGGAACATTAATGTCCAAACGTTCCCTTTATGTGTTTGTGTAATCTGGCATAAACCGAGACACTACACATGACATTTACAGTTGCACAGTGCAGCTAATTCATGGCAAGCAGCATCCAGATGGAGTGTAACAGTTCCATTATTTCCCTGACTGTCTTGCTTCCATATTCTCATTTGTGTACAGATAAATTAGGGTTTAAGAAAAGTCTGATTTGAAGTTTCCCTTTATCTACCTTCAGTTTGAATTCTAAGCTAAAACTATCCCCTCCAGGTTCAAGTAACACACTTAACCTACAGCAATTAAAGTAATATTGGTCACATGTCACTACCAACCAGCAGTGAGGCATGGCGATGACAGCTTCATGCTGATTGCAGTCAAGTCCCAGGAGGTCAGTGAGGCAAACCTGTTGACTAATGCAGCAAAATTATACTTACAATGACACAATGTTGGCACTTCTATGCATTGAAGCAAAGAACAAAGGCAACACTGGAGTGGCAGGATGTTTTTTTAGAGGCACGGCCAAAGCTAACTGCACAGAACGTCTGTCAGGAGAGCTGAAGATAGTAATGACAATTTCACTACATGTTAATTCGATTTAAAGAAAGAGTGCAATATGAAAAAAAAGGATGGTTTCTTCTTTGATTAGATGTGACAATGATTAATGGCCTACAGCTTTATAATCTATGTCAAAAGTTAAAGTTATTACTTTAGCTGGATACCTTTGGAATAACAAAGGGATGAAAAAAAAAAACTATAAAGAGAATGACAGAGCTCTACTGTGCTATACTGAGCTTTGGATAAAATGTGATGAACAACAGAGTTGTCTCCAGGCAAAATCCTCTCTAAATGATCTTAGTCTGTGCACAGGAAAGTCTAATTTTCTTTTCATGCCTTTCACAGAGATGTCTCATACTTTCCAAGGCGTAATATTCCTCTCCCTCTTTCTCTCTGATTGGCCTGGCGGCACCAACGCGTGAGCTGCACCAATGTAAAGGTTTCAGGCAGCACCTCTTTAATGATGGGAGGACAGGAAACCAGCTCTCACTCACCCTTCACTTCACTAACATGTTGCCCTCTTTTGTCTGTTGCCGTCCTCTTTCCTCCCTTCCCCACAATTTCCATCTTCCACTCAGCACACATGTTCATCTCAGTCTGTGCTTTTCATCCATGTGTCCCTCTCAGAAACAGGCCCACCACTCACTCACACCACACTCCCTCTCGCCTGATCCAACTTCTGCAGCTACCTCAGCTCTCTATTTACTCTGACAGAGAGGAGGGAAAGACCAAAGGCTTCTCAAGTGTCTTCTTGGAGGGGTTATGAAGCAGAAGTCAAAGCGTGTTGGAGTTCTCCGAGCATTATCGAGTGAGGCGGTGTCAAATATGAGCGCCTCCTCACACCACACTTTCAAAACAATAATTTATCTGTAAGAGATGAGGAGAGGGAGACATATAAGCAAGGGGGTGAGGGGAGAGATGGGAAGATCTGTGTTTTTATTTAGGCAACCTGAATGTCTTGAGAGAGAGAGGAAGCAGCTGCTATCTGCAGGCAAAGAGACGAGGGAGCGAAGGCAAAGAAATCAGTCGGGCAGAACCAGCTTAAGGGAATTCACCTGGTTTTTACCTGTTTTATCTGGTCATAGAGGGTGCAGCATGTCCTCACATGAACCACAAACTTCCCGATACCATTACTGCATTCAAGGTAAACACAAGAAACTTGTGATAAAGAAAAAAATGGATCAGACTCAGTGAATAATTCCCTGTAATCCCTATAGATCAGTGAGCAGTGCTGACCAACATGTCATTGGGGTCATCAGGTGGGAACCTCCTTTCATCAGTGTTTCGTCGAGCTGGGCCATTACCATTATGTAGTCTGATCTCCCCGTACCTTTCTGCAGTTATCTCTGGCTCTGCAGCTGCATATTCTTGCTCTGTGGTTACAGGTCGGATCCAACCTGAGTGTTGACGTGAGGTGTGTTGTTGTTGTCTCTCCCTTTTGCAGTTCCCACAACCGAAGCCAATCGACACAGATGGCGGTCCTCCCTGCATTTTGTTCTGCTCTATGGTGATTTTCACTCCAGTCTCGCCGAGTTTCTGTTGATGATCTTTGTTTTTTTTTTTAAATTTTTCTTTTGTGTGATTTTCAATTTCTAAACTTTGAATATGCTAAAATTTTGTTAGATTATTGTTCTTGAATTATGCGATGCTCTCATGGAATGTTTGTTTGAGTTATTTTCAGTAAAACCTGCTTGAATTACTTAACATTGACAATACCGACCTGGTCAGCATTATTACAGCAAAGCACAAGAATAATATGTTGGTTCCAAGATAAATCTAATGGTTTTCCTTGGTTGGAGCACTTTAAATAGCTTTGTTTAAAATGTGAGACACCAGCCTAGCTCAAAATCTAACATACTTGTCGATGTTTAGTCATAATAACTAGTCTGTATTTATCAGTGGGCATCAGAATGCCTAATCAAGCAGTATATTATTTCCAGTTATGTACACTAATTCTTGATTCCCCAACTGGTGTAATTGATCATCTTTTCATACGCTTTCATCAGCATTAAATGTAATGAAAATACACAGGTAGAAGTCAATGCTGAACAAAGAAAAGAAAGCTGACAGCATAAGACCAAAAAAGACTCTGATTTAGTGGAAATTCCCCTGATTTTATGGATTTTTCTCTTTTTTCTTTGCACCTTTGGCAGATGTAAGACAGGTATAGGACTTTCAGTATATCCTTAGGTGTTGGTAAAGATTCAACACTCATCTAAGAACTCTGCTGCAAAGTGTTTGCCTGAAGGAAAGGCACTTTAACCAGCATTTGGAATTAAGTTGTTCATATTTGGCCAGTTGGTGGAAACGTCTGTCCCAAAGAAAGCTTACCATTGGCCAATAGGGGGATCAGTTGCATTGCCATGGATATGTTAGCACATTGCAAACTTACTGAGCTCACCAGTCTGCTGCACTTTATGCAAAACATGTGGTATCTCCTGTATAATGTAAGCCACGAGGAAGGGAAGAAAGTAAATGCAATTTTCATCAAGTTTTGACATTACTTTCTATATTTATCAAAGTGAAATGCAAACAGTACAGTATATATGATCTGTTCAGTTCAACAGACAAACTTGTTTTAAATATGCTCATAACGTGTTGTTAATGTGGTTTCATATTTGTTGCTCTATTTTTACATTAAATGACAACCTGCAGAATCAAATAAAAGATTATGCACATCAGCCAGCCAGATGGGTGGATCATTTTCCAGTTGAGGATGATATGATCTTCTCAAAGATATGTTTTGTGGTTCCATGTACCCATTCAGATTTCCAGGAAAATTTTTTAAAGTTCTTGTAAAGTGCCTCGCAGATTCTGCAAAAGGAACCAAGTGTTGCCAGGCAGAATTGAAAAAACAAAAAACAAAAAACAATATGCGATTGAGCTCATGGAGCTGTAGCCGTTGTCATTGGTTTTCTTATAAAACTTTATGGCCATAAATCTTGCATTACTTCTATATTTGGCAGGAGTGTGTTCCCTCCACAGAAAGCACTGGCACTCAGAGATTGCCACGAGAAATACACGGAGTATTTGAAAACCACAATTGCAGGTTAATGTCCACAAGAAGCTCTGGCAGTGGTATTATCAGACGTGTCAGGTTTTGTTTGCATAGCCTCTTTTAGAACAGGTTTTAAATAATTGTTATTTTGTGTCGTTTTTTTTTTGTAACCACGAGGGTATTTTACGTTTTCTCTTATGACATCCCTTTAATTTATCAATACCCATCCATTTTTGCATTTCAGGCCTGCAACACATTCCAAAGTCAGGAGGGCAGTCAGACGGGCAATTTAGGGCTAGTCACTAGAAAACAATCAACAGGTGATTGTAATCATGATTTGGTACAAAAGTACAAACTGAAAAAATTCTGACTGAATATAAAAACATCATATTCTAGAATGTGCTGCATCAAGTTACAACAGCTTGGATCATATTCTGTATATTTTGTTTTTCCTGTGAGCTTTTTTTCTTTCAAGCGAATTATTGATTCTTGAGACTTTTTTTCAGCTGTGGTCTCGAAGCTGTGATAATTTAGTGATTTCTCCTCATACTTAGTGATAGGCATTTTCATAAACCAACTAATGCCCAGCAGAAGGCCCCAAGACAAAAAAAGAGGTGGAGGAAGTTAAAAATATCTCTTTCCTCAATCATCATGGGGAATGTGAGATTGTTAGTGAATACAGAAGACAACAGGAACATCAAGAATGTAGTATACTTTGTTGTGCATGTAACAGGCTCCAACGCCTCTCTACTCAACTTTTATACTTTATAGGCAGACAGAGACATCCAAATGAGTGGCAAAAGCAAAGATGGAGGTATTGCAGCGCTTATTAAAAATACAAGGTGTAAACCTTAACATGTCACTCTAAAGGAGAGGATCTGTGTCTGATGCCAAAAAATAAAGGCAGGTTTTAAAATGGGTTCTGAAAGTGTTGTATGTTGGTCAAGACCTAATGTGATGGAGTAGGTTGTTCCAAAACAAACAGGGTCAGCTGTCATTGGGCGAGAGGCCTCATCCACCCTAGACGGGTCACCAGGGATGACCTGTTTGATCATTTTCAAAAAGAAGACATCCATCCATTTTCTATACCCGCTGAATCTGTCTGTCGGGTCGCGGGGGAGCTGGAGCCTATCCCAGCGGTCATCGGGTGAGAGGCAGGGTACACCCTGGACAGGCCGCCAGTCCATCACAGGGCCACACAGAGACAAATGAGACAAACAACCACACACACGCTCACACTCACTCCTAAGGACAATTTTAGAGACACCAATTAACCTAACAGCATGTTTTTGGACGGTGGGAGGAAGCCGGAGTACCCGGAGAGAACCCATGCAAACTCCAAACAGAAAAGGCCCCAGCCGGGAGTTGAACCTGGAAAAAAAGAAGACATTTTAAAATGAATTCTAACATCAACTGGGAGCCAGTGCAACGAAGGAAAAACATGCGAAATGTGGTCATGATTGCATATGCATGTCAGAAGTCATGCTGACATGCATATGCAAGTCATGCTGTTATAGAGAGAAAGCAGGGACTGGTTGATACCTGCATTAAAACTAATGCAAATAATCAGCGTGACTGAAATATGAAGAGGAGTCACCTTGTCAAGTCAGTGAAGGAAGGAAAAAGCTTGACCTTTGACCTTAACCTTGACCTAAAGTGCCTTAAGTCAGAAGAAACAGGTTTTTACAGCACCATTCATGCAGGTTTTTAATCAAAAATCACTCCAAGATGTTTTTGCAAAAACTTTTTTAAAACATTCCAAAGGGCCGAGATCCCCACTGAGGCAGGAGTGAAGGTCAGAAGGTCCGAAAAGTAGCACAGAAAGTGAAGTGCCATTCTGGATTTAATGTCATCAAGACAGTCCGGCAAAGCTTTTAGAGGAATCGTGGCTTTCTGAGGGGCAAATAAATATGTGAGCCACTTCCATAGCAATGAAATGAAATCCCAACCTTTAGAGAATCGAACCTAACAGGAGTATATTAATGGCTAAAAAGTACAGGTCCAATAATGGACCCTTGGGAGAACCCCACATGTGAAGGGAGGTGATGATGATGTGAAACCCCACAGTCTGACAGAAAATCTTCTTTCTGTTAAATAAGATTTAAACCTTTTAAGAGCAGATTCTTTCTTGCCCACACAATGCTCCAGCCAAGAGACTGGGATACCATGATCCACCATGTCAAATGCAGAACTAAGCTCTAAAAGTCTTTAGATTGTATCTTTAAAGTTCCCTGAGATGACATTTGTTGTGATTTAGCGACATATAAATAAAACTGAACTGAAACTGAATTGGATTTAATTAAAAGCACAAAAATAGCAGAATCCTCTGAGTTTGGCATGAATAAAAGATCATTGAAAACTATTCAGAAGGACCCTGAGCTATGATGTGCTTAAAAACCAGGCTGAAATATTTCAGAGATGCAACTTGTGTCCAAGAAGGTTTGAGGCTGATGCGAAATAACTTTCTCCAGCTACTTTGAGAGAATTTAGGAGTGATTCATGTTCAGTTTGGCAAGCGGTAGCCTCTCGTACTGATGTCTTTTTAAACAATCAGTAAGAAGGGCGATTACACCAGAACGTCTCACTTTTGTTTGTGAAATTAAAAAACAAGGTCAGCTATAAAGCAATGACCCAGGACAAGGCTTCTCCATATAGGCTACATATGTTCCATTAATGGAACTGGAGGAAAGTCATGCATTAGGTTTTCAAGGACTTTGTCTATCAAAGTTGCTCATACTAAATCTCATTTACCCCATTTTCCTTGCCAAAACACTGTGGATTATGGGGAAGGATAAGTAGGCTTCTGGAGCTTTTTACAACTGGGGAATGTGGTCACAGCCTCTTGTTAGAGTCCCTGCAACTGCTCTCTATTTTTGAAACTCACATGGATTTGTGAGACACATCTCGCAGGTGCTCATTACAATGACCAGTGTCACCTCTTTCTTTTCCTGCCTTTACCACACAGCCATGAGCTCCGCTGAACTGGAGTTGATACGGAGCCTGAAAAAACATCTGAGCTCTTTGGAGGATATGATCTAAAGTCCAAAAAAAGAAAGAAAATTGAGTAGAAATGCTTTCCAGCTCAATCCAAACCAGGACTAGAACCAGTAGTCTACACACCTCCTCATCATCACTCTAGCTACTCACGCAAAGTCTTTAGTGTATATTTAATTTGAGTGTTAATGGAGTGTGGGACACGGTGTGAACAGATGCAATCATGATGTTCATATGTGAAGAAGCCAGGCTGCAGTCACTTTTTGTGGGTATCATCAGTATGTTTTCTAGCACTTCAATCAGTCACTGAAATCATGCAGTAAAGAAATAGCGTGGAGAGCACTAGTGTTTATTATACCGTATTAAGTTTTAGTCACACAACATTTAAAAGAAAGCAGGTGCTTCTGAGCGCATTGCATATTTGTTTTACTTAGTAAAAGACCAAGTCTGGGGAGATTGTTTCATTTAATCCCCTTTACAAACAGCAATTAGGCTGCCTAATGAGACCTGGGCTAGATATATTAGGGCGCTCGTTCATCCTGCTTTTTCTTCCCTGTTTCCTCTCACTCTTCCATCCCTCTTTACTTCTTATTTTCTTTGAAAGTCAATGTCCATGTGCTTCACCTCAGACACACCAGTTCATTCACTGGTGTGTTATAGTTCCATTGCCTCAAGCCATCCCCTTACTTCCAGCACCCTATTGCACATTCTGAATGCTTCCTGATTTAGACTGCTTTCCTCTTGTTCCAAATAAAATATTTGGTGAGGGAGAACTCCTCATAAATTTACTTCTGTAACAACAACAACAACACGGAGAATGAGGCTTGATACTGGAGAAGTGCTACTACTTCTTCTTCCCCTGAGGGGGACCCCTGGTGATTGATATACATGCAGGCTCAATCCAATTTATACCCTAACAGTTTAGAATATGAAGTAGTTCCACCTGCTTTGCCTTTGTGCAAAGCAATCTGAAAGAGAGAGGTTTTCACACTAATGGTGCTCCTAGCAGTGTGCCAACCAAGTCAAGGGAAGTCAGCGTTTCCATTGCACATTAAATACTGCCTTCAGCTTTAGAATATTATGGGTCGGGAACCTGATTGAACACAAAAAACTGCCACATTGTGAAAGCCTGAAGATGTCTCTGTTTCTATCCCACATCACTTCTGAGAGCGAGCCTGCCTTAGAATGCTTATTATATGCTATGCTGGCATATACAGTGGATGCTCTCAGCCATCTTATATTGAGAGTTGTGAAAACTCTTGGCTACTTAAACGTGTGACAATGAGAACAAAGACATTTTTCATTTGCATCCGCAAATGGAGAATTTAATTAAACTTTTCATTTTCATGTCAAGGATAAACACACTCACATTGATTGGTGAATAATTAACTTTAAACTGAGTGAACTTGTGTGTCTAAAATGAGAGTATATGCACAAATAGAATGTTTTCACTACCCAATGTTTGCCTGTAGGACAGTGCCAAACCAGTAGTGAGAGAGGAAACAGGCTCTCGAATATGTGGTCAGCTGAACACTAAAAGGACGGCATACAAGGGTTTTTATTATTGTGAAAACATTTGACTAGACATTTTAAGAGCCTCTGACCATACAAGTCACAACACTGATGAGCCGATGATACACTTCAGGTAGACTGCAAATACAGAAAGTATATCCCTAAATATTCTTCATATCCCGGGAGTGTTTATATGTGTTTTTAATATTTATTTTCTAATCATCACACATTTATTTTGAATTCGTCCTCTAATTTACTGACATTTAGAGAGAAACCATGAGGGGGAAAAAAAGGATATGCAATTTTGGGTCCAACTTGTTCTCGTTTTGTTTGGCTGTATCATAGCAACAAAAAAAAAAAGGGGGGGGGCGCTTGAAATGGAACTTGGTGGTGTGGTTTCCATGGACACCTTCGAAAGAAATCCACCGGTAGGTTTTTGTAAGGTAAGCTGAAAAACACGGGAAGGCTCACTTAAATTCAATTTTTGGGTTTAAATGGTCAAAAACAAACCTTAAGCCATCTTACTGAGTTATGACTAAGCGTGGTTGTATTTATGTGAACGTTAGCTTTGAATTTGACCTGTTTCGCCTCACCTTTAAAGCCGAGCTTTAACAGAAGCTAGCATATTCAACCGTTACTTTTCCTTTCCATGTGTCTCTCGCAAGCGGGGGTTCTACTTGTAGGCCGTAAGGTGAACCCCGTTTTCGTTTAGGCTCGCTCCGTGCTCTCCGAACTACATGCCCGTTCGCTGATAAAAATGACAAAGTTATTTTGCACATAAAAAAAAAGTTTCGCGTCACAGAATCCTGTACTTTTTTTAAACCGAGACGTTTTCTGAAGAAATATTTTCCGCAGGGCTGAATGACGATTTTGACGTCACAAGACACCACGTGACCGCGCTGGACCAATCACGTTGCCGATTTACGACAAAAAAACTGGAAAAATGACAACCTGCCAGGTGCTGTCAAAACTAACCTACAGAAAGGAATCTCGCAAAATATCATTTTAAAGTGAACATAAAATAATAATTATCAACGATAATGCTCATTCATGTATTTCTGAATTGAGCCAAATAAATTCGAAATAGTGCTTTATTTACAGCACGAAGCACAATTATGCAAGTGAATTTTCATGTTGTCATTTTGATCAATTAATGTCATTTTGATTCCAAAACAGTGCTTTATTTGTAGTACAAACAACTATTGTGCAAGTGGATGATAAGGTTACCTTTTCATGTTGTCATTTTTTATTAATGAATGGAAATAATTCTAATTATCAATGATAAGGACCATTCAGGTATTCATTTACTGATGTATTCACTAATAACTATACAACACATAACAAAATCAAAACAAGTAGGGCATACACATCAACCGGCATTTACATCAACCGGCATAAACTTATATACATATATACATAACCATAATAAAAGCAATGATACAAATGGAATAGAATAGAGGTAAAAAAAAACACGCGCGCACACACACTATTCCCCCCTGTCAGTGTCAGGGCAGCTGTCATCTTCTTTATCCTCTATTTCCTTTGTGGTGTTTGAACAGCTGGAACACCTGCACAAGTCTGTACAACAGAGTCCTGCAGAGAAACAGGAGCATCTCTTTGTCTCACAGGCACTCCCTCTGCAACCACAGTGTATGACATGTAAAACAGGGGCTGGATTTCTTGTCATCCATGTCACTTCAAGATTTCCATCTTCCAGATGCCAACCATGTCCAGTGGGAGATGGAGCGCCAATCTTTTTCTTTACACATGACCTTATTATTTTAGCCTGATAATTTGCCCTTTTGCAGTGCTGGTGGAGGGCATCACTTGTTGGGGGGATAGATAATTCTGGCAAGGCTGATGATGCCATACAGAAAGCTTTGTACCTAGCCTCATTGATGTTTTCTGCGGTTGGCTGATCGTACAAATGGCATACATATTTGCAAAGTAATGCAAATGTAGATTGGTCCAAGTTAAATTCAGTCCCCAGATTTCTGAAAGCCTTCAGGTAGACATCTTTCTCGCATGCCACAGCAAATGTCTTCTTTTTGCCTTGTGGAGTCACACCCAGTGAATGTATGGATCCCAATCAAGGCTGAACACACACTGGCTCCGAGAGCTGATGACACCTTGGTAATGTCCATTATGCGTGTTCTGTTGCCCGTCCCTGTGAAAAAGTACAAGCTGCATGGCAAATCTTTCTGCAGACTCACAGCAATGACTGCTACATCAGTGTCAGGGCTCTTAATAATGACAGTCTTATGTTCCTGTGCAGCATGTTGTGCATGCAAAAACAACAGTGTCACATTCTTCGTGGTCACACTGCAGGTCTTCCACAGCATGAACAGACTGCACACCTTCCAGTACAGTCACACAGTGACATTGGTGTTGATGTGCTATGTACAAGCTGAGGTTTCTTCCCACTGCTGTAAGATCAGCATGTGGCCACGCATTGTATAAGAACTCAGCAAGTGCTTCTTTATTTGTTCCTTCTGATTCCTTCCATTCCACCTTGTGCAGGTGAAATTTCCTCATGAAATTTCCTCATGCTTAACAGAAGATATGTGCATGTAACAAATCTTTCGGTCGAAATTTCGTCTTCTTCGGTACTGCTGGATGATCGCGCTGCCATTGCGGTGCTGTTTGTTTACAAGCTCAGCTGACATACCAGCTATCCGATTCGGCAATTCTGATGACGTCTCAACCGTGGCACCTCTCGCGAGCCAAACTGTTATTACGCCTGCCGAAAATGTACATACGCCTTGCCAGGCACTACTTATTCCTTTAAACGTTGCGAACTAAAAAAGTACTGTGTTCTGAGCGGCGAAACTTTTTTTTAAACCTCAACATAACTCAATCTTTTTATGAGCTGAAGCGTGTTTGGTACGGAGAGCGTGGAACAAGCCTGGTGTTCTGAAGGAGTTTTCGAGGTTCACCTTATGGCCTATTGTGTACTGATGGACAATGCTACTGGCGTTTCACAAAAGTACTCATTCCGAATCCCCAAAGAAGTGCATTAAGATTGGTTTCAGAAGGCACATTCTGCTTTCTGCTCTCAGGGCACAGGCAAAAAGTTTCACACAGACTGTTTGCAACAAGTCCTAAAGCCAGTCTCTGTGATGATAAGTGGCTGTTTTAGGTTATTTAGATTATTAGGCCTAGATATTTAGAAGACAGCATCGGTACAGAAGAGTACTTTGAGATTTGATGACAAAGACCCCAAAATGAGACAAAACCAATGAACAAACAGACAACAAAAATAGAAAAAAACACCTCATTGCGTTTATTCTCCATGCCATAAAGTCTTTTCCGTGTTGTGAGGAGAAATGGCAACATTACAAAGTGATACAGTCAAAGCTTTACAGTCCCAACTTTCTTTTGAATGTGGTGCACGCCTAAAATACAGAAACTGATGTGTATTAACAGATTAAATTAAGTTTACGAAACAAAACCTGACTTATCTTGATTTCGTATTGTAGAATGTAAGAGAATACGTGAAAGTATAATCCTACGGTTGCATGTTTCGTTTGACCAACAGTCAACACAGAAAGCTGTAAAACGACGTGACGCCTAAATTTACCGTCCAACTACATTTTAACAGTTAAAAAAAGGTTCAAATTTTATTAAAACGTACCATATGTCTTCAGTGCCTCTCCCCTCCATGTAACCACATTCTTCTTATAACAATCTTTAAGCATTACTTGTGTTTTTTTTAAACTAAGTGTCAAAAGTCAAAAGTGTCAAAATATCATGTGGTAAAACTACTGGAAACTACTGGAAACTACTTTAAAATGATTCAGAATCTACTCAAATATATTTCCTCCCCTGTTGGCATCATTTTGCAATGCTTTTGTAGTCCCACAAGAAATCACAGTCACACTCAAAGATAGGAAGATGCTCCATCCACCAGTTTGCAAGGAGTCTGAGCTCAGAGTCTGAGCCAGCAACAGGTTGCCCTTCCTGACAAGTTCCTGGTGTTAAAAAACACGATTATCAGTAGAAGGAGCAGTTTAATGTTTTCTGGTGTTGTTTGAATGCTCCTTGTTCCTCAAAAAAAGCCACAAAAACCCAGTTCACTTAAACTGTACATTAACTACCTGTAAGAAGGTGTTTGTTTTGCTGAAAAACAAAAGAAAGTATCATTATGCATAAAAAAATCTAAAGAAATGCCAATAACTTGTTTATACACACTTGATGTTACTTAGAAATTGTATAAAAATGTCCAGCATGCTTTTGAAAATAAATAATTCTGAAGGTAATTCTCGGTCACACTACATGCTATTTTTACAGGTCATGGCCGATTCATGTGTACTTGAAAAAACACTGAAATAGCTTAATGTACACATGGCATTGTTAATGTATGAACAAGTGTGATATAAATTCAGATCTGAAAGTTCTGAGAAGCTGCAACTTGCCGATGTTATCATGAAATATTTAATGTTGAATTGAAGCGTCTCAGTGTTTCACATGCTGTTTCACATGCTGTTTAATGCTGTTTTTTAGTTTTAGAACATCCCGCGCTGTGTTATGGGGGTGTCACTGACCAGGGCAGCCCAGTGGACCACCGCCACCTCTGGTTCTGGCAAACTGGAGTCTACGCCAATGAATGAGTTCTTGTTGAAGAAAATCCTGTGCTTTGTGGAGCAGTTCACTTCCCAACACCCACAGGAGGCAGAGCATGTGTTTGAGGAGCCACTCCAATGGAGCACTACTTTGGTGGCTTCTGATTTCCAAACAGGCTACGACGTCAGGTTGGTTTAATCCTGCGGCATACAGCTGGCAGACCAGCACTGTCACTGCTATGTGTCTGTACGAGATATTATGCTGTCACGAAAGTTTCCAAATGTGTTTTACTTTGGCTCTCTTCAAAGCAGAAAGCTATAATTAATTTGTTTTCCACTTTTAGTAAGATTGAGAACATTTTTGGTCTACCTTCAGTGTGTGGTTGGCCGTGTATCCCATAGCTGGGATGCAGAGAAGTACAAAAAACAAAAATTACAGGCTCCAGTATGCTTTCATTGTTTTGGAATTTGTGATCTAATATGAAACAAATAACTGTTGATATGTTTTTATTTCCCCTCAGTGACTGGGCTGTACAGTCCTGTGAAAAAGACAGTGAAGGGCAGCCCCTGTTGCAGCTCTCCCCTCCTAATGTTTATGTGCGCAGCTTCGGCCAGCTGTCTAAACTAGTTCATATGGCCGATGAGAGGAAGCTGGAAGAGGTTCGAACATGTCTAGAAGGTAACCATGTTGAGATTTGGATTGTTTTGCGTCCCTAAGCAGTCCAACCACCATAACCCACTGCCTTAATTTGTTTGTCCTCCTTGCTACGCTCTACAAACATCCAGTTATGCTGCCACTGGCGATTCTGTACAAATAGATATTTACTGTAGAGGCATTGCCAAAAACAGTTGTGGTAATATACACAATATTTGCCTGAGACATGACTATGTAAAGAATGTGGTAAAAATTTGTTTCCATTTTCTGGAGATGGAATGTTAGTTTGAGTTGTTTAAAAGTAGTGCATGTGTGAAAAAAGTACACACAGTACAGGTGACACCAGCTGTATTGGTAGTTCAAACTAAATCAGTACAGCTAGTCTCTTCTGTTGTTCAGAAAATAGAGACCCCATTGCTGAGATTCTTGGTTCAAGCTTTGCCACTAAGTTGGACAGAGACGAGGTCTGTCTCGATGTTCTAAGCCTTAAAGATGAAGTGAAAGAAGAAGGCTCAGCCGCGGACTCCTCGGACGTCAAAGTCAAGCTGTTTGCAGTGCTCCAAAACATGGACAAACAGATCCTCAGCCAGATTCTTGGAGAAATATCAGAGTGAGTGCCTCACTCATATCTCACAAATGTCTTCACACTCAGAGTGCCTATAAATCCTGCTTTCTTCTTTGGACACATCCAAACAGACCTGCTCCAACATGTGGTTGATGTGGTTGTGTCTGATTTAGATAGACAATAAATTTGTTTTTTTCTTTTCCATCTTTGCAATAGACAGGTCAGGCTTGATGCCACCGCAGTGAAGAATGAAGTGGAGTTGTTGAAACAGTTCTGCAGTGGAGGGGAAAAGAAAGTGTTGAAGTCACTTCGATACACATCAGGTTTGAATTATCTTCACATCACATCTCATTGGGTTGCAAGGCAAGCAGTTGCTGTTAACAGTAACACTGGATCTAATGCCGGAATAGTCCAGAGCATAAAAACTCTTTGCCGCCTAAATCGTCATGGAAGTCATTATATCTGTCAGATTCCAGTTTACCAAATCATTAGTCTGCACGTGCTTTTTGCCTCTCTGTGGTGTATTTATCATGTCCAGACAAAGCACGCAGTGGCATGCACAAGCCTTGTGATGAATGCAGCCTATGTCCTCCTTTTCTCCAGGTGAATTGATACCTTCTATGAAAATACTCCCCAAACCCACTTTATAATATGCTGGTGTCACGGTGTGGCTCAGTTTCCTGGTGTATGATTTATATTAGACGTGAAAGCATGGTTCCAACCCTGGACTGGTGTCTCTTTGGAGTTCTATTTCATCCTCTGTTGCTCACCAGACACTTGATGAATCCTAATTTTCCTTTGACTTCATATTCTTCTGAACGTCATGTTAGAAAGTTTGATGCTGGATTGCTTTTCCCTTTTTTTTTTTTTTTTTAAGATTTTGAATTTCCAAATGGCTGTCGCGCGCCTCCATGGAGACAGGTGCTCGGTGAGATTTGTTACCTTGTGATCGAGCCATGTGACACTGAGACCCTCTATATCACCTCCAGCACAGCTGGGGTTTTTCTTAATGAGGTGAGACTGGCAACAAAAAACACTGGACTACTTAGTTGCCATGTAATTTGAATTATGCTATTTGTATATGATATTTTCTTCTTACAAAATTACAGATCTTTTTTGATAGATACGTTCCGATTAATCAGTTTCTGAGTTGCAGTGATGGGATGATTTTGAAGCTGTTTGGTTTAAGATAATTTTGTTCTTTCCTTCTTTAAGCTCGATATTTTTTGTAAGTATTTATTTACTTTTTCTTTTCTGAGAGCGAGAGAGAGAGACAGCAGAAAAACCCTTTTACCTGAAAATGAACCAAAACAATAAAGAACATTCACATAGTACACAAGAATGCAGACAAGATACAGATGAGGCGCGTTCAAACTGACTCAGAGAGTAATCGGTTTTGACATTTTTAAGTCCTTTCTGTGCGTTGCTCCAGATGGATGAGGCAGCATGTTTAAACAAAGAGAAGTACGTTACAAGATAACCATGACCCATAAAAAGGCCTCAGAGCACAGCACTGAGCCACATCAAAGTCCACGGTAGGTGCGTTCTTTGAGCGTATGCCACCATAATCCAGCTGGGTGAAAACGTAGAATGCATGGATTTCATGAGACACCAATCAGTTTGAAATGTTTTTTTAGAAAATATCAACAAATGTAGAATCTGATGCCAGCAGCACAAGTGAAAAAGTTATCAGAGATGCAAAGAAAGACAAATAGCGTAGTGGGTTTTAGCAGGCATCCCATTTACAGAGGCAACAGTCCTCGCTGCAGCTGGCCCCGGTTCACGTCCCGCATCAGATGGCCCTTTGCTGCATGTCATTCCCCCTCTCTCTGCCCCCTGCTTCCTGTCTCTCTTCAACTATCCTGTCCATTTAAGGCATAAAAGCCCCCAAAACATAAAAAGAATAGTGACTGGGTAGTTGTAGTTTTAAGATTGCTTCCCTTCATGACTGGAGTTCAAATCCTAACCTCCCCCTGCATGAAAGAGGGATATGAGTGTAAGTCGCTTTGGATAAGCATTTACCAAATGCATAAACATAAATAACACAGAAGAAGATTTATCAATCAGCAGATTAATTGGGGGACAGGTGAGGATGTCAGAATTGGTCATAAAAGGAACTTTTACCAAAGGATTAGTTTGTCCAACTTTCAACATTTACCGAGAATAAAATTGTGAAACATTCAGGAAGTCTAGAGAAAATCTCTAGTTTGTAAAGTTCAGTGCTGGAAAGCACTATTGACTGTGGCCTCCTCAAGATTGCACTGCATGAGGAACTGTCATGCTGCGATCATCAATAGTTATAGTTATATAACCAATATGAGCACATGTAGCAGAAAACTGTCTCCACTCAACAGAGTCTGTCGCTGGATCTATAAACGTAACCTGAACCTGTATAAGACAATGATGAAGCTATATAACAACTGTAGAGCTGAGTTTGTTGGGCACCAGGTGTACCCAAATGGACAACAAAAACGTGACCACTGTGTAGTGGTCCATGTTTCAGCTTGATTTGGGTAAAAACAGACACGTTTTGCGTGCCAAAGATGAGAAAGACCATCCAGGCTGTTGCAAAAGCTAGCATCTGTAGGTATGGGGCCGCATCAGTACCCACGGTATGTGAAGACTCCGCTGAAGCAGAAGCGTATGTTAAACATTTGGAGAGACATATGCTACCCACGAGGGGATGTCTTTTTCTGAGGAGACAGGGACTCCTTATTCTGCACGTCTTACAACAGGGTGGGTGTTCGGAAAGATTTGTCTCCTCTCTCTTTTGCATTTCTAAAACACTTCCAGTCTTCTAAAAATGAAGGACATCTTAACACAACAATATTTCAAGCCTATCCAGTATATGTACATGATTGAATATAATTGCATGTAATGGAGAGAGGGATAGAGAGCTTGTGAATATTTGTTAAATGTCTGGAATTTGTCTAAATTTGTGTCATTTGTAAGAGAGATGTTGCATGCAGCAGCACCTTTTACTCTTTCATGACGAGCCTTAGGTTTCCTGTCTCTGTTTCTTCACCTGGAAATGGTTGAAGCAAGGTAAAAAAAAAAGTACAACCTCTAACCGAATTGGTGACACTGATGAAAATGAAACCTCAAAGAGCAACAGTGTCTTAAACCTAATTTAGCGGTTTACACGGTTTTAAACTTCCTCTAAGGCTGCCTGGAGATACTCCGGGCTTCAACCGTTCCAGCTGACATGTGGGCCACGTTTTGATTGTGGTTTTTCAACTTAATGAAGCTCTTTTTCTGTTTTTTCTTTTTTTTTAAAGGGCAGGAAACAGGAGGGAGACGAGAGTGGCTATGAGCGAATAAGTGACATTTACAAAGATCTGATGACGCTTCTGAAGAGCAGATCTCCGCATTTTGCAGACAACATAAACAAACAGGTACAGATGACATCAACACATTAAGGCCCCTCTTTTTTTAACCTTAAATTTAGCTCTCTAGCAAACACGTGGGTGTTAAAATGCATCTTTGTCTCATGAACCTTTATTTGATCCGTCTTACTGTCTGACTCACATTCGCAAACAGAGTTGGGATTGTGCAATCAGTGTCTGTGCTGTTCCACGAGCTAGTGGAAGTGAGCTAGTGTCTGGTTGTCACTGTGTTGAAAAATTTCTGAATCAGCCTCCTCCGTGTTCCAACATCAAAACAGTGAAGCCACATCCCAGTCGTCACCACGACCTCCTCTCTCTCTGTCTCTCTCATACACACACACACACACACACACACACACACACACACACCTTGTGCTGACCCTATCCATCACAACTGAATGCCCAGTGAACTCCCCGTTTTTTGGCCCTTATGAACATAGAAAAACAAGTACACACTCACAAACACGTAAACACACATGCTCATTTTTAAGCATTGAAATACGTTGGATTTATTGAATAGTGCTATTTCCTGCTTTAGTAATTTGACGACATAACAAATCACTGCAATAATGGATTCCATCTGCTCTCAAGAATCTGTTATCATTTAAAATATGTGATCATTTTTTTCTCACTGATGTTGGAAAATGTGGCATCATCACAAGCTCATCAGATTCTTGACATGTGCTTAATGCTCCCCACCTGCTTTGCATGCTTATCCGCACCATTTCTTAACAGAGGAAGCAGCACTTAGTGCGTCATGTGAAAGATCTTTTCACAGTCGTTTGATCGTAACGATGCGATTCTCAGCTCACTGAAATGTAAATATGATTACAAGCAATAACATCTGAATTCAATTTCTAATCATCTAACGTACAAATATTTCTGTCAGAGCTGGAACAAAGAATACGGCATTCACAGTATTAGTGCGCATCACAATTAGCTAATGTCGGCAAAGATGCAACATTTCTATGTGTTTTCAGGAAAGACTTTTAACCTTAAGACACACAATTCTGCACGTGAAGATACATTTGAGACAACAACTAAAGTCGGCAGAAATGTTTAAAAACGATTCGAGCATTTAGTGGAAAGTCCTGCTGATGCTGCTGTAGACATCTTGGTTGCATCTAGATTTACTCTCTACTGCTTTGTCCAATTGTCAGTGTGAAATGTGTGCAGCAGATAGTACCCTTATTAAGTACCCTTATAGTACCCTTCCAAGAACAGAAAAAGAGTGTCCATGGAATGTTCCCAATCCCCTAATGCCATGCTGCACCCGTCTAACCCTACACCTGTCAGTGGAGACTCTAAATAATGATGATCGTGTGTAATCTTAATTCACTGCTCCATACCAAGTGGACAAATTGCTGCGTTACATAAAAAAACAAAAATGAACGAGTGAAACTGATGTGATGGCCTTTTTTACAGCACAGACATTTATATTTATATAGACATAACTTATTTGTGCAACTGTTGTTGGTCAGTGCAACTTTAACAACTTACAGTTGATAGATGGAAATGTGGTTTATGAAGACTTCAGTAAACAATTGAATAGATCCAGGCCTAACCACGATGAGAAAAAGACGTTTTGGGCTTTTATGTTTTAGGAGTGCTGTGGGAAGAATGATGGCTAAAGTCTGAACAAGCTAAAAATGATGGACAGCTGCATTAAAATAGCTGTGAAAGAGTATGTGGAGGCACAAATCATTGTTCGAAACTTTTTCTCTTGGATTCCTCGACTCCTTTGATATGAGCAGTGTGCACTGTCCTGTTACTTTGATTTGAATCTGTGTGGAATATTTTCAATGCCTCATCCAGTCTAATCCTTTTTGTATGTGGTGCTTTAACCCGTTGCTTTGAAATGTGTCTGATTGATTGCTGATGACAGCAATCAAAGGGTACATTATACATCATCCGTATGAGAAGTTAAGTAACATCACTCATTCCTCTGGATTTTCTCCATTCCAGTTTTGATTTGTGAAAGCAATAACTGTTGTCTGTCAGAAACACTATTTTGTGTTGTTCTAGCTCAGTTCCCTGATTGCAAAGCAAGGAGCCCAAACCCAGAAGGGTGATAAGGCTATAGATAAAAACATTTAATCTCCACACTCGCTCCTTTACAGTCTTTTTTAACTGGAGCATTAGATTTGACAGCCTCAGGCGGCCAAAGACAACGATAGCTGCGGCATAGAGAGGAAGCAGACTTTCCTCGTCTGTTTAGTTTGTGGAGTCCTTTTGACACCACGGCGTGATTGGATATTGAACAAGCTGCATATTTGCACGTTCCGAAACACAGTGTCACTGTGGGGCTGCGTGGTGGCGCGGAGGTTAGCAAGAATGTTCCTGGTTCCACTTTCAGCAGGGGCCTTCCTGTGAGCAGTTTGCATGTTCTCCTTGTGCCTGCCTGGGCTCTCTCCAGGTACTCGGGCCTCTACGTCCAAAAACATGCATGTTCAGTTAATTGGTGATTCTAAATTGACCTTGAGAGTGCGCGTGGTAGTTTGTCTTGTTTGAGGGGGCCCTACGTTAGACGGGTGACCTATCCAGGGTGTGCCCTGCATATTGCCTGACGGCAGCTGGGGTAGGCTCCAGCCACCCACCACTCTGAATTGGATAAAGCAGGTATGGAAAATAGATGTATGATTATGAATGTTTTTAGTGTTCAGGTGTCAGTCCTGTTCCACACAGCAATGGTCTACAATGAATTTACTGTCACATGCTACGAAATTTGGAGTGTTTCCTTCTATGTCGGCAAATGGATTTTGTCCACTTCACATATGACAGAAATAAACAAAGTTGGTTAGCCAAATAAAGTCAGACTTTGAGTCTGTGCTTGGGTGACTTGTCTTGTTTCCAACTGCAGGTCACTATGTGTATAAAGAAAAAAAAAGTGATTGGGCATGCTTGCCTCTTGCTGGTGGGTGAAAACAAGCCATAGAAATGCATCTAAATTCTTTTTCACTCCCTTAAAAAATGTTGAGCCCCTAACAGCCAATGACAGTCTGAGCTATTTCTGCTGAAGCAGGTGTCTGTGATTAAAAGCTCTCGCCAACAAGCCATTCATACGTGTCTCACTGGCATTCATATACGGGCTGTAAAGTTTGGTATTAAGACCTTGAAAACCTCCAAAAACTAATCATACCCGAATAACGGTGACACAAAGGCGTTACTTAGTCTGAGCCAAGCTGTAAGGTTTTAGGTGAATGAGAAACAGTAAGTGTTTTGACATTGTTCAACCAATTAACAAAGAGAGCGCTCCTCTCTGTGAAAGTTCTTTTATTCCATTGCCTCAGTAAAGACTCGGTTCTCATGCAGTTCGGCATGGTTGTCGAGAAAGGGCTTTTATGGGAGTTTTGTGTTTTTCATTTGCTACTAATACTGCGTTTACCTCTTCTTGAAGTGACACAACCAACACTTTGTTAGACATTAATGCTGAATGCTCTGAGTCTAGCCTTATGAAGCAGGCCTAATCGGTGCAGTAGGTGGCTGGAAAATTCATAACAGTGAGCATGAAATGAACATTCTTTTTCATGGGCAACGTTTGGAGAATTTTCCAGCCTGATGATTTTTGCTACCAAAATGTGTTGTGTTTTGGGAGCGTTTTTGCAAGTTGAAAGAAGTCTTCCTCCTCACCCCTCGGCCTCCGTCTTTCTCTGCTCACCGGCAGGTTTTTGTAGTTCAAGAACCTCTAACAATACAAAGGATTCCGCATGTGGAACTGGTTGATGGAGAGGAACAAGGCCAACTCCAGAAGTCTTACGAGCAACAGAAAAAGAATGTGCTCGAGAAGCCGAAACAACAGCATACGTCGAACAAGGCAGGCGCAGAGAAGAAATATGAACCATGTCTGAGATGGAGGAATCTTGGTCTGTTGTCTAAATGTGGGTATGTGATAATTCATCTTAAAAGATGTGTCCTGAAATATCCTCGGTCTGCTGCACACTGAATGTGACAGGTATTCCTCTTCTAGAAGAAATTAGCGTCAGAGGACAGTAATGCCAAGCTTTAAGCAAATCCTTTCAATGTGTCTGCCTGCAGTCACATGTTATTAAGACATTGTTGTATGGTTTATACATTTCATTGCAAGCATTCTTGATTACACTGGTGATCTGAGTTAACAAATACTTCATGTATGGAAACCCTTTTTGCTCAATTACAGATACAAAACCAAGAGAAGAGTACCAGGAAAAAAAAATCCCAAAAATATCCATCACATATGGTCTTTGATTGATAACTAGATCTACTAAGAGCTGAGCTGTTGCAGCTGCACCTTTTGATAAGTGTACCCGTTTGAGTAGAAACTGGCTTAAGATAAAAGTGCTTCAGTTGCAAAAGAAAATGTCCAGCACAACCCGTGTGTTGAATTGTTAAATAATGATTATGTTAGAAAAATAAACCGTATTCAAAAAAGAAGCAGGCACAATGTCTATTATTTCAAATCATTATTGCAGAGCGGAGAACACGAAGCCCAGTCAGAGCTCTGGTGAGAAGAAGAAAAGGCTGAGACCAGGAGCCAAGAGCAAGATAAGAGGAGAATTCACTGTGTCTTCTTCACCAAGATGCCTGTCCTCTCAGAAAATGTAAGTCTTCCAAATGAATGCTCCCTCTCAGGTCTGCAACGGCTCCTTCAGGCTTTAGACTTGGAATGGTTTGCAGTATGAAGCAATTGGATTTCGATAGGGCTGGGCGAGTTAACTCATTATTATCGTCTTAACTCGTTAATTATTTAACGCCGATAAATATTTCATTGCGCATTAAAGGGATAGTTCGCCTCTTTTGACATGAAGCTGTATGACATCCCATATTAGCAATATCATTTATGAACATTGACTTACCCCCTGCTGCATCCTGTGAGCCGAGTTCCAGCCGAGTTTTGACGTTGACGAAGGTAGTCCGGCTAGTTGGCTGGAGCTAAAAAAACAATATGCGTTCAAAAGAGTAATACATTTGCATCACAAAATTGTCGATCTAGAAAAAGTCAGATCTCACATCGCTTGGCGCTATTTTTGCCTCCCTTGATATCAATGCGTCAAGCCACCTAGCGATAGCCGCACCTGTTACGGTGTTTACTGCTCGGAAGCAGGGGACTGTTCGGTCTGCTCTTCGGTCTGCACAGTTTACATTGGACGCATTGATATCAAGGGAGGCAAAAATAGCGCCAAGCGATGTGAGGTCTGACTTTTTCTAGATCGACGATTTTGTGATGCAAATGTACTACTCTTTTGAACGCATATTGTGTTGAGAAGCAAGACGCTTTATTTTTCTAGCCCCAGCCAACTAGCCGGACTACCTTCGTCAACGCCAAAACTCGGCTGGAACTCGGCTCACAGGACGCAGCGGGGGGTAAGTCAATGTTCATAAATGATATTGCTAATATGGGATGTCATACAGCTTCATATCAAAAGAGGCGAACTATCCCTTTAACATAGTTTTTTTTTTATCTAAAAACTTTTTTTTTGGGGGGGGGGGCTTTTGTGTCTTTAATGGATAGGAAAGTTCAGAGAGACAGGAAGCAGGGGGCGGAGAGAGGGGGAACAACACGCAGCACAGGGCCGTCCGATATGTGACTCGAACCGGGGCCTATACCCTCTTGTACATGGGGTGACTGCTCAATCCACTACGCCACGGACCACCCCTGTTTTATTATTTATTTTGTAAAAGTCTGTTGCTGTCTGCTGTGGAACCGGAAAAGAAAGTTATCGGCGGATCCACCAAACATGGAGAAGGGTACGGAACTTTTACTCGGCCATTTTCATTTTAAAGTTCTTCCAGACGGCGGAGTCGACAGAACCAAAGTCATCTGTAAACACAGCCAAGTTGAATTGTCTTCTCAGCGTAGTAGTTCCAGTCTAAAATATCACTTAAAGGCAAAACACACAACTGATACCAGCAAGTCATTCAAGGAAACAGACAGTGGAGCGAGGCTTCTACATAAAAATGCTGATGTTAAAAGTGTGTTTGCACAACAAATGTTATGGCACTTTCATTCATATGGCAGTACATTTAAAATAAAACTAAATGCTAAAAGCTATACACTACTTTTGAATTCATTTTTGGATTTTGCGAACAAATGCGATTAATCGTGATTTATCAGGGAAATCATGTGATTAATTAGATTAAAAATTTTAATCATTGCCCAGCCCTAGATTTTGATTATTTGATCAATCGTATGTTTAAAACAATAGCAATTGTTCCATGTTCAGGCTGTAAACAAGGTTATGTGGGATCCTATGAACACCACAGCTTTCTCACTTATGTCCTGTGGTGTGTCTAATGCAACCTGGATCGACAAGTAAGAAACACTCACTCATGTGTGTCACCATCACAAAGCTATTGCAAATAAGCCAAAAACACTGTTGGAGCTGTGAAGACATACAGGAAGAACCGTGTTACTACTAACTAATGGCACAGTGGCCGTCGATTTTGCAGTGCATGCTTGCATTGAAAAAACAGACGGCCGAGTGGAAAAAGAAAGGCAATACAACAGTTTCCAGGAATAACTGGACACTGTTGAAACTCTTGTGTCAGTGAATCTAAGAAGGGTAGAAGAGCTTTGCATGCTGTCAGCTACGAGAAAACTGTGCAATAACAGGGCTAAACTTTGCCAAACAACAACTGTGCAACAAAAAAATAACCCTGCATCACACTGGGTCCATAATGTTTGCATGCATTTTAAGGCCCACTATAATGGGTAATGTGTGGTATCTGCTTTAAAACATGGAGACGTGCTGATATATGGCTTCATGTGTGCAAAAAAATGTGCTGGAAATATGGGTTTGCATACCAAAATATCCCATAAAAAGATGACATCAAGCCTCAGGAGACTTGGTTCCAGAGACACTTTCTAAAACGACGATGATGCCAAATCTTCTCCAAAAATAAGAGGGGTGACACGGTGAACTGTCAAAGTGTGCCTGGCGTGTGTTACAGTGGTAGATCAACTCCCAACAGATCTCTGCAGAACAAGTCGCACACTGATGAAGGAATGCCTCACTTTTGATGCCTTGAAGTTTACATTCGGGTGTGTATTTATTTTGCATAGACCCATCTCAACACTTTGTTTTCAATCACACTTAAAATCAAATATCCCATCTCTCAACTCAGAAATAACGCATTCAATTTCAAATTATCGAACGTTCAGTCACTAAGTATTTTGTTGGTATCGCTAAGTTTGTTGTGTTCTGTGCACGGGATTTGGACATTGATAGCAACATTTGCATGAACTTGCTAGCATTTTCCTGAACATGACCCGATGTGAAATGTTTTTCCCCCTCTTGGCTCTTGGCAGCTACAGCTTTTCAGCTGTTTTTGTACTCGATCCCGCCAATGTATACAAACTGTTAGTGTAATCAACAAAGTTGATCCAAACCCCTATTCACTGATTGCATGTTTTGCTGCAAGTCATTTACAAGCAGTGTAAGCAATAAAGACTGAACTTACTCAATCGTACTCATCACCTCTCACGTGTCAGGGCGCTGTGGGTCTCAGAGCGTTGTTTGATCTGGTGTTCGCCATGGAAAAAGTGTTTACATCCTGGAAAACACTCATATCAGCTTACTGCGTCTGATAATATGCTCCCCTGGAAATGCTATTTGTATGTACATGGTAACTGCCTCTCTGTGGAACCATTTGAACATGTACCAAATTTCATTGCTCCACAGTGCCCAATTTTTGCGATAGTACCGGCCCGTGCAACTTTAAAAAGCCATCTGCATTTCTGGTTGCATCAATAGCTTTGCAAGAGTCTTTGTTCTGTATATGATGACAGCTCCAGTCCTCCAGTGACATTTTTCCAATCTGTGTTTTCCTGCTGCTTAGATTCAGCGGAAGTTCATAGTTGAAACTTAAATTTCAGAATCATTAATAGGCTTTCTTGTGTGGGATGACCAGACTGTTTATCCATTAGAAATTTCCAGATGAAAATGTTTCATGCTATTGTGTTTGGTTTTCTTTGTCTGGCTGTGTACAGTATTGTCTATCCCACACCTACGCACGCGCATCATTATCTGCAGTAAGAAGTGCGCTGTGATCTGCTCCTTCATCTTCAGGAAGACCTCAGCGGGAGCCGTGCACGTGGAGTTTTTCAGCGAAAGTTCCACCGAGAGCGAGGAGGAGGAGGAGCAGCCGGAGCGCCGTCCAGAGAGCAACACAGACCTGCCCTCTGAATACTGGCAAATCCAGAAGCTGGTGAAATACCTCAAGGTATTAGAAAGTCACCCTATACACTGCTGTTTCCCTCTTCAGATGGATCTCATCCCAAATCAGCGAGAAATGTACAACTGGAGATAAAGACGGGACACAATTGACAGGAAGCATTGAAATTCATGCTCTTTTCCTGTCATCTTTACAAAACTTTGATGCGTACTTGAGTCTGCAGTCAAATGTCTTAAACTTTTATAGAACTGCAATCTATGGAAATTATATTTAGTCACAAATGTGCAGGAGGGAAGTTTCACCAAAGGTAATTTTCCTATCACGCCGTCCCATCCAGCTGCCATGCCTCAGTCATACCGAGACACTCTTTGTGACAGAAAGGATGTCGGATGAAATGAAGAGTGGGTTTATCCCATTCAAAGCTGTGGTTTGTTGGAAGATGCTTACTGAAGTGCTTGGCTGGGCTCATGGATTCTTGTTTTCTGACACAGGCCTGTTTGGTTGCAAATGCAAGCCAAGGCACAGGGGAAAGTACTGTCTGACAGCAGCAGCTGTACATGCTGTTTGCCCAATCCACAGAAGCATGAAAATGAAGCACGCCTCCGATAGATCTGACGGGGCATATGGGGAATATTAATGTGTCAAAACATGGAAGAAAAAATAAGGAAGACAGAAATGTCAATGACCCAGACTGGCTGGGAATGCCTCGGACTACTTGACTTCAGAAATGAAGCCGCCCCCCCGCAGTGGTCCCTATTACCTATTTATCTGGAGAGTATCATTCAGACAGGTTATAGTAAAACAGCCCCTTACAACCAGTCCCTTTGTCTTTAACAGTAAAAATACTTCAATTGCTATTTCAGTTTAAAGAAATGATTTTTTTTTTGTTGTTATTCTTTCAGCGTGGAACATTGATAACAATTCTAAAACAGTGTGTGAGTTCTCCATATTACCGTTTTGCTCCTGGCTTTCGTAGCTTGTTGCTCAACGAACTCGTGCGTCCTGCAACCAAAGAAATCTTTTATAGAAAACACTGCAGTCAGTGCAATTCTGAGCGGGTATTTTTAGCTTAGCAGAATAGAAAATAATGGAAGGAAATTCCCATTCTAAAAGTAGGCGCTTACTGTTTCCAGAAAGGGAAAAAAAGAAAAGAAAAAAAGATCTAAACGATACGAGAAAGGCAAATTCAGGAAAAGAAAAAAAAACACCCCTCTGGTTTGTAAGTTTTATACTTTTCAGTGGGATTGTGGTGAGTGCCTTAGAGTTTTATGTGTGTGTGTGTGTGTGCTGCTTCAAAAAGATGCATCAGTGCTATAACCAACATGTCCCAGTTTTCTATCTGTCTGGAAACTACACAGCGCAGTTATTTATGGGGTTAGTCCAGTAGTCATTTTATAATATCATTACCATCAGATGCTGAAACTTAACTTGAGCCAAGTTAAATATCTGTTTTATTTTAGGAGGAGATCTTTTTCCCCCTTTTTTTTTCTGCGCACTATAGGCAGGCGTTTGTACTCTAGGAAGTTTAACACTTTCACTGAGCGACGCATGGAGATTTTGTTTTGTGTTTTAATGATGTGTATGTAAGAATATTTGCCTTTGGGTCTGATGTGTTTGTTTTTATTCCTGTATGACTACGGGTACAAGGGTTACACCGACTGTTACAAAATCCAGAATTTAGACTGAAGTCAGTGGCTTGCAAGAGTGTGTGTGTGTGTGTGTGTGTGTGTGTGTGTGTGTGTGTGTTTGTTCAGTACATGACATACTGACACAGAAAACATTTTACAAAATTCAACTCGCATCCACAACACGTATACATACGCTGTATTTATTGGCTGGATGCTGAACGTACGACGACATATTTTAAGGACAGGACTTTTGGAAATTATGGAAAGAACACAACTTTGATAAAAATAAATAAATAAATAAATAAATAAAAGCATCATTTTAAAACTGACAAAAAGAATGTTTAAAAAATTTCAAAAAGTAGAATTTGAGAACTTTTGTCCAAGTTTGAATAAAGACCAAACTTGCCAGTGGAAATCAGTTAAGTTGTCCTTCCTAAACACAAAACCATTTTCACATTCTCAGACAATTATTTATTGAGTTTGATATGTAATTGTTGTCCAAAATGTTACCAGTTAACAGATAAAGATTTTAGGATACATCTATTTTCATGAGCAACCTTTTTGGTGTGCAAATGATCTCTTCTCAAGTAAGATTTTCCATCTTACCATTCAGACTGCAGCTGGAAGTGTTAAAGAGTCTTTGCAATGATACCTCTTTTAAAAAAAAAAGTTGTTGCACATATCAGCAACAAGTAGATGCAAGCTCTTGATAAACATGGTTTTGATATTCCATCCCCTATTAAGGTTGCACTCCCTCTGCTGGACAGCAGCGGTACTACTGCACTGCTTTCCTCTCAGGAGAGCCATCCTACTAATTGCTGCACTAAAACTAATGCTGTTCCCTATGTAAAACGTCCAGGATCGGTGCATTCTATCAACAGAGCGCCAGTTGTAGCTACTGTAATCACTTAATCATATTTCCTGTCTTTCTGAATCACTACAGCACTCGGTCAAAACCTTTTATTTTTGGTTATTGTAATTCATTTACAACATGCCTAATGTGGAGAATTTTCTCACGAGAATAATGACATCCTGTCATTCCACTGACATAAGCAACTCTCAGCTCAAAGACATAACTAGACGTTTGCTCACCATGCACAGTGCTCATTTTATGATAATGAGGCCCATTAGGTGATTAAGTTTTATGTTGTTGGAGATCCCATGTCAAATACAAAGCTAGAAACAGCCAATAATCATTCATTCTGTCCACTCCTGCTGGACTCTCCCTATAACAGAGTCTGAGACTTGGTTTGTTCTTGTCATTAGTAGCTTTCCCTCTGAGTCTACTATTGGAGCACAGAGTATGAGTGCACATGCATCCTCTATAGCTTGACCTCCACCAAGACTCGGCAGTCTTTCCTTACACTAAGATCTACAAAGCGTTTTCAGTCACCCAACTTCACCTGACACCAGTCCAGCATTGCAGACATATTTCTGTCTATCTGAGCGTGGTGCTTATGTGGATATTTATTCTCACAGTTCTGCATGTGGTCCAAGTCAAATGCAAAATAGCATCAAGGAAAAGGTTGACAGGGTATCACTGACAGCACTGTTAACCCCATTCCTACTCCCACATACTACGTGCTGCGATTTGTTGGCCTGGAGTGACTCTGGCAGGGCAGTCTGTGTCTGCAGAATCGAGTCCGCCGCTCTAAAGGAACCACACCAGAATAAGACCTCCATTCAGTAGTGTGGAAGCCTCTGCTATTTAGTAGCTCGGGCAGAGACACCTGCAGTAAAAGAAGAGAAAAAATGTATAAAGCATCTTTATGCAGCTGATATCAAGTTCAGGAATGGGCCATGTTAATCCAGTTTTATGCTTCAGATGGAGGAGCTCAAATTTAATTGTTTAGTGATGAATATGATCGCAATATGGTGCAATTTTCAGAGTGATTAATACTTATATATTTAGTCTCTGGTCTTTTACTTAGCGGTTTACCTTGAAATGTATATGAAATCTTTTTTCAGCAACGCTAGTAACAGCACTTGAGGTTTTATTGATTTACGAGTTTGGGTATTGTGTAAATTCATTGTACTTGTGCTCACAACTGCCCAAAAAAGATTGTGTACTTGAATTATAAACTGTTATTTTTGGATTATTCCCAACTCCTCCTGTAAACTATTGGATCTTTACACTTTAATCACAGATATTCAAGGCCGATTGAGGATTTGAATGATTTTTTTTTTTTTACTCAAGTCAAACATATTATGATCAAAACAAATTTGAACTTTGTTTTAAGTAGCAATAAGCAAACCTTAGCAAAGTACAGCATGCAAAACACCTCTGAACAAAGATAATAAATATTGGCAAAGATATTGAACTCCTTTACCTTGTTTGAATTTGTTTTTCTGTAATAGAATTTCTTTTTTAATTTGTTCCACATTGACCATCTGCACCTATCATGTTCAAAGACAGACACCGTAAAAGATTGTCAGATGTTGTCAATGTTTTAAAGAATGTCGACAATACTTCAAGACCAAAGCTAGCAAAACTGAAAGCATATGATCTGTTTTCTGTTCTCCCAGCTATCACCCTTAAACATTGCGTTTGTGTTGTTTTTACAAGGTACGAAGCTCGCCTGCTGAAGCCTTTGAAGAGTTAAAATGAAGGAGACAAAGGAAGCAGTAGATCCACTGCTGTTAATGGGCAAATGGTTCACATTTAGGCTAGCATTGTGATATGGAGAACACATGTGCCTGTTACCCTGCTGTGTCAGAGCATTGCTTTGTGAGGAAGATATGATCAAACACCCCTTCCAAACTGTGGCACAGGTCTATACTGAAGAGTTGCGCCCTCCATAATTTGCATCAAACAGATGATTTGCATTATTTGGGTTATTTTCCATGTAAACGAGTAGCAGGATAATCTAAATTCTTTTGCTCGGTTAAAACAATCTACTCCGATTGTTTGCCAAATGTGCTCTTAATAAAGCTTTGCCGAGGCAAGCTTGAATCCATTTAATCTGATTCTTTCCATGGCACATTTCAACCTCTGCAAAAAAAGGAATCATATTTGATGTTCACTTGCCAGAAGATTTTGGACTGAGAGCATCAGTGCCACATATTAAAAGACATGTAGCAGGCCGAGTATTACAGCTGCTATCTGTTTACTTTTTGCAGACTTTAGTTGGGCACGGATTTTAACATCATACTTGCTATTAAATCTACTGTCTACTGTAAACAAGCAAACTAAGCTGTGTTGGGAAATACATACACACACATATATGTGTATGCATATATTTTCACACTGATCATTCTCCGTGAAATTGTCTGTTTATGCAAACATATATTGTTTTTGTATATGTTTTTCATTTCCACCTTACCACACGAGTCTTTCATTGCTCTGAAAATATGTGTATGTATACTCCAAGGAAAACGTTGGGTTCACACTTTCTCACCGCATATCCTGTCTTTATACGTGTATATATTTATACAATGTACATCTATATACATATATAAAAGGACCACTGCCAGCCTGAACAGTGCTTTAAGCTCCTCACAGCACCGGCCATGAGACTGGTATTTTGAGTGCTGTAATGCATCAATCTACACTTTGGACATTATGTGGATTTATATTGGATTTTGGAAAAGACAAAAACAATTTGGATACTAAATTTAGGGGAAATAATAAAACAGATTGAGGCTTCTAACTACAGCATGCGTCACGTTTGACCACACATGCCTTATTTTTAAATCCCTCTATTGTTTCTGTCTTACTTTTTTTTCTGCAAACACAGTGGAGTTAAGTGGCAATAAAACGTAATCAGTTCAATTTCCTGCCTCGTGTGCAGAGAGGCTTGAGTTTAAATCAAAGTACAGATTTTCCACCCTTAAAACACTTGTTGACTGAGCGGTGTTGTAGTCAGTAAGTTGCTAATACCTGGGATGCAAGTCTAAAATGATATGGGTATGCTGTGCAGCAACTGTCAATGCATTCTGTCTTATAAATGCTAACTCATTAGCATTAGTTTAGTTTTGGGTTCAAGAGCTAACAGTAGTTTTCTTAAGGGGAATGTCTAATGGTTTCCTGTCTTGGGGTCACAGTGCTGTGCTCTGATAGGAAAGCATTTCATTCCATCACCATTAACCACCACAAAACTAAATGCGTAAAAAGATGTGGTAACTCCAACTCCAGTGAGAATGCTATTGCAGAGGGAGTGATTTCTGGTATTGGAATGGTGGGACCTTTGTTTCCTCCCCCCTCTCCTAAATATCTCCTTAATCTGTCACTTTCTTTCCTGATTTTATTTATGCATGTTTTGGCATTGTTATTTCAGGGAGGCGACCAGACAGCCACCGTGCTCACTCTCTGCGCCATGATGGACTTTAATTTGATGCAGGAGACATGCCAACTGGCCATCCGGGACGTCGGTGGCCTTGAAGTCCTCATTAACTTGCTGGATACGGACGAAGTCAAATGCAAAGTGAGTGGCTGTGCCAAAGCTGGACCTGGACGGCCTGCAGGCATGAACAGAACTCATCACGTTTGCCAGCCTGTGTTTTAGTAACAGAAACCCAAGTGTTCGGTAGGGAACGTGTCTTTGAAGACACAGTATAGCAACCACTCACCAATATGTTTGGGTGCTTTTTAACCACAGTATTTTGTCTACTATTAGTGGACATGCAAACATTTGGCTTCATATTTCTCAGCACAAACAGAGGCCTCATTTTGGCATGGTAACAGTTTAGTTTTTTCAATCTTAGAACAAATCTAGAAATTGTCATTTTTTGTTGTACATGTTCTATAAATAGATTGGATCACTGAAAATCCTGAGGAAGATCAGCCACAACATGCAAATCCGGTGGACCATTGTAGACATGGGAGGCCTGCAGAGTATAGTGAGGATTCTGGATTCACCAGTTAAGGACCTTAAGGCCTTAGCTGCAGAGACCATTGCTAATGTGGCCAGGTTTCGCAGAGCAAGAAGAACCGTCAGGCAACACGGTGGTATCAAAAAACTAGTGAGTATAAATCCACTGAACATTTTAATTGTGCTTTTTCAGTTTTTCAGTTTTTAATTTTTTTAATTTTTTTTACAACCCAAAGTGCTTTTATACAAAATAACACTTTTACTGATTCACACACACATACAGCACTTCTTAGTCAACACAGTTCACAGCCTTATGGTGCTTTTTCTGCATCATACACAATCTCAAACATCAATGTAAAAGTGGGGCTTCGTGCCTTAGAAGTGCCAAGAATATTTAGGCAAGTGAACTGGGGAAGCCATGGATTAAACCACTGACCCCTCCGATTGTCAGAGGGCCGCTCTCCTTCTTGAGCTACACCCGAAGCACAAAAATAGTTTTCTTTCTATGCTTGTCTCTGCTGGGTTTGTGATTTAATACAACCTTTTTGTTCTTAGCCACAGTCAATTTGGAGACATATTTTACAATTACTAATTGTTCGTTTTTTTTTAATTTAAAGTGTACAATAAATACTAAATTACCCTTTTCACACTGTACTGTACAGTAGATTTCTGACTGTGGTGTCCAATCAGTTTTTTAAGGTGGCTGAATGGGTGCAGAGTAAAACAGAATGTCTCCTACTTCCACTGACCTGCATCCATGTTTGTTGACAGAAGGACCTGTGATTAAAGCCGCCATGGATTGTATATTTTCCTCAGTCCTAAATCGGATGTTCTCATGTGCAAGTCACTCACGGAGGCAGATTAATTTCACGCTATTCTACAAGACCACCTTTGAACTGTGCACTGTAAAATAGCTTCGCCTGCTCTGTCTCACTGACCAGGAACTATGGATTATAACACTGAATGATGGCCATAAACCATCAAACTGGGCTTTCCAGGCCTAACATCAACATCTGTCCTGACAGTTTTCCACTCCTTGCATCTCTGGTGTTTTCATGCTTGCAGACCATGTTGTAATAGATTTTTAATTACACTCTTAATCATAGCCAACAAGTTGCTGTTCCCATCTGGAACCATCCATTTTCACTTCAATCTTGCAGGCGAACTTTGGAGAGAATTGAATTTATGTCAGGTTCACTGAATTTTTGTATGTGTAATTATGGAGGCTTTCTGCTTTAACACACATGGTCTTCTTGCTTGCCTTCGTGCCTTCTTATCTTTGGTTTTACCCACATGTGAGTCTGGTGTCTTCTCTCTGATCAGGTAAAGCTGCTGGACTGCGTCCCTAATTTAGCAGACCCAAGTACAAATCTGGAGAAGAATGTGGAGGTGGCCCGCTGTGGGGCCTTGGCCCTGTGGAGCTGTAGCAGGAGTACCAAGAACAAGGAGGCCATTCGTAAAGCTGGTGGTATCCCTCTGCTGGGACGCCTGCTCAAGTCTCCACATGAAAACATGCTTATCCCTGTCGTGGGCACCCTGCAGGAATGTGCCTCAGAGGTGGGGACAACTACATTCTGTGCAATAAAACATGGATACATGGTTCTGTTTAAATACAGATATTGAATGAACAGATCCAAGTGATCCAACTAACTGTTGTGCTAGGCAGCATACACCTTGTTACCATAGATGAGCACAGCTCCATATCATTGTCTGTTGGAGTTTGAATTGAATTAACTCCACTTGTGCTGTCAAGATCCCCCAAAACACTTATTCTTTAGTCTTTTTTGTCAAAAATGACCATGTCTGAACAATTAAAGAAACAGTATAATGAATATTATTTTGAATTGAAAGGCTTGGAGAGGTACTGAGAAATGAGGATTTGCAGACGCTAAATATGTGATGATTGTCCCCCTGACAATTCGTTGAGATTTTTTTAATCGGTTTTGGCCAAGAATATTAACTCCTCCCCACAAGTGAATATGCAAATTTTCATTAGTTCTCTTCCGGCTACTCTGAAAAGTTCATTCAAAATGACTCTAGCTTTGAGTTGGATGCTTTTAGTTTCTCTGTTAAGTAGCATGTTGGACTAAGAAAGGCTTCCAAACTATTTGTAATATTATTACTGAACTTGTAAGTGGTGAACGCTGAGAATAGTGAATTTAAAAAGAAGCCCTCGACTGTCAGATGCTGCACATCTGACAGTGCACAAAGTGAGGTCTAAACACTTAAGTGGAGTAAATATAAGTGAAGTCCATGTAGATTTACTATGATGATCAGAATAAAAGTACAAATATATTTGCAGCAAGATGTTTGGATTAATAAGATGCTGACTAAAAGATGAAAAGAATATTAGCCACATGTGAAGTGATTCAATAATTATCCATGGTTGTGTTGATTCTTTTGTTACCACAGGAAAACTACAGGACTGCCATCCACACTGAAGGAATGGTCAAGGACTTGGTCAAAAACCTAAGCAGTAACAATGATGAGCTACAAATGCATTGCGCCAGTGCAATCTTCAAGGTGCTTGCTTTTCTTTTTTTTGTGCAGTGGGCCGCCTTATTCTATGCAAAAGAAAACAGATTTTTAAAAAAATATGGACTAAAATTCTTCTTTAAGATTTCACCTCCGTAGCTCATGATGCAGGCTGCAGCTGAATTAACATATATCTCTCGATGTTCCTGTTTGCTTTACAGTGTGCAGAGGATAAACAAACCCGTGACCTAGTGCGCAAGTACAAAGGCCTGCAGCCGCTGGTTTCACTGCTTGGTAAAGCAGGCAACAAATATCTCCTGGCCGCTGCCACTGGGGCCATTTGGAAGTGTTCCATCAGCTTGGAGAATGTGACCACGTATGCACAGACACAGTCTTACAGTATCACTGCTTGTTAACACACACGTATTGAAACGCCAGATGCATAAATGATGCATACACACAAACACCATGCAAGTATAAAGACAGGATATGCAGTGAGAATGTGTGGACCCAACATTTTCTTTAGAGTATACGTACACATGATTTTAAAGCAATGAAAGGCTCATGTGGTGAAGTGGAAGTGGAAATATTGTTAACATAAAACAGACAGTTTCATAGAGCATGATCAGTATAAAAATACATATATATATATATATATATATATAAAAGATAAAAAAAACTCCACACTCTAGTGGGCGGTGCCCTTCCTTCCAGCTCAGGTCCTATACCACAGGACCGGGAGCTTAGGCGTTCTACGCAGTATCTTCGCTGTTCCTAGAACTGCGCTTTCTGATGTTTTTCCCGTGATCTGCTGGAGCCACTCTCCCAGTTTGGGGGTCACGGCCCCGAGTGCTCCATTTACCACTGGTACCACTGCTGCCTTCAATCTTTTAAACCTCCTCCCTCAGCCGTTAGTATTTTTCAAGCTTCTCGTATTCCTTCTTCTTGATTTGCTGTCACTTGGAATGGCTACATCTATCACTGCTGCCTACATCTGTAGTTTGTCACTTGCTTATCTATCTGGAAGTCCCTCGGGATTTTAGCTCTGTTATTCTTTACTACCTTCGTAGGTGTCTTTCCATGATGGTTCCTGCTCTTCCTCCTTGCCTCCCCTGGGTTTCACTCACACTCACTTAGCAGTTCATCACTGGAGGTCATCTTCCTGATGAGTTCCTGGATCTTTGTTGTTTCATCCTGGATAGTGGCTCTGACGCTCACTCGTCCCGGCCTCCCTTCTTCCTCTTAGTGTACAATCTCAGGATGCTGGACTTGGGGTGAAATCCTTTGTGCATTGTGAGGTCTTGTCTTGATATCAGGGGCTTCTATCTCCTCCTTTGGCCAGGTTGATATGCCAGCGGGGTATCTGATGACAGGCAGGGATTAGGTGTTGATGGCTCAGACTTTGTTCTTCTCATTCAGCCGTCTCTTCAGGACCTGCCTCACTCTTTACAGGTTCTTGGTTGTGGCTGACTTCCTTGCAACCTCCTCATGGTTGCCTTATGCCTGTGGGATCCCAAAGTATTTGTAGCAGTCTCAACGTCTGTCATGGTGCCGTCTGGTAATTCATCATCTCGCCTCTCTTAGATATCATTCGGCTGCATTTATCTTGTCCGAATGACATCCCGATGTCCTTACTGTATATTTTCGTGAGGTGTATAAGTGAGTCGATGTCTCACTCAGACCTGGCAGACAGGTTGATGTCGTCCATGTAGAGGAGGTGGCTGATGGTCGCTCCACTTCAATAGCCACTCTTTGTGATGATGGGGCTGAAGGGGTTCAGACCTATGCAGAACAGCAGTGTGGACAGAGCATCTACTTGGTAGATACTGATGCTAACTTGTGGAATTGGCTTGGCATTAGTGTCCAGGGTTGTCTTCCACAGTCCCATCGAGTTCCTGAAGGCTCTTAGTGTCCTGTTGATGTTGTAAAGTTCTGAGCGTTCCAGTTATCATGTGTGCAGGATGGAGTCGTAGGCTTTCTTGTTGTCGATGCAGGCAGTGCACAGATTTGTATGTCTGATCTTACAGTCTTGAGTGAAAAGTCCTGTCCATCAGTAGCTGGTGTTTAGCTCCTCGGCTGTTTCTCCCAACTCCCCTCTGGGCCCTGCTCATGTATTGAGCCATGTGCCTACTCACCTTATCTGCTATAATGCTTGACAGGAGCTTGGTAGTTGGACTGAACTCCCCCTTCTGTGGATCTTTCATGATCTAGAATATATGACCTTGGGTTAACCAGTCTGGGTGGGTCCCATCCATTAGCAGCTGTTTCATATTTATATTTCCACAACACAAGTTTAGTTTGCTTCTTTCCATTGGATAGTACATTTAATATCCCTAGATATATCTATATAGATATGTTATATCTATACATATATACGATATACATATATGGTTGTTATTGGGTATCTTATCGTTAGTTTTTATAACACATTATTATTTAAATGTGGGAGCTTTAATGGCCATGCGTCAGGAGGGCTGCTCTGGAGCTGTTGGAAGACCTTATATTGTGTGGAATAACTCATGCAGCCCTTTAGGTTTAATCAGCTGTTCCTCTTGAGCTGATGCCGTCTATGTGTGTGATGCCTCTGATCTTTCTTCTCTTAAATTTACCTACACAGTCAATGTTTCTGTGGCACTGTTTCAGTCAGCAGTTTTGTTCTGTTTGTGATCCCAGAGGCTGAGACAACCAAACAGATCAGTTTGACTTCTCTCTTCTTCACTCAAGAGTGTCTCGGTTTCGCAATCAGCAAAATTGCGCCTCTTTGTTGCTGTTCTGTTGCTTTTATTTTTGGGAATATTCAGTTGAGGTGGAAACAGTGTTTTTAGATGGAAATGATCAATTAGTGGAGTGTCTACATGCATTCATGGTTTATGTGGGTGTGTAAAATTAACTCCTGCATGTGCATATATTTTCATGATGATTAAGATTTATATAGGGAGTCACACGTACAGAAGGCTTAATAAGTGCGGCAAAAATAATGCATATACACGTTTCTTCCTCTGTGTTGACATGCAGTGGTCATAAAACTACTTAGTTTTATGCATCTGGCACTTAAACTCATGCAGACACATATATCTCGAGCACATTGCAGCCATCTCTTGTGGGATCTACAGAATGATTGCATTTTTTGTTATTTGTGATCCTACAGATTAGTGTGAATTTGACAGATTACTCACTGCATATAAGAACAGAAATCTAATGAGGCTCTGTGTAAAAAGTTTAATAGGAATTGAACATTTTATCCGCATGTGCCCATAACTTTTCAGACATGTGCTTGCTAAGCTGATGTGGTTAACAGCAGACTTGCAGTATGTAAAAAAAATTAACAGCAAAAATGGATATGGAACACAGGGGGTTCAGCCAACTTATGCGCATTATCGTCGTCATGCCATAATCACACATGTTACTTTTATATGCGGCTCTCACTCAGTCATGACTAGTTGTATCACTCTTTCCACTCTTCACTATTGTCATTCCTCCCTCTGCTTTGCCATTGTCTCCGGTTGAAGTGATTACTTGTGTAAAATGTCAAGTTTTTGTATGGATTCTATCACGCTTTGAACTTTTACATGAGTTTTTGCCTTTAGATCTCGTACTTTTCCACCGTTAACAAAGGATCAAGTAAATGTGCAGATTTTATAGGCCTTAGTGATGTGTCATTTAAAGCCCATTAGTGCTGTACCAGCTGAAGGCATACTGAAAGAATCAGGAATTTTTAATGTCAGAACATGCAGGCTGACAGGGCCTTTAATCATTTGTCATGTAAGACAGGAATTTATTTAAGTGTCATTTAACCTACTTCCTTCAGTAGTGACATTTCTGGAATGGTTTCTGACTTGTACTTTAGTGTCAGATGACTTTTATGTCTGTAATTTTCCTTCCTTCTAAAATAAATAGTGCCCAGACCGTGCCCTGGCAGACCAATACGTTTCCACTTGTGCACCCCTGAAAGAATGATTTAGCTGTATTTATTTTCTTTTTCAGTGTGAGGCTGGGAATGTAATATGTAACCCACATGCAGTGATTTAATACCTCAATAACACATTAATCAATTCAAAGCTTAAATCCTCAATGTAGCCAAAAAACTGATAAGACATCTTTTCTTAATCATCCTTATGATAACAAGTATGGAAGCTAAAGTTTTCTGGTTTGTGGGGCGATTATCTAAAAACACTCTTCTTGTTGTTGCACTCTTGATTAGCAGTTAAAATTGTTGTGGAATTCTGATAATGACAAGAAAATTGTCCAGTAGCAATCACACGGATCGCTCCGCACTGCATATATCATAACTGACAGAATGATGCATGAATGATGCAATGATGTTAAGTTGGCCCATCTGAAACGGAGTGTCGGCTTTCACATTGAGTTAAGTGCGAATTCCTTTACAAAAGAAGAGGGATGAGAGTAACGTTCCTTTAAAAGCAAGTCTTTAACAGACACCATGACAGGAATCTTGAAGGGTTTGATTATGGAACAGTAGTAACTCGATCCTTATTCTGTGGATAGAGGTGCTACTTTTATAGCTCAAATCCAAACTTTAAAGTGATATCTTAAGTGGGATCTTAATATTTTTCTGAAAACGAGCAAAACCAACAACACTGGCACTGACTAACTGTAGCTATGCAAGATGATAAAACAGCCTAACCATGCTGGCCATAAGTAATATGCAGCAGAAATGCTTACATTTAGGGAAGGTATTCTGTCACTCCCTGTTCCTTGCCTGTTGCTATAGAAATACTACTTCTGATGATGATACAAATAGAAGTAATTGTAATGGTGCTATTAATCATATCTAAGCCACATTTAGTGACACTTCATTTAAAAACTGTGAAAATATAAAAAACACACCACTTATGACATGTCATGGAGTAGCAACAGATTCCCATATGAATTGTCTTCTATTTGGTTTTGCAGATGATATAGATAGCTGGTAAACTTGGCCACATCATTAGGAGGAAACCAGCGTGATGCACTGCAAATGATTTTAAATGCCCACTTGAGTGTTTAAGTGGTTCTGTTTTTTGCATTTTGCCTCATTTGAATTGCTCAAAAAGCCTGGGTCAGGCAAAAGCTTGGAACGAACCAACTGAATCATTACTGTCAAAAAGGAAAGGATACTAATGGTAACAGGGGCACACGCTCTTTTCAGAATCAATCAAAGGCTCAGTGGTGTAGTGAAACGAAAATCATTTTGGAATATATTTTGCTGCAGCGATGCAGCAATGTGAGATTTTTTTTCCCCCTTGTGCTTTCAGTAAGTCAAATGGAACAGGTCCTGTGGCCTATTGCAACAACAGGATTACTTCTTATTTATGTGACTAATGACTTGTGTGGTCTGGACAGTACTGAGGTAGGCGAGACCTCCATTCAAGACAAGTAGCGGCATGTGTTAGCCATTTTCCTGATTAATGATGCGTCCAAATGAGAAATGATTGATGCCTTGAAATATAATTACATTCATAACATAAGCGTGTATGTCTAAAAACCACATTGTCTTAGGCTTATGTTTTTTAAACATGACTACCATCATTACCCGGCCAAGTTTATATGTATGAAGAGAAACCTTAAACAGTGAAACATTATTTTGTCCCACATTTATGGATGCACCACATGTGGCCCCTTGAGCCTGTGTACTGAGGTGTTATGGACACACAGAAATAATGTAAAAGCTTTAACAAAAGAGTTGGGGAATAAGTTTGCAATGGAAAGTCTCGACTGCTAAGTCTTGGACTGTATTTGCCAATGCAGTAATGCTTGGGGTCAAGCTTGTGGGGCTTGCTTCCAAATACTGGCTACCCCTCCATCTTACCTCTGTTCCAGCCCTACGATGAGCAGACGATAATTGCCCCCTTAAACGATTATTCTCCTCCCCTCATGATAGCTCACCCAAGTTATTTATTGTTCTGCTATTTCCTTTCAAATAAAATAGATTAAACTTTTTGTTAAACATCAGATTGAATTAATAATAACTATTTCTACCCTCGTTGTCATTGGTCATTGTCTTGCTTTTGCTTAAAAGCTCGAGTTACAGTAAAGGGCAGCTTTTGATTTACTAGACTTTACTAAAGGTGTGACGAGAGCACATGAATCTGTGAAGAAAGGGCATATAATCAGTTTAAAAACAATGCTGCACAGAAGCTGCTTTGTGCTTTCTGCATTCTCATACATGCTTCAAACCTTCATTTGTGTAGATCCCAGTGTTTGCAACTGAAGCTGCTTCAGGCAGCTTTGTGTAATGTTACTCTTGCCATGGCGTAATTACCTCAGCTGGGCCTGGCTTAACAAAAATAGACACGGCACACTGTTCATTTTTTCTCAAAAGATAATCCTGCTGTTGTAAAGTGCAGATGACACCTCGGTGATGGCATAGGAAAACTATTGTTTTGGTGGATTTCACTGAAGTTAACTTTGGCAGCTGCTCTATTCATTAGCAGTGTTTTCACTTGCAAGAATAGGCTGTCTGTCGGTGGACCCTGACCAAAACCAAATGACCTTGGCCATCTACAATGGCTTACGAACTACGGTGCCAGCAACCGTAACTGTGAATAAAAACAGCCGTAGAACTTAACTGTACATCAGAGGTTTGTTGAGGTTTTTTGCAACCACAGCATATCCCTTCTGAATGTTTACTGTCTATCTACCACTCCATAGCATACACAAACAAGGCAAAACAGCTAAGGAGGGAGGAAGCGTTTCCAAGCCACAGCAAAGCTTTGGTTATGCAAAATAAATGCGAGGGACAACTGTAAGCAGCCGTGGGAAAAGTGCATGTGCTGCCATTGTTGTTGAAAGCAATGTTATGTCCATGTTTGACTTGGACAGCTAGTAACTGATCATTGATTACCTGTGCAAAGCGTGTGGCTCTGATGGCTCCCATCCCCTCCTCTGGCACTGAGATGAGTTGCCACCCGAAGTACAGTCATGTTTACTTTTATTTTCCTGGGTTTTCACCATATTTTTTTTTTCACTGACTGTGGTAACAAAGTGGCCATGAACATTCACAGCTGTAGTAATCTCCTGGTGTTACATGCACTGCAGCCATAATGTTTACATGTGAGCCCATGAATCGCATGGCAATCGATCACAATTAAAGGAAATATATAATACCCTTGTTTTCTTTTTTAAGTTGACACAACCTTAATGCTGATGTTAGTAACTGACATTGCAGTCGACTCTATTTTTGACTCTGGACACGTGCTCATTAATCAGTTTATATACTGACTATAACAAAACAGTCTGAATTGTTTATAATGCAATCTTCTCTTCCTTCTCTTCACTCAAAGCTTTCAGGAGTACAAAGCCCTAGAGATCCTGGTTCGTCTGCTAACGGATCAGCCTGAAGAAGTGTTAGTCAATGTAGTGGGAGCCCTGGGAGAATTTGCTCAGATACCCACAAACAAAGCCACCATTCGTAAGTGTGGAGGCATCAAGCCGCTAGTCAATCTACTCACCGGAACAAACCAGGTTTGTGAAACTTTCTCTTACTTAATTTAGAACGATCTCGTCTTCAAAAAACATGCTTCTACATTGTATGTCCACCTTGTCTTTTAACCAGGCGCTGCTCGTGAATGTAACCAAGGCTGTGGGTGCATGTGCCACAGATAAGGATAGTATGACGTAAGTCTTGGTCTCCTCCTATTCACGCTAACATGGTCTTTTGGTATATACAGAAGTTCCGAAAAGCCAACAGATTTTTGTTAGTGTCTCTTAAAATGTCACCAACGATCTACCTCCAAATGCATACTGCTGGCCATCTATTGATGTCATCTGTTTTTAAAAGAGAACGACACCATTTCAATGATCTAAACACAGTATCATTAACCTGCCACGGCTTGATGCATAAAGAAATTTACGTCCTTTTAATTTGTAATGATGCAGGTAGGCTGCTCTTTCATCTCCAGCTTAATGACAGATTTTAAAAGCTTTGTTTATTGTCCCTGCTGTGTTAAATATGGTTGTGGTTTAATTCCCAGTGTTTTACTATAGCCTTGCGGTCACTGCGCTGGTCAGACCAACATACCTAAGGCCCTGCCCTTTCCAAGACTATATGGCTGGAAAAGCACAGTGAAGCAGAGCTCGGAGCGTTTTTATTTTTGTGTGTTCGTTTAACCTCACCCTCAATACTGCACATCACTGTTGAGCTTCCATCTGTGCCTCATTTGCTTTTACAAGGCCGTTACAGACTACAAGACCTTTCTTAATTAGCACTGGACAGAAATTTAACTAAACGTCTGTGTTTACATTGTTAGTTAGCTGCTAATGCTGTTGCATGAGCCTTGCATGTTTGTTTGGAGGGAAAAAGCAAGGGGCTGGATTTTAAAAATGAGCCGTGTCAAAGTAAAGCCAGGAAGTGTGGTAAAATTCACACAACAGAAGTCCATGACATCTGTTCATCATGTTCTCTATATTTTTCCACGTATGCATGTTTACACCAGACCTTAATCCTTCAGCCTTCACATGATGCTGTAAACAGAGAGTTCCTATTTCAACAGCCCCTCTCTGTATATTTTGTGTCGATTGCTTATTTTGAGACACACACATGTACAGTAGTTTGCCGAGCAATTAACGTAAATCACATTTGCTTCTTTCCTTCTCCATCGCAATGCTACCATAGTTTTTTTTTTTTTCAGATTGTGACAGCAATGACAGATGACATATAACTAACATATGCAATTATGGATGTGCTGATAAGACAATTAGTTGCAAAATTTTTGTTAATGAAGTTTTCTTAATTTCACCACAATACATTTTTTCAAATAGCCCCTTTCTGTTATTCAGCAGAATCATGATCTCATTATTGATCTGACGTAGATTATTTATAACTACTGAGAACTCAAAATTAGCATTGATCACTATTAGATTCCCATGAAATGTTTTCATTCTCAGCTAGTTGATGACCTTCCACGAATCCTGTGTAACGACAGGACAAACACACCGTTTTTAAGGCCTAGTTTGTGGTCTCCTCCTCTAATCCATCACTGTCAGCTGCAACTTCATTGCTAATCTGTTTGATACCTGCTTCATATGGGAAGATGGGGCTGCTTTGGCGGATGATATGACGCTTCACTTTTGTTTTTGGTCTGGATTTAAGAGGCCCTGCAGACTGGAATCTGATGTTATGATCCCTCTAGACTGATTTATGTGCAAACGGAAGACAGATGGCGCAGGGGACATCCCTGATGAGTGTTCGCTCGTTGCCAGTCACGGAGATACTGTGATTAGGGAGTGTTTAAGTAATTATGACAGCATTCAATGTCGGCCTTGTTGGTGGAAGCACACATGGGGAACACGTTACATGTTATTTATACCAGACAACGGGTGCACTGTGGTGTAATTCTTTGACTTCTCAGAGCTTGCCTGCAGTTTTGAAAACAGTCATGTATATGACATGAAATAAAGCTCACGCTAAAGCAAACTTCACTCAGACTTTATGAAATATAGAGCGACCTGTCTCAGGCTCTGTTTTATTTGGAAGGGGGCCTTTTCTGGCTCCGCTTTAAAAACAAGGCACCAACATGAAGTGTAAGTTTGCCTCATTGTCTATTTATAAATCCATGTATGAAGCACAGATATATGTGAGTTGACCTTTGGCCCCATCGTTGCTGAGCTTTTCCGTGGAGGATGATTTGCGCGAACACAGTGGGTGGGTTACAGAGGAAGAGAATGAGCCAGACTGAAGGCATGTTGAAATGAAAATTGAGTGCTTACACTTATCTGACAAAATAGATGAAGAAAGAAATACAGAAATATGCTCTTATTTCAATCGTGTATGATATTATGCTCTCTTCCTCACTCTCTTCAGAATAATTGACCAACTTGATGGAGTGCGCCTGCTGTGGTCACTACTAAAAAACCCCAGTGAAGATGTTCAGTCTAGCGCCGCATGGGCCCTTTGTCCATGTATCGAGAATGCAAAGGTACAGTGAAGTAAAGTTTTTTTTTTTTCAATCCCTGGAGACACAAACTGCATAATTCTTCTGCATCTGTCTGGTGTCATACTGCTGAAACACTCCAACGGCACAAAGATAAGCTGTAAATCAAGGAACTTTGCAGAGTTCGTGTTGTTTCAGAATGAAGGGTTATCTCACTCACAAGACAAAATCCTGCTTATATCACCACGCTTGACTCCATAGCTCTCCCTCTAACCTGCTGCTGCTGGGAGGTTAACAGGGGCAGAGCTGTGTCAGTGGAGGCTTACATGAACCTTGGACTAATATGAAGCAGAGAAGCCTCCTTGGCACATTGGGATTGGGGAATTGGGGAGCAGGCAGGGAGAAAGACTGAGTAATATCCTGTGGCACGGCGTCTGATTTCCTAGCTGAAAATCTTCCCTCAACATGCTACTTGTTACAGAGGCACACAATCCATGCAAAGAGCGCAAGGAACCAGACGGCTTCTGTGAAGCCACTTCTCTAATGAAAACACTTTGCAAATGTATCCAGTACACGGCTATGAATATTACATAACTCTAAATATAATGTTATATAATATGAAATTAAGAGTGTCTAGGTCACCTTGACATACTTTTCTCAAATTAAAAGTTGTATAAAGTTTTTCGTGGCTATGCAAAGCCTGAGAAATAGCCTGGAATATGAGCTCCTTCAAACATTTGCTTTAAACTTTTAGCAAACTATTGTGCATGCAATGTTCATGCAAATCATGCAATGTTGTCAATAATCTCGTGTCAGTAACATTAGCAGGTCTTTGATCTCTTGAATAATTTACAGCAACTAATATAATGTCCTATATATATATATTTTGTATACGCTGGAATTTCTCTGGTCATGAAATATATCAACAATTATGTATGGTAACCATATGGAGGGAATGGAGGGAGAAGGTAGGCTGCAGATCCACTGTGAACGCTAACAAAGTTTGACATTGTTTGTCTGGATGTCAGTGTGCCAATTTTGAGGGAAATTCATGAACATGCTTTCTGGTTGTTTTTTTTCTGGGACAGGGGCAATGACAAGAGCTAAATATGGCTCCCTGCCCATCGAGTTTAGGAACCCGATACAGCTGCTTTGGTGCAGTCGTTATTTAGATAAAAAAAAACAAAAAAAAACCCCATGTGGTTTGACTTAGCAGTTTCATAGCAGATTTATGAAAAAGCCATAGTATAAATACATCTGCTGCTGTTGCTCCATACTGTTGCCCCTCCATATACAGACTTAGGCAGACGCTATGCTCAGTGTCAACATGTATTCAATTTGAATTGATTAGGCACCATATAGGTACCCTGAAGAGTTAGTAGTGGATTAGTCAATTATGCTTGTTCTCCCAAAAAAGGACCTTCCCAGTCACATGTATCAGGGTTATAGAATTCATTTGTCTTGATGCAGAGACGTATTTAGAGACTTAATTTATTTCCCCTTTACATGGTAGTTTGGTAGGTTAAAGCAGCCCGATTGCTTCAGAGAAGGGGGTCTGGGCATTCTGAACTTGACTAAAACCCCTCAGATCACGCACGGCTGATAATGTGTTTTCTATTTAATTTTATCCTGGGTAAAAGGAGGGGAGAGAGAGGTTAGTGAGAAAGGCCTTTCCATGTGCCGCCTCATAATGCTGTGGTTTTCAAAACTGGGGGCCCTTCCAGGCCATGAAAGAGATTCTGGCTAGTCTGCCGCAGCTGGTGGCTTGAGAGAGCTTCCTCTGTCACAGGGACTCCCAGCCAGTCGTCATCAGTATTCCTGAGGAAGAGCTTCCTGTGTATCGGGGGTCAGCCTGTGGCCCTGGCACCCCCCTCACTGGCCTGCACGCCGCACACAGCTCGTCCTCTGGCACTGCATCACAGGGCCCTTGCAGGGCAGCATAGCCTGATCTCAGCCATGCACTCTCTGTTGGAGAGGAGGAAACAACAGCACATCCAGCTTTCCCACAGTAGCTGTGCACTAAAACTGTGAATCACTTTTTTTTTTACAATTTTCTAAAATCCCTGGTCTATACGATAGACAACAATGATATGCCATCTATAGTAGTGTGCCATACATCATCCTGGACATGTAGCTTGATGTTAAAATGATTCAAATTAAGAGTGCTTTGTGATTTGCATTCAGTGATCCATAATTGCATGCTCTTTTTGGAAATTCTAGCCCTGTTTTCAAAGCACTGAACATTACAGACTCAGCCAACTCGATGTATTCTTCCTTGGCCGGAAATGTAATAAGTTGTGATTTTAAACATCGGCCCGATGTGCCAAGCCATCCTGAAACCGGAGTTTCTGCCAGCTCTTCCGCTGTGGTTCACTCCGTTTGGTAGGCATCGCCCCACAAGTGGCTCAAAGTCAGAAGCAGGAAGCTCAAAGCAAGAAGCCATGAGTTTGGGAAAAAGTTTTACATGTCACTCTTGAGCCTAAAATTCTATGTTTCATCTTCATTATGACAAGTTGGGGTGTGAGTAGGAGAGGTGGATACAGATGTCAAACGTTTTGCAATAAGAATCCAAAATAAATCCAAAGTTCTTCTGTAAGATAGACAGTAGATCACATTGCATGCACAGGAACTCTTGCTTCGACTGATGAGAATACTCTCTTTGTACCTTTTTTCCCCGCAGTGTTTTGCTCTATCTGCCATGTTCAAATGTCACTGCCTGCGTCTCCTTTTCCTAATTACGGTGCTCTCCTCCTCCTCATCTCCTGTGTTCATATTTACCAACCTCCAGCTAATAAATGACTCTTTGACTGTAGGATGCAGGGGAAATGGTGTGCTCCCTTGTCGGTGGATTGGAACTGATTGTTAATTTACTGAAGTCAACAAACAATGAGGTGTTGGCAAGCATCTGTGCTGCCATTGCCAAAATAGCCAAAGACAAGGAAAACCTGGCTGTCCTCACGGATCATGGGGTCGTCCCATTGCTGGCTGAGCTGACGAACACAGTAAGACCACCTCGCTGTTCGAGACAAACAATGAAGCTGTATTATTTTTTAACTCATGATCACTCATAATAAATGATAAGTACAGCGAAGTGTTGCTGTTCTTGCCTTCTTTGTTCTTTACATTACCATTACAGTTATCTTGAATCCATTAACCTGTTTTCCTCTACACAGACTGACGACAGGCTGCGTCGCCATCTGGCCGAGGCCATCGGCCACTGCTGCGTGTGGGGCAGCAACAGAGCATCCTTTGGTGAGGCGGGAGCCGTGGCACCTCTGGTCTATTACCTCAAGTCGAAAGACAGTTCAGTCCACCAGAGCACAGCCATGACCCTGTACCAGCTGTCCAAGGAACCCAACAATTGCATCACCATGCAAGAGAAAGGAGTGGTCAAGGTCAGTCGCTCTACAGTTTAAGCTTGATTCCTGGGTCCTCATTAATTCTTTTTTGTAGGTACTTTACAAAGTTCCTTGTGGTATATTTGGTGCTTTTGAGACTAAATCTGGCATAATTGCATTGAGGAAAATGCGCTTTGGTCTCCCACCACCCTTGTCCGTGATGTGTGAAGAACACAGAGTAATAAACTTTGAAAAGCTGCAACTATTTTCAGAGCCTTTGACCGATGGAGCAGAAACAAAGCAGGTTTTATTCGGTGGCGGAAACATAACTCCACTTTCTAGCCGTCATGGGAATTCAGAAAAGCAAACAGCTCAATGTGTGCGCAGTGCCATTTCTACGGTAGACCCTAGATGCCATCACAGCACAAGTCAAAGGACTGTAGCTGGGGGTAACTGTTACTAAGGGCTATTTCTGGACATCAAGGCAGAATGCAGCAGTGATATGCTTCAGACCAAGGAGTGGGTTAAAGCTGTTCAAAGCTCAAACAGAACAATGTTTTCGTTTATGGTCAAGTTTTGTTTTTTCTTCCTAGTTGGTCCATGTCCACCAGTGTTTCTCATCATGGGAGCTGAGTCTTCCAAAAAGGAACTAGCATTGTTTTGTCTATCACTTGAGCTTGTCAGGCTGCTTCCATGCTCAGCAACACAGGCTGTTTAGATTTGTCTGACAGTGATTGTGGAGATTTTATGTTAAGATTAAGCTGTAACTGATGTTTTGTTACAAATGCTCATGTATACCATATTTCAGCATCTTCTCCTCTGATTTGGACATGTTTCACAGCGAGTCTTTCACATGAGAAATCTTTTTTTGTGGCCACGAGTGCGTTCAACCACCTCCCCTAATAACAACTGTGATATAAATTATAAGATGCCATTGCTGCCAGATATTTTTTTCCCATGTTCATTAAATGGAGCACTTTAGCTTGATCTGCTGCTACAGTGTATGTGGTTCAAACACTAGCCATAATTGGTTAGTTGGACTGAACATTGGGTGTTCCGAAAGAGTCATGTCCAATTTGCAAAAGTCGTTAAGCTGCATGCTTTTTGTAGTTTGAGCCATGACAAAAACGAGGCAAGCCCTTTTTGATTATTATTATTTTTTTTTTTTGCGTTCAGTTTTTGTGTCTATATTTGACTTTGGAGCGTGTACGTGTGTGTCCAAATTCAAGACATCCCACCCTTTTTAATCTGTCTCCGTGTTTGTCTTTATTAATGTACCAGTTAAGAATTGCAACATTACTCCATAATGTATTTTTGGACTTTTAAAGAGCTTAATTAGCAAAAGGCCACGAAACTGCACCAGCACTGCATTTGTTCTTAATCTCAGACATGGAAACACAGCACAGACGGCCTCATTGTTCTGTCTGGCCTTGGTCTCAGCCAGTCTGGACGAGGGATGCTGATGCTAACCTGCCTGACCCCAGAGGAAACATTACAGTGTGTCGATTTCCACCGCTGAGTGTGCACTATATTGCTCTGCTTTATGATGTACGTGGAGTTGAATATGTTAAAACAATTTCTCCAATAGTTCTGAATGGATTGGTGAGGGTTTATTGAGGGCCGATGCAAAATTCTGGACTCCCTCTTGTATTATTTTTTCAAAAAGTTTTTTTTTTTTTTCTAATGCTATTAAGAAACTCTCAAAAGCACTTTGAGATTGTTTTAATGTAAAGTGCTTTATAAATAAAATTCATTATTATTATTATTATTATCAAAACATGTTCACCCACGTGTAGTATACTGTTTTAAAAGGAATAAAAGCCTCTCCTACTCAAAAGCTGCTTTCGAAAGCGACACCCCCCCACCCCTAATGCACACTTAATGGTGTATTGCCCCGTCCCTTAAGATTTGCAAGGGAAATCAAGCGTTCAAAAGAATGTATTTCACGCTGGAAAACACATTAGATAACCATCCTGGTGTTTTTATTCTGCTTTAACCTAAACATCGGTTTTGTCCGCTTAGTTATTTTCTCTTCATACTGTGAGTTTTAAACGTCACACATAAATCATTTGAATTTCATGATGAAAAAGTCTTTCTGTCCTTTGATTTTTTTTAAAGATTTTTTTTATTTATTTATTTTTTTCATTCCTAATCTTCCGTAGAATGTTTTTGGATCAGATTCCTCCTGGTTTAAAGAAGGAACTCTGTCTATCTGAGGAAATACATACCAACAAAAGCGGGAGTTTTAGCCTGAGAGATAAATCGCCCTCTCGGTTTGATTTGACATCCACTCTTAGTATCTCACACTTTTATACGGATGTGCTTCATTTTGTGTCACGTATTAAATCAACATGCCTTTCCCCCGTGCTTTACATTGCTTCCAAAAGACTGAGGATTGTTTGCTGAAACCATAAATCTGTGCAGACAGCTTCAGCCAGCTATTTGTGTTAAAGAGCCTCTTTCATAAGCAAAGCTTTGTGGAGTAATTGATGAAAATTACAAAATGCGGACGGTAATTATTGGCAATTTTCAACTGAAGGTATTCCAGAGTGTAGCTTTTGCCAGGTCTTGGTATGTATTATAGGCTTTTACTAATCTAAATGAGAAAAACGTTTGCACTTTTGTTACTATGAGTGCTTTTCTTCTCTGGCACGCTGGGTGTTTGTTTTGTTTCTTCTCCTACAGCGAGGCTGTGGGGGGCCTGAAATCACTCAAATGCGAGAATGAGAATATTTCCAAATGTAGTATCGCAGAAGTATTTACTTCCAAAGTGTCCCTTGGCTTTGTATGAAACATGACTTCAGGCTCCGAGTGTGGCGAGCAGATGACGCAGTGGGCCGCATATTCTGCTATGACTGCCATGTTTTTTTAGATCCATGGGGCGTAATGTTTTAGAGCCTTTGACCTAAGCCTCTGTCCCTGATGCCGTGTTCTTCCAGTTAAACAGAGTTATGCTTCAGTTTAAAACTTGCATCTTAAAATCATTGATTGAGAAAACTCCCTCCTTTTCCTCTTCCTCTTCGGAGACCCAGAAAAAGCAGCATAGCGGTCTCTCGCTCACTGGAGACTGCAGGGAATGTTGTTTACCTTGACTTCCCTCTCTAACTTCCCCTCGACCTAGCTAAACACTGCTGTCTGTTTGTACTATTTGCTAAAACATGGTAATTCCAGGAGTTGGGAGCCGCATGGTGCAGTAATGGCTGTCAGACCTGGAGCAGGGGAGCTTCAACCTGAGCTTCTGGCGGCAGTTACAGTCCAGCAGAGCACACTTAACACTGTGACACCTCCACGGGCGATAGATTATGTACGTATGTTTGTGCATGTGTGTGTGGATGCGAGTATGCAATACATGCAGCCCTCCCACTGCACACCCGCTCCTGTCAGGCCTCCATTGGCTGAGTAGGAGGAGGGAGAGCATGGTCCCCAGCTTCCCGTCTTGGAGGTCAAGACTCACTGGAGCTCTCTGAAGTGCAAAAGCCTCAAAAAGTCTTGATTTGGTTTTCAAACGTCGGGCAAGTGTTCCTGCTACCACAGTCGGAGAATATCTAACAAGTGCCGTATTATATTCCAAGAGATCCCAGCTGGGAGGGAAAGAGCGAGCGAGGAAAAAAAAAAAGCAGCAAAGACAGACACGCTTATCTTAGCCTAGCTTTGCGCTTTGGGAGACCTTATTTGGCGATGTCTGAATAACGTGCTAGGAGGTTGGCAAAAAGCGGCATCTCTGGCACTTCTCAGGCATCCTCTCTTTTCACAAAAGAGTCTTGTTTAGAGAGCCTCATGTTTTCTGCCGCCTGTGGATGCAAGTTGGCTTTGGGAGCTGCTGTAAATGCTATTTTAGAAATTTGTTTTTCAAGTTTATTAACAGGAACTGACATGTTGGCCTGCTGCATACCTATTTCAACAAAGTAATGTGATTGTAATCACAGCGCAGGGTGTTCGCTTCTCGGTTTCAACTGGAGTCGCGCTGCAGATTCGCAGCTCTTTGTGCTCACACACAAGCTGGCTCACCTCATCTTTCATCTGTTTCCCTTTCACTGTTTATCTTTGTGCTGAAAATCCTGGGAATGTCCTCTCTCTGCCTCTCAGGCTGTTTGCTAACCACACAAATCTGCGGAGTGGTGGTTGTAGAGGACGGGAACAAACCTCAACTCTGCTTTGTAATGCATGCTAATGCAATGATAGCCCAGGCAGAAAAAAAAAAACGATTGGCTGGACGAAGATGAGCAAAAATCCATACACAAAACCAAGTTTAAAGTCTGAAGCAGACGAAAGAATCTATCATTTTGTTTACATAAAGCTAGCGGTGAATAGTGTTTGTGATTTTCTCTAATAAAGTCTACATATTGTCCTCCGTGTTGCTCGTGATCAGCAGGGATGTGATGGTTTTGCGCTGAAGCCGCGGGAACTGTCCACATCGTGTTCAAACACACCACTTGTAAGCCTGCTGCAGCATGCTGTTTGTTACAGAAATCATTTTCAAAGTCCCTCTTCCTTCACTAGAGAACAAGACATTGATATATGGAGCTTAAAAGGGCCTCAGGCGTCTCTGCAGGGTATCTATCAAGGCTCTGTTATGTTTAGGAGGAGGGAGGCCTTAAGTGCTCAGTTGAGGGATGTAATGTTGCCATTGGTTCATTATGGATGTAAACAAGACAATCTGAAATAATTGCAAGTGTGGCTTTGGAGACCTCAGTGGCACACCATTGTGTCTACCACACAGCACACATTGAACAAATTTAGATTCATCCAGAGTATTTGTGCTTACATTTACTTTTGTTTTGACTCTACCCCACAGCTGCTCACAAACAGAATGCGGTGATTTTTGCTGCAGATAAACCAGGAAATAAAAACTCTATCCAAAAACAAATGCCGCTCACATTTTTATTTTTATTTAGTTTTTGCTCGAGTCCACATAATGTGCAACTCTTTAAAACGATGAGAATCTTTTAAATGTCCAGTTTTATACAACCAAATAATAAACCTCCAAAGCTAGAGTTTTTCTGGAAAGCTCCAAACCCTTATGCTGCAATAACATCTAACGAGATCCATTACACAAGCCACTAATAGTCGGATATAATCTGACCTTTGGAGCGGTGGAAAGGCTGTCGAGTGGTGTGGTTCATGCTCAGGTTTTTAATGTCGGGCCTGCCCTGCACGACTTTCATCTGAACAAACTTACAGAGGCATGTGTGCATGCAGCTGTTACCCCTTTGCTGAGGCATGGTTTGGAATGGGGACACACACTGAATACACACACTGAGTACACACACGGAGACGTACGCGTGGCAGGGCAGTTGGAGATAGTTCCTGCACAGTAAAGTTGGGACATGTGAAAGCAGCTACTTATTTGGGTGCTGGATGTTTTTCCAGAGGTGTATTAGTCCACTTTTAGAAAACAATGATGCTTATGGAATTTGCTCCTGCTGCTGCCAGCTGTAACCTCTGTTTCTGTGCACTCCCACAGCCTCTGATTCACATCATGGGCTCTGACATCGAGGTGCTCCAGGAAGCGGCTGCTGGCTGCGTGCGCGACATCCGACTGCTGGCTCTGGCAAATAAAAAGGCCTGTTTGTTCATTTGACGGCTACTCACCGCAGTGCAGCCTCTGGGGATGCAGAAATGATCAGGGTGGTGACGTGAACCTAAATCTTCATTTGCAACATGTTTTTTTGTTTTTTTTCTAAATTTGCAAACACTACCTTTTAACACAACCATAAACTATCAAACAATGAAAAGACACTCGGGGATATTACAATCTAATCAGCAAATGCAGACACAAAACAATCAAACAAACAAAAATGCTCAACCTTTCTCATTTCCTGGTCCCCCCTTCTTCTCTGATCATCTTTGAACACTCCCTTTCTTGTACTGACTATATGGCACTGCTGGAAAACATCTACCTTAATAATCTAAACTGTGAAAAATAAAATGTGTGTTCTGATAGAAGATTTTGTGAAAAACATGTAAGAACAAGTTAAAGTAAGTAAAATAAGTATCACAAAATGTCCTGTCGATTTATTTGAGAAGGTATTAAATGTTTCATCTTGATTGATAAGTTCTTATTTATTTCTCCTCTTGCTCCCGTTTAGCCTGTAAACTTTCATCCTGAACTCTTTGTTTACATCAAATATTTCAACACAACTTAGTATGAATACATTGGGGAGGCCTTCGTCTTGCTCTCTGACCGTCTGCATGTGGAAACTATGAGGATAGAAATAAAAGCCCTTTTTTTGTGTGTGTTTGTTCTGTTGCCAGAGACCCCCAAACGTTTTGCAGTGAAATACTTCTGGGCCACCTTTTCCACATTCCTTAGAAAACCCAAATGAAACCAGAGTATCTAAACAACACCCACATCTGCTTTGGGTGCTCAGCCTCCCCCGACACAAGGTGCACACTCCTGTAGTTACATGAATAAGTCCAAAGTCAGAAAACTCACAACAAGAAACAGAATACGTAAATGTGGAACATGCAGCGCGAATGATGAGAACACACAAATGTTCTGTATAAATACCAAACAGTAATAACCCATAAATTGGATAAGTGGATAAGAAATGTTCACAACACAACAGTGTGTTGGGCCTACACTGTAAGAATAAACAGAAAAACTGATTTTCCAAGGTTTACTTAGAGTCATTTCACATTTTGTTGGGATATTTATTATAAATGATAAAATATAGATTTTTACCAGCTCATTATTTTTGTCAGTAAAACCTAAAATGTTGTGGATGTTTGGCCTGCTGGGATCATCTCTGCACCAAAGCACTTTCATGGCATTAAGTCGGCGCCAACTATAAAACATTCTTGGAGAAAAACAGCAAGTTGCTCTGCCTGTTCCCTTTTCGTTCCTGAACCCCTTCCCTGATCCCGTCATCTTTTGTTCACACAGCAGGGTTGTTACCGATGTGTGCGTGCTGATGTGGGATGGTCCGATCCTTTTGTCTTCTTTTCCTGTTTATTGTAAACAGGCCGCGTCAGGCTCAGCTGCCCTTCACTGTTGGCTTCCATCGCCGCCGCCCTCTCGCATCTTTCTGGGTCTCTGATCCTGCAGCCCTGGTCCCACTTACCTTAGATGTTCCGCACTCAACCACAGATGCTGCCACGGAGTCTCATGGGACTTCCATCATTAATATCAGCCACGTGCAAAAATTGAAAATTAGCAAAACACTGAAAATATGTGGTCGAAAATCTTCATCACTCTTTGAAGTTTAAACACTAGCAGCTGCTTGCAGGGGTCAGTGGAAGAGCATGAATGCAGGAGGAGAGGCTGAGCTTGCTCACTAATGTGAAGACGCCACTTCCTCCAAAGAAAGAAACGAGCAAATCGATCCACAGTGATTAATGGCACTTTATTTCCACGAAGCAAGCTTTATAATCCCTGCGACAGGAACAAATATCAAGAACAACATGTACGTGTATGAAAATAAAGAGGGAAACATTGTGTGACCGTTTAGGCTTTCATTTACTCACACATTCAGCCCCTCCATAGCCCCTTCATTTCTTACACTCTGTAGCTCTTATCCTTTAAGCCTGCTGATTGATATCAGTCTTCTGTGTGTTCATTAAGTTCTGGGATGGAGTCGGGAAGTGATTAACTTGTAAAACTAAAGAAAACAAAGTAGCGTGTTGATTCTTGTTTGTTTAATCCAGACGTGTGAAAAAGACCAGTTGCTAGGAGGCCTTTACATGTAAGACAAACTCTTTTTCATCCACCAACTACGTCTGCATGTTGCAGTTTCCGAGGTGCAGTTAAGCTAAACGCATATTAACCCCGGTAGATTTGAAGGTGAAAACTTTGCTTTACTTGTAAACAAAACGACCCCGACTCACGTCTCGGCCTTTTTCCTTTTAAAATGATCATGCCAACCGGTAAAAACAGTGAAAATGAAAAGTAAGTGATGAGTTTATTTATATATTATATTTAAAAAACGACAAACGGTGACTCATATGTAATCATCTGGATTTAACGAAGACCATTGAATGAATCATGTGGCTGTGTACCAGTTAAGAGTCTGGCTGCAGTATCTTTCACTAACGGCAGCCTTGATATTAGTACCAAGCCCACACTCTAGAGGTGATAAATGCATCCATAGGCTTCTCAAAGTCTTTTCCTGAGTATAAGCTGAAAAAGTTGGACTTTACTAGCCTGGAAAACCAGCGCCAACTGCTGGACGGCAAAATGTTTTGCCTGCGGTTGGGTCTGGCCTCGAACCACTTTTCATTTTGAAAATACTGCCCTGAATCTGGCAGATGGCAACTAAACCAATCACAACGCAGAGATGTGTTTTGAATCAACGCGGGCGGGGCAGAGGGTTCTGGTGCGGGGTTTTGAGGGAGTGACGACAGAGCAGTGCGACGTTGGGCAGTGGAAGCGAACATAGTCAGCGAAAGCACAACAAGAAAGATGGCGGCGGCAATGGAACAGCGCTCGTTTGATTCAGCCTTGGCATCAGTTTTGGAAGAGTCCCCTCCCACCAAAGCTTTCTGTCGCGCTTACTACGTCACAGTCAGTTGCGCTGATTGGTCAGAGCGTTGGCCTATAGGCACAGACACGGTTTGAAAGACAACGGGTTGTGCTCATCAACAATGTTCCGTTGTATCCATTGATCGGAGCCAGACTAAATTAGACATCCAATCCATTTAGGCTGGTTTATCAGGCTAGGACTTTACTACAGATTGAACATGCAAAGAATAATATCAAGGTTCTTTGCAACTGTTTTGCCGAATGGTGCCAGGAAACAAAGATATGATATAATTGGTGGGTGACTGCAACAGGAAAGAATAATCTAAATCTTTGTCATGCATCACTTTAAATAATTGTCCATTGCAGGTTTCAGTGGAATCTAAGTCTGAGTATCATCAATAGAAACGGAACAGGCATTTCTGTTTTCTCTATACTGAACCGAGTCAAGACGACTTCTTGATATAAAGCTACATTTTGAAACCTTATTCCTTTGTCGCTACATTGCAGCTTAGTGCTACTGTCAATCTATATTACATTGCACTAAGGGTAAGCTAGGAAATGTGTTGCTACCCAGCCCAAGCAAACGGTGTTCAAGATGAACATGAAAAAGGGTGACATACTTATTTTAAAACAGTTGTGGCAAGGAACTCTTTTCAAACCTGATGTTGAGAGTTGTGAAGCACTGGGGTGAGGCTGAGAGGAAGCAGTAAGACGGATTGAGGAGCCTTGCCCTCCGGCTCATTGGTCATGAAGCCACATTTGAGTGTATTAGTTATGCCGCAAACCCTCTGAGAAAAGAAACTGCCACTTTCTTTGGCTTGTCGTCCGACACAGGGACATTACTCAAGAGAAATTAGAGGTTATGCCTCCACGCCTCAGCAGGAGCAGCAATTATGTCCATCTCTGGCCTTCCTGGTCACCTCTCCACTTCTCATTGCTTCAATGCAGGGATGGAAATGATGAAGGGATATCCCTGATGTTACCGTTCCTGTTTTGAGGGCCACATCTGCCACACCCTTGTCTTGTATCTTAACTTGGCATGTCTCACCATTGGCCGAACCTTCACCCTGCCCAGGCTCCAGCCAACCGTTCCCATGGGTGAGGGTGATGGAGGCAACTGCACAAGAAGAATGTGTGGAAATATCATTTCGGCAGTTGTGAAGTATGTGTCCACACTTTGGGTTGACGGAGTATTAAATGTGTATCGTTCACTCTTAAGGTCATGCAGCCCGTTTTTAAAGAGTACACTGTATGGTGATATTAGCTCAATTGTTTTAAAATGCGACTTCTCCTTTGAAGTTTTTCTTTAAAGGTCCCACATATCCCCGGGCGTCCTGCTGAAATATTTCATAAAAGAACCTAATGACCAGTAAAAGTTTATTTCAAATATTAGAAGTGGCTTTTCTGTCCCCTCCAGTGCCTGAAAACACGTTCTAATATATAAAATCCCAAACTGTTGCACAGCAGCAGCGCGGTTTGCTTGTGATGTTGCCATCATAAATATGTGTGCGCACAACGACCTCTCAGAGCTCCTCCAAACAGAGGGCAGCACTCTCTGGCAGCCGAGGACTGTGGGCTGAACACAGCTTCTGTTCTCAGTCGCAAATGAACTTTTAAAACATTGCAGCGCACTCACACCATCGGGCCTGCTGGAGAGAGAGTCGTGCTGGCCTCTCTTTATCCATTTCCTCTCCTCAGGTGAGCTCTCACGATGTGTTGCTCCTCAGAAGCTCTGAACTTTGCATTTGCAATCTAAGTGGGGTGTTTTTTTTTCCCACTTTTTTTAAAACTCTTAATGAATACTGACCCTCATCAAATGTAAATAACAAGATGATGCCTTCATCGGTCCCGACAGCTGCAGCTTACTGTGGTCCCGCCAGCATCAGGCGTTTTTTGACGGGAAGCTTAAAGCCGAAGCCCCACGCAAATGAAAAAAAAAAAAGAAGTCATTCCTGGAATATTTCTGCCACAGTTCTGAGTGGATAACACAGTTGTTGCCCACATGAAAAAAAAAAAATCAATTGAGCAGAAATTAATGTCATGCAAGCAATAATTTGATTTGAGCAGCAAACATCCTCTCTGTGCTCGGTGCACAAGCACCCAATAATAACTTATCTCAAACAATGTTAAGAGAATTAGAGAGGGCCAAAAAAGACACTGGGAGCAAGTGTCCAAAGGTCTGAGGGCCCCGCTGATAAAGGTAGAGCTGAATGCAGGGTTTTGTCTGCTCCAATAAAATGATCCTGTGCACGATAATCATTTTTCTGCTGCACATGATTTATGTGCTGACAAAAAAAGCCTTTTCTGTGCTCCGACTGTCTGAGTGGCATTTTATATTGGGACACAAACAGGTTTTGATATGTTCGGTAGATATGTTGGAGCAGCAAGCTTTTTGCCTGAAAGAGTTTTGGAAGAAATGTGGGGTTCTTGTGGACTTCCTTTAACACCAGATTATCTGCTCTGGGGTTGAATTATCTGGGATTGCCAGTGCTGGGACATTTGACAGTCTACAGTAGTGACAGGTTCCACCATCCACTCCTTAATGGGATTCCAGTCAATATGGAACCCTTGATTTTAATCAGAGATATCTAAAAGTGTTGTTATCGGAGGCCTAAACTTGCCTTTTGTCTTCGACAGGTCTTAAGAACATGCAGGGATGTATTTGTAGCACCTTCAGATGTGGTTCGGCTCTTTAAAGACTGTGATCCCTGGGTTGTGATATCACAATGACAAGCCAATACCATTTTTGTCCCATGAATAAGACAGATGCAGAATGGAGGAGGGTGCATTCAGCAATCATCCTGAACTGTTACGGCACTTAACATCAGAAGCTCTTTAATGAAACATTCTTTTCTTGCCGGATCCCTTGTCTGTCTGCCCGTTGTAGTCGTTGGAAGGCGGAAGAGGGAAGGCCTGAGGTTTAGGATATGCCTGTCAGCCACATTTACAGATCATGGCTTTTTTTTCTGTACCTGACTTTGAAATTGAGGAAATTGTGAAATCTAAGAGACCAAGAGTTCTGATTTGATGAAACTTGGAAGGTATGACTCTTGCTTAAAGAAAGGAGGAAAAAAACTGCATTGATTGGCTTTAGAAGGTACCTGCAGCTTTTCTTAGAACATATTTGTAGTTATTCATTTATGCTGTATGCTGCTTTACGAATTCTCTCTACAGCCTGATCTGAAGTGTGATGCTTTAGTGTTCTTTTCAGCTTCGTGTTCCCAGAGGTTTTTGAATGACCTGAAGCCTGTCTGGGCTGCTGCTTTCTGTCATTACATTAAACTAGAAAAGACAGAATAGAACAGGGACAATGCCCAGTAAAGATGCTCAAAAATGCCAAGTTTCTCACACAGCGGACAGTGAAGACTTGGCATGTGCTTCCAGCTGCACAGCTGTGAACTATAAGCCTGGCTAGGTTTCCCCTAACTGGATCAAGAACCAACCTGAGAGCTCCACATGGCACCCCACCAAAAATGATATTATCCCAAAGTTTTCATCAGTATCTTTTCATCAAGCTATCACAGCTCTGGACCTGAGAGGAAGAGATGTAACTGAAGGGGAATAGAACCAAATCAACAAATTGTCAGCAAGGGCATTATAGAACATCCTATTTAAATCTGAAACTGATTGCGCACTTTGAGTCATGAGCACAAAGACAAACTGTAATAGATGCTGCCGGCTTGAATTTCTTCACAGAATTAGCAGTAATATTTCCAAAAGTGGTCAATTAGGCAAAGATTCAAGAGTGCTTTTCTTTCTCATCTGGTGTGGTGTCAAATCTCCCTTTTGTGCCCTTCTCTGCTTTTTGACTTCTAAACTCCAATGTGTTTTTGCTGCCTTAAATCTGACATTAATAAATGTCCTTTCCTTCTGCGTAATGCATAAATAACCGCTGTTCCAGTCTAGCTCCCCGCTGTCTGTCAGGTTGCCCAAGCAGTCCCGAATACTTCAGAGCTTTGCAACTGTCTGCTCACAGAGAAAAATACCTGGAGACTCAAACAACCGAATTTAGCACAACCAAGATTTTCAGAGGTGATGACAAATGAATAACTGAAAAGTTTCACTTAAGTTTTCACACTGGCAATACAAATGACCAAGTCAAATATGCCTCGTTGTTATTCTAACATGAGTGAGTGCTTCTGGCAAGAATGGGTGCACAAATGGCAAGATTTGTTCATTCAGCTTGGATGGACGGGGCTAGAAAATCTGAAGGTTCAGTTAACAGTGAAAGCATGTTGCTTGACAGATGTATCAGCGTCATGCATGCTGTTCACCGAAGTGACTTTTCTTCCTGCAAAGAAGTATGTGTAAATAAAGTAGCCCAGTGTGTGTTCTTGGAAAGCAAAGGGTCGAAAAGACTGTTGGGTAGTCAAAATGATTTCCACTGGAATTCTGCGGATCAATCTTCTAATGGCACATGGTTTTAACTTTGATTGCTTTCAGTAGACATCAGCGGGCACTTGCTTCAAGTCACTGATTAGTGTCCCGAATGTTTAAAACCCTGCTGAAAATACTAATTGGGTCTTTTAAACAACCTGCAAATTTTCTCTTCAGTCACACTTTCCACTAAAGTTGGCAAACTTCTGAGCAAATATGTCTGTGGCTTTACAAGCAGTCTGTGTGCTACAGCATGTAATTCCAACTTGGAACATGGAGCAATTAGGTCTAAGACTGAGCTGAAAACATCATCCCAAACGGAGAGCAGACAGTGGCTGCAGACTGGAGTTTGAAAAATACTTTGGATTATAATGGCGTAACGGGTTTTCCTTGAGCGAACACTGATCCAAAGCAAGGACTACCTTCCATAGCCAGAACTCTTTATTTGAACTGATTGATGATGTATAACGTCGGTGCGACCCATGATGTGTCGCACCATTTTTTTCTGAGCGTTTACTTTTCAATTTCACCGCCACTGCCTGAAAAAGAGGCTGTACGTTGGGGATCTTCATACCGGGCTTATCTGCTTTTGTTTTGCTTTTTTTTTTGTTCTGTTTGACAATCTCGTCTTTCTAAAGGAAGAAACATTTGATTTCCCCTTGTAAGTGCTTTGTTTTCTTTAAAAAGTTCAGAGTCCAGTTGGTTGTTTCTGCAGAAAACAAATGTTATTGATGTGAGGATATAAAACTTTCACCATGAAGTTATTATGCTGCAGTGCCTAATGTTTTTTGATTGATTCACTCGGGCAGGAATGACCTCCTGTGCTGTTGCTCTGACTTAAATCACTGGTTTCGTCACCGTGTTATGTTGAGTGTGTGCAGAATATATAAAAAATGTTTTTATTACTTTCATCAAAGTTCAAAATGTTCAAAAAGTTCTTCTATAGGACTGAGGTCAGGCCTTTGTGGTGCCCACTCCAATACCTTGACTTTGTTATCCTGAAGCCCCTTTGTAATTCATTTGGAGGTGTGCTTGGGGTCATTGTCTATTGGGGAGAATTATTTGCACCAAAGCTTTATTTTCCTGGCCGATGTCTTTATATTCTGCCTCAATACACCCACGTCTCCATGTGCAGTTGCAAACTGTGGTCTGACTTATTTTTATGGCAGTTCTGAAGCAATGGCTTTCTCCTCGCTGAACAAATCTTCAGCTCATGTCAGCACAGGACTCGTTTTTCTGGGAATTATGATACTATCTTACCAGTTTCAGCCAGCATCTTCACAAGATCTGGGCTGATTTGCACATTTCACACCAAAACACATTCATCTCTGGGTCTATGATGGCTGTACAGTCCCATGGTGTTTATACTTGTGTATTATTGTTTAAACAGGTGAACAGATAAAATACATCCACAGGTATGCCACCAATTAACTCAAACTGTGTCAATTAACCATCAGAAGCTTCTAAATCTCAGACTGGAATCATCTGGCATTTTCTAGTCAACTAAACTTAGAGTATGTGCATTTTTTACTTTGATGAAAGTAATAAACAAATACAAAAATTAACTACAAAAAATGTTGGGGATCCTAACTGACTTGAGAAAAAAAAGGGTTTACACTGATTTAATCCACAGTGAGTCTTTTTTTTCTGAATTATACGTAAACTTCTTGTTTCAGCTACATATAGGATATATCAGTAGTACAAACACATAACAGATTGCAAATTCTCAACAGGTACACTATCCAGGGGCAACTCTGTAATATTTATTGGTTTAAGAGGTTCAGAACAATTTTTTCTGGACATTCTCCAGAAATTCGCCAGTATTTAAGCATGAAAATGGCTTCAAAGAGCCGTTACCGGGGGCTCAATCAATGATAATCTTGCAGTTTTATAGAAATTAATCTGTCTGAGTCTATCGCTCCACTAAGTTGGCTGAAATTCAGCCAGGCAGTTCTTACGTAGCCTTGGTGTCAAACAAGAAAATCAGGCTACTGAAAATGCAACCCGATTAATAGCAAATTAATAAGCGCAGAGCTTTTTTTCCAACAGTACAGTGAATATTGTTTTTCATTCACGCACTCCCTAGATATCACAGGGCCAGCACAGACACTAATGAACATCCACGCTCACACTTGCTCCTGAGGTCAATTTAGAATGAGGAAACCGGAGTACCCGAAGAGAACCCATGCTTGCACGGGGAGAACATGCAAACTCCCCACAGAAAGGCCCCCGGCTGAGATTCAAACCGGGAACCTTCTTGCTGTGAGGGAACGGTGTTAAACACCACATCATCATACGGTTATGCTCAACTTTTAGCCTAATAAAAAAGGTCTAGAGAAATTTCAGAAGAGCTGACTGCCACACAAATCCAAGAACAATACCACAAAGTTTTCAAACACCAAATCACAGAAAAGTATAATATCACGGGTGTGGATTTGTCACACACGAAGTCCAGAGCAATAGATGAAGGCAGCAAGTCAGCAAGTAGATGTCTCCTGATCCTAAAAGGAGGAGTGTGTTTGGAGGAGAGGAGGAGGAGACCAATTTTCAACCTGCTTCTGTGAGAGAGTTGAGTTAGAGATCCTGTTTAAGAAACTACAGAAACGCCGCAAGTCCAATCCTAAATACTTACTTTCTCAGGCTTGCCTAAGCTCCTCCACAGCCACAGGCTGTTTTTACACAGAAACTTTGATGAGGAAAACTCGTGGTGTGCCCCCATAAACCAGAAATCAGACAATAAAAGTTTTTATTTATTTATATTTCAATCTTTTTTTTTTATACATATATAAATTTATGCATTCATTGTCTCAGCGGTGAGATATCCCAGAAATTCCTTGCAGCTTTAGAGAGGGTCGGATATCACAAAGAGATCTATTTTTTAAATCTTTTTTAAGAGAATATGGAAAACAATTTGCACATGAAATGGCAGGACATTTTGAATATCTGCAAAATGACTCTGCAGTGGCCTATATTTATTGACTCAATAACACTGCTGCATAGCTATAAATGTTGCCACTTGTTAATCTCAAGCAACCGATGAGTAAATGACAAAGTAAGCAGATGACAGTGTAATTCATGAGCTCCAGCCTGAGATGAAACAGAGCCATGCGCAGGGATTGCCTGCAGAGTCCCTGCCATGATCCCTTTGAGGCGGGACGTCGTGATTAATGTTATGTTCCTACCTGTAGAATCGCTTTGCTCGCCCACAGTGGACAACGGTCATAGGCAGAGGTACGAGAGGGTGGATTAAGATTAAATAGACCTTAACAACAAGTCTCCTCACAGGGTTGAGCCGAGCCACAGATTTAGATAACGGCGAGGTCACAGGAGGTAACAGAAGTTCACCTCAGGCAAGAAGTTAAACTTACATATTGTGTAAAAGCTGAGCAAATAAACCGTTACCGACCTTAATTAACGTGATTACATGACTGGGCCATTCATGGCATGTTTGCATATGCTGTTAGTAAAAGTTAACTTCCCCGTTAAATGAAAATAAGCACAAATAAACAATAATTACACACAACACAAACCCTTCATATGGCTATTGCTGCTTAGTCACGTCCTTTGAATAACCACCTTGGATAAACCCCAAAGGGACATACAGCTGAGCAACACAGAAGGTATGACTCATGAGCCCATAATGTGACAGGTTAAAATGGAAGCCAATGAGAGGGTGCATCAGAAGTAATCAGCTGTGGCACGGCTATATGCAGTACAAACTTTCCCCTCTGCATGTTTGCTCAGAGTTTGATTCAGGCAGCAGTAAAATGAAGACGGACGGCTTTCGTTCAGGTTTAAGACCAAGTTGTAACCTCATGGAACTGGAACATGAGGGAGCAGGTTTACTGCTCTGCTAAGTGTGTTTGCAGCAGACAGTGGGTTTGACTCCCTCTCAATGCATGGTGCAGCAGCTGTAAAAAGTCTCCACCATGCAACGTTGTTACAGCAGCTTTGTTCCCCTGGAAGAAAAAGCAACCTGTTCTGCTGGGATTTTTTTTTTTTTACTTGTTTGAGGGTGTCGCTATTAGCTGATCTCTGGGAGGAACAATTTGGAAGCACAAATACAAATTATATCAAATGTGCTGAAGTGGAATAAACAGGTTCATAGCTTGGGGTTTCATTAGAGAGCTCCCAATTAATGGTTTCCACATTGGTTTTTACATATTAAAAATGTGGATTTTAGTCGTTTTCAGGGAATAATTTAGAGCTTTGTGGTAACTGTGTGTAAAAACGCTTGATTGCTTCCATCTTCTAGAAAATCATGGTGTGAACCAGCTTTAAAATTCCTCTCTGAAAACTTATCGACACAACAATGACATTGCAAAACTTTTTAAAGAGCTTTTTTAAAAAAAAAAGCTTTAATATTTCTAAACTGGGAAAGGCTAAACGGGAGTTTTCACGGACTGACAGTCCTAAATAACATTTCAGAATCTACCATCTACTCACTCATTTAGACAGCCTACTCTTAACAGCGTGATGCCTCCCTCCCTCTCCTTCCCTCTGCTGGCCTCTGCCCCAGAACTGGCGTAAACCATCAACAGTATGTTCGCAGGCTCGGCCTGTGTGCGAGGAAACATGAGCAGGGTGAGATATTCAGAGTCCCGGGCGGGCGGCGAAGGCCGCTGGATAAAGCAGAGGAGGAGACGGCGGTCCGTGCGGTTACAGCTCAGAGACTCAGGAGGGGAACATGTGAGCGGGGCATGGGCGACTGGAAACAGGATTATTGTTCAACACAGCAGAGAGACGCAGGAGGGACCCGGGCCAGGTAACTGACCGAGATACACTGACATGTTAATTAGCCTTTTCTTTTGGGAACGATAGGCTGAATGGGCAAATGTGTTTAAGTTTTAACTGCAGCGGACAGACAGACGCTCTTAAAGCTTGTTTACCCGGCGTAATTGCGCAGGACTCAGTTTACTTTTCATGGCTCTTGGCTGTAAACGACTTTCAGTTCATATAGATAGCGGGACAGAACGTTTAACAGACCCATAGATTCTAACGACGCAGCCAAGCCCGGTGGCAGTTTATTCCAGGGGAGCGCAGCAGGCTGCTGGTGATGAAGCATCACGTCGCTTTCCTTTGCCGAGACGCTGAACCTGTAAAGAAAGATTCTAAACTGAAGCCGATTAGGGGGGGGGGGGGAACACGCCACATTTCTGCAGCCAGTAATGCTGTTTGTTTTGCATCCAAAAACGTGGAAAGCTCTACCCAAAAATAAATAACCCATTCATGGCTTACAGGCGTGCGACCGCAGAGCAGAGGAGGAAGAGGAGAAATATTTTAGATGCTTCTCCTAAAATTCTACTGGAAAACAGTTTGAAGCGTAAAATGTCCAAACAGTCCAAACCACCAAGCCTGTTGAGCCACTTCACAGTTGTTCCGTGTTGTTTCCCGACAGTCAATTTGAATTACACTTAACAGAATTGAGGGGATTTTTTTTAAATATAAATATATATATATATATATATATATATATATATATAAAGATTAATCAGGCTTTATGCTGTGTGAGAAAATCATTTCCCTCGTATATGAGGCTTTTACTGCAGCGCGGAATTGTTGCGCACGTGTAACAGTATGAAATACCTGACCTGCTGTCCACACCAACTCATCAGTTTTAGTCATCGCTTATTTCCAGAAATGTGTACTCGATTAGTTGTGCGAATAACCAAGCGATCTATTGGGATATTTGATTAATTTATTTATGAAGTTTTTACTCCCTCAAAGTGTCATTGGTTTTGCTGCAGCTGCATGCAATGCTGTGGTGACGCATAACAACAGTCCTGTTAACGCAGGGACTGTCTGGAGGCTGCTGTACAGTATGCAGCCAGGTGTAAATGCGTGAACACGCGCAAAGCGTCAACGGTCACTCATATCGAACTAGCGTTAAATGCGTATCTGAAGATGACATATTTTCTGAGGTCCAATCTTACATCACCGCCGCTTTACTGTCTCTGAGCGACATGTAAACACTTCTCTTTTGAAATCTTCATCCACAGGAGAGACACGGGGACACAGTGAGAAATCCGTGGAGTTTTCCCCCCTCTTTTTTTTGGGAATTTTGTTTTTTACGCACCAGAGAAACTGCTGGACCGCGTGGCCGAAGATGAACACCATTGTGTTTAACAAGCTGAGCAGCCAGGTCCTGTTTGAGGAGAAAGCGAAGGAGGTGGAAATGAGCAGCAGAAATTACCTCGAAGTCATCGACGGGCAACATCCAGACCTCCTCTCCAGCAACCAGAGCATCAGAGACAACCAGGCGATCCGGCACAGGCGGAGCGGGTATGTGAGCCTTTCTGTTATGTTCACTGCAGGTCTGCGTGTGTGGATTAATTGGAGATCGAGAAGACCCCCGGGCTGTTACTGATGAGGATATCTGCACACCGTTTTCTGGCTCATTTCAACTGTTTCACAGTTATTTCACGCGGAAGAGCGAGAGCGTGGACAACAGTTCCCTTTTATAACGCTTATGATTACCTCTTCGGCTTGTGGGCGACAAAAAGTAAACTGAATATCCAACTTCGAGAGGACCTCCATGACACAAATTCTTTAAAGTACAGATTTGATTTATTTATACATGCCCACCTGCAGCTTTAGTAGATCTGCTCACAGAATGACAGCTTTGATTGCACAGTTCCTGCAGCGTGCGCGATTATGCGTTCGTGCACAAAATCTGACATTTGCAAGGTTAAGATAACCACAATCACCACTGTCACTTCAAGAGCTTCATACGTCAAGGCTGAAGGGGGTATTTGGTCACTCAGTCTGACTTTTGTCGCGTGGCTTTAATGCCACACAATCTAAAGTAATTAATATTTCCCAGGTTGGCCCTCGTTTAGATGTTGACGTTCACAGTTAATCTTAAAATTAAGAAGTAGGTCAGCCTTGCTCAGTAGCGTGTCTTTCAGAGGTTCCCATCTGTTTCCAATAAATAAATCCACCCTTGAGCTCTTTGTGTGGTCTAGCCCATCACACTAGGCCCATTTAAAAAGAAATCTATATATAAATATATCATATATATATTTGTATTGTTTTCCTGTAATGGGAAGCAAGTGTAAGATAAAATAATGATCATTGCTTATATTTGCATGTTTCTAAGGCTCATACTGTATGATAAAGAGCAGAGGGGTAGCCGTCACCACAAGGAGCCTGCTGCTGTAAAAATGAACTAATATTATTTGAGGTTATTTGAGTTTAAGGTGTACAAATGAAGAACATTGAATTAATAAACAGAGGTGTGTGTGTGTGTGTATGTGTGTGTGTGTGTGTGTGTGTGTGTGTATGTGAGAGTTGAAATCAAAAGTTCAGAACACGGAGTGAAATGTCCTTTAGGATGTTCATAGAGATCAAGATTACAAGGAAAATATTTGTAGAACATGAACCTCAGGCAGACGTTGAGGTTAGGCTAAAATATGTTACATCTGCAGTCAGTGGAGCCTTTTGGTGAGATAAAGGAAGAAGCGGAGTGCAGCACCACACTGACATCTACAGGTTCAGAAAACTGGAGCCACAGGTGAGACTGAGTCCTTCACAGCTCAGGAAAACCTGCAGATTCCTTCAGACTGACTTTAGGAAGAAAGTTTTTATAACTTCTTTAGTGGATCGGCATGTTATTTATTAATAGTGATTTCACTACGTGTTTTGTTTTTTCATTTCTAAAGCATTCTTTTAAGATTTGCTGTAGTTGCTGCACCTCAGAGTTGCTGAGAAGAAAAGAACTTAAGAATTTATAATTTGGATATTTCATGAGCCGTGTTGTCTTGCTGTGATTTCTTTTGTAAAGGAAAACCAAACGGTATAATTTCAGCTCTTTGCCGGTCCCTCGTGTAATAGCTTGGATGCGACATTGACCCAGCTACATTGTTCTTGATCCCTTTCTCCTCAGTGTGGCAAAAAATGGTGGTCTGGCAAAAAAATTGGCGCCTGAGCAGAATGTTTTTGTTTGTTTCATTGCAGAGTTTAGGTGGTTTGTGGGACACGCACTAAAAAAATAAACTATCAGTTCGTTCCTTTTATCACTCTGACTGCGTTTGCTTTAGCTTCTTCGTTTCGTTTCTTTTCCGGTATAATTGCAGTGCATTTGGTGAGAAAAATGCATGCTGATTGGTGTACAACTCTCTGTGTCATGCCTAACGATTTCAGAAAACATGCTGCTCCTCTCAGGGCTCCGTCTGCAGCTGCATAACATTGTTTGGCTCATTTCAACAATCAACGTACAGCTCTAAGAACCAATCATATCAGCCTATCAATTTTCAATTGGAGAAATTGAGTTTAATCTACACTGTTTACCAACATGTTATCCTGAGAGGACTTGATGTTACTGACAAATGGGCCTTTCACTTACAAGGTAATCTAGCAGATTAGGAGTTAAAGACCAATTCATTTTAGAAGGATAAATGTGCCAAAAAAATATGCTTAAATGCTCAGATTTGTTTAATAATTGACATCCGTTTACGTCCGAAAGTATTCAAGTGCATTTTGGACCTGTTGCCCCACAGAGGCCGTCCCAGCGGTGGAAAAGTGCGACACAAGCGCCAGGCGCTGCAGGACATGGCGAGGCCTCTGAAGCAGTGGCTCTACAAGCATAGAGACAACCCCTACCCGACCAAGACAGAGAAAATCCTTCTGGCACTCGGCTCGCAAATGACTCTGGTCCAGGTGAGCCTGCCTTCTTGTGGTTTTCTTTAAGCTGTTGGTAAGGTGACAGAGGGAAAAAAAAAAAAGTATTTTTTACTTTTCACGCAGAGCTCAGTGCAATCACCCTGCTGGCCGTACATTAGACATTTCATTTCTTAACTTTGAAAACATGGGTTTCAGCTTGTGTTTGCAGTTTGGAGACAGGACGTAATGTTACTTTAACTGGTTATTTTGCAGCACCCTTGTGGTGGTGAAATGTTTTACTTCCACTGTCTTCCAAATGCTATAGCAGGTAGTTTGCTCTCCTTCATTTAGCAGTACCAGGGAAAAATGACCTGATGACAACCCTCATGATATTTAGCATATGACCAGTCTAAAGGATACATGTCTGTTGTTAAGTTCTCTCATTTATTGTTACATTCCCAGCCCGGGCCCTACTGTCTCTCATATGGTTTGATTTACTACACTTCATCATTATTTTCACTTTCTTCCAAATACTGAAACTCATTGCATGTCCTCTTTTTGTTTTCCACGTAATGAGACTCAATGTATCATAAATGAAAATGTGGAGTCGTGTCATCCAGTGGCTCCTAAACCTTTTTTAAATGAACCTTTTGAAAAAAACAGAGTCTTTCTTGTTTGAATTTGGTTCATAAGTGATAAGACTTTTCCTTATAAATGAAATTCAGAGGTTTCAAGGTGTGAAACCATGCGATTTTTTATTCAACAGATAGAGAAATATTTCATTCATGATTAAACATTTCTGTTATTTTTGCTTTCTCCTTAGTTCCTATGATGACACATGACCACTGATCTATAAAATAATCTGTTTTGTAAACGTACTCTATTTGGACGATAGACAAGAGTTCAGTGAACAACTTTACTGAAGCAGCTGACAAACTGACCGCTGTGAGGCGAATCCAGCCAATGCGTGTGTGTGTTGTGTCTGGCACGTGCAGCTGTGTGTGCACAGTATCATCTGGCTGACAAGGCCACTGATACGGCCTCAGAGAGTCTGCAGCGGCTTTTTTCAGGCCCACGGCCACAGAGCTTAATCTGCTTCTCATTTTTGGGGCCCGGTGGAGCTGTTTGTTTTGGTGAGGGCGAAGCAGAGCGCAGAGGAATGCTTTGTGTTGGATGCTGCTCTGCGAGCACACGCTCGCAACCTCACACACGCATGCGTTTAAAGCTGACACCCAAATACCATCAGCGGTGTAAAAGGTCAGTTTTTTTTTTTTTTTTAAATTGCCTGTGGGTGAGGACAGATGGGTGAATTATTTTCACGTTTTCCACCCGAAAGTTTTTCATTTATTTATTTATGTGTGTTGGCCCTCTGCTGAAGAAGCTTGTGTTGCTGAGATGATAAGTCTAGTAATAAAACAGCTGCTTGAATGTCAAAAAGTTTTCTTGAAAAGTCAAGTGACATATATTTGACACTGATTGTAGCAGACGAATGCATTACTTTATCTTGTTATTCCATTCTGAAGGATATAACAATAATATTTTTCGTGATTTTGTGGCAGTTGTTGTAGCAAAATAAGTTATTAGAAAAAATTAAAAAACACCCTCTGGGACCATGCTGTACTTTTATCTGACTTTTTATAAACTAGAAAAGAAAAAAAAACAAAAAAAACAATATACTATCAGTAAAAATGATGGCTAATTGTATTTTTTTTTTTTTTACTTTTCATTGACTAAGGCTGAGAACAGCCCAGATTTTCCACTATTTAGTCCAGACAGACCACTGTTAAGGCTGCCAGTGATGTTGAATGCATCACTTCCAGAGCATTTTTCCCTGGAAACACCCACCTGGCACCAGGTGTTTAAAGCAACTAAATCTGCCATGTTTTACCAAATAAGCCCACCATTTTCCATGTAAATATGGTGACTTATTCCTTCACCTTGTTCTAATAACCGAGTGCCATCTCTCCATCATTGTTGAAATCCCTTGCCGTGTCGACATGCTGTCTCCTCTTCGGTACATACAGTACAGACAGGCCACGAGTGAAAGTTTTGGTTTGGCTCCTTTTCTTAATCCCTCTGGGTGTCATCTGAACAGGCGTGCCATCCTTTCTCTTTTCTCTCATCCCACTCACAGCGGTCCTTCCTCCACTCCTCATTAGCGTTCTGTTCCACGCCTCGCCTCGTCTCACCTCCCCTCCCCTCCCCATTGGCCAAGCCATATGCACTAGATGCCACTTTTCCCCCAGTGTGCCACGGCACTGGGCTCCAGACAAAAGGATGTGGGATGGTCTTAGTTAACGAGAAACACGATACTGAAAGAGAGGATCTGAAAAATAAGTACTCTAGCATAAGGCCCCTGTCTCTGTGCCTTCATAAGCCGCTTGAAATCTATTGAGCATGAAAAGTTATTCTAGTATAACATCTAATAGTCTCCCCTCCCAGTGAATGGGAGAGCAACGGCTCAAGTGTCTTTTTTATTACATCTTGAAGACAGCGCTGGAAAAAATGTATTATTAGAGGGAGGCTGTGCTAGTCCAGAATAAGCACAGGGGACGTGCATCTCAGTCAAAACATTAGTTAATAAAACATTGCGTTCGACGCCCGCCCGGCATTTGTTTCAGAATGGCGTTGATACAAAGAAGATGTATTCTGGGGTGTCTCTCTGGCACGTCTGGGTTGTTTCTTAAAGCTCGGTTTCAGAGAGTGGCTCTGCAACTTGATTCTGATTCTGTCTTCTGCCTCAGTCTCTCTTGCTTTGTTTTTTTTTTAATGAGACGGTAGGCAGAGAGCAGAAGGTTTCATAGAGGATAGACTTTGTTTTGCTTTGGACATGGAATAGTTTGGATACAAAGCAGCACATATTTCTATTATATCAGCATATGTTTCTATTTGCTATGTTTTCCCCACTTCCCTCTAATCCTTTCTCTCACATCCACTCAGGTATCCAACTGGTTTGCCAATGCCAGGAGACGACTGAAGAACACAGTAAGGCAGCCAGACCTGAGCTGGGCCCTCAGGATCAAACTCTACAACAAATATGTTCAGGGCAACGCAGAGAGGCTGAGCGTCAGCAGTGATGACAGCTGCTCAGAAGGTACATTTGTTAACATTTGTGAGCTAAAAAAGCAGCTGTATTGTTCTTAAAGGAGGGGTTATTAGTACCCAACTAGACCAGTTTTACATGCAGTAAATGATGGTACAGAGGGGAAAGAACCGCCCAGCACGAGGCAATGATCATAGAGTGTTTTTTCACATCATACTATGGTCACTAAAGCCAGTTGTAATCACACTAAAAATAACATTTCTTTTTAACCTATTACTCTTTTGCATTTTCATTTGTGTTCCTAGCTAAATAGGAATGAGTGACTTTTCGGATGTGTCGCCTTTGCTCCATATTGATCAGACCAATTCTGGACTACACATGGATTCGCGTGTTTGCATTACAACAAAACTGTGAAATTCTGAGCTCTATTATCAGTTAGTAACATAACCTGGTGTGAACCTGATGACCTTCGAGTGATCAGGAAAATGTTCTTGCATCATACTTGAGATTAAAAAAGGGCCAAAAGGTCAGGCCATCTCCCACTGTGTTGGTTCCAGAGTGGGCTGATGCTGTGCAGAACCATGTTCTGGGAGTGTATAAACACAGCCGAGAGACACAGCGGCCGGTGAGCTGCAGCACGCTGTCATTAAGACACCCCGCTGAGCCAACCTCTGCCTCCCAGCCTACAATTGGAAATGAGTAGCTCTCTGGCTGCTGTGTATTTACTGCAAACACATGCACACATGCTGGTTCTCAAGGGAGAGACTGGCTTTTTTCTACTCACTGACAGCACAAAAAACAAGGTCAGGAAACAATGAAAAATAAAACTTCTGCAGTGATGCATGGAAAGGTTGAACAGTAAGGAAGAGCATTTTGGTGTCAGTAATCTCTAATTAAGTTTTAGAGCAGGAGAAGCTGAGCATGTGGCTCACAGAGGAATGTGTGCATGGTGTTTGCTTTGTATCTGCCACAGGCCACTGTACCACCGAGGGCTCCGTATATCTCCCTGACTCTTCTCCCTGTCACATTATGGTCATGAAGCTACCCGCAGCCTGCTCCCGCTTTTGACCCATGTGCTGAAAGGCCGTCTATTATGTTTTTAAGCCTATGCTTTTGTTCCAGAGACTATTTCTGGGCCCAGATACGATCCCACTGACCCTGTGTACATTCCTCTTACTGTCCTAAAATGGTCTTGCTTGTTTTGGTAGCTGGAGAAGTACATCCAAGGGAAAAGGGGAAAAAAAGGCTGTCTTCAGCATGGGATGTGGAGTGGACATGCTGTCACGATGGTGTAAAAAGTTTTATTTAAATATCTGACAAACATAAATGTGGAAAGACGCCGTCATGGGATTAAAATGAAACGTCAGATTGTGAATCGTCAGGATTCTACCAGAGTACCAGAGGAGAGACATGTGTTTCTGATATGTGGCAGCTATAATTTGGATTTGGCTCAGACTGAATCAAATGTCCAAGCTACCCAAATTACAGAATTACAGTCTTGGCAGAGACACTATCTAGAGTGAATTCTCCCTGATTTCCCTCCTGCCAGAGGATATCTGGTTTTTCGGTAGGGTGTTTTACGTCTCTTTGTCTCTTGTTTTTTTTCATCAGGTAAGAACCCATGCTTTAATTCAATCTCGTCAGCTGCAGAGCACCCTGAAAATTATTTATTTCTGCTGGGGGAATGGAGTGGCAATGTGCTTTTGATGGAGAGGAAATCAACTGCCATCCATTAAAGTTTTGTTATGCGTCTTAAGTCTCGGCTGGGCTTTATGCGATTGAGGAGGTGCCAACAGAAGGGCACGAGTGCCAGCTTGAAATCTCCCTGCCCTGGTATTTGGATTCAAGATTAGCACAAAATAACCAGAGTACAAGTCAGGGGACATGAACAGAAGTGAGAAAATAATTAAGGCGCAATATTCGCTGAAGGAAATGTTATTGATTTTGGGTGACATTATAGCCATGTGAAAACCAATCTGGCCTTAATGTAGTGGCCTGGTTTTAGATGCAGAGGGAGAGTAAAACTTTTCAGTCTCTTTGACAATAAGAGATGCAATATATGCATCACAATTGTGTTGTACAATTGCACTTGAGATATTGTCAGCCTTTTAGCCCTCTTATTGTTATTATTAAATTATTGGGGGGGTTAACACAAGCGAAGGTGAAGAAGAAGCTGGTCTTTTTTCCTCTGAGTGCTTAAATAGCAGATGTGACATGTCTTGCTTATGGCTGTGATAGCATGAAATCTGATTCTGTGAGCCTATATGTTTTTTTGCAAAGATGTTTAACTACAGCAAAAGTGGATTTAGTGGATTTGGAGGCATTGCAGTCTTCCATCAAAAGTACCAGGGGACACGGAACTGCCATCTTCTATTGTCAGAAAGCCGGTGTGAGATACTTATGAGATACTTCTGATCTTGAGATGACATTTGTTGTGATTTGGCACTATATGAATAAAACTGAATGGAATCACGAGGAGTCAGTGTCTTATCTACAGCTGTTTTAGCAAATGCATCTCTTTTGCATTTGACAATTATTTACTTTGTAACTATTTTTCTCAATTAAAGAACATCCATGCAACACGTATCACAGCATCCATACAGGCTCTATCATCCCACTGATCAGCTGAGACCATCAGGAATAGTGTCAGACTCGTTGGGTTGTGTTTGGGGTTTTTTCAGGTCTCATTTTAAAGTCTCACCTTAAAGTTGTTGTTTTGGGATTAGACCAGAAGCACTGTCACCTGCTCAGTGGCGGGATACAAGGATGTTCTTCAACAAGAACTGCTTTCTGATGCAAAAGTGATGCAGTTTAAAAATCCACAATGTAGCGTTCACTAATCCCACTTCAAAAAAGGGAGGGAAAAAAAGAAAATGTTTCCCTGTGTTGTGCCTGAGGTTACCATCTGGAGTGCACAACAGCTACACTGGGCTGCCAAGGTTAAATAGATTTTGTGTCAGCCTGCAGCAAAATTGAAAGGAAAACATCACAGCAGCATCATGGCAACTCAACTTTAATAAAAAGTTGGTCATTCGGTCAGACAGCACCTCTAAGTATACAAGTCATTCTATCAATTAAAAGTAGAAGAAGAATAACGTTAATGTTTGAGATGTTCAAATCAAAGTCCTGACATTAATCTTCCAGAAAGGCTTTGGAAGGACCCGAAGAGAGCAGTTCATGCCAGGATGCCCACACGCATCGCTGAGTTTGTAGTGCTGTACTATTTCTCTTAAGATACGCCGTACACCCTTTTTTAATTATTAGAAATTTGAAATCATAACATATGTCAAAAAGGTGAAATCATCCAACCCATGCATGAGTTAACATATTGATCTTGTCTGTAGCATTGACACTGGAGGTAGACAAATGAATCATGGGATCATTGACTGCCAACAGTTTTAGGTTGCAGTTGAGCAACAGATTGACACGGCAGTTAAAGGAAGTGATGATGTGTAGGATACACGCCTTTTGTTTTTGAAAAGACTCTCTGCACTCCTTTAAAAGTATTAACGTGATATGTTTGTGCCTTTATGTTGCAGATGGGGACAACCCTCAGAGAACACAGAGCAGCCCTGAAGAACTCAACAAACCCATGTACCAGAGCGTCATCAAGAAGGAGGGCTCCTCTATGGTCAGCATGGCCATGGGTATGGGCATGGGCACAGGGCTGCGGTCTGTTGCCGAAGCCGCCTCATTGGCTGAGGACTACGTGTCTCCGCCGAAGTACAAGAGCAGTCTACTGCACCGCTACCTGAATGACTCCCTGCGACACGTCATGGTGGCCAACGCTGTCATGGACGCTCGCAAGAGGAACCACTCTGGCTCCTTCAGCTCCAATGAGTATGACGATGAGCTGCTCTCGCCGTCCTCCTCTGAGGCTGAGGCAAACTTTGTTTATCGAGCTGGTAAGGAGCCACATTTCTTGCATTCTTTCCTTTAAAAGACTCACTCACACACACACACACACACACGACATCCTTCACTTTTGCTCTTTTTTTGTCCTCTTCAGCTGCACATTTTGTTTTAATTATTGCAGCTGGTCCATTATTTCCAACTGTCTGCCCCTCTGACTGTCTTCCTGCCTCTGTCTGAACTACACCAAATCTCTACTATCTCTGTTGCTATTGCACTCTCTTCAGCTTTCATTCAACGTGTTGATTGTTTTGTTGAAACTGGTTCTTATGACTGCTGTTTCATTAGATTTAAACAAGGTGCACACGCACATTCATGTATCCACAGCACAATAACCCCTTTTACACTCACACACATAAGCTCACTGGTTGTCTTTCACCTACTTCAGCCAAGTAGAGATGGAATTCGCCCCAGACAGCTCTTCTGTCCAGGATTTAACAGGCCAGACACAACAAGGTCGTGTAGAACATGTTCTTTTTCAGGCTACTGTTTGGCATGCCTTTGGGCTTGCCACAGAGTCCCGCTGAGAGAGCAGGGCCAACACATATGTGTTGCACGCTTGTGCGATTTGTAAAAAGCGTATATTTATTTTCTTCCACACAGTGATTATCAATTTTAAACTAAAACTAGAAAAACACCCAGTTTCTTATATACAAACTCCTTGCATCTTAGTCAAAGACAAGATTACCTTAAAAGGTTGCCTTTTCTACTATACATCAGTGCTGCTGATGTGTCCACTTAATTTTTCTTCCTTCATAAGAAGATGCTCCCTGCAGTTAATTTTCTCCAGAATGAAAACACCCATCATAGCAAGATGAAGTCTGTTTGGTCTGGGAATAACTGTTGTTTAATCCGCTCTATCTCTGCCTTGTTGTTTTCATATTCCTTCGCAATATGTTACACTGTGTCACAGTTTTTTGGCACGGGATAGAGTCCTGCACAGGGGGAAAAAAGAAAGTCTTTTAAAAGCGTTGTCGCATTGACTTTTAATTACAGCAATTTTTTTGCAAGACATGTTTAAAAGAAGTCAGATTCAACTTGTGGATTTATTTTTAAATGAGCTAAAACTAACTCAAAGTTCAAATAAGTAAATACTTGACTTTTATTTTTACATAAGCTGTATTATATAGAAATGTAATTCAGCCACAGCTCATACGATTATTAATTATATATTTATATATAATTTGATATATAATTCTATAATTATGCAGCTGTATCTCCCCTCCCAGTCTTCTCACTTGAAGTGAGTAAGTCTTCTCTTTAATCATTGAATTCAGTGTGTAAAGAAGCATCACTATTATATCAACAGACATGCATTGTTTGAAGGGTCGACCTTTACATAGGCCTTTTGATTTAAAACAAAATACAGAACGTAACTGATTTCACATCTCATTAATTCATAAGTCACTTCTCTGTTTACTAATTACTTTTTAATTACTCAAACTGATTGCTGGAACCCTTTTTAGCCCAATGCAGCTAAAAAGTTGAACAGTGATATAATCGATGTGGATTTTCCTTCAACCTTGAATTTAGTTTGAGGCTTTCCAAATCAAAAAAACTCTGCGTGCTACAACGGTGTGCATGGCGTTTCCGCCTGCAGCTTGTCCGAGCTGTGAACAATCAAGGTCAGGTCTGTCTGCCTCAGCTGAGAACAGTGAGCCTTTGTTCAGACGGACTTCTTATCCAACAGTAATGTTTTCACTTTCTGTTGAGCATGGATGGAACCCGGAGGTGTAGGTGGTGGAGTGACTGGAGGGAAGAGCTGGTTTTATTGTGTCTCTTATGGGCAAATGTGTTTCATATTATGTGACTGTGAGGGAGAGAGTGTGTGTGCGGGGTTCGTGTAAAATGCATCAACAATTGCGACAGGCACAATTCTCTTGATCGAACAACTTAAAATCCCATGACCTGAGTAAAGATCAGGCTTTTCCGCTGCAAAAGCACCTGCTGAGACTCACATATGGAGGAGGAAAGAAAAAGATGGATAGACCAAAAGAGACTTATAACCTTCACTCCACCAGATTTTAATAAGAGAAATCCCAAAAAAGGCATTGATTCACCTGGCTGACCTGCTGTTTTTAATAGAGAATAACTATTTTATCTCTCTGGTTAATATAATTTCTTGGCGCGGACGTCTCCCTCTTGGACTCCTCAGGCTCTGGCACGCTTACAGAAGTGTTACTCTGTTACATGCCAGAGAATCTTTTGAATCCACACATGGAAAGTTCTCATAGGCCGTGTGGGCTCATGGGATTGAGCACCTGTTGAGGCCCTCCGATCTGATCACCCATTCAAAGAGACAAAACAAAGAAATGTTGAGAAAATGACATTTTAATTCGACATTTGATCTTACTCAAGCAGACAGCTAATGAAAGACTGGAGAGATCTCTTTAAGCTCAAGTTTGCATCATTTCCTCAACAGTTTTTCTTTTTTTTTATCCTCAGCATTCCACATTCCAGATATTTCTGTTGTGAACACGTACTATTTTTACAAATAGTTTATTGTGTTTTTGTAAGACATGAAAAATGTGTCCCTGAGTTGCAGATATCCCATAAATCTGTACTTATATCAGCTGCACAGAGGAAAAAAAATGACAGAAGAAATCAGATTCGAAGATTGCTGAATGTCCTCCAGTTTTCTATTTTACAATAACAAAATATCTCAACATTTCGAGCTTGTAGGGAGGAAAATAATTTGACTTGAAAGACACGGCTGGAACACAAAACGCTATCACATTCTTTTTGGTGAATTCCAGGTTGCGAAAACAGTCGTGATTGGTCAAAGCAAAAGTGGTGTGTCTGGCAACCATTGTCTCGTTTGCTATAAGTCCATTATTATGCAAGTTGGTTATTGTGGGTGCAGCCGGCGCTTCTGTGAGGGCAGTCAGACGTGGCAGAAGATGGAGAGTGTAGATTTACCCCAGTGGAAAACTAAACATCTGTCGGCTTGAAAGGACTCACACTCATGTACAACTCGCAGGTCTCAAAACGAGCACATACGCATGCACATCTAGTACAAACACCCATATGCACACACACTGTAGTCCAAAGCCTTTCGGGAATTTCGTTGAATACAAGGAGCAATAGAATTCCATCGCACATGCCAGGGGTTTCATGCCAAATTACCCTTTAATGGGATATTAAATGGCAGGAATTTGTCTGAATGTTTTTCTTCTTGCTCAGTACCAGATTTCACTCCGTCTAATATCATATATATCATTACATGCCAAATGACTCCCAACGTTTCTGTAGACTGAGACTGAGAGATCTCAGTCAGACATTTTACATGAGATTGACAGTGGCATGTATTTTCAGGTTCTCCCCTTAATGGACTTTGGTTACAGCTGCACACAGTAGCCTGATGGTGACAGTGAAATGCTTGCCAGTGCATCTACTGATGTGGAAAAGCACCCATAGCTCAAAACTTGTCAGTGGTCAAGCAACTTATCAAACCTAGCAAGGTTTGATAAGTTTCCAATAAAGGGATTGTTGTGTGCTTGTTATAAAGTACACATTTAATGAACTATGATAATGACATATTGCCGATAAGCAGATGAAAATCGGGTAAAATTGAGATCAGTTTGCTTATGTGCTCACAGTGAAAGTGCTAATATGCTGATGTTTTGAAGGTAATATTTGGCTTCTCCATTTATCCTTATCACCAAAGTTCATGGCAATCCATTTTTAACCTGATGGGACAGATGGTTTGTTGCTCAGAACCGTCTGGGAAGTTATCCATGGAAACTGTTTGGAAAAGGGCAAGAACTTTACATAAATACTTGGCAGGTGATTGGTTGAAACGTCTGTCTATCAACTTCCTCAAACAGCGGAGCCAGTTGGTTAAAATCAAACTCTCGTTGAGGCCAATTGAAAGAGGAGCGACCATCTTTTCAATCGAGAAAAGAAATTAAGGAAGAGATTTTCTCTGGCTGTGGTGGAACTGGTGCTACGTAAACGTTTCACATTGACTATTACACTGATAACCACAGCTGCCGGTCGAGGAAGCCAGTGTTCCGATCCACTGTGCCTTGAACACACACGCATAGCTTGAAGCCTGGCAAGATGGATTCTCTTACAAGAACCTATCTCAAGATAAATCTATTCCTATAGCTTCGAGGATTTTTTCATGTAGAACTCCAATTTTTTTCATACAAGTCCAATCGCAGGAGTCATTCATCCTCTGGTCACATGATCTGTCCCACAGACTTTCATAAGAATTTATCAAAAAATGTTTGAGACAATTTAATCTGAAACAAAGTGGCGGACCAACCTTAAACCAAAGCCAGAAAACTTCATTTCACAATCCTTGTTTATTTGTTTTTCTGTTTATCAGTTGTGGTAAAATAGGTCAAATTTGTATCCTGATAATGATAATATACTTAGAAAATACCAAAATGCAGGCATTTATAATGTTTGGCCTGTTCTTCATCCTAATTCAGTGTTATAGTACACCAACAGCTGTTACAGAGAACTAAACACAAAGAATATTTGAGTTTGATGGGGATTCCGCTAGCTTTGCATGCATCAGGTTATAAACCAAAGTACTCAACCAATTTCAGGGATCACCAAAGTTAGAACAAATCATTGTGAAGGGAATATGTCTGCAGCGACCAAAAATAAAGTGTCAATGTTCAAACTGGCCAAAATGGTCAATTATTTATTTTTGTCTATTATTTCTAAAATCAACCGCACTTTAATTCATTTATGAAACCGAGTATTTCTGCCACAGAAATATAGATCTGACAACTTATTTCTTAAGGCGCTGTTTAACACATTGGTCTCTTTGAAATCCGCTCAGTGAAAACAGCAGTGTTTGATGGCAGCCGCTAAGACCCTATGGGCCTTTCAAATTAGGTCACAGAGAGTGCCAGACAGTTATTGAATCATGGAGAGTTCAGTGGCACTTAAGCACCTCTGGAGTCATCCAGATGAATGGAAGAAAAGTCATCTTAATGTGGAAAGAAATGGGAGTTTTTGGATTTCTTTTCACGAGATAAAAATGGTAAATGTGATGAGATGATACAAAAAAAATCTGCCATGGCTGTTTTCATATTTTCATCTAACAAGCTACACTTGTTACTTGTTATACTAAACTGGATTTCCTTTATCATTAATATCTGTCTCGTTTCCTCTCAAAGAGAAACTCAACTTTGAGGATGTATGCAGCGGTCGTGTTGAAGGCTGGTGGTGCTTGTGTCTGATTTAATGCTTTGATTTACTGAGTGATGAGCAGTATTGAAATTTACTGTAGGCAACAGAGCAACAGAAAGGACAATGCTCAACGCAGGGCCACTTGATGACAATGAGCCACTCCCAGTAGGTGATTGATGTGGACCTCTTGTCCCAGGAATTTAGAGATGTGGACAGACAGGCTGTGATTTGCTCTTTCCATAGTTCCATAGGAAAGGAGAAAGAGAAGACAAAGCGAGGAGGGGTTTGAGGATGCTATCCAAGACAGCAACTCTTGCCAAGACTCACTGGGTTCAGGTTAGGCTTTAGAAATCAGTGTGGAGGGGATGAAAAGAGGACAGGGAGTGAGGCACTTGTTCCATGCAGATAAAGAGTTGAGTTTCCTCAGCAGCAGCCTGCTGGGAGAAGAACAACAGAATGGTGGTAGTGGCTGATAGGCAGAGAGGGCCTGGTCAGAAGACTTAAGCATATGCTTCAATGAATATCTTCTTGGATTTCTTCTCATAATGATAGGAAGATAACGCAAATCTGTGAAAGGCATCTACTCTGTGGTGTTTGAGGCTGTCATAACCAAGAAACTCATGTTTATAATCTAACCTAACACTATTGATGGGATGAACTGAAACTCCAAAGTGTGTGTCGATTAGGAAGGGCAACTTCGGATGAAGCATCCGTTCTCTCAGATATCTGATTTCTGAGATTGGCGGCCGTGGCTCAGTGGTTAGAGTCGGTCGTCCAATAACAAGAAGGTTGGCAGGTTTGATTCCTTGGTGGAACTGACAGCTGGAGGGGTGTCAGTCCTCCTCCTTGTCACGGCGGAGGTGCCCTTGAGCAAGGCACCGTACCCCCATGCTCCCCGGGAGCTGTGAATGGCTGCCCACCGCTCCAGGTTGGCATCTGTCTCTATGAGTGTGTGACCCTGTGCATGTGTGTGTCAACAGGTGCCAACCTGGATGGGTTAAAAGCAGAGGACAAATTTCGTGTGTATGCATGACAAATCAAATCTGATCTGATCTTATCTTGTGATTGATAACATAGATTTGGTTATGTGGGATGGAGCAAGTTTACAGGATATTTGACTGTGTGGTAGTATTTTAGATTCTTCTTTACCGTTTTTTATTCATTTTCTAGATTACAATAATAAAAATCATCCATCCATCCATCCATTTTCTATACCGCTGAATCCGTCGGTCGGGTCGCGGGGGGTCTGGAGCCTATCCCAGCGGTCAATGGGCGAGAGGCTAATAAAAATAAAATAAATAAAATAATATAGTGCAAATACTAAAATAGATAAGGTGATGTTGGAGGTTTAAATATTCTATAACGATAAAGACATTGATTGAAATTAAAATGTTTAATACTTGTGCACAATATACTACGGAGCCCGGCAAGTGCCACCAGGAGAGTGAAAAAAAACGTGGAAAACCGTGTGCACTGCTGAGTATTCAAGGCCTTGAGAAATTAATCATTTTTTAACAGTATTTGCCGGAAAACTTCTGTTCTTAAAAAAAATAGGAGAAAGCAGTGCAGTACAAATGAATGCCGTTACTGCAGAGGAGTAGACTTGATCTTAGAGTGGGAAAGGGGAAACATTAGGTAATATGAATGCATACAAGATAATTGCATTTTTTTTCCATAGGTCTTTGGAGTCCATCCCAGCTGCAGTTGAGCAAGAAGCAGGGTACACCCTGGACAGGTAGCAAGTCAGCCACCGGCCAACACAGACAAACAAGCATGCTCACTACTAGCTAGATGTAGAATCACCAGTTAAACTAACATACACGCTTTTCAACTTTGTGAGGAACCCAGAGCCTCCGGAGATAACCCATGCACACACGTGGAGAACATGCAACTTCACACAGAAAGGAGTCAGCTGAGTTTCAGACGGGGGAACCTTCTCGCTGTTAGGCAACACTGTGATTTTGAAAGTTGGCACCTTTTCCTGAGGTCTAATGTGCTTTGGTTAAAATATTAAAGGGATTATAGTTCTACAGCTCATTTTTCAGCCATGTCTTTACAGCTCTACTCAGGCACATGACTGCCTCTCTACACTAATCCACCCATCTCTTCTGCAGGGTGTACCTTACTTGAGATTGGTGTACAGCTTCGTGGCACCATGCAACCATGTATTTTGGGTGCAAATTACACTTAATAATCCTTGAAGCACTTTATTATCATAATGGAGAGTATACACTACCACACTCAGCAAACCAAGTGTAGTGGGGCTCTTGAGCAAGGGCTACTTTAATATTTTTAACACATTTTTTTTTTATATATTTGAACATTACAAAGACCTTGCTGTTTTAATAAAGACAGAATTTTAACCTACATTTCCTTTCAGTTATCTTAATTTTTGGTTATTTTCTCATAGCAGCTTCAGCACTGGTTGAGCTCTTTTGGTTGGAATAGAAATCTTTATTATATGTTTTTAGAGGCTAATGTTAAGCGCTGTTGCTTATACGGGCACTGTGCTTTAGGTGTGACGAGTTTGTTTTTTTAATGCAGTGCTGCATTCACTTATAAATGCAGAAAAAAAAAAAGTAAATGCCAACAAGTTGTCCCTTTTCCTAGTGAAGATATAAAACATTATACAAAGTACTGGTAAAACATCGCTAGCTTTCTCCTTAAGCTAAGTGAACTTGTTAATGAATATTTGCTGTCAGCAGCAAAGCAAAAAAGCAGTTTTTTTAATTAACCAGCAAAGGCAGGCAGATGTGAAGTCTAATATAAGAATTATTAATTGATAATAATTCTACTCTAAACTGGGATTATGATCGGTATGCTGTAAATCTGACCAAATCACCAGATAACATATTTCAGACCAAGGTGGCCCCCACCCAAAAGACAGGTTTGTGTTTTTTAACTAATTTTCAATTTGTATTCCTTTTTTCCTGAAATCATCATCAGTACAGAGCCTTAAATAAACCATATGCTGGTTAAATATGCGCATATATGTTCAGATTTACCACTAGCTTTAAAATCTTTGTGTCTCCAATCTCACCAAACAAACGTATTGTTGTTGCTTGCTAGGTGAATTCCGCATTAAGTTAATCTCCTCTTTTATTGCTTATTACAAGATGGCTTAAGGGCCGTCCTTTGTTATTTTAAAGGTTAGTGAGAAACAGTCCTCATTTGAATTTTATCCCTGTGGGCTGGGTATGCGACACTATAGATAATATAACTAAGAAATATACTAGAATTCATAAACATGTTGTGAAGCAAGGTCTTTTTTGAGGTATGCAAAGTGCTTCAGGGTGTGGTGGCTTCAATGGTGGGAACAACTAGCAGTTGGCAGAGGTAGGGTTTAATCCTGGCATGTGGTACAGCTTCATGTGAATGGAAAGGTGGATAAAGAGACGCAGAGTGTGAGGAGAGGGGGAAAAAAAAAAACAGCAGTGTACCTCTGTCACTGGAAGATGGGATGTTGGCTTCCGAGTACTTCACAGAGGCTGGGTGTAAAGTAAATAGAAGGCTGCAACAGACTGAGCCATCATTCTGCAGAGGAGAGTTAACAGACAAACATCGACACAGACACTGTTTACACGCAACTTCCTAACATAGAACTGGAGGAGAGTGGAATAATAAGCCCTCTCAAACCTGATCATTTTTAAATCGTCGGCATGCCAAGACTTTCTGGGACGATTGCGCACGCACACACACACACACACATACAATCGGGTCTCTGGATTCAGAAAACTCACTGCCTAGTCAGTGAAATCAAGCCACTGCTCTGTGTAAAAAACAAATTGTTTCCATTTTAAAAACCAAGCCGTGTCTAGAACAAAAGACTGCCATTGTGTTCCCACGGGATGGAAGAGAGCAGAGGGAAGTTTAACAAGAGAGCAGAGGTGTGACCCAGTGAGGACGCAGAACACACACACACAGAAATCCCCCAAGAGTGTGAGAGAGCAACTGAACTACCACAGTGAAGAATTGCAACATAATGATGCAGTGAGTACTGCGCAAACATATCATTTGGCCACCAGATCCCCAAAAAAAAGGCTATTTTTGTTCACATGTAAACACTTAAAAATCTGAATAACGTTTACTTGTGGTTCCTCCTTTTTTTTCACTCCTTAATGTGTGTGTTTTGCACACCGCAAACAACAGCCATTCATCCCAAGGGATGTCACTGAGAACGCTGTGATGAAAGCTCCTGGCGCAGGACACTCGGGCCTGTTCCGTCTCTTTTCTACCTGCTCTATCAAAGCAGTGATAACAGGCTCGTCTGTTCATCATCAGCCATGTGTTCCTGTTTTCATGGAGTCAACACTCGAGGCACGATCTGTGTGATCCTCAGAGATCCCATATCTCTCCCTTTCACCCTTTTTGTGATTATCATCTGTTGCCATGTCAACTCCCAATTCCTGATCACGATGAGCCTGTTGATTCCTGTTTTTCGGTTGTCCACAACACCGTGGCAAACCACGCACAGCCATACAGAGTCTTGCACACCCGCCAAGACAACGTATTTACACTGCTTACTTGAACATTACCCTCTTCCCATTTTGGCTGATTTTCGGAGGCCCTGATTACGCTGTGTTTACTGGCACTCGTAAACACAATGACAACCTGGCAGTGTTTAAACATCTGAAACACTGTTATTATTTCTCCATCTAGCAAGAAGACATAAGGCAATCCTCATTGCTTGGTTATCTGGCCCAACCGCAACCTCACCAGTGTGTCATCTGCTGGGCAGACACAAGGAAAAAAAAAGCAGCACAGAAAAAGCAATGCCCTGGGATCATTGTTTGGGAAGCGGGTTAGTATCTGTCTGGCTGTCTCGCTGCTCATATCTACCTTTCAAAAGTCTAGAATCTAATCATTCGACATTTTGTCAAGTGGTGAAAATGTTGTCAGGACAAATGGAGAAGGCATTAAACTCGCTCCATGTATGATGTCTTTGGCTAACTGAGTGGAATTGACAGTTTGGTTTTTTGGACCCTTTGGCTTATTCAGCACCCGAAGAAAAGTCAGAGAGAGGGATAATATAAAAGTAGTGTTGGCAGAGCATAAGGCAGTGGAGTGCCAAGGCATCTCTAACTTCATTTACAGACTCTTCTTGACATTATAAAAGGCACACACCACCAGTAAATAGTGTATATATGAAAGATAGATCTCAGAGGCCAAAAACATGAGTCTAACACCTTGTGGCTCAAATCAGAGATAGCATCAGCAGATGTCACAGTATGTGGCCTGAAGGGTTTGCCATTTTCTTTTTTGTATTAACCAAAAGGACACGTCTAAAAATAATTAATGGAAGTCGCACATCTGCACATGTAGATAGCATCTGCTAAGCTTTCACGGCACATTTGTTGACGTAGGTAGAGTCGAGGTTTCAGGGAGATACACGCTCTGTTTACGCAGCATTATGACCCATCTGTGATTTTAGTAACTCCGGACTCATTCTCAGAGCTTTATTGGCTGCATGAGACTTCAAAGAGGCTGTTTAACGACATGCTGAACTGGTTTCTTTCTGACCTGTGCTGTGGTTGCACAGGCCAGCAGTAAGCAGAATGTCGGGTCTGCAGCTTCGCTCTGTGTCTCATCACCTGCTTTAAAGGACATCAGCTGAGCTCATTTCTTTACTTCATCAATTTGCTTTAGATTCGCTTGTATGTGTGTCTAACTTCATCAGACTCCCTCTCTTTAGTCATAGTGAAGTCAACTAATTTCACCGTCTGCCCACTGACACAGAATGCTCCTAGACAACTTCTTAGTCTTTTTTTAGGATAACTTCTGAGTTGCCAGGTTTCTGAGTAGCTGTCATCAAGCATGATTACACAACACAAGAAAGAAATTATTTATTGTTTTAGTAAGACCAAACCTCTACTTTAAAAATGTATGTTAGACTGAAATAGTGCTCCTCAAAAAATTGGACCAATACCCAGAGAATATTGAGGTTTGAATCACTCCTTTATATATATACACTCATCTAGACTTAAATGGGCCATGTTGCTCCTTACATGATCCAAAGTAAAGCATAAGTGCACATTGATAAAGCTTAATTCCCAATAAAGCTGCTCTCATTTATGTATTGTTTGGGTTTTTTTGTCACAAAGCAAATCGTGTTAGAAATTGTGATTGAAAATCAGCTCATTAAGACCACATGTCAATTTGGTCTTAATGAGCAGTCTGAAAACTTAAAGCGTTTTCAGACTGTCGCTCTGCTCTAATAAAATCCTGATTTTATAACTGTAGCATTACCTAAAGAAATCCCCATTCTAGTAACTTAAAAACAGTGTCTGTGTAGTGAATTCAGCCATGCTTGCATGTACAACAATGGACCACAGAGAAAGTTAGAAGGAGCAGCATCTTTGGACGGTTAGTCACGTGGTCCACAGCATCCTGGCTTTGGACAGGCATCAGTCCCTAACTGCATTTTGCTCTCATGCGTGAACATGGTCCAGTTAATGACCAGGTCAAGCTTTAAATGTAGCCTGTCTCAACTGTGCATGTAAGCGTGTTGAGTGACTTCAAGCTGATGAGATTTTTCACAACTTGGCATCCATAAAAATTTAATTTAGAAATCTCTATGTAGTTTGTCAGACATCAGTAGGTTACTTTTTAGCCAGTGATACAGTTCTGAAATCTTTATTGAAAGGATATTGTCTTAACTTTTGTTACTTTTTAAAATTGGGTTGGAAATGTCGTCAAATAATTGAAGAATCTGTAATAAACATCTTTTTCAATCTGTAATAAACATCTTCTTCAGACGTTTTCTGCTCGGTTATCAGCACATTACCTTCGTTGGGAGCTTTGCACTCATGATATTAGGAAGTCAGGAGAATTCATCTTGAGCTTGTAAGTGATTTGCTCAGCGTAGCATCGTGTCAGAGGAAATGGCTGCCCCGGTTCTATATGAAATTCAAAAGGAGCTGGTTTTATCTTGATATTTAAAACAACAACCATGACAGTCTCCAGGAAGTCACTAGTGCCCCCCAGTAATCCTTAGAGTAATCATACTGAGCTAGGTTAAAGGACTCTCAGCTTCAGCTAACTTTAATGCACCAACCTGACATTGGTTACAATCTTCTACCACAATTCAACCCTTGGTTGGAGAGCATTTTTCAGAAATGTCAAGCCGTTCCTTTAAAATCCTGTCGTTCCTTGAAACTGCTCACATTTAAAAAAAAAAAAATACAACAAAATTTAAAGGAATTTTATAGATTATTCTTGGCAACATGCAACTCTTGGTGGCTAAAATGTACACTAAATTAGAGTAACTTTAATGTAAGACTGCCTGCTAAAAGCCTGAAGTGTCATAAAATGCTTTATGTGTATGTGTGTGTTAGTGTGTTTATTTGTCTGCCTAAGTCAGCCCAACCCATGGTTTGCGCAGAAGGGCCTGACTTGTTTATTGTTGTGTGTTGCTAACAACAGCCCCAGATGGTAATGATGATAGTGAGCCACTCTCCTATATAGTAATCTTAACAGGTGGAACATCATTCCCTCTCTAATTTGTCAGCCCCTGCTTGTTTTCCCTCTTATTCACCCAGATTCGTTAAAGCTAGTCTTTCTTTTTTTGCTCCTTCATCACCCAGCCACAATGTTAAATGAGCTAGTATTTTTGGCCTTCCAGCATGACGCCAGAAACCATCAGACTTCTTAGCTTTCCTCTTTGGCGGTCCGTGAAACCCCACTGTCAGAGAAGCCCAAAGGCAACAGCAAAGTTGACTGAGTGTTCAGTAGCAAGGTAGTAAAGCAAATAAAAAAGGAAAAAAAAGAAAAAGGAATAACAGTGGTTCTCAGTGATTTATTGGCGATTTATTGAGTTGTTGGCGCTGCTCTTGTTTATAAAAATCTTAGTTTTTGATGTTTTAGGCAACTGGCTTTGGAAATACAGTTTTTGCTCGCAGTGATGCATTAGGGGTTAGAACGGTGTCTCGTCACATGTGGGTGCATGGTAGATGGAGTCAGCTTTGCAAACACACCTCCACCTGCTTAGGACCTCCAAGAAAACACTGTTGTGTTCAGAACAGAGCATCTGGACAGTGGCTGCCTCGCACACACTGGAAACACTTAACGTTTGTGGATGGAAAATCTCAACATGCTGCGCTTTGCAGCCCACAGTGACTTCAGAGCACACAAATACTCATTTTCTCTTGCGTGTTACTTGACTTTGATGTTGCTGCTCTTGACCTTTTTTTCTCTGCTGTCACCAGCTAATCTTTACATGAGTGGCAGTAAACACTGACCTAATGTATCTTGGGGGGGCATACACAACAGATAAAAAACAGTGTAATTGGCCTATAATTACAGTGCTATGATTATGGAGAGTTTTGCATATTTGCAATCAGACCCAATCTGCTGTGCAACACTAGCAACAGTCAAGATAGTAGATGGAAACAGAGTGCAGAGAGGATGCCTTCACAGTCTTGACACTCACAACTTGAAAAACTAAGTTGGAAAAATATCTAGAAAACCAAGAGGGATTAAACACTTAAAGACAAGGTACAGATTGAAAACATTTAGTTATCCAACTAGCATTAGTTAACATCTGACTGTGAATAACTTTACGGAGTTGCCCTTTATAAGAGACGAAACAGAGCATTTGTTTTTGGGAGGATGCATCAGAATGGTCAGTCTTGAGTACTAGATCAAGCAGTCTTACATCAAGTCTCCGCAACAAGAGGTAAGCTATTGTGGAGGGGCAGAAGATGAGGGGCCGGGGGGCTATCTCTTGCTGATAAAGCAAGATAAAGGTAAATGCAAAGATGGGACGGCAGGGAGCTGTGACCAGATGAGAATGTGAAGATAATGATGGAAATGTTCAACAAACCAAAACCTAAATCCTCATCCTGTGGTTTTATACCTCTGGGTCATCATGTCCTCATCTCCCGCACACGTGTGCACACACGGTCCTTCTCCTCTTCTAAGAATGATCAACACAGGAAAAATGTGGCGAGAGAGGTCTGTTTCATCTCTGTGGAATACACCTATTACAAAACAAAGTGGAACACTACAGGAAATTTCATAATCAGGCTGACATTAGCCCAAGGCATCACAAGCCCTGTACTGTCAATAAGGGTCACGCTACAGGAGAATAGTTTTTGAAAAATAGAAAGGAACAAGGCAGGGAGTGTGGAGTAATTAGTTGCTTATGGCAGCTTGCAAAGTCCAGAAAACCGGTCTCCAGATATTTTGTGAAAAGCCAGGTTAGATGTGGCAGAGCACAGCAGGCAAAATTCTGTGTTTGCGCTCATTCTGATGGCAGAGAATTTCTGACTTTTGGCCATCAGGCTCTGTTGCCGTCTGTTAACAACAGAACTGTTAAACTCTGAACACAGTGTCCTTGCACAACCTTTTGCAGTCCCTTCTTGAAATCATAAATTCCAGTGAAAATGAAGATTTTCATTAGCAAGAGGGAACGTTTAGCAACGCCCGTCGTGTGTTGTTTTGCGGTGATGGTGGCACAAGGAAGGGCTTGTTAAAACAGGAGCTCAGGTTTAGACATTTACTTTATTAGGGAATGTGGCATTGGGGTGTGTGTTGTTACAGGACACTGGGTATCCCTGGGTGAGGTAGTCGCCATGAGCAATGGAAGAACTACTTTAGTGTGTTAGGACGAGATGGAAATTTTTGGAGAATTTAATGTCTTTTGAACATTCTTAAGTCATCCAATCATCGTTACCTGTTTAAGACCAAACCTCTTACTAGCTGACAGGGCCTTCGTTGTGTGTTTAGTTAACTTGGAGAGCCTTGAGGCTGCGAGGCTAGAAAATCCAGATGCTCTGCTCGCTTTGCCTCATGAAAGGCCGAGCCCTTTGTCATCATATTTTCTGCTGGGCGAAACTCACCTAAGGATTGGCCTAAGAGAGAAGACAGGTTCAGCACAAAACACTTACAGTGATGAACCCCCCCCCCCCACCCCAAACCCACATGAACACTCAGTAAATAGTATGCTGAAATAAACACGCTGGCTGCCCTGAAGAGAAGTTTGGTTTCGTTGTTTAATGACTTTGCTATTCCTCGCTAATGTTTCACATATGAGATAGAGATTGCTCCCATTTGAGGAGGAAAAAAAAAAGCGAGCAGGCATCCGTCTTTCTCTCACTGACTCACTTGCTGCCTTTCCATTCCCACTCAAATCTTTTACGCTCAGTCATTTTCAATCTGATTTTCTTAGACAACTCAATTACATTGGCCCAGGCCCATTTGTTTTTGAACTAAATATTAGAGAATGGAGTTTATGAGTCATAAGAAACGTCTTTCATCTCGATCCTATTAGTCACCTTGCCGCTTGACGGCTTCTTGAAAACGTCCTTTTTTTTGTCCAGCATCTTTAGTAAAGAGAGAAAACAGAGCAACACATGTTTGTGCAGGACAGGGTGTACACATACAGTACAGTACAGAACCTACAAAACTAGGCACACACACACAGATACACACACAAACAGACACGCCACCTAAACATGCATGTTCCGAAAAATCTTCATTGAAACCAGAGAACTCTTGAAAATTGACCCCCCCCCCCCCCATTTGTGCTTTCAGAAACCACAGACCATGGATCAAGTAAATTTGACATGTGAGTGGACTTTCACTTAACTTGCGGCCCAGATCATTTCCTTCTCTTTACAAGCTGAGCTTGACCTCTAATGCATTCTGTTTGTTTCTCTTTGTGCGTGTGTGCGTGTTCCGTTGATGGTCATCAGCAGCAGTGGCGTCGCAGCTACGCAGAAGGAGAAGGTGAAGGGTAAAGATGAGACGTACTGGAAGGAGATCAACGCTGCCATGGCCTTGACCAACTTGGCACAGGGGAAGGACAGCGCCTCCGGGACAACCAGCTGCATCATCCAGAAGTCCTCCCATATAGCAGAGATCAAGACTGTTAAAGTGCCGCTGGTCCAAAGATATTAGCTCTGACGTCGTCCTTCCATCCCTCTATGCAAACGCGCAAACAGTCCTATTTCAGTAAACTTGCTGGAATCCAAATAAATTCCCTCAGAAATGAAAAGAACTTTGTTTAAGGAAGGTAAATCATGGAGAGAGGGGGCGGGTGGGTTTGGAGCTAAATAAAACTCATTCTATTTGGTGTTATTGAAAAAATCTTCAAAAGAGGCCTTTATCATCCTTTTTCTTAACTGGACTGATGTGAGAGTGTCACTGCAGCATTTCTTAAAAAGTGACGCTTTTGTAATGTTAACTTATTTTTTACGAGTCTTTTTAAAACTTTCTTCTTTTATATGCTTCAACTTTTGAATTTACCAAAGTGCCTTTGTTTCTTTTTTTGTTTTTTAGATGAATAACTCATTGATTGTGGTTAATGGGCATACTGATACTGAGGTGCCTCTGGAGTTTGTGTAGGAGCATCTTGCGTCGCAGACATTATTCAGCATTCGCTTTGTGTGTGTGAAAACTCCCAGCAACATTAAGTGCCTTAAAGACCTAAAAGTGAGCTCACTATCTGTGGCACTGATGAGCTCAAATAGCACACACCTGCATAGATACACAGCTGTGTAGAAAATGCCCAACATGAATTAGCCAAAGGCATTGTTCTTATTTTGACTGGAGTCTTCATTTTGACTGTAAACTGAACACTGCTGTGTCTCAGTAGACTTAGTTTCTGGCAGGCCTTCAGTAACTTCTGGATATGTAGATAAGCAGCCAGCTCTCTCCTCCCTGTCCACATCCCGGCCTTGGATTTCATTTACCAGCGAAGGATTCTTCTCTTATCGCGGCTTTTAGTTGCTGAAATGTGCACAAGCGCTCAGCTGGACCCATTTGAAGACACATTTACGCAGATCTGCAGGTTCAGTGGGAGAATGCAGTGACCTAAAAGGGATGTTTTTACTTTGCATTATCAGTGTTTTATGTGGACAGTGCTGCCTTTACTCATTTGTGCACAGAACACCACCCCACACACACACACACAAACACACACACACACACACGCGCGCCTTTTGATCCTCATCCATTCTCAGCTGTTTAACATTACATTCAAATAGCTGCTCACAAGAAGACAGAGAAAAGGCTTAAAAGTTTGATTTTGTACCCCATTTTTTTTACTTCAAAAAACACATCAGTATTATGTCAGCCAAGCAAGTGTTAAAAGTGTTTCTTATTGTCTGGTTATTTTGTTTCCGATCAAAACTCGGTTTCTCCTAACTCTATTCCATTTAGTTTCTTTTGTCATTCGGTGGAAAGAACCTCTTCTAGAGAAAGTACTTATAAATGGTGCATATGTTGTAAACGTTTGTGGTGAGCGATGCCAAGCTCACAAATGGGGAAATTCAAGTTGGACTAATGGAAGAAACTGAAGTCGGCCCTCTGTGCTGACTTTTTAATTTTATGTATATCTTCAAGGTACTGTTTATGTGTGTCAAAATGTACACTCTTTCATAAATTGTGCAGTTTTTTATTTTTATGACACCAAGACTGTTGTTATGGTCAAGGACTTTGCGAGGGAGTGAAGCTGCACATGGGGACTTTTTTTTTTTTTTTTTTTTTTTTTTACATGTCTTGAATGTGCAAACTGTTGAAAAAAAAAAAGCTGCACTTAAAGTTCTTGATTGTCAATGAAAGAAAAGTCAAATAAATGAAGGACAGCCTTATATTATTTTGATTAGTGTACCTTTGGAAGTATAATGAAATGAATCGCACTCGCCAATCCCCAGGCACTGTTTGCTTATGCAGTGGGGATGTTAGGCTCCAACATGTGTTTTTTATACTCTTGATCCAGGCATGGTAGCTGTGAGTGGTGCCGGGCCCGTGTTTCTCAGCACGTCTGAACCGCTGGACCACTCGTGACCCTCGCACCTCACACGATAGCCGCACGCCGGGAGGAACCATAATAGAGCGGGGGAGGGAGGGCTCAGAAACAACCCTCTGTTGTTCTGCCATCCTGTCATCGCTCCCCCAACAATGATGTTAACAAAGGGGTTTTCTACAGACAGGACTTTGGTACTGTACTTTCTCCAGCACAAACCCTGCGTTCACAACATAGCAACAGTATGTATTAAACTTATAAATTATTACTACAGACTTTGTCAAAGCAAAGTAAGTGTGACCACAGTTTGTTTTTTTTATTGTTAAGTTATATAAATTGAGATTTTTCTTCTTTTTTTTTTTTTTTGTTAATTTTGATGGAGACTGGATTTTCAATCCAATGACCAAATACATATCTCATTGTATTGTCTGATTTTGAGCTCTTGTAAAATATCTTTTATAAAAAACAGTTGTTACTTGGTCACAGCAAAGAATAAACATCTGAAAACATCTAAATGAAATGAGTCGCTCTTTCACTAACTGCACTGGTAGACGTTTAAGGCAACGTGGAGCAGCAGAACACAAACTAAAAGCATCAGACAACAAAGGACAACAAACGTGTCCAAACTTCTTGAACATTAGCACTCATTTGAAGCCGTGTTTCTTTTTCACACTGCAACATGAAAAAGAAAAAAACCTGTACATTAAATCTTGGGGCTAAACAACAAAAACATTAAAAAAATTTGATTGTGCAGCTTTAAAGACAAAAATGAGACCAGAGTGTCAGTGTCTACATTTTGGAAGCCATGCTCTCTCCTCGACCATTATGCAAAGCAACTTCAGCTCTCATTTGTTGCTGTCACCAGGCTTTGTCCTAACCGTGGGCCACCACTTAACACCGATCCCAATATATAAAATGATTGTTTACAAAACAAAATGCGGGGAGGTTTTTAAAAGCTAAACAAACTAATCATGGCATACCACTGGAGGAGCTCAGCGCATACACCAGTGATCTGCGTTAACCACACACCACACATTAGCGGTCTGAGCCCCAGCGTTTGCCATCTCCTGTGTATCTTTGTTAACTTTAGAGGGATGTTGTGCATTTCACTTTATTTATTTGACTCGGGATCAGGTCAATATCTGTCTCTCATGAGTTCAGTTTGGCAGCAGAACCGAGAGATAAATGGTTTAGATAAAGATTTCATAAAGTTTGGATTACCTACATCCACCTTTGTGACATGGCGTTCAAGAGTAGTCTGCACATATAATTTAAAAACTTGTGGTGATGTGGAGCCTGCACTGTATCGTGAATACACAACAGAGCCTTTGTGCAGAGTCTGGTAACTCAGGGAGGCCAAGGGAAGACTGAATTTATGTCTCACACTTCCTAGGTGTGTCCTTTTCCTCTGGGCTCAGTCTCCCCTCTCCTTCCTGTGTATTAATGGCTCTACCATGCCACCTCTAATCTTGAACCTGAGCTCTGCCACAGAGCTGAGGCCAAGACCTCTCTCACTCCAGTTAGAGCCAGAGCAAGAAAGAAAGCTAAAGAGCAAGCAAGACTGTGAAATCATTTGAAAGATGCTTTCCCCAAGCTGATAGCAGTGACAGCCTCAAGCTGGCCATGGTTGGGAGCCCCTGGGTCCCGTGGTTCCGTTAATAGTCAGAACCGATCAGGACACAGCCTGTGAGCTGGCCAAACATCCAAACAGATGCCCCACTGGTTTTCCTGGGGATCAGCTGTCTCTGGATTGCAGCACGCCTTCCTGACACTTCCTGAAACAATCCTATCAAGTTTTTTGACCTCTCATCCCTCACTTCACTGTGCTGGCCAAACCCCAGATACACTGAGCCACATTTTCCATCGAATCCTAAGTGATATTCCACGCTTCTTACAACTTCGCCATTCTTTTTTTTTTTTTTTCATCCGTGCCTCCTCCGTGTGCTGCTGAAAGATTTGAAAGAAGTCTGCACGGTTATCTCGGAGCAGGAGACAGACAAGTGGAGATTCTCACTTGGCTCGGTCCGCGACTTGACAGACTCCAGACTTCACCTTGGCCATTTAGTCAGCCAAAAACTCAACTACACCGACCGTGGGTGAAACCACACGGAACGAAATCCAAGAACACAGACATTCTGAAAATCATTTCTCATTTGATGAGGAAACATGACTCCCGCAGCATGCTGAAGTAATTAGTTACCTTGCTGTGAAGGATGCTCCAATGAGTCCCCATTCATTAAAGCCAGTACTATGTCCTTTACTTTCCTCTGCCCTTGGATGCAAATATGAAAGAAACTGCTGGGCCTAATTGTTAGATTCCTTGAAATAATTGACTGATTAAAAACTTGTTCTGGCCTTGTAATCTTTTCAGTATAGGGACTGTTTTGGATCAGCTATAACTTCATGGGTGTTTGAAGAAACCAGGCGTTCAAGCTCAGATCATGGACACTGAACTAGAGCTGCTCATATAAAGGGTCAAAGAATTAATATTACTTTACAAACTGCATGCTAAAAATTTGCATAATATTTCCCCAAGGGAAGAATACATATTCCTTTTTTTTTTTTTTTTTTTTTTTTTTTTTAGTGTTAGACTCTGCTGGATTATGTTAGCTAGTCCAGAGGAAGGATTCGACCACACAGTGTTTAGTTACTGAAACAATCAAAGGCAATGGTGTAGTGAGATGTCTTCTTGATTCTATTATCACAATATATCCCGGTTTCTGTTTTTCTGGATCACTCTTTATTGTGAGGTGGTTTTTGGGTCTTAAGTGTTCTTTTACACGATGCATTGAAAAGTAATTTTTTTTTGTGTGTTTTGTGCAGTTTTTAGATGATTCGTTAATCCAAATAATGATTGAAGAAGTTTTTTTTTTTTCTTTTATTAATTATTGGTATTTAAGTATTGGGTCTCATTCTTGTTGAGCTAACCTAAGGCAGTTGTAAAATATTTCCTGTCTTTATTTCTCATCATAAACTTCTAAGGAAACCACCAAGAACAAGATGGAAGGAGCTAATGCTTACACGGAACCACAAGTAAACGCTGACTCTGGCCAAATGAGAACATGGCGGGTGTTATTCCAGGTGGACATCATCTCCCCTTTGTTTTGTGAAAGGGAAAAATGTGACACATGCCAGTTTTCTACCAAAAAGGTCAACTGCATTTGTAAGAGCAGACTGTGTAGGCATGCACGTTGTTCTGACCTTAAAGGACAGGGAAATGAAGGCGGTTGAGTTGCCAGAGTAAACAGCTCACACAGAGAGTGAGACACAGTTTTCATGAAACAGAACAGGACGGGGCCTTTGAGGGCGAGGTAATACAGGAAATCTCTGCTTTGATACCTGGCGTCAAATCTTCACTCTCACTCACTTGACTACCATTGCCGCTCATACAAGTAGACACCCTGTTGTCAGCAAGACAATGCTTATGCAACGTCCAACCAAGCATGTCATGTCTTCCTCCTCTCTGTAGATGGACTTCAGTCTAGTCGTAGCCTCATCACAAAGCCCTACAACAAAACAGCCATCACATTTAGCACCGTTGTTCAGTCAGAGGTTAATCTGATCTTTTTCCGTCAACATCCAGACAGGCCCACCATAAACAGCTGCACACAGTGGATCTCCCTGTTAGTGTTTTGGAGGGATAATCCTTCTGAATTTCTCCCTGGATCCCATGTCTCAGTCCATCCATCCAAGAGTAACACAGACAGACAGACAGACAGACATATACACACACACACACACACACACACACACACACACACACACACACACACACACACACACACACACACACAGTTACAGTGCTGGACCATCAGGGCGTTTAGTTGCCTGCGGCTCAGCTGTTTCCTAACAGCCTAAATCCTTGTAATTGGCCTTCTACTGAGCTCCTGAGACAGCCTGACTAAACAGCTGCTACAAACAACCCCATCCAGAGGTGCAGTGGCTCCAAGTTAGTCCAGAGCTGCCAACATAGGATCAAGGCAAAGCTACAGAACCTGTGGAGAGCAGAATGCCAAGCAAGCTGAGGGGGGAGAAGTGGCCCTATGATGACTGTTGGTGCAAACAGACGTTGAGACGACGTCACTATTTTCAGATACACATGAAGTCCCTTGATGATAGCTAGCATCTCAGAGTTTCACTGTTAAGAATCACCCTGAGAATGTTTTGAACTTCACTTCTTTTATTTCATGCTAACATGGCTTTCATGGTCAGTATTCAGAATTGACCAAAATACATTGCATTTAGCTTTAAGGGATCTCGTTCTAAGTCAAAAGGTGAATGAACAGAGAATTTCAAATGCTTCAGATTATGTTCATGGCTCTCTTCCTACACAAATATGTGCTCACATTTCACTAAATGGATTAGTTGCAATTAAACTTTTTGTAACCCATGGTTGGCCAGAATTTTAAATCAGTTTCACACAAACTATTGGTTTAAAGCCTTGGGAATTGTACTAATCTTGAGCACAGGGATCCTTGTGAGCTGTAATTCTTCTTTGAGAAAAGAACAGGCTCAATGTCCTAATAACTTTAAAAATATGTCTACACTGTTCCAAAACCAGCTAACACCCAAAGTCCACATGGCTTTTGAGAGGAATATGAAAATCTTTCAGTGGCATAAAAGTTAAATGATTCTGCAGTAGCCATGGGTATTTATCAGCTCCCCCTCCGATCAGCATCAATGGTTGCACACGCTAATTTTAAACGAGGGTGCAACCCTCTAAGTTACAAGAGTTGGCACAGCTACCTTTATATTTACAAAAACACATGTTTAATGACTTCAATGTCTCACCCAGAAGCTCTAAGACTGACAGCAATCAATCACAGAAAAAGAGAGACTAGGTTAATCGATTTAACATGTCTGCAAGATATCTAAGAGCTTGCTTTTTCTCACACTGAATCCTGCTGTATGGGGCGACATTTACGCAGCCAAAAATGATAAACTGAAATACATACATTTCAGAAAGTTGTGATAAGCGAAAATTGTAATCCAACATAGCCTGCAAGATATGATTTAATGGCATTCTGGTAATAGCAAGGTTTCTTTTATTTGGCTTGTTTAAGTGGGTGTACCTAAATTTTAAAAAACCCTGGTTGGTGTAAAAATAGAATTGAAAACTACAGTATAATAGTAATTTACAAGTTTAAAATATTGCGTACAAATTACACACCACATATGACATGATATTTTTAATAATTTGGAGCTTTAAAGTGTATTTTTTGACAATGTCACAGCTTGATGCAAAAGTACAGACCAGCCCTCACAGGATATGTCATGCAGGGACTTGCATGACAGACTGAAAGAAAAAAATCACATGAACAGAACCAAAGTATAGAGTAGAAATTCTTATTGTGATATAACTAAAACTAGCTCAGTTGGATTCCCTGTGGCTGAGGAAGAAGAGCAGTTGTCTGCCAATCGGAAGGGTTGATCCCAGGCTTCCTCTGTCCACTTGTCAGTGTCTTTGGGCAACGTCACATTGCCTCTGCTGCATTAGTCTGTGTATCATACATTTAAAAAAAAGCACAGCGTGGCCTGTAAGAAATGAGAAAGTGCTATGTAAAAGCAACCCATTTATTATTTACCATTTCATAATCATCGTGAGTTGCAGTTCTCATTAGTATATAGCTGCCTCAGGGGGTAACTACTGCTGTTGGACCGGCTTTAGCTCAGGTAGAAGAGGGGGCCACTGCCAAGTGGAAGGTCAGCAGTTCAATTCTGCACTTCCCCAGAACCAAGTGTCAAAGTGTCCCTGTGCAAGACAATGAACCCAACTTAGTCTCCAATGCATCCATCAGTGTAAGAGGGTGTGTGAGAGAGAAAAAACAGTATATAGCCTGTAAGACTGTATAGGCTAAGCTGTAATAGTGTGTGTGGATGGGTGAATGTGGCTTGAAGTGTAAAATCTCTTTAAATGATCAACTATACCCGAAAAGCATCATAGGGTGTATCCTTTCTCTGATGTGTTATTCTTTAATTATCTCCATTGTCAAAAATGGTGATCAAAAAAACTCTCAAAAAGCTCAGAACTTATTCCTAAAAGGTTTTTTTTTCTTTCACACTTTTGAAATACTGGACACATTATACTATCTGAGTGTCTTCAGATGAAAGAGTTTGATGAGAACAAATCAATTAGACAACTCACAACTCATGGCTACACTGAAGCTTTATCCTTGATTTGGGGTCATAATTCATTTATTTTAAGGTGATCAAAAGCAGAAAACCTTGAGAACCACACTCTCCAAGCCACGGTGCAACACACATCATATCGGGGGAACTGAGGATTTACTATTCAAGAATGGATTTACTATGCCAAGGAAAAAAACTTTTTGTTTCAGTTTTTATTCACTTCCCTTGAAAGACCTCTGGGTGTTGGCAGTTTGTTACACGACAGCATTATTCAAAAATAACACTCATAGCAGCACCCAGTGCCATGATTGCATGATTGCTGTTTTCGCATTCTGTGGTGTCACCAGCAGCCATTTTGCCCTCTGAAGTTTGTCCTTCAAGGCTGAAATGACTGCCCATTCCATGTGGGGTTAGCCCTCAGTCAGGCACTGAATTGTTGGTTTTTGCCAAATAAATTAGATTGTTAGCAAAAGTGGAATCTTGCATTGCCTGCAATTTGCAAAGACACTGCCTCGTTGAGGTGAGTGCATCATCCCTTCCACATCCACAAGCCTGCTTTAAAAAGATATTCTTGGGTTCTATCTCAGACATGCACCACCACTTCAGCGTCAATTTCTTCAGTGCATAAACAAATTGAGGATGGAAATTCACTCTATTGACTATGGGAAAAGACATTTAAGGACCAATGGCTCGCTTCTTCAAAGCCTACCACAGTATCTCACAATCTGTTATTATCATATGCATTCATTATTATTGCAGCATGCAATAAATACTTGCTCAACTTTATCTATACACTTGTGAACTTGTAATACTCGGTGCTAATGAAGGGGGTGGGTGGGTGTGTGGGTTGGGAGTAGGGAGAGTTAGGCGTCCACCCCAGGGAAAAAACAGCTCTCTTATATACATACATACACATGTCAAAGCGTCCTCGGGCACGACACTGAACCCAGCGTTGCCTACCGATGCATCCATCGGTGTGTGAGTGTAGAAGAAAGCACTGTGCAGCTCTGTAGTCTAAGACATGTTTAGAAAAGCGCTATTCATAAGTCCATTAACTATTTACATAATGTACTCATCATTCCAGAAATTCAATCTCACTGTGCCTGTCTGTGCAGAGTACAAGAGGAGAGGCAGAGACTCAGCTGTTGTCTGAGGACTGACTGAGATTCCTAAACACAGCATGCAGGGAAATATATGTGAATGCGTTCTTGCTTTTCCTTTGGTTTTGATAACAAACTGTTGCATAGTGCTTTGGTTAATTGTCTTGTCTGAATATCCACTCTGACTCATATTTTGGCACTGTTTGCATTTTCATTTATGAATGAATGTGTGGTATGAGAGAGGGTGGAATTGGTGAGTTTGGGTGAATGTGTGTGGCAGCCCTGTGGTATGCTTACTGGCTGGCACCAACACTGTATTCTGACTGATACCATTAAATATACCTGATAGAGAATTGTTCTTGTAAAATACTCACTTGTTGTGTGAGGAAACAATACTTGGGGATGGGAAGATAAGAAGTAAAAGTTATGGGCTGCAAAACTAACAAAGTGGTCTTAAAATAAGCTAAAACCTCATTTATATCTAAGTGGAGGTGCAAAAACAATTACCGCAGTAACACAGAATAATTTTTCTCATTGTTATATTTCTCTGGGTGCTTGTTGTTCCGTTTCACTAAAAAGTTGATCAAAATGGTCTAATCTGTTGGAGAGAGGAAAGAAGAGTGATCAGGGATCTTAGATGTAACAAATGGAACAAATTAAAACCTAATGCCAAAGACTGAGATATAGTGTGACTCAATTTATTTCAGTTTGCTGAGGTTGCACTAATTCAACGCAAAAGTCATCTCAAGCACTTGAGATGCAGTTCAATTCAACTAAATTACAACCCATCCATCCATCCATCCATCCATCCATCCATCCATCCATCCATCCAACAGGTCTCCAGGAGAGACACTCTGCAGCTGTGATTCCCACAAGGGACATATGATTCCTCCCAGTGAGTTCTGGGTCTGCCCTGGGCCCTCCTCTCAGTTGGACATGCCTGAAAAACCTCCAAAGGAAGGCGACCAGGTGGCATCCTTACCAGATGCCTGCCACCTCAGCTGACTCATTTCACTGCAGGAGCAGAGGCTCTACTCCGAGCTCCCTCTAAAAGGTTGAACTCCTCACCTGATATCTATGCCTGAGTAAGCCACCTTCTGAGGGAAATCCATTTCAGCCGCATGTATCCGTGACCTCATTCTTTCAGTCACTACTCAAATCTCATAACCATAATTGAGTGTTGGAACAAAGATGGACCAATAAATTTAAAGCGTCACCCAGCTCAGCTCTGTCATCACCGCAACTGACCGGCATAGTGACCTCATTACTGTTGTCGAAGCCCATATCGGTCTGTCCATTTATAATCCAGTTCAATCAAATTCATGGGGGAGGAAGAACTTCCTTTTAGTGGGAGGATACCTCCAGCAGGACCAGATTCAGGAAGGGCTGTCATCTGCTTTGATTGTTTGTGGGGTTAGAGACAGACAAATTAACCATAGCATCATAACACATGGCCAGGGGTACCTGCTGAGAACCATGCACATGTTTTTCTTTGTGTGAGTATGAACTTTTTATGAAATTAGATTAATCTTTTTGGCCAAATTATCAAGGTAAATCAATGACAAAACTTTCAGAAATACTCAGCCATGTGCTCAGAGGCAGTTGTTTTATTTAGTCACCAAATCTCAGCAGAGGCCTTTCTGTGTGAAGTTTGCATGTTCTTCTTGTGCATGTGGGCGTTCTCTCAGGGTACTCCTGCTTCCTCCCACTATCCAAACAAAATTCCTTTCAGGTTAACTGGTGATTCCAAATTCACCTTAGGAATGAGTGTGAACATACGTGGTTACTTGTCTAGTTTGTCTCTATGTTGGCCGAGTGATGGACAGGCAATCTGTCCATGATGTACCCTGCCTCACACCTAATGGCACCTGGGATAGGCTCCAGCCCGCCCGCCCGCCACCCTGACTAGGATTGGGGAGGTATGGAAAAATGGATGGATACATCGATATATAAGATTTACATCCATCTTGGAAATTGTAAAAATCAGGTCTTTAGTTTTTTTTAACTAGCTGAGCAGAGAATTGATAGATTGAGACATAACCTCAGAAGTTATCTACAAACACAATCCTTAAGGTTGTATGCAGGATTACTGCATCCAAAAGACAGCTGCAGGGGAGGAAGGAGCCTCATAACATGGCGTAGAAACAAAACAATTATCCCCCAATCATCTAAAATTTAAAACAGCATGACATCCTCACAGTCAAACTGCTGATTTTGCCAATGTAAGTTTGGCTTTTTTCCAGTTTATTATTCTGTCTAATATTTGGAGACTATTTGTCCTAAGTTTAAAGCAACTGCTGAATTTTAGTAAGAATTGATACAAAAATCAAGATTACAAAGCTAATTTGGATTTTTATGATTATACATAACCACAACTTATGTTACATGTTAATTTTTCTTTCACACAAACTCAGTGTCCAAACTGGGAAGTTGATTTAAGTCCTTTGAGGGCACAGAGTGTTCCCACCAACATGGTGAGCTGTAAGCACCAGCAGCAGCCCAGTGCATAAACTGTCGAGTAAAACAGAAGCCACAACTACTCATAGTCATAATGACAGCCAGGGGATCACAAATAAGACATAAAGGACAGCAGGGTCTGGTGTCCCTGTGTAATATTTCATCACAGAAAAGCTAAATAAATTCCTTACTATAGTCAAGTGAAACCACGTCAATGCAGCAGATGTAAGAAATGGCAGCTGCTGAAGGAATGTGGTTTGGCAGCGAACGAGGCCTAGAGAGAGACTGGAAGGCCCTCTCACGTTAACACTTTGTGTTTGAGAGCAAAAATACATTGTTGATCAGCTGAAGAAGATTCAATCCTGTCTGCCCGTGCTTGTGTGACCACTGTAAATATGCCAGTGTGAAGGGAATCAGGTTGTGGGACCCATCTCTTTGGCATGTGGAAAGGAAAAAAAAAGCAGCCCTTATACTTCAGACCAAGCAAAACTCCCATGGCATATTCCAAAAAGATGGCATTACAGGGGAGATACGCACAGATGCACACACATATTTGACCATGTTTTTATGAGTACATTTTGATATTCAGACATACAAAGAGGAGGATGGAGAGTGATGCAAAAACAGTGTGAGAAGCAGTAGGGCTGGCAGACAGCATGGCATGAGTGTAGCAGCCAGTTCTGAAGGCCAGCAAATAAATAGGCCTTCCATCACTCAAGAACACAGCTGGAGCCAAAGCTGTAATGTTACCATAAATCTGGAATTGAATGGGCACACACGGCCAGCGCAGGAGCTCACTCTTCCAGATGTTAGTTATAGTACTCTTATTTTTATTTCACTCCCTCATCAGATAAATACGTACACATGTTAGGCGTAAAATTGCAGAGTGGGGCTGTCTGGATTCACGATCTCATCATGGGGTGATTCGCAGTTTGATGAAGTCAGGTCACGACTTCATTCACTGCAACTGCTCTGCTTTAGTCGACTGACATTTATCAGGTGTGTGGTTAAACCATGAGAGCTCCTGATGCCTAGAAAACCTGATTTTCTTCATATATGATGCATTAATTCAGGAGGATGTGATTATTTGCCTCAATGTATGCCTCTATCTCCTTCTTACACGGTCACAGAGTGTCACCTGTCATTGTCTACATTTATTTAGCCTTATTGTGCAAAGTTGTCGCAAAAGAAAGTAATTACTGCACCATACACACTAGTCAACTGTCACAATTTTCCACCTGCAGCATCTTGGCTCTGGCAGATTTAGTAAGGAGACCAGTGAAATATAACAAGAGAGCTAAAGGATGATGGACTGCTTTGTATTTTAATACAATAATCGGTCAAAACAGTTAGCACTGACACTTTAATGTGTTTGAATAATGTGTTGTCTTTTATTATTACCATACTGAGTAAATTTGTCATTCTGACTGAGTTTCGCTGTTATCTGCTATCAGATGCTGCACCATACGATATCAGATGAAATATCAGACTGGAATGAATAGTACATTTTGGGGAAATTGACAAAGAGTAAGAGTTTAATATCTAGCTTTAGCATTCAATTCAATTTTCAATTCATTTTTATTTATATAGCGCCAAATACAACAAATGTCATCTCAAGGCACTTAGATAGTAAGTCCAATTCAAGCCAATTGGAATTCAATTAATTAATAATAATCATAATTCATAAAATAATCCAATTCGTTCATATAGAGCCAATTCAAAAACAATTTCCTAGCTAAGAAAACCAACAGATTACACTGAAAACTTTTAGTTTTTCGGTCCAATCTCCCGGCCTGAGCGTGCCTAAGGCGACTGTGGAGAGAAACGACTCCCTTTTAACAGGAAGAAACCTCTGGCAGAACCAGACTCAGGAAGGGTGGCCATCCGCCTCGACCAGCTGGGGTTTGAGAAGACAGAAAGGGGGGGCTGCGGCGGCACTGTAACACCATTCAAAGGATATCTGTTGGAACAGGGAAACACGAGTTAATGACCACAATAATATCACATATACATAAAGAGAGTAAAGTGAGGAAAGGTGTGACAGATGAGTCCCCCCAGCAGGCTGGGCCTATAGCAGCTTAACTATGGGATGTTTCAGGATTACCTGAGCCATCCCTATTCAAGGTAAACACAAGAAACTTGTGCTAACGAAAAAATAAATAAATAAAGGACCAGACTCAGTAAGTAATTCCCTATACTCCCTATATAGATCTGCTCCTCACACCACAACAACCATCTTTTTACAGCCACAAGCTACCTCAGCCTCTCACCAACTGCACACCAGTCACAGCGGGGTGGGGATGCAAACCCTGGTTCGGGTAGGGGGAGAAATAAAAGAGGTAAGATAAGCGGGAATGGGATTCAAACCCTGGTTCGGGTAGGGGGTAATGAAAGTATAGAGGGTGCCAGAGGTGGAGGCAGAACAAGACACACTAGCAGACACACTATCAGATTCAACAGACCTAACTATAAGCTTTATAAAAAAGGAAAGTTTTAAGCCTGGTCTTAAAAGTGGAAAGGGTGTCTGCATCCCGGACATTTACTGGCAGCTTATTCCACAAGAGAGGGGCCTGATACCTGAAGGCTCTGCCTCCCATTCTACTTTTAGAAACTCTGGGAACCTCAAGTAAACCTGCAGTTTCGGAACGAAGTGATCTGTTAGGAAAATATCTTACAATGAGATCTTTAAGATATGATGGAGCTCGGTCATTAAGAGCTTTATATGTAAGGAGAAGAATCTTAAATTCTATTCTGAATTTAACAAGGAGCCAATGAAGTGAAGCTAAAACTGGAGAAATATGATCTCTCCTGTTAGTTCTCATCAAAACTCTGGCTGCAGCATTTTGGATCAACTGAAGGCTTTTCAGAGAATATGAGGGACAGCCCAATAATAAAGAATTACAGTAGTCCAATCTTGAAGTAACAAATGCATGGACTAGTTTTTCTGCATCACTCTGAGACAAGATGTTCCTGATTTTAACAATATTACGAAGATGAAAGAAGGCAGTCCTAGAAACCTGTTTTATATGCGAGTCAAATGATAAGTTCTGGTCAAAAATAACTCCAAGGTTCCTCACTGTAGAACTAGAAGCCAAGGAAATACCATCTAGAGTAACTATATAGCTAGACAATTTCTCCCTGAAACGCTCAGGTCCAAAGATAACGACTTCAGTTTTGTCTGAATTTAGAAGCAGACAGTTCTGAGTCATCCAGGTCTTTATGTCTTTAAGACATGCTTGTAGTCTGACCAACCTATTGGGTTCATCTGGTTTTATAGATAAGTACAGCTGAGTATCATCAGCATAGCAATGGAAATTTATGCCATGCTGTCTAATAATGTTACCTAATGGAAGCATGTATAAAGTGAAAAGAATCGGTCCAAGCACATTAAGACTGGAAACTGGAAAATGCCATGCATTGGAGGTGCTGGTAAAAGGATTCTGGAGTGGTCCAGAGGGCACCACACTAGCAACAGTTTTCCAAAGCCCACATAATCCATACAAGTTGGAGAGAAGATCATAGATGTAAGGCAGGACCAAAACTGAGGGCAAAGAGGAAGAAGCTTTAACCATTTCTTCCCCTTGATCATCATGGGAAATGTGAGCTCACTGGCTGCTGAAATGTATTCGTTTTGAGAGCTGAGGAGGACCCAACAAGAACATGTCTTTCACCAAGACATGGCAGTAAGAACATATTCCAGTCTTCCAATACCTCTTCCCTGGTGTTTTATTCCATGGGCAGATAGAGACTGCAGACAGAGCAGCAAAAGTAAAGAAGGAGGGAATCAGACTTGATAACAACTGATGGTGTAATCGTAGATATGTTACTGTGAGGGATCATCTCTGCATCGCAAATGTTGAACCGTTGTTTGTGAGTTTCTTTGTAATCCACGGAGAGAGTTCACCTGTGTTATCTGCAGATAAGTTCAGATGTTGCCAGGCTATAAGCACAACACAAAACACCCAATACATTCATGATGATCTCTGGAGATTTCAATCACACACTTCTCACTGCTACATTTCAACTTAAAAAATGTATGAGTGATGATATGATTTCCCTTTGGGTGTTAATGTATTACTCACTTCACTTTGGTTCACTTCACTTTTCTTTACTTTACTTTACTTCAGTTAATTCAAATTCAGTTAAATTAATCTAAATTCAAGTAATTTAATTCAATTTCAATTCAATCAAACTCAATTCAGTTTTGTTACCTCTGGATGGAGTGGTCATCCAAAGTTTCAACTTTTAGGCTGAATCTTATTCTAACACCATGTATAACCAACTGTTTGTATCAATCTTCTCATCTACTGTGAGGATAGAAAGTGAACAAATGCCTTTTCAAAAGATTTCTGCTCAAGCTGCGAATCAGTGCACAGCAAGTGCTCAGTCAATATTGTTGCAGAACCAGGAAGGAGGAGACAGAATAACGAACAGATGAACATTCACAGTTGATTCAGTCTTGCATCCATTCCATTCTGCAGACAGCAGCCAGTCCTTGATCTCCACACAGTGGAAGTGGTAACGGATGGCAGCTCATGACCTCACTGAAATATATATGTGCTACTGTCTGATGCTGGATTGGGTAAATGTAAATATTTGAGTGCAGCACTGCTGGGAAGCTGGGTCCAGATATCCAGCCCCATAAGTGAATTTGGGAGCCAGTGGGAGATGCAAGCGTGAATCCAAGGTTGGGATTGTAGGGTAATAGAGCATGTATGCAAACAGTGTGTTTTATATTTATATATATATATATGTGTGTATCTGTTCACAACCTCAGGAGAGCACACAACAGTAATAGCGTGAGGTGGGGGAGTTTTTTTACAAGCTCAATTCAAGCACAGTGTTTATGAAAGCTACGGTAAAGCAAGGAATCGGAGAACTCTGGAGTCTGTGCTGCTCTGCCTTAACACAAGCTGGAGCTCAGCAGGGTAATAACATAAGCCATATTGCAACTAAGGGTACTGAGGTGGAGACAAAATAGATATCTTATTACTATAGCTACTTTTACATTCCACCACTCTCACGCACAGATGCCTTTGCATAGTTGTTGCGAGCAGGCAGGAATAAAGGTAGAGCTGCCTGCATGCGCATCTGATCAGCGAGGCGTCAGTGTCAGCTGACATGGGAAACAGACAATCCAAACTTTTTTCCGCAATAAAGTCCAAGAACAGCACATTGAAAAACGGTGAATACAGGTTTTTTTTTCTCACAAGCATGAGTTGGCACTAGAAACTACACAATGTAAAATTTGCAAACTTGTAGAATCGTGTTAAGTAAAAGCTGCCCGGCGCTCAACTCAACAAGCCTTTGGATACTGTATGCATAATTCTGCCCCCCCCTACCTCTCGCCTGCAACGAATGTTTGCCTAATAATATCTCAGAGTAGTTTAATCTGACATTCACAAAAGTACATTTCTTTTCTTCATTTTCAAAGATGCCTCATCTTTCATGCCAATTAAAACTCATGGTCCCTTAGAACCCCCAACAGTTAGTTGCATTATATAATCAAATAACTCCAATGACTTATTCAGTGTACATATTCGCTGAGTTGTAAAATATTTAGACAAACAAAAATCTAGCCATTGCTTCAGCAAAAATATTGATTTAAAAAAAAAAACAGCTTGCTTTTGCCTAAATTCTGTCATTCAAGAGTTAATTTGGATTACATAACAAATGCTAATTATTTTTAGTGTCCTGTATAAACAGGGAAGCAACTAACCCCCCAGGTGGATCCAAGCACTGCCTGCTAAACTGGCCTTACTGTGAGCTTAACACAGAGAAGAAGATATAGCAAATCTTCTTTTTTTTTTATATATAATTTTTTTCCTTGGGCTTTTTATGCCTTTAATGGACAGGACAGTTGGAGAGAGACAGGAAGCAGAGAGAGGGGGAAGACATGCAGCAAAGGGCTGTCCGGTGTGAGACTCGAACCGGGGCCAGCTGCAGCGAGGACTGTAGCCTCTGTACATGGGGGGCCAGCTGTACCCACTACGCCACCGACCACCCCATATAGAAAATCTTCTAATCAAGTTTTGTGCAGTTGATGTTCTGTAAACTACAGTTAAATGATTTCATTCATTGATTTATTAATCAAAATGATTTTTTTTTTCAATTTTGTGAGACTGGACAAATACAGCCCATTTTGAGAGAGGCCTACTTTATACAAACTGAAAACCTATTAAACCAGCAAATTACTTCATTGTAAGTAAATAGATGACAGTTGAAATGTGTTGAAAATCTTCAAAATGTAGCCATTAAAGTACTTGTCTATTAATCACTGATCTTTTCACCACAAAGAAGCCACTGACCTGCAGTGAAGGCTACTTGCACAAAGGTACAACCGTGACCATTCGACATTTAAAGACCTGCTTCCTTGTCTTGATCTGTAGGTAGCTTTGAGTAATCGGAGATCAAACACTATCTCCTCTCAGGCCATTAGACAGACAGATGTATCTGTGCACGAACCCCACAAAATGACTCTCACAACCTATGCGGTTACAAAATACTTGTCACACCTCTATTATTCCACTTAATCTGATTGAAAGGAAACCCAACGACAAAGCGGACAGTGCACAAACACAGTCTGAATTAGATGAGGGTTTCTTGTGTTTGCGTGACCTGGGTCCGATTTCCTTGGACAGAGTTTTATTTAAGTTTGGCGAGCTGGTGGGAGGGTGGGAGAGGTAGAGGGTGGCTTTGTATTTTCAAATTCAATTGTCAACTATGGAGTCAAGGCGCCCGAGCTTCCTGTGGTTTTCAGTAATAAACCTAAACTCAAGTTACTTCCAAGGCACAAAAGGACTGCAAATGGTCTAAAAAAAAAAAAAAAAAAAAAGGAAAGTGATGTGGGCCTGTAACAAGGTTAACGTATACGACGCGCCAGATAGTTTCAGCCCCTAAAATTTCTCCCTATACTCTGCGAGGCTTTGCCCAGCAACTGTAGATCTTCCAGGCCATCCAAAACCACCTTGCCTCTTCAAAGCATGTGGAATAGCAGTCTTTTAGTCCTGGTGGTTTACAAAAAATTTCTCTTTTCTAACCCCAAAAAATCAAGATCAGCTCGGTGAAGAAAAATAAACAATGAAATTACTATACAGGGGAATGATTATTTATACAAAATAATGAATTTGTTTCTATACATGCCAATCATCTCACCCAAAGGGGAGTTTATTCTTTTTCTTTTTCACTGCGAGCAAAGCACCACAGTGCAGCATGCGTCTGTCCATGAAAATCTTTGAGGCATGTGGAAAACCTATACCCAGCCCATGTTGACACAATGTGATTAGTTTATTATAGAAACCAATGGCCTGAATACATTGGTATTTGCTTCTATGCTTGTAGCATGCAGAAGCATGGGTGAGATCTGGATGAGCGCTCCGACATAGCTAATGATGACACGGCCACGGTACAGGGGCAGCATGTGGCCAGAGATGAGCCACACAGGATGGGAGAACCACATTCACAGGAAATTATGGGTGATGAAATGATGAATGAAGTTACTCATCTCTCCATTTTGTTTCTATAAGGCAGCAGTGCCCCCGCGGCCGTCCTGTCCTCAGCCCTCGTGCTTATTGTCACAGTAACTTGAGGCCCCGGATGAAAGTGACCCCTATGACAAGAGACGTTTTCTCTTCGAGGGTGAGGGGTCTCCTGCTTTCTTTAGACCAAGTGCACATGGTGTTGTGTTTTTGAAAATAACAAGAGGGGGTTACAGTACAATAATTTGTGTTTAAATTAGATTGACAGGGTATCAAATATGAGGAAACCTAATTAAAGACCTATTACCAACTAAATTGACTTACATGGATACAAGGCCAGATGTTCACACCAAACAAAGACACAGGTTTTCGACTTACGCAGAGTCTGTTCTTATTAAATTATAGGGGGGCTCATGTGATTGATCCCTATACATACATTACAAGGCTTCTGCATCTTAGTATGTGGGCAAGCCAATTTAATAGTAGAATCTCTAGTAATTCCTGATAGAAGATTTCCCCCCAAAATAAGTTTACATTTGATACTGTGACAATTTAGGTGGTCTCCTTAGCTGAAGCCTACCAACCCAACAAAGGCTCTGGGATTGTCACAGAGAGTCGAGAGAATTAAGACGGGGTTTGACTGACTTCTGTGTAACCCAAAGGATACATGAGGTCACGCAGCTCAAAACACATCAGGCCTGAAATGAGATGCTTCAACTGCCTGATGAAATGTCAAAGGGTCTAAATGTGAACGGGTGCAACAATGTAAACACGAGGTTCCAAGTAATCAAAGTGTTTCCACCTGCAGTGACAGAGCCATCAGTTCTGGTCATGCCAGTCATTACCTCACAGTCTGCTGGTGCTCAGAGAGTAACCTAAGAGAGACCAGAACTTGGCTTTGGTTGACTTCAGAGGAAGGAAGGAGGAGGAATAAGGGCGCTTTCCTCTACCTCACCACAGAACGTAAACAGTGAAACAGTCTGCAAACCTACAGGTTTTCTTTTTTGCACTAGTATGGAAAGAGAATGATTTGATCTTGTTTGCAACGGTTCAGCCCAAAAGACTAATAGGCTCTGAGCTTTTGTCCAAACACTCTGTTAAAGTGAACTCAGGGAAGGCCGGCTGCTCCTCTCAGTATCGGCCCCACATCACAGGGTCATTATCACAGATTTGTCCTTATGGCAAACATTTTAGCTCTTCAATACAATATTCCATTGAGGTGGTTGTGCTGGAAGCCAATCTTTCCAATCACCCTCTCTCTCTCTCTTCTCCCTTCCTCCAATATAAGTCGGCATGGCAAAACAATTACCTGACAGCAAGCCGGCAATGAGCATGACAAAGTGAGTGACGTCTGGGAACCCAACACCTTATGAAACGATGCCCGATGTCTCGTAACATTTTTACACATGACAGCATGACTGCTCTCCTGAGGGGCTCGTCTGAACACTAATCCATACGGCCTGCTGCTGCGGCAGGCAGAGGAGCATGGAGAGACAAGAGCGTGCTAATGGGAGCCAGATCTGCTCAGTTAGCTTAGCGCCTGGATGCATGCTCAGACACAGACAGCGGGGCAGAAAGCAGTCCATCAAGCTGTCCCTGCAGAGCAGCTCTCAGGCTTTTCGATGCAACAAGCTGGGGCAGAACACAAGGCTTCTGGAAGTTTGGCATTTTACTGCATCTTAGGGTGCCAAAGAGTGCTTGGTCCTCTCTTCAGTCTCAGCAACAGTCAATCTTTCCTGATGTTTTTTGTGTGTGTGTGTGCTGGCTGTTTAGCTGATGGAGATATATTGCATAAAAACTATTCGCGGTCTCTTGCAATGGCTTTAGTTTTTGGTCTGTGACCTCCTGGAAAGATTTACTGTGTACTTCTGACACATCACCACCAGTTGTGTCTGAGGAAAACTCCAGACTCGTGCTACAACAAGCTGTCTCTGTTTGTGGACTCCTGTTTTGAAGCCTCAAATTCAGCATTCACTTGTTTGGTCTTCTTGAAACCAAAATGATCCATAAATGGACAAGCTGAAGAGGGATACTATAATTCTGAGTGAACAATAATATATATATATATATATATTTTTTTTTTTTTTGTCTTTACACTGGCTTCCAGTCAGTCACAGAATAGATTTTAAAAGCCTGCTGATAGTTTACAAATCCCAGAACGGTTTAGGCCCAAAATACATCTGTGATATGTTCAGAGAATATAAAGCCAGCAGAGCTCTTAGATCCAAGGACTCAGGTCAGCTGGTCCAGTCCAGAGTCCAGACTAAACATGGAGAAGCAGCATTTAGCTGTTATGCTGCAAACAAGTGGAACAAACTGCCAGTGGAGATTAAACTTTCACCAAATGGAGACATTTTTAAATCCAGGTTAAAAACGTTTCTATTCTCATGTGTTTATGCATGAAATCTGCACGATATCTTTTAATTTATCTGGACTGTTGCTCGTTTTTAAATTCATTTAAATTATTTTAATTGTTTCTCTTTATATTATTTTATGTATTTTTAATGCTTCTTCCACTCCCCGCTGCAATGCTTTATTTTATATAAAGCACTTTGAATTGTTTTGTACAGGAAATGTGCTATATAAATAAATTTGATTTTATTTTATTTGATAAATGTAATTTCCTTTTAACTGAGGATTTATTTAAAAATGACCACCAGCAAACTATTACACAGGAGCAGATCTAGCCAATGACATCATGTATGATTTTTGGAAAAATTTGTTTTGTATTTAAATTTACTTCGTACATCATCTTACTTAGTATACGATGACATAAGCTGGCGCCTTCTGAACGGTAGTCGCTTAGAGCAAGCACCAAGCAGTCAAAAGTCAAAGTTGGACTCGAAGCCACTTCTAGTCTGACACCAGATGAAAAGGTCCATCTTTTGTAAGCAGACTACCTGACCAGATAGATTGTAGACTCTCTGGCTTGGGGGCGACTGAATGTATTGAGGGTAAATATCAGCATGCTAAACTTAGGTAAGAACATAGCAAACTGTAAGTCAGTTTTAGTGCCTAAGAAGGTGAAATTGAAGAATGGATCAACTTCCATTTACCAACTATGAATCAGTGTTTTATTTTTAAAGAATGCTTGATTGTCTGAAAGATAAATCATTATCTTTTAACTTCCCACAGTGTGGTAATAAGTGCAAAGTGAATTAAACAGTTAAAAAAAAAAAGAATTAAATACATAAAAAAATCGCTCAGCTTAGCCACTTGAGTACTTGACGTTTTTCCATTGCAGGCATGAGGACACGGCCGTGCTGCAGCTCAGCACACTGATGGACCGCATGAAGGCATTATTACACTCTCTGCCTCCGTTGTTGTTTGACTGAGACATATTTCCAGACAGTTGCCCAGACTGTGGCAAGAGATGAGGGATATGCTACAAAGGAAGAGTTCTCGGTCTTGCTGCCAAACCCGACCCTTTAATAATTGCCCAGGAATGGTGCACATCCCAGTTAAAGCACTGATAGAGTGAGTTATGACTGTGGTGGTGTTTCCTGAGAAGCTGGCCAAAAAGATGATTTAGAAAGATCACACATCTGGGCTCTGAGGGGTTCCTCGGACGCTGCTTAAACACGAGTCTTTCTTCTGAGGATACAGGAATCTGGAGGGTGGTGAGTGAAAAATACATCACCTAACAGCGACATTTCCAAAATGGCAACCATGACAGCACAGTTACTGGTCATCCCTGTGGATTACTTGTTACGGCTTAATTCTTCTTTATACAACACAGCTCTTCATGTGACAAATGTTAGCAGCTGTGGAGTCTGTATTAACACCGACGTATTTAGCTCTGGTTGCTTAAAAAAAGAATTTTATTTAGTTTAATACATCAAGCTGTCTGTAGTGAAATATGCATACATTCAGCTTTATAATTCATACAGGAATTATCCCAACAGAGTCGTAAAATACACAATTTACAAGGTATACATGTTTCAACTTGTTTCTTGTCACAAAAAAGACAACAATACTGGTTTGATAAGTAAAAGCCTACTCCCATTTTGTTCTATTTTAACCAATAAAACGGTCATATGTAGTGTTTTATTCCGAGTAAGGTATCTAAAAGTCTTTATCGTAAATAGCCTTTGAGGGTCAGCAGGCTAAAACAAAACAAAACAAAACAAGCTGAAGAATGGCACACTTTCCATGCAATTAAAACGAGATTTAAATACAATTACATGTGGTAAGACATGCATGAATTCATGTCACTTACACAACCCTTGTTATGAGATCAAACCCTCAGAACTACATTTCCTGGAACGCTGACCAGCCCTCGAATACTGCAAACACGGTCCGAGGTCTGTGTGCAGAATGCTTCAAACTCTTTTCTCAGATACTAACACACAAATGGGAGCGCTGTGAAATCCATCAGCAACGAGAAGCACAAAGCTTTTTCTTTGATTTTCCAAATACTCTGGAAACACCCTGATGACTCAGTGTCCCGTTTAATATTGAACACGTTTCCTTTGTCTCTGACCGGTCAAAAGGATCCATATAAGTGACTGCAGCATTGCTAGTGATATTACTGATATTATCTGTCTGAGTGAGCAAGTGCCAGTAAGTCGCACTCCATTAAAGCAACTCGTTGCAAAAAAAAAAAACAAAAAAACAAAAAAAACAGGCGTGCAATTTTAAAAGGCTCCCTTCATTTCGGCACCCAGTGGAAAGCCAGCTGGTGCCAATCTCTTTGATTCACCCACTCCTAAGCAAAAGCTTGAAATCCAAGTCAATAAAAGAAATAAAATGTTGATCCAAACACTTGGAAAGAAATGAGGCAGTTGTGTGGACGACAGAAACACATGATGCAAGCCTATGGCTGAGTGTAGTGAGATAGAATACAGCATGGCTTGGCTTGATAAACTTCTCCATAAGCAGCATTATAATCAGAGTCTGTGCGAGGAGGGCGGGGGCAGGATGCAGCGCAGCACAAAGCAGAGGAAAGACAAACACCGGGGAAGCCGGCCCTACGTCCATACAGATGTGCTTATGAAGGCAAGGTGCTCTGAGAACAAAACTAAATCATGCTGGAGACACAAAGAGAGACATCTGATAAAACTTTGGTTTATACTTTTAGATTAAACTGACTGCACAGCGATTCTCAAATGTGAATGGGGTCAAATTTTGACTAAAGCCTTCACGAAGCAGAAGAAAGAAACACTGAGAAATCCATTAACAGGGAGCCGGAGCTGTATTTGTGTTTAAGCGCAGCATTGTAATAAAGGGTGCAAAAGGAGTGTCTGTGTGAGCACAGAGAGTGAGGACGGTCAACCCTTTCAGCTCTGCAGAGGGACACAGCCGGACCTCCACGGTCTTTCTGCCCGAGGTGGGAGCTCAGCTCAGGATAAGACACAATGGGAAGGGGTTGTTCTTTGAAGAGTGTGTGTGTGTGGGGGGGGGTATGTGGGCATGGCGTTCACATGTGCTTGTCTGAACATGGGTGCAATGTCTAAACCAGGGAGCAGTAGCCGCCGCAGGATCCGTCGCCGGCATCTTCGTCTGTGAGCTGGACCGCTCGGCCGTGGTTCTCGCTCTGCCACAAGCCGGGAGTCTGGATGATCTTCTCAACCAGCTCCTCGAATGCACACTGAACGCCGTCCTTCGTCTTTGCACTTGCCTCTGGTAGAACAGACAGGGGGGGATTAAAGCAGAAGGAAGTGTCAGGGCCAGATGGAGGGGAAAAAGGAAAAAAAAGAGGTTAGGAAATGAAAAAAAAAAAAAAAAAAAAAAAAAAAAAGAAGTGCAGAGAAAATTAGGAGAAAAAAATAAATACAGTTGGTGAGAAGAAAGGATAGCCATGAAGATGATTTATGAAAACCAAAATAGTTGATTGTAAATGTTCAAAAGCCGTTTCCCCTTGTGTAATAACCTGCCCAGAAGGTCTCTGCAAAGCAGGGAATCCTGACTTACCTATAAAAAGCATGGAATGTTTTCTTGCAAACTTCAGCCCTTCGGCCCGGTCCACCTCGTGGTTTTCCTAAAACAAAAGAAGAGGAATTGGCTTATTTCAGGTCTGCTGGGCAGAGCTTTCAGCTACTGTGGTCTTCACAGTGCAGAGAGAAAAGGACACGATTAATTCATATTACACTACTTCATGGGCACCCCCCCCCCACTGACTGAGTCTGGAATGAACATTGTGAAAATGCCACTTTCAATGAATTCAGTAAATATGTCAAAGTGGTGGCTTATGAACAAGATAGGTCTTTCTGGCAATTTATTCACTTGTTTTGTGGGATGTATTATCTTTGTTCCAAGTTTAAAAAAAACTGAAATATAACAACAGAAAATACATTTTTCATCAAGTAGATAAAATCCACACATTGAGCTTATACCAAGGTAAAAACTACCACTTATCTCCTATATGCCATCATAAAGCCACTCACCTTATCAATTTTGTTTCCCACAAGCATTTTGACCAAGTCATTTCTCGTACAGTACGTCTCCAGCTCATTGAGCCAGTTGTCCAGCTTGGTAAAGGTCTCACGTCTCGTGACATCGTACACTGCGGCAAACCAGATGAAAGGAGCTCAGCATGAAGGCAAACACTTACAGAGCCGGCTGATGAAATTGGAGCACAGAGGACGGGACAAAGGCAAAGTTTCTCTGTTTGACTGTCGTCTCGGGATCTATGATACCATAGGATTATTTTTGCACAACTGGAATAGTTTGCTCAGCACAGTCATCTTGCATTACTTAGGTCCAACATACAAAAAGTTCAGTTCAGTCACGTGTAATCAAGAGAGATTAATTCTGAAAGGGTTTTGATTTTATCTAACAGGGGAAAAAAAAAAAATAGCTATCGATGCGCCAAGAAGCTTTTTGTTACTCTCTATCCTGACAGTGGTCAAAAACCATAAAAACTATGAGCTGCAGCTGAATTCGTTTTATAACTTCAACCAATTTCCTCCGTGTCTCTCTGTACGTGCTGGACACGGCCTGCATTAATATATAAATAGTTACACTCAGTGGATTTTAGATGACTCTCTATAGGATGGGCCAGGCTCTAAAGTGATGAGGACACACACACACACACACACACACGAAGGTTTGACCGGCGAAGTCGCTTTGCTTACCCAGGATAACACCCTGAGCACCGCGGTAGTAACTGGGTGTTAGGGTTCGAAAGCGCTCTTGTCCAGCAGTGTCCTGCAAAACACGTACAGCTAATCATCAACGGGACACACAGACGAGAGACACTGCAGGACAGACGGACACGGTTAACACAGACAAAACCTTGTGTGTCCCTCAAGGTGCGCAAGGGCAGAAAATAGTACATAAGCGCCATCTTCTGGCGCCTTGAAGGAACAGCCAGATAGGAGTCAGAGATGAGTCCGACTTTGAACCTTTCTGCACTGACGGACAGACAGGAGCTGCCTCTGTTTGTTTGAGTTTTTGTGTTATTTAAGTTCTGGAAAGATCAATGAGTCTGTAGCTTACCCATATTGCCAACTTTGCCTTGTTGCCATCCACGGAAATGGTCTTTACTTTGAAGTCAACACCTGGACAATGAAAAGCCAGCCAGTCACTCAAACTGACATGATTACCTCATTCTGCTTCAGTCCCAGTATGATGACTCTTACAGGTTTGGTCAATTACAGCCAAGAATATTATATCATGCTGACAGACTATAATTATTGATGATGAATTGTCAAAACATACATTACCACACAATGTCTCTGAACTCCTGGTAACCCAGGCTATTCAGACTGGCATCGTGCCCAACCCATGTCTTTTAGCTAAATTATTCTTTGACTGTGCATTCATATCCACCACAAAGGGCCAGTGTCACCCTGTGTCTTAAACTAAAAACAATTCAGGTTCAGGTTAGAGAAATTGATAAAAAAAACAAAAAAAAAAAAAAAAAAACACACCACCTGTGAATAAGCTCAGAGAGCAATGATTCACGCACGTAATCCCCGCCAGGCTCTAATGGCTCAGACATTTACATGAAAATAACTGTAAACCACCTCAGTGTGCAGAGCATGCAGAGTCCGGATGAGAAATTCAAGGCGATTTCTCATCCGGATGCGCACTTGTGTTGGGCCTGTTTTTTACCTCTGGGATTATAGGGTGGGGGGGGATCTTTCAATTCATGGCCGAAACAAAGAATGGACATAAAGTGCAGTACGTGCACCTCATACACAGACGTATAGTCTGTTCGAACGGTTAATTACAACAACTAGCTCTTTCTCAAGTCCAACAGGTCAGCTCAGGTTGTGCTGCCAGACACATGTGGAGATGAGTTTACGCTAATCATTTCCCTGAACCTGGACCCGTCTCTGCTACTGTAATTCATTACAAATTCAGCCATGCCTTTCCCACGGAACATACAGTAAAGCATCTGTTTGTAATATTACAACACAACAAGATGCCTCAACCACTGACAGTCAAGACTGGGCTGATGGCGGATCTGTAAACACCCTCAAATCATATGACATAAACAGACTGAGCGCATCACGTAAACACTAAAAATCGAGGCGAAGAGAAGAAATAATTAATGATTCAAATGAATATTTAACCCCGTATTGTCCCCATTTCCCCTTTAGCGAGAAGCTGCTTTGTCTTTCTACTTAAGATTGGAAAAGGAGGTGCGCTTTTCTCAGCTCGAGATGAGCCGATACCAGATTAAAAAATAATCCAAGAGACTCGAGTCGAATGGTAGGGCTCTCTCAGTGAAAGACATCTGTTGGACCAAACACCCCAACTGGCCAAGTAAAACAGTAGCAATCATAGCTTGACCATGGCAAAAGAAAGTGTTCTCACCGTCTCAATTCTGTGCTTTCATTGTTTTAACAAAGACAGCGCTGTGAGACAAAAAAATGCACAAGTTAGGGGCCAAACTTTTCACACAATAAATCAAAAAAGCTCTGCGGTTGTGAGGGCTGTGTGGGGACGAACCAGCTAAGAGGCCATAGCTTTTGTTAGCGGAGCCGAAGAGGCCAATTATCAGAACCTGACCTTCCGTTTTTAAATTACCGGCATAAAACACTGGGTGTGCATTAAAGACACGAGGCGATGCTGGTGACTGAAGCAGAAGTCCAACATCTGCTCAGGGCCTAAGCAGGGCCTTCATTCTATGAAGCGGCGCTGTTCCTGGTTCTTAAAAAAAACTTACTTCAGAGTATTTGACAGCACCAAGTTTTCTTAATAAGCTCACACGTTTTACTCACCTATTGTAGCCGATTGCTCTGGGTCAAACGTGTCATCTGTGAATCTTAAGAGGAGGCTGAAGAGAAGAAGAAGAAGAAGAAGAAGAAGAAGAAGATTCATTATTCGAGAGATCATTATTAATCATTACCAAATACAAGGGAGTGTATTCTTTTACTTAGTAAGAGTGTTATCAGTATCAGGCTCTTAAATATTACCCTGCTGCACCTGACTCATCTAAATCTACATCTCCATCTCTTTCTATTGATCATTTGACCACTGTGCCCTTCTCTTGCATTACATGCACAAGCTTCAGATGATGTCACCACTAGACTGTAGTCAGGGGGACATGGTCCATTTCTTACCTGTGACTCATCAAGTGCAACGTCCTTAATCACATCAGTGGCCCAGGGGTAATTCTCTTCATTTTTTTTTCTCACAAGCCCTTGTGAGGCAGCAGTGAGTGCTACTTGTATGATACATAGAGACAGCCAAGTAAGGACTAGGTACATTTCGTGTAACAATTCTAAATGTATGTGTTCTCTGTGTTCTCTGACCCGAGGCCCTCCAAAAACTGCAGGGAAACAAATTAGATGTCTGAAAGTTATTCCAAATTCCCTCTACTCTTTTTGCCAACTTCAGAATACCAGAATTGTGTCGCAAAACAAATTGAATAACAACACAAAACTGCTTTCTGGAAACAACACACTTGGTCTGAATGATCAACTGGCAAGGCGGCATAGAGTGCAGCTGGCCACATTTTCTTTTGATGTCTGGGAATATAAGCAAACTTGTGCTGTAGTATCAGAATCGGCTCAAACTGAGCTCTGTACACAGACCTTTACTTTAGAGGTAAACGAGTTGCCAGAACCACAGCAGGAAAAAGCGAGGGGGACAAAAAGGGCTCCAGTTAACCAAAAAAAAAAACAGGCCCTAAATGAGTACATTATCAACAAAGGAAATGACAAAAAAGCAAACAGAGGAACATGGAGCTGAAAACACAGTAACAGGATCTCAGCATAAATAAGTACTGAAATAAACAAAGGGATACCATACTATCCCTTCCACATTCAATCACACTTTAGTTATTTTAAACTTGATTCATCTCAAGAAAATGAGGTCTGGTCATCAGTCTTCAATGAAAGAGAATATTTCTGGCAAGACGTTTAACTTGTGAAAAATGGCTCAGGGCGGCTCATTATCCATGTACCGTGAAAATGGCTTTGGAAGACACGGTGAAGTCATAGTTTGCCATGTGATGGTTGACAGCTAAGGCTGGTTATCAGGATTTTTTTCAGTGTGGACCACAGATATGAAGACCAGCAAACCTATCCAGGCCCTCTTTTTGGCAGGGGCACAAGCCATAAGCTTACAAAGTGATGTTCGTGGAGGACAAAGGGAAAAAAAGGCAAAAGAAAATAATGATAATATCCTGCTTCGGATATCCAAAAATTTTAGAAGAACTTCTGATGATCATAATGGTAAAAACAACTGTACATTTAACACCATTATCATTCATTGCTACTTTAAACATTGCCATCTGTCATGCAGTAGAGACCCGGCAGAAAACTGATCTCGATTGCAACATCTTCAGCCATCTGCATCATACGTGAACAAAGATGATGTCACACATAGCCTGCTACTGTTAGCTGGACAACCAGCAACTACAATCTTATTTTCACTGGCTTATCGTGTCTTTAACAGTCTGGCAATTTGTTGACAATGACAAGCTTTATTCGTTTTTCTGAATATAGGCTTCCCCCCCCCCCTCATCCTCAGACTATCTGGGTTGCTACAAAGCTAATGTTAGCAAGCTAATGTTAGCAATTAGCCTCGACATTCATTTCTCAGAGAAAGCTTCAGCTTACCTGGACTTTCCAACTCCACTTTCACCAATTATCAATATTTTCAGCGTCGTTATTATGTCGTCTTCCATTTTTTCGTTAAAGTGAGCTGTGCTACTCTCGGTAAAAGGCTCCAACTAACCGTAAGGGGCGACGTTGTCTAACTTGCGCTCTTCTTGTTTACAGCCTGTATTAGTTTGACAGCTTGTAAGAAAGACGTCTCACTCCAACTATATCCTGCATGACTTGCTTGTGCTTCCGGTTGGAATATGAGACATGTTGTACAGATGTACAGATTACGTGATATAAGCGCACACTAATGTAACATATATAATCAATGTGTATATCCATATAACTCCATTAGTTGGACTGTTATTTTTTGCGTACCCACAATTCAAAAGAGTTCTGTTATCACTGTATATAAGGTTTACAATATATTCAACATGTATTATAAAATCTATAAAGGTATTTTCCTTTTTTTTTTTTTTTTTTTTTTTAATCTAAGCAATGGAAGGCAGTCCTTTATCTATAATGGGGGAAGGCAATGCTCATGTATCGTTTCTTAACAAAATAAACAGAATGACAAACCATCCTGTGTCTGTATAGCCCTGAGCATCATAATGCAAAATCATGAATTAAATTTAATGCATTTTTTTTTCAAGATTCAGAAAATTTGCCAAATGGAATATAAGGCACAATAAAGTTTACCAAAAAGTCAACAAAAGGCTGAGCAGCCGAATGACATAGAAATACAAATAGAATGAACCTTGTACCCTACATAGGTTGTCATTACAGTTCCAATACAGAGTCAAAGAAGACAAAAGAACTATGCCCGCTTTCGCTTTAATTTTACTGAACAAAAACACAAGACTTATTAAATGTGGTTTGCTGAATATTAAATCTCCTGTGTAAGTACATGTAATGTTAGTAAATTGCTTGATCGATGATTTTCATATGGATTTATTTTGCAGAAACCTGGCTGCAGCAGGAGGATCATGTTAGTGTTAATAAATCAACTCCCTCTATCTGTTTCAAATTCTCCATTCTTTGAACTACAGGCAGAGGAGGAGAAGTGGCAGTCATCTTCAAATCAGTAACTAATCAGTCCTAGACCCCAGAATATTTTTCTTATTTACTAACTATGTTGAATCTCTGACTCAGTTTTTCTCATCAAAAGTGGTAATCATAAAAAAAACTCTTCTATTTCTTGTTGTGTATCATCCACATGCCCTTTATTCTGAGTTTCTGTCTGAATTCTGAGATGTTTTTTTTTTTATCTCAGTTAGAGCTGAGTACATATAGTCTAAAACTACGGATATTAACTGACTTTAACATTTCATGTAGATGTTGAAAATGACAGCCTAAATATGAACTTAATTCTTTATCAGATTCAATTGGATTTTCTCAGAGTACACAAACCTACTCACTCTCTTAATCATGCCCATGATCTTGTACTGACTTACTCTATTTCATCATAACCCAGTCTTATCTGAACATGTTTTGATAACTTTTGAGTTTGAATTACTTCACTACACAGTATCTGAAAAGAAATGTATTTATAGTGGGTGTCTTTCACAGCAGAATTTGGTTGTCTTCTTGACAGCACTACAGTTTTAATGTGGAAAAAATTGGACAATGCTGCCCCTCTGAAAAAGACCTCAATTGGTGAGAAGTGGCTGGCACCTTAGTATAATTCACAGCTGTGTGCCTTAAAGCAGACTACAAGAAAGTTGGAATAGTGTTCCACTAACTTATTGGAATCTCAATTAGTCTGAAAAGATAGTTTAATACACATAAAAAAGCCATTTGCAAAGCTAGAACTGCTTACTATTCATCATTGATGGAAGAGAATAAGATTAATCCCAGGGCGGTTGGTGGCGTAGTGGGTCAAGCAGCCGCCCCATGTACAGAGGCCACAGTCCTCGCTGCAGCTGGCCCCGGTTCGAGTCCTGCACCGAGCGGCCCTGTGCTGCATGTCTCTGCCCCCTGCTTCCTGTCTCTCTTCAACTGGCCTAACATTAAAGGCATAAAAAGCCCCAAAAAATACTTTAAAAGAATAATCCCAGGTTTCTTTTCAGCACTGTAGCCAGTCTGACTTAGAGTCTGAGCTCTGTTGAGCCGTGTGTTCATTTAACCCTCTGTAGTGATGACTTCATGAGCTTCTTCACCAATTCAATTGTTTATATCACAGTGTAAATTCAGAGTGAGTATCCCCATGATCCTGAGAGCCCCGCATGGCAATTTGGCTGCATTTGATACAATCGATCACTGCATTCTATTAAAGAGATTTCCAGTTTGTCCATGTAAACGAATAATCTTCCTTACCAGAGTAAGACATGGGGTTCCACAGGGTTCTGTGTCTGGACTGATTCTTGTCACTTTATACATTATGTAATATTTAGGGCTGAGCGAGTTAACTCGTTATTATCGCATTAACTCGTTAATTATTTAATGCCGATAAATATTTTATCGTGTATTAATGCAGTTTTTTTTTAATTATTATTTTTTGGGGCTTTTGTGCCTTTAATGGATGGGAAAGTTCAGAGAGACAGGAAGCAGGGGGAAGAGAGAGGGGGAATGACACGCAGCACAGGGTTGTCCGATGTGGAACTCAAACCGGGGTCAGCTGCAGCGAGGACTATAGCCTCTTGTACATGGGGCGTCTGCTCAACCCACTACGCCACGGACCAACCCTGTTTTACGATATGTTTTATTATTGTAAAAGTCTGTTGCTGTCTGCTGTCTGCTGTCTGCGGAACCGGAAAAGAAAGTAATTGGCGGATCCACCAAAAATGGAGAAGGGTAGAAACTTTTACTCGGCCATTTTGATGTTAAAGTTCTTCCAGACGGCGGAGTCGACAGAACCAAAGTCATCTGTAAACACTGCCATGTGATTAATTAGATTAAAAATTTGAATCGTTGCCCAGCCCTAGTAATATTATTAGACAGCATGGCATAACTTTACATTCCTATGGTGATGATACTTAGCTATACTTATCTATGAAACCACACTAAACCAATTAGTTGGTTAAACTACAAGCATTCCTCAAAGACATAAAGACCTGGATTACTCAGAATCTTCTGCTTCTAAATTCAGACAAAACTCTCTTAACGCTCTTAATTGCCAAACTCAATCTCATCTGAAAGACCTCATAGTTCAGCATTTTCCCAACAGCACTGCTCTCTTGTGTTTCCTAAAGTTTCTAAATAAATGGGAGGCATTTAGTCTTTAGTTTTCAGGGCCATCTCTTTTGAAACCAGATGCCGGTATGGGTTCAACACCTTCTCTTTTAAGATTAGGCTTAAAACTTTCCTTTTATAGGTTATAGACCTAGACTGCTAAAAGACGTCACATGATTCACCGAGCACCTTTCCACACTCTGCTCTCTTTACTCTCCATGTACATGTGACATTATTTTTGTCATTGTGTTTCTTTCTCTCAGCAGGTTCCCCAGGCCTCGTGTTATGGTGCATATTGATCCTCTTTCCTGTCCTTTTAACCCAAAACCAATTTAGGCAGAGAGCCTTCCGACCTGAGCCTGGATCTGCTGGAGGCTTCTCTCTGTTAAAAGGGAGTTCTATTTCATCCTTACTGACCGCCAGAGGCGGTGCTTTCAAGCACTGGATGATACATCTTGCGCATGCGCAGGTCGAGTGTTAATACCAACAACGTCACTCGTGACCCCCTGCTGACCCCGGAGAGCCTATATACTTCCGGCAACATCAGCAGGTCAGTCCTTTTTCATCTTCTCGCTGCGCAAGGTAAGTACTGCGTCTGCATATGAGACGAATTCTAAAACCAATTCTACTTCATCGTTCGCTGCTGGTGGTCTCGCGACGTCCCGTCGAGGCTGCGAGCTGCTCGCCCTTCAGAGACCGCGGCGAACTGCCGAGAGGTATGTAACCTTTTTTTCCCTCGGCTGATGAAGTTTGCTGACCAGCTGTTACAAGCGCCGGTCTAGGTAGCATGCTCGCTCCTTCTCCCGGTGCTGTGCGCTGCACGTGAGTAACAGTCTGTTTATAGTTGCATTGTCGGTGAAGCTACATTGCTAGCCCTCTCCCGGCATCTGTAACCTACTTATGTTAAGCGGCCAACTCGGTTGTGCCGGTTCTTTGATTTTGTTGCTGCTGTTGTTCTGCCCCTCTCCTGGTGCACGGCGGCGTGTGCGCCCCCCGCTCCCAGAACAGGTGGCCTATAGTGGTTGTCGGTGAGGGCACCGTGTGCGGCTCCCGCTCCCGGCATCCAGCTATAGCTAATAGAACTTGCACTAGCCCCTCTTCTGGTGTAAGGCGGCGTGTGCGCCCCCCGCTCCCAGCACAGGCGGCCTATAGTGGTTGTCAGTGAAGGCACCGTGTGCGGCTCCCGCTCCCGGCATCCACCTATAGACGGTGTATAAATACAGCAATAGCCCCTCTCCTGGTGTAAGGCGGCGTGTGCGCCCCCCGCTCCCAGCACAGGTGGCCTATAGTGGTTGTCAGTGAAGGCACCGTGTGCGGCTCCCGCTCCCGTCATCCAACTATAGACAGTGTATAATTACAGCAATTGCCCCTCTCCTGGTGCACGGCGGCGTGTGCGCCCCCCGCTCCCAGAACAGGCGGCCTATAGTTGATTGTTGGCGAAGGCACCGTTTACGGCTCCCTCTCCCAGCATTCATCTATGAGTACAGGATTTTCTTTTGTAAAAAAAAAAAAAAAAAAAAAATCTATAAGTGAAGGACTTTCTTTTGAAAAAGAAAAAAAATCATAACTTGCCCCTCTCCACAGGGCCTATAGTTGTTTGTTGGCGAAGGCACCGTTTACGGCTCCCTCTCCCAGCATTCATCTATTAGTAAAGGATTTTCTTTTGTATGAAAATCTATGAGTAAAGAATTTTCTTTTGAGAAAAAAAAAAAAAAAACCTTCACTTGCCCCTCTCCAAGGGGCATAGTTGTTTGTTGGCGAAGGCACCGTTTTCGGCTCCCTCTCCCAGCATTCATCTATGAGTACAGGATTTTCTTTTGAGAAAAAAAAAAAAAAAACCTTCACTTGCCCCTCTCCAAGGGGCATAGTTGTTTGTTGGCGAAGGCACCGTTTTCGGCTCCCTCTCCCAGCATTCATCTATAACTAAGAAGAAGAAATATATGAAGAAGAATTCATAAATACGTACAAATCGTCAAATACACTGTGTGTGTGTGTGTATATATATATATATATATATATATAGAGCTAGAGGTGGTCCCGACATGGATCACAACCACTCCTGCTCGGCCTGCATGGCTCCTCTACAGCTTGAGGATGGCCATGATCTGTGTCCTTCGTGCCTCGGCCTCGGACATCTGAGGCAGGATCTCTCAGACGAGTCCTGCATGAATTGTGGCATTTTGCCTCATGCTGTCAGGGCTGCAAGGCTGGCCGAGGTAGAGCGCCTGTTGGGCCCTCCCTTGTCTCCTCAGTTGACCCCTGACCAGCGGCTGGCCCCGTCTCGGTCTAGCCGACCACGGCGTCGGCCTGCTGAGACTGCAGGCCCCACCTCCGGGAAGAGGGCCAAGGGGTCCGGGCTTACTTCTAGAGTGGATCAGCTGACAGCGGAGCTTGACAGCATGAAGTCCCTCCTCCTGGCTCTCCAGCCTGGGGCTGGAGCAACCCAGCCTGGGGCTGGAGCAACCCAGCCAGGTGCCCTTGTTCCTCCAGCGGCCTCCTTCGGGCCGGAGGAGGATGCGTTTTCCATAGCAGCTTCGGCTACTATGTTTCAGGACTACGCTTCGGACGTGCTCCTGGGAGACGAAGCCTCCCGTCCTTCTGCAGCGGGCTCCCTTTCTTCAGCCCGTGGCTCTGCGGGTGGTAGTGAGGACGGCTCTGTGGGAGCCGCCATCCGTACGGCTCTAGCCAGGCTACAGCTGGACGTGCCGCAGGCTCAGCCAGCTTCGGCCAGTGCCTTTTTCAGGCGCTCCTCAACCCCCGCTGAACTAACTGTACCTCCATCAGAAGAGTATCTGAGGGAATTACAGAAGTTCTGGAGGGACCCTAGGGCCCCTGCCCGTCCGACAGCTGATGCTCGGACCCTGGCAGCCATGCAGGACGCCTCCAAGTTCGGCCTGGACCGCATGCCAGCGGTTGAGCCCACTATAGCCGCCCTGATCGTCTCACCCAATGAGGCTCTGAGACAGGAGGCGAGGTGTCCTCGCCCCCAGTGCCGGGTTACGGATGAATTGCTGTCGAAGGCCTATGAGGCGGCAGCACGTATGGCTCGCATGGGTAATTCCATGTCCCACCTGCTGCTCGCCCTGTCGTCATCCCTGCAGGAGACTGAGCTGGACACTTCTGTCCACGGTATTACTGACGCCTCTCTACAGGCCTTTGCACTGATGTCCAGGGAGTTGGGACGAGTAATGGCTACTCTCGTACAGGCTCGCCGCCAGGTTTGGTTGGCGCAGTCCCCTCTCTCGGAGGCCTGCAGGAGAACCCTCCGCAGTGTTCCGGTGGAACCGGGGGAGCTGTTTGGTTCCGCGGCTCTGGAAGCCCTCGAGCGCACGGTCCAAGCTGGGAAGACCCGACAGCAGCTGTCTGAGCTTCACAGAAGCGCGCCGCCGCCTGGCAACCCTAGGGGTCGTCCAGCTGCCCCGCAGCGCGGCACCCACTCACGGGCCAGGGGCCTCCTTCGGCCCCAGTACTCACGCCCACAGCCTGCTCAGCGGCAGGCGCAGCCCTTTCGGGCACCTGAGCGACTGCCCCCTGGGCGACCTCAGGTCTCACGTACCGACCGTCGTGCCCCTGGAGCCTCTAGAGGTCGGGGGGCCCGACGCTGAGGCCACGGGGCCGACCGTCGGCGTTTTTTCCCAGCAGCAGCTCAGCTACTGGGCTGCTTCCACCAGGGACCCGTGGGTTCTTTCCACCTTGACCCACGGGTACAAACTTCAGTTCCGACGTCGGCCCCCGATCCATGGCCGAGTCAGGATGACTGTCATCCGCGACCCGGCGAAAGCCCGAGCCCTCGCCCAGGGGCTGTTCGTCCTCCTGGGCAAGGGTGCCATCGAACCGGTAGACCCCCAGGTGCACCCCGGGGGGTTCTACTCGACTTACTTTCTGGTAGCAAAGAAAGATGGCGGATTCCGACCTATCCTCGACCTCAGGAACCTCAACAGGTTCCTGAAGGTCTTGAGGTTCCATATGTTGACCACTGCAGAGGTTCTGCGTACGGTCTCCAGAGGGGAGTGGTTTACCTCCATAGACCTGGAGGATGCCTACTTTCACGTTCCTGTGGCGCCACACCATCGGCAGTTTCTGCGATTCGCCTTTCAGGGGCGTCATTTCCAGTTCAGGGTGCTCCCGTTTGGTCTCTCCCTCTCCCCACGGGTGTTCACCAGGTGTGTGACGGCAGCCCTCTCGCGCCTACAGTCGCGGGGCATGAAGATCTTGCCGTATCTGGACGACTGGCTCGTCTGTGCGCCGTCCCAGTCTCAGGCGGCCCTCGACACGACGTGTCTTCTTTCCTATGTGGCCCGTTTGGGCCTCAGGGTGAATTTTACAAAGAGTGGCCTTGTCCCATCACAGAGCACGGTTTTTCTTGGGGTGACCCTCGATGCGGTCACCATGATGGCCTGCCCGTCGCCGCGGCGGGTGGACGACATCCTCCGCCACCTCTTCCCGTTTCGGGAAGGCAGGCGGTTCCACTACGTGGAGTTCCTACGCGTCCTGGGGAAACTGACAGCTGCGGCTGCTGTGGTCCCCTTAGGATTGCTGTCGCTGCGTCCCCTCCAGAGGTGGTTGCACAGCTTTCACCTGGACGCCAAGAGACACCGGCACAGGAGGCTCGCGGTGCCCATGGGCTCCATTGCATCCCGTCGCGAGGCAGTCACGATGGACGCCTCCCTCTCGGGGTGGGGCGCCGTGTGGCAGAACCGGACAGCTCAGGGGCTGTGGCCGGCGCGGGACCGCTCACAGCACATCAACGCACTAGAGCTGCGGGCTGTACACATAGCGTTGCAGGCTTTCCTCCCTTTCTTGAGGGGCCGACATGAACTAGTGCGGTCGGACAATGTTTCGGCCGTCTCCCACATGAACCACCAAGGTGGCACCAGGTCTGCACTACTACTGCAGGCATCCCGGGACCTCCTGCTGTGGGCAGCACCACGCTTAGCCAGCCTGAGGGCAATGTATTTGCCCGGGGAACGCAACCAGACGGCTGACTTGCTCTCCCGTGGCAAGCCTCCGCCGGGGGATTGGCAGCTCCATCCGGAGGTGGTGCTCAATATCTGGGCCACCTTCGGCAGAGCAAACGTGGACCTCTTTGCCTCAGAAGAGTCGACCCATTGCCCCCTCTGGTTCTCCCTGACAGAGGAGAGCAGTCCCCTGGGACAGGATGCTCGGGCCCACGACTGGCCAGAGGTTCTCCTCTATGCTTTCCCGCCGATCCCTCTGATAGTCCCTACGCTACAGAGGGTCCTCCAGCAGGGCCACAGGCTGCTGTTGGTAGCCCCCTTTTGGCCAGGGAGGACGTGGTTTCCACTGCGGCACAGGCTCTGCAGCGGTTCCCCATGGCGCCTCCCCGACAGGAGGGATCTCCTGTCTCAGTGGCAGGGTCGGATCTGGCATCCCGACCCGTCCCGCCTGCAGCTGTGGGTCTGGCCACTGCAGGGCCCGACCCGATGCTGACTGAGTGCTCTGGCGAGGTATGCCATACCATCCTAAACGCGAGGGCGCCTTCTACCCGGGCGCTTTATGAACAGAGGTGGCGGCTGTTCACTACATGGTGCTTGGACAGGGGTGAGGACCCTGTGCACTGTCCTGTCCCTAGGATTCTGGAGTTCCTCCAGTCACTCCTGGATGACGGCCGGTCCCCCGCTACCCTGAGGGTGTATGTGGCGGCCATTTCCTCTCGGCATGCTCGAGCGGATAACGGCACGGTGGGAAGCCACAGGTTGGTGTCCCTTTTCTTGAAAGGTGCGCGGCGGCTGCGCCCCCCACGAGTGCGGCGCACCCCGCCATGGGATCTGCACCTGGTGCTCGGCGCCCTGTGCGCGCCTCCCTTTGAACCCCTTGCTCAGGCAGGGCTGAGGTGGGTCTCCGCTAAGACCGCCTTTCTACTCGCTATCGCGTCAGCGAAGCGCGTCGGGGAGCTGCATGCTCTGTCGGTGAGCGACTCCTGCATGAGGTGGAACTCGGATGGCTCAGGGGTTTCCCTATGGCCGAACCCCGCTTTTCTCCCGAAGGTGCTGTCTTCATCTAACAGACCTATCCACCTGGCACAGTTTGTTCCCCCGGAGGGGGAGGACAGGTTACGCCTACTGTGCCCTGTGCGGGCTCTGAGAGCCTACGTGGCCGCGACTGCCGGTATCAGGCAGTCGGACCAGCTCTTCCTCTGCTACGGTGGCCCTCGGAGAGGCTGTGCGCTCTCTAAACAGCGACTGTCTCACTGGGTGGTGGACGCCATCACCCAGGCATATGAGGGAAGTGGGCGCCCCCAGCCAGCTGGGGTGAGCTGCCACTCCACCAGAGCTGTCTCGACCTCATGGGCAGCCCTACGGGGCGTTCCCCTGGAAGACATCTGTGAGGCAGCGTCATGGGCGTCACCGAGTACCTTCTCCAGGTTCTATCGGGTGAATGTTGCCACTCCCAACCCGTTGGCTGTGGTCCTGCTGCCCGTCTCTGCTGCTTCCTCTCAATAAAGTGAGTAAGTGCCGGATTCCTCGTGACTTTTCTGGTATTAGTCATCCAGTGCTTGAAAGCACCGCCTCTGGCGGTCAGTAAGGATGAAATAGAACGAAAGTTACGTATGTAACTACGGTTCTATGAATCCTGGATGACCGCCAGAGCATTCTGTCACTCAGAATCCTCGTATACTCGCGAGAAGATTCTGTAAGGACTGACCTGCTGATGTTGCCGGAAGTATATAGGCTCTCCGGGGTCAGCAGGGGGTCACGAGTGACGTTGTTGGTATTAACACTCGACCTGCGCATGCGCAAGATGTATCATCCAGTGCTTGAAAGCACCGCCTCTGGCGGTCATCCAGGATTCATAGAACCGTAGTTACATACGTAACTTTCGTTTTCCTCACTACTGTCACATTCTGCATGCTCAGGTTGGAAGATTTAAGATGAGTAAAACATTATTGTTTTACTTAGCTTGGTAACTTTGAACAAAATGGCATAGTATGAATTGGACTAATTTGGATTTTGAGTAATTTGATTTGATTGGATTACAATAAACTGGACTGGCTGTAAACTGGACTGATTTGGCACTATATAAAAATTAATTGAACGGAAAATGTCCACTTTCTCTGTTTTTTCTTTTTGGGATTGTCGAATTTCAACATCCATTTGTGGATAGTGTCAAGCTGTTTATACTGGCATTTATTTTCATGAAGTGTTTTTTGGTTATTTTCAAACAGAATCTCAAGACTTTTTAAATCAAATTAAGTTCAACCCAACCCGTCAAATATTGTTTTTTGGACTGGTCTATAATGGTATGACATCAGTCTCTCCAAATTCTCAGAATCATTTAATAATATTTCATAGATTAAATTTCTAAATTCTTACTTTTAATGGTCTTTTTTATGAGAAATCAAGTAACTGAGTTAGAGCCAGTTAGGTTTAGAAGAACTTTTAAAGAACTGACTGTGTCTTCCAGTCCTTTTTTGACCCATTTTCAGCTTCTTCAACTTTTGCTGCCAGCATCAAATTCAAGCCGAGTACATATTTTCCAAATGATAATTCAATGACGTACTTTTAAAATTTCATATATTACCTTGTACTTTTTAATCACTGAGAACTTTGAAATCCTCCACGTATATTTCTCAAAGCATGCACACTTTTGGAGTCAGAATTACACTGTCCGCATTGCTTGGTATCAAAGTCCATTTCAAATACTCTATTTTGCCATTAGCCCTGACAATCTAGATACATCATAAATAAAAAGTATAGACTCATATGATATTGTTACAAGGCTAAACTGATCTGAATTCTGTTTGGATGAGCAATTGTATATAGAAGGTAACAAAATGATGTTACGATTTCCCTTTTTTATGTTTAAATGTAAACGCTACACTTGAGTCCGACTGTAGAAAACAACAATGTATGTTTGCACTATTATTCAGACCATAAATTCATATCAAAATAGCACCAGGTGACAGTGGTCCCATACACATATTGAGAGAACACATCAGTGAGAAGGTGCTCCAAAATCTTCTCGTTAGACAAATTTTGATTTTGAATTTGATTTTGCATGTCGTGCACAACAGTTAAGTCAGTTCTTAGAGAACTACAGCGATGGCCTTTCAGCTCAATTCTTTATTATTGGGCTGTCCCACATATTCTCTGAAAAGCCTTCAGTTGATCCAAAATGCTGCAGCCAGAGTTATGATGAGAACTAACAGGAGAGATCATATTTCTCCAGTTTTAGCTTCACTTCATTGGCTCCCTGTTAAATTCAGAATAGAATTTAAGATTCTTCTCCTCACACATAAAGCTCTTAATGATCGAGCTCCATCATGTCTTAGAGATATCATTATAAGATAAGAGCTCATCTGTCACCTTTCCTCACTTTACTCTTTTTCCCCTGTTTAATTTCTCAAATGATATTATGTGGTCATTAACATTGTTTCCCTGTTTCAACAGATATCCTTTGAATGGTGTTACAGTGGTTTTTTCCCCCCTCTTTTCTGTCCTCTCAAACCCCAGCTGATCGAGGCAGAAGGCCCCTTCCTGAGTCTGGTTCTGCCAGAGGTTTCTTCCTGTTAAAAGGGAGTCGTTCCTTTCCACAGTCGCCTCAGGCATGCTCAGGACGGGAGATTGGACTGAAGACAAGTTTCGGTGCAATCAGTTGGTTTCCTTAACGAGGAAATTGTTTTTGAATTGGCTCTATATGAATGAATTGGATTAATTGGATTTCCTTGGATTATGATTACAATTAATCGAACTCCAATTTGTTGAATTGGACTATATTAGAGTCTGAGCGTGTATGGTTTGTTTGTCTCGTTTGTCTCTGTGTGGCCCTGCGATGGACTGGCGGCCTTACCAGGGTGTACCCCGCCTCTCGCCCGATGACCGCTGGGATAGGCTCCAGCCCCCCCGCGACCCAACCGACGGATTCAGCGGTATAGAAAATGGATGGATGGACTATATTATTGAAGTGCCTTGAGATGACATTTGTTGTAATTTGGCGCTATCAAAAATAAAACTGAATTGAATTCGGTTTCTCGGAAAGCTTCCTCTTGCGATTACAAGAGTTTTGAAGTCAAAACATGAAAATGATCTTTTGGAAAGTCACACGTTGGGCCAAGCAGACAGAAACACCGTTTTTTGTTCTCTATTTAATAAATATCTCATGAACAGCATTGGAAGAGAGCATGATAATGAAATAAAAAGGCACTTTGAAAACAACACAGTGAAAAAGCTTGCATGTGATATTTCAGAGGCGTTTGTGTGAGCACATTTCAGAGGTGATTCAGGTCACATCTCAACAAATACTTATGCAGTGATTTAGCCTTACAGTCTAAAATAACCCCCCATTCAAACTGACTCACACATATACGAGTTTACAAGGTGACTGAACAAGCTGACAGAAAATATACTTTTGGTGTACTTGACAGCAACACAGGAAGGGACCTGAGAATAAAGTGACTTCAGAAAGTCATCAGGCATCCATTACCTAACTGCAACATTTATAACTACAAAAATCCTTTGATTGTTCATCGTCGCTTACAATTTTTCTTCATTTTAACCAGTGGTATACAATCCCTTTTATTATAGTACAGCAACATTACAGTCAATGATAATTGATATTTTCCTTCATGTTGTGTTTTAACTCCTACGAAACGGACAACAGTACTCATTAAAAGTGAGAGAAAATCTTAAAACACTGGCTTTTTGTAAATTCAGAAGTACAGTAACGCCCACTGCATAATTAGCTGTGATTTACCATCGCTGTCGAATTTCAGCTGAATGCTCAATATTGTTCAAAAGTTCCTATTGCGGTTGTTTTCTCCATATACACACACACATACAGATATGACGAGCAGCTACAGCTGACAAGTGACATATCAAACACACGAATCTTACCAGAGGTCAGCGCGAGGTGGGACAAAACAGAGATTCAGAGTAAGGCAGAAGCTGAAAAAGTTTTGCTCACGTTGCAAATAATCAAAGCATCCACACTGTGTCGATTAAAAATCATTAAAAAAAAGCTAAATCCTCTGCCTATACCAGTCCATTGGCAGGAAAAAAACAACAACACAACTGTATCAACTTCTGCAAAAATGCAACTTAAAAGTATATACACAAACTGTATACTGTACATCTAAAATACAACAAAATGCATATAAATCGTGTGTTAGTAAAAATAACAGATACGGTGGCCAAATGATACATTATAATGATGAAGCGACAAGACAAATGCACAAATGTTCCACCGTGCGCTCCCGTCGAGCTCCACGCCAACAGTAAATGCTGCGGATGCTTGGTAGCAAACTTCTCTTAAATCAAGGAGGCCATCATTTGCCCTCATATTTGGGATTGACCACAGTTGTGACGGCGCTTTTGTAGATTGGATTTTCACCCTGAAAGGAGAAAAAAAAGGAATAAAAGAGTCAAAGTTAGAAAGTTCCAATCAAAATTCCAAATGGCGTTTAAACTCTACGGAAAAGTTAGTTTTTGTTTTGACACGTTCAACGAGAAACAAATGAAACTCCACACTTTTAAATGGCCATTATCAAATACCACAACCGGTCGTCAGTTTTTCCGATCACACTTCCCAAACAGCCATGCTTCTGTGACAATGTGCAAGTTAAGCCTCGCAGTTACCTAAATAAAATCCTTACGGTTAAGATTCTGCTTCAGTCTTCTTTCTTATAGCAGGTTTATGAGTATTCTGCTGTATTGTTTGTCACAGCACACCCATGCAGTCTTCTTTAAACATACGTTGGGAGTATCACTCTTTCTACTCTATAGTCAGTTTACCGGCTGGTAAAAATAAATTTTTCAAACATAGTATTCAAAAGCACATTTGAAGTAAAGAAACAAAGTAGCAGCGGAGTGAAACCGGGACACACTTAGGCAGCCCATGCAGGAAGGTGAGAGGAAGAGAAATACAAACTTAAAGGACAGCAGCTTTACGTCCATAGTTTGGATTCTGGAACTGATTGATTGGACTCTTGTAAATGGGGTTTTCTTGCTACAGGCAGAGAATGAAGACAGCAATTCAGCACAGAAATGAAGAACATCAGAGCATAAAAAAAAAAAAAAAAGAGGAAATACGCAGTATAAACTAAAAGCATAAAGTCCATGGAGCGTGATGAAAGGAAGAAAATGACAAACAGATCAGATAAGGTTTGAAATGAGAATCATGTGTCCTCTCTAATTTGACTAAAAGCCCTAACAGAATGACAAGAATATGAGCCCCTGGGAACCACTCAGGGGACAACCTCCTTACTGACCAACGAGATCGTGGAAACTAAACTCAGTTACAGAAGGAAAAAAATCGAATTTACAAAATCAGGAGAGCAAAGCTGTGACGAGTTTAGGCTTCTGTAAGGCAGAAGTGTTCTGCTTTCAAATATGTTCTAATTCCATTCAGTTAACTTCACTTTGCTGTAACCCCCGTTCAGCCTCGGCATAGCTGTGCTGAGGCGTAAAAATACTTCGGAGGAAAATGTGATGAAGACATACCCCAATTAGACGGGTTTTTTAATAAGAAATGCTCTCATTCCCAAGAGAGGCTCTTGCTTTGGAGACTACTCTTCTGCCTACTGTCATTTAACTCACGGAGGACATCTTTGAGCGTTTTTATTATAACCATTTTCTACTAAATCTTGTACAAAAACAAAGTAATCTGTTCAGGCAACAGATTAGGAGGCTAGTTTTAAATATAAGAGAGGGAGTATCATGCCATGTGTTGGACATCCTTTTCATCCCTCGCTTTTATCTCGTCAGGAAACTGTTAGACAGTCTCTCATTTCTTAAAAATAGAGGGCTCTGAAAGCACAGGCACATAGAAATAAGACTGATGATTATGGACATGTGCAGCATCAAAGCCACTTTCACTGGGGCTTTGACAAATTCTTACCACTAGATGGAGGAATACTATTGCACATGAATATCTAGAAACCAGCTCTGTGCTGGATTGATGTTGGCTGATGATGTGACACATGGCAGAAAGCAGGGAGGGGAAGAGCTGTGGCCACTCCCAGGAAAAAGTATTTCTATGCTCAGAGTGCATAGCATTCCCAAAAAAGTCCACAGTCTCCAACATTTTTTCCTTCTCATTTTGAGCAGCATTCAATCCGTCTCCACAGCTGTGAGACCGCAGAGAATGGGGCAAAACTCCTGATAATGACGTCAACACGTCTAAAATCCCCTCTGCTGCTAAGATAAAAACGATTTACCTTCCCAATCTAATTCCTTCCCAGCTCAACAACTACACCTGTTTTCCAAATTCAAATTACTCGACCAAACTACGGCCAGAAATCCCTCGATGTCCTGTTCATCTGCCACGGACGGTCACCCTTTCAGGCACTCACCGTATCCCATTTTGCATTCATCTTCTCCTTCTCGAACTTGGCAAACTCCCTTCTGTCATGAATGATCATCAACAGCTTCCAGATGAGCAGCAGGGCCATGCCAATCAGGACAATGCCAGCGACCACGCCCAGCACGATGGGGATGATGTCAGGACCGGAGGGGCAGTCTGAAACAGAGCAGGGTGCAGCGGGCGTTTTAGGACGATGGGAATAAACAAAAGACCTATTTTTGTAGCCCGACCACCGCAATCCTTGTAATTAGTGTTGTCTGTAACAGGTCGCTTCTCATCCCGGTTCATGCTAGCCGGGCGCTTTGCTCACCCGGCTTTTCCACCACGTGGACCTCCTTTTCTGTGTTGTTGTTAATGGCGTAGGTGTAGTAGAACCAGCAGTCGTTGGCATCCCTCTCCTTGCAGTGCATCACAGGGTAGGCGGCAGCATTGGGCTGGGGCAGCTTGTCCCTGTCCTTCACTTTAATCATTGTGAAGTAGTCGCAATCTTCCTTGCACGTGGCTGCCTTTTCACCGGTGCCAAACGCACGGCACTCGACACACTCTCTGAAGACAAAGTGTTATTGTTGGTCAAATGAAATCAGATTTGAGCGTATTGTTGGGTGTAATAATGAAGGGTACATTTGTGTGATGAATTAAACTAATTAAACTTGTTTACTTTTATGCATCGATTTAAAAATGCTGAAAACAATTGCAACAATGATTCTTATGCAAGTTGTTGGACTTTTAAGGGGATTTATGGGTATTTATGCACAATGTACAAAGGAGGCAAGAATGCTCCTTTCATTGAGATCACATTCGGAGGCAGAAATCTCATGGATATGAAAGGCATCTAAAATCTATAAAAATCAAAATGGTAAGAATTGCAATAAAGAAAAATGTTATGTTTGTTATCATGCTATCCTTTCAAATACAATTTCGCAACAAAAAAAAAGAAAAAAAACTTTCTGTTTTTATCTTGCCAGCAATAGTCTCACATCATGGCCAGGAGGAGCAACAACTCAGCATGTCTCCATTGAATTCAAATACACCAAATTTACGTCAAAGTAAATCAAATTGTGCATTATATGGCTTCCTAAACATACTGGCGTGTTTCTGATTTCATTTCTTACTTGTGCTCAGTACAGACTCCGGGGCAGGTAGGGCAGGTTTCACATGTGGGACCCTGGAATTTGGGGTCTGTGCACTTGCAGGAGCCACACTCGCATTTTCCTCGACCGTTACAGATCTGCTTGTTGCTGGCCAGACACGTGGAAGTGTCCAGAGAGCAATCACAGGCACTTCCGGTCCACATGGGGTCGCAGATGCACACTCTGCACTCACAGCGCCCGTGCCCTGAAAACCAGAGAGACTCGCAGCTTTTACCGAGTCTTTGAACATGCTAAAGACGGATCTTTCCTGCAGCCTTTTATGGTGACATGCTTACCGCCACACAGCTTGTTTCCAGAGCGGTCACAGTTAAAGTTGTCACATTCGCAATACTGGCCGCTGTACCTCTCCTCTGGGTTCTCTCTCTTCTTGCACTCGCATGTACCGCACACACATTCTCCGTTGTTGCTGCAGATGTCAGTGCCGTTGTCTTTGCGGCAGGTCCGGTCCATGTCCTCTGTGGCCACGTCGTTGCTGCTGCATTCGCACTGTTTGCCTACGCGGCCGTCATAGCACCTGGCACAAGGTTGGGAAAGGGAAAAGTTGGGATTCTGGGGGCTTTTCCCAACAGAGAAAGAAAACCCAAATACGACCGAATAAGAAACTTAAGGAGATTGCGGAAATGGGCTTACTTGCAGGCGCCACACTCAAAGGTCCCATTTCCAAAGTGGCAGTCTGGACTGTTCTCGATGCCGTCCTTGTGGCATTCACACTCACAGATAAAGTTGAGGGTGATCTCCACCTCCTCAGTGAATCCCAAAGGCTTTATCTTAATGGTCTCAGACTTGTTTTTGTTTGGACAGCCCTTAGATGTGATACTGATGCTAAATGTGACCTGGGAATGGAGGAATAAAGCAGAAAGACTGACTCAGACAGGTTTATACAGAATCTCAAATTCAACAATGTATGAAAGGTTTGAGGAAATCAGAAAAGCACCACAAAAATTGAGGTGTTCAACTCTGAAGCTATATTTAGTCACCTCTGTGGCCAAAAAGGTTACAGTAATACACTGCATGGAGGCTAAATGCGGTGGTAAGAAAATGAAGGACTAGTGGAGATCCAAATTTTTCAAAATTGAAGATTCTCTGTTCAGATGGAACATTATTGATCATTTGATGATTGCGAACAAGCAACGCATGTTAAGGTGCAAATCATTCTCCGGGTTTTCGTGGATTGTCTCAAGTTTCAATCTGATCGCCTCAGCTGGTCGTACTCAGAATCCCAAACTGGAAAAGAAATCCAAAGGTCCCGTCGTCAAAACTAACTTCAAGAAGCGGTTTTATTGTCTTTCAGCGCCATTTTCATTTTTAAATCATTTTATAATTTAAGGGGAATTGTTATGGAGAAAGAAAAACATTTATTTCTGTTCTTGAAAGCATCAATAAGCAGCTGAAGTCATCACCAACCAAAAAAAAAACTGTATCTGAAAATGAGACATTCAGTGAGATGTGCACGAGAGGCACGGGTCACTTCCCCAGACGATGGAACTCAGTCGGCTTTCTTGTTAGGTCTCCCTTTTTCCTGCTTCAGCTGATGCTGCATTCGCTGTACCTCAGGAGTGGGAGGTTGCTTTTTGCTTAGCTTTTAACATCAAGTGTCACCATTAGTTGTAAAGTTACTTCAGCTCCCCAACTATTTTCTTAACTGAGCTGATAATGCTCAACAAGTACTCTGTTCAACGTTTAATACCCCGACATGGAAAACGTGACTTCTAATTGTTAGCTGATGCATTTTATAGGCCAACTGCAGATGATGGAAATATTTCAAGTACAATTGCTGTGTGTGGTCTGAACTCTCAGGCTCTCTATTGCTCCAAAGGTTCTAACATTTACATTTGAGTCATTTAGCAGATGCCTTCCATCCAACTTATCAAGTAGTGTCTCTGTGTGTTATTTTGACCACAGCATGGCATGGACATTTCATTAAGACCACAGGAAATTGTGTCTCCTTCACTGACTGCTGGTGCGCGCCTCAGAGACTGACAAACTTAATCCTCATTTGACGAAGCATAACAATGGCAACAAGAGTGATAAATCCATTTTCTAATTCTCACCTCATCCCCGATGGAGATGTTGGAGCATTTGCGTCCGTTTTCGCCCTCGCTGACCACTCCATTCTTACAGCGTGATGTGTATGCGATGGTCACTCCCTCTGGCAGCTTGCTGTTCTCCAGTATTACCTCTGAAGAGAGAGACTGCCAAAACCCAAAAGATAACAGCATGAATGTTGTTGTTTCCTGCATTGGAATGCCATCTGGTAGCCTTGTTTTGACAGCACACGATAACAAAGGCTTATCCAAGCATTAAAAGAGAATGTGTTTTTGGAGAGATCCTCGGCTGCTCTTGCTTTGTCAGAATGCAGCAGCGCTTTCACGCGGTTCAGGAGAGCAAATGATAAGTTAGATCAGGGTTTAATTAACAGAAGAATCTCAACAAAGCACTTACGTTGTAAGCATCGATAATGAGTTGGATGACGTTGCTTGAGTTGGCAGACAGAGTGCCTACTGCAGACTTTGGAATCAGGTTCTTCAGCTCCTGATGAGAGGGGGAAAAGTTCACAACGAGCTTCGTCAAAGCCTTGTTAAGCTCGTGCTTTCTGGGAGAAACCACAGATGCTTTACCATGAACATTTAGAGGTTGTTGTTTCAGCTTATGTGCACACGTGTATCAGACTACAACCCTGACATATATTGCTTTGAGCATCTCATTCCAGATTCGGATAAAAAACACATCAGTTTGCTTTATGAGACTAATCTAATATAAGTGCTGGGAAGACTCAAATGACAAATTGAAAAGACTGACCAAAAGTTATTCAAACCTGGACAGATTGGATTAAACTGACCCAGAAACCAACAATTCAGAAGGAGATACAGTTGTGAAAAAGAAATAATACCCTTAAATTATTAGGTAATAATAATCAGGACATCATGAGAAAAACTAAACACCTGAGACGAACAGCATGTGACATATTACACTGTGTCATTACATAAAAAGTGAGCCGAAATGCAGAAGCAATATGTGGAAAACTAAGAATGCCCTTTCTGCCAAGAGGGGCAGGGGGAGGGGTCATAAGGTTATTGCCAAACAATTTACACACAATCCTTCCAAAATAAGAAAGTTTCCTCACAAGTGTGAAACATTTAGGACAGTTGAAAGTATAGAGAATGTGAACCAGAAGCCACACTTTGGTTTCTACAGACCACCTACTGCATCCCTGTTTGCTCCGAGGGTTTATTTTGTGTGCACAGATTCTGAATTCTGCTTTCAGGACAGTGTTTCTGAGTTAAGACTGTAGTATCAGCTTCTAAAATCTCTGTCTCCAGTCCACATAACCCAGCTAAACAGATGTGTTCAATGCAAGCATGAATACAGGTCTTTAAATCATCATTATTCTAAAAATATCGTGACTTAATGAGTAACTTAATGAGTATAACTCAACTATAGTTATAAATAAAGACATTTTTGCTGAATTTATTCATAACCGTTGGCCAAAAAAAAGTGGTCGGATTTGCAGGGATCAGATTTCAGCCCAAAACTTCCTTGCTTAACGAGCAGCTCTGGCATTCAGATTCATCCAATCAAAGACCATCTTCTCTCCCTTTTTCCTTTCACGAGCCCTTCCTTTCTCCACCAGTTTTTTTGCAATTTTAGCCAAAAAGAAGAAAAAAAAAAACCATGACAATGGTGGTAACACGAGAGCAACCGTTACAAGATGGCTGCCCCGTCACAGCCTGCTACGACGCACGACGTACCTTCACGTTCTCCATTTTCAGGAGCGGACGCTTCGGCGAGTACTCGCCAAGGTCAAAGAATATGATTGTCGGAGAAATTGCAAAAAAAAAAAAAAAGTGTTCTAGTCAATCGTGAGGCCATCTGTACGACAGCACATCCACAGTGTAAATGTCTGAAAAAGAAAAGAATCGAGGTGTTGCACTGATGCACTCAAAGTCTTCTACCTGAGTAAAGTGTTGCTGTAGGACCTTCAGAGGGCTGTGCATTCATCCTTTGCAATAATGTGAGACTGATATTGTCATACAGAAAATGGTTACTTCACATTAGTGCTGCTAAAGGGGGTCGTACAGACCTCTGAATGGGATTCGCTCAGTTCTTCAAACACTGCTTTGTAACCAACACAATATAAAAAGGTAAAGAAATGTGTTGCTGTTCATCCAAGGCTGGATTTACCTAATTTTAAGACCAGGTAGGAACCGGATGATTTTTCTTCTTCCATCTTAAGCATCTGCTAAATATTGAAATGTATTCCCTGGTGTACATAATTAGCTAAAATCAGAGCTACGATGGGATAATACCTTTGACTGGAAGCACCTGCCTGAACCTGAACAGTTACATGTTTTAAAGAATTGACGTGCAGGAAAAAAAAGGAGTGAGGAATGCTTAAAAGATATTCAAAAAAAAAAAAAAAAAAAAGAAGCGCATGAAAGAGAACTAACCTGATAAACGGGCTGAAACTCCTCGGTAACGGCAAAGATGGTCTGAATGTTGTTGTCGCTTAGCTTCTGAACAAGGTGAGCAATGGAGGGATAGTCCTAAAAAGAAGATAGAAGGGAAAATAATTCCAATTGCAACTCGACTTTACAAGAATCATTCCAAACTAGTCTGAGCAGGATCAGAAACCTTACATAGTAATGGCTCATTGTGTAAATATCGTTTTCCAAGTGACATTTCCCATCATTAGGCAGTACGATGCCTCCCAACTTGCCATCTCCAGCAAAGTGGAAGCCAGCATCAGTGGAGAAGACCAGCAGACGAGTCACATTTCTCCAGCCGATCTGGTCCTGTTGAAACAATAAAAATATTCAGAAGGACATACTTTCACAACAATGTGGTTATTTGAGCTGCTTAAAATGAGACACATGAGCTTTAGATTACCATTTTGATTAGCATCCAGAAAAATCCTTGTAAACACAAAGACCTCATAAAATAAATACCTTTTCACAAATCACAGCATAAAGATTTTTGCGGGTGCTGTATCCCTTCAAGCAAGTGCCATAATGGTGGGAAAATTACCGTCAAATCTAAACCAGTGTGAAAACTTCCCACAGGATCACTGAGCAGCAGGACTTCTTACTGCTTACCCCACACACAGCCACTTGCATGATGGCGTCAAAGCCCCCCTCGGGAGAGTCCAGGTTTCCAGAGATGTGCTGCTGTCCCACCAGGGTGTTAAACTGCTGGCCATTGCTGGTCAGCTTCAGCACGTTCTTGTAGCTGAACGGGCTGGTGCAGTTCTGGTCACTTGTGCACGGGTTCAGCAGCTTGGCTGGGGTGGTGCTGATGTAAGGCATGACCGTCTTCTCCACAAAGGACCCAAAACCTTTCAAACAAAAATGGATTCACAATTCGATTGGAACAAATGAACATTTTAAGTAACAATTAAGCAAATAAGTCATTTCAGTAAAGAGTCAATGAGATTTTTTGTTTTGGGACCAGTTGCTCTACGCTGAGGGTACGCAGGTAGCAAGTGACTTCAGAGGAGTTCTCTGAACTCTGAAGAGTTTAATTCTAAAAAACAATGGAATGCTGGAAAACACAGTCAGTCTATTTAGATAAGAATCAATCCTTTGGACATCCTTTAGCTGTGTGCGAATCATGCCGACGGCTCATGGACAATAAAGAAAAATGAACATAAATACGTTTTTTTTTTTTTTTTTTTAAACAAGGCATCTTGTTTCGTTTGGGGAACATTGACGTTCCAGGAACAACTTTGATTGATTTAGGAGATGTGAGCCGAAAGCAGAAGCGTGCCACAGAGTGTGCGCAACATGTCCAACTTGTGTTTTATGTCTGCCAAAGAGGGAAAATGACTGATTTGCCTCATTCAAAGAAGGCAGCTCTGCCGCTATAAGTTCATCAGTGCGTATGTGTAAAAGGATGAATGATAGCATTTTTACAACATAGGTGGTAAAGCACTTGCAAGTGAAATTTAGCCACAATTACTTTATATGCTTAATGCCCTGTTGATTCTTACCTATTTTGAAGTCAGAGGTGATCGTTGACATCTTCTGCATCAGCTGGGTCCCCAGGTTCTTAACATTCTCCAGGTCATCCTTCATGGAGTACGAAAGGTCCATCAAGTAGTACAGGTCAATTGGATAATCTTCAGCCCGCTTGAACGTCAAGTCAAAAGTCTGGGGTTCACCTGCATGAAAGGTACCACAATCGTAACAATTCCAAAATGTCATAGATATCTAAAAGTGAAGCGAACATCTTTGTTAACATGTATATTCGCACCCGATCGGAGGGTGAGGTTGAGTTTCTGGGGCTGGATCTGAGTGATTTCCTCTGGCATCAATGGGTTTGCCCTGCCCGGTCCTGTCACTTTCTTGCGATTTGTAACAGACTTGTTCTTGAGGATGGTCTGTCCTCCGTGGGGGTTCTCAATCATATGGTCCTGACAGCCCCTTTTCTTCAGAGACTGCAGCTCGTCACAGCGGGTAGACACAGTCTCGCCCTGTTTCAGGAAGCCCTAAAAAGCATCAGCACAATCAGCCAGGTTATGGAAACAAATGTTTAAGACATCTTCATTATGGGCCGTTAGTCTGACAAAATAAGCAGCGGTAAGTTCAGCTAAAAGAGGCTAAAGAATAATCAATCATTTTAACAATAAGAACACAGTCACTATGCGTATTGTAATGGTGTCAGACTGCCATGCTCAGCAGTGAACACAGCTGACACTTTTTGAATCACATACTGGGTCTTTACACCAGCCACATTTGGCTCCAGCCTGGATGCACTCCCCGCAGTATTTGGCATTGGCATTGATGCACTCGTTCCCCTCTATGGAACACAAAGAGAGAAGAGTTCAGAGGGAGCAGCGATACAGAGGAGGCCCTGCAAAATAACCTGCCCTGTTAAGCCCCCTGTTTATGCATCAGTTCATCTGGACCGCTGTGCCTCAGTGGTAAAATATTCCATCTTTTTCATTATGCCCTATGGTCTGTGATCCTGTGGTAGAAGGCTGCTGACTCCGTTCTTTATCAGCTAACATGTTCCTCCCAGGAGAGACTCATCAACTGGATGTTTACTAGACAAGCTGACGTCTACAAAATGACATCGTGAGCGAATAGAAGGGGTGTTGCAGCAATACAATATGCAAAACATTTAGCTTTTTAGATGTAACATATATCTTACCTTTCTGTGCATTACAGTAACAACAGACTCCTAACAATGTTGTCAACAAGATCAGCTTCAGGTCCATCTGAAAAACACACACAAGAAAACACAACTGTTTGTGTTTTTGTTTGACAATAATAGCCGACGTGCACGGTGGCCCAAATGCTCACATTAATAAATTCGCAGGACAAAAGGGCCGAGAGGCGTGAAGAAGAGTCGGCGAGAGATGATCGATTGTATTTGTAAATGGCCTGGCTATAATTGGAGGTAATAAATTATCCAGTGACGGGGGCTTGGCTATTCATAGGCAGTCGGAGTAACAGCCAGCTAATTAAATACAGGCCACTTTCACACACAAACATGCATCTACACAAACACACAGCATCAGAGAAAATTGGTGCTAGCTTGGAGTATCCTCTAACCCCCACCAACCCTTTACGGTAAATAGCATCAGCTCCCTGAGGTCCAGCTCTCTGTTGTCATGTTTATTGATCCCGTTTCTAACAACAGAGTCTTTGGTCAGAGCATGTCGATGCATCTTGGGCTACTCTTAATGTAAAGCTCGTGACTTCCTAATGGATAAAGGGACTAAATGCACTCATAGAGGCTCATTTGTGACCAGTGAAAAACAATGTACAGTGGATGTAAAACAAATGTCATAATCCAAAACTTACAAAGTACCACGGTCTATGAACAGCCAACCAGTATCCAACCAGTATCTAACCAGTATCCAACCAGTATCCAACCAGTATCCAACCAGTACCGTTATCATACAAGAAAAAAACTGTTTCCTAATCCTGGTCCCAAGGCCAACTATAAAGATACTAATGCTATGCTAGCCAAGCTTTGTAGGAAAAATAAAAAAAATAAACAAAAAGATTTTAAATCCCTTTTCAAAGAGTTTAAAAAGCTAAGTTAAGTTGTTCTGCTTAACAAAGAGTGGTGAAGAAAGAGCTGTTGAAATGTGCAGATCTAATCTTATAAACCATGTGCTCAGAGTTAATCAGCTATGTGGAATCATTACTTGTCGCTACTCTGGTGAAAGTTGAAGTTGAAGGACCGACGGTAGCTCAAACTGTGATCATTCTGGTAAGAGGCAGCTGGAAGGGATCACACAGACACTAAAGCAATGGTTTCCTGTGGTATTAACACGCTACAGCCAGAATGGGTCAATGCGAGCCAAATCCAATTAATATTTGGAATGTACAGCCAATGTCTCAATCGCTATCAATCGCGATCTTTTGGAGCCATTTCTAGAAAATCTCCGCAGAATCTAAAGTGTACCACAGTGCATATTAAAGCACGAGGTTCAAATTAAAGCCAGACAGCGATAAAGAGGCAAAAGCTTTTTCTCTTTCAACTTTTTTTTGCAAACCAGTAGCTGATGCCGTTTTTTGTTTTTTTTATAGAGTCACCATTTAAAGTCTATTCCCTTACACTGCTGGTAAAAGAAGCTCTGACAGTCCATGTGTGCGGTGTTGACTGCTGCATTCCTGAATGCCTGTGTGACCGTGTGTGTCCATTTATATAGACACAGAAGGGCAGACAGGCTGTCTGCGGCCCCCCAGATTAGATCAGATGGCTTGAACCTCCACAGCCATACAGGGGCAATGCGTGTCGGTATGTGCTGCATTTCCATATGAGATTTAAAATCAACAAAAAAATAGAGCATCAATTCCATAATCTTCAAATGTTCTTCTTGCTGGAGTTCAGTCTTCAGCTGAAGTATGTGGTTCTTAACAATCATTCAGGTGCACACTAAGGCGAGAAAATTCAAGTGAGGTGTCAAGTAGGAAAAATGTCTTCCTCCTTCCTGGGAAGTTTATCAGCTGCACAGAGGACTGTTAAGTTTGAATAAAAAAAGAAAGAAAAACAACAGAATATGGAGTCGAAACAGGCACTGTAAGTTAATTAATTAATTAATTAGTTAATTAGTGTGATGGTATATGGTTAAAAGCTTTGGTGTTATTTTTGTTCCCGTTAACACCATTCACACAAATGATACCAACTATTTTCTTCTTTTTAGCATCATCTTACAACAATACGTGTAAAGATAATTTGTTTTTCAAAGGTTGAATGTCTGAACAAGCTGATGAAACATGGCGATCAATAAAGAACTCCCAGCCCAGCTGAGGGATACAAACCAGAGAGGAAAAACTGGCGGCTTTTTCCGGGTGGTACTGCACTCTAGGGGCGCCAACGAAGCAGTGCAGAGCACGCCAAACTCTATGGTGGTACTATGAAATCCACCTTAGATGCAGCCATTGCTTTGGATAGAATTTTTTATATTTTTTCATTTTAATTTTCCTAAAGGCAGGATAAATTATCCTTTCAAACGGCACTTGGTTTGATTTTTTAGACTCACTAGATCTTTTTAAAATACACATTTATTGTCAGTATTGCCTCACGAGTGACGTCACGCATGTGGCATCACTTTACGGCATGGTCAGTCCTAGCGCTGAGCTAGCAGAGAGGGGTTAGCTCAAATAGTTACAGATTTCAGCACAGCCCTTTTACATACTCTCTGACTAGCCTCTGGTTTAGCTTTGGTTGTTGTTAGCAGCACCAGGTTAGCACTCTGGCACAGTGGACGAGTGCCGTAAAGCAGCCGGTCGTAATCTGCCGTGCGTTCTTCAGATTCCGTTAGCTAAATGCTAGCGGAGACTGACTCGCAAATGCCAGACCTGTAAGAAAACAGAAAGATATAACTCCCAGGTTATTGTACTTTTGATATAAATCTACATCCCTCTGTCAGAAATCACAGTAATATTTTCAGGTTTCAGTCGCTAGCGGGGACATTTTTTGAGTTATTAGCGCCAGCCCTATGGCCAATGGTCATTCTGCACGCGCTCGCCAGCGCCCCCAAAGAAAATCAACTGAACTGCAGCCAAATTTTTTATAATGGGGCGAATAGGAAGTGGAACGGCTGTCTGTAAAAGGGCTGTGTACAAACCTTCAGGTAAGGCCCTGTGTCACCCCTTAGGTTTCCACCCAGCTGCCTGTGTTTACTAAACTTATAAAGGGAGGTGCTCAGAAGGCATCCCCATCGTATGCCTGAACCGGCCCCTGATAATGTAGAGAAACTCTACTGTAAGCCTCCCCGGGTTTCTAAAGCCTCTCGCCCGGTTTCATTTTAAACTAACTTTAGCTGATTGTATTTGCGATCATACTTTCTCTGTCAAGACCCGAAGTTCATGGCTTTGAGAGCCATGTGCCAAAGCTCAGCTTCCTCTTCAGACAGCTACACACTGTGCAGCTTTGCATGTCGATTATTGCAAGTCACGCTGTCCAACAAGCGTTTGATGATCTGGCTACAACATCCCGTTTGATGTGCGAGGACCATACAATGATGGTACCTGCTGGATGGAAGCAGACTGCGACCACACAGATTTTATGTGTTACAGTGATGTAAAGTTTTATGAGATGACGGATTTAAACATGACTGCTTTATTTACTACTGTGTAATACTATGTTTGCTACATCTCGCTTTGTGCACTCATGGTTTGAGCTGGGAGGGGCACATCGTTTGGACGAGACTTCTGCTGCCACAAGTCGACCAGATTTAGCTTCTTAGTTTGAATTTCACAAGATATGATCCAGCTTTGTTTCGGTTGTCACGCTAACAACTCCATGTTACTCCAATCGGCTGATAAGGAGACAAAGGTTGTAGCAGCACACAAACCTCCAACCTCCAGGCCAAGTTTGGTTGAAAGCAGCTGTTTTTGAGCATCTCTCACAGTGAAAAGAAGGACCGCTGCTTAGAGACGCTGCCCGATGAAATCGCCACAGTTGTCTCACAACGATCATCTTTCCTCTGGGAAGGCCAAAAAAAAACCTGTGGAAGGTGGAAGCGGCCCAATTTAAAGCTCTAACTCTAACTAATTATATACTGTCAAGATGCCAACATTTTAAGAGCTCTTTGAGGACTTCAGATACAAAAAGAAAGATTGGAAATGCCCATGGGTCTGGATGTGGATTTAAGAAGATCTCTGAAAAATATTTGAAAAAGAAAAAAAACAAAGAATGTTGTTGTTGGTGTAGAATGTGCGTAACTATACAGACACTCATTATGATTAAGTGGATCTACGATCTAACCCTGGGTCTTTATACTTGGAGCAGTGAGATACAGTCGATCTATTTCATGTGCACTTTTTAAGGTGGCTGATTTAAGAAAAGTGTGCTTTGACTGTCCCTGATAATAGGTCTGAATATAGTCTTTATTCCCTGTAAAACATAACCATAACGGCAATGGCACCATGGCAATATTTGGAAACAATGCCAACAACAGCGTGCGTGGTAGTGGGGTGTGGTTTCTGTTCAGCTGCTGAGGAGAGAGGAGGAGCAGATGGGTTCAGGGAGCAGTGCCAGGTGAGGGAAATTAGCGCAGCTGTGGTGCATTAACTAGTTCTTTTCTTTACATGAAATGTGCTGACACAATCCTGAGTGCGCTTTCTTAAATTAAGCAAAGTGCGGCTGAAGATGTGCGCCTCCTGGCATCAACAAGGAGCACACGGGTGTTGTGGAAGACACGGCAAATATTTAGAGAAAAACAAGACTTTCCGTGATTCGCTATATTTGTTCTGAAAAAACTCAACACTGGGCTCCATCCAGCTCCCCCGCCTGCCCTCAGCTGAGCAGAAGTCACACAACGTAACCACAGAGTTTTCAGAATGATATTACAGTGCGGTGCACACCACCGTCTGTTGTGACGGTATTGGAAAGATGTCAAACAATCCATCGGACTGCTTTAAACAAACATATAAAAACTGCAGTGACGCATTGGTGCAATGCTGCATGGATGGATAAACTGACACCGCTGGAGGACATTATGGTTCGTTATGTGGCAGATACATTCTTTTCCTTGGTGTTCTTGTCACTTCTTGCCAATATTAACTGTGGGATGCCAACCAATCGGCAAACGAAACAGGTCCGGTGCTGGTTCTGGAGTCTAACTTAGAACCAGTTCTTTCTGTTTAAATGGCAAAAAGCACGGCCTACAACCCCTCACAAAAGTTGTTTGATGGGCCCGAGAAAAGACAAAAGTCAAGTCAGTGAGAGAAAAATTCAGCAAAATGGGTATTAAGCCGAAGCAGCAGTGGAGAAACATGGCCTCGGTTCACTGCTTAATGTTGCCAGCTGCGTTGGCATTCATAGAGAAGAAATTCTATTTCTCAGCACTGCTTATAAATACCATTAGAAATAGTGGGACAACCGTTTAAAACAGCATTTATAAACTGAAATGGGCAATTTTTGCAGGGGAAATGACACATGCTGTGATTTGTCAACCTAAGCTGAATAACTACACCATGGTCCTCAACAGAAACTCAGGATATCATCGGTAATAGTATATAATCATAAATAAAGAGAGAGTTCAACACGTATTGAAACAGACAGTTAAAGGGACGTGATGAAGTGGCTCTGTGGTGGCTCTCAGTGGAAAACCAAACCAGTTCTTAATATAAATAATGTAGAACTGGCACAGGCATGAGCCCTGCACCAGCCATGGAACCACTTTGGTTCTAAGTGATGTGCTTTGCACTGACACAAATGGTGAAACATGGGCATGCCAGTGGAACAATATGTACCCACTACCCACATGTGCAAGCATTGTTTTATGAATCCATGTCATTTTTCGGTCCACATCATTTCCAGCTTCTGTGCTCTCTGAGTGGGGATGCTGTGCACTGTTTTATAAACGCCGCTTCACTCCTTTTATACTACAAACTCTGGACGGAATGATTAATGATAGACTTTTTCTGGACAAAGTTAGTTTTGGGATAACCAAAGACAACTTTTAAGGGACTTTACATCATTTCAAGGAGAGCTTGAGGATGATTTGAAATTATCCGAAAGCTGAAGGTGAAGTGGAAAAAGAAGTTTCGACTGGATAAAACAACAGAGGTCACAAGTAAGGAGGCCAGCAATTCCAGCGTTTTTAGGGCTCGAGGTTAACAGTTAGCTCTTAGCTGGGGCAACCAAACTCTATGTTTGGGCAAGTGAAAACAAACATGATGCATTCATTTATCTTTTTTCAGGATTAAAAACTGTGTTGTTCTTAGTTGCCAAAGTTGCTTTTTGTCAAATCTCCCGACCAATCGCAGACTGTGTTCACTGTGGACCAATCACACTGTTGTTCTCATTATGTGGAATTTACCATCTCAAACACACAGGGAAAGCAACTGGCTGAATTTGGGTTCGGTGTTCCTCTACCAGCGTAAGTTTGATCAAGTTTGTGTTCCAGAAACTAAAAGGAAACAAATCAAATAGCAGCAATACATGGCAACTAAGTGAAACTAAAAAGGAACTTCTTAAGGAGTTGGCTTGATAATCGTTCTGTTATTTGTCAGAAGTTCCTAAAGAAGGCAGATGAGTAAGTCTGAATAAAACTCAGGCACCAATTTACTTCGAGGCTCATCTGTTGAATAATGACTGTTAAGTTCAAGTTGTGTTAGTGGTCTGTCTCACTAAAGCCAGACAGACCACCAATGGCTTACACAATCATGAGTTTATCTCGCTGTCCTTGTATGTCTTTCAGACGATTGCACATAAAAACATACATTTTCCTTTTCACGCACAACCGGGCTGTGACTAATGGCAGCTTAGTGTGTTTTACGGGCTTTCAAAAGCTCTATCAGTTGGCAGCAGAAGTCGATGCATGGCAGACACCGTGGTGCATGACTAAAACAGGATAACCTTCTCAGGCATTCCTGAGACACTGAATGCAGCCTGACCAGGATAGTAACCTGCAATGCAGTTCCTGTACTTTGGGGAAATGTGAGCTACACCACCCATGATGCACAGAGGCTTGATTTGTAACACCCTGACTCATGCAACTGTCACCCGTCAGTTTGTTACTGTACATTATACTAACGCAAGGAAAATCTTTTTACAGCTTTTACATCAACATATCACCAACATCATAAAAAGGTATTCAGAGAACCCAGCTTAACTGAGTCATAAAGACTCGTGAAGATCTGGCTTTCCTCTAACCGCACTGGCAAAACCCTTTTTAGTAAATGTGTGTAAAACTTTGAGAACTGAGGAGACCACTTGTTGGGAGATTTGGGAGATGAATTTTGATTGAATAGGATCGTAGATGCCCAACAGTCCTGGGTATCCTTTGTTGTTTTTTGTATTCCAAGATGGTAAATGTTCATACTGAAGGCTCTTTATATAAGTTTCTATGCACAGTACTCAACAACACCCCAGCATTGAAACATATCATGGTCTGGAGTGCAGGAAGGCTCCAGCACCTGAACTTTTGTTACTCAAGCTATTGCAACGGATGCAAATGTAGTTAAGCAATGTCTTGCTAAAATATGCAAGGTCTTCCACGAAAAAGACAGCATCTGGATGGGAGCATATTTGGCCCTAAAAACAAAAAAAACCCCAAAAAAGCCAAACCTTTTCCTCCCGAATACAGTTTAGCACCGATAGAGCCTTTCCAGATATATAAGCGGCTAATGCACCTCCATATCTTCAGAGGGTTTTCTAACTGAACACTGGCAACAATCAAGGTGGCCCCTATCCTCTTGCGTCCATGATTTCCAAAAGGAGAATTGACATTTTCAGTCAGTCTGACCACAGAACAGTTTTCCAACTCGCCTCGGCTCATTTGAAATTAGCTTTTTCCCCAGAGGAGACAGCAGTGCTTCTGATGAGACTTCTAATCTGCGTTTGTGGACAGCAAGGCAAACTGTGCTCAAGACCATTCATTTTTGGAAGTGATCCTGACTTCATGCAGTGATTTCCATGACAGAATCATGCAATTTCTTTTTATGCGGTGCTGCCTGAGGGCTTGGAAATCACGGCCATCCAATAGTGATTTAAAGCAGCGTCCCGTGCAGACAGATGTCTCCAGATTCTTGGACTCTACTGATGAAAATGTTCTATTTTACATTCAAGAACACCCCTCTGATCAATTCTTGCACAGCATGTAGATGCAGTTTTTTGGAGATTACTGAACTAACTTAATTAGTTGCAAGATGTTCATCCAGCTGTTTCTTTTTAGTACCACTTTTTTCCCGGTCTTACGCTGACCCTTTTTACAATGTGTTGCTGCAATCAAAGATTTTTTTTTTATAGAATAGCAAGATATCTCACTTTCAGCATCTACCCCATGTTCTATTTGTGAATGAAAAGCTGGTTTATGAGATTAGCAAATCACTGCGCTGTGTTTTATTTGACATTTTAAAGAGGATCCCAACTTTTTTGGAATCGGGGTTGTACTTCGTTCACCGAGCACTGCCGTGAATAATGAACAACCAGAAGCTTGGGAGACTGAAACACTAAGGCAAGCAACGCGGCAGTAAAGTGGCAGCTCAGAGTCACAGCGGCCTTTGTAGCGGGGGCCCTGGTGCTTCCCTCGCTCAGATAGGCCGTTCTTCTCAGTCTATGAAACGAAGGAATGGAAAAGAGGGAAAAACAGGAAAGGGCGTTGCATAGTTCAGAGGGAGAGAGGGTAGCCTCAAGTCCAAAGGAAAAAGACCTCAGACTTTCCTCTCCAGATTTGGCCTATTAGTCTCTCCTAATCCATCCACCTTCATTTGTATGAGAAGTCTGGTTAACCAGCAGTTTAATTATATAATAGAACACTTAAGTAAATATGTTTATATATTCATGAGAATATAAACCAGTCTGTGTGGCTTAAGTTAAAGTTTACAAAATGTCTTCATGTTGAGCTTTCAAATGAATTTTTCATTAAAAACACTCTAGGATGAGTCGAGTTACTCCATCGCTGTCTGTGGTATATCTTTACCATCCTCCCTTTTACTTCGTGCTATTTCCCTCCTCCCTCATTTAACCCACACAATTGCTGAGTTCACTCCCTCCACCGTGAGCAGAGCAGAGCAGAGCCAAACCATGAGAGCGCTTTGACTCCGCACACCCTTCAGAAGCGCAGAGTGGGAAAACATGTCTGAGTCCTGAGACGTACAAGCGCAGCAGAACTGAAGGAGAATACCAAACAGCGTCTGTCTGTGTCTGTGTCCAATTCCCCCCCACCCCCACCCCCACCCCCACCCCACTTCTCACCACCATTCGGAGGACCCTCGCCGACAAAAGAAATGAATCAGGCTGCCCTCTGAGACCATGACAGAGGGTTTGATACTTAAAGTGTCCCCACTCACCCCCACTCTTTTCTAAAAGAGCCGACGCAACAAAGACTACTAATGAGAAATCTCTTATGTCTTTATCTTTTACATCCTCTTCTTGTTTCATATGTAGATGATATTCTAATTTAATTGCCAGCTTGAAATTTCCACTCAGACAAGAAAAGAGACAGAAAAATACCCTGGATAATGAAGATGAAGGTCAAAATGAGAGAAGTCAACATAGTTTCCCTATTGCACAAGCATTCCAGATGTCATACTATTCCTAAATAGGAGAAGCTTAGAGAAATGGGGGAAAACTGTGAAAATAATGATTCCAAAGAACAAGTGTTAGAGTAGAACAAGTATAAGCCGCCTAATGAGTTCTCTTGCATGTGATTCAGTCGGTCGTCCTTTACTCTAAAAATATGCACTCAAGTGTCAGTGACATAAGCCACTATTTCTATTTTCAAATGATGAGAAAATCAAAAACACAAGAATAGTAGCAGTATGTAGCAAGGTATCCACGTTTTATATACAGCAAACGGACAGAGTGTAAAGCGTGTAATTCATTTAAATTATTTTATTTGTTTCTCTTTATATTCTTTTATGTATTTTAATGCTTCTTCCACTCCCTGCTGCAATGCTTTTATTTTATGTAAAGCACTTTGAATTGTTTGTACATGAAATGTGCTATATAAATAAATTTGATTTTGATTTGATAAAGCAACATTCTCTGGGTAACAGTTTTCACATCACATACAGAATGTTTCATTACACTGAACAACAGATTATTTGTGTGACACTGCTGCAGTGCCGACATGTAAAAGTGTAAACTGAAGAAAAAGCAGAAGAACTAAAGGCAGCAGATAAACGGTTGTCAACTGTACAGCATTTTACAATCATGACTCTTTTCTGTGGGGGGTTTGTTTGTCTCGCTTCTTTTTTTTTTTAGCACTGGCATGACAAAAATTCCACCTCATCCACAGGAAAAGGTGAGAAGGCACCCAAACCGTAAAATCACATAACACTGATAAAGATCTGCCTGCAAACATCCTGACGAAAAAATGGTCGAGTCACCAAAGCAAAATTCTGCAGATGTCTGCAGGACATGGCGTTCTAGAATTATGACGCATTGACCACTCATAGCCCCAACTGCTGAACTAATGTAGCTACTGCTGACTACAGCCAGAACAGCTGTCTGAGCAAAGTGGTTTCATAAAGCAGGGCTCTAGAGTGCGACTTATTTTCTCAATGGAGCGACTAAAAAAAAAATCTGAGGTCACATCGGTGCGACCACCCGTTCGAGGAAGAAAAGAAAAAGTCTACGTGACTCTTAAAGTCTCCCTGTGGTTCAACAACAGACACACATTAGACCCATATCGTGGTCTAAACCAATCAGAGATAGTGAAGGGCGGGACCCCCCTCTGTCCTAGGCCTCTGTCCTGAACTTAGGCCCGTCAGATAAACAGTGGATGTAGCCGCGGGTGATAAGATGAAAAGAACGATTGACAACCTTTTGTTAAGGCCTGATTCGTCCACAACCACAACCAATGCTCTGACACGGAGCCATCAACCTCCCACGTTATGTCATGCCCTGGTCCGGAGCTAGCATCAGATAATGAGCAAGCATCAGATAATGAGCTAGCATCCGGAGCTAGCATCAGATAATGAGCCACATATGATGGACTCCGAGCCAGAACCAACTGAAATTAAAAGGGGTAAAGTGTATACATTTCGAAGAGAGTGGCTTGACCAGTTTCCTTGGCTAAGATGCAGTAAAGCCGATAATATAATGCACTGCATTTACTGTAAAGAGTGTGGGAAGTCCATGGCTGGCAATAGTGCATTTGTGACTGGTTCTAATACATTTTGAATTGAAACACTGAAAAAGCCCAACGCATCTATGAAACACATTACCTGCCGCAATAAGTGCACTGCTCAAGTGTCCCCTCTCCCCGCTGCCTTTCAGCGGCAGGCAGCAGCAAACAGATCATCGGACGAGGCCGAGATGATAATCACGTTTAACGTTGCCTACCATATTGCAAAAGAAGAACTTCCCTTCACTAAGTTCAAGTCCGAAATAATTCTTCAGAAGAAAAATGGCTTGAACGTAAACCCGACGTACAGCAATGATGTCGCGTGCGCCCAATTTCTAGGAGTCATCGCAGATACATTGGAAAAAAAAAGACGTCTGTGCTAATTACAAAGTGCGTACATGGCATTCCTGATCGACGGAGACACAGATATCGCCACAAAGGAATGCGTCATTGTGTACGGCCGTATCTTGAGGAGAGGAAGACCGGTGATTGGACACACTGAGGTCAAGAATGTCCATGCCCAAGGTAAGCCATGTCATGTCATGATGTAGCCTATGTCAATAATATGCCTACCGTCTCGTTACTGCATAAACCATATGTAATATTCTTATCATTGAAAATTAAAACATAAACAAATACATATAATAAAATGAAAATTAAAAAGTAGATTGCATTATAAACTCTTGATCATGGAAGTAAATTGTATTTTCTTTTTATTTAATTTATCTTGAGATGTTTTAAGTTTAAATTTCAGGTCAGTGAAGCACTTTAAGCACCAACACTTTTCCAATAATTTTCAGCAAGTAGTTAGTAAGTTAGGTTCAGTAAGTTTGTAGAATTGTGCTTCAAATTTCGATAAAAAAAAAATAAAAATGAACCAGTAAAACTGTAGTGTTAAATGCAATGCGGTTGAAAATTTGGGTGCACCTAAGAAAAAAAAGTTAGGCGCACCAGTGCAACAAGTGTAAAAAGTTAGTCTAGAGCCCTGTGAAGTATTATTAAGCAAGTTCATTATTCTGGGTGCTAATGGGAGACTTTTCACAAACATATTATGGAAAAACTTTTTTTTTTGCGATTGTGAGCACTTAAGTCACTTTAGGAGTCTTAAGTCACTGCCAACTCAGAAAAAAACACCACTCCGTCATTTTGTTTTGCTCCCTGAAAATGTGGCATTTAGTGAGCCGTTCAGATTTGCAGGGAAAAACTCGCAGGGGGTCACTCAAAAATCCTGCCTTCAATCTAAGACCGTGCTGCATTCCCAGTTCGGAAATGGGTGGTTGAAGGGAAGTCGAGGTTGAAGAATGGGAAGTCGGGAGTTTAGGAAGCCGATATGTGATGGAGGAATTCTGACGCAAACTCTCAGTCAGTCGGGTTACTAACCAGTGTTGCAGTCCATGCTTTAACAACTTGGGTCAGTTCAATATGTGACTTGTGACAAGGAGCGTACCACAAGAGGGACCATCTGTTCAACAGTGGCGATTCCATTTAAATAAATGATTTCCACTTTAAATGGTATCAGAGGTGTGAGACAATCGGAAAAATAAAAACATTACTTTTTTTTCCTCTGCTGTACAAAATGTACCAAACTGAAGCCATAAGACTCGAAAGCCATAATAAATATTGTCTACTGTTACATCTCCAGTGTTTTCACTGCTTGTTGACTTTTCATTTTTTGTTTAAATGGGAAGACAGACATTCCTTAAAAGTGACTTGGTCTGGTCAGGAAAACACATTCTGTACTTGTCTAGTCGTTTTCTGATCCAAGGTATGCAGTAAATAAAGTATTTTGTCAAAGTCACTGCCTTTTTCAAAATGGTTCCCCTCTGGGCCTACGATGTTTATTGTGATAAATTAATAAAATAATGAGGGCAGTAGCTAAAGCCTAAATTCCAGTTGTGTCAGTAGGTCCACAGAGAGCCTGCTGCTGCTGCTGCTATTACAAAATCTGCTCTGCTTTTTACAGAAAACACTTTAACCACATATGTTGTTTCAAAGCCTGCCAACATTCCTCTTGTGTTTGGCAGAGGCTAAAGATACACTGGGAGGTGGGGAGGTGGGGTGGCCTTGAAAAGACTTTCTAACATTTACAGTCAAAAAAAATCTATAACACTTAAGCAGAGATGGTCGCTTTTTGCAACCAAAACAAATTAACATTGAATAGCGTTCACATCTTATCTTCCCGCAGCAGTTGAGTTGTAACAATGGAGGCAAATCCACAAACTTTGGAAGGGGGCCAGGTTCACATCAGTATTCATGGCTTTGCTATTTATGACCCCCCCCCTCCCTTTTCTGGCTTCGACAATCACTCCAAAAAGTTAACTAAAGCCATTCTCATGTGTGCAAAGCAGCCATAACATTTTTTTTTTTACATATTCTGGAGGAGCCACAAGTGAGAATGCAACTGTTTGCCACCTTTGTGGGATACCTCAAAGTCAAAGTCAAATTCTACTATCTTGAGTTACTAATGGGTAAGGTTACTGATAAGTTTCTGCTTCAAAATGAATTCTCCTAACCTATATGCTGTTTTCCATTGCTCAGGGATGTGATACTAATATTAACACTGAAGAGTTAATACAAAAGACGTAGAAGCTGACCAACAATCGATGTAGCACCTTTATCTGATTAACAATTAAAGGTAGGGTAGGAGATCCTGGATTTTGAGTCCAGCGAAGCTGTATTTTGAAAATACACAGGTCAAAAGTCCCAACCCTTTTCTTCACTTTCCCCCCGAAGCCACGCCTCTAGAGTACACGAACGCGCACAAGCACTAAGGTGCACGAGCGCTGTTCTGACAGCAAGCATCGATCGTTGCCGTATTTAGTATATGCTAACTATAAGTTTAATAATGCTAGGTGCTAGCCAAGCTGGCTCTAGTTTAGCTTCCTGCCAAGCTTCTGGACACGTAATTCGTTCACGAAGAAGGGTACGCGCACAGGGGGAAGGAGGGGGAGGGAGGAGCAGATTGCAGTTTGATAGACGGCATCAGAATCCAATCATCGTTATGATGATCATCAGTATGATTGGATAGTGTTTTTCCTACATTGTACGTTCTAGAGGCCACTAAAACTTTTCATTTTTTGTGTCAAAACTTTTAATTAATTGGTTGCAATGGGGGTGTGATGAGTATTTCAAGCATTATGTAAAAAAATGCTCCAGAAAAAGAACCCCTACCCCACCTTTAAGGGCACTGTACACCTAATTCCCTGACAGATCCACACTTTTCTGAGGCAAAGACTCATTTCCACTTGAATTGAACATATTCCCCTCCAATTAAAAAGATATGTTTGTCTCTCTATGCTGATAATTAACTGATACTGTTTTGTGTGTCAGTAGTAGAAAAAGGAGCCTACCCAGTGGCCAGTAAATCTATTGCCAAAGAGAAGTTGAAAAAGTAACTTACATCAACACAATAAACACAATATAAGGAGGATTATGACTGACACGGCAGGTTAAATGCACAGACAGCTTCACGGCTGTAGCTGAATACAGGTGTTTTGACATCTATTTATTCAGAGCACATTTGTGCTGGTGGAAATGGTGTGCGTCTAAATGTAGGTTGAGAAATCATGATTGAGAAATAATAATGGTAACTTGTGGCTATACTAATATACTTTAAAGCCTTCAACGTTTGAAATACTTCACAGTGACAAATCTTTGATTCCCTGCATGAGGCCTTCATGGAAAACGTTACAGGTTTTTAAAATGGAAGTTTTTAAAATGTCCAGTTGGCACAAGCCAATCAGGCAAACCAATAAATCATTTGAACTCTTTTTGGTAGGAAGCCTCATGCACCATTCTAGGCACGCTGTAAAGATAACATTGATTTCCACAGGGTATTTATTTAATCCTGAGTGCTCTACTGGAACTGGAGCTCCAGTGTTGTGAGAAGCTATAAGTGTGCAAGCATTGAAGCTATAAAGACAATGTAATAGGCATTCCATAGGAAGAAGAAGAGAAAGAAATACTAAGAGAAAGAGAGACTGCACCAAACAGCACAGTATCTCACACTGTGAGGTGCAAGTGTGAAAACAGCTCATCGCAGGATACAAAAAAATAAATCGGACTCACAAATCTGCCTCAACTCCTTAAAAACACAGATTAAAACTAGTTTGATAATTGTAACAGTTCCACGTTCTATCATGCTTCATCACATGCTGCTGCTGTAGAGGTAAGAGACAGCATCTCAATAGCAGCCATACGGCTACAAAACATGTGTGAAATCAGACATTTGTAGAAAGTTGTTTGTGTTACTGTTAATGGTTAATAATCTTTTATAAGCAGACCTAGGGCAAGAACACCAGTTCTCACAACTAGCGATCAGGCTATGTTATAGAAAACTTTTGGGAACCTTGTGACGTTGCCTGGGAGTGACAATGTGAGCTCGGGCTAAAGTCTGTGGAGTCGGGAACTGTTGCGCAGTATAGTGTCCAAAAATTCCCCACATATGCTGAATATGCACTTCACAGGAAGCGCGACTTGATCACACAGGAAGCCTGTTTCAAGATGCCTGGAAACCAGCCAAATCTCTCTATTAAAGCTATAACGACATTGTAATAGGCATTCAATGGGAAGAAGAGGAGAAATAAATACTAAGAGAAAGAGAGACTGTACCAGACTGCTTTGTTGCAAAGAGGTGAAATATTGTTTGCTGCCAAAATGGACACATATATTGTCTTTGTGAATCAAGCATGTCTGATCTAAACCTAAACCAGGCCATCACCGTAATCTAAGCTATGGCAAAGGCCAAGTGAGACTGGAAACGGTCTCAAACAAATAGAGTAAAACAGCCAAAAGACCCAACAGGAAAACAAAAGGTTGGCACTTATCTTGATCCTTTGTCAGTAAGCTGGAGAAGAGCAGCTGCAAATGGGATACAACCTATATCCACTAAAGGGGGGGGTATCTTCAGGTCTTCAATACAAAGTTAAATGAGACTACACAATGATTTTTAGATGCATCGCAACTGCATGCAATGTCAAAGGAAAACTAAAATTATATTTTTATATATATATATATATATATATATATATATATATATATATACACACGTGTTTGTGTGTGTGTATATGGCAACAACCAGAGAAGCAGATCATTCCAATTCATCTTGAGGTGGAAGTAAATGGCTATAAAAGTTGTTATGGCAGTCTATTCAATCCATCACTCAAAATCACAAATGTTTTTCTCTTCGGTCTAATCACAACCTTCATGGTAACACCCCTAAAACACAGATTTAAGTGAAAACAGCGGTACAAAGGGCAAACTACAGTATACAAGGTTTTCAACAGAAGCTGAGCTGTTGCAAAGACTGCGTGTTAACTGCCACACGGGGCTCCAGAATTCTCCCTCAACACCCAAATGGGCTATCTGTGAACTCCTCCACCATGTGTCGGCTGAGGGCCTAATTCTAGAAAACCGGCACAATGTGTCTTTCGTTAGACCTCGAACTTCACACTTAAACCAGAGGGGCTCCACTTCTGCAGCCAGAAGAGAATGACCGCCGTGCAGAGTTTAGCAGCAAGCACTCCACAGTTGCGTGCGTTTTCTCACGAGAACAGTAAGGGAATATCTGTCATGTCGAATCCCCAAGAGCTTTTTTAGAGGCCTGAGACGGAACATTGTATGTAAAAAGTAGTTCAAACAAGACACACAGGCTTGTGTTTATTCAGCCGTGAAGTTTGGTGCATTTCAACTGCCCATTGCCCAGCTGCTGCTCTATACTACATTAATTAGTCAATTATACCATATATCTTGTTAATTTTGAGTATTGCATAATTTTTCTGTCAGGAAGCTTGCAACCTGCTTTGTTAGTCAGATTCATTCTAAAGTGTGAAACTTGTTTCCACGAAGCACGTCAAGTGTTGCTGGATTTATTTTAATTTCTACTTTTCTGCAGATATAAAGCCTCATGATAAAAATGGAACAAATCTCAACTACCTCCCATTGGTACTCCAGCTTTTTCTGCATCTTTCACAGTGATTTGTTTAAAACCCCTGAAACATCGACATGTAACTGTTTACAAAGACAGTGAATAGCTTTATTTACATGTGGTACGGGTCAAATTTCCAGAAAAGTTGGGAGTTTCTGAAATACAACATAAACTCACTGCATTCAGAAAGTACATCTAGAATCTGTAAGTAATCTATGAGTAATATTGAATTTCATGCCAGCATCACACACTAAAAAAAGTCGAGTGAGAGGCAAAGAAAGATAAATGTTCACAGATTGTGAAAGTAACGTTGTTTTAGAAGATTCTACGATCAGCAGGTTAATTATTGACAATGTGAGTACTGTATCAGGATTGGGTATGCAAATCAGCATCCACGGAACGCTTAGCTTTTTCTGGAAAGAACAGGCCATGGCTCCGCCACTTTATGCCAAAGTCCATCAGAGAATCGTTGATTTGTAACTTCTCAATGCAAAATTGAAAAGGTCTTTTCAATTTTTTCTTAACACCTATGGTGAAATCTAAGTTTAATATTACTGCTGGATGCATTGGCCTTTGAGCCCTCAGGCGACTGTCATGCAACCATGATCACTATGACCGCGAGGCCTCTGGAGTACCTTGGACAACAATTACAGAGAAACTCAACACACGCCACTGCTCAATAAGAAATATGACTTGAAATCATATTATGGAAAAGGGAAGCCATGTATAACCTTTGCACAAAAACATTTCTGAGTTTTCCAGCCAGAAGGGGAAAGAACTTGAACAGAAAGACGTTGAGACACGTGCTCTGCGATCAGAAGTCCATGTTTCAGCTTTCAGGTTCTATGTGCCAAAGATGAGAAAGACCATCCAGACTCTTGTCAGAAAAAGGTGCCAAAACCATTGTTGGTGATGTACAGGGGTGCATCAGAGACCACGGCATGGATAACTTGTATACGTGTGGAGGTACTGTTGCTTATATTGTCATTTAGAGGCATAGGGTACCACCAAGCTGATGTCTTCTCCTGGGAGGTCTATGTTGATATCAGCAGCATGATGCCAGACTACATTCAGAACAACTAAAAACAGCATGGCTTTTGAGACACAGATGTGATTGTTTCAGATCGGTCTTCTATTGAAAATATATGGCACATCTTGAAGAGGCAAGGTGCCTGCTAAACAACAGTTCAAATGAATGAATATATACAGGTTTAAGTTTTTGCTGAACTTAGCTAACATCTCAACTTGTAGAAATACGGTCTGTAGATACAGATGAAAAATACAAAAGACATCAGAAGTAGGTCAATAATGAATCGGAATAAAAACGCATTCAGTAGTAACTTAACACCTTTGGATTCAAGCAAAAGAACAAATCATCTGAAACTGATGCGCGTTTTATAGGTCCAATGGTTGATTGCTTCCTTGAGGATATAGTCTAGGCTACATATTTATCAGCAATGACAATTACACACCTGATGTGTATCTGTCTGGTTCTTATCACTTTCTGACATAAAACATGCCGTCTGTATAAGCTGCTTATTACAACTGACGCTCATTATGCTCTTAAACATGCTTTTTTGACAAAGAAATCTTATCTTAAATTCTCCTCACTTCATTAAAGCTGACGGAAGCTCTCGAATGTCAAATGTTCCAAACACAAGAAACTGCTGCAGAACTCTGGCTAATTAAAGTCAAATCTGACCTAAATGGGATGCACTCTTACTGAGACTACAGATTTAGAGAAGATTAAGACATTGAGAAGTTAGGAGCAAAGACCTAAGAGCAAATCCAAGCTGGGAAACGGTGATGTATGTAAGGCCCGTGTCTGCCCACTCATTTCCTGTCAGCTCCCTGAGCTTTCTTATCTAACAAAGCACTCAGGCTTGGTACCCTTCCCCAGTTTCCCACTCCGGTATAATGGCCATTTCATTGATTTCAGCTCTCCTATTGTAAGTGCTGGTGAAAGGCGAGTTATGTCTGCATTTCAAAACACAAATATTTTCATTTTTCATGTCCTTGAGCAAAGACTTGTAATGATTAAATAGCACATCAGCATTTACCCTTTATAGTCTCACAAGTTAAGCCTTCATGCAGTCACAAAAACACAGTAGGATGGCACTCGTAGCCTGCAATAGGCCGACAACCATTTACTACCAACATAGCACTTTTAGCTTCATTTTCCCAGCAGACTTTGGCAAGCGGGGGTCAGTTTTAACTGTGCCATTCCTCCTTGGTGTTTCAGAGGCTGTTTTTAGAAGCAGGAGGCACACAACTAAAAATGGCCCAGAGGAGCAATTGAGCTCACCGTGGACAGAGAGAGCAGCTAGCGACGAGCAAAGCCACAACAAAATGGCTAAAAGCAGCTCTGGTGGTCATAAACAAAAACCATGAACAAGGCCAACCAGCAAATCTAAAAGTAAAAATAAAAATGTGCATGTTCAAAAACACACACATCAGACAAATGACATGCAAAAGAATGATGCGGAACAAATGAACCATAAATTGAATTTATATGACCATGTGGCTTGATTAACACTTGCGGTGTAAGAAAGACTACTGTGGTAAGCGCTCAGTGGTGAGCCATTAGAGTTACTGCCCGATGTATCACAGATAAAAGCTCATTTGGGATCAGACTTGAGTTAAGGTCAAATGTGTGCATGTAGTCGAGGTAAATGGCTCTAACGGGCGATTGTCTTCACCATTTTACGCTTCTGAGCCTAAGATCTTCCCGTGTGGCACAAAGCATGTGTTGTGGAGAGCAATCATATACACTCATCACTTCTGTCCCAAAGGAACAGAGAAACACACACACACACACACACACACACACACACACACACACAAGCCCAGAATCCACATCCATCAATTCCGTCCCAGAGGCAACAAATTCACACATAAGGTGCACGTCACTCACCACCAAAGACACCATCATACACATTCATGTTGAACGTCACATGTCTAGAAGAAAGACCTGGGTGTGGCTCTCTGTGTGTATTAAGTGGCCTCATAAATCAGGTGGGAGCCGGGCTCCTGCAGTAGCAGCTGTTCCCTGCGGGTCTGGGGTCACATCCATTCAGCTGGTGGCCACTAGCTCTAACTACCGTGGACATTTCCTACACCCACCCCACCCCCACATTGTCCTACATTTACCCTCCTACTCAATTAGCCTTCTTCTCCCTCCTCTCAGCCCCTCCCTCCCTCCTCCATCAGCCACTTCTTCCTTATCTCCTTCTGACATCCCCTCATTCTCTCCGTCCTTGCCTCTCTTCCTGCCTCCATTTCCCTGATTAAACTGAACTCCAAGGCCCTCCATCTACACTGTGGAGTCAGCATGGCTTTCGTCTCACACAACATAACTCTACAGCCTGATACCAGCTTTGTTTCTTCTAGACATTAACTGTTCATGCTATCAGACTTCTAACTGGACTTTCCCTCTGGGCTGTCAGCCCCCTCATGTGATGCGATCCCTAAGTAATTAAAATAAATCATGTGAGATCACTTGTTGAAGCCATCTCATATGACCATCCACATCAAAGGAAGGATGAACAGCCGTCGTGTGCACAATTAAAACGAAAAAGATCACATCCAAAACGCAGGTGAGTTCAATCATCACGCTGCCGAACAGCCCACAATAAGATATTACTTCAAAGCGCAAAATTAAGAACAAAACCATTTTAAAGATTGAAAATTGACCTTGAAACTTTAATTCCATTTCCACCACTCAGTGATACAGCGTCTAACATAAAATTAACTACACCACAGCACCTGTGAGTTCACTTCTGAGCTCCCGAAACTATTAATATCCTTCGGAAACCGTTTAAGAGGCGCTACAACGTACAGTCAGTATGCGTGTACTCAAAAAGTATAAAAAAGCGCCCCAAAATCCGACAACAACGCTGTGAAAGTTACTCAGGTTGAGGACAAAAACAAAGAAAAGAAGGTCAGAAACGCAGAGTTGTGCTTACCTCGCCGCTGTGGTGTTATATCCGAGGCAACATGCAGGGGCAGTTAGCTAGCTTTCCTCGTCCAGCTCCCTGGGATGATCCGCTACGCAGGAGAAAGCATCAACTATCTGCCCTGCTGGCACCGGGGGCCACTTTCTCCTCCGAAAACTCAAAGGCGATTTCTGCCGCTGCTCATTCCCTTCAGCTTCCCTCAGCAGCAGTTAGGGGCTCCGCGCGACATAAACTATCACAGCCAAAAAAAGGAACAGATATCTCGAGAGGCAAACAGTGTCTCGGCGAAACCTCGGCGGCTCTTTTTCTCTTCGGTCCGAATCATGTAAAAAACGCCGAGAGGCAAGACCAGCTTAGCTGCCCCCTCCCGAACGCACGAGCGGCGCGTGCAAAACGGTTCCTGTTTGCATCTTCAAAATAAAATAGATTCAAAACAAACAAAAAATTAAAAATTGACACAATATCTCTCCTGTGCTTCATTTAAAGCGTGCTCACGATTAGAATCAGTTAAAACAATATATTCTGAATTGAATCATGTTTGGTTTACAAATACTACTGGTACTGAGAAAAAAAACCCGTTTACTTTAACTCTAAATCTATTTCCGCAGCACCTTGAATGACTTGAATGACCATACCTTCAATTATGCATCTGAAGTTTATACATCTCTCTCTATCTCACACACATGTACTGGGCACGCACCGCTACGATCGCCCTTTTTTATATATATATATATATATATAGATAGCTGGTACTGATTATACTTAATTAGGAATCTGCCTATGAGTTACCTGACGTGTCACATACAAAACATTGCAGCTAATGCGTGCGCTCAAAATATATTTCTACGCGTTTCCTTTCCTTTTATTTTTATGGCTGATACTTCTATTTTCCGCTCGAATTTCTTCTAAATTTTTCTGACTTGACTCTGAGCCGACGTCACTTTAAGTCCCCACATCGATATAATTGCCCACTGTTGACATGTCTTCATAAGGCTTTACAGTCAGTAGCTCAGATAAAGTGCACATCATCATCATCATCATCATCATCATCATCATCATCATCGTCATTCTCATCAACCCTTTACCGCACATGCAGACTCACTGAATGGAAATGTATTTAGTTTTGGATGTATTTCTATTCCTTTGTTTGATTTAGAAGTGAAGTAAACAAATCATATTGTCGTAAAATGCCTTTAGATTAAGATAACGATGTCCATATATTCTAAATGTATGATTAAATAGCACTTAAAAGGTAGATATTTTTGAAAAATTAACTTAAGGGTTATAACTTTTGGGTTAATTGTGTGCCTGAAGCCTCTCAACATGTAATCAGAAACAAATTACAACCCCAGCAATTTTGTTTTTGGACCCCTATAGGAAAATGTGACATTTAGTGGACATAAGTTTCTTTAAGAAGTACAGTCAACTCTTTCCCTTCTTGTGAACAGCCTGTTGCATTTCCTGTTCAGTCTGATGTCGAGGGGAACACTTGGGTATCTGTCCTCAACAACCTCGACCTCTTCACGCTTGATAGAAATAGTGTTTGGCTTCTTCCTGGTCTCCCTAAAATCTATAATCTTCTCTTTTGCTTTGTTTGCTTCTTCCTTTATATTCAAGATGAGGTGAATGTTCCTGCATCGTGCCAAAAAGTGTTTGACCAGCTCACTGTACATGCCCAACAAGTAGAGTCATTTAAGTATTTTTGGAGATGACGGGACTCTGAGTTGTACTGGAAGTCTGAAGTGTACAGAGTAAAGAGAAACGGTACCCGCCTCTGTGGTGCTCTGTGGAGCAGATAAGGAGATGTGGCTGACATCTCCAAAGATGGCCATGAATGTGTTGGGGTGGTCAGTGGTTCAGGGCAAGATATACACCACTATTTGAACATCACATTTCAGTTTTACGGTTGCATTTTATACCCATATAATGTTTCTATACCAGAATCACCCAATGTCTGTCTGTCTGTCTGTCTATGTATGGTTCATTTTGATCCTTACATCTGCATGTATTCTACCTTGCCATGTGACTTAAAAAGAACCTTAAAGTCTTAAGTCAAAGTTTTTTAACTTGTTGCAGTCAGTCTGAAGTGCGGATCAGGATACATTTCACTGCGTGTTGTACTCGTATGACAAGAGTCACAGCTAACACTTTGATGTACTGCTTTCTGTCCGTCCAAAGGAACTGCCGTACCGTCTCCTTGTGTTCATTTGACCAAAGAATGTCCCGGGCATTTCATTAAGACCCCAGTAAAATTGTGTCAACTCGTGAAGAAAAAGGGCATAATGTGTCTAACTCAAATGAAAATCTTTTATAACCATAACTGTTTAGAAACCACATAATGCTTTGGAAAACTGGTCAGTTTTAGTTTATTTAATCAAGCCACAAAGTCATTTGTTTGTTTTAAACCTAAATAAAAGTTATTTCTGCCTATGCTCCGGGGTCATAGTGGAAAAAATGTGAGAGAAAACAAACTATTAGGTCCGGAAGCTCCTCAAATCCTGTTTAGTCTCCAGGGAGTGTTTACAAGGGAATGCAGCGTTTTATGTTCCAGTGCTCCACAACGACCCCCTTCGAAGTGGATTGGCCTCATTCATTTGATTCTTTTCTTTGAAAAGTTCTTTTACACATTTTTAAGTTTTTTTTTTAGCAGTTGTATAACTTGAAATTTGATTTTAAAAAGTCCCTGTCCTTAGAATTCATATAATAGCTCACCTCCCCCAAGAGAGCCCAGAGCACCCTGTGGCCGGATGAAGCGCTTGTTCCACTGATATGAATCATTCTCAAGAATTAAGAGAGGAGACGATGATGCATCCGCATGAATGGTATCCCAAAGCAAATTACCAAGAAAATAGTTTGTTTTGACTAAGCAACAGGAAGCGTAAATGATGAAAATGAAGACTTCCACGCTGTCTAACAGGCACATGCTCAGATGGGACCGAAATGTAAGACTTCCTCATCATCAAGTTTAAAGTCAGATCTTATCTGACTTAAAACGCTTTGACTGGTTAAAAGTAGAAACTGATATAGAAATGTGCCCAGTGTTGAAATATCGATTATAAAGTTTAATAAAACAGTAGTACACCATATTTTAACAAAAAAGGAAACAAAAAAGCAGAGAGAAGATATCATAATCCAGCTACTGAGATGATGAGTGACATAAGTCATTGTATACTTCATAGCATGAACTTGTATTTATTATTTCCCTGAATTCTGAAGCCCCCCTGTGGTGTGTTTTAGTCACAACATGGCTACTGGGACAAACACATCCGAAAGCAGCATCCGTTTGTTCAAATCATTACTCCAAGAAGACCAGAGCCGCCCAATGGCAGAAGAGATAAGTACAGATTGCACCTCCGTCTCGATCCTGTAGGGGACTATAGTGTTGTTTGATGATCCTGCCATTAAGGGATAGTTAGTTTTAACAAGTGAACTTTATCAAGGCTATTTAAGTTTTAAATATAGACCTATCGTACTGCTCTTTACTTTCTGGAAATAGAGATTACGGTTTTCTGGGGAAAATCAAAATGGCTAACCCTCCTGTAATCTGACACTGGCCCCTTTTCACTTCGTACTGTTCAAATGCCGACTGCAGCATCTAGACTAGAATCCATTTACCAAAAAGCTACCAACATTCACAACTGCAGACCATTAGAAAGTGTGAAAATAATGGTTCTTCAATCTTGCTGCGGATTTAGTCAAACAGTAGATATTCATGACTCCAATACACACACAACCTTACAACCCCCCAGTTGCTCCAATCAAATCATCAGTAAATGACATATAAATCCTTAATAAACCAACAGTAGCAACTTTACAGTATATAAGAGGCGACCTTAACTCACTTTAAGTCAAAGATTTCCTTTCAGTGTTCTACACAAAAAAATGTCTGATGCTACTTCTGCTTGTTTGACTGATTAATTAATAAAGGCTGAGTACTGCTTTGCAAGATTATTGAAGTAGTTTTAGAAGAATGATAAAAAAGGATCTAGCCGAATCGCTTCATTACAAGTCTCTCTGAGTTAATTGTGAGTAACAGATACAGCTGCCAAATGTTTATTGTCTATTTTGCATGTTTTTGATGATGGGGGTCTAAGGATAACTGCTATGTACTGTAGATGTGCTAATGATTGAAGACATTATTCATCACAAATAATGTTGCTTTCGTCTCATATTCTGCCCTGTAATTTAAGCCCCAAATAAACAAATCATGGATGTTGTTACCGTCAGCGCTCTGCCAATAATAAAGATGAGGGCTGAGAGGCTGAAAAAGCTGAAGAAAAAAAGAGTGAAAACCGAGTGGAAAGCTCAGTTTATATCTCCTCATGTTACACATCACAGAAAAGCCGCTCAGTGGCTGAGTGCAGCCACTGAGTGGGGCCGTATTTTTCGCCATTCTTTGCCACTCCTGTAAGAATTCGGAGACGTTGCTGAAGTTGCCTTTAAATCAGCTGAGATCTGGGCATGAATGTTCACCTTTTATTCCTTAGTGTCAGTCTAAATGGCCTCATAAGCTGCTTTTTTCCTTTCATGTGAAAAACATGAAGAAAAAAAAACTAGATATAACATTGATAAATAATTCCCATAAACAATCAACCTCTTTCATCTGAAGACAAAGTTTTATTATATCTTTGGAAAGCAATGGCTGTAAGACATGAGACCAGACACAATGTTCTTGTTTACACGACTGTCTGGCTGTAATTGTGTTCTCACGTTACTTTAATGCAAAAAACAGATGTATTTTCAAAGAGCTGTTCGTCAGGGTTCCGTTTTAACCCTTTACAGCAGGGCCGTGCTGTGGATCGTCACTGGAGCAGAAAAATAAACGTGTTTAACGAGTTTAATATGTAGATCACAATGCAATTAAACCAAAATGCTCTTTAAGGCCTTTGCTGTTTGTTTTTATTATTTTTTTTCCTACAACAGCAAATTACAGAAGCAGTATTGAAAATAAAAGTCTCATTTTCTCGTAAAAAAAAAAAAAGAAAAAGAAAAAAAGAAAAGAAAAAAATCTGCACAAAATTCAGAAGACAGTACAAAACAAAGCATTAATACAGGATGTACATTTAGGGGAGAAACATTTATGTTGGAAAATCTATGATGCCTTTTTCGATAATGAAAACATCTCAGTATTTTTACATTTCAGAATTATACGAGATCTTCTGAAACTATGTATAAAAAAGACAAAAGAAAACGTTTTTTGTGTTTCGATTTCCATTTTCTTTTTTTTTCTTCTTTTTTTTGTAAATGAACATTATAAACACATAAACCTTTTAAATCTATTTATTCAGTGCAACATTATTTCTTCTGAGTCCACGCTACAGTATCCTTTATCTCTAGTTGCTGCGGCTCCACTCCGCTTTAGCTGAAACCCTCGGCTGAGGAGGGTGGGTCATTGAATCTGAAAGGGACAGGCTGAGAATGTGTTCACCACGGCACAACATACAAAGCACACAGATTTGAAAAAACAACAACATCACCCTTTTCAGTATTAAGTGTTTGATTGTTTGATTGTGGTGTTTAAAACCCACAGAGTTTCAGGACCCCACAGGCCCCTTTTGTCCTTATACTTTCAAACTCACACGGAGTTCTCTCAGAATCTCTTTCCCTTGAGTGTGTAACGGTGGGATTGTCTCATCTGTCCATCTGCAAACAAAAGCCTCAACAGAGATTTGAAGAGTTCACGTCACAACAACATTTGCAGTTTTTTTGTCTTTTCTTTTTACTTAAAAAGAGATAGAAAAACAGGCTGTTACATGTTGCTCTTCTCTACAAGTGTCCTGTTATTTCCCCCTCTCGGTCTCCTCTCGGGGGTCTCTAACAGGGCACGTAGTTGGTTCTTTTGTGGGAGGTAACCATTAATAGAACTATGGACCACTGATGAACGGTGGTCTTGTAGAATTCCGCGTGTTGGTGAGAGCCCCCGTCAAACAAAGAGGGGCGACCGTCCTTTGGTAAAGCCACTGAGGGAGGCCAGGTGACCTGATTCAGGTGATTCCACTCGATCCCTCGACGTACCAGTGTCCCATCCCAATGACATCAGCTCTGACATCACAAAATTATGGCTGCTACATGTAAAACACGTAAAACTCTTTGTGGCCCAAAAGGCCTTCAGCTACACTATGGCATGTGGACCACATAAACTGGGTTTATCATGAGACACATGTGCCTGGCTAAATCACTGATAGCACCATTCTTCAGTTAGTGAGTCAACCCCTCTTAACAGAATTCTATCACGAGGGAGTCAAAAAACAAAGTGCATTCAAGCTGCATTGTCCAGATAGCACTTCTTCAGTTAACAATCCACAGTGATGTTGGAAGTGATAAGCAAGTCTCGCTCCTAACTAAAGCAAAGCAGTGATGATTGGTGTTTTTTTTTTTTTCTTTTGGTATGCAAGTAGATATTTGATATATTTTGCCACCTCCTCTGATATGAACATGTCTAATTTTACCCTAGCAATCAGTCAAACCCACAGATGAGATAGGATGAAGATATAAGAGATTAGCGGTGTGGAGTTCCTCTCCTCGCTTAACGTGTTTTTTTTTGTGTGCACGTGATACCTTTCAATTCGTTCATCCTTTGGTGGTTTTTGTTTGGCGGGTGTTTCAATGACAGACGGCTTGAATGCACATTGAAATTGCGGCAACAAACAAAATCTTGCTTGCCTGAGCAACATAAACAAAGTTATCACTGCACCATCCACAAAACAGTCAAAATATTGTATTTACACACACAAACCCGTGAAAAAAGGGATACTGCAGCTTTTTCTTTTTTTTTTTCCTTTTTACTTTCTTTAAAAAGGGCAATAAAATATATTAAAACTTATTTACAGTGTGTGGTTTTTGGACAGAAAACAAACAAACAAACAAACAAAAAAGCGCTGTGATGAACTACAGTCCTGTTTTGCAGGTATTGGTAAGATAATGAGTCCCTGTTTCCTATCCTCACAACTTAACCATAAAAAAAACCCCAAAAAAACAAACACAAACAAAACACCCATATCAACAGAGGAGGCTAACCAAAATGTACTAAAGGCACTGTCAGAACCATACATTGGGAACGCGTTGGGACTCTCACTTTAGAGTGATAGGGGTCAAAGGGGAAGGGGACATGTTTCAGGATTATGGGTTAAGGGCACACACTGTGCGCCACATCATGGTGCAAATCTACAGCTTTGCCAGATATGGTTCATTAAGGATTTCGATACATCTCTTTTAAAACCTTTAAAACAAACAAAAAACCTTTATAGACTGATACTAAAAAACAGCTTTCTTTCCCAGAAAATGATAAATACTTTTAATATTATTTATAAATTGGTCTCAACACCAGCATCCGATTGTAAAAATCAATGAAAATCAAAATACAAAATTAAAATAGAATCTAAATCATCTGTACATTTTTTTTTCCTGTATTTTATTTATACACAGTGTCCCCTACTGGTAGGTTCTTTTTACTGCAGCTCCTGAGAAAAGCGTGGATCAGTCCAAACCTCCCACTGGTTCCTGAACCCGTCCCTCATCCAGTGAGTTGAGGGTGATGGCAGTCCTGTTGAGCCTGCCTACTCGCAGAAATACGAGAGGATTATGCCTAGAGACAGTTTTGTGCGAGTTCCTCCTGTCATGCGGTCTCATGAATGTAGTCGGTCACATCTCATGCCTCTGAGTAAGAGCTCTGTACATTGAGTTTGTCTTTTTTTAGCTTAACACCATCCACCAGCTCAAAGTTATAGTTCTCCAGGGCTGATAAGTTCCTCTCTGACATGGCACCATGCGAGCAGGCACAATACAAAACCACACCGCAGATGGCCCCAAGGAAGACCCCCAGGGCAGACATGGCGATGATAGTAATAAGGATGGGGTCGAGCGTCTTCAGCATATTGCCCGCTCCACTGATCTGGTTGGTTTCAACAAAGTCTGGATATTCTGTGATTCCCTCAACTGGAGGGGAGAAACGGAACCAGAAGCAGAGATTGAGAATATTGAGAGCAATATAGACCATGAAGAGCAAATCTTTCCTGAAAAGGCTTAATATGACATTAAAACTTGAAGTAAAATAACTTACGGATTTCATTGAATTTGTCTTCAGGTAACATCGGTTCGGTGGGCACATCAGGATCTTTAAACAGAAAATCTCATTCAATACAATGCTGCAAGAAAATCAACTGCAGTCAGATCTGTATAGTCCTATTTCAAGTTAGAAATGAATTGCAGGTCCTGGAACTACCAACACTAAAAGCCTCACCTTTGCAGTCTTGCATACTGAGCCCGTTGATAACCTTAATATCATCTACAGCAATGTCTCCCCAGCTCTTTCTCTCCACAATACCTTCAATCACCACCTTAAAAAAAGAACACAGTGAGTTGTGAGAACATTTTTATGACTGACAACATGCAAAGCAGCCCACATTAGAGCCCAAGTCAGTCAGTTGCAAATAGGCATGTGGCGTAGTTCACGAGAACTTACCTGATACGGTTTGGCAGTGCGTGGGACAGGGACACGACCCTCCCTCCAGCGGTTGCCTTGGTGACCGCTAACCATCCACAGCAAGATGTCAGCAGGTCCATCCACTGTCTGTTTCCGCTGTTTTAGGTGCAGCGTGCCGATGTGTGACCCGAACATATGATACCAAAAGGACACACATAGGTCAGATTCTGGGGAACTGACCAAAGGACTCACCAGCCGAGCCACCCCAGTCTCTTGGAGACCAGTCGCCAAGGTGTAGATGAAATTCCCTGATCCACCTGTTGAATAAATAAACTTGGGTTACAAAAGAAAAGTTCTGGGACTGAACTGAAATGTAATTTTAAGCATCCTGAGGTTACACATTTTACAAGTCCCTTCTGAACAGGGTGCTCACCTGTGTGGTCCATGTTGGGTCCAGTGTTCAGCGTGGGGGTGCCGCTGGACTGGATTTGCCACTTAGAGCCAGTGTCCTCTGACATCCAGCTGCAGAAGGATGGATCATTGGCCAAGCCAAAGTCGCAGGCAAACCACAGAAAAGCTGCAGGTGGTGTTAAAGATTAGTTAAGGACATGTTTCAGTGCAGATCACACTTCATTACAAAAAGAGAAATGTGAATAGCTCTGGGATGTGCCCAAACAATGAATCAAGGAGCTATGATGAAATAACTGCAGACTACACATAGGGGCTTCTTGTTTTTACTGTGATCAGGTGCAAGCACTAGAGGGCAGCAAAGCATTGTGGAACAAAAGCTTAGAGTCCTACTTGTGTGAGGTAGGAAATAGAATATGGCTTTGACATGATATGGAGAGAAGACTGTCTGCTGTATTAAATCACAGGCACAGCATAACGACTGGATGGGAAGACAAGGTCTGGACATGGTGTCCAGTTGAGACAGAGACATTCATAACATCCCGCTGAGAAATAAGGATTTTAACGAGTGTAGGGATTTGAGATTCGAAGACAGTTATGCTAACAGTACCGAGGCCGTTCTCCAACAATGCAATGCCCCATGGATACACGCCACACCAAAGATGCCTCCACAGAGGGCCAGAAAATGTGTGGAGGCTTTGGTGTTTTCAAATTGGATAAAGAAAGACTTCCAACAAACACATGGGAGAGATATGTTTGGGATATTAGCCATGGTTTTACACTCCAGCATGATCTGCCCTCAGAGAGACAACGAGGCTTCCTTCCAAATAACAAAATATATGAGCCAGCATTCCCTATAATAAAGGGAAGGTTTTAACTAGCTTCTGCAGGCAATGACTCTATTTACTCATTAAGCACAAAGGATGGAATTCCCATGAGGAACCACATTTCAGACTACAAGCCACTTTTCACATGGAAATCGCACTCCCAATTAAAATGGTTTGGGTTTTTTCTTTTTTGTTCCATTATTGGAAAGCTTTGACAGAGGCAACCAACAAGTTCTGGATAAGATGAGCAGCCATATGACTCACTTGGCCATTTCATAAAAAGAAAAGAAGACTCCTGCTGAATGCCAATGGAAACTACATCCTTGGAGATTAGGGTGCATACACACACACAGGTCTTATCACCATGAATGGTTTGATGCTCTTGAAATTAAATTCATCTTTACCCATAGAAACTTGCAAACATATAAACATGCATAGATCTCAGACCCAATCCATTATCATAGCCGGTACCCCAGCAGACTGCAGACAGACCACAGAGCCAGCTGACTGGGTGAATGAGGCTGGGGGGAGCCTATAGCCCATTAGCCAAGGTCAGACTGGGGCACTGTATCTCAGCTGGCTGCTGCCTCATCAGCTTGCTATGGGACACATTGCTGTGTGTGTTTGTCTGTGTATGCGGCCCCTGCTCTGGTCATCCCCATTGTGCTTTCCGGTTTTGTGTTCTGTGCGAGTCAGTGTCGGCCCAGTGATTAGTGATTATGCTGAGAAGGCAGCAACAGAGCACCAGTGCTAATCATCAGCTAGCATTTCATCACACAACCTCCCTCACCCAATCAGGAGGAGCCTCTCAGGACCATATCATCAGCTTTAATAACAGACACACATCAGTGGAAAGACACTGCCTTGTTCTGGCATTTATTAGCTAAGGTATGCTTCCAGATTAAAGCACGGGAATAGTTTCAAAAGAAACCCGTATGCACTTAAACATTCACACATTATTTCATCATCCTTGTGTGTAATCTCAAGAGACATCAGATTCCCCTTGGAAAGATGCGGTAAAAGAAAATAGTTTTACTCACCAGGCATGGTATCCACTTCAGTAGTAGTGGTCTCTGGCATCATGGTGCCTGTGACAAAATGGTAGCCGACATTAACAAAGTTAGTCTTGCCTTATATACAAATAACTGCACTGATGCACTACCCATGCTGGCTAAATTGAGCTCATCAACACATGACGCTTTCATTTAATTCTTATCAATGTTCTCTTTCAGTTGATCTAATACATAGTACCTATATAATACTTTCAAAACACATGACCGAGACAGTGCCATGCTCATCATTGGAGACTGCTGGTTAATTGGGAGTGCAGGCAGCAGTGTGCGGTCGTGGAGTTACTGGGTACGTGGGAATGAGGCCAAGAGGACTAAGGAGGTGAAAATGGAAATAACAGAGAGGGTGGAGCTTGCCATTGTTAGAGCAAGTGCAAAAACCTTCTCTATTGTGAGAGGTGGAGCCGAGAAATTTGAAGAGGGAGGTGAGAGCTACAGGTGCAGCTAATGGCCAGCCTACAAGCTGATGCATGCGTGCCTGTGAGCATGATGGCATATAGATGGCATATTGGCTGCAGCAGGAGAAGTGGGGGCATTTAATTGAGGGGGAGCAGACGGATGCAAATTATAGCAAATGCGAGGAGAGCAAAGGGGAAGGTGAGGAGGTTAGTCGCAGTCTCATGAAGGCGATGTTAGCACCTGTCACATCGTAGTCATCACCTGTGCCACTGTGGCAGCTTGCCTGGTCGTCGTCACACTCATCTGACGGGGTAGTGCTCGGAACAATTGTCGTAGGAGGGAGGGTAGGAGCTGAAAGATGAAGAAGCAGAGAGACAGCAGACAACAAAGTTTAGATTTTAATTTAAACGTGCATGGGTGCAAGGGCAGAAGGTGATGACCTTTGGCTTAATGGCTAAGTGATTGAGGTCACATTTAAAAAAAATTGTTTTGCTTAATTCACTTGGGGACAATAAGTCAAGATCGACCTTTAGCTCATGCACAGCAGTACATTTGTTTGTTAAGTTAATGTTATTAACATGACTGGCGACCTGTCCAGGGTGTACACTGCCTCTTGCCTGCTGGGATGGGCTCCAGCCCCCCCGCAACCCGACCGACGGATTAAGCGGGTATAGAAAATGGATGGATGGATGTATGGAATGTTATTAACGTGCTTGAACATCCCTCATTAGGTTGATGCATTTTTAAAAAAATAAGTGCACTCATGGCTTTTAAATTTGCCTTAAACTGAAAAATAATCTTAAAAAAACACCAAGAAATACACACAAACATATGTAAGAGCAGCATGCTTTCCCCACAGCTAGATACTGGGTTTTACTGGTGGTCTTGAACAATTAGCATTCCTCTTTTATCAAACTGCAGAAGGTGTAAAAATAGACTTGGAACTAATGCATGGTGCTTTTGGGTCAGATGGTTGAAGTTTTAAGATGCAAAAAAAAGATTTAGGACTGGCTATGGGCAGGCTCCCTGCGGCCTATCATTATGGCCCTGCTTCATGTTGGATGTGGGCAAGCACCAAGATCCACTCCACGCTCCGCTGCCGCACAGCCGTCCTGTGGTCTGTGTGCTTTTGCATGTGTTTACACTGGCTGAGTAATGATCGGACTTCCCCAGTGCAGACGGAAGAAAAAGAACGGGGAGAGAGGTGGAGCAAGAGAGGTACAGACAGATTGGGGCAAACTGCCTGAAAAATGTGTACAGTATCTGTGAGTGTGTGTGTACGATCTTGAGCGGATGTGTGTGTGTGAGCAAGTGCTTCTGCTCTCACCCTCTGCGAGATGAAATATGAGGCAGATCACCCCCTGTCAGATTCAGGGTGGGAGAGGTCAGGGATGGGGTCAGTGCTGTGTCAGGGGAGTCTCTCACAGAAATGAGTATTTAGCCCTTCTGCTTTGGCTTGCTATACACACACACACATAGAGAAGCACCTGTGCATGTGTGCGATGTATATAATTTCCTGTAACCACATGTTTGGCAAGGTGATTGCGGTTGCTCTGAGTGCAAACATCTCTGAGTATGTGTGCGTTTGGCATTAACACTGAAAACAAGCATTATCATCTGACTAAAGCCCCCTGTGGGAGTCCATGAGGCTTACAAGAGAATGGGTCTCCCTGAAATCCAATATGTAAATCCACTTAGGGCTAGCAAGCTCCACACTCTCATATCGCTGAGCTGTTTCATTGCTACATCAGCTTTAAGAGAGATAGATTAAGAGCCAGAAAAAAAGAAGGGTTACTTCAAACATTGCAAAGTGTGTGCAGTCCTTTGAAAGACGAAAGACAAGCAGGAGCTGCGAGGAGTGTGATGGGGGCCAGGCTGCGACACACAGCAGGCCAGGTGGGCTTTCATTTGATCCCCTCCAGTAGTGGCTAGCTATGGGGGGAGCTTTGATGTAACAGGGAGACAAGACAACTGTCCCTTGTAGGGATGAAGAGCATGAGCTAGACAGCTGTGTGCTCAACACAGGGAGCCCTCACACACATCTTTAAATAACCAGAGCTGTGGAAAGGTCCTGACGTGCAAGCCACTTCCAGCCATGACACAGTCAAGGAAGACAGACAGTTCATCTCTGTGAGTCAAGACATCCAGGTGTGATTACTAAGGTAATCATCTTGGCTAGAAAAAAAAAACATTCCACAGTTTTCAGACAGTTTTCACAGCAACACTTGAAATAAAAATGCCATTACCCTGGGTAAAAGTGTTTTTACAGCAGAAAATGTTAACAGTGTGGATAAAAGGTTTACTCTGGGTAATAACTTTGCAACAACTGCTCAAAACATAATTGCTGAAAAAAAAAAAGTCCCAAACAAAATACATAAAAGACCATGAAGATAAAGCCGAGATGATGAAACGGATTTTGTTGGAAGCTCTGTCTGTTGTTCCCGCTTACCTTCAATCTCGCAGCCCAGGAGTTCAAGTCGCAGGCCCATCCCAGCAGGAGTGGCCCTCTCTGGATAAATTCGGATGAAACGGGTCAGCAGTGGCTCCACCGTCCTCAGTTCAGGGGTGTCGTAGTTGCCGTTACCTTCAAATATCTGTCAAGGAAGAGGACACGAAGGACAAAATAATACATTTCTGATACAGTCTCCAAACACTCTCTTAGACACTAACACCATGAGTGATAAGTGGGCAATGCAAGTGCTAGGTTGGGTGGAGAGTAAAAGGGAAAATGATGAAAAAGAAGATGACCAAGTCTCTCTCATCTGGCTGCATCTAAACCACAGCTTATGTGAGTAACGCGGGGTAAAAACAGCATGACTCACACCTTTGTGAAAAGCCACTTTGCACTCTTTAAGCTCTGCCTCAGATCCACTGTAAGGGAGGGAATAAATGTGGGAAAAAGTCAGAGATATTTGAAAGTAAGGGGGAACATAGAGGATTGATGGAAGTGGATTAATGGCTATGATCACGTGACAGAGCCCGGTGAGTTTTAAAAGCTTGGAACCTCTTATGGCAGCTAACTAGGAGAGGTGGGATATGGATCCTCCTCACTCCATTCATAAATCAACCATCAGCCCATCTGGATCAGATTTATGCCCTGTCAGGGACACTTGTAATTGGGGACAGGCTATTGCAGCTCCTCATGATTGTGTGTGTGGCTGCATATAAGAGTATGCTTTGTGGTATGTGTGTGAATGCATTTTTTAGAAGTATGTGGAGTGTGTCCTCTGTGCAGGTAGTGACACTGGATAAATCTTTGGTTACTTCTCTAAGTTGTGCATTATTTCCTCTCCATTCTTCATCTTTTCCCTCCTCTTTCCCCCTGACTCCCTCTACCTCTCCTTGCTTTCGAGAGAGGTTTCACTATCCATTAAAAGGGTTGAAAAGTGTGTGTTGTACAGAATACAAAGCAGGAAAAGAGAACTGGGGAAAGGATTTTGAGAGACTTGAGATGCTTATCCTAATGCGATTCAAAGCACAGCTGAAATTGACTCGCAATGACTGCTGAATGACTCTCAACTGCCAGGTGCAACACTGGTGAAAAGCGAATGGATGCGTCATTAGAAGCACCAATTCGAATAGTTTTCACAACACTAAGGTAAGGCCTCTCATTTGTTTGTGGCAGAAATCAAATCGTCTGTTGTATTTCATTCCCTTCCAACAGAAGTGTGTCTTAGCTCAAATACCCAAGTCATTTTGGTAATACTTGTTGAAAGATTTTGTGCATTTAACAAAAAGTATACAAAGAACAACTCACCTTTGGCTTGTTCCCACTGGTGTCAAACACCATCCTCCAGTCGGAGCCGTTGCTGCTGTAGCCGAGACGGAATTTCCTCATGAAGACCTTGTTTTCACGGTGCTTCCCTCCTTGGATGATCAAACCCTTCACTAGCTTGTCCTCGCCAAGATCGACCTGCAGCCATTCATTTGTGAAGGGCTGTGGCTGGGGCAGCAGGGTCCATCCTGTCCTGCTGGTCAGTAGCCGGGCGTTCTCTGGTACCCAGCTCCGGTCCGTATGGGAGGATGCGGTGATCTGGTTGTCTGTGATCAAGCCTGACACCATACCCAGCATGCCCGAACACGGGTACTCTGAGGGACAAAAACAAAAGAGAAGCAAAAGGTGCCTTATTTTCTATGTGAACTAATGAAAACCCGTAGAGATGATGAATAGGGACACATGATATGACACATATCCAAGAGCATGTTCAGCATAACTTACTGTGACACAAGTCTAGTTCGGTGCAACAGGGGCAGCCAAAGTCAAAGCGAGGAGGACCATTATTCCCCAAACTCTTTGTGCTGGTACTGTGATCTCCCCCTTTATTCTTTGTTTCTCCATGTCTGCAGATCTCATGCATACTAATTCTACTGCCTGAAGCAGTTGTCTCCAGGCAGCCAATTAAAGCTCTCCTCTCGGTTGGTGTTTCTACCTACTGCATTATGGGAGCCCTTGTTCTTTTCATCTCTCCACCCCTCCCTCCATAGACTCGCATATACTCACACACAAGAATAGATTCTCAGTGTGTTTTATCTGCTGCACTCATCTACACATCTACCTTCTGCTCCGCAGCTGTCGACATCTGTGGGACCCCATCTTTGAACACCTTGCTGTTCTTCTTCCCCCAGAATTGCAGCTTCTCAGATCTTATTCTATCTTAACTCTCTATGGTAATTTGTAGCTTTGGATCCTTCTCCCATTTGTTCCCAAAGGCAGATAGCCGTCTTAGAATTTTTCATCAACCTCTCTTCACAGCGACAAACCCCTTATATTGAAAGCTGAACAGGGTATCAACATGTTGCTCCAGCTTGGAAACATGTGCACAATTGGACCAGATTTCTTTATAACTTTCCACATATTTTTGCATTGATGAGGATATTCAGTGCCCAACACCTTGATATAACATAAAGTCAGAATTATTTTTAAGATTGACCAATAAGATTCAATTGTACACTTTGCTGTGTCTGGGAATTTTTTTTCTTATTTGGTCATTTAATACGCTGCACAGGATACAGGAATTTAAAGTTCTCCATGTTGTAACTGCCAGCAGTCTTACACTTAGCAGCTTGTGCAAGGCTTAAATGTTCCTGTCTGCCTTGTTCCAACTTTCCTCTGATATTCAATCCCAACACAGAGTCGGAGCCCCGCAATAACATCTGTCCCCCACAGTGGGATAAATCCAGGCATTATCACATGTCGTGTGTCTGTTTGAAACAAAGTGCTTACTGTACTGCTGCAGCACTCAGCAACATAGCTGCATCTGGGAAAAGTCAGCAAAGACTTATAGAACAGGGCCTCATTCAGACAGTCTTTCCAGTTATCTAAAGCAGCTCCTATACAAACCTGTGAGACTGATCCCTGGTCCTGCATCCTAGAGAAGTAACAAAATGCTAGCGCAAGACTCTTTCTGGGACTTGCTTTCGTCTATGGCCAAGATCTGTCTGAGCGTCTGGCAGAGCAAAGCTTAGGCAGTGCACTTGGAACGACTTTGATGTGGGACGATATGAGAGAAAGGTACATATGTGTGAATGAGAATGTGCATGTGTGTGTCGGAGAGATAAAAAGAGACTGATCTGAGTTTAGACACTTGAGTGAACTCCCTGCATCATCTGGAGCTGCTAATCGACTTCAGCTGGGATCACAGAAGCTGGGGAGATGGCATGCACGCCATGATCCACCCAGTGGAACAAGCCCTCGTGTTTATGTTTGTGGACAGTAAGAGAGAAGATGATCAGGGCTAAGTTGCCCACATTTGAGGTTTGGGTGGAGCATCAGTGGTTCATCAGAGATATTTATACACTGCGGCATATTTACAAACAACAGGGTGGTAGATCTTTTTTATTAATGAGTAGTTAAGGTGGATGCGATCATGATAATTTATGGAGGAACATTTTTGTGACATTCTCCTCTTTTCTTATGATGCCTGAATCATTTTTTGACTTTAGTAAAGGAAGGTGGGACTGGGACCTGTAATGAAATGCATATTGGTGCAGTTTGACACAGTACCGCATCCTGAATTTGTCTCAGTTTGGTGCATTGCTCAGCTGCAACTATGGCAACCCTTTTTTTTTAAGATAATGTGGAGATGTATCTAAAAGGCTCTCCATAGTTTTAGTTTTTTTATTATTAAAGTTTTGGTATCTGGGATCCATAACTCAGTGTAGAACAGAGTGAGTCACAGAGTTTATGCAGTCCTCAGAGACCTCACTTTCTCCTCCCTGATGCTGGTCGCCTGCAGTGGAGTTGGCAGTGTCTTTAGAGCACCCAGGGGTGCTGACGTCATTACAGAGGCCCTGTGGTGACTTCGATCCTGTGATGTGTTTACGCTCTGCACAGCGGTCTGATTATGTGCCACAAACACACGCCCCAGCTGTAACCCTGCTGTACCAGCAGTGCCCTTGGCTATTACATGAACAGCCATGCATATGTAATGTATAAGTGGCTCAGTACGAAAAAAGCACAGAACACTCAGAGGGCATTTAAATGGCAATGGATTCTGACCCTAACTTCAATCCATGGTTTACGATTGAACAAATAATACTGACAGAGGAGGGTTACTTTATTTTTTTTCTGTCCATAACACACAAGCAGGCACTAATTAGAATCCGATGCACATGTTCTTAATCCCTCAGAGATGAAGAAAACCATCATGCAAAGATAAGAGGAGTGCAACCCAAATCCAAGTTTGCTTAAGAAAACACTGAGTTCAGCTACGGCGGAGGCTCAGAACAGCAGGAGGGATGGGACCATATAGAGCCTACCCAGCTGAAAGTCTCTATGCCTTCTGTTTACTCCATTTACATGGAATGAAATGCATCTAAACATGGGGCGACATGAACTCGTAACCCTCATTTATGTGCCACTATTATGTAGAAGCTAGGTTCAAATAGAGTCTCATTTCACCCGGCAGTGGCAGTGACAAGGTGGTTGTGCAACTGAGGCTTGTTTTGGAAATAACCATAAGAAGGGAGCTATGACTATTTACTTACCAGCAAAGTAAAGGGCACCAGCTCATTATCAAATTTCAAAGTGTTCACCACTGTGTAAAATCATGTATTTTTCATGGCAACTCTGGGCAAAGATAAAATTGCGATTCATGAGCATATGTATGAGGATTAACAGGGATCAGCAGTAACCGACCTGATATCTTGCAGCCATACACCTCGAAGCGCAGTGCAATGCCTGTTTCCCAGGTAACAGGACGGATCCGGACGAAACGCGTAAGCGTGGGTTTGGGCAGCATCGTCTTGGTAATGTCTGTAGGGTTGGTGTTACCTTGGAATACCTGAGAAAGTGTCAGAAGAGGAGAAACTTATTGGCAGGACATCCTTGGCTACATCTAGAATTAAAGAACAAAACAAAAATGTTGAGGAAAAAAAAATCCCAATGCTTAAGATGCTTCATGAGAATCTAAAAAAGGGAAACAAGACAAGTTGGGCTTGGCCTTTGGGTGTATATGGTGAAGGCATTGACACAGCAAGTTGGAAATCTAAAGACATTTTTTATGGTGCTACATTGTGCAAAGTCAAGGGATGCTCATTAATGAGCAGTTTCACTGTTGTGCCTGGAATTGCTCCTGCATCTCCTCTTGTGCCACATGCTACAGCTGAATCTGATCAAAGCAAGCCTGAGAAAGACTGTGATACTTGAGGCTGAATGTTTAACACTGACAAGAGCAGGTTGGCTCATGAAGCCCTTTTACTGTCCGCTGCCTCCAGATCTGGCGTAGGTTTTACTGCAGTGTCTCACTGAAAGGTCATAGATGTCAGTGTTCTCCCCTGGGGTCAATTGACAGTTTACTAGCACCACACAAAGAGGTCCGCCACCCAGCCAAACAACTCCCCGCAATCTGTCACAGTTCATTCTGAGTAATTGAATCTCAAAGGTGACCACAGAGCCTCCCTGACTGAGATGTTATGGGATGGGGAAGAACCCAGCTGGGAGTAGTAAGATGGACGGAAGGAGAGATGGAAGTAAGGCTAATCTGGGATGAACTGAAACATCACCACGGCTGATCCATTAGACCATACAACCACTAAGTCCTTGTGCAATACCTATCAACCAAGTCACTGAGCGACCCAGCTACAAAGTCATCCACTTTTTTAAATGTCACTCGGAATCTACTCTCCACTCGCTCGCCGTAAAGTGGCTTCCTCCACAGCCGCGCTAACTCAGCATGTAGAAAATGGTGCCCTTCCACACAAAAGCACTTTAGAGGCCGGAAAAACACAAGCCAGGCTTTCAGCGGCACCTTTAAGCTGCCACTTTACACAACAGTGTGCTCTGGAGAGACCATAAAAGAATCAGGCCTGGGGACATACGTATGTAGCAGCACTTGATTGGATGGTCTGTTGATTTCGAGAACTTTATTGTTCTGTTGGCAGCCTGACACTCCTTCATTCAAAAACAGCTCATGTGTTTAGATGTGTGTCAGATATGGGGACTACTAGACACACATGCTTCCCTGCCCCTCTGGACACCCACAGTTGAGGCTGTGCTTGACTCCAGATGGACAAAACCTTGTCTATTTGACAGGCTGATCGGCGGTCAATGGTTACAGCCTGCCGCGCTCCGGTCAAGCATGCCATCCCTTCCTTCCTTCCTTCCTTCCTTTTTTTGTCTCTGTCCACCGGTCCCACCTCCACCAGCTGCTCAAACTTGACATTCTCAGCTGTCTCCATCTATTCCAATCACCTTTTACTCTTGTTTGTCAAGTCTTTTGTCATCACTGCTTCTTTTACAACAAGTTGATGGGAGCCTGACATAAAATGGTGGCAGTCGTCTAACACAATCCTCCCTGTAGATATTTCTACATTTATATATATATATTTTTTCAGCAAAGTAAGTTTGCTATACATCTAAGCACTTTTATCTAAATGGGGGTGCATGAAGCAGTCAGAGTAATCTTTAGAGAAATATACAGGATTTGTGAAAGGTTAGTTAAGGCAAGCTAAGCGCTGCTCAGACCAGGGACAATAGAGGAGTGTTTTTTTTCCTCATCTAAAACAACCCAAATCTCAAAAAAACTCATTTTGGTTCAAGTAAATGCTAATCTACCACTTGTCCATGCTTGTAACATGGATGCCCTTCAAAGATTATATATACGAGCTGCAAAGCTTTTCAGGTCTGAGCTGTTTTGGAAGAGAAACAAATTCCTAATTTGCTGTCCCTGGTCTGAGCACAACCAACTTTAAAAAAAAAAAGAAAAGGAATCCTAGCTGAAATCTAAGCTGCATCACATAAATGTTAAAGAGTACCTTCTGTTTTGATCCTTCTTTCAAAGTAATCCAGTCCTCTCCATTAGAGCTGACATCTACTTTGTAGGACTTGACAAAGTAAATCCTCCGCGTCTCCTGGGATACGGCGCCCTGGGTACCGATGGCTGAGACGAACCGCAAAAACCCAAGGTCCACCTGAGGAAAGGAAAGAAAGAAGTGACTGAGAAAAAGCTTGAAAAGTGTCTATCAAGGTAAATTCCAAAGCAGCTGTTAACCTCTTCTCCTTTAATGTTTAGAAGTGGCCTGATTAACTGGGATACATACAGTTAAATGTAATGCATTTAGCTTGTTGAAAGGCATGAATAACTTGAAGAAAAAGCTTTCATTGCGCAGCTGGCATGAATAATACACAGACAAGAGTTAAAAATATAGCCCTTCTATCAGAACCACCTCTGGCCACAGTCTCATCAGCTGCTACCTGGAATTTAATAAACAGCAATGAAATGATACTCACATTAATGAAAAAGACACAGGATGACAACTTAATTTCCTGAGATACGAGACAAGAGCTTATTGGATAAAAGTGAACGCTGAATAAAACAGGGTCTGCAATCACATTATCAGAATCGGCCGAGAGGAAAGGGATACACAGACTGAATATCCAATATTGAGCGTTTAAAATATGCAGGGCTTTATAGAGTAATCATAAACTGCAGTGCATTACTGGAGGGCTATTACATTCTTACCCGGAGACAACCAGAGGTGGTGGGGTTAGAGAGGTAGTCTCAGTGTAGGTCTCCTTATTTATAGAATTTTATTCAATGCATGTGTGCCCAACATTCAGAAGTAATGCTTGGTTAAACTTGAGGCTGCTTTACCTCCCACCTGCGAACAACCATGCTTTCTCACAACCACGATGCACCCTGAACCCATAAACACACATATATACACATTTATTCTCGCCATTCCTGACCTGTTTCTGAGGCAGAAAGAGGCTTCAGACTGACTTTTGATCACATCAATGCTGCTGCCTGAACTCATTGGGACTTCACATGTCTGAATGGGAAGGCAGCCATCGCTCGCTCTGCGACTCATGGGATCTTTCAGCCACTAGTGATAACAAATGTTCTCCCTCTGACCACTGTGGGGGCTACTTAAAACACACGTCCCATCCCTTGATCTAAAACAGATTTAAAAAGGTTGTGCAAACCAGAACCGCTTTCAAAAGATTCCAACCCCTCTGAGTAAAAGAAGCATGCTTAATTTTAACAAGCGTTAACACCACCTTTGACAGGCTGAGCTGACATTAATGAGGAGTAATGTTGCTGCGTGCCGATGTCAGTGAAATGCAGGAGCAATGCAGGAAGCCAAGGCGTTGGTCGAATAGGTTTCTAAGATCACAATGAGAGACAAGGCTTTTGATGTTGACATGAGATGGGAACGGGCTCTGAAAGATGGTAACCAAAATCTTGAGTAGATTACTGAATGGACTCAGAGGAGATCAGCTGCATGTGCGTGCGTATGGGTGTGTAAGGGAGAGCAACAACAGCAAAATCCTTATGGGAGCGTGAACATACAGACATAGCTGTGAGCACATTTTTCAGTAAAATTAAAAGCAGGGTTGTCTTTCTTCAAACATTTTAACAGAGCTCCAGAATGGTAAAACCATACAGTTTAGCTTTGCTTGCCAACCCTATATACAGCCTTGTACCACACCTAATGATTCAGAGCAAAGAGCAGGAAAAGAGGGAAAGAGCATCTGCATGCCACAGAACGCTGGTCATTCCTGCTCGTCAAATTCTCTTCCAGAAGTAAAAAGACATAAACAGATGGGAGCAATAAATGAGATTCCAACATATTCTTTCAGTCTCTCTTTAAAGTTACTTTAAAGGATTTGGATGAATGTAGACTTATACAAAAGTTAGACACATACTGTACAAAAACAGAATACTTTTGTTCCTGTCAACAGGCTTAGGGGGCTCTTACAGTAAGTCCCAGATTTCTTTTGAATCCACCAATAGAAACAAAATCAAATCCTGTCAGCGTCAGATGGCTTCCATTTAATAACGCGGGAGCTGAATTCCTCTCTGCAGGATAAATGGCTGTATGTGGCTGGCAGAGCTCGATGGGGAAAGCATGGGATGGAAGTGAAGTTTGGGTAGCTGTAAAGTACAGGCAGCGCCGTAATATCTGCAATCATTTTTCTGACTTATTAGTATGGACCAATGACAAAACAGCTTACAGTAAAGGCTTAACTAAAAATGGACTAAAAGAATTAGATAGAATTTTTTCCTCTAAAAGAATCTCAGTTGTAAATGTGCCTGGGAATGAATAAGTACGGGAGCTAAGTGGGAACACTCATAGGTCATCAGATTCAAATGTATTTTATGTGAGAGGACTGATATATGGCGGATTTGATGAGAGTTAGATTTACCAAAGATTTTGATCAGTATTCTGGATCTAGCGTGCTTGGTAAATTGATGTTTTTATTTCAGCATAAGTTAGATTTTTCAGGAGTCCTCTTACCTTTGATGTTTATGGTTTACCTGCATCAGTAGGTTTGCAACACATAACCATTTGAAAAGTTGAGTCTGTTGGGGCACTGAGAAAAATACTTGGCAGGTGACTGGATGGACCCATCACAATCTCTAACGATCAAACTTTAACCAACCAAATTAACAATCCACTGTCACTGGAGCCTTTATTTAAATTGAGCTATTGCTGGAATCTAGAGAGAAGCAAAAAACAATATGGATTTGTTCAGTATTGTGGTGATCTCTGGAATCTCATGATTATCTTATGAATCTTATGAATCCAGCTGCCTGACAAACTGACTTACTGCAGCTGTTTGAAAGTTTTGGGCACAAAGTTTCAAGCCTTATACAGCACCAGTCTAAAAGTGGCATCAAAGACGGGGTGAGGTTGTGATGAGGAGAGTGCATGAAAGAGAGTGTGAAGGAAGGAAAAAGAAGAGAGCTACGGTACTCCAAGGAGGATAAAGGGAAGAGTGCATAGAAAAAAGCTGGGAGGGGAAGTCAGCCACTGACAGTAATGCCTTAGAAGATGTGAAGGACAGAGGCAAGGGGTCCCCAGTGAAAAAGTGTGTGGACTAGATCAATTTCACAGACAGGGGCTGATAACAGGGCCTGGGTAATGAGCAAAGCTTGATTTATTAATGGGTGCTTGTTTCAGGCAAAAGAACGATGCTGAGGCTGTGCTAACAGACTGAGGTTACACGGGTCAGGGAGAGAAGACGGGCTGTCAGGATGCTTATATGTGGAGCAAAGTCCATTGTAAACCGCAGAGACCACAAAGAAAACAAACAACCCTGGATAATGATTACTAGTGGGACTCACTTTAACCCAGAGGCTGGGACAGCACTTACTGACCTATATACATAGACTAAAAACTAATGCTTAGAAATTGAAAGAAGACCACAGTGGATCTTAGGTAAATATATCACCCTCACATGATGATGGATTTCTCATTTAGAGCTGAAAGGCTGAATCATGCTCAGTGGCTGGTGTAATCACTTGGCACAGGGTGTGAATTATAACTCCTAATGTACCACTGCTATATATAGAGAATTTACTGATCTACCTGATTGTTATTTTTTCAATAAGAAAATTTGGACTGAAGCCCACCTATAAATAAATAGCACACATTCTGGGCATGCTGGTGCACAGTGACTTGTATCTGGAAGGACCACACGACCCGAGTCATAAAAATGCCAGGTAGGGTAAGAAATCATCCCTGCTTCGCAGATACTTTCCATAAAGCAGTGGCAGGCTGATATGTCGGCAAGTCATGTCCTTGTCTCCCAGGAGTTCCTCCTCCAGCACAGTGCAAAATGTGTTCAACTCACACTCCTATGTGGGTGTTCGTGTGTGTTCTAGGTGTTCTCTACCTTACTGTTATGAGTCTAAATAATGACTTAAAGTCTCATGTCTCATAACAACCTAGGTGCGCAGTTTTAGTGGTTTCAAGTAGTGATGAAACAGAAAAGCAAGAATATGTCGTGCTGTGGCTTGTAACACCTGTCAGTAAAAGCCTGGTGTGCGTGCAATTAGATCAACAAACTGACATTATAATCAGGCATTTGAATGGAGGTAAATCGTACGAGCGTGAGATTAGGAATAGATGGTGGGAATGGCAAACAGACACTGCACTTAAGTATTTAAGAGTGTTCGTATAGAGTTTTAAGTTTAGCTTCAAGAAAATGTTCTAACTTTTCCTAAATGGCAATGATAGCTTGGGGGGTGATCATTGGGTCTAGTCATTACTCTCTCTGCTGTACTGCTGTATGACTCAGATGTCAGGACGCATGACTTGTATTTGAGGCTAAAGCCTAGTCAATGTTGTATGGCTGCTACACGCAGACACGCGGCTTATAAAGCCAAAGGTGAGAGGTTCAACAGGCAGCTTAAGAAAAGGCCTTTGAGCTATCCCCCCACTGCTTGATTGACTTATAATTGAGTTGCCAAGAAGTTACATGCAGCGATCTGCTCTCTGGAAGAAGAGGAACAAAATATTTTTCTCTTAAATCAATTTCTCTGCTTCCCCAACAGAGGGGGTAAAGCCTCTCATCTACGTGTGTGTGCGTTTGTGTGTGGGCTGCTGCTGACTGAATATCCAAAGCCTCTAGGGAATGAGTTTATTCATTTGCCCTCACCAGATACAACAAGAGAAATGCTGAGGGTGATAAAGAAGGGAGTGCTCCCCCGAGTTTTAGATTCAAAGAACAGCTGGTCAACATAGATGGAGGCCTTGTTCCAGGAAACAACCTCTGGAAGTGCTTTATGGATCTCCAAGGATGGTATAGATACAGTCAAAGTAGATGAAGAGTCTCGAATCACATGTTTTCTTTCGATTATTATGATTCTGCATTCAAGTCTCATCATCATTGTCTGTGTACAGCAATGACAGAGCTGACATTCACAGAGCTGCGGACTGAGGAGACATGTTTCTGTCCTCAGAAGCAGTATTTCTAAATCAGCTTTCATCAGTCTGCTCATCAGTTTTAACGACACTTTCTTTGGTGCTAGCAGAAGAAGCCTTAAGGAATAGCTTCATCACTTAAACGAGTAAATAATCCTCTTTTCATGAAAATTGTATTACTCAAAAGCTGCAGGACCTATGACTTGCACTCCCGACCTTCCATTTATCACATTATTCACCTGACAGAATTACAGGTTATTTTAAGCTTACCGACGCCTCTTTGGTGGCATTAAATTATTGTCTTCACATGCGCTGATCATCCGTTATAGTGACAATGAGAAATGTATAGGTCAAATGACAACAATAATAATTCAGAAGATTGTCTGAACTGTGCTTGTGCTCAGTCACATGTGCAAGTTTCCAATACTGGTTGCAAGAGGAAGGATTACAGTCTGGTTTCAAGTTTTTTTTTTGCCTGTGAATCATCTTAAAGACTCCAACTTCAGGGTCATTCCCATCCTTGCTACACTCACATGACTAATGAGCTGAGTAATGATTATGAAACCAGGAAACAGTGATGGGGACGGAAAAGAGGGTGACCTGAAGGTATGTCACGTCTGGAAGCTGCTTGATGAACCTTTCCCAGGATACACAGCTGCATATGGTCATTTGGTGACGACTCCTGCCTAAAGGGGTTTCAGGCATTTCTTTTTCTATAATAACGGAACTGAAAATGACACTGATTACAGCTGAGCTGAATATTGTCTTTGGGTACTTATGCAGCACTATTTCATTTCATTACATCATGCTATGCCTTGCGTTTCGATTTCTAGTCCCACTTTTTGGCTACTCCAATCGAGTGTGGCTCTGAATCCTCTCATTGATTTTGCAATCGAGAGCGAGGCCCAGAAGCAGGGAGGCACAGACAGCCTCCATTGTTTCCATTTGTATGGCATGATGATGATCTCACCAGCAGCTGCATGCCAGCCTCTCCTCTGCTGATCATGCTGGAGTTCATCAAGTGAGAACTTGCTGTTAATTACCAGTCCATATTCTAATTACTCATCACTCGGCAGGGTAGACAGCCCTGGAATGGGAACGGACTCAAGAAAAGACACAGTGAAAATGAAGGGGGCCTTTTTACAAATATCAGACCTGAGGTAATTGAGAGCATTTTAAGATTAGTCAGAAAACAGGATATGGGAGAGCACGCTGGTTTATCGTCTGACGTTAGCCTCGCACGGGGTCAGAGCTGCATTCTTCTTAAGGAAGTGTGTAATTAAACAGTGTTTGGTTGGTCAGCTAGCCTGCTGATTCACAGTGCCATTGGCTTTATAGATGTTAGGAAAGAGGCTCAAGACAAGTCATGCGACCCCCAAGCCCACAACCTGAGTTTTAAACTAACATGTAATCCTGTTGTTGTGTGGTTAATGGTTGACTTTACCATGGAATTAATAACGCATGAAGGAGATAAAGGAGCATTTTATGTCAACAAGCACCGATATGCTAGGTTTAGTGCTTTCATCTGTCAGAGAGGAGAGATTAAAGGCTTTTTCACATGACCTGAGCAGAGGGATGGTAGGTTTATCTCCTTTTATTACTAAACAAATGAGGTAATCAGAAACACATAGAGACTAATGATTACATAAATACTGTTGGAGAAATGACACATCCTGGTAAGAATACTGAGAATAATGGCAGGAGCCACTGAAGCCAACATATAGGTATGTATGGAATACGATATACAGTATATTTCCATTATGGGAGGCTCAATGAAGAGGCTTTCAGGTATTGACAGTTGGGTTCACTCCAAGACAGTCTAAATTATTGATGTTGTGAGTATGTGCAATCAATGGCAGCTGCCTGACAGAGATTCAGCCTTGCTGTCAGTCTTTTATTGGCTCGTTCAAATCCACAGATTCTGAAGTCCTTCTGCATGATGTCGACTTCTTTATAATTTCCCAAAGTCCCGGAGGAAGCATTATGTTAGTCCATAAACATGCCATACTTTCCCCTTGGGGACGAATGTGTTGCACAGATGCAGGCATTTCCTTGCCAGTGCTATGTGAGTTCATAAAGCAAGAGACAGGTCATTGACTTGCTACTCTGGTTTACCCACATTTATTCTTGCTTTATCCTGCCACAGAGAGGTCCGCTGCTCACATTGATCCCCAGAGAAAGCAGTGCCTCACACAGGCAGGTGATATGCACTAACCTCCCCTTACCTCGATGCTGAGCTTTAAACCTGCATTTCCAAAAGGAGACATGGAAGGAGGTGAAGAAGAATCGAGTAAAAAAGAGCAAAGTAAAAAGCAGGCCTGTTTTGAGGGGTTATTGCCTCTTTGTTTGCTCCCTCTTCCAGCCACAAACCCCTTCAAAGGACATCTGTCCATCTCTGTATACACCAAAGGGCTGATTAATGACCTTGCTAACCCAGCACCCAATGCTGAACCATACCACACAAATCTAATTAGTGAGTGAAGAACCCACAGACTGCAGAGTCTTGTGCTCCTTCTGTCTATCCATCAGAATGAGGCAGCATTAAAATGGATGACAATTTTGGATTATGTTGAGAAAAGAAGAAGGAAAGCAGAGCAAAGGAAAATGCCCAGGAATCAAAAGCTGCCTGTCATGAATAATAAAACTGTTTGGCTGAAACTGCAGTCAGGGAATGATCATCAAATAAATAATGAATTGATTACTATGCATCCGACTGTGCACTGAGATCATTTGTACATGTTGTGAGGGTGTCTGAGCAACGTGGATGGGCTTAATGAAAGGGGAATGAGAAATTCCACTCTTCCAGTACCACTTGTGATAATTGGAGCTCAGACTGCTTGGCAAAAGTGCATCGCATTCCTTAGAAAACATAAATTATTGGGCAACCACAGACTGTTCTGCTGCCTTTGTAATTGAAGATACGAAGAGTCCACTTCAATGTTTTTTATCTGATTAGTGTTAAGAATCAGCACGTTCAGTAAGAGCCAGATTTTTGTTCCAAGTCAATTCTTCAATATGATCGATACTTTATCAGGGAGTCTGGAGTGGCAACATATCATTGTGATCGCTCCTAATTTCCTATGACAAAAAGCTGGACGTCAGGCTGGGAAACCTTAAATCTACACACACATCTGACCTCTTCATAGAGACACATATTTAATGCAACAGACCATCCAGTTGCAGGAGGAATTGGTAAAGGGATGCTATTTTTCTTCCTGATCCACTCAGACACATGCCGGGCTCCTCCGCGGGACAATATGGACCCTGCCAGACCCTCCTACTCACCCAGAACGTCAAACAGACAGACACACACTCCAGCATGGGAGAATGCACATAAACCTGCACACATACGCATCCGCACACCGATCAAATTAGTATGATGGAGAAACAGGGACCCCTAGGACAATATTTTCATTGCAATAATAAAAGAAAAGCTTGCTTATGGCCCTCCCCAAGCAAATATTTGGCTTTGGTTCAGCTCTATTATTCATCCCATGAGGATTATGGCTAGGCTAAAGTTTTCAGCAATGAAGCAAATACTGTAGAAAAAACAGTCTGAGCATTTACAAGGCTTGGAAGCTTTGGGTTAATAAATCAAAGACACTGCAAATGCATGTAGGTAGTGCTGTAGTGGGTGTGCTACTGGGGGGTTTTGTGATGTGAGAGGACTCGGGATACGTGTCTTATCCCCATCAAGGGATAAAGAAACTAAATCCATAATCTTCCCACATAAAGTTCCCTTGGCGGGTGATGATCGCTTTGTGCAGATAAGCTGACAGACGGAAAAATATGATGGAGCCTGTTTGTGCGTTTGAATGTGTGTGTGCGTGTGTGTGTGTGTGTGTGTGTGTGTGTGTATAACGCCAGGATGCCTGGACTAAATCCCAGCATCCCTCAAGGCCCTGATACCAAAGAAAGAGGAAGTTATCAGGTAGGACAGAAAGACAGAGGGACAGAGGTAAATAGAGTGGTCTGAGGAAATTTTTGTGAAGCTCCGTTATCTAGACTGGCATTCAGCATAAAGTTCTTTGGAATTTATGGAGAAGGTGAGTCACGAAGTGACCAAAGTTGTGTGAGAAGATGGGGAATTGTTGACTTTTCAGCTGTTTTTTATCTTCCCTCAGTAGCTGACCGTACCTTTCAGGAAGCAATTATATAGAACAAGTTAATCATTTCCTCTTTATGACATGAAAAGTGGTACCTGTATCCACTCCTTATTTGAGTCCTCTGCTGGCGTCCATGCATTTTCGTAGTAGTTAAGTCGAGAGCGCTCTGGGGACCAGCTGGGATTGTACTGGGATGAAGCCATGATTTGGTCTGATGTTATCTCTCCCGATTCCATTCCCAAAGGGTCACTGCAGTCAAAGTCTGAAAGCGGTGGAGGGAGAAATGAGACAGAAAGAAGGCAGAAGAAAAGGGTGAAAGGGCAGAAAGTAAGATATGTTGAACTGAATCCTGAGCAACCAGAATGCAGTCAGAATGCGCTTTCAGCATCTCTCAGAATCACAGCTAATCTCTGGGGAGGAGGCCACCACATGACAAGCACTCAGTGATGCCAGCCAGAAAAGAACAGCACATCAGCAATGCCTCAGTAAATCCTTTCTGTTTCTCTCTCAGTACTTTTTAATGGAAGCTGGATGAATGTGTTCCGCATTAAGACGTAAAAATGCCGTCATAAAACATTCAGCGTGGTTTATGCTGGTATTAGGCGTGAGAGTGACTTTTTCTCCTGTTATTTTTTCCACTGGCTGAATGTGTTTCCTTCACCTCCCTGAGGGCAGTTTAACAGTAACTTTTCTGGGTGCAGTTTCTGGGTGTGTTTGTTATCTGTATTTAGAGGCCATATATCTTAGTCACTGGCCAAAGCACTCATGCCATGCGGTGACTTCCGTTGATTGTGTTGACATGGGGTAGCAGTTCTAAAACTCTGTGTCTAAAGACCCTACTGGCTCAGTTTGGGTTTGGCCTCTTTAACCCCTGCAGGTCAGAAATGTTGATCCCTTCTGTGGAGCAACCGTTGGAAAAACCTCTTGAACTAGACACGAGTTGTATAATGTCACCATAAAGACAAGCAGGGGCGTTAAGGCTCACTTCCACATATATATATATATATATATATATATATATATATATATATACGTATATAGATCACCTTTTAATTGCTGTATTACCATTTTTTCTTCCATAGAAGAAGACATGAATATAAAATCTTTTGCCAAATATATGTGCTTTTAAGTATACAATCTTTCAGAGGGCTCAGGACAAGGAGCAGTGTGGAACTGCTATTTGACTGCTGTCTAAGAGCTAACACAGATGGTCTGCCCATCTGCGAGCACACCCTTAGTCAGAGGGTCATTGTGTGTGTTTACGTTTTACAGTGTCAATGCACGGCTGCATATGCATGTGCTCATGCATTTGTGCATATCATATGAGCCTTAGTCTCTGTGTGAGACCGAGAAAACTGTTTCGCACCTCTCAACTCTTTTCTCTGTGCACTTTTAAATGAAACTCACTCATGTAGTCAAATTTCTTTCTTTCTTTTCTTTTTTAACGGAGACCCACATTATCATCCACGATCGACGAAAACACAAAGGGCTGTTTGTTTTGCCGCTGAGGGTATCTGATCATGTGGGTTATCAAGCATGGCTGAGAAGATAGCACAAAAAAATATAGGGTGGATGGAGGGAACGAGAGCAAGAGAAAATTGTACGGGCAAAAAAACAAGGCCTTTTTTCAGCACCTTATCAGCTCCCATCAGTAGCTTTCAGCCAGAATGTACCCTTCCCCTCGCCATGCAGAGGCGAGAAAATCCACTGTGTATTATGCATAAGGGGATTATGAATGATTCAAGTGGTACAAGCCTGGAAGAGCAAAGGCAAAGTTTGGAGACATTTTTCTATCTTGGATATGTCTGAATTGATGATGTAAGACCAAGCAACTCATTCTCAGACTGAAGAATTTACTGATCACAGGTCAGATATTTCACAGTGCCTCTTAATGGTGAATGTGTTGCAGGTGAAGTTAACTAGAGTAATCTGACCTCAGACATGTGGTTAAGAGCAATTATAGAACTCAGAGCAATGACCTCAGCAGTCATTGCGGTGTGTATCACTTTTTGGTGGAGCTGTTACGCTTGCCGTGCGCGCACATGTGCGAGCTCTGTCTTCCCTTTTGGGCAAGGCCAAATCCTTTTCGGAGATGATTAGTAGACTTGCTGCTTGTCATCCACCTCGGTTACTATTCAAAGTCTTTGTGTAAGGGGTGGTCTTGCTGCTGGACAGATTTACGAGTCTTACCAGAGCCCGTCTTCGTTAATGAAATGTTTAGATGGAGCGTTTTGCAAAATGGGGTCATGGGTGTCAAGCCCCATGACAGCGATGCAGAACGTAAAAGCCCTAGGGGTGTGTGTGTGTGTGTGTGTGTTCAGGCTGGTAACTGATGGGGGAAACTGCCTTTTTGAGCACTCCGGGAACTTTGTGTGTAAACATAGGTCTTGTAAACTGTGGGAGGAAGACTTGTACCCTGTAACACATCCTCGAAATGAAGAAGCAGGGTTTATTTAATAACTCGTAAGCTGTCTTACGAGTGGAGATTCCTCAAAAGGGGACATCTGCTTCTTGGTTACTTCCTGACCTCTGAGTTTCAACTCGGACTCATCTACGTTTTCGTCACTGAACAAACCTCTATGGGATTTTAAAGTTTTGATGTATACATGCAATTTAAACAGTTTAAAAATTCCTATGTTCCTTCACTAACTGTGGTTGTACTCCTTCACATCCGCATTTGTTTCATTTCCAGTGTTTTTGTGCCAGCTCACCCTCTGGAACGATCCTTTCGATGACAGTGAAGTTGGCAGAAAAGCCTTCCTTTGCAATGGCACTGTCAGTGTTGATTGTCAGTGCCAAAATGCCAGTGTAGGAGATGATCCTTCCTGGGGTGTCCTGCCCACAGTACCTTCCAATGTAAGGCCCAACTGGAGAAAGAAAGGAAAGCAAAGCACCAACATTGTTCCATGGGTCAGACTTGGGTTAAATCAATATTTGTCTGTTTGCCACAGCCATGTCACACATGGGTTTAACTATTAACTCCCCTCGTGGAGGAATAAAAACTAGTGTGTCAGTGAGGTATGGCACTGAATGAATCTTCTCTTTATCACTCAGACCCCATAAAGACGCGTGAGAAAAAACTCCAACCATTCCAGGGCTGCTCGCTTGTTGGACACAAAAAGAGCAAACAGGCACCTGTTGTGCGGGGAGGGTCATAGTTCCTGTCATGCTGGTTTGCTTTGCTGGCTGTAAATACTGAAAACCAAAAAAAATAAAAAAAATACTGGACAGAGAACAGAGGGGAGCAAAAAAAAAGACTATAAAACCACAGGTAAAAGTACAGGGACATTAGGGGGAGACAGAGAGGGAAAGAAACTCGGGAAAGAGTGATAGTGACGAGGGAGCGCAAAAGAGCACAGTGACCTTGTCCCATGTCTTTGATGTGTGCTATGATCCATGAACATTTATGAGAGTGCATTCCTGTCACTGTGTTGGGATCTGCAGCTTATCCCGTGATTAGTAATGCTGTGATCAGCGGCTAGTGACAGTCCTGCCTCCCTGCGGCCTCCTGTCATCCAAAACATGCCACTTCCAGCCCAGCTCTGACATGAAAGGCAAAGGCCGGGCCGCGGGGAGTTATGGGCCACGGTGTGACGGCTCGGATTAATCTTCATAAACCAGGTGCCTGGTGTATGTCTGTGGGAATGCTATGTGTCTTTAAACCCAGTAAGGACTGAGCTGCAAAAAGAGAAAAAAAGCTATCTATCGGATTATCTGCATGATTCCACTGCTCTATGAAATTTTAAAGAACCTTGCTGTGTCCTGCTTTCCTCACCATTCCTCCGGGAAGAAAAAAAAAAAAATAGGGAGTGGAGGTTCTTCTACAGAGCCTGTCCAGCGAAGTGTACTTGAGAGGTGTGGGTATGGGGAGGTGTGACTCCCCTGCTGCTTGCCTGGACATCTCTCACCCCGGCACACTCCAACTGCTAGCATGCCTCCAGCCTTCTGTGCTAATGCACTATCGATCTAGCAGGCACAACAGAAACCGCCTGGCAAAAGCCGACACACTGTTTTCCCTCGTGGCTTATTTTTATACACCACTGTCTGTCACACATAGCAGCCCTTGAAAAGGTGTGATGGCACATAAAGTGCTTGTGCCCAGTTACTGACCACAAAAGAAACTCTGACTTAGCCGAAGTAGCACAGGAAATGTTTCTTTTCCAGACATCTTCTGTTAAACTTACGGATTACAAAAAGGTGATAACAATGTGGCATGTTCTCATCTCTTGATCACATCTTCAGTGATGTGAAGTTTAAGTAAATTCACTTGAAAAGGGGCAGTGATTAACACTTCAACCTTATCACCGAGAGTGAAAAGGTTGAGAATACAGATGTGCTCCAGGTCGAACGCAGCTAGATAAAATTCTTTCAATTTTCAGCCGCTGACATGCGAGAGAAGCTTTCATCTTGTCTGCACCCCGTGTTGGAATAGCTGGGAGAAAAACTTCAAAATGTGTTTGGCTCGCTGAGTTCAAAGACTAATCTCAGGCTATAGAAGCATAGCTTTGAACACTGCTCACCCCGTCTTACACCTGCCGATTTTTAAGATGAATGGATTTGAGAATGCCGTTATAAGGCAATATTTGATTGCGTGTATGAGTCTAGGTGAGTGCTAAAGGCTTTGCTCAACCCTGTGACCGGGGGATGTTGGCTCATAACAGCTCCAGAGTGCTTTAACTGAAGTGCAATAGCAACTTTTTTTTTCTTCTCTTTGATGAGAAACACAAGGAAACTTAAGGAGGAAATTTAATTTCGTGTCATTTCCTGTAAAATGGGACTATCAAATAAAAACTCAAACATCACAAGCCAGATTAGACCTTGAACTCCCAAAAGTATTGACGCTGACAAACTGTTACAGCCTGTGACTGAAATAAAAAAAAAAAAATAGAAGGGTGAGAGGCTCTTGCTGTCAATAAGTGTCAGGCATTGAACGATGAAGAAGCACTACACTCATGATGCTGTTAAGACCTCTGAGAAGTCTGGTGAAGTCAGATAGCGCACGGATCTGGGTAATGTCATCTTAGCGTGTAAAGCTGTTACTTTGAAAATCAATGTTTCCTGGAGTAGTTAAAAAAAACACTTGCTGTACTTTTGCATTAAAATCATTGACATGCAATGGGTGACAGTGGCAGGAGTATGAAGGAATCATTAAGTTGTTATCAGAAAGAATGATTAGCCTACTTTTCTCTATTTCAGTTGCATGAAAAACCAAGAGCGCTCAGCTTTGTCTGAATCTATCATAGCTGCTGTTTGGCTCACCTCCAGGAAAGCCATCCCAGATCTCCAGGCGATCGTAGCGGCAGAAGACACCAGTCGGGGGTGTTGTGTCGGGCTCCAGCTCAAAGCTCTCGAACTCCAAAATGATTTCAGACCTCTTTGGGGCAAATATCATAAAAGTGCAGTCCAGGTTGTTGGGGTATTTCTCTGGGAACCCAGGTGACTTTATGACACCACTATTGGAGGTGAAGTTCCTGGAGCATTCAGGGCCTGCAAGAAGGATAAAGGTTGTAAACAAGATGGCAAGTGAGAAAATGAGCTGTAAAGAGTACAAACCAGGGGGAGGAGATAATGTCTTTGAATGGCCATTGTGAAAGTGATCTATTGGGTGTCTTTATACAGTGGTCATTGAGAAGCTCTGCTTCCCAGCTGCTCTGTTGAGTACAGGACAGTTTATGGCCCAAAGCGAAGGGACCACCTTGATGGCTCATCTATTTACAAGAAGCTACATCTGGATCTCTCGACAGTTCTGGGGTTTTCTCCCCTTATTAGGACACAAATCACAGTTATTCACCGTGCGAACATCTGGACCAACACTGAAAACATTAGTGAAAGATCTCAATCAACAGAGTCGAGCAATGATGAATAAACGTCTCGCTGTCTGGCTCTCTCTCACACTCACACACGGAAGGACATCAGGACATGTCTGTAAAACAGATGTTCAAGCATGAACAGAGGTGCTCAAGTAAAACAGCTTGTGTGATGGAAGGTAAGAGCAATAACGCATACATACACATACATCAACAAACACACACAGACAGACACACACACACTCACACACACACAGTTTTACACAGAGGTAAGTCAAAATGTTTATCCACGGCTCCCCAGAGAGGCTGATAAGACACACAAACACCTTTGCCATGGTAGCTACCTCTTGGAGCGTAAGATTAGAATTTAAGAAGTAAAAAAAGAAAAGAAATGTGTATGTATATATATATATATATATATATATATATATATATATATATATATATATATATATATATATATATATATGTATATATATATATATATGTATATATATATATATATATATATATATACATACACAAATATATATGTATAAACTAACAGCTGATGTGTAAAAGTATAACAGAGAAGACACATTAAGATTTCCAGGCTCAAGTGCAGGTCCAAGCTCAGCTTAACACAAACACACGCTTGAGACAAGAGAAAAAAAGAGAGAAGTACTGTCATTCAGTGCAATTATTTGGAGCCATTAGTGGCAGAAATGTACCCAGGATAACATCATTTTCATGCTCGTCTGGCAGCTGGCGTGATGGGTGCAGATGGGGCCAATCGAAGCCAAAATTGCGGGGAGTTATCGCGAGATAGAACCACCATGCTGCAGTCATTGTAGCTTAAATGAATGTGGCAAACTGCTTTTTCCAGCATCACTCAAGCATCTCGCTGTGCCCTAATTGAAGACCATCAGGCCCAGTTGAGCCTGTCCACTAGTGGTGTGAGAGAGGGGATGGAGAGTCATATTGATTTTCTTTCTTCCCGAGTTGAAAGCCGCGGCGAGCAGCGTTTTGACTCGAAACAGAGTTGACATTTCGCACAGCAGCTAAACTGGGGCTTTCAAGAATAGTGGGCACCAATAATTTTGCAGCTTCTCCTCGTATTAACTTGGAGAAAATTGAGAGATTCTATTAAGACAGCGACAGCGTTCCCTGGATGACAGGTTTGCTGGATGCTGCTGTACCGCACTTTATTTATATACTGCACGTTTGGGAAAATGTCAGAAGGATTCAGGGGAGGAAAAAAAAAAAAAACAATAGATAAAGCCACTTCTTTAAGAAAACGTTGCCATGGAGCTGGGGTGCTCTAGATAACTGGATATAGGGCCAAAACCTCACTCTCCATCAATTCCATAAGCCCCCACCCTGATTCTTATCTCAGCTCAGCACTTGACCAGAACAAATTAGGTGATTGGGAATGGATCACACTGAAAACATGTCAAAATCCAAGCACTTCCTCTGTTATCATTACACACAACTCCCATAAACCCTCTTGCATGTGTAATAACAGATACAAATCTAACCAATTCAACTCAGAGGCCTGTAGACAAACAGGGAAACTTGTCTGCATTAATTTATCATTTTTATCTGTTGTATTGTGTTGCCTCGTCACAGGCAACACAGGTCTGGTCTTCTCTATGTTCTCTCTGATTTTTCATGTCTAAGGGCAACCAAAGGACAAACCTCTCAATTGTGAACTTTTGTATCCCTGGCTGCATATAACAAAAAGTAGAGGCAAAAAAGGAAGAACACTCTTGTTGCTCCCACTGGTGAGATAATCAGCCGACAGATCTCTTTCATCTAGTGTCTCCATGTGTGGCTTTTGTCCCCATTTCCCCATTGCTGGGCTTTGTGCTTATGTCAGCCTGAGAGGCATTCACTGATAGCCGTCATGCTTTCCTGTAGCATCGTCCCAACGTACATTCAGCTCGTGCGCATGCATCTGTGTTGACAGGGAGCTCCTGGACACAAACATGTCAAGTTGTCAGCTGACTGCTAACTCCCCGCCCCTAACTCCATGTCTGTCTCACCCACTGTTGTTTTATTGCTTCACTACTTGTTGTCTCTCCTGGAGGATTGATCGCTGCCATAAGTAGAGCTCAGGTTAGAAAGACAAAAGAGGTTTGGGAATTTCAAAGGTTTTACTCAGTGGGAATGGACACAACTTCAGTCAATTCAAATCAGATAGTCTATTATAGTGCAGCCAGCAGTTCAACAGCTGCCTTTAAACAAATAGCTGAATTTACTCCAAGGAAAAGAGAAGTAACCTTGAGTGCATATTAACCTCCAGCTTCCACCAAGGCCCCTCAGTATTCTCTGCTGGCTGCAATGACTTATTTCAAGTCTTGAGTCTTCCTACTCTGAACAATGATATAAACAAATGCCATTTGGAAGTTGCTCAGCGGGTGATTAGGATTGGATTTGACTTTGATCTTTGCAAGTGTTTCAGATTCATCACGAATCCTTAAATAAATATGGCTCCAGCAGCATAGATGGTGCCTTTCAGCTCTCTGACTACTTTCCCTGCGTGTCCCTATTAAGCTGCTGCCTCTAAGTGCTGAGTAGCAGACCAGAGACTGGGTGTTAATCGTTTTCTTTTTTCATTTCTAAAATGACTTTTTCTGTCTGACATTCCACACATCCACCTCTGTCTTTTCCAATCATACCCACTCACCCCTCCTCACATACACAGTCAAGGTGGTTGGAAACCACACCAGCTGAAGGTGTTGTTTTTGGACTGCTAAGCAAATCACTACTGTTTATGTGTAATGTTGTTCTCTTTCTGGCGATTCGCCCAGCTTCCACACCCATTACTGCCGTCGCCTCCTTCAGGTGCCCCCTTTCACCACCATTTTGTCCTCATGTCACACTGACAGAAGGCTTAATTGCTAGTGGAGAATGAGCTCTTTCAGCACTAAATAAATAATTAACTTGACGTCTATGGAGGGACAGCCATTGAAACAGATGGAAAGGCAGGTTTGCATTTACAGGGCATTTTGTGTTCTCAACAGGGCATTTAACTTGGCAAATGTGCCAATGACGGACTAAGGAGAATGTGTGTGTGTGTGTGTGTGGGTCTGTTTGGGGTGTGTCCAACACACACCTTGAAAGTGTTTTCACAGGTGTGTGCTCAAAGTAAAGGCAAGCCTCCCTCTAACTGATGCTGTCACTCTGCTGAGTAATGGAGAAATTGGGCTTCTATGTGTATGTGAGTGGGGGGCTACCAGTGGCACTATCTCTGTCTCCTCGCCCACATCAGTGGGCCCTCTGCCAACCTTCATATCGCTCTGGGCAGACTGCAACACTGTTAGGAGAAAACATATGTTCAGCTGTGTGCATGTTTAACAGTAGGCTTTTTTTTTTCCAGTATCATTTTTGAACTTTTTGAGAGATTGCGGCAGATGACAAGATGAACACAGCTTTCCCTCTCCTGTAAAAACATCAAGATTTTGGTAGAGGAAAACCTGATGTAAACTCAGTTTTTGTGGCTGACAACAATTTTTTCTACCAAAGCGAGGCTGGTTTTTCATGTCAAGGCTATAGTTTGCTGAGCGTTTTTAGTCACCATCTTATTATTCTTTTGAAGTTCAAGTTCTTTAAACAGACAAAACATAACCGTCTTGCTAATGTGCTCCCTCCTCTCCACCTCCTCCTTCCCTGCCATCTCCCTGCCTCTCACCAGACTTCAGCCAGTGGAGCGAGACTGCCAATTTGCAGGCTGTAAAATAAATAGCCCATGCTAATTAAGATAGCTGGATTGGACTGAGGAGTGGAGAGGGGTAGACACTGATGTGGAAGCACCCAAAGAGAGACGCAAAACAACCTGTTCTCTTCCAATTAGACACTTTGCAGGCAGCAAATGATAAAAGCCAGAGCTATTAAAGCCAGCATTTTGTGCTTAATAGTGTATTTACATAGTTCACCGCATAAGTGGGTCAACCTGCACATATAAACATACTTTTGTAGGTTGGCATATGATCCCGAGGGGAAGAATGTGTTTACATATGTACGATTTGTGTTAATTTATGTTCCATGTGACCTCTAATTGTGTTTAACCCGAGGTTGACATGCAGTGATCCAGGCCTATAATCACAGCAATAAACAGCCAGTAATCCGTGCATTTCCCTTCCCATTGATATACGCAAGCACCAGCCTCCTGTTCCTCTATCCATTATCAGACCATCTGTGTATCATCATTAACATTACATGTGTTAGCCAACACAATGTTTTCCCAAGTAATACCCTGTTTGTTGATAAGCTGTGCTAATCAGCTAGCTTTGTATCTCTCTTTCTGCTTAGTTCTCTCTCACGCTCTAACAAACAGAGCTGTTAATTGATCTCAGAGCCTTGTTCTTGGCGGGAGCCAGTGCCGCAGTAGTGAAAACACAAAGGGAATTTAAGGCATAACATTACATAGTGCTATCTTACATGGGTTCAGCACCCAAAAAGCTGAACAAATAGAGAAAAAAAAGCTTCTGCCTGCATACCAGCCCCCTCGCAAGCTCTGAATTGAATCAGCAAAAAATAACACACACACACACAGATTGTCATCAACTTCCAACTCTGTAGCTCTATCTCTGTCCACACTTTCAACTCAATTTCTTGCTAGATCTGTATTCCTCATCTCAGCAGCCCGCAAGTGTGTTCAGCAATTCCTCCCCTATTGCCAAAGGGCTCCTAACATGGCTCATTTATAATCAGTCCCTGCTAATAGATAAGACTGGGAAATACCAAGCTAATCATGGAAAGAATGTAGCAGATTTAAGCAGCCTATCGAGGGGAATGAGGCAGTGTTCGGGGACGAGTTTACGTATGTCAGGGTGGAGTGTCGCTTTGATCTCACAAATGGACCCAGATTCCACCAGCTGCCCAGCCATGCCAGTGACACGTAGAAAGCCAGACACACACACACACGCATACACACACACACACACACACACACAGATTAAAAGGAAGGAGGAACCTTGCCAGGCTATTCATCAAGTCTCCGAGGTCATTGGGGGGAAGGGTCCAATGGACTGCTGCTAAGGTTAATTAATGAAAGTGGAGTCTGTAGCACCTGTCAGCCGACTAGTCACTCTCTCGATATGATGTCCTCCTTCTAAACCTTCTTGCAGTCCAAACAAAGGAAGGCAGCAAAACCAACAGGAAATTCTTCTTCATGTTGTGTTCTGATAAGATACACATCTCCTGATAATATTTGTGCTTTAACGTACCCAAATGGTACCCAGAGCTCCTATCTTTAGATAAAACATTGAGGAATGAAACTTTACTGCACACTACTGTGGCACTGAAAGCACTTTCTGACATGAACTCTGCTGAAAGGACTGAATTTACTCTCTCCACATCCAGTGTTTTAGGCTGATAATGGCGGGTACATAGCCAGACTGTGGACCGCCATCGGACAATAAACCAACACTTGAAACAACATTTGTTCAATCACTGCATATCAAATTACACCCTTTCTATTGTGCAATAATTCCCACCAGATAACAATTGCAACAATTAGGGAACATAAGGGACTATGATTCATTGGTTTTGAATGAATCATATTGCTTGCCATATTGCATTTGCATAATGAGATACTCCGGTACCTTGACTAAAGCACAAACAAACCATGAAATTAGACAGAGAGGCTTTTTCTTGCTTCATTATCAAAATTCTTCCTCCAGCCTTCCGAACTCTTTGTGTTTGATGGATTTGGCAACAGATAGATCTGGAGCTCTGGTGATCTTCTAAATTTAAATCAAGATCTCAACAACGAGGCCAATCAAAAATAATTTGAAATTGAATTAAAGAGCAATCAACAAATCAAACCACTACAAAGACAACGATCATTGTCTTCATACAGGAGCATGAAATGCACATTGTGATCTGGAATGATATGTGGGGGTATCAGCAAAGTGAGCTGAACATCACCGAAACTAAAAACATTAGAGAATAAAAACCCAAACTTAAATTTACAGTAAAAGTAGGATTTACAGACACAACTTTAGATATACTAATATTCAGTAGGATTTTCTAAAGCTACAACTGTAATTTTGTCACCCACCTGTCTTAAAGATCTCGTATCGAATGGAGAAACCTGCTCCGTGGGTCTCGTAGTCAGACACAAACTTGATGAAGAGCTGATTTCCAGAAGAGACCACCGGGGAGGGCGCGATCTTCCCACAGTACTTCCCCACCAGCTGACCACTGTCGTCCACACCATCTCGCACCTCCACATAGTCGTACCTGAGCAAACAACAGCAACAGTGTCGGTCACACGATGCTTTTCAGGTTCTTCGTAAACATGTTCGTGACCAGAATATTACTGCTTTTCACTTTATACTGTGTCTTTGATGAGGGAGAAAGTGCAAATACACAAATACAATTCTCAAAGGATCAGAAACACCGACAACACAACATACTGTGCAGGTAATGTAGTGGAAACAACTAGTGCACTAATGAGGTCTCAGGTTAAAACTCAGGGAACAGGCGGGGAGGCTATATAGTTTAATTATATTGAGACACGGACACACACAAACACACACACACACTGTGCTCACAGGAGCACTGACACCACGTTTATGTAATAGTTTAACTACTGATCTTGAGCTGAATGGTTGTCTATCCCCTGTTTAACCACAGGTTGTTTAAAAAGAAAAAAAATGAGTCTGGAATGTAATTATACTTTTGGCTTTTAGCTTTTATTCATATAGAAATAGCAGGTGTTAAGAGTATTAAAAAACCCACACGCACTCAAACATTGCATTCAAATGGAATTTTACACCCACAGCCATTGAAGGGAGCTCACTTAATTGAGTCAGCACAGAGTTCTGGAGGAGAGGAGGCGAGGAGCTTTTATCATGCCGCGATACAGAAGCACACGTGAAATCTGCCATGCGAAACCTACGCCGGTAGAAGAAAAATGGGAGTGCCTGGACAATAAGGGTGGTCTGAACAGCCTCTGGTTATCAGTGTGTGTGTTTCAGGCACTTGTAAAAAGTGTGCATGAAATGCATCTTGAGTTGTAGTTTTCCCTCCAGTGCCTGCCTGCATGCGTGCGTGACTTTTAAGGATGAGTAGAAATGACTTCTCCATGCTGTTTTTTGATTCCATGTGATGGGTGCTGATCCAAAAGTAGCTCTCAGTTCAGTTCAGGTTTCCACTGTTTTTAATTGCTCATATCGTGAGTTCCCTGTGAGTTTTCAGTCCTGCAGGCTGCTTATTGAATACATTCCTCTCCAGATGCTCATGAACTGCTTTTCCTTCCTCATCAGTAACCAAATGAAATCACAGCAATTTGATAACAGTAAATAATACAAAGATGAGTTTTTACGCATGACAGCATGCGATGCAGCAGGTGTGTGGTCATATTCAGTCTTCACAGAAAATATGCACCCTCTAGGCAAAGGGGCTAATTATCATAGTTTTGCTTGATTCCCAAATTACTGTCAAAACATCAGGTCTCCTAAGGGATTCTGGAGTCACTGGATGCATGGGTTTTTGCACGAAAAGGTGATCTACACTTTACCTGACGGCACAATTAGGCTAAATCCCTCAGGTGGAGCTTGACTTGTATCAACAGGCCTCCTTTGCCACCTTTTTCAACAAAATGGCTTCCTTCACTTGTCTCAAAGACACATACAAAAAAAGGGGAAACGGGTTATAAATATTAAAGTGACCAATAGGCTTGTGTAGCGAGGAGGAGGACACCACATGTGGATCTGGGTCCCTCAGAGGGAGGGCCTCCTCTTGTACCTCAGGGTAGTCCTACCAAGAAAGCACAACAGGCTGTAGCGAACCCTCCACTATTAGGAACTCTTTAGGATTATCTTTTTACAGGCATTGTAGCTCCCTAACAACTGGCTTCCCTGCACTTTTCTGTATGTTTGGAAATCTTTTGGGAACTCAGTCTGTGTTGCCGTGTGAAAACCTCTGCTATGGGTTTTTATGGCTTCTCCTTCTCATTTCTCATTTCTCTCATTCTCTGATTATGGTGTGATTTCAGACCGGGTCTACTTCCTCTGTCCTCATCAGACCACCAGCTGTAGCAACAGCCTTGCTTGGTTTACACAAGCACCACTTTGTTTCAACTTCTTTATTAGCTGCAGCTCAGTAAAAATACTACTTTCACGTGGTGTTTACAGTGTTATTATCCACCAAACACCCTGGGAGTAACTCGTTTGTAGTTTGGAGGGCTCCCTTGCTATTCTGGGTTTTTCGTTATAATGATGTCATGTAGTTAAGTTGAAATAAAAGGTTTTTTTTCACAAATAAAAAGGTATACATGTTGGTATGGGCAGCATACCAGCAACATGTTTGCTGGTATAGGTACACTGGTATGTATGGCTCTCACAGTGTGTAGTTGCTCGAATGGGCAGCATACACAAGAGATTCATTCCCCAGTTGTTTCAGTTTCATAAAGAGCCAATTTGTCCACTTAGCTCCTCTCCTCTCCTCTCCTCCTTTGTGTTCTCAGTCCACAACAGATCATCAATCTTTCTGAGGCCCTCCTCTGGTCTATCAGCAGACTTATAATTCAACTCAGAGCCTCTGTCTCTGCAGCTATCTTACCCTTCCATGCATTGTAACTGCCAAAAGCTGAGCGTTGCCATACACCTAAAAAATTGATGCTTAGATGCATCACTGAGATGGAGAAGAGCAAGCTGCAGTGCAGCAGAAGGAGCTGAGCATCTGTCTGTCTGTGTGTTTGGATTTGTGTTGTTTTACGCGTGTGCTCAGTGTATTCACGAACAAATGTGCGCAGATGAAAAGGATTATGCATATTATGTACAGTGTAACACGTATTGGTGTACACATAAATAGCATCACTCTGCTTATTCCGAACACGATTGAAAAAGGACAAAAAAAACTTGGTTTTGCCCCTATTTTGACTCGCTGCACCCCCAGAAAAGCTATTCATGATGTACCCCGGCACATCATCAGCTCGGCATCTTGAAAAGTCGACACAGTGAGGGAGATAATGCAGGTGGTAGAGTGAATACACCCTGGGGGGTTTTGCAGCGAAAGAAACCACCATCTTCAAAATGTCTCTATTTGTGCCAAAATGAGTGGTGGCAGCCAGAACTCCAGTGGTTCTGCACCAGTGGGTCCACACACTCTGCTCTACTAACACAGATCCATTCAGACCCTTATCATTTGGAAGGCGTTATGAGAACTGCTTGGCTGGGCAGTTTGATGCCTCCCAAAGACTCCCCTGTTGCTCGCAGTAGCAAATGTATCTGGAATATATTGCTCTAAACACCTGTGGGTATTCGATTCTATGGTTCAACGTCCTGAGGGAGGACAGAGGACAGTTAACAACCTCTATCTAGGATCATAAAACAAGTCCATGGACATGTCCTACTTATAAACCTCCAACAGTCCCACAGTTTGGGGCTTTGCCACTGTTCTATTTCCTCCTGACCCGTCAAGTTAAACTTAGAATGTTCTTAGGAGCTTGGGTGGTGCTTTCCATGTCTTATTACTGCTGCTGTTGTTGCTCTTATTCCTCATGACAAGACAGTCCAGTCGAGCCACGCACCTATTTATCTATCCAGTGTGCTTAGGATCTGGGCGGGTTTGCATGCAACAACGCACATGCAGATAATTACACACGCACAGTCAGCTGCCTACCACAGTGCTAATAGTGAAAATGGTTTACCAATCCAGTGGGGAAATTAAAGGGAAAAAAAGAAAGCGGTAGGAGGAGGAAGGGGAGGGGGGGCGATGTAATGCTCAATGACCTTCGCCTCACCAACTCAACTCAAATGTATTAGCCTGCCTTCTTTCTTCAGGCACAGAGAAAAAGCAATCCGCTAGTGTCAAACGAGAACATTAGTCCTCCTCGCACAACGAAAGAGAAGGCGACAAACCACTGGCCCAACAGTATAATAGTTATATTGCCTGACGCTTTCCCATGGAAATAATCTGTCCACCCTCTATAAATGTCTGCTTGATATGGTTTTACAAAAGCAATACAATCTGAGGCAATGGAATAACCCTATGACAGACTGTGTAAGCCTCTTACAATTGGTTAGATTTCTTAATCAGACCATTTATACGCTCAGATATTCTGCGGAAAGCCACAGAACAAGAGCTCTGTTTTGGTTTTTTTACCCTTTGGGTTCAGCTGCATACAGAACAAACGCCTGAGCCATTCTCTCACATTTCTCTTTCTACAGCTGACACTGTATGGATTGCTTCTGTATGAAAACATGTCACCTACAACATGTCAAAACATTTCTAAGTAACACAAGTGGAAATTCCTAAACAATGAACTTGGGAAAGCTCCGTGAAGCCCAGGAGACTTAGCAGGAAAAACGACCTTGCTGTCAGCTGTCAGAAAACTCTGACTTGGGGACTTGAGGTATTAACGAGTCTCGTCTAACAAACTGTCACTTGGGGCTCAGGCAAAACATCATTAACATTTGTACAAGCGGGCTTAGGACAAGCTGATCTTCGAGTTACTTTTTCCGAGCCTGGAGGGGACATGCCTCACTGAAATAAATAGTCTCTCTTTCTCAACTTTCCAACCCCTGCTGCCTCCCCGATGCATGTGACATTCATTAACCTGGATTGGAACGGACTAGAATAACAGGTTCCATTTTTCCTTGGGCATCAGTCCAGCTGTAATGACCCTTATGTCAGCTTGCCTGGACAGACAAGGAAATAAAAAAAAAATAGAAATGGGGCAATAAACCAGGTCGGCATCTTTACAATCTCAGATGGAAACATTAACCCTTATTAACCAGCACATTAAGATTTTTATTGAAGGGAAAGACCAAATCAGGAGGACAGATACTTGAAACATTGAAAAAAAAAAAGTTTCTTTTTAAGTTGTCATGCGCTCCACTGATGTTGCGACTGCGCAAAAATAATTGCAGAGGCTGAAGACCTCAGAATGTGGTAACCCACCTAGAAGGATGTCCCACCAACCAATCAAAGCAGAAGTGGTTATCTCCTGGTAAAGGGCACATCTGCTTCGCCCACCACTTTATCCATTTCCTCATGTATAGATGGAGATAAATAAGATTCCCCCCTTGAAGGCCCAACTCCACCCGTCCGATGGGCATCTTTGGGTGTCCCCCCTACAAGGTTAAACTCAGCACGGTTTTATTTTTAGATGCGGTAGCTATTTCAGATTTTTTTTTTTGCTGCCTTAGTCGCACATTTGTAAAGAATATTCCTTCGCTGCAATTATCATTAGCACTGATGGATTTAGCATGCTTACATCCATTAGCTTCCCTAATTACACTGTCAAGAGATCTGCTGTCGCCAACAATCAAATTAATGAATTTGGCCGTTTAGACTCTATTATTGCACCCCACCCCCCACCACCTCTGTCAGCAACATGCACACTAATCCTTTATTCAGAAATATGAGCGCACAGTGACAGAGGGAGACTTCTGCCCCAAAGGGGGGATTCTTTCTGCTCAGCACAGAGCAGGCTCACACTGCTGAGGACTAAAGGAGGGACGGGTTCAGGGTGTGGGTCTGAACAAGCAAGGGAAATACAACTGACCACAAAAGCTCCCACTGTTAGCAGGCTGCCTTGACGGCACCTCACATGTCAGGCCTACTACACTTTGAACCCTGGGGATGCTGAACTATGTTCAGCTGATTTACTTTCTATTCCCATGAAGGACTGTGACACGCCTACAGGGCCAAAGCATAGCGGTGCATATTTTCAGTCGTCTGGCTTGGAGCTACTTTCTTTTCTCATTAAAACTGTGAAGTGTGACAAATAGGTCATAATAATGTAATTATAGACATTTAGATATTTCTCAGTAGTTTCACCAAAAGAGTCTAAGTTTACTCTGTATTTATTGGGGCTTTTGAAAACTGATTTGAGCGCATAATAACTGGAGTTGCCCACCTTTATAGTGACTGTATTTTTATAAAAGACCAACCAGATTAAACTCACTTTTTGCATCAGTGCATCCAGGAGCCGATTCTTGCTCAAATGGGACAATGCTCACCATATGTAACAGGGAAGAATGTCTTTTGCTCAGATAATTATTTGAGCAACATGCTCTATTGCTAATTGAATCTACTAATAAGAAAAACAATGATTACTTTTCATCATTTCAGACATCTCCCTAAAACAATATTAAATAAAAAACAGTTTTTTGTTTTTTTTTGTCCAAACGATAAACATAGAAAATGAGCCCTCAGCCTATATTGCAGCTGTAAGATGGGTTCATGTCTCTGTTTTCATCTTATTATCATGAATGCTATGAATATGCGTAAATACAGTCTATTAGGAAACTGCCCATGGCTAAATGGAAGTACACATTTAAGACTATTCCCTGAAATGTGAACCTCAGAATGGAAAATAATTTGCATACAACAAATACAGAATACATGCAATCTTAGTGTGGAGATATGAATATTCAGACACTAAATGTGTGCTTCTGCAAATGAGAAGACCAGCCCTTTAGGTGTTAATCAAAGAAACCACAGCAGCAAAGCTGTGATAGCCTTATCATGTGGTCTTTGTTACCGGGCGCTGCATAATATATCAAATACACAGTCTCTTTTCAAAAGTGTTTAACATATTCACATACAACAACCAGAGACTGAGATATGATTTGAAAAGCACCAAGAGAAGGTAGAAAAAGAAAGAAAAGCAGGTAATTGGTATCCAGTCAAGGCATGAAAAGAAACTGAAAGACAGATGAAAAGGACCATGTGTTTTCCGAAAGAGAAAGGTAGAGAAGGAGAATCTTTCCAGCCCATTTCTAGGGGCCATTACAGGAGGGAATGGCTCCCATTTGTCCCACCTTGACATTTGTGAGGATCTCTGATTACACAGAAGAGAGGGGCGGGCAGAGGTGAGCAAAGAGAGAGTCCTCTACAGGGGTCTGTGGCACAGCTCGGATGATACGCTGTCGTTACAGCGACGAGAAGTCAAGGGTAAAAAAAACAGGGCACTGGGAGACAGGGTGGATGTGTCTGCGTGCATGTGTGTGTGGGGGGGGGGTCATACAAGCTGACTTGTACGCTTTCCGACACACCGTTCCTGTCGTATTGTTGTCACCCACTCTCACCATGGAACACCTCAGTGGTCTGGATACATGCACGTCCAGCTGGGGGTGAGAGGTGGCTGCATCATCTCAACTTAATTTATGATGAGAAACTCATTAAGATCCAAAACCCTCAGCTCAGTGAACAATGTATGTGCTGGTCAAATATATAAATGCAACATATCCTCTTAGTTACAGTGTGTATAACAATAAAAAAATCAATATGAAAAAAAACATTTTACAAAAATGTTTTCAGTATTAAATAATTTCTCTGGTAAATTATTTATCATATCTTTGTTACTGTAAAATCAACCACTTATGTAAATTTGTGCAGTGTGTACTTCTACCCAGGATATATTTCTACCACTGTCTTGCACTGTTTGGGATAATCTTCCACCATAAAAGGCACATAAAAGTTCACAAGAGACAAAAAAGGTGTGTGAGGTGTAAGAGTGTGAGGATAAACATTATCATGTATCAGTAATGGAGAACCACACATATGAAGCAATGCAAGAACAGGCATCAGAATATGAATCATCTCGTTAAAGGAGCAAAAACACGAAGAGATTACCTTCATTTGAAATAGATGGAGAATAAAGAAACAGCAATAAACATTGATATGGCTTTTCCCAGAGGGAAATTGCAGAGAAAGCTCATCTGCATGACACAGAAGTTGCTTGTTTATAGAGATGTTTTCTAGATGCTTTTTGTTACCACAGTGGCATTCAAGATGAAGGCTAACTCTATCTTGACAAATAGATGTCAGTAACTGCTACACATTATCATGTCAATGGTTATTATTAACCAGTAGAAGAAGAAGAAAAAGAAGAAGAAGAAGAATATTAGTCACTTACTTGATTAAACTTTGTTTATTTATGAGCATAAGGCGTTACTATTAAACTACGTTATTTAGTGCCATCGGTACTTTTAAAAAATCATTTGTTTTTGTGGCGCAGTTTCTCTGCAGAACTTCTAATAGCTGTGTCATTCCACAGCACATAGTGGGGCCTTATGGGACCACTTCCTCTTTACAGTTGTATTTGTGGATGTTTAAAGAGAAATATGAATTCTCACAGAACACATCCAACACATAACACAAAACTTCAGCATGTCACAATTTGTTTTTAAAGCCAAATGTACATATATGGTACATAGTATTATAATACCCATATATAGTACTTCAGAGCCTCAAAACAGACTGGAAATGCTTGAAGCTGACATCAGGAAACTATTGCTTTTTAAAAAAAAATAACTTGTTTAAATCGTGTTTGTATCTTTGGTGATTTGCTTCACTATTACTCAGACCATGTCTGACTTTCTGTTAGAGGACACCATCATGCAGACCCCCCCCCCCCAAAAGAAGGGTGCTTGTTAGGAGGAAAACTACTACTGGATATCCTGTTCAAGACATGTAGGCTGTACAAAATTGAGGACAAACTTACTTGAACCATGGGATGACAAAAATATAAGGAAATATGAGGACCCACTGAACCTTACCATGATCTAAAATTAGCCCCATAAGACATTTTATGGGCTAATGAGCGAAAAACAAACAAAAACGAAAAAAAACGATATGAACTCCCGAAACCACGCAGCATTTAGAGAGGCAATCCCATATCTTTTGCTGATACTGTGAGTCGCTAGCAGTGCTCCCCATGGAGTAATGAGCTGTGCATGTGAGGAGCGTGCTGTCCTCAAAGAAGCCAAGAGGAGCAGTGGAGGAGGACAGAACGGGAGGAGGGGAACGGAGGCTGAGGTCAGTTAGAGGTAAAGGCTGTGGGTGCTGGTCCAAATCCTCCTGCCTCGCCACAATGGGAAGGAAGAGGGGAAGGGTGCGGTGTGGGTGCAATGGTGGTGATTGTGTGTGAAAAGAAGACTGCTGAGGAAGATAGAGAAGGAATGAGCTTTCAATTGTTGACAAAGGGAGTGAGGCAATAGCTACAAAAGAAAAGAATGGTGCAAATGGCTGAGGTAGTTGGTAAATATATATCAACACGAATGCGGTAAAGGGTTCAGTGGCATGAAGCAAGGGCTCTCACTCCCGAAGATTCTTACACAAGACTCCGCATCGGCTAAGAAGCTCGAGGGCAATAGAACTAATAACTGCTCTGGGAATTATTCAATTAAATACCCTCATCCGCCCCCGTGGCATTCTCCCCCCTCTTTCTTTTCTCTGACCTCCCTGGAGGACTTTGTGAAGGGGGATGGAGGGGGTCAGAGAGCAGGATTGGCTGGATGCATCATGACCCGGTCATTTGGCTGGACGTACAGCCGTACGACTGAGAGCAGAGACGGCTGGGACCAGACCCTGTGGGGGTGTTGAGGAGGACAAGGATAGTCCTCTTCAGTGTATGCAACACACATTAACAGTCAGAATCAACCATTTCCGATTGTAATCTGCATAGACCACTAATACAAAAAAGAGGAAATAGGAAATAAAGAAAGGATGAGCTTAAGTGCAGGCGCAGGCAGGTAATCAGCTATTGTCATAACCTGGCACTTTTCCTTTGAATGCCGATATGAACAAGGATGTGGTGTCTCATATTTAAAAACGTATCATTTATTAAATTTTTATGGCTGCATTGTTCCGACATTGCACAAAGTAGTCAGATTTTTCAGTGATGCAGCACTATGAAAGCCAAAGAGGCCTTGCTGTGTGGGCCGCATGCCAAGCGGTGCATCTCTTCAGTGGTGTCAGCCAGAGAGGGTGAATTCTTGGCATTACAGAGCTTACTTAGGTGCTGATGGTCAGCCAACCACTGCCAGTATTTGAAGGGCAATATGACACTTCCACTTACTGGCCTGACAATCAAACTTCCATGTCATATTGGAGGCCAGCTGCCTCCAATATGACAGTGGTTGAGAGGCCCTCTTGTCACTTATCTGTGTGTTTGCAGGGGTCATCCTGGAAAGGCTGAGCAGGCGCCAGAGGAGCAGGATACTAATAATACTTTCAGCACCTACCCCACTGAGATAATGCCAGAAAGGAGTGCTTTAAGCTGAATTTACTATCGTCATTTATAATCTCAGCCCTCTTATAAAAGAAATAGGGCTGTGAGAAAAAAAATGTAATGGTTGCTGCAATTCAAAAAAACCAAAGACCACAACTAGAGTGAGCAATTTAGTGAGGAGAGATCAAGCAAAGAGCAAACAAAGCAAAGGACTGTGAGTGACTCAATCAGAGAGCAGTGGGGTACCACCTCATCAATCACTGTCTGCTTGCTGCCCTGGTCGAATCACGCAGGGTTGATTGGTACAGAAACACCAGTGAGCCAGCGGCCTGCTGCATGCAACACAGTAACCAAAAATGATCCCAGGGATCTGGGCCTGAGGCAGGAGGGTTCTTGGCTCTCTACTTCCTACCTACCTTCCCTCTTACTCAGTGCAAACAAACTTTGGCTCACCCAGAGCCCCTCTGGGGACTTGCTTGATTGTTTAAATAAGGATCCTTGTGGTCACTGTGCTCCCCCTCCAACCTGCTACCCCTGTAAGCACCAGGGCGTTAGGGCAACAAACAAGCTGTGCAGCACCGTGGCCACATCAATCAAAATCATAGGCCCCATTCAAGGTTGGAGCGCTGGGCGAAACAGGTCTGACAAGCATGGACATGCCGTACTAAAGTGGCCAGAGCTCCCTCATCAATTCGACTAAAGAGCCAACTCTCTCCCCGTCTCCTCTGCTAGAGGTGGATAAATAAGATGTTTGGAGGTACTGTTTCAAAGTAATTTACAACTTACATCTGCTCGCCACCCACACGTTATGATTTATTCACCTTGGTTATCGCTTCTTGTTGTTTTACATAAAGACTTGTAAACTGTGAAACCAGCATGAAATGGAAAGAAAAAAGGGAAAAAAGGAAAACCTGTTGCTAATCATAGCATATGTTGCAGAGCAAGGGGGAGACGGTACATACTGGCAACTGTCCTTAAGAAACAGAATGCCTAATTAAATTATAGCCGTAGTGTTTAATACTTTTTCACTGGCGCTGGAAGGAAAACGAGTAGGAATTTTCAATAGATGTATTTCCAGATAGAGAGATGAGATTACCAAATGTTGTCCTCTAATCATGAGTCTCTCCATACAGGCCCTTTTTGCAATCTGTTTTGGATAAAAAGGAAAGGAGAAAAAGGCTGTCATCTGTAGGCTGTGTGGGCGGCAGTTCCATTCCACAAGAAACTGCCATATAGGGAAACTTGCAATGGTTTAAGGCTAGAAAGAAAAAAAAAAGGAACAAAAAATAAACACCAGCTAAGTGCCAGAAACAGCTTAGGGACTCTAGTCCCAGGCAAACACAAGTTGCTCACTCCCACGTCGAGATGAAAACAAAGCAGGCAGACAGGTGACTGCGATGGTTTTTGTGCTTTTACAGATATGTGACCGAGGTCTTAAATCCCGGTTATTTATGAGTAAGAGCCTCATTCTCTCCTCCTCCTCTCCCTCCTTCATTCTTCCCTTTCCTATTTCTCTGCTGTGAAGTGAACTTGCATCCCGCTGTGAGGTAGAGTGGCTTTCCTCCCAGTTGTGGTCAGGTTGTGCATGAATCAAAGTGGTGACAGAGCAGCAGGGAGGATGGCAGATGCCACAGCCAGAAAGCTTTTCAATCAGGCTGCCCTTCCAAGCCGCGGACAAGGTGAAATGCTTCACCGGTGAATGAAAAAAAGACCCTCAACCTCTCGGTCTCACACGCTGCATGCAACCGAGCACACATGTCCATGGGCCTATTTCAATCCTGCTCATTAGCCAGGGAGTAAACCTTCTATGGCTAAAAGAGATGAAGAGGAAGAAACAGTAATGAGATTGAAGGGCACTGACTTTCGGATGCCTCAGAGCTGTGTGCTGCCCAGCATTTTCTATCCTCTGCTTAATAAACAAGGGGAAACACTTGAAAATGCATCAGCACGACAGCTTCTCTTTAATATATGTTTTAAATGCCTCAATTGCCTCGTCTCTGAAACAATGGCAACAGCAAAAAGAAAAGCAGCTTGCTTTTCTCAGCGTTTTACCTTTCCAACAAAATAAGGTTGGACATAATAGCTGTGAAGTGCGAACAACTTACATTTAAAGTGGATTGCTCTTTGAGATACTGCTGACAAGCTTTTTTTTTCAAGGGGCACTGCTTCAATGTAATTTCAAGTCTAATTTGATTTCCATCGCTATGAACTGTGGGAGTCTATTGGTGTAGAAAATACCAGGTGCACAATTTGTGCTGTTTTTGATGAAGCTGGTAGTTAAAATGAGCGGCGCTTATTTGGCGCTTCCACTTTGAAACCCTCCAGCGTGGAGTCCTCTGTGACAAGAACACACTGACATCAGAAATAAATGTCTGCTCACGGGCCATAAGTATGTCCAACAACCCATGTCAGTCATTTCCTTCTAAAATCTGGCACCTCCACTGGGCTGTTAACAAAGGTTTCTGTTGTATTCCTGCATTCTTTTTTTCCCCTCCATGACCACAGCTAATAAACAACAGTGTATCCCATCCTCCCTTATTTGCCCAGTGTTGCCTTGGGGTAGGAGGATGACAGAAAAGTAGGGAGGATACATTGCTCTTCACTCCTCAACTGTGAAGCTACGCTACCCTTTATCTTGGAGCTGCTGCGTGCCTTCAAGTTATTAAACTAGATATTTAGGAACAAGATATTTAGGAGAAATGGATTTTTTTTTCCGGAAGTCTCTTCTTGTCCTTCACTCTCACTTTTTTGAAACAGGTGGCACTCTGTGTTGGTTGCTATAACTAAATGATTGGAGTTAATGGGATTCCACATGACAAAGACAGATCCAACTATAGATGCAGGGTATAGGTTGATACCCTGCTCCTGTTTCCCAAGCTCCCCTTTGGAGTCCAGGTCTGGTCACGAATGCCAGTAGTGGCAGGATGTCTATTGTATAAGGTACACAGTGGAGAATGTTTGCATTCCCAGCAGGTCAGGCAGTTTCAGATTGGGGGGGGGGGGGGGGGCACGGTGGGGTACTGGTGTAAAGGAGCAGAGGGATAGAGAAAGAAGAGAAAAACAATTAAAAAGGGGTAGAGTGCTTTTCTAAGCTTAGAATTACAGGCACCTGAAAGTGGGGGGTCTCTTGCCGACTTTCGCTGACTTTCCCCTTGAATAGCATTCCTCGCATGTCTGCCTCGCACCACCCTGCCATACAGCTCATCTTTACTCCCCTCCATCTACTGTGCATGCTGTCACACTGGAATTTCTGTGAAAACCCGAAAAAAAACCCACATAGATATTCTATCCACATAGACAGAAATGCAAAAACGTGAGCGAGAGCGGCGAAAGCGGAGACATCCGCTCTCTCCCTCCTGTTTTTAAGCCACCTTTTCTGCTCCTCCAAAGCAAACAGAGCAGCTCTGACTGACTGACTGGCTGATTGTGAGGAATTTCAGTGGGCTGAACACCGAACAGTTTTCTGGTCTGGTCAGCGAATTCGATGCTATCAATGATTCATAACGTTGTCAGGAATGCATCGTATCTAAACAGAGCTAGTTCTCTTCTTGGAGTCAGCAAGATAAGAGGAGATGGAGAGAGCAGCCTGCAGCTCAGGATGAAAGATTTGAAGACGTTCAAAACCCCTAACTTTATCAAACCTCGGAACAGAAAAACTTACGTGAATAATGAGATTTAAGGTGTGTCTTTTACATCATGGAATTGTCCTTTGGTTTGCCTTATGTGAAACTTGCCTGTCAAATCCACTGAAACCTTCATTTTTCCTCCAGATGGCAGAGCTAGTGCAGCCAGAACAGTCTGGCAGCCTTTATCAGATCTCAAAGGAAAAGAGAATGGATTCATGGAAAGAGAGTGTAGCAAAAGCATATCTACTTTGGTTTTTTCACTTCAGCGCAGCTTGCTCATTCCAACGATTTTCAGGGGAAACTGACTGCAAATATTTGCCTTGATGAGAGCTCTGCCTATTTTCTTAAACTTCATTAGCTGAGAGAGAGGCGGTGAGGGGCGGTCCGTGAAACTCCACTCTGTGAAAGTCTACAATGGCACGTGAAAGGTAAACACGTTCTGCATTCAGAATTGCAAGGCTCACTTAGTCCCCTTATCTCTGTGATGAAGTGTTTTCCTCCTCCCGTTCTCAGGATACAGGCCTCTGCACTTCCCCAAACAAACCTGTCAAGGGTAGCGCACACGTGCAACAACACCGCGGCAGTCAGACTCCACTCAGTCAAGACTGTTTTTCTTTTTATGAGCACCACTTTGAGTGCTTCTTGTTTGGTTTGCTGATAAGAGCCATGTTGGGGAACATGTGGTGCATGTGTGTTCCATTTGCCCACTAATTAGATTGCAAGGCAGTGCACTGAAGCATACGCTGTAACCCCCACTGCCTCCATGTCCACCCACTCTGCCAGTCCATCAGATAAGGAACAAAGCTGGCTCTCATCAGTGTCCATTATGAAAGGGCTGATTTGGTGAGTGGAGCTGCGACAGGGAGTCTGATAAGCCCCAATGCAAATTACACCCAACTGTATTGCAGGTAAACAACAAAATATTCCCCTACAATGATTGAGTTAGGTATGATATGCCTTGTCAGCATTTAGCCCTGTAATCCACATTCATCAAAGCACCAGAATTCTAAATCACAGTGGAAAAAGGGAAATAGACCTCACTCTTTGCCTTGTCCTTTCAGTCTAAAGCCGAAATGAAGGCACACAAGTTGGAAGACATTGTGAAGTGGAACTAAAGCCCCATGAAAACCCCTCCATTAACAACATAAAAAATGAAAGAGCACAAAGTTAAAAATAGGAAAAAGCAGTAGGTCGGGACGACCCCATTTTCTGGTGCCACTTCTGTGCGGCCCACATGAATCTGACTTAAGTTTCACAGCCATCTGCCTGGGTCATTTGTTAATGTATCCTCGAGACAAGCGGTTTAGATCCTTCTGACCACAAAATGAGTATGACTGTCTGCTCCAAATTTACATTCCTTAGATTCAAGGGCAGGAGGGGAAGAAGGATTCAGATCCCTTCAGAAAGGGCCCCAACATATGCTTCAGAAAAATGGAATAAAATCACTCTGTCATGAAAATACTGGCTTTGTCCTTTTGAATTGCTATGATTTGATTAAATGTTCTTGAATAGTAATCTGTTTTCAGTGTTAATTATTGTTCAATGGATTCAATTATCAGCGCAGATATCTGAAATGTAACACCCACACAGCTTTTTGTAAGATGTCAGAAGCCAATAAGAATAATAAAAACGACTGATTTAATCAGTGTTAAATATGGCAAGCCTTTTAAACTGTCCATTGTTTAAAATCTTTGTCATGAAAGTAACAAGAAAATAAAAATCTAAAGTACAATATTTCCCTTTAAAATGTCACGGAGTAGAAGTTCATAATAACATCAAATGGTAATGCTACTCTGTATCAGAAGAACCCTTAAAATTTTACTAAGTTAATAGTACTTTTCATCGTTGTCATAGGGAATAGAAAACAACAAGTAGGCGGGAGAGATGCTCGCAGACGTAGACACGGACATCATCTGCTAGCACATTTATCAACAGTCAATCAGCTGGCAGTCTGGCTGCTAAATAAAAGAACAATGCTAATTTGTAAATTATAAATCAATTGCTCACTAAACTGAAAGCCCATTCTCCTTCCGCACTGAAAGCAAACGTATTTCCTTGAGCCCGGAGGAGCTAATTTCTACTAAATGCATGTGCTTACCGACAGGATATACATTCCTGACTAATTTCATTAACACAATTATTGTTACTGCTCCCCATTTCTTCTCTTGTCCCTTCCCCACTCTCTGTTTCTGACTGATGATCTTGGACAGTTTAATAGTCCCCCTGTGCTGAAACTGGACCCAAAAGAAGTGTCAAAGAGCATCCGGCTTCCAAAAGACCGCACCATTCAGTCTGTCATAAATCTTTGACAGCAGTGAAGAAAAGTTAAAGTAGGATTTAAATACAGGATAAAAAAAAAACCCAAGCTGCTGCAAGCGTATATGGGGGCCATTCAAGGAGCACAAAGGAAGCGTAGGGTCCCGACTTTGGGTGGAGCGGAGATACAGTAACAGGATCCAGCAAAGCCCTGTGTTCTCTAGAGCCCTGCAGCGTAAACAAACAGCTGAGACAGAGCAGGGCTGAGGCACAGACACAAAAACCCCGCACACACACACAGAGACAGGCAATCAGAGTGAGGCAGTCTGCCCAGGCAAAGCTCACCTTAGGGCACCTACACTGACACGGCCTCATCACATTACTGTCTGTCTCTGGTTTCATCGGCTCAAACTATCTAACTAACAATAGGGTGGCTGCTTGGCCTTTTGCTGAATGCAACAGCTCGTGGCTCACAAGTCAAATTAGGATCAGTTACGAACTGTCACAGAGAGGTCTACCAATAAAGAGAAGTCTCACCAAGTTTTCAAGGGAGATAATTCCACACAAGTCAAATAGCCTCACCTCCCTCCAACTCTGGTATCAAAAGAGGGATTGCCTATATTATATAATTCAAGGATTCTTTTTTTTTTTTTGGTACACATTTTTTTGTGTTAGCAGAAAAATGAATATCAGGAAGGAATATATGATTTTATTTTTTTTTCCAATTTCACAAAAAGTAGCCACAATTTATGGACTCTGGTGAGGTTTTGGCCCCTGCGGTCTCACCCATAGCCGTCTGCAAAAGTACAAAGAACTGAGTCAGTATTATAACTTGATGACTCCATTCCACAGAGATGGAAATAAAGGAGATTCCCCAAACCAAAAGGCAGGGATGGGACATTCCTTCATCTCTACGTATTGCCAGAACCGAATAAAATTAATACCGTTTTTTTAAGCTTTCCGACACCAGATGGCGCAGTTTCATGTGCAATAGGCATAAGCAACGGCGAGCAATGTCACACACACAAACCAGCACTGGAATTCTCACACACATATGGATGGAATGAACAAGCTCATATTTTTTTATATATATATACATGCTGTCATGTGTCAATGAACATAAATCTGGAGGTTTTTATGTTTTTATGAAAACACACAGTACAGGATCTGATTGTAAAGCGTTTCCCAAAGTCAGGTCTGAGGGTCAAATTTAGAAAAAAAACATAAACTGTAGATTCGATGCGTTGATAAAGTTCCATTCCTCTAACTTTTGCTTGGGGCCCTAGAGACAAACTGTAATTGAATGATTGAGTTTTGGGGGCCAAACGCACATGTGTTTCTTATAGAGAAGATCGCTAACTCGTGCTGCTGCTACTTACTTGCACTCCCGGTCCTCCAGATCAAAATGTGGGTTGAAGTTGATGAGGATCCGCTGGTGGGGACCAGGCGCCGAGATCACCCACACGCATCTCTGAGAGGGCAGATAAGACATGGGGTATCCGGGCGAGGTGAGGTAGCTGGCGGTTGAGATTCTGATGTTGCCTCCACATTTATCTGCAACGGTGAGCGGAAGCAACAGAGCGGTTAGGTTAAACGAGGTTGCTCTCACGTTTTACCATCATCTTAAAACAAAAAAATATATATATTCTTCCAAATAACACTTTCATGTCAGGGTTATGTTCCCCAGAAACAAAAAACTGCTGTTTTAAAGCTCCTAAAAGATACATAGCCTATGATTAGAATCAGCCCAACTTATTCTTCTGTTTATCTTAAGCAAAGTATTCCAGGTGGACCGCACTTCGCACAGTGTTAGATACAACAGAGACGAGTCAAAAGAGAAATAAAGATAGACTAACAAAGAAAAGTCATTCATGGTGAGCGCGTACATGAACCTTAGGACATTCCATTCTGTTCTCTTTTCTCACATTAAAATCAGAGCAGCTTTCAGTAACTGATGCGGTTTTTTTATTTTTGTTGCACCGCAGAAGTCTGAGTAGACGGACGCTTCGAGGGAAAGTTTTGTTTTGAAGCCTCGCTCATCTTCAGCCTCCACCTCACCTCGAAACAACGCGTTTGATGATTAAAAAGAGGAATCATTAATTTTTCAGAAGCTTCATCCGCATCCATCTTTTCATTATTGAAGCGGCCGCCATCTGCTGCTCCGACATACATTTCTTGAAAGTCTATAGCAAGATCTGCATGAATAAAAGTAGATGGGTGCTGCAAGAAAATTAGACGAGGTTTTTGTAAAAGGAACATTTTGGAAGGACTTTTTAATCTGCATTATATCTTTTTTTTTTTTTTTTTTTTTTACCAGTTGCACCTAAAGTTGTGTCCTTGCGAAAGGGGATGAAACTCGCTTGATACCCGAGTGCCGCACACAAAGAAAACCCTGCGGTTTTGCAAATTTATTACAAGATGTGTTGTTTTATATCTATATATATATATATATATTTTTTTTTTTAAAGAAGGGGAAATAAATTCTGAAAAGAATCTGACATCGCTATCATGCAACACTGTAAAATAATAGCCGACATGAGAGGTTTTCTTTCGGCGTCGTCAGAATGGGCAGGTAAGCGCCGAATTTACCCAAAGATCAGCAGAGATCAGATGGGCTAATCTTTAAAAAAATATACTGGGATTAGTGGCTTTGCTAAGTACACAAAAGCTTATTTTATATAGATGGAAGTCACACTTACCGTTTTTCAAAGCTTTGGCCACCAGGAGGATTCCCATGAACAGGATAAAAACTAATCCACAATGCATCCTTGTTTTATCACCTTAGAAATAAAATTATGAGTACAAAAGAAAAAAAAACACTCCAAAATGAAACTCCTCCAAAAGCTTCTCTGGCAAATACTCTTCTTCTCCCAGTTCAAGAAAAATAAAGCAGAAATGTCTCTTGTGACAAAGTTGGAAGTGATCAGAGTGCGGGCTCAGGTCGCTGGCATCCTGTCATTCAGCTCCTGTTTCCTCTCGCCATCGCCGGCTGCTCTCCTCTCTCCAGCGCCGACCGTGCCATATCCTCTCCAAACACGCCAAAGTGCAAGATGTGTAAAGAAACGAGTCACTCCGCCCCCACCTTGCCTGCTTACTCCTTTAGATGATGCCCGAGCAGGACGTAATCCTTGGCTGTGGAGTGTTAGAAACAGAAGTGAGCTGATTATAAGTTCGTGTCGTCGCCGTGCGCTCTGGACATGTTCCAGTCTGTCCAGAACCTGATATAAATAAAACTATGAAGGCAAGGGTACAGCCCTTCACCAAGTTGAGCCTGCTTGGTTTCTATTGGCTGAGGGTGGGGACTCGGAGAGTTTGGTGATTGGCTTTATAAGTGCCAACCTATGTCTGAAAAGTCCCGTGGTTTTATAAGTAAGCTGAGTTGCACACTGAGCCACAGAACACCAGCAGTCGGTTAAGTGACGACTCTCTTTCTTTGACTCTCTTACCCATTCTTGCCTTCCCTCCCACTTTCCTTCCTTACAAAGAGAACCCAGACATCAATGGAAGATATAGTGACACAACAGGACCCTCCCAACACAGAAACATAATACACAATATGGTGTTTAGTGAAATAAAATAACCGTCGATCTTTTTTTTTTAAATCCTTAATAAATCTCATGTAAGTTTCGCTTGAGCCTGATCACTATGAAACACCCTGAACTACAACATCAACCAAACCTCCCGTCTGTGTATTCTGAATGCTCCAGAATACTGACCCTATAGCCAGCTCCATTGGAGGTGGATATCTGACCTGCATTGTTTATCTCAGGCCCCTGCTTTTGCTCCGTTTGACAGAAAGCATTTGTCTCTTTAGTATTTGTGAATTTACTTTACGCACCAGGAGCCCCTCAACATACATCTGTTTGGTAAAGACTGCCTCAGAACAACAACCCCACCAAAGCGAAATTTAGAGGAAATCGATAAGAGCGTAAATTTTAGCAGCTTCGGGACGTTTACTCAGTTCTGCTCTCACTGGATCACTGTGCACAAAAGGGACCCGGCTTGTATCGATCAACATTAAATATACTGCTCCGCAAAATCCTGTGTAAACACAATACATTGTAATACGTGATTATAAAAAGTAACTGAGGAAGATTGGGTCATACCAGCCAGGTTTGTGAAAAAGTCAATGGAATATGATTTAAATAATAAAATAAAAAACGACTATTAATTAAGAACACCGCATAGCAATGCGTCTTTCAATCCTTGATATAAGTCAAATGAAAACATCTGCATTCACCTGCGTCTCGAGGACTCTGAAACTCGCAGGCATCCAGCCCTCCTCTTTCCAGCCCCAACATGCGTGGTGTAGAGTACACGACCCGATAGACTTCTGACGATTATCTTCAAATGAGGCCAAATCTTCTCCAGAGTTAGAATTAAAAAAAAAAAAGCGAGTCAAGAGTCAACCAAACCCTCCCCCCCAGTCCTAAAGTCCTCCAGCCCAGTCCGCGCCAAGACGCACAGCCGATGCCCGAAGATACGCTCTCCTCTCCCGGTACTGACAAGTCTCCTCACCGTTGATCTCTCCTGGTCTGTCTCCGTGTTTGGCTCTCATTCAGCGCTTTCACAACTGAAATCCGACCACCGTAAAGGGACAACGAGCAGTTCACAAATATCTCAGGGAGAAGCAGAATACAAACCATTAATTATAAAAGTGCTTAATGTTCTAATATAAGTTGATTTTTTTCCCCCCTTCCGTCTCTCCTTGCGCCACCACTCTCGGTTCCTCCAATGATTCCAATGCGAAGCGTTTGAGTCCTTGCCAGTCCCCACACGCCCCTTTACAAGGGGGTTGAGTACTCGGGTGCGCGCGATTGTTTTTCGTGCGTGTGCCGGCGTGTGCGTCTCTGCAATCGATATGCAGATTCCGCCAAGCTGCCTCTCTCTTCGCTGTCAGGTCGTAGCCTTTATTGGACGCGTCAGAAACTCACAGTAAACACAAGATGCGCTAACCCATGGCGTCTCGGCGTCTATGAGTCACCACGAATAAGATCTATCTGTCATTTTGCATCGCTCACAGATAATCTTCCCCAGCTTGATATACCCATATGATAAATAACATTGCAACATGGATACTTTTATAAGGTTTATAAGGATATTAAGAAAACAGGAGATTCGATCTCCAACTCCGCAGGAGCATTGGTTTCAAAAGAGATAAAGCATATTGAGACGTGTGTTAAGGTCATTCCAGTGCACCCCACACACATAGTTCAATAGGAATATGATGTTAATTCTATAGATGAGCTACTGTATATGGTCTTCTGGGAGGTCATAGGGCCGTGGGGTTTCTCTGCAGTGTCTTTTTTCCCTGGAAACAGAAAGTGCTTTTTCGTTATCAACAACAGTTTTGTCTATTTTGCCACAACCTGTACTAAAAACACAGACACTTTTGAATGGCTGCATACTTACTCCTGAGCATGATCTGGCCAAGCATGACATCAGACCCCACAAACAGGGGCATCAGTTTTGACAAGCATCCACAATAAGTCTTTCATTCAACACAAGCAAACTGTGGAATGAGGGCAAAAAGTTGGCGGAGAATGATTTTGGTGACCTTAAAAACGGGACCAACCTTTGAAAACACTCATTTGAACAAAAATCCTAAGGGAGTGTTGCTTCAAACAAACATTACTTTTAAAAAAAAAACAGCGAGGAAAATCTATGGTCAAAAACATCCATTCATCTTATTGTGCAACTCTGAAAAGGGAAGTGAAGCTAAAACAACTCCCAGTGTCATATAGCTCAAACTTCCCCGACCTTATTTCACCGGGGACTCTCCATAGGCCTGAAAGGTTAAGTCCCGTGCACATGCTGCTTGAGCTCTCTTCTTTTTGAGCTCAATTTACTGCAATAACTGGAGGCCAGTGGCTGGTGGTCTCTGTGGTTAGTTGCCTTCTGCCCTGAAGGGGGCATCAGAGCCAATGAGCAGCTAAGCAAGAGTCACCCATTGCTCCAAATGCTCACCTTACTGTACTGCCTTTGACAGTGCCGAGCTGAATTCATGAATGACTAGACTGATTGGAACTGTTCTATCATTCTTCTTTGTGGAATGTTCAAACAATAATCCTGATGTACTGTGTATTCAAATCTAAAAAAAAAAAAAAGGTTAATCGCCCCTCACCCCATGAGAGATACAAGCGGCACCTTCTTCAGTGTAGGCAGCTGTTATGCTAAATTCAGAGCACACCATAATGAAATGTTCCCAGTTTGAAAAGTTCTTGTCGCACTACAGCGAGATAAGCCCGCAATCCTTGCACGTTATTTTTTTTTCATTCACAAAGAAAGACAAAGACGGAGGATCGAGTGGCTTTATTCTCATTCTCTCTCAGCCTTAGTAATTCTCTGTCCTACTGATAACACAAATGTTCAAATTTCGCCGGGCATCTCTATCAAAGGCAGCACTCACTAGCCTTTGGTGTCATCAGGATAAAACAGGAACAATGGTTTAGACTCATTTCACAAGGGTGCCTGACAGTGCGGTATCTAAAATGAAGTGGGATTGTAGAGGAACAAGAAAGAGCCATTTAAGGATTTGGCTCTTCATATATATCCGCACTTATCTTTAGCATAGGCCTGATGAATAATTAGCACTGGTACAAAAGCAGACCTTTTATGGCTCCTATGAGGATTTGACTTGATTTCATTAGGCTACCCTTTATTCACCAGAGTGAATGAGTTAAAGTGAAATGTACAGACTCAAAGCATCAGGCACAAAGTCCAATCTGTGACAACAAAGTCTGTCGACTGTTCAGAATCTGGGCACGATTTGATTTAAATTTAGTTTGTGTTGTTTTTTTAAAGATTGTTTTTCTCTTTCTAAGCGGGAGAGAAGCTGAAATACGTGATAAAAAAAGAAACTCAGTGCTTCCATGTGGAGTAAAAAAAGTCATATTTCAAGCCATCGTATCGCCAATGGGAGATTATGCAACAACGTATCAACATCATCAAAACAACAAATGAGGGATAATATTTCAGAAGATTGGTGTTCATTCTCCCAGCTCAGTTGAAGGGACTGGTGAAGAAAATATGATAAACCGACAGCAACAATAACAGCCTGATAAGAAAAACGTATCTTCTTTACAGGACTGTAATTCATCACTGGTCTGCTTGCATGAATGTAAGATAATGCTACCTGCCCATCGATCATTCTGACCTCCACCCCTCACTATACAAAGGAAACACTTCTGCCCGGGCTGACAGTGAACACTGACACTACAGCTCACAATGAGCAGAATCTCCCAAATTTGATTCTTTTATAGAGAGAAAGATGTGATTATTTTCCTTTTTCACGAGCATGATTCCAGGCTTATAGTACATAATAGGACCCAATAAAGGTTTTCTGCTACGGATATTACAAACAGTTTCCTTCCTTATGGTAATAAACTGGGTCCCACATTAAAAGATATCATCAATTTTCTGATTGCAGCTGCAACAAGCAATGCCAGATATTTTCAGCCTTGCTGTCGCAAATGACTGGGTTCACGATGCCAGTCCTGAAGTTGTATCATCCAACCCATACTGCACTGATCTTAGACATTGGATCTCGCCGGCTGCTGTCATACGGACCATTTAATCCCTCGGATTTATGTGCTAAAAATGCCAGCCTTTCATTTATGCTACACCATATCCATCTTGGCAGCATTTTTACTCTGTAAAAACAAGTTCTGACTTTCAGAGACCTCATCGGGGACATCACCGCTCCACAAAACTCTGGACTTTTAAGTTCAGTGTGTCTTATGATATGGCAACACCAGGAGGAACACCTAAATGCTGGATTAGAAGCACAGACTGTGAAGTTTTTAGAAGACCTTGTTATCGTGTTCCACAGTGTTCTATTTTCTCCACCATGACAACCACTGTAAAAGGCAGCCAAAGGCATCCACAGACAGAAAGGTTATTATGACCATGAATAGGAGCTATACAGTACGGAGTTCTCACAGTATATAGGTTGCTGTACCTGTTACACAGTTTTGGCAGTTGGTGATAATTACTAGGCTAGGCAATGGATGTTTGACACTCTTGAACATGTTTGCTGGTAAAATCACACACCTTTATACTCTGTCACGGTGTTGTCTTCCTGGGCTTTTTCTGCTTGGAGGAATGTGAAAGGCACACGTGCGTGTTTGTGTGAGACGGGAGAGGGAGCGAGAGGTGAATGGTTTCAGAACTAAAGGGGAGAGAAGCAAACAGAAGCCGAAGTGAGCAACCACTGCTCCGACTGCAAACGGGAGCAACAAGACAAAGTAAAGACCCAGAAAAATCCCTGCTCTGCTGACCCTTGAGCAGTGGGTTGGAGATGGTGCTGCAGGCTCAGTCACATCAAGGTCTGGAGTAATTGCTACAAAGTCAGCGTGTTTTGCCTCTGAGGTGTTTGGCTGAGGTGAAACCAAGTGTGAATGGAATTATTAGAGGCTGAATAAAGCACCTCTGAAGTTTAGACACATTATGGTAATAGTGAAAGAACAATAAACCCACAAAATTTGCAGGAATATTCCTCATTCTCGTCCAGGCCAGGGGAAAGCAAAGCACCGAGCAAGAGAGGGAGGAAAACGGGAGGGATTGAGAGAATAAAACAAAAACATAAAGAAGTGGAAACATTTACAGTGACATTTAGTAAAACGGGGAGGAGGTTTGAATAAATATGCATAATGTTGCCGGGAAGCATCGAGGTCTTCTAAGGGGCAGAGGGAGAGTGAGAGTGATGGTTCCTGAATTAATGATGAGGGAGCCTACTGTCTGTCTCTGTGTGCATATGGGTCTGCATAAGAGTCTGCACATGTGACCATGTTTATCTGCAAACGTGTGTGTGTGTGTGTGTGTGTGTGTGTGTTTGTGTGCGTCATAAATTCACACACGCAAATCCAACTCAGTTTTGCAGCACCCCAATTTCACATCATCACTGATGGAAATTACCCAATCCTAGATACCCAATCAAGCGATCATTTTTTTTGGGAGACACACAGATTCACAATTGTCTCTGATGTTTAATTACATTTCTGGAAAGCCAAGGAGCAAACTGCCTGGCAAATTCCAAGTATTGGCATGAATATATATTTTTCTTATCGGTTGGGTTAATTTTCCATTCTCCAATGCTGAGATGATGAATATTTTGCTGCTCATCATCAAATGCGCAGAGAGAAGCGGCAGAGATTAGGGCAATGAAGGGGAGGGAGGCAGGTGTAGATCCGGGAGGGAACTGTCAGGGAGAAATGCTATGTAGGTCAATGAAAAATTTCACTGGGATATTGCCTCCTCAGCTCACAGTCTTGAAAGCTGATCTGATTTCCGGTGAATCCATCTGACTTGAATTATGAGAGATTACCCTGGCTAAAATCACCTTGGTGACTGCCATTGAAACCCCTGCTCTCTGAAGGCCATCCATAGTGTATATATTTTAAGTCTGTCTAAGTTCTCAGAAGCAACGTGACCATACAGCCTCCAGTATGTGAGGGTGTTTCATTCAGATATAAGCTGAAATGTGGAGAGAAGGAAGCCACTACTCTGTTTAACCATACTTTAAATGTCATGACCATAGTTACTACTGCTTGTAAATCAAATAACAATTCATAGGAAGAGCAACCTGGCTGCGTATTTTGATGAAAGGCTACAATTAGATATAACTCACATTTTAGTGAGATAATACCAGAGAACAATGTTTCCCATTTTACATTTCTAGAAACCTGGGCACACAATAAGACAGCATGTTTCCCTTTGTTGAGTCATATGGCCTCAGTCCACAGGCTTGAGTTATTAACCAGCAAACAACTCAAGTTTTTATTTCTTTGTTTCTTTATTTCAATTCTACCGTGGACTCCAGAGTTCCTCTACTTTTGTGTTTATTCTCCAGGCTGGTTTTTTGTTTTGCCACCATGTCATTACATGCAAATATTGTACGGTTAAACAGGTCTTTCTCTAACTTAACCTTCAGAAACTTTAACATGTAACATGCTATCTGAGGCCTGTAGAGTCTTAGATGTATTTCTTCGGTATTTTGCAATTTCTCTAAGCATTCCATGCTCTGGTCCAGGGGTGAACTTGTTGGGACATCCTCCTGGGATGACTGGCAACTGTTTTGAATGTTTTACGCCTGGGGAAAATCATTCCAATTATTTCATGACAGACTCCAAATTATTTGGATATGTCCTCAAAACTATTCCCAGATTAACGGGCAGGAACAATTGTTTCTCAAAGATCAATGCTTTCCTACTTGGCACACCTGAATCCCAGACCAGCGAAATGCCAAAACATCTGCTTAGACAGAGGTGGTCACGCCTGATTAATGAAGTGCATTAGCAGCACCTGGCTGCTACTTGGCCTTTTAATTCCCATGGAGGCACAAAGGGTGCACTTACCTTTTCACACACTGCATCTGCATTTTGGTGTAATGTAACCTTTTATTTTTCCATTTTAAGACCCGATGAGTCTTTGATGAGTCAGATCTTTGTTGTTCTTTTTCACACAAATTAAAATGTACTAGATTTAAGAACAAAAGCGGATGGATTAGAATAAACATTTATCTGTTTCATGAACAGATGGGAGGGTAATACATGCAAAATGTCCTTCTCCTTGGACAATTAAAACACAAAAAACATCAGCCTCACTTCTTATATTATCATTCACAGTGTGAATCAAAACCAAATTGCACAAAATAGAAATGTTTTAATCAATGGAAGCTATTTCTCGTAACTTTCGCACTGCTGCTGTTAAAAGGTTAAGGAACATGGCACGAATAAACTGCACATTCATAATCCAATAATGGCACAGTACAAATGCTGGGGGGTGGGAGTTTCCTTCTTCAATCTGTGTTTGTGCGAGTAAGTACAGAGAACTCATTCAGGATGTGTGCTATCATTCTTTGATACTTTACGACTTGTATGCCTTTCTTGTGTTTCTGTCTTCATCACAAATTGAGATGTTTGGCATGAAGCTGCCGGTGACAGAACATGTGCCACTGAATGTGACAGATCTGGTGATTTAGACTTGTGTTATTCTAAAGATCAACAGGATGTGACTAAAGAGGCTGAGCCACTGAGATCACAGGAAAGAAAAGGGACATTTTATCAAACCTAACTTAGTCAGAAGATAGCGGTTGCATTATGTCATTTCAGCAACAGAAACACCCACATACCATGTGATGGCTTTTCCCTCACAATACCAATGATGGTCACATGAAGTGAAAAGTGTTTGGTGACTGTATAACGTAAATTTGATCAACTATCTCAACAGTCATAAAGTTGTTTTCCACAGGAAGCAAACCAACTGTGGATCACACGACCATGTCAGACAAAAAAAAAGGCCCAAAGTTAGACGTGAATTTCTAATCTCACACAAAGGTGCAAAATGAAAACGACACAAACATGGTATGACTGTGGCCAGACAAATAAGTTTTAATCAACAAATCTGACTTTCATCTTAAAAAAAGCTAACAGGTCCTAATCTCTTTTGAATGTAGCTTAAAAATATTTTGACATGATTTTGAAATGAGTAAATACATTTGTAAGACTGAATTTTGGATTATTTTCCTGCCTCTGTATAGTCTCTTAATCATGGTTAACAGCTATGTCAGGCATCATTGTCTGTCTTTGTCACATTCCAAAAATACCTCCCCACAATGCTAGCTGCCTGAAAAGAACAGTGTTGTGGGTTTGTAGGACACAAATGTTAGAAAACACAGACAGGAAGTCATAAAGCACTATCGCTGTGTCCTAAACTGTTTGTTTCACTCCCGTGTGATGCTTGCTGTTTGCCATGCATCTTGATAATTACATTACAACCACTGACAAGAAATGTATTATCACAGCTGGCCTACCTAGATTGTTGCATTTTTTTTTACAGTTTTAAATGTTAGGCTGGGTATTCTTATCTCTATTGGCTTCCTTCCTCTGTTTTGTATTTCAAAAATCAATCCTTCAAGCTGAATTCTATCCTAGCCGTTAACTTAAGTTTGTGGAAAATGTTAGAGGCTTATTTAAGCCTGCCATGCAGTTGCACAGATACATCCGAGGATGTGCTGGGACACATCATCAGTGCTGTCCCCTGAGGTCATTGGATGTTTGTAATCGTCTGTAATTCACTTAGGCGATCAACAGACAGGGTTGATCAGGCCCTGACTTGAGTCCCAGTACCCCCCACCACCAAGCCATCTGCAGGCTTTTCCCGCAGCCTCCATGCTGTACTTAATATCTTGTTATGTTACTGAAAAGTAAAAGCTTATTAATCTTTTTTTTTCTTTTTTTTTTGGCCTGCTTTATGTTTTCATCTCTTTTAGCAGAATTTACAGACACCAGTAACACTATCAGTCCAAGCTGACCAGTCACAGCTCTTTGACTCACCACAGGGTATCTCAGTAACTGTCCAAGCCAGACATGCACTTATATTTTCTGAGAGGTACAAGTCAGATACCTCTTCACACATAAGCATATAGTACAATCCAAAAGTTACAGATTGTTAGAATACCTCTTATCCAGCACCATTGCGGTGGCTCTTTTCAGTCTGAAATTCATTCTGAAGCATGACAACCAGCTGTAACAAAGAAGCCAGGGCCATAAAGAAGCATTCTCAGTCTCAGGAAGACAAAGGAGTTCTGTGACAGATGGTTGCCCCCACAGCACCCTTATCTCAGCGTTGTTGAGTCAACATCAGAGAGACACAGACACTGAAGGAACTGTGGCATGTTCTCCAAGATGTTTTAAAACAACCGGCCTGCCAAGCACTTTAAAAAAATGTGCACGCAGGAGGAGAATGGGGACAGTTTTTAAAGAGAACGGATGTTTGAACCAAGTACGAAATAAATTTTGGTTTTCACTGCCTGAGCTGTTTACTACATGAAGTTAACTTACAAAGAAAATCTGTTTCCGTCATCGGTTTTGAAAGATGCTTCGTGTTGCTTTCGGTGCCTAAAACATTTGCACGGAGCTCAAATTAGGTTTAAAGCTTTCTTGTAGCTTAGGCCAACACTCAGTCACCATGTTTTATAATGTGCTGTAAATCCATGCCCATCGCAGTATTCTTAAAAGCAGTCCAAAAGTGCAAGAAAACTTTATAAGGCAGATTATGAGGTGGGCTGTAAGGGTAGTTAAACCTACCTGGAAGAAAAGAAATGAGGCAACCATTAAAACTATTTCCCAAACTGACCACGACAAAGTGTTTGGTACCGTCTCTCATCCACCCAGGAATCCCGGATTACAGAAAAGACAATGAATACTTTTTATCATAACTGGCACAAAAAATGAAAATATCATTATGCTTCAAGCACATAAAAAGTTCTGTCTGAAGCTGCCACTCTGAAGGGTGCGTTTTCCTAACTTTGCCTACACCAAACATCTGCAGTGTTTTGAAGAATCGCCTCTTCATCCTGCCACGTGTCTGTGACCCCTGAAGTCTTCTTCCTCCTCGCCGTCAGTATCTAGAGTTGTTATCCTGACTGCAAAATGCCACCGTCAGTGCAGGAACAACTAACTCCATTTCACCATGTCAGAGTGCAGACCTCAGAGAAACCAACATGTCCACTGAGACAAACAAAGACAGACAGCAAAAGAAAGAGCTGCAGCAGAACAGAGGCTGAGAGGGAGAAGAGACAGACATAGACAAATACGGGCAGGACAGGACTGAGACAGGAGTAGAAATATTTAAAGTCTGATGCATCGGAAGTGTCAGTGAATGAGAAATGTATATTGAATACGATACATCAAGAGTGAGAAATGGAGCTGGATGTAAAGTGAGAGATGGACGAGAAATTGTGCGCAGCAAAGAGCAAAGTAGAAATGAGGGACTGAGAGATAAAGAGATTTGGAGTTGGATGGAGACAGAAACGAAGCTTCAGATAAATGCATGTTGACAAATGTAATTGGATGCATAAAGAAGACAGAGCAAGGGAAAGAAGAATGTGAATCAAAGGACTACGCAGTAATCACATCCTCTTATGATGCACTACAAAAGAGGAACATTGGGCGTTTGTAAAGCACGTGTCATGAGATGATTTCTGTTGTTAATAGGTGGTTGTATGAATAACATGTAACCAAACTGAATGCTAATTAAACAAAAATGTGTTCTGCATTGTAGTGGAGTGTAGTGGTAAGATCGCCCCCTTTCATGTGGGTGACCTGCGTTCAATTTCCCTGCATGGAAGTTACCCTGCCTGCCCACCAGTGTAAGTTGCTTTGGATAAAAGCATCTGCCAAATGCATAAACATAAACACTTTGAATGGTTCATAATGTCTGCCACTGTTTTCCCAAAAACCTTCAGTGAACCACACTATTGCACTGGGTGGCAAGTTCCTTGATAATCATGAAAACACACACACACACACACACACACACACACACACACACACACAGACACACACACACACATTGTAACTTAATTTGCTTCAGTCCCAGATAAACCTTGGTGCCCCAAATAGTCACTTGAGCACTAAGTTTATATCAATCCACAGCTTTGAATCGTCCTTGCTTAGCTGTGTTTGAGTTATAACACTCAGCCATTTGGGGTAATGAATGAACCATATTTAGAGATATGCCCTCTTGAGGCTGAGAAACCACATATTACATATTGAGTCAGTGTATGACTTTGAACAGGTCTGGAAAAGGTTGATTGACCATGTTTTTCAAGTATTAGTTGGAGTTACTGCATGCATTCAGATATCTTGCTTAAGGTCAGACAGATTTGTATAAAACAGCTCATCTCAGCCTCTTCACCTCTTAATTATTCAACTGAAAACCACATCTTTCAAAAACGTGCTCATTTTTCCAAAACGTCTCCCACTGCAGAAAGTTTTTTTCAGTATTCCATCTCACACAAGTGACAGATCAGATATGATGCCATTTTAATCAAATTAGCTGCCCATATAGGTTGTGGAACAGTTGATGTTTTATTCATTTTAAATACCAGCAGTCTACTTTAAAACACATTTTTACACATCAGAGGCTGTTTTCCAGCGCACTAATCCCTAAGTCTGTGATGGACTGGTGACCTGTCCAGGGGTGTACCCCGCCTCTCACCCAATGACAGCTGGGACAGGCTCCAGCCCCCGCGACCCTGAGTTGGATTAGGCGGGTGTAGAAAATGGATGGATGGACAAATCACTAAGTGATTGTGTATTGGTTCAGTATTGTGTCTGAACACATTCAGTTTGCACACAGTACTGAGCTTTGGGGCTGCTGCTTCTGTATCTTCTACAACTTCAGTGTAGGCACATTTTAGGCCTAATATCAGCATGCTTTGTTGCATGAATGATGCTCTTTCTTGGCTAAAAAAAAAAGACAAAAGATGAAGGATGGTGTGATGAAAGAAAAATGTTCACAATCACTAATTATCAGAAATGTCATGGATAAATGCAGGCTACTGTATTCTTAAGATGACAGTGGCAGGGTTAGGGCAGGGAAGTTGTGGAGTGGTGTATCCAGTGCTTCTTTGGATTTAAAGGCTTTTTTTTTTAAAAAAGAGATGAGTGTCATCAAATACTCTGTTCTGATTTTTCAGAAAGACTCGTGAAATCATCCTCGTAGATGGAACCTGGCCTGATTTTTGACATCAGACAAAAGCAACAGCTCACCACAGCTCCTCCAGTCATATTTTATGGTTAATTATAAAGCGTTTGATGAGGAAGGCAGTTTTTAAAGGGCCAAATGGATCAGATGGCTGGGAAGCTCCAGTGTTCACAGACTAGGCATATGGCTGGGTGTTTCTGCCACAAGGTTTCAGCAAATGCTTTAAAAATGGAGGCCTGGCATGAGAACACACAAACAATACACTTGTACTCGACACATTGCATTCTTGTTAACTGTTACTTTAATTTGTAATTGGACACAAAATCATTTCAGGCTCTGTTGGCGTTCACTCCCTCTACTCGTTCAGATTCACTGATATGAATCAAATGCCAGACCATGAGGTGCTACGCAGCGGCTGTTTGCAACAGTGTGTCAGCTAAGAAACTGGGTTATCAGCTCCCCTGTTTCTGTTAGAATAACAGTTATACCGGCAGCAGGCTGAGACTGACACTGTGATGCTGTTGACCTCTGACCCCATTTGTTCCACTGCCAGGGCCTGATGTAGCGATCTGCGTTTGTATGTTTTATCAGTCTTGGTCTGTGCCTCTCCAGCTCTGCACTTTTTGCAGTCTCGTAATGGGGCTTTGAGGCAAACCTCACACTTATACGCCCAGTATGACACACATGTACAGAGGTTATCCGGCCTTGACATGCCATTGGCAATCAGTGTCACATCACATTGCATGCAAGTACGTCCGACAACTCTCCAAAACGAGCCCTTTAGAATAAAGCATTCCTCTCAGCCTTATGGCTTCTAGTCTGCTAGTCTTCTGTTCTACTCTACTCCCATTATGCCTCCCCCATCATCTTGTCAAGCTGAGGAAGTGCGCCTAAGCAGACACTTAATTTGTCTTGTTTTGTCATTAGCTCTGCGGCCACAGAGCAACCCACAAATACATGCCCCCTGTATCGATTTTATGTCAGCTACTGCATGGCAGTGATGCACGAATGGTCCACCCTTGTTTTGTTTTCAGAAAATCTGATACCGCGTTGTAATGTACAGTACGTCACACACTGACAAGATACAATGGGAAGCCGGGTGACAAGTAGGGCTGATGGCATTTGATATAGTGTTTCTTCATCGCTTTGAAAAGTCAACATGTTTGGGAGGCTGGCTGTTTGCGATGATGAACTAATGCAGGACTGCTTGACTAAATGAAGGACAAGAAATCTTGTCTGTCTACTGCACTCATCTGACATGCCTCTGAAATGATGCGCTTATAAATCACGCCATGTCTCTTTCAAGCAAGCAATTTAATAGAAATAAAAGGTTTTTTTGCGTCATCTTTTCTGAGAGCAGTAAATGCTCAAAACGATTCTGTTTTTAACAGTTTGAGTCCTGTTCTTTCATTCATTGTCTGATATTTCCATGACAACTCTTTCACTGAGGAGAAACCTGTGAAATGGGATTAAGCTCAGAACACATAGTGATCGATTATGAGAATCACGCAAATGTCAATGTTCGCACTGACAGCTCATGGGGACACAAGCTCTTTATGGAATTTAAGAATCACAAAACATGACTGATTATTTTGATGTTTCTGCAAAATATTTCAGCCACATTGCTTGTTGCAATGTGATTCTTCCAAGATTAAAGAACTGCCATGATGTAGATGTTTAGAACATTCGTTAAATAATGGAGATTTGATGTTAATCCTTTCAGGCACAAGGTGGAGGAGGTAAACTTGGAAGGCTAAAGCTTTACGCAGGATTATGGCCAATGTCATGAACATTTTCATGGAATAAGATGATTTGAAATCGAGAAAACCTTTGCAAACAGAGAAAGCTTCTCTGGAGCAGAGGTTTTTCTGAATTAGTCAGGTGACAGTAAATGCAGCATGCCCAAATGTTTAGCTTTTTCCTTTCACTGATGGCTTTGTTATGAACCACAAGAATGGGTGTATCATTCCGATGTGACAAAAGACAGAATAGTTTTCAAAGAATTGATTTTAGGCGAGCGTTAGCTTCTACAGGAAAGTCACATTTTTTTGTCCACATTGAGATTACTCTCGCTTTCATTTGTGTTATGCTGTGGTTTTTCCTGCTATTCAGTTTCTCCAAAATTGCTTTCTTTTTGTAATGATAAATCAATTCGGCAGTTAGGAATTGCATTTGAACCACTGTTCACCACCAACAGTTCACTGTCTGGTCCTGTTAGTGTTGGTGTGAATGTTTTATAGGATGACAAATACGATGTTCTCGTATTATCATGATCACAGATTCATAGACAAATTTGTATCAGTGTTGAGGGCATTGTGCCTGAAATTATATTTGTAAATATTTTATGTGGCTTCTGACCAACTGAAACAGCCATGTGTCTAACTGGGTTTGTGATGTATGGATCAACCAACAGCCTTAAATAAAGTATACATACACAATCTATCGCCAGTACAAAGACAAGTACCAATAGTTTAATTTTGGGATTAATGGCCTGAGGATGAAATAACCAGAATCTAATTTCATAGTTGATTAATTAACTTCACAGGTCCTGTTCTTATTCTATTTATATAATTATCCTTATTAGCATTTTAGAGAAAAACTACAGTAGCCTTTGCTGGAACAGGTGCTCCTCCTGCAGCATCACCAGCCACATTTATCTGCTTTCACTTCCTCCATCTGTTACCTCAAGAATTTTCACTTGGTGAATATCAGGAGGGTTTTTTTTCAGACAGAGTGAACACAATTTAAAAAGTCAGCTTTCACATGTCTTTTCTGGAGAGATGAGTGGTAAAAAATGCTAGAATGTGTGTTTGCTTAAATTTGCATTAGTCTGATGTAAGCAGACGTACTTTTGCTCCCTTCTTCAGAGCAAAGGGGCTTTAACCAAACCATGAAAAATATTGGCGATTTGCATTCTTCTGATTTACCAATATTTATTCTTTTTTTGGTTAAAGCCCCTTTGCTCTGATGGAGAGAACCTATGTAGCTACAGAATCATATATGCTGCAGATATCCTGAGACCAAGGTTATGTCCTGCAAATGGTCTGGATGTGTGTCTGCTTTGGTTAACCTCTGAGTGATTGCTATGTTCAGTTTTACGTTGAGGAATCGTGACAAATGGAGAAAATGAACCAGACTCCGACTCAACAAGACGTTGCAAAGTCAGTTCGAAAATGCCCCAATGTAATGTTGAGGTTCCAGCTTTCTCCCTGGTTTTAACTTCACACAGCAAAAAGAATGGACGTCCTTAAAGTAGAAAATTAATTTTCAAGGTTTTGGAATGGTTAGATCTGGAAGAAATTCCCAGGTTGCTACATATTTTGTTTAAAATACATTTGGCTCAGACTGTCCTACTGAGAAAAAATAAAAAGATAAAAATAAATACTACCACACACTTCTAGTGGGTCAGATGACCGAGGGGTGATTTGCTGAGAGAATTGTGCTGCAATTTGTTTTGGGAAATTTTCCTGACCCACCTATTGCGAAGGTAGGGAATGCATACTCGAAGCTGATTAAAGAGCACGAGAAGTCCATTGCTGTCTGTGTGTTTGTGAGGCCTAAGTCATTGCTATATGAGCAAAGAGGGAAGAAAATCGATGTCCAATATACTCAAGCATACTTAGGTCCATCTGAAATCAAGGATCTATATTTTCCATGATTTTTTAATGTTCTTGAATTATACTTTAACACACAAAATACCAGTCTGTATATTGAAAGGGAAGTTGATTTCTTCAAAAGTGGACTCTAGTTGTTCCTCACTTTCATCGCCAAACTCTCTACATACTTTATATAACATGGTGTGATGTTTACTTTGTATAAGGAGGAGTGCTCTGCCTCTTCAAATGTCTTTGTCATGCTCAGTTTCCAGGCAACTGAAGGGCATGATGATGAGAACAGCAGAGCATAATAGAAAACTGGCATAGCTGCTGCAGGAACTTGACAAGTTTAATGAAGACAGGCAAGGAAACAAAGAAGGGAAAAAAATAAACAAAGCTGACAATGACTGTGGGTCAAATCAGTGAGGAGAGTGGAGGAGCAGCACAGCAGCAGCTCACAGTGGGTTTCCAAGCTCTTCGCACATTCAGGCAGACCTAAGCCACCTTAATATAGGTGAAATAAAGTTATTCAAGGTCTCATAGACATTTTTCTTCAGAGGGTGATTCAACAAAATGACCACACTTAGTTATGATGCTTTTATGGAAAAGGTGCCAACAGTCTGAACCAGGCACTCTCCCAAAACCCCCTTGATATTGGTGCATGCAGAATGTTTCACTTGGCTCAGCTATACACTGAAAGGGCTTGGAATCTATTTGGGTTGTCTCTGTGGGTGAGGGCAGTCTGAAGCTTGGCGAAGAGCGCCAGGTAGGTTTTGCGGGTTCTGCTTGGAAATGGAATGATTCAATAAGATGTTTGCGGATTCTTTCAAACACTTAGATCTTTTATTGCTTGTTTGACACTGGTTTCAATAGGCTTCTTTCATTCTACCGACACTGAGTATGGTTAAAGGGTTTCATGGTTGAGGTATCCACAAAAATGAATGTTTAGGAGATGGTTCATTTTTGTTGGAACTGTCAGGATCTGGGTGTTTTTAGTGGTGTTTCTGGACTTAGTTGTTGGTTCTATTTTTGTCTAGTGCTCTTAGTTCTTTATTTATTAGATCAGTTTTTGTTTCACCTTGGTTCTGTTTCTCATAGTATTCAGTTATGTTTAGTTAATCCTTGTTTATTCTTTGTGTTAGCTAGATTATTTCTCCGTATGTTTTCCCTTTGCTTTAGTTAGATTCATTTTCATAGTTAGTGTGCTCTCCCTCGCCCCCTGTGCCATCTCTCTTTCTCTCTCTCTCTCTCTCTCTCTCTTTCTCTCTCTCCTCAGTCCGTCTCCTGCGCTCTGCTCTCATCACTCTCACCTGGGTCCTGTCAGTAATTAGCCACCGGTTCCTGCTCCAGTAACCAACCTCCCCAGTATATATTTCATTCTAGTTTCACCACTCCTTGCCGGATCCTAGTCTCACTTCCCGTCTATCTACCCCGTCAAGCTGTCACAGCCTATGTTCAATGGTTTTTCCTCGTCAGTCCTTGTCCTGGAAGTATTTCAGTCTGGTTTTGTTATTTTCTTAGTTTTATGTTTAGTTTAGTTTTTTCAGTGTTCCAGCTTTGCTGCGCTTTTTGTTTATGTTTAAAATGAATCCTTGCAGTTCACTTCTGGCTCTTGTCCGTGTCTGCACCTGGGTCCTCCGTTACCAAACCATGACAGGAACCTTTGAACATAACCATTTTTTGTTGCTCAGAGCCAAAGATCTCAAAGCAAATCAGCTTACATATTTCACCAGATGAGATATGTATAGTTAAACATAAAACATAGCTTTTATTTATGAAAACACTTGAGACAGGGGAGTGAACAGACTTTAATACTTCAAATACAGTGCAGCTACTTTCAAAGCAAAACTTTCCGTTTGATAGTTGTTTTGTTGCGTAACACATGATAAAATGGAGTTTGTCCTCTTCACAGCAAATAATCCTTGCTGAATTTAGGTAAAAATGTCAACATATGAATTCAATCAAATCGTGTTTTGAGATGATTTATGGATTTCCAGCTTAATTAAAGAGCAGTAATAACTGGCTTTTATTGGATGTACTAACATTGCAGAAATCTCCTCTGTACATAACTAAAACATCAACCCCATCACCTTTCTCCTTATAAGGACTTTGAGGCTGCTTAAATAAATGACTGGTGAATGATGACTGCTCTGTGAGGAAATACTCATGTTAGTTGCATTTCCTTCCTCATTGTTCGTAGTAGTGGTAGGTTACAGGATGCTGTTATTGTGTGACTTTATAGTTATGAACATACATTCTATATGGTCATATCAGTTGGAGGGCTTGTTGTGTATGATCCATGTTTCAGGTTCTGTGGGTGGACAATGTTTGACTGATAGCATAAAACAAGATCAGAACTTCATATTCTTCAGTTTCCCACAGACTCCCACTAGTTCATTTTCCATTCCTGTTTGATGCTTTTCGTGTTGTTGACATATTCTGTATGTTCCCAGACTCCCTGTTTATCAGGGAGGAGTGGAATGTGTCTCTCTGTCTGTACATGTGTGCTGACTTCACATCAGGAGGGAGCAATTTGAGCTTTTGTCTGAGTTAATTACTTAAAACCTGCATTAAGCAACAGAATAGAAAGGCTCTCCATGGATCGCCTCAGATGGCTGGACAGTTTGTCACAGCTTCAAAACCACATTCTGCTTCAGAGATAAGATGTGTGTGAGAGTATGTTTGCCTGATGGGAGCTTGTGTGTGTTGTCATGCTTGTCAGTCTTAACACTGAACAGATAAAGAAAGCCTAAATGTCCATGTATTTTAGCTGCACACAGAACAGTGTGGACACATTTCAATGAAATATTTCCCTGGCAGCTGCTTAAACTCTCACTGAAACCTCAGAACCAGGATAGTATTGGGGTTCCAGGGGAAACTCAACTCCCAAATCATATCAGTTGGGTCACTTTAAAGAGTAAATTGAACTACATCGCAAAACTTGTTTCTACACCAGCATTTACGGTACGAAGTCAAGCAGATCATTTCTGTTTTATCTTGGTGTTATGCTCCTATTCTCAGTCACAGCACCATTTAGAGATGTAAACATTGTGAAATAGCTTATTTTGGTATTTCACTAAAATCTTGACCCCCGAGGGATATATCCTGGATGGCCCCAATCTCAAGGAGATAAGAAGACAAGCCAAGATCACAGACTCTGCATAAATGGAAGTAAATTAGGCACTGGACATCATACATAACCATTTCTTTATTCTTCCCCGAAGTCTTTCTTTTAAATTTCTTGTTAGAATAAGCTCTAAACACAAGGAAAGATACCAGTTCATTTGTTTCTAAGTTTATTTTATATATTTTCATATGCTGCCTTTCAAAATGCCTTTCATGATTGAGAATAAAAACAAAAAATTGGATTTAAAGTACAATGAGCCTGATATGCTAGAAATTGCATCTCATATCATGACCTTTGGTATACTGAGTTTGTTCATTTATTTATTTGTTAACCAGAGTTGGAAATAATGTAGAAGGTCGAAGCCAAAAAAGTTTCAGTGACTCTTCCTTCTCGTGATTTGCTTATGTGATCTCATTAGCACTTTGAGATTCAGTTGCAAATGTAAAGTGCGTTATAAATAAAATTTATTATTATATCATTATTATTGCCAGGGCTCTTGAATGCACAAACTGATAATTCTATGTACCATGGCCAGCCTAACCCACCTGTAGTACCCTAATGCCACTGAGCCCATCAGGGTGCTGAGCTGAAACCTTTGTATCAGTCTGCTCAATTTTCTTTTGTGTGCCTTTTTCTTCCTGCTTTCGTCCGCACTTATTTAGCGCCTTTATATACTTGTCTGGGTTCTGCAAAGTATTTTCTAATTCACCCAATCACACAAACACGCATATATCCATTCATCCATTTTCTATATCCACTTACTCCAACTCAGGGTTGTGGGGGGGCTGGAACCTTTCCCAGCTGTCATTGGGCGAGAGGCAGGGTACACCCCTGGACAGGTCGCCAGTCCATCTCAGGGCCCCATAGTGATGGACGAGACAAACAACCATCCACGCTCATACTCACTCTTATGGGTCAATTTAGAGTCACCAATTAACCGACGTGCATGTTTTTTGGTGGTGAGAGGAAGCCGGAGTGCCCGGAGAGAACTGCATACATGGGGAGAACATGCAAACTCCCAGCCGGGATTCCAACCAGGATTTCTCTAGCTGGGAGGCTAACTACCACACTACCGTTAAGTCCCAACACGCATACACTGCTTCCTGTTTATTTTCTCTAAAATCACATGCTGGTGTACATATTGGTGGGTAATGTGGTGTTTAGGCCTAAAAAAACAACTATTCTACCAGCTGTTGGCATTATCGGACTTCATCAACATTGTTTTCAACAGATTCAACATGTTGAATTGTCTTTGAAACTATCATCAAGATAGCTCACTCTGATTGGCAGTTCTATGTAGGCGATGAGTGTACAAGAGGGAACGCAGCAGTGATGACAGAAAGCAGCTGTGAGGTGACAGAATAGGGGCTCTCTGGCTGTCACTGGTTCTTCACATAGGTTTGGTGAAGAAGAACCCAAAGATATTATTGAAAAAAAAACACAGAGACACTTCTGTTTCAGAGTTTTTTTTTTTTTGTTTTTTTTTGTTTTTTATAATTTTGTTTTTGTTTGTTTTATTTATTCCAGTTTCCCTCTCTCCGGGTACTCCGGCTTCCTTCCACCGTCTAAAAACATGCATTTCAGGTTAATTGGTATCTCTAAAATTGTCCTTAGGAGTGAGTGTTAACGTGTGTGGTTGTTTGTCTCCTGTGTCTCCGAGATGGACTGGCGGTCTGTCCAAGGTGTACCCTGCCTCTCGCTGGTAACATTTCTTTGAAACACGAAGTCATGAAAGTGTTTGTTTGACAGCTTTTAACAAAAGCTTTCTTTGCATGTATGCTCAAGGTTTACATTTTTCAGTTTGGAAATTCTATTCTTACAACACTACTGGGGGAAAATTCCTATCCTCCTGAGGTACAATCATATCTTGAGCGTCTTTTATTAAAATCCCGATATCAAAATCTTAGTCTCTGCTGGAGTCATGTCTTGTGCCCAGTGAATGATGCAATAAGTTGATAACTTATTCAATTGAAATGCCATGGAGCAATAACGATTTGCCACAGCAGACAAGTTGCAAATAAAGCTTGTCTCCCTGAGCAGCAATAAAAAGCCTCATGTGGAAGAGGTTATATTAGGACTGTGAGAAATCAAATAGATAGGATCTGGAGTGCTCGATTTCACTCAAATCTCTAAAGGGGGAATTAGGCAGGCTTGTGTGGTCCAGCAAATATTTAGATGTTGGAGAAAAACTAACTTAAGGGGATATGAGGAACAAGTTTAAATGTCTGTGGATTTTGATAAAAAAGCTGCACACCATCTTTTTAAAGGCTGCATCTTGTACCTCCCTGATTTAGATTAATAAATTTTCTAAGTCAGTGCAGTTGTATATACTCACACAGGCATAATTTCCTCCTTTCTGTAATTGACAAACTGTGTCTCATGACTGAGCTAATAAGTTGAGAAACCTTTTTATCAAAAGCTATCTTCCAAACAAAGACTTTTTTTCTGCCAGATAGTTTTCTTTTTTGATGAAATCAGCTCTTTTTGCTTTTCTTATCAGTGTTACTTGGCTGGTAAATACATACCTGTGGAAAACATTGATTTGGCTTTAGAAAAAACTTTACACATGAAACAATGCCCCTCAGTTTCATCTGCCGTAGTCAGACATTAACTGGGAACCGAACAAGGTGTATGAACAGGAGCAATACTTTGAGCAGATACACTGTAAACATTCAGTATATGTGGGCTCACAGCAGATACAGTTGAATTACTTTGAAATGTGATGACCTCTTTCATGTAAACACAAGTTTTAGTGAGTGCAAACACAGTGAACAGTTGTCTGTCTTGCCATTTGTGTTTTAGACTAATCTAGATCAGTAGATTACTCTTTCGTGATCTTTTGTCATTGCAAAGTTGTATAAGGAGTCAGATGTACAGTGCCAAGGATCCTTTAAGAAAAGCAAGCTTTTCATTTCACCTTGTATTACTGTGTATAGATTGGAAAAAGAGTGTGTAACTTAACGTTCTTGTGCACTTACACGGGTGATGAGATCCATGTTTACAAAGGTCAACAACTACAAAAACCCTTTCATTATGCCGAGTGTTAACCTTTAACCAGAGGGAGCTTTGAGATTTCTGCATACACGAGGCTAACAAGGTCACACAAGCTTGGCATCCTGTTCACATGCCTGCAGGGTCTAGACTCCACTTTTTCCGCTGGAGATAACCTTCCCCAACAACAGAGGTCCCGGGACTCAGGGCAGAGTGAGTCATAGATTATCTGTGTTTACAAAGGTCACCATCACTATGGGCCTGGATGTGAAGAGTCCACCATCTTATCTTTTACCTGGCCTCATTGACCAAACAGGCTCCTGTTTGAAGAATTACGAGTGGAGCTGTCAGAGGATCTGTAGATGGTAAACAAGCTGGAACTCATCTAACCTCTTTCCAGGAGATAGTTAACTTAAAGGTTTGTGTGTATCTGTGTTTGTGAGGGTGGAGGAAAGATATGGAAGCCCCGCTCAACCCTCAGGATGTAATTAGACTTCCCCATGGCATGCAGTACAACGTGGTGGTGAAGTTCTAACTTCAGAACTTTACTAAATCTTTTGATTAGCCAGCCTCAATTTTTGGTTCAGACCTGCCTTCATCTTTCCCCATTGTGCCTTGTAGCAGAACATGTACAGAAACTGGTACTAGGGAAAAGGACAAAGAATGTAAGACTGTTTAGAAATCCGGATTCTTTGAACAATCTTAAGGGCAAATGAAAAAATAGAATAAATTCTCTTGTAAAACACTTTCTCGTCAACACTGGAGATTTCAACCAGGCCTTCTAAAAAAATGCTATAATCATGATGTGCGTGTTGTGTGTGTGTGTGTGTATTGTTCTGAGTGCAATGGAAGGGTAATTCTGTCTGCAGTGCCAACTCTTCAGTACATAAAAACACATTTGCAGCATAATTATGTGCAACTAGCTGCTAAATTGCTATATCATCTGTGTTCTTAAATTTTATCGCCTAAGCTTTCACTATCATTCACTCTCACCTGCAAAAACTCCAACACACATAGGGGACATTCCTTATCAATCAATGTTGGAAGAACCAATGTGAATCCACAGGGTAATTGTAACCCTCCATGTATCATCATTCTGTACGCCTACTATGTTGTGGAAAGGGATGACAAAATGATCACCTGCCTCGAATAAACAGAGACAGTGACCCTTTTTGTCACGCAATGTCCTGCAATATATGCCAAAGAGCAAAAAAAGATGCGCACACTTGTGCATGCTGAAGTGCAACCTGAGGGTTTTGTCAAATATGAATGAAGTAAACAAAGAACACAAATCTGAACTGGATGTAAATATGAGGGAGGAAAAAGCCGAAAAGGAGAGGGTGCAATCATGTAAGCATCAGTGGGACTTAGTTGTTTTCAGTTTGTGTGGCAACTTTTGAGTGATGTGTTTCTTTTTCGGTATTTATTTTATCTAGAAAAACTGGGCACGTGCACTCTTTCAACAAAACAGCATTTGTTCAACTGTTGAAGAGCAAGTGAAAAAAAAAAAGTAGTGGCTTTTTGGACATAGGCGAGTGTGGATGGTACTTGCCCAGATTCAACAATACATTGTTTTATTCTTTGCAGATGGTAAAGATATCAGATTTTTAAGAAATAACTGAGTCATAACAACTTCAGCTGAGAAATACTTGAAATAAGCTAAACTTCTCGACACTTTAAAGTCAGATGCTGTCACCGGTGAATGTGCCAAGCTTCTCTCCCACTGAGAAGTTGAGTGTAAAGAAGTCATGGTTATTTCCCAAATGCCTGTCAAACCACCATGCTTGGTTACCTTTGTAACTACTGTTTTTATCTATTGTTTTTAGTTATTTCCTTTTTGGTTTAAAATTGAAATCATTCTTTTTATTTCTACTATTTTAATGTATCTGTAAAGCACTTTGAATCACCTTGTTGTTGAATTGTGCTATACAAATAAACTTGCCTTGCCTTACACAGTAGTCAGTCAGTAGAATCATTTCATTGTTGATTTGCATCAAGAATATTGCATCTGGATTTTTGAAGGACATTTTGTTACTCATATATTCTCCCCACTGAATGTTTGAAATAACAAAGTGTCTACCACTCAAATCACTGTCGAGAGATGTTTCAGTGGAATATGAGAGCTTATGTGTCTCCCTTCATTTCTTCCAATCACTCCCTCACCCTGATAGTCATGCATAGTTTAATGAGGCCATTACATTTGCTGGAACCCCTATACCAAGCAAATGTCTTGTTTTAATCAACACTGGCTGTCTGCAAGCAATTCCACCATGAAACTATTCTTTCTCTATTTGCACTAAGCCTAAAGCTGTCACCGTGACCTTGCTGTGCCCTGTCTCCAGGATTCACCCTTGAGCAGCCCAATCAGTCCACCCACTTGTGGGATGTCGGTACAGAACAGCATTGGGATATTGATGTCAGATGCCTGTCTTGCCCACTCGCATAGCTACAGTATCAGTCCCGTCTTTGATGAGGAAGGGAGAAAAGGCAAAACATCCTCATGGTTTGGACCCTTGCAGAGACACAAGAGGAAATACTGAGACTGTGAATGTCTTTGAGGTGTTGGCTGATGGATTTCAAACAGCAGATGGCTTTCAAACATAATAAGATTTGTGTGTGTAATGCAACATGCTATGCTGAGAGGGATGGGATCTTTCGGCTCCGCTATAAGTTGATGTGGCACTGTCACACCAACCCCCTGCTGCTCTTACTAACACCCTGCATCCCTCACTCTGTCACTGCTTCACATTCTTCCTTTCTTATTACTTTTCACTTTTGTTGAAATTCCATCTTTTTTTTCAGACTTTTATGTGCTTTTTATTATGGTGTTTCAGAAAATCATCCCCGTTTTACTGATTCCCTCTTTACTGGCTGAAGGGATAATGTGCATGGGTGATAGGGACATGCATTCTCTCTCTGTTTCTAGTTGATGGTTTAATGTTGCCTGTCTGCTTGAATCCCTCTCTGAGATAGGGGACTTGCGGTGATGAAGATGCTCATCTCTCTCCTCTAGAGGGCTAAATTACAGTGTTGTGCCATTAACCAGAAGTTGTGCTCGTGCCTTGGCAGCTTATTAACATATTTCATCTGCCAGTGCAACTCCCTCTTCACAATTCAGCTGTATTTCATATTTTTCTTGTGGTAATGCGCAAGTTATGAGTTACAATAACTACTTTGGTAATTCAAGTGAAATAATCACTGTTCCAAGATAGGAACAGAGGCAAGCATCTTGGCTTATAATTACAATATGGAAAAAAAGAAGAAAAAATATCATTTAAAGCCCCTGCGGTATTACAAAGCTATCTGTGATGTTTTGTCTGACAAAGAAAAAACACCATGACCACACACACACACAAAGAGGCACAACAAATACTTGGCCTCACATTGACATGTAACTCCATAGCATCTGTCTAACACATCTGTGAAAGAATAACGCAATCTGGGAGGAGAGACTTTGAACGGGAGAGTGGTGGTACATTTATGATACTGTCTAAGAGTCATAAATAATGTATTTTTGGGACTACATGCATGGATACACAGACATGGACACACACAGTCATTAAAAGATGCACCTGTCTCCACTCTGCCCCCTTTCCCTGTTGTCGTCTTTGGTTCTTTTCAGACCTGGTGTTAACATGCGCCACGGGTGGCCCATTGATAAGTGGACAGTACAAAGAAGAGGTGTGAATTCACTCAGGACGGATTAGGACATGTTCAGGTCCCATCACTCGGGCCACATTCAGTCTGGGACGCATTTGGCAATGTTCTTATGATATCCTGAATGCAATTTGTTCTTGCTGTGAGTTTAAGAAGAGTTTTTCTCTCGGTTTTAACATAAAAATAGCCTCTTATTTGTGCATAAAGCAGTGTCATGACAGGATGCATCTTTCTTAGAAATCCTCCTGCTCATGTTTGATGTTAAATTTTTGCCGTGATATCCAGATCAGTCCTGTCTGTCATCGCTTTTTAATTGACCTCAACACAGGTTTACAGGTAACTCAATATATACCGAGCAGAGAAGGGTCCAGCACTTTCTTGCAGTGCGGTTGGCTACTGTAGCCTGTGGGCATTAAACTCCTATAGTCTCAGGTGAGGTGTCAATCAAACGCTAAAAAAATAATAAATAATTGTAATAATTGTATGAAATATGTTCACATGCCAACAGGATTTATTTGATTGATAATATTTGTAAGATTAGGCACAGCTGTTAGCTCATTTAAAATGATCAGTGGTTTACTACCAGGATCCATAGGTTAGACTTATCAGAAATCTTTGTTTGGTTGTTTGGGTTGATCACAAAGTTGTACAATGCTTTGTATGGCTCAAATCCCAAGAATCTCAGTTTACAAATGTGTGGCATGTGCACCCACTTATACAGTACCTATGTGCCTGGCAGAAATGTGTAGAAAACAACTACTGGTCCATCATGTTGCTCTGTAATATGACAAATTATTTGTTTTATGATCCTTCTTTCATATCATTACTTAGTTTATTGCAATGCTTGTAAATGATTCCATGCTAAATGCAACTGAGGAAAACTGAAAACTGGTTAATGTCCCAATAATGCGGTGCCGGCCTTGCCCTGAAGCAAGCAGAGCAAAGTCTCAGCTTGGCCAAAGGCTGACCAGAAGCTCGGTCGCCAAAGAAGTAGCGAACTACAGGAGTTAGAGATAGCTGCTGGAGGTAAGCCTGTACTCTGGTCTATCAAGCCTGTCAAACCTAACAGCTTTTTTTCAGCAAGTTTTGGCTTCAGTGGCTTGTTGAGTGCTGCTGCTTCTCACTTGCCTCTGCTGTTTTCTCACCTGGCGAGTAAGCCCAGTCCATAGTCACATACAGCTCTGTGCTCCTGAGCCAATGGTCAGCTCCTGCTGGCATTTGGCCCCAGTATGACATCAACTATACAATGCAATGCAATGATCTGGCAAGGGAACAAAGGAAAACCAGGAGCATTAAAGGGATGATAAGAGAAATGAACAACAGTAATAAGCAACAGAAACCAGGTATCATTCCAACAGCTAATAACACAAAATATAACAACAGGGCAGGGCATTAGGTGCATTAAGAGTAAAACAAGAAACCAATAACAAAGCAGAACACAAAATCTCAGACCATGACACCCAAGGCGGTGGAACGAGGCAACAGTGCTAAATTATCAGTGTTGATGTAACTCTGAGAGTGTAAATCTAACATTGGAAAAGTGTTTATATGTGATCATGTTCTCAGAGTTAATGTCATACAGTCAATTCTTCTGTGTATACAGCTCTTTTCTTGGCCTAGCTCCTGCTGGGCTTTCCACTTATCCTTCACTAACTTCTCAGCTTGCAAGCTTCTCATTTCATCTGTTTTTCACAGCAAATGGAAATTAGCAGTATAGACTCATCCTGGAAGTAGTCAGGAAAATTTGATGATGATTCCCTCAAACAGTTCACGTAAACCATCACGTCTGACCTTGCCTTTCTGAGACTTCTCTGCGGTTTCAAAGCAGAAATCCTCGGCCATAGCACTGATGGCTAGTTTGGCTCATGATATGCTTTTACAAATACCCTTACCACATATATGCTTTTACAAATACCCTTACCACATAAAAACATCTTATGGACATGTTAAAAAGGTAAAAATAAAAAAAACCTTGATTTTCAGTGCAGGGCGAGAGTATTTTGGACAAAGCTCTGTCATTGAAGGAGAAGATCATGATAAATGGCAACAACTATCCACACAAAACTGAACAGTCCATTAGTGAAGTATTAAGCCAAAGATACAAACAGATTTGCATTGAATGGTACCTGTGTTATATCACCATAACGTCTCTAATAACAATATAGCTTAAAGGTGACATATAATGCCCTTTTCTAACAAGTCAACACAATTTCCTGAGGTCTTATTGAAATGTATGACAGGCTTTTGTCAGAAAGTATCAGTTGGTTTAAACATAGTGGTCCTTCTTTCACAACAGCTCTCCTGAGAGCAGGTTGTTTGGAAGGGTGGAGAGTGAGCAGCTACCACCCAAAAAAAGTAACAGCAATAACTCCTTAGAAATTGGTCTTCGTCTTCATTACCCAACCCATAGCTGAACGAAAAAGAATTATAGATAAATGAATAAACCTTGACGAATTAATCCTTAGAAGCTTTAAGTGCTGCAACATTCTATTACAAAAGCTTCAACATGTTATTGGGATTAAATGTACCGTGTGAGGTTGGTTGCTATCATTGCTATGCTGATGATACTCAACTATACTTCTTTATCAAACCAGATGAAACCAATCAGTTGGTCAAATTACACGCATGTCTTAAAGACATAAAGACCTGGACGACTCAGAATTTTCTGCTCCTAAATTCACACAAAACTAGAGTTGCTGTCTTTGGACCTGAGCACTTCAGGAAGAAACTGTGTAGCTCTATATTTACTCTAAATGGCATTTCCTTGGCTTCAAGTGAGGAACCTTGGAGTTACTTTTTGACCAGAATCCATCCATTGGCTCCATCATACCTTTCTAATCTTGTAGTGCAAGATTTTCCAACAGGGCACATTGCTCTCAGACTGCTGGTTTACTTGTGTTTCTAAAAGTTCCTAAAAGTAGAATGGGAGGCAGAGCCTTCAGTTATCAGGCCCCTCAACTTGTGGAACCAGCTGACTCTATACCTCCAGAAAGCAGACACTTTTTCTACCTCTAAGATAAGGCCTTTTTAATAAAGCTTATAGTTAGGGATGACTAAAGTGAGGCTGAAATATCCCATAGTTATAGGCCTAGACTACTGGGGGACTCCCATGATGCAACCTTTTCTCACTCTGCTCTTTTTACTCTCCACTTACATCCAATATTATTGTTGTCATTTACTTGTGTTTCTCTTTCTCAGCAGGTATCCCTGGCTTGGTGTTATAGTGTTCTTTCCTGTACACTCAGCTCCCAGCCGGTCAAGGCAGATGGCCGGCCTTCCTGAGTCTGGTTCTGCCAGAGGTTTCTTCCTTTCAAAAGGGGAGGCTCGGGATGGGGGATTGGATCAAAAAGAAGTTTCAGTGCAATCTGTTGTTCTCCTTAGCTAGGCAACATTTATTTTATTGCTCTGTCTGAATTGGAAAAATTTGGAATGTAATCAATTAGATTTGATTGGATTATGGGTTAAGGATTATTATGGTGTGGTGGTTAGCACCGTCGCCTCACAATAGGAGGGTTTCAACTTCAATTCCCAGCTGAGGCCTTCCTGTGTGGAGTTTGCATGGTCTTCCCATGTATGTGTGGGTTCTCTGTGATAGGCTCCAGCCTATCACAGAGAACTATAATTGAATTATTGCGATGCATCGCGATGCATCGCGATGCATTGCGATATTTTTACTGAACATACTTAAAAAAAAAAATACAGCCATTACCAGTGGCTGACTGGCTGTGTATGATCTGGATAGTGTCTTCAATTGATACATAACTCAAAGCAAATCAATTCATAACTGTATTTATTGAAACAACTTTTGGAGGTATTGCCATTAAAACAAATATCACTGGACACACTCATCACAAAAAGTGCATAGGATTTATAAAACTTAAAATAACAAAATAGGGATGATCAGTACAGACAAAAAAAAGTGCATAGACTTTATAAAACTATAAAAAAATATATATATATATTGCAAACATCCCTTGCAGCGAAATGCATCAATTGCATGTGTCCTATCATTAAAGTCATAAAATAAGCATAAAATATATATATATATTTTTTAAATAATCGATACTTGGCGTCAAGAATCGATGCAGTAGATCGCGAAAATTAGAATCGCGATGCATCGTCATGACGATTATTTTGCACACCCCTAATGTTTACATCTCTTAATGGTGCTGTGACTGAGAATAGGAGCATAACACCTAGATAAAACAGAAATGATCCGCAGGTCTTCGTACCCTAAATGCTGGTGTAGAAACACAAGTTTTGCGATGTAGTTCAATTTACTCTTTAAAGTGACCCAACTGATATGATTTGGGAGTTGAGTTTCCTCTGGAACCCCAATAATATCCCGGGTCTGAGGTTTCAGTGAGAGTTTACGCAGCTGCCGGGGAAATATTTCATTGAAATGTGTCCACACTGTTCTGTGTGCAGCTAAAATACATGGACATTTAGGCTTTCTTTATCTGTTCAGTGTTAAGACTGACAACCATGACAACACACACAAGCTCACATCAGGCAAACATACTCTCACACACATCTTATCTCTGAAGCAGAATGTGGTTTTGAAGCTGTGACAAACTGTCCAGCCATCTGAGGCGATCCATGGAGAGCCTTTCTATTCTGTTGCTTAATGCAGGTTTTAAGTAATTAACTCAGACACAAGCTCCAATTGCTCCCCCCTGATGTGAAGTCAGCACACATGTACAGACAGAAAGACACATTCCACTCCTCCCTGATAAACAGGGAGTCTGGGAACATACAGAATATGTCAACAACACGAAAAGCATCAAACAGGAATGGAAAATGAACTAGTGGGAGTCTGTGGGAAACTGAAGAATATGAAGTTCTTATCTTGTTTATGCTATCAGTCAAACATAGTCCATCCACATAACCAAAAACATGGATCATACACAACAAGTCCTCCAACTGACATGACCATATGGAATGTATGTTCATAACTATAAAGTCGCACAATAACAGCATCCTGTAACCTACCACTACTACGAACAATGAGGAAGGAAATGCAACTAACATGAGTGTTTCCTCACAGAGCAGTCATCATTCACCAGTCATTTATTTAAGCAGCTCTGGTTCAAATCCCGGCTGGGAGTTCGCATGTTCTCGCCATCTATGTGGTTCTCTCCAGGTACTCCGGCTTCCTCCCACCGTCCAAAAACAAGCATGTCGGTTAATTGGTGACTCTAAATTGACCCATAAGAGTGAGTATGAGCATGAATGGTTGTTTGTCTCGATGTGGTCGAGTGATGGACTGGCAACCTGTCCAGGGTGTACCCTGCCTCTCGCCCACTGCAAAGTAGAAAAAAAGGGATTTTCCATAATATGTGCTCTTTGATAAGTATGCTGTGGTTGTGTAAAACTTACTTGTGGTGCATTGTATTAAATATATCCATTTTCTGCATGCATACATTCTACAGGTGGAGCGTTTAAGGACTCTGATTTCACAAAGTTCTAAAGTTGGTGGTGCTTCATCTAATAAAGGTCAGGAAAACCATGGGCTGATTATTTCTGGACACTTTTTTTTTTTTTCATGTTTTTGTATGATGTGATGTATTGGATTCCTTTTTTAAAAGCAGATCACAAGCTAGTGATACTGGTCTGTGAATCTGCCTGGATGCAGTTCAGACATATTGAAAATGAGACATGAACGTTACCTGGTCCATCCTACTAAGTGCTCATTCAGACAGTAAGCTGAAAAGTTGAGTCCCAGTAAGATTAATGGAGAGAAATGCACGTCTGATAGGGGTTTGAGTTGAAAGATCTGGCAATTGTTTGATTTGCCTCTTAGTTCTTATTTTATTGTACTTATCTTCCTTCCTAATTCATCTCTGTCCAATAACAACCTAAGTATGAATATAACTGTCTTCCATATGATTTGAATGTGACACCTGAGATATAAACAAACCATACTGATAGTGTTTGCTTTTATTACACCCAACTGACTATTCACATGAAAACATCCGAGATAATGTATCCATTTAACTCCATTACTGGGCACGAGTCAGCTCCATGCAAACTTGTCATCATTGGCTCTCCGTGATCAAGCTAATTATTCCTCATCATTTTCAGCAGGTAGTAATTAGTTCTTTGTTACTTGCTATCATACTGTTGATACAATACACAGCTCACAGGCTGCAATTGTTCTCAACAATTGTGAAGAGGGAAAGGAGATTATGCATTTTAAAAGGAGAGAATAAAAATTATATTAGGCAAAATCAGAGAGGAAAGGCCACCCTCTTTGTGTTTATTACTGATGTTTATTCATGAAATACGTTATATTATAATATCATGAATCATACTCTTCAAATACTCTTGATAGCTATAAATGATCAACAAAACAAAAATGACTCGATGTCTCAGCAAAGCAAATTGCAAACTGGCTATTTTAGACACCAACAAAAATAAAAAGCTGATTGCCAAGTGTGATTTCTCATGATGTTTGTCATAAAAAAGGATGACAAGGATTCTAAGAGGTAAGGAAATAACAATCCCAGGACTCTTAGCTGATTGCTGTTCCACCCACAATCATCAGCGGTAGAGTCCTACACACTGACATTCTATTTTTAGAATTTATTTAAAATATTCCGTGAGTGTGATCAAGATCATGACAAGAGCATGAGCAGAAAATGTGTAAAGTAGACCATGTTTAGGGTTAATGCATACTTGTTATTTGTAGGAGATTTACTGCAACATTCCACAATGTTTTTGGAGCCTGTATTGTTTTTTAGGAGTACTCCTCCTTTTTCACATGATTCTTCTTTTTTTTAAATTTTTCCCCCATATATGGCTTATTGTGCACATTGTACTCCTTTTGCACCAATGCATTCTTACTTGCAACTGATCTTATACTGATGCTAAGTCATGAGCCCTAAGCAATTACATTTTAATGTGAACATCCCTTTACCTTTACAGTTACCTGGTAACTGTCTATTTTAGCATCTTGCTTGATAAGGACATTTGAAACCACCTAAATCATTGTTGGAGGTTGTTTGTGTATAGATAAACTAAACCCAGGACTTTATCGCAAGAAATTAGACAATTCTATGCTGACAAAATAACCACGAGACGAATTTGTTGGCATGTGATGATTGTAAATGTTCTGAAAGGATGGGTTTTCAGCCCAAGCCATTCTTTTTCTAACCCTTGCTACAACCTGATCTCATGTCAGAGTTTGTAATAAGTAAAAAAAGTTGCAGTTTCACTATAAAAGCTTGGAAACTGTGGAATGGGTTTTTCTTTCTAATTTCCATACAGAGATGCGCCTTACATATTGATACTTGATAATATGAACATTCAGCGCCTCGTTACATCTTGTTATGTCTTGTCATCTGATGACGATAACCCTTGACATTTTGCTGATTCAGCTACAACTTTTTATAAGGAATAAAGAAGGGGTGGATGGAGGTGATAGCACACTCTTACCATGCTGGTAAGGTGAGTTTGAGAGTCATTCCACATGTTTTCCAGTCTCTTCTCACCTTTCACTTTCCATCATGATTCTTTACTTTTCTGTTTAGGTCTTGTTCTTGAGTGGCAAATAGTATTTGGGAAAGAATTCATGCACATGTTTAGATTTATATGTTACAAAATAAATGGTTATGGTTAGAAAAATGTAAGAGCTTACATATTGTATTGGTCATGGATTGCACTTCCTGTCTGTCACAACACTAAACAACAGATACATTGACATCTCAAAGTTTGTAACCACGTGCAGTATTTACACTGCTACATCTTTGCCATATTGACAAACTCCAATATCCAAGTAGCCTACTACAGCCTCCAGCTGTTCCAAAATGCCATAGCAAGAGTTCATGTGAAAGCGATTATATTTCGATTATAATTGTGGCCTCTCTTTATTGGCTGCATCTTAAATCCAGAGTATATTTTTAAATTCCTCTCAGATAAAAAGTTCCAAAAGACCAAGATCCAATATCTCTTAAATAACATATTCATATTGATAGATGGATTCTTATTAAATCACAGTTAACTGTATTGAATTGACTGTCTGGATCTGCTTTAAACTGGTTCAAGTCCTATCTCGAGGACAGGGAATATTTTGTTGAAATTGGTAACTGTGTCTCAAACCAAGTGGCTATGACCTGTGGGGTTCCCCAGGGGTCAATCCTGGGACCCCTATTGTTCAATCTGTACGTGCTTCCATTAGGCCAGCTAATACGCAGGTATAACGTGTCCTACCACAACTATGCAGATGACACTCAGATCTACGTGTTACTGACGGCAGGAGAACACAGGGCTGTAGATACATTGTGTCACTGCATCGAACAGATCAGTGTGTGGATGCAAAACAATTTTTTATCCAGCTAAACTGAGACAAAAGTGAAATCACTGTCTGCTGCCCACAGAAACAAAGAGAAAGTGTTATCAGTCACCTTGAGACTCTCTCTAAAACCTAATAATCAAGTTAGAAATCTTGGGGTAAGATTGGACTCGGACCTGAATTTTAACAGCCACATTAAATCAATAACATCAGCAGCTTTTTACCATCTAAAAAACATTGCCAGAATCAAAGGAATAGTGTCTAAACCAGACTTAGAAAGACTAATCCATGCGTTTGTCTCCAGCAGGTTAGACTACTGTAACGACCTGCTCACTGGGCTCTCTAAACGGGCTGTAAGACAGCTGCAGTACATCCAGAATGCTGCTGCTCGAGTACTGACTAGAACCAGGAAATATGACCACATTAGTCCAGTGCTCAGGTCTCTGCACTGGGTTCCTGTTGCTCAGAGAAAATACTTTAAAACAGCACTGCTTGTGTACAAGTCTCTTCATGGTCTAGCGCCAAAGTACATCTCTGACATGTTAGAGCCATATGAACCAACTCAGGCTCTGAGAACCTCAGGGAGGGGTCTCCTGCTGGTGCCCAGAGTCCGGACTAAACAAGGTGAGGTTGCGTTTCAGTTTTATGCTCCTAAAATCTGGAACAGTCTTCCAGAAAATGTGAGACAGGCCTCAAACTCTGACATTGTTCAAATCCAGGCTGAAAACAGTTCTATTTAGCTGGGCTTATGACAACTGAAAGTGCTTTATCTGCACTCTTCGCTTTTAATTAAATGATTATGTATATACAGTATTTTAATGATTTTATTTGCCTTCTTGTGATTTGTTGTAGCTGTAAAGCACTTTGAATTGCCTTGTATACAAATTGTGCTCTACAAATAAACTTGCCTTGCCTTGGATCAGACTGTCCCTTCAAAGTGGCTTGAGATGACTTTTGTTGCGTGTTGGCGCCATATGAATAAACTGAACTGAACTGAGTATTATAGGGAACACTTAACTCTACTGGAACAAACTTCTCGACCATTTTATCAGTTACACCACAGACAAGATGTTACAGATATTACACAAACAGGTAACTCTTGTTTTTTTCCTGTGACATCTCTATATTGTAAAACCCCTCTATTGTATGAGGTCATCTTGAGTATTTGAATAAAAAATACAACATTTAAAAAGAACATCTTAAATGGTAACGCTGAACAGTGAAAGATGGTATCGGGGGTTCCTGTCTGATATGTGATGAGATGGCATAGAGAACAAGTTGTTTTTGATTTTGGATGCATCTTTCAAACTGATGCAAAAACCCACAAGGGATGAGATGCAATTGAGGAGTGAATACCTGAGGAAACAAAATCATTAAAAACGTTTGGATCCCATCTACTTTTAGTGTTTTCCAGTGATTTATTTTCATCCTGACAACCGTTGCTACATCTACTGAGTGTTTTTCATTTCCTACAGTTTAAATGATACTACAGGCCATTTTTGTATTGTTATATTAGTCTTCCTCTCGAGCTATGACAAGCAACATTTTTGTAGTGCATCCTTGAGCTTTGAAACATTGGATTATCATCTGTCCTGGTAGTTGAAATCAGAATATGTCACACAGATTGATCAAAGTCATGTTTAGCTTTTTAAATCTCATTATACTCCCAAGCATTGTTCAAAAGCAACAAAAACTAACTGTCTAACTCCATCTGCAAACCCATTTCATAAGAAAATAAATGGCTGTTTTTACTCTAGTGAGGTTTACATGTCAGACAATAGATTCTTGGCAAGCCACAATGATCCAGGCTGAAAACAGTTCTATTTAGGTTAGACTACTGTAACGACCTGCTCACTGGGCTCTCTAAACGGGCTGTAAGACAGCTGCAGTACATCCAGAATGCTGCTGCTCGAGTACTGACTAGAACCAGGAAATATGACCACATTAGTCCAGTGCTCAGGTCTCTGCACTGGGTTCCTGTTGCTCAGAGAAAATACTTTAAAACAGCACTGCTTGTGTACAAGTCTCTTCATGGTCTAGCGCCAAAGTACATCTCTGACATGTTAAAGCCATATGAACCAACTCAGGCTCTGAGAACCTCAGGGAGGGGTCTCCTGCTGGTGCCCAGAGTCCGGACTAAACAGTCTTGTTGTGCACATGAGGTAGCTAGGAAACCACTGAAGAACAGAAAACAACCATGAAAGAGGTCTAAAAATAGTTTAAATATAGTTTAGCCAATAAGTAAGTGAATTTCATAGTCAACAGTTTTTCAATTCAATGCTTTCTTCTCAGCATTTCCATTTGTTGAGTTTGCTTAGTTGTCATGGAAATAACTATGCTGTCGTCATCAAAGTATTGGTCATCAAGAATGGAGAATTATAGTGGGTGATCTTGTGTGTGGGTAGAGTTTATTCCTTTATCTCTTCCATCATGAAATGAATCCTATGAATTGTCTCCTTGACCTTCCACCAGGTTAACGCTGACAAATATTTTTTCCCCTTTTGCATTTCCTTGTCATATTTCATTGTTTAGTTTCCAAAACTTGAAGTAGACTTTAAAATTACAATTCTCCATGAAGGGGTATGTAGTGTGTCAGTTTTATTTATATTGTGCCAAATCACAACAAATGTCATCTCAGTGCAGTCAGAATACAATCCAATTCAAGCCAATTATAATGCAATTCTATCATTAGATAATAATGCAATCATTATCCAATCAAATCCAATAATTATTCCTCATTTGTGTTCTGTGGAACTTCTTGATCCTCTTGGATTATTAAATATAGCTGAATTTCTTCTTATAAGGGACACGCATTTGCATTGTAAACCCTATCACACACTATTTGTTCTCTTCTGGCACTCATTTATAATCGATATTTTGTATTGGTGTGTCTAGTTCTCTAGTTTAGCATGGCTACCGGCTCTCTCCCTCCATCTCCTGCTTTCTCTTGTTCCGTGTGTCAGATGTTTAGCTACTCCTCTTCCTCCTTTAGTGATATTGGTACATGTGACAAATGTAGTCTTTTTGTAGTTTTGGAGGCGAGGTTATCTGAATTGGAAGCTCGGCTCTGCATTGTTCAAAGCCACTCGATAGCTTGCCAGGTCCCTTTAGCCAGTGCAGAGCCACCTAGTGTAGCTAATAATGTTAAATCCCCCCCCGGCAATCTCCAAGCAGCCGCAACCCCAGGCTGGCTGGGTGACAGTCAGGAAGAGGAGGCATAGCCCTAAAGTCAAGCTTGTGGTTCGCTACCAACCTGTTTATGCTTCTAATAGAATTTCCCCAATTAGCGACACATCCGCTGAGGAAAACCCTGGTAACTTGCAGCTCCATAGTCAGATATTCAACATTATAGACACCAGCTACCATAGTCAAATGCATCCCAGCAGCCAGAGCAGGTGACATGGCATCCTATTTAAAACTGCTGGCTAAGGATAAGCATAAATGTAGTAAAATAGTTATTCATGCTGGCGGTAATGACACCCGGTTACACCAATCGGAGGTTACTAAAAATTAATGTTGCAATTGTGTGTAATTTTGCCAAAACAATGTTGGACTCTGTAGTTTTCTCTGGACCCCTGCCAAATCTGACCAACGATGACATGTTTAGCTGCATGTCCTCCTTCAACCACTGGCTGTCTTAGTGGTGTTCAGCAAACAACATTGGCTAAACAGATAATTGGCAATCTTTCTGGGGAAAACCTGCTCTGATTGGGACAGATGACATCCATCAAACTTTGGAAGGGGCAGCTGTCATATCTAGAAACATGGCCGGATTTATTAGTCACCAATTTTTGTTTACTCAACAAAAACAATTGAATGTAGTTTGCTGAATGTTAGATCTCTCCTTTCCAAGTCTCTGTTGGTGAATAACTTGATTGGTGATCATCATATTGATATGTTTTGTCCTTCAGAAACCTGGCTGCAGCAGGAGGATCACAGGCTTTTAGGATTGCTGTAGTTAAACCTCAACTTTAAAAAAACTTCTTTTGATCCAGGACACTCTCCTATATTCAGTCTCTCTCTATATATCTAAAGTTCTTAAAAGAGTTGCAGCAATTCAACTTTGTGATGATTAACACAGAAAAAATATGTTTCAGTTTGGACTCGGAGCATACCATAGCACAGAAACAGCATTGTTCTCTAAACTCCATCCAGTCGAGGCAGATGGGAGGCAGATGGGAGGCACATCCTAGGTCTGTTTCTGCTTGATGTTTCTTTATGTTCAAAGTGAAATTTCCCCTCCATTGTAGCCTCTTGCTAGCCTGACTACGTCATACTCACGATTCTAGTCAGAATGTGAGTCTGATACCGCTCAATAGAGTTTTGAGTATGGGGCGTGTTTCAACCGAACCAGGAGAAAAAATGCCTCTTCGCTCAATTAGATAGACCTACAACCAATCAGAGCAACGTTGTATGTGACGTAGATTAAGCGACACACACTTGTTGTAGGAAGGACGGCAAAAACATATTTTCTATCGATAAAAGCCTTTATCGCGTTCCTCTGTTTGTCTTTCAAAATGAATGCAATGTGGAGATCCTGTAGAACAGACTCGATGGCAGAATCTACACACCCTAGCTCTCCAGCGGCAGCCATGTTTGTTTCAAACGAAGTCAAACCAAGCGCTCTTTAGTGAAATAGTCAATAATGTCCCTGTTGCTCATCTGTCCATCATCGTATAAAGCCCGCCCTGGCAATCTGATTGGGTCGACTGATTCCATGTCGGGCATAATGATTTCCCAACTGAGCAGAGCCAGACCGAACTTCCCGACCAAAAATGTTATGGGCGGGGCTAAGTTCGGCTGGCACCCAGGCTAGCCCCTTGCATGCTTTGGATGGGAAACTGAGTTTGAGGATTCAATGTGATCTGTTGGTTTCCTTAGCTTGGTGACTTGGACTAATTTGGATTTTAATAAATTTTATTCAATTGGATTTTAACTGGATTTCAAATAACTGGATTATCATTGGCTTGAATTGGACTGTGTAAAACAGTCCAATTAAAGATAATGGCAGTTTAATATAGTTAAAAAATAGTTCAACGTGGATTTTTTTTTAAAGTTGAATTTTAAATATACACAACACAAGAATAAAAAATTGGATTACAAGGCGTATTGGTGTGGATTTTCCTTTATCATTTATTATTGATATTCATATTTTCACTTTTTATATTAAAGTTTAAAAAAAAATTAAAACACAAGCTTTTAGCTTTATTAGAGAGATGTAAATTCTTATTGCTCATGATATCGAATACAACTGCAGAACAAAAAACAGTGGTAGGATGAAGTCAAATTGAGACAATGAATTCGGGTAATAGAATTATTTCAATTACCATTATTTATTCATCCCCAGCTGCCAACAGGTAAGAGGTAGGGTCCACCCTGCTCCAGTTTATTAATTAAAGCTTAAAATTCTAATATTTTTCAAAATAATTTAATGCAAATGAATAAAAACAACTTCAGACACTCAAAATTAATTGGTGTGTTATTTATGTGTCGCACCGTCATATCTCTATAATCCATAGGTGCCTTTAATGTCTTTCAAGTGTATTTAAAAAAAAAATCAAGGTGAAACAACAGGTAGATTTGAATTAATGATCACCCTGATATTGGCATTAAACTTTATTGAAAACCGCCAAAAATACCTTATGCCAAGTTAGAATTTACATAATGTTTAAAGTTGATCTTTCTATTTAGTCAAACTCCTTTATCTCTTTTATGATTAAACTGAGTGGTACTGTCAAGTAGGCAGTTATTATTGGGTGTGTTGAACAGACTGGACCTTACATATATACTAATAGAACGTACATAGAATAGAATAGAAATAGAATAGAAAATTACTTTATTCATCCCCCAATGGGGGAAGTTAAAAAAAATATTCATATATATAGAGAGATTTACATATAAATATAGATCTATATTTATATATACAAATATAAGTATTCATGATCTAGGAATATTAGTAGATAATTTAGAATATAATAAATAGATTTGTTGAACAAAGTTTGTTGCAGTAAGCATTTGCCATAAGAAAACTTGAGAGACAGAAAAGGATTTTGATTATACCTCTCTTGCAAATTCTGCCCAATTGTTCCCAAGAAACAAATATTACAATAGACTGCCAGTCCATTGCGTGCATCACATCTAGGATGGGATTTTGTAAACAGACTGACAATTACCAGCAAAATCATTATTTCAAGGATTGAATCATTTTGGTGTTGACTGTATCAGTTATGATACAGTAATGCAATTTAAAAGGATGACATAAAAATAATTATAATTGTGTTCCCTTTAATACTCACCTATGACAGCATTCTGAGAAAATGATTCACACAACTGTAATCGTCATAGTAAAACATTTTACAATGTTTACTTTTAAACATTAACTGGTTTAGGATAATGACATTAGGTACGACTGACAGCTGAATGCAAATACATATTTTTTCTCATGTAATTGGTAAATTAACCATGGCCTTGGTAAATTAATCACCCAATATATTTAAAAAAAAAAAGAAATTAATAAAAAAGAAAAAACAATTTGTGTTATCACCTGCAATCTGTGTCCAGTTTCAGCTGATTTTTAATTAAGACTTCACAGCTTTTATTATGTTCTACTAGACGCATGCACACAAATCAGATCTGATAAGTAATACAAATAACTTAACGCTTAATAAACTACCCATTGGAGTGGAGCACTGGAGGTAGGTCCTGCATCTTTGTAATTCATTAAGATTTTCAACAACACAAACAATTATTTTCTTTTGCTCATATTTTATGTTAAGAGGACAATCATGAATAATTTCGAGTACATGACAAAAGAAAACGACTGCCAACACTACCTGTACAACTGAGAATGGGATTCTTGAGGGGGATATAGGTGTTGCTACATTCAACACCATGTACTGCTCTCGTTGTGTTAACATTACATTATCGGCATGTTGCTGATAAAGATGCAGGTCCTCAAGAACAATTATCTCATTAAGTTAAGAAACACAAAATGTTAAAATGTAGTGACAACTGGTATACATGCATTACTACAAATTTTGTTATGCACAAATCTGGCTTGGTCCATTTTTACTGTTGATGAGAAAGTATTGTTTATTGGCATCTCTTGCTAACTTACAACGCTACACTGCTAAACAATTTTCCTTTCAGAAAACCTGAGTAACTATCTATATCAACATATAGAGATTGAGTGTTTTTGATATTACTGGGGTAATAGCTTCATTATGTTTGTGTTACTGCAATAAATTACATACCGGAAGCCCAGGTTGTGATGACGTACCAGGTTTTGGTAACATATGCAAACACACCGTCTGATAAAAACTTATGTCAGCATCAGCCAAGCAGTGTGTCATTAGCCATTGTGCAAACGTACATAAACTAACCCTTCACTGACGTCCTGCAGTTACTCTCCTCTGTCAGAGACAGTCACTTTTGCTTTGCAAACTTTCATGCTCCCTCACGGCTAGCTCAGGTATTGTCATGGTAAGGCAAACAACAACGACCTCAGGATGGCAAGCGGGAGAGTGGATGGAGTGCACTTGCCTCTAATCTTTTCCACAACAGCCTGGTCTTAGGAAAGGTGTTTTATTTGGAGTGAGAGATGTGCCACTCTGCTCAAACTAACAGATATTTTGGCCAAAGCTTGTCTCATACATTTTAATAAGACCCCAGGACATTGTGTGTCAGCCTATTTAAAAAAAAGGACATGCTATGTCACTTTAGAATTTCCCATTCAGCTGTTCTTGTCACGATCATGCTTGGATGTGTTGTTGCTTTGTTGTTTCTGAGTCCTAGGTGGGGCTGAGCAGATTTCCCGGGAGCTCTTGGTGGAGTTGGATTGTTCCTGTAGACACACCTGCTTCTCATCTGCCCTCATCAGGACACTGTTACATGAGCTGCAGGAGCAACCAGTCTTCACCAGATTGTCTAACTACCTTTGTGGTAATTCGGCTGACTCATTCGGCTCTTACCTTACCTTATCTTGTTTTTTCCTAGTGCTCGTCTCCCTCGTCCTAGCTGCGTGTCCTAGTTTCCTCATACCTGTGTTGCTATCCATGAATGGATCCCTCTCATCAGCCTCTTCCACTCACCTGCCTGCTCGCCCCACTGCTGATTCAGAACCTTGCACCACAGGCAGCCCCCTGCCCTCCATCTTGGATTCCCTCTGGAAAATAAGTAAGGACAAACCAACCACTTTGGACAATTCTCCAAACTGGAAAATCCTTCTAATCTTCTTCCTCCTTCCATAGAGTACCACACTCACACTTCATTAATTAATAAAATCTGTTTAACCAATCCTCCCAGTGTTCTGTGTCTGCACTTAAGTCCATACCTTCAGGCGGCTAGTCATCTAGCCGTGTCAGTTCTGTTTTTCTCTTAATCTTACATTTCCTTAATTAACATTAACCTTGCCAACAGTGTAGTAATTTTGAACCGACATGGTGAATCAAGTTTTCTTCTCATGGTGATAACAAACTGATATTAATTTCTCAAACTCCTCCCTCTAAAAGTGATCTGACTTTAAACAAGTTCTTGATCTGCTAAACCTGTGATCTGCTTTGATTGTTCCACATTACACAGTTGGCTAAGTGTTTTCTCAGTGACGCAAATAGTATCAAAAGTGCTGCAAGTATACAGTTTTCCCTTAGATTAAAGAGATCGGAAGCAATAACGCTGCTGCCGTGATGAATCAATTGGTGTGTTTGTGCTCCCTCTGAACTAATGCATTTCCTGTGAATCCTCCTCTTGAGCAACTGCTTGTGCATCTGTATTGTCCTCTCCATGCTGATGCTATCAAACACAACAAATGCATCTCCCTGTTATATTTTCTTTGGGGCTTTCATTTACGCTTGCCTTTATCTAAGCAGGAGAGGACAGGGAGTGGGGTGACATTTATCGGTATGTTGGTATGTGTGTGCATGTGTGTGCATGTGTGTGTGTACATGTGGTCCCTTTTCTCTTTATCTTTGAAAAGCTAGTTAGATAGACATTATGTTATAGCAGCAGAGAGATGAAGATAGTAATGGGAACTGGAATGAAAGCATCTTACTTTGTGTCCCACTGAGTGTGATGGTATAGGCTTCTACATTTGTACATGTACATGTGTTGTCCATAAGGACTTTTAAAGGCTTTATGGTGCTTATTTGCTTTATCCTGTTTTGGACTGAAATGCATCCTCTTCATTTCAGCAACACAAGACCAAAAACCCCCAGCTGAAAAACTGTGACTTATTTATAGAATTGACCACGAGAACTTCAGCAGTTTATGATTAAATCCCTGACAACAAAACAGGTAGAACCTCTGGAAGTGCTTAAGACTCACCAGATAAGAGCAGCTGCGGTTTGCAGAACGTGCTGCCGGGCACGGTCAGCTCCTTTTGAAGACTGAAAGTCATCAAACCTCTTGCTCATGAGTAAAACTTTTGTGTGAGGGATGCTGTGTTTTTCTGACATACATTCATTATTCGGTCTTCCTGCTCACTCCTTAAACAACTCCAGAATTTACACAGTCCAAAGAACATCTGTTTCTCTGTCAACTTCTTCCCGCAACCCCAAACATGCCACTGAGTGTGAGAGACAGACTGGTTTCACAAGCTGCTTTCAAACTAGTTTGTTTAGAAGTTTTGATGTGGCTAGGAGACTTCTAAGCAATTGTGTTTCATGATAGCACTTCAATGAAAAATCAAAGTGGAACAGTATGCGATCAGCTTTAAAAAAGATCAGAAACTGAAACATACGAATCTTGTTTAAAACTCAGGATATCTGCTGTATTGTTCCAGTCTTTCTTTAATGTTGTTTCTCAGCTATAGTTACTGTGTCTGTGACAAGGTGCTGGAGTAATGGATGTAGTAGCGTCTTTCATCAAATCCTGAGCACTGCCTCATTTTGAAAACATGTCATTCAGGTAGGCGCACTCTATGACTGCTCTGATATATTGTCGGTGTCAAAGGAGTGTCAGCAAGCCAACAAGCAAATTACAACTGCTCATATAAACTGACATCTGAGTTAATGAAATGAAAGACAGAAAAATTAAGGCTGGCAAAAAGCATTGCCCATCTACAAGAAGAAGGCAGCCATATTGACGGACTTCACCGAAAAGCGACTAAAAGGCAAAAGTCCACTGAAATGTCATCAGTTAAATCAGCACCTTCATCTTCTGCTCCCAATGGACCGGGAGATTTCTTTCAGCCCCACATTGATTGACAAAGGAGCGATTGATGAGGGTTTCAAGATGAGCTTGTCTGTTTTGGCGACTCATCCTACCTCAAACAGATAGGGCAAAATCACTGGTTGCTTGGTTGTGCATCACTACGGCATTCCTCTTTGTCTCAAACAGGCATAGTGACAATCTGTCTAAGCACATATCACTTATCATGAACACTACTATTTGCTGTGCCTATAACGGATGACTACTGATTCTGAACAACAGCATACTGGCTCTTATGTGTCTTCTTGGCTTGGTTCTGGGCACATGATATTACAATGTTGGTGGTGACATTGTGTATAAGGGGGGCTTGCAATGAAGCCTACCATAGGTCTCAGTGGAGGAACCTTTATTACAGGCGTGAGGGCGAGTGTGATGAGAGACTGGCAACTGCACTGGAACCACCAGATGGCTGGGCGGGGACCTGAGCCAGTGGGGTGAGGGGACCCTGTGTCACTCTGTGCATCTGCAGTCTATGTCAGGATTTTGGCAGAGTTTCGATGTTCGCCCAGCCGTTGCTACTCCGAGACTGCAGTCATAAGGATGAAAATTCAAGTTAGGCAAGGGATGAGTCGAAATCGCACCTGATGCTGTGTGAATGGACAGGGAATGAATGGCAGCCATCCAAAAAGAGTCTGAGAGTATGGATAGGAATCAGAGTGAGTTTGGTTCTGGCATCTGGACAGACTACTAGAGTGAAGTAAAAGTTGAAAGCTCATCAGAAAGTTCACATCAATTATAAACCTGGCCAGGTGAGCTGCGGTGCCAGAAAACTTCTATTTTGGATATCAAGCACCATGGAGCATGGCTCAACTTTGGTGTTTGACTGAGCTTTTTATCTCTTTCAAGTCCTCATTTATTAATAACAGGTGATATCTGTGGATTGATCTGCCCTGGTTAGTTAGTCCACTCATATCTCAGATATCTAAGATACATATCTCTTAAGTTCTAAAAAAAATAACATGAAATGGAAGGGTTTAAATGACTTTTAAATAAGAAATAAAGGTTTTCAGAGAGATGTGGGAAATAAAGTGTATTTTAACTTAAACTCAAATAATAAGCTTGCTAGGACAGGCAGGGTAGTTTCTATTAAAATGTTTTTGTTTGTTTAGTTCATGCATATCAAGTTGTGTTGGAGCTCAATATGAATGCTCCCTCTGCAATACAATGACCAAAAACTTCATGACAGAGATAAGATAAAGCTCCAACGAAAATAATGCAAACTCCTCCTAAGTTTCAGTGTTGTGAATGTTGCTATTACCATTACAATGTCTGCAATGCAATTATATGTCAGTGTCTATAGAAAGGCATTTTGTGTGACAGTGCTAAAAGTGGACGAAACGATTTTGGATGGCCTGTTGACCACAACTGATCAACCATCCACCCCTGGTGCCATCCACAGGGACTCACCATATAACAGAGCTAACAGAATATCAATACATAGGTGATGCTCTTCCTTCTTCTCTCCAAGGACTTCTACTGTGATAGAAGCAGAAGCATCTGCCAGAGGAATATGGACAAGCCTGTGGGTTTTTTCTCTCTCTTTGTTGTGTAGCCTTTCCATCCGCAGCAGACTCCCACTAGCAACTGACAGGCTGAGACTAACCAGCTCATAGAAAGCTCCACTGATCAATATTTGAGCAGCTCTGCACTGCCTGAGCTTCCTAACCATGTCATCGGGGTCCCCATTGCTCTCTCTGGGACAAGAGCCAGGACATGCTGGGCTCTTTGAGGCCTGCTTACTGAGGTGATCCACTACTAGCAGCTTGAACATCCCTTGATCCATTATAGATGAACTTGGGAATTTGCCGGCAAGTGTAAGTAAGTAATTGAAGGATGCGAGGTGGCAAATTTAATTCACAAAGAACATGTACACATGGACATGTGCCAAAGACACGCACAATTACATGGAACACCACAGAGGCTTCAAATCTACAACTGTTGAAGTTGAGTCATCAGCTTTCAAAATGATAGTGTGTCTTCGTGTTTGTGTTTTTGAGAACTAACCACCTATGCAAATGTTCAAATTACAAATGCGATTCAGTGAAAGTACCACTGCACTGAAGGAGTGGAAGGAGTCTTTGGTTCCTGTGGGGCAAGTTACCACAAATAGCTGTTCTTCAAAACCAAAAATCCACCAGCATGAAATAGTTTGTGACACTCCCCAAAAACTTTAATGGAACACCCGAGGCCACAAAAGCACATCAAAAATAAGTCCTGAAAGATTTGTGTGGCATGAATTATTTTAGAACCTAAATTTAGTCTTGTTTGGAATCGTAGCAGCCTTGTCATTGACAAACTGTTGCTCAGCCATGCATTTACTGTAATTTTACAATTGTTTATATCCCTTATCCTTTTTACATCTTTTCAAATCAAGCAATACTTCAATCAATGTGTAATTGCAAATAAAGAGTGCAAAATATTGGAATACATTATCAGCTGGATGTATGCAGGGTACAATATATATTCTGTTGTTTTTGTAATGCACTGTTAATTAGACGAGGGGAAGGATGTTTAATTAATGCTAGAAGGGAGGCTTAAGGGCAGGAGGGGCAACTGCTTCCAACATGCCAATTAAAAAACATGGTCATAAAACAATACAAGTCCTAAAAATGACACACCAACAGAACACAAAGATGATGCTAACAAGTTTGCAGCAATAACAAAACCTGACTTTCTGTGGACTTTCGATATGTTTTAAAGTCACTTTAAATTTTGAAAATCTCTGCTTTGTTAGCTTGTGTGTTCAGGATAAAGAAACAGTTCTGCAACAGGACCTTCTGAATGAGGCAGTTCTTAATTATGAACTTGGAGATAATGAAGCTCTCTCTCCATTTAACAACATTATTAACAACAGTGAAAGTGTTTCACTGAATTGTGCGTGCACACACTCCATGGGTGTGGACTTCAGTGTAACCCAAAGACCTTGCAATGATTTCTGCACCAGTCACAGACTTTAATACCATAAATATAGCTTATTCTTATCGACAACATGGGTGTAGCTATAGAACTGCATAGCAACTTTCCCACAGCAGACAGCACACCAGAAAGTGGCAAAAGTGGCTTACCAAAAGGAGCTTAAGGAGTAAAAAAAAAAAAAGTGAGGCCTGTCAGTTGAATCTGAAAGATTGATGAAGGTTGTAAGTGAAGAAACCACACAGCAGAAAGCCAGATAAGAGCACCTAAATTGTAGGTTGAAGTTGTGTTTTGGCCTTGGAGCAGACAGCCGTGTGTTCTACAACTCTGCCCTCACCTGTGTCCTGCACAGCAACAACATCGTTTTTTTGTCACACAGCTGCTGTTTTCTAAATTTCTTTAAGGCAAATAACATATTGGTAGTGTTTGAGGTTTATTTTTTTCACTAACTTCTGAGGTCATGTTTAGTGTGATGTTAATTGGGAAACTAAATTGTTTATCACTTGGCCTTGGCGAATGTGCTTTCATCTGTGTGCAAAAATCAATCAAATAAAATAGGTCTTGCACAAAAATGTTGAAATAAAAAAAGCAAGAACTTAATTTAACCTGTTCTTAAGTACAAAGTTCAGTTCATATAGATTAAAACTGAGCTCACAGTCCCTAAATAAACTGGTACACATTCATTTCTTGCTTTTTTTAATTACATTATTTGGTCAGCACAACCATCTGAGCGGATGCATTCACCTTTCCGCATTTATCTGTTTTATTACCAACCATCAAAATACACAAACTTAAACTATGAATAAAAAAGAACATTCTTTATGTATATATAATAAAAAAAATAGTTGAAAGGGTACTTTCTATCTACTAATTTCTAAATAATAGTCCTTGATGCCATGAATAAAAAGGAAGCCTACTTAACTTTTCTCACCTATCTGTTGAAGAATGGCTACTGGCTTCGTTTGCCAACCATCACTATTCTGTACGTCTATGCAGGACACCAATAATTTCAGATTTGATTTCAGGTTCAGGTCTCCTGTCTTGATTCTCCGATTCTCCCTCAACCTTCTGATATGAAACTGTAGATTTATTTCATTCACTGTTTCCTTGGCAACTCTCTCTGAGAGACCAGTGAGGTTTCAGCAGGAGACAGAGTGCAGGAGTGGTGTCATTATTTACTGCAGGGCTCAAGCTCTGATATTCACTGACATGCACTACAGCGTCACCCCCCTATCTTCGATGTCTATTTCCACCCCTCACATCATGATGTACATAATTATAGTCTCCATGGCAATGTGTTTGGTCATGTTACCGACTGGACATTTTAGACAACAGCAATTATCTTTTAGGAAAAAAGAGAGAACATTCACTTATTGTTTACTCTTTGCTGCAGGTACAAAATGCATGTAAAGTAAAAAAAAGATTACACATTTAATCGAGCTCTGGGGTCATTCTGAACAAGAGTTTTATGAGGCTCAATTTCAAATACAGTATGTGCTTCAATATTAATTAGAAGAGTTATTTCACCTGCTAATCACTGTTTTTTTGGTTCAGCAGTCTCACAATGAGGCAAGGCATGCAGCAAGGCCACCTTCTACTGGGTGATAAATCTAAATTTGAAAAGTGTAAAATTCAATAAGAGTGATCCTTAATTACCGCCCATTTTCACTTTCTCCTTTCAACCATGACCATAAACTGAACAAGACTGCCCAGCGTGACTGTAGCATGCAAGGAGAAACAAATGGAGTTCACCTTGTCCACATCACCGGTTGTCAAAACCACGGCAATGTTATTTTACTTGCATCAGTAAACACTTAGGAACTTTGTGTTGAAATTAGCAAGACATTAAGTGTACAATTTTAGGGCAGAGTTAGCAGGATGTTCCAATGAAACACACAGTGGAATCATATTAAAGTAATCCTTTTCAGTCATGTCTTTGTAATCACTAGAATGTGGCCGTGCATTTCACACACATACACTCTTTTGGGGGATTCTATTTGCAATTTTGAGCAACAATATTTAGCAGGATGTGTGTAGTCAACAGCAAATGACCGAACGTGAGTTTGATCCTGATCTGAACTTGAGTGCTGTTTTGTTTTTGGATGTCTGTGTTGGTCATAGATTGTCCATTACAAGCACCATGTTCGAGCATAAAGTGGTTCATAAGTGTACCTGGTACTAGGCCACCTTAGGCCAAAGGTTGATGATCGACTTGGTGGTTGTGTCATCAGACCTGCGGCCATTTGTCTTATGGAGCAGTTGAAGAAAGGAGCAGACTTGTCAACTGATCACCACCTGCTGGGTAGAAAGGTGTACTGGGAACCTCTGTCGAAGGCCTCTGTCCATGAGGTCTTTAACTTGCACCTCCTGGAGATTTTTTCTCACATACCGGGGGAGGTTGGGGACATGGAATCTGAATGGACCATGTTTAGGACCTCCATTGTGCATGCAGCTAGCTTCCGAGTGAGGGAAGCCGTCAAGCTGAAGAAGGAGGCCTTTTGGACTTGGTTGTCCTGGGGGTCACCTGAAGCAGCTGACAGGTACCAGGTGGCTATAAGGACTTCAGCATAGGTAGTTGCTGAAACTAAAACTCAGATGTGGTAGGAATTTGGTGAGGCCATGAAGAAGGACTTTTGGTTGGCCTCAAGGATGTTCTGTCAAACCATTTGACATCTCAGAAAGGGAAAGCACGGTCGATCCCAGGTTTTGCTTGACCTGGGTGGCGAACAGCTGACTGAGGATATTGTCGGTCAGTGAAAGGAGCACTTTGAGGATCTCCTCAATCCAGCCCAAGTCCATCACCTTGGCAGAAGGCCCTAAGTGGATGAGATTCGCCCAGAGATGTTAAAGGCTCTGGACATGGTGGGGCTATCTTGGCTGACATGCCTCTTCAATGTCGCATGGAGGTCTGGGACAACACCTGTGGAGTGGCAGACTAGGGTAGACCAGAGATCGTGTCCAAAAAGGGGGATCACACTACTCAGCCTCCCCGGGAAAGTTTACTGCAGAGTGATGGAGAGGAGGCTTCAACGGATTGTCGAACCTCAGATATAGGAAAAGCAGTAAAATGTTTACCCAGGTCATGCAACAGTGGACCAGATCTTCATCCTTACAGAGTTACTGAGGGGATCATGGGAGTTTGACCACCCACTCTACATGTATTATGTAGTCTTCGGAAAGGCTTACAACCACATTGTGTGGGGGGTGCTGAGGGAGTATGGGGTACCGGAATTGCTTTTACAAGCTATCCGGTCCCTGTGTAACCAAAGCAAGAGCTGTATCTGCATTCTTGGCACTAAGTCGAACTTTTTTACAGTGCGTGTTGGACTCCGACAGGGCTGCCCCTTATCACCGATCCTGTTTGTGATTGTCATGGACAGGATCTCAATGCATAGTCATGGAGAGGAGGACGTCTGGTTTGGGACCCTCAGAGTCGTATTCAATCTAAAACCTTCAGTGCGCACTGGAGCGGTTCGCAGTAGAGTTTGAAAGGGCTCTCCAGCTTTTTTACAGAAGTAAAGTTATCGGTACCAACACATGGACTCATCACCCTATGACCAAGAAGACTGCCCTGACAGATAGCAATGCAGTCTCTCAACAACTAATAACTATTGGTCCACTGCAGAGAATATTGCACTTTCAGAAAGAAGACTCAAAAATTTAAATTTTCAAATATACTGAACCGTGATATACCTGTCTTTACTTTGAACTAGATTCCTACATTATTATGATGTAAAATATAGTCACAAAATGTATATCTGCCATTTTTATCATCCACAAAAACAAGGTAAGAGGAGATGGGTGGTGGACTAATCATTCAAAATACCAGAGTTCAAGCCCCATTCAGCACAACATTTTCTAGTTATTGGACATTTTTACTTCACTGTCACTTGTGATTTGTTAGGTTTAGATATTAAAAATGCATGGTTAGATTTTGAAATAAAAGAAATAGATGGCAGGGGTTTGCCATCATATCATATCGTATTAATCCTGCCTTATACAAAACAATCAGAACTATATCATATTGCCATCTCACAATTTTTTACCCTTGATTGTGACACCAAAATATTTTTGCTCTGTGGATAGTTCTTACATATTGTGAACTGAAGCATGACATCTTTAAAAACTAGATCAAGGAATACAACCTGTCCTCCACAGTGAAACAGTGCGCACAGCAGCAGGGCATTTCCTCAGGTGAAATGCAGCCATCATTAATGTACCTGTACATTTACTACCTTAATGTCTGCTGTGAAAAAGGAGGTTATCAATTAAGTCTTAAAGGTCTAAAATTGCCACTTTGACGTAAGTATGCACATTATTACAGTGAAAGTGGTAACTTTTATAACATTTCTAAACATAAACAACAAAAAAAAATAAAGGCAAATCAAAATGATTAGGTTTAAACAATAAAAACAATCGTATCCTGCAGGATCCTTGCTTCTTCCCTGCCATGATAGCTGCTAATGACCAGCTGTGAAGCTTTTCATCATTCATAAATGGATCGTTTTGAAACAAAGAGTTGTGCCTTTCTAAGCAATGTGATTCAAAACACAAGCCCAGCCTCAACAGACACACAGGTGCTATTGGAGCTTCTCTCCTTGACTGACCTTCGGGATTGCCTCGCACCAAACACCATCTTTGTCTCTGAAATGGCAGCAATTAGCGCCTAGACCCAAGCAGAGGGGTTATTTTGATAGCGCAAAGGGGATAACAGGGCTAGGAAAGAGTGCATGGGGAGAGAGGAGGGGTGGGAGAGCCATAGGGGCCCAGTGTGGGAGGCAGAGAAAGACGGAGCCAGAAGGTCAGGGATAATTAGAAGCCTTTGTGGCCCTCTCAAGAGGTTCAGGAGGAAGCCCACAGATGGGTCCTTGGCTCTCAGACACCATGGTAAGGGGAATGCACTCATACACACAGGCACACACCTGAGGGATGCTCCAGTGAAAAGAGACAAATAAGTGACAGTAGGCACAGGTGTACTTGGAAGAAAGAAAGAAGTACTGAAAGGAAAAGATGAAAAGCTTGTGGCTGACATAACCTTATCTTTTGCTGATTCTAACAAAGCTTGTAATTGATGAATGAAAATAATGGCAGCTTTTTAAAAAAAACCAAAAAACAAACAGACACTTTACCTATTCACAATATATAAAGCAAAGAATGTCACACATTTGCTAATCAAATTACCTTTTTTTGCTGTAGAATGTGCCACCACAAGTATCTGTCTTTTAACTCTAGTTTCAATATTTCACCTCTGCTCATCTTCAGCCTTTATTTTTCACAGTGAATTGGTAAGAACAATCAATTACAGTAGCCATAACTTGCTTTGTCTTTATAAAAAAATAGTTTTAAAAAACTACGACACTGACAAGCCTGACATATCTAATCGGGCTATATGCAATTCCACTACTGCAACATTTAGCAGTGAGGGGGTAATATTAGAGTGTCTGCAGTACTGTGTGGCCTGCAGGTAGATTTATAGTTATCCAAAGAATGACCAGTGTACGCCACCTTTACCTATCAATGGTGTTGATGAGTGATTTCCATTCTCTTGGAAACAGTTGCACCCTTCAGTTGTAGCACGGTCTGAAATAGGCCATTCTATCGTTCAGTAGGTGTGTGTCAGTCAAGTAGTATCTCTCTTAGTGATGTTGAAGGCAGACCTTAACATTACTGTCATCTCATTAGAGTAAAGAACCCTTACTATGGCATTTATAATATATTTTTTTGGTATTCAGATCTGTTTACTCTGGCTGAATTTTGCTGCGACTAAATCATTTCTGAAATGGTGTTGCAACAAACCTACTACTTTATATTCTCTTGCTGCTTGTACGCTAACATCGTTCAGTATTTTCGAGGTGGTGTAGTGAAAGATGGAAATGGTAAGCAAATGTTTCGAGACAGAGGGTCAACATCCAATTGCAGGGCTGACAGGTGAGGCAGTTGGAAGAAATTACTTCTGATTGATATTTTGCGTCTTGTCAGCAGAGCAATTTCAACCTGAGGAGATGGCTAGGATTGAGAATTTCCCATTGCATAGATACTGTGTTTCCCCTCACTGCTATGTAAATAACTAGTGTCTGTAACATTTTAATGAAGGATGGGGGAAGCCAGCACTAAGTGGATGTCTTGGGTAAGCTGCACAGGTCACTTGTAGAAAATCTTTGCATGATAGATGGTGTGTAATTGCTAAGCTTTGTTTAATCTGAAGCTTAGTGTTTGGCATACTAATTCACCATCATGCATGGCATGTAAATATCAGCTAAATGTCACATTCATTAAGGGGTGTAGAGCCGTCTGGATGCGGGACAGCCCTTTATTCTGTGTCTGCAGTAGATGTGGATGGCCGCACACAATACTGCCTGGAGGCCTGGGATAAGGAGGGGAGATGGGATCCCTGATCGAGGGCTGTCCTCAGAGACCACAACCGTTTGTGAAAGTGTGCACATGTATGTGTCCAAACAGGAGTGTACAAATAGTTGTGTGTGCTGGCTGTCTCTATTATACAGACAGGTTTTTGTCTGTACAATAGAACAGTGCTAATGAACAGTGACTTGATTGTTGGCCGTGACGTGAAATGTCAGCTGTCTGTCCGGGACATGACGTCACATTGATGGGAGCGGGTTTGCTCCATTTTTTCTTCATCTCTCCATTTGTTTATATGAAGGTGTTTATATGTTCACAATCTGGCATTTCCCAGTAGGAACCATTAAGAAAACTCATAGATCATCCCCACTTCTCATGCAGTGCTGCTGACATGCACAGCATTTGGTCCAATTATTCTTATTTCCTTTGTAATGATGGATTGTGTGTATATATCAATATTTTTCAAATGCTCTCAACACATATATGAATTGCATGTCACCTAAATTAACGGCATGATATGTCATTCATCACACTAATCCATCTGCGCCCTGCTAAAAACTTAAGTTCAGCTCAGTTCATATTTGTTAGCAGTACACTGAAGGTCAAGCAGATGGCCAATAACTTCCTATTTCCTTTTCCCATCAATATACATCCTGGGGTCTTCTAATCTCCCTCCAGTGAGGAAAGGAGCACCCTGTGGTGTCCTGCTGATTCTGACTGGCAAAGCTGCAGCTTTGGCCTTTTCCTCTCTTGAGACCCACGAAGAGGAAAGTAGTGTGTGTATGTGTGTTTGACAATGATCAAGAGGTGTAGACATGGGTGATGCCCTGATAATTAGCTAAATAGCATTCCAACTGTGGACCACACCATCTGTCCAAAGGGGCAGGGTGCAGAGGTCTTGCACATTTCTAATGATGTTTTATAGTCATACAGAGCTACTATATGGCTCGCAATCTGACTCACACTCTTGCTTCTGACAAATCTGTATTAGCATGTGCTGCCAAACCACTTTTTAATTGATGTTTTTCCATTTATTTCCAGTTTGTGTTTTCCTTTTTTTTTCTTTTTTTCCATAAATGACAGCACTTATGCATACACACACAAGATCAGTTTTTCTCATGAACGAGAGAACTTCTAAGTAAAGTAAATCTGAAATAAAGTGGTGCTTCAGACTGTGCAAAACATTAAAAACGTCTCTAAACATGTGCATAATTTTCACAAAAAACGTCACTGAATTTTCACACATATGTGTCAATCAGTCATTCAGTCTGGTTAGAAAATTAGCAGATGGTCCTTTGCAGAGTGTTAGATCTCTCCTGTCCAACTATCTATCGGTCAATAAATTGACTGGTGATCATCATATTGAATAATTCTGTCATACAGAAACCTGACTGCAGTGGGAGCATAATGTTAGCGTCACTGAATCCACTCTCTCTAACTATTATATTATTGATATTACGATATCATATACATTATACATTTTCAAGGGAGTAGGAATGGCAGCTCTCTTCAAATCAGGGTTACTTATCAGTCCTAGACCCCATGATTATCTTTGGCTCCTTTGAATTCTTGAATCTCAGTTTCTCTCACCCAAAGTGAGAGAAAATAAATCCCCTCTATTTGTTGTTGTGGGTATTGTCCTTCTATTTCTGTCTGAATTGTCAGATTTCTTTATAGTTTTTTCTCAGTTAGTGCTGAGCACAGATAAAGTCATTGCAGTGGTTAATTTTAACATTCAAGCAGATGTTGCCAGCCTAAATATTGCCTTTAATTCTGTATCTGATTCAATTGGCTTTTCTCAAATTGTACAAAGACTGTTCATCATTCCCATGATCTTGTGCTTGTCACTCCCATGGGACTTTCCCCATGTTTTTAGTTTTATGTTTTATGTTTTATCATGTTTTAGGGTTTTGTTTTGGTTTTCAGTTCATGTCCTGCATTTAGTTTTGTGTTCTAGGTTGTTTCATGTCTTGGTTTTTGAGTTCACGTTTAGTTAGGTTTTTGCATTTTTTTTTGTCACTCTCTCAGTTCGTTAGCTTCACTCACTTCACCTGTGTTTTCCCCATCAGCTGCACTCATTCACTAATCACTCCCAGTCCTCTATTTAGTCCTTACTGTGACTTAGCTTGTCACAGTAAGCCAAGCAAAGTAATTTAATGTCATGTCAAGTTCAGTGTTTTTTCATAGACATAGTATTGTTTTTCTCACGGTTTAGTTAGTTTTCCGGCTCAGCTGTGTTTTGTGTTAATCAAATTTTAATAACATTTGAGTTGAAATTACTTGACTACACAACATCTGAGAAGACATGTCTTTATAGTAGGTGTTTAGAGAATGTTGTAACCAAGTTTAGAATCCCAGCATTGTTTTCATTAATGTGGAGTACCTGTACAATAGAGAGCAGCTACCTAAGCTGTCCTACACACATTGATTATCTTAACATAGCCATAGCTTCATTGTGAACAACATTGGACAATGTTGCCCCTCTGTAAAAAGGTGATCAGTCAAGATTTACAGCTGCATTCTTTAAAGCAGACTTTATGAAGGTTGGAAGGAATATGGCGTTGCATTATCTGCAAAGGTGAACCTGTTTATTGTTCATCATTGATGGAGGACAATGAAAAGTTTCTTTTCAGCACTGTAGCCAGGTTGATGGAGAGTCCTCGCTCTGCTGAGCCATGTATTCCTCTCAGTAATGATGACTTCATGAGCTTCTTCACCAAGAAAATTGTTTCTATGAGACATAAATTTTACAGAATCCTTTCTCCTACTGTCAGTGATGTTTCTGTAGAACCTGATTTGTCTCTACTCTTTCTGTCCCGTCAAGCTCTCTGTGCTAAGAGCAACAATAGCTTCATCTAAACCATTAACTTGTATTTTGACCCATCCCAACCAGAAAGTTGAAGGTTTTTCCCTGAATCATTACTTTTGTATTGGATTTGATCAATCTATCTTTGTTGACAGGCTATGTACCACAGACTTTTAAGGCTGTTATTTAACCTTTACTACATAAGAAAAAAAAAAAAAGAGCCTACCCTTGATGCAGGACAATTATCTCTCTGTATATCATTTTTTGTTTTTTTTTTAATTTGTAGCAGTTCAACTTTGCAATCATGTATTTAGAAATAATCTGGTTGCGTATTTGCAGTCAGATTTGTTGCAGAGTTGCAGTTGGGATTCAGAGCACATCATAGCACTGAGCAGCACTGGTGAAATTTACCAATGATCTCCTCCTTGCCGCTGATCAATTTTAAAGGACAGAGACATTAGCTCACTTGGCTCCTGTAATTGCCCTAATGTTTAATGCTATGTGATATCTCCAGGGTATTTTTCAGGAAATGCGAAACTGTTGTTTATGTGTTTGTGTATTTGGTCTTGTATTTTTGGTCTTGTTGGTTGTTTTACGCTGTCTTGGCCGGGTCACTCCTGGAAAAGAGGTTTTAATCTCAATGACTTTTTTTCCTGGTTAAATAAAGGATACTACTCGGATAGCAAACTTGTGTCTGTAGGCCTACTTGTCCTGTTGGATTTCAGCGCTGCATTTGATATGATCAACCACAACATTCTTTAACAAAAGCTTGAACATGTTATTAGGATTAAAGCTATGGTATAGCCTGGGAATTCCCATGCTGCTTTGCGCTCGATTTCATTCTCACTGCAAAGTCAGCCTGGAAACCACCGCCCTTATTTTTGCTAGAGTTTGGGAACCAATCACAGAACGACGGGGGGAGCAAGACGATGACGACGTCCATGCGCTACACCGAAGCTTGTAGAGCGTTAATCCAACATGACAGCGGACACAACGTTACCGTTCAATGCAGCCTTAGAAAGTGTTTCGGAGTAGATTCACCCTAGGGTCATTTGAACCGTGATATCCAGCCAAGTAGCCCACCCGAAGTTTTTCCGATATTGGCTGAACATCAGCTGAGTTACCGAGTTATCCCGAATAGCTTAGTAGGCTACAAGCGCTAACGGACCCTGGCAGTATCTCCAAAATTACCACACTAAAATCACATGTCATGACACCAAACTTCTACAGTAGCACAAATATGGTCTGTACTCACCAAACGATGCATTTGGAAGTTTGTACATAGTCCAGGAGTTTATTATTATCATCAACACAAGCCTGATAGCTTTTCTGCTGCTAAAGCTTCGTTGACGCACTTCTGGGAGCTGGGAGCTTCAAAGTAAGATGAGGGTTGATCTACTACTGTAGACAACAAAGCAAGGCTGCTCAATTTCTCCATTATTAAAATAAATTCACAACTCTACAACATAAAAATTCATGTAGAATATAGCATATAGGCCTACTTTGTTGTCAATTTGAGTAGCTTAGAGCGCAAGTTTACTTTTATTTTCCATTTTTTTCTTCTTCCTCGTCGAATTTCTGTCGTCATGTGGTATAAGTGATACAATTGGCTATGAATCGCGCGCAAAGCAGCATGGGAAGAACCTGACGTCATTTGATAGACATTCGTAGCGCCCAATAAACGGCTCTAGGCATTCGTAAACCACGCCTCAAATACGAGAAAATGCACACCTAGTTCCCAGACCACCATCTCATCGAGATTGTGGACGCGTCAGCCAGGCTAGCTATGGTAGGTAATCCTAGAGAGCTAGCAAGAGAGCTAGCAAGATTCGAAAGTGTCCCCTCCTCTAAGCTCCACCCCCCCCTCCCCATTCCGTCAGTGCTTCATCCAAAGCCGGTAGAACCGCGTGCGCACATGGAGCAGGGAGCCGGCAGAGGGGGGCGTAGGCAGAAAGAGGCATCTGATTGGTTTTTTGTAGGCGACCAATCCGAGACCAGCGGGACGCTGATCTCGGATTGGTCAGCTTTTTCTCAGTCCTGCAGCTGCCACATAGGTCTGATTATTTTCGTCCCTTTTTCTAAATACATCTTGTATAGATTTCTCTCAGGATAGACGGACCATTTCACCCAGTATTACAAAATGTGTTTCTGAACAGGATTACCAACCATGTCTTTAAATGAGCCAAAGCAGGTTGGCTTAAAATATATTAATTTCATATATTCCAATTTGTTCATGTAAGTGAGAAATTTTCCACACTGAGTCATTCAGTTCCGACTCTTTTCACTTTGTATTTGCTTCCATTTGGTCTAATTATTCAAAAGCATTTCCATTGCTATGCAGAAGATACTCGGATATACTCGTCTATGAAACCAGATTAAACAAATCAGTTGCTCAGACTATGAGCATTCCTTCAAACTTTTGACCAGGATGTGTCCTTTGACTCACATATAAAAAATGTTTTAGGAATCTTTTCAAATTTATAATTTTGAAAAAAATAAAAATAACATCCAGTCTAAGGGATGCAGGAAACTAGTTAATGCATTTAAGAGATTCCTGTAATTCTTTATTATGGGACTGTCCCCCTAAAATTCTCTGAAAAAACTATAGCTGCTAAATGCTGCAGCATTGGCTCCCTGTTAAATACAGAAAAGGATTTAAAATGCTTCTCCTCACATTTAAAGTTCTTAACAGCAAAGCTCCATCATATCTTAAAGATCTCATACCTTGGTATTTTCCCAACAGAACATTTTGTTCTCAGAATACAGGCCTACTTTTGGTTCCTAAAAGCAGACAGAGGCAGATTCTTCTGTTATTGGGCCCCTCTCTTGTGGAACCAGCTGCTAGCATGAGTTCTGGAAGCTGTTCGGTCCACTTTAAATGGACCAGAGTTTGTTTTGTTTGGGAAGGCGTGAAAGCTCATCTGAACTCTGGTCCAAACAAGTGTACTCTGCAGCACCTGATAATGTGTGTCTTGGTGTGCTTGCAAGTGAACCCTGGAGCAGTTAGCTTACAGTGGGAAATCCAAACCGAGTATCCAGCGAACCAAAGAGCGAAAGTGAGCTAAAGAGAGGATGTAATATAACTTGCTGCCTCGCCTGCTGCTCACACTGGGCAGCTTCTTGTGAAAATGCTATTAGGTTTGAACAGTTAGAGTAAGTTCAAACAAAAACCCCAAGACTCCATACATTTGTTGCTCCATTGTTTGTTTTTGTTGTGATCGAGCTGGCTGAATTGAATGGATTTCCGTTTTCGGTCCTGGGCAATCACTGAGCCAGGTTTTTCATTCTTCCTCATTTTTCTTTCTTGGTCAGCGCTCGTTTGGGGCAATATTACAAACCTGCCACAGGTTGCAGGTGAGAACATGGCATCCCCTGAGAGGCTTGAAACTCCAACTTTTTAGATGGATGGGTGCTCTAACCCCACCTGAGCCCTAAATAGATAAATGTATTAACAAATAACCCTGGAGAGGTCACCAATTGTATTTCATTCATGTCTTCTGAGGGACTCTACACTATGATTGGTGATTGGTGGGACCTTCTGATGAGGCGAGAACAATTTGGCACACCGCCTGAAGCAGGAAAAAGTGCTGATACTATCCAGCCAGAAGACAGAGAAAATACTAACCTCACACAAACCACACTGTCAACAATAGCTTTAACCAATTTTTTTCCAACTTTAATAACTGGAGGATGAACTGGCTGCAGACAGGGAGGGCAACGTAGTGGCAATGTTCACTGCAGAGCCAGCAATAACATTACAAATTACACAAGTTTTCGAAAAAGTTTCAGCTAAATCTTTGTGTTAATTTTTTTTCTTCCAGTTTGCAGTATGAATTTATGAGTTTTACCGTATTATGCATCTTTAAAAAAAACAGAGGACCAACATTTTGCAATACTGCTTGCAAAATACAATCTCTGTATGGACAGGACATTGATGGCTGCTGCACTTTCTCTACTTGTATCTTTAAGCTCATAAGGCAGAATATTGATCAAGTAAAATGAGGCGGGTCATGTGCCAGCCATTAGTGAACAAGGGCTCGAGCACAACATGAGGAAACGGGAGGGTGAATACTAGCTACTGGCTTTTTAATAACAGACCACTGAGCTCTCATTTTTTAACCACTGGTGGAGGAGTGTCATCAATTGATTTCATTCTTCAGCAAGAAATATTGACACGCTCCATGTTGGGAAAAATCAATGACAAGATGCACAAAAAGAAAAAAAAAGAGGCTAAGATAGAAAATACATTAATATGTGAAGAAAAAAAGAGTGGGTAAGAAGTGGGGGAGGGGGGGACGTGAATGGAAACAAAAAAGATTCAAAGGAAAGGGGGTTAGTGGGGCAAGAAAACAGATAAAAAAGGACAGTGTGAATAAGAAATCAAATCAAATCAGGGAATAGACGGAGAGGAAGGAGATAAGAATGACAAAAAGATCAAGGAAAGATCAAGAGAAGAAGTAACAGAGGGAGATATTTAAGGAAAAAGGCTAAACATGAATGGAAAAAGAAGATAAGAGTAAAATAACAGATTTCAAAGGGGAGATGAACACTATCACTGGGAATTTAGTGAGTGTGGTCTGACAGTGACCCTTCAGGGCTCTACGGAAAGGGCACCACTAGCATGTGGTTCTCGCCCCAGACACAATTTTACAAGTGTGATTACAATTCCAAGCAAGACTTGGTTCTGATGAGGCCTATGAAGCAATGACAGGCCACGCCAAAGATAATTACCCCTCAGACATGAAGAGAATCACTCAGCTGTGTCTCACACACACACACTGAGAGCATATATTAATCCTATTTCCATTTGACTGTGGTGACACAGACTTTTTAATGAATCGAGAGCTTTTTAAAGCATCTTGTGTCTTTCACTCATTCTCCTCAATTTCATTTGAAAGCACAATTTCCATTTTCCCATGAGTAAATCAATAACAAAATCCTATTTGAATTGAAGCAAGTGACTGTTGAGATTCAAACATTTCTATGCGCCAACACATTCACCATCTTGTCGTGTGTCTGATTTGATCTCTTAAAGAGAGCTGAAGTGATCAGCGCAGTCGCTGGTAATGGCACCTCCCCAGACTGAGCTCAATTACTGAACACTTTTTCACTCCAATTTGTTGAACCCTCATTCAAACTGTAAGATGACAGACTTTATGGGCATTCCAATGTTATAATCAAATATAGAGATTGAAAAAAAAAGTAAAATGTTTTTGGTGTCCAGTGTTCCATAAGTAAGGTCCCATTAAAGCTGCAGTCTGCAAGATTTGTTGTTGTCATACGTAAAGTAAGAAGTTGAAAACGGTGACCTCCGTAGTCGCAAAATGCAAGAAATGCTTATTTTTTAACCGAAAAATAAAAAGTTATTCAACTTCCTGTCCCGCCCCTTCAAAACACATGAGAACTCGTGCACGTAGACGTGCACGCCAGATGCGCCTACACGACTCCTCATTCATCAACTCACCTGTCATTTGCGATCATGGAAGACACAGTAAGTAGACAAGCCGTAATGAAGTTCAATAGTCCAGATAAATAAGCGTGGAGACGAGCCTACCTTGTATCGCGCGTGCACAATCGGTGATTGACAGGCAACAGAGCCCAGCTCGTAAACCTGATTGGTTACCTTTTACCGGTCCGGTCTGCAATTTTGTAAACAAACCTGCTGGCTTTGGAGGGACCTAGCGGGACATATAGGGGACCTAGAGAACTCTTTTTTTTTGTATTGGGGTATTTAATGTACTACTTTCAGAATCCCCGGACAGTTCCAGGCATTATGCTTGAAAAAGAGTTGCAGACTGCAGCTTTAATATTCTGACATGCACTATAAAGAAGTGCTGTAAATGTATGATGGATTAACAGCATCTTTCAGAATGATTCAAAGTTATAGTTGAATTACCATCCCTCACATGTCGGTTTACAAATAACATTAGACGGTTGTAATTGATCAGCATAGAGTGCGTGATCTCAGAAAACATCTTGGGTAGATTTGTCATCATGTCCTGAACATAGCAGTGTCACAATTCATGGTTGTAAATTATGAGATGGCAGTATACATTTTGCTGTTGTTTGCTGTTGGCCAGAGTTCACATATGTGATGAGTATTGGACCCTAGGAACAGTAAAATATATAAGCCATGAGCATATAGATTTTTGTAACTGCCAAACCATTTATTTTGTAACACTGAAACCTAACCATGTACATTAACTGTAATTCTAATCATGTGTTTGAAACTCCTAACCTTAACCATTTGCCAGTAAGAATGTAGTAGAATGTTCAGCAGTACAAGCTTCAAACTAGTGATGTCTTAAATGAAAGTCCATGGATTATCACCTTCTGCCATCACGTCATTCTTCCTTATAAGCATTTATGGCCATATTAAACATTGTAAGCTGTGTAAAGTTGACATCATCACATTAAACATGTATGAGACATAGCAAGATAATCCATCCATCCATTTTCTATACCCGCTTAATCCAGTTCAGAGTCGTGGGTGCCTGGAGCCTATCCCAGCTGTCATTGGGCGAGAAGGCAGGGGGATACAACTTGGACGGGTCACCAGTCCATCACAGGGCCACACAGAGGCAAATAAGACAAACAACCATACATGCTCGCACTCACTCAATTTAGAGACACCACATAACCTAACATGCATGTTTTTGGATAGTGGGAGGAAGCCGGAGTACCCGAAGAGAACCCATACACAACATGCAAACTCCACACAGAAAGGCACAGAAACCCTAGCCAGGATTTCAACCAGGAACCCTTTTGCTGTGAGACAACAGTGCTGACCACCACATCACAATGCAGCCTGTGTTGGAAAAAAAAAGAGAAATATATGATTGATGCTTTCTTGAGACTTTCTTGTTAAAATTAAACGTTTAATCCTGTGCATCAACCAATTTTATCTTCTCGAGATTTGGTGGATGTAGAACTGTATTTTCTGACAGACCCCACCCGCTTGCTGACAACATAGACCTTTTCACACAACTATTATGGTATATTGATGCAAGAAAATATTCTATTGAAGCTGCTGGTTTCCTTTTTTCTTCATACAGCCCAAACAGAGGTGGCATGGCACCATGTAACTTCCCATAGCAAGCTGGAATCATGGAATCAGCTGAGAAACAACAGTGTTGTTAGGTATTGTGTTCGGACAGGTCCGCTGGCCTATGACACAAACTCCGATTTATCCATACCTCCATACCTTACAAAGACAACGGCAATGTGGAACATTTCTGACACAAATTGGCAAATTTGAAATAGGAAAACAAATGTTGTGGCTTGCTGGTTTGATTAAAAAAAAAAATCTGTTTTCACACAGAGTGATACATTTAAATTGGTGGTCTATTCTCAAAGAAGGTACAGACTGAAAAGCAGAAATAACTTGATGAACTAAACTTGATCATTTGGAGAGTTATCCACCATTACACAGGCTTATAAGAGTAATGTTAGTGTGTTACGTTCTGTAATATTTATAATGAAATTGAATTAGGGATGTGTGCTTTAGATATCCCATTACTTCATAGTGGGGCTATCAAAACTTGATTACTTTTTCTGTCCGGCGCTTTTTTTTTTGGTGGGGGGGGGCACGAATAAAGATTAAGAATAAGATAAGCCTAAAATGTTATCTCGGTTATTTAAACAATTTTAACAAACTTGTTGGTAGATTGTATAAAATGTCATAAAACCTCAGGAGCAGCAGCTTATATATTTAATATTAAGAGTGCAACTCAATAACTTTGTCAATAATTCTGGTCAATTTTCTAAAATGTGTTACGGATTTGTATCTTTGTGTAAATTACACTATGCTTCTTTTGTACAATGATGTTGATTCTGAGTCTAGTTTTTTAATGCATCAGTTATACATTAAGAAATGTACACAGTTGGGAATAGTGTAAACTGTATCAAGCATGCAGACTGTAACTCAACGTGAGTCCAGCTTTTCTTCTATTCTCTTTATTTCCACAGTTGTTTTGGGTTTGAGTCTGTTATTCTACCACATATTTTTAATCATATCACCCTTAAACTGACAGCCATTCTCAAATTAGAAACATGACAGCTCAGTACTGAATGTCTCACCTAAAGGTGTGCATTTAATGGCTGGTCAGTTGAAGCCCTGTTAGCATGACATCAGGGAGTCATGGGTCCCATGGGAGTAAGCCTGAGTGATCATCATCATGCTTTCTTTTGAGGCTGTGGGAGTTCTTCACCACAGATAGCACTCTCCCAGATGAGACTGCACCAGAACAATAACTAGCCACCTGTCAATTGTAACATGAAAGGTATTCTTATGAGCCACAGTGTTAATTGCATCTATCTCCTGGGGTTGACTTTTCCTTTTTCTTTTTTTTTCTGCTCTAAAATCTCCTCTATGTGTAGACAGTCAATCTTGTTTCAAAGTAGTAGACATGTTAAGACATAAACTAATAAATTATGTTACATATTTAGCATTAACATCCTATTCCCATCCTACTCTGTGCTATCAACGCTTGGTAGTTTTATGGAGATGTTTGAATTAGGCAGGGGTGGCTTTCCGGGGGGTCTCTTTGCAAAACCAGTAAATGGTAAATGGACTGAATTTAATATGTAGTAGTAGTATGACTGTATCTATTGCACTTTTCTAGTCTATTTGAACACTCAAAGTGCTTTTACGCTACAAGTCACATTCACTCATTCACACACAGACTTGCACAGCACTTCCTAGTCTATACATTGTAACAGGCTGTGTGTTGCTTTTTTTCTCTATCGTGCATATTCACACATGGATAGATGCTTCGGGGGAAATGTGGGGTGACGTATCTTGCAGACACTTCAACATGCGGTACAGAGAAGCAGGAGATGGAACAGCCAACCTTCTGATTGTCAGACAACTGCCCTTTTTAATCCTTAGCTGCAGTCGCCCAAAACAAGTGTAACAAGCGGAATCAATTGGACCGCTTCCAGAGGGGGTCCCACATAACCTCTGAGTTCTATTTTCCCCAATAGTTTTTTTTTTCTAAACTGTCTTTTGAGTGGCAAAAAACACCTACGTTTTAAATCCTCATCGGCTCCAGTGTGTGTCTGTGTGTGTGTGTCAATTCAGCAACTTTTCAAAGCCCCAGTGGACCATCTGTCTGATGGGGCCACACAACAGGAGATAATATGCCTCGCTCCTCCTCCCTGCTGTCCTGCCAGAGCCATGGAGGTGTGAACACATTCCACTCCTCATTTAATTTAACAGCGGAAGTACGATTCTGAGATAGGAATAATAAAGAAGGTATCAGAAGGTGGGAATGATGCTTACTTTTCTAGTCCAGTGCCACAGAGTGGAGCATACAATAAATGGCTAAGAGAGTTAAAAAGGATTTTCAGGTATTTTAACATTTATTCTGCCTTCTATCTCCTTCCTTTCATTTGAACCTTTTACGTAACTAAGCAAATGTCTGCGTTTCCTCTTCAATATTCAATTATTCTTAAAATGAGGCCAAGCCTGATTCACCATATGAAAGACACTTCATTTTCCATTTGGCCTTTTTAATAGCATACCTCTTAATTGGAAAACTAGAAATATGATGCACATTCACATTCAGGGGCCATCCAATCACTGCTAATGAGACCCTCGTAAAGCAGATAGTTTTAAGAGGGAGGCAGAGAGTTTCAGGGCAACTCTCACCTATCGTTCCCCTCCTGACGCCTGCATAAGGTGCCTTCTTCTGCAATTAGACACTTTGCCCAGTCATTTCTCTCCCGGCACTTTTATTGCATCTGCTGCCCAAGCCAAACAGCAATAAAGCCAAGGGTAACCATGGATACATGTGGACAACGTCTTTTTCAATGCTATTGAACATTTCTCTTTTGAATTTAAGTAGTATGAGTGTTTTTTTTTCTCCTTTTTCCTCAAGCTGATGAATGATGTGTGGGAGGGAAACAATGCTGCCAAGGCCTCAATAGATAAATAAATTAAAAAATAAATCACCAAGGTCTTAAAGAAGTTAAGGAGGGGAAAAATGATTTTTAACCTTGATTTTTTTCTTTCTTTTTTTCTCTTTTATTTCCACAGAGAAGTCACTCAGCAGTGGCAGCAGTGAAGCAGCAGCATTATCACAGGAACATTCTGGCTTCTTGCACAACTACAGTAAAACACACATGATCACAAGAGCGAGCAACTTTAAGCTGCATTTTGCAGTCTGCCTGACTGACTGAACATGTAATGTCACGATGGAGCTAATGCACACACATCAATTGATCAGAAGCGCAGTGAGTGTCTTTTTACAGTCACCCACAATCAAAAGACACATAGCCTATGCCATCATGTAGTCATTCTACCAAAACACAACTATATATCTGTCTTTGTCTTTCCCTGTGTTGTAGAGCCAGCAGACCAAGGTGTACGCAATCATGTATTTTCCCTTGCTGCTGTTGTTTTCTGTGCTGGCTGTAATCGTCAGGATGGGGTGTCGGTGTGGTGATTTGGACCTCCTGGTGCCCCAACCACGCTGGATTGAATTCCTGTCCAAAAGTGATTTGATATTGTTCTTTTAAAAGAAAAAAAAAGAGAAAAAACTGAGGATGAGAGTGAGTCAAGAGAAGCATAGTGGGCAAGATAACACAAGTGTCAAAAATAATGTGGTTAACTTGGCGAATTAAAAAAGAAAAAAATGAAATGGACAAAAAGAAAGAGATGGCCAGTGAGTTATGGTTATGGAAGAAGCAAAAGTGGGTTAGAATCTAGGATTGTCCCATAGAGACAACATGACATGAGCTATAATAGATTCTTCTCACACCTTTCCTTAAGATGACCCGCCTGTGGGAGAAGACCACTTTACTAATGACAGGTGAGAACGCAGAGGAGGGAGCCTTCAGAGACTTATCACATGCTGCAAACCATCTTAACTGTTGCCCTCTGGTACCGCAGCACGAGCCAGAAACACTTTTTTCACACATCTGCTTTATTCTGTCTATGTATGAGTTGTGAGGCAATCAATCCAAAATGCCAACACGCTTTATGGTAATCAAAGGGCTGTCAATGAAAGTGATTCCGTCTTTCAATACAAATAATGTCTTGCGCTATTTCCCTCATAAAGAAAAGATGTAATTAAGTCAGTCGTAAACCCAAAAAGCAACAATGGAGAGAAGTACATTTCTTCCTCTCCTCTGTTTGTGCAGTAGCCTGGAGAGTTGGAACAGCAAGAGATTTCATTATCCTACTATGTCGCCCATGCGACTAGCAACAGAGTCACCAGGCAACAAGGCACCATGATCCCTATGCTGGGTCTTGTTGTAAAGAGTCAAAGTGTTTGCTTGCACTTTCACAGCAGCTGTTTCTGTACACAAGCACACAAACACCCGCTCACACATACTCCCTCAAATCCCCCTTTTCAGTGTCTAAATCAGTCTTAATCCTTTTGGGTCTGACCAAAGTCCTGCAAACAAACATAATGGGCAATAATCAGCTCTGTGGCAGGCGGCATATTGGCTTGTTTTCTCATGCTTAGACGACCGAACACAATGATACTGTTTTCCTCATAAAAGAGGAAAAGAGGTTATCAATCTGGTGATTTCCTGTCCCTGCATTCCATAATCTCCTTCTTTTTGGAAGTGTGTGTCTCTGTGTGTGTTATGGATTCATGAGATGTGCTTGCAGTCAAAAATAAATTTACTGAGAACAAATATTTACACATAATAATTCAATGTTGGACTGCATGTTTATTTAGAGTTCAAATCTAAAGTCAGCACACTTTGTAACACATTAACCTGAGAACAAAACTGAGTTTGGGATCTAACTTAAGAGTTTATTTCTGGTTAGAAGCTCAACAAACGTAATTAACTTGGGGGTTAATTTAAAACCAACCACTATCATCAATGGAAATTCTAGCCAAAATTACAAATAGGAATGATGGCCAATGTTGTGTTAAAGCTGCAGTCTGCAACTCTTTTTCAAGCATAATGCCTGGAACTGTCCGGGGATTCTGAAAGTAGTACATTAAATACCCCAATACAAAAAAAAATGAGTTCTCTAGGTCCCCTATATGTCCCGCTAGGTCCCTCCAAAGCCAGCAGGTTTGTTTACAAAATTGCAGACCGGACCGGTAAAAGGTAACCAATCAGGTTATGAGCTGGGCTCTGCTGCCTGTCAATCACCGATTGTGCACGCGCGATACAAGGTAGGCTCGTCCCCACGCTTTTTTATCTAGACTATTGAACTTCATTACGGGCTTGTCTACTTACTGTGTCTTCCATGATCGCAAATGACAGGTGAGTTGATGAATGAGGAGTCGTGTAAGCGCATCTGGCGTGCACGTCTACGTGCACGAGTTCTCATGTGTTTTGATGGGGCGGGACAGGAAGTTGAATAACTTTTTATTTTTCGGTTAAAAAATAAGCATTTCTTGCATTTTGCGACTACGGAGGTCACCGTTTTCAACTTCAAGCGTTCTGATAGATCATGTAAACTCTTAAAATGCCAAAAATTAGGACTTTACATATGACAACAACAAATCCTGCAGACTGCAGCTTTAAAGTAAAAAAATTAATGGTAACTACAAAATCCACAGCCACAAGGTCTTCAGTTTCTCCCATTTTCCACCCATGTCTCTTATCCATGTCTGGTACTCTATTCATTTTCTATATCCCCACTCTTTCTTTCATTCATTGTTTTATCTCCTGTGTGTCCTTGGGGGTCTTTGCAAACACTGGGGCCCTACGGCAGTAACCCAACCGAGTGCAGGCCAAACAATAAAAGGCTCATCAAATTCAGTCTGGCATGTGGTCCTGCCTTTCCGAATGGAGAAGGGAACAGCACCTGATATCTCTTGTGCCTCCATTACGTACTGCCAAGATTGGAGAAGATTGCTCTGCCAGAACAATAATGTGGACATCCAGCGAAAGGGTCTATCACCCCCATACCCCATCTTCTCTCCCTTTCACCCACTGCTCACTTTCAACTACTGCCAAAAGTAATGTATGTTTGTTCAGGGATTCTCTGTCCTCCCAGACTGGCTTTTATGGAATAAGTCATCACAGGTCTTTATCTCTTTTATATGCCGTCTTCCTCTTACTGTAGGCTATTGGTTTTCCTTTACACGGTTGAGCAAACTGCAAGCTCCTACCCTATCCACAACTGCTTTACTCTTTTTGTCTGTGCTAAAACCCACAGCCAAATTTTAATGTCTGCGCCCGGGTGCTCCAGTGCACCTGTGCAAGGTGGAACCAGTCTGGGAATTTATCACTGATAAATCACTTTTTATGCACAATCAAAAAAGGAAAAAGAAGAAAAACATGAATATATTGTGTCCTGAGCACCAGTCTTGTGAACATAAGAAATTGATTTGGGGACAAAACTGATTCATTTTTCAATGCAGTATATTCACATGCTTGCAAATGAGTGAATGTAAAGCATCCTGGCCCTGCTGCTTGGGGCAATGAAATAAACAACAACAAAAGAAAGAAACATGGTGATATATTATTATCTGGGCAGCACCTCAGTCATGAATTTACTTAGCCCCTTTTTATTTCAGCCCTTTCAAATAAAAAAGTTGGCACCTACTTTGTTAAGAGGAGAAGCCAAGGTCCTTCCTCTCTCTCTCTCTCTCTATATATATATATATATATATATATATATTTATTCATTGTGTGATAATTGTGATGAGATGAATCACACTGAAAATGGATGGATGGATGGATGGATGGATGGATGGATGGATGGATGGACGAATCAATTAGCGAAGGTTAGGAAGGATGCAACTTTTATCACTCTGCTCTGTGATGAAATCAACAAAAGGAATTCACCGATTACTGCCTAACCAAATACTGCACATCCATGTAAAGTACAACAGATGCACATACATGTGTATACATAAATCCACATTATTGTCAAAATCATTCAAACGCATAGCATCAAGCTGTTCACTTCATTGGATCATTATACAAACAATAAAATGGAACGGAGGAAAAAATGTAGCCCAGATTACAGCATAGTTGGTTTACCACTGCCACTGATAGCTGTGAGTAGCTTTTTTATTGCACCGTAAAGTTTAATAGCATTATTGAATATGGGCAAAATATATTACCACATGTATCTGTAAAAGGAGGGAATCTATTTCCATGGGCCAAGTAAGCAAGGTGTTTTAAAGGTTTATTGGCATGCAAAGGGGATTATCAACAGGTCTGTCAATGAAACTACACGCCCGGCATTGTATTACTAATAGATTCAATGCAAACAATGACTAATCAGAACACAAGGGCAGGGAATATTATCAGGGGAACTGACCCTGACCCTGATAGTATAGTGGGAAACCCAGGCTGACAGTTCTCACCACCATATCAGAAAAAGATCAATGATCAAGTTAAATGAGAGTTATTCAAATGCATGGTTAAGTCATCTGATAAAAAATGCAAGCCTGTGTATTTTGAAAAAAACCCAAAACAGTTTAGTTGAATCAATGTGCTCAAAGGCCATGAAATGCATCCAGCTTTAATCTCAGGATCAGAAAGTTCACCAGTGTGGAAAATATTCTGATCTGACTTCTTCAAAGGCCAGACACTAGGAGACTTCATCAACTAAAAGGACAGTGTGAGTTAAAGAAGGAAAAAAAAGAAACAGCATGATGACTCAAAAGATGAGTCAAAGCCTTAGATGAGACGAAAGGTTCAGAGACTGTTCTCTCGCTGACGGCCGATAATCAATGTGTTTTAGCTTGACAGCATTAGATGAGTTTCTGGGGCACTGCACATAAGATCCACACGTCAATAAAAACAAGTTCCCTTGTTCCTACGAGTTGTGACATAGGTCAATAAATAATAATGCATCAAAGGTTTCATTTTGAAAGATTTTTTTCAGTTAATCCTGCATTAAAACGTCCCGTGTTAGCTACCATTTATCAACATATTTCTAAAAGGAGCTCTGTATCACTGCAAGATTTAGTTTAATCCAAAATAAATAGACTATTCACCAGAAAAAGGAATTTGTTGTCAAGCTGTCAAGGCAATATTTTAGTCTTTTATTTTTTCTATCTTTGCAATTTTCCCCTCTTCATATTTTTTCAGCAATTTTCTAATCTTGCTTAAGAAGGAGTTAGCTGGCAGAACGCCGAGAGCCAGAGAACCATTAACACAGCTTGTCAGTGTAAATGTAGTTCATTGTTTTTTTGATAAAGACTCTTTGGAAGTGAAACTGGATTCTTTTATTCTTCCAATGACAAATACCAGAGCTGGAGGAGGCAAAGTTATCTGCATTTTATTGCCACAGACACACACTGAAAATCAGAGCAGACTGTTAAGCAGTGCTAACTAACCACTCGTCTTGCTTCACCTCATCTTTCATACGCAGAAAATCCACCATACGATAGATCCAATGTGCAATTGTTTCCATTGACAAACCATTTATGTGTCAATTCACCCACGCACAAACTCTTTCACACAAGTATGGACAAGTGTGTATTCTAATGCATTTAATTGACCTTGACTTTAAAAACATGTTGTGTCAGTGTGTATATGAGTGTGCTGACAGTTTTCCCTGTCAGTAAGTGACTTGACTGTAGAGTGGTGTCTCTACAGGCCTCACAGATTTACATGCTCAGCAGTTGAAAGACTTAAAGACAAGGGAGCGGGGGTGGTATTGAGAAAAGGGAGGCGTGAGTTACCTATCATTTGATGCTGCCTCTCTTGCATAATCCTTTGCTTTCAAATGGAGGGGAAAATGCTGATGAAGCCACAGAGCAGAACAATGGAAGACAGAGAGAGAAGAGGAGAAAGGAAAGGCTGCCCTCGTCTTTGGTGTATGTGAATTCCTGACAAGGCAAGCATCCCCTTGTTCACCAAGTTTGTGTTTTCCAGTCCTGCGTTTTGACTGGATCAGCATTCTAATGAAAGACTCCAACACCCCAAAGCTTGGTTTGAATCCCTTAATAAACAGTCAGCAATTGTCTCCTTTGTTAATATGCAGCCTCCGCAATGCACCTGTGGAAATACTCATGGGATAAGAATGTTTTCATCCTTACAGTGCAAGAAAGTCTTTCCTTCCATTCAATCAAGCTAGCTTTAAAGCACTGGAGAGAGAAAATATATTTAAAATGTCAAATTGCATTTTGGCCAAAGATTTAGGAGCCATATCTCAAACTCTTTCTAGACTCTTTCATTTTTAGTGTTCTTTCCTTCATGCTTGCCTGCTAAGCCTATCGCCTGGGTCTTGCATGAGCCCCAGAATCCTTTGGATCAGGCAAAGAATCATCCGGAGAGTACAGTACATTTTTAGCAGCTAGCCCTGTTATACCAAGGTTCAGCCTGGAAAACATTAACATCTCAAACCCGCATAACTTCAAAACTGCTCTTCCTGGATGGATGTAGTGAAACAACCTCAGGTGTTTTTATACTTCTGTTGTATGTGTGTGTGCCTGTGATTGCCAGTGAAAAGAAAGTATTTACCCATTTTAAATTACTTTTACGGAAATTGGTGCCGACCAGCTGGTACTGTGTGTTTGTCAGGGCTTTGGCTCATTGTACAATGAACAGCAGGAAGCCCTGGCAAGTGTTTGCAGTTTTAAATTAGCAAACAATAGTAAGCCAAAATTCTTGTCTACATTTCATGCAAGGTATTTACATACCAAATAACTTGTATGTGATTGAGGAGGAAGTGTGATGGTGCATATTTCAAACATACACTTTATTACCGCTGTAGTTAGCATCCGAACTGCAATCTGTGTAATTGGATGTGAGTGTTGGAAATAAGACTGAGTTGATCAATCAGCAGTGCTCAGGTGAAAGTAGCCAGGGTTGAAACCTCTAACTTTCTTACAGTACCAGAACTCCTCCCAGGAAACCAATGGGGAAAATTCATGGTGGTCATCAACAGGCTTTTTTCACAAGCTGACACCATTTCCTGAAGTTCTTAGATGATTGTCAGGTTAAAACGGTCAAAATACAATATTTCTCTCAACCCTGTATTTACACAGCTGTTGCAGAATTTTTCACATGTTTTAATTTTTTTTGTAATGACAGGCTCTGGTGTGGTGCTTGGACAATATGTTTTTCATTCAGTTTTCAACCGAAATCAAAGAAGACGACAAGAAAAACCTTCCCAGTCAAATACTTAGCGTATAATAACTGAGGGTGGAGTTTGCACCAGCAAATAGAGGTTGGACTCGAATTCAGGCAGCGGCATCGGATGGGAGAGAAGTAAGGAAAACAGACACACAAAAAGCATACCTTTCATTATAATGTGGATGAGACAAAAAATGGCCGTCCTTACCACTGTTTTCAGTCTATTCAATGAAATGCCCATGTCGATGTTTGATTCCTTAATTCAAAAACACTTTGTATCAGTCCAGTGGGCTGTTGCATATGGCAGTGAATATCCGCGGCCTTTTCACCAGGCCAGACTTTTTGGATTCTGCCCAACCAAATATGCTCTTTATAGTATACATTATTATAGCAACAAATCAGTTATACTGATGGTATTCAACCCTTTCTGAAAGAAAAAAAAACACATCGTGCACATCATGAACTACATCAGTTTTACTTATGCTACTTGGTATCTTCCTCAGTCTGAATGAGCAATGCTTGGGAACCCTCAACAGTTGTGTTGATTTTGCTTTCATGACAAACACAAACAGATGGAATACAGTGGACTCCAGTGAAGATGAAATGAGCTTCGTCACTCCTTGAAAGTTCAAAAGAGTTGTAAAGGTTTTGTGAAAAAGTAACAAATAACCCTCAAAGTGGTGGAGCTACTGCTGCATCAGCACATTTGACAGTGCCTCAAGACCCTGGTCCTCTAAAGGAATTAAACTGTATACGTTCGACAGTTATGACCCAAAAGATGCTGGTACGAAAATGACCTGGTAAGCCCTTCAGATATGGTGACTGAAAGAAAATGTGGGAGCCTCAAAGAAGAGATACAGGGGATAGCGTTGTTGAAAGAAAATTTATTTGGAAAAGAAATCTAGGTGCCCAGCAACTAAAGCTGAATCTGCAAATTGTTCCCATCGCTGCACAGAGCTGCCTATCTATTGAGGAGTTCGGCTTGCAGCCCACGAAATTAGACTTCCATCCTAACAACTTGGCAAGAGATTGACACATGGAAGGATGAGGCAGGGCCCTGATAAGCGACGATGGCATTTGTTTGAACATTTGCCCACTGCCTCCAATAGCTGAATTAAACACTGGCTGGGAATTGACTCAAGGCTGTCCACAAACAGAGACAACCAGCTCCACACCTGTTCTCTCCAATGAATTCACGAGTTTTTCAAAAGAATGCAAATCAAAGTGACCGTCTCCCAACAAAATGATGTTATCAAAGGATGGAGACAATGAGGTAGCTAAAGAGAACTGGCAGAAATCATTGTTTGTGTTTCCTCCTAGTGAAAAACAGAGTGAAACAGAAGGGCTGGAGTGGAAGATCAGTGCTTTTGCTTTTTTTTCCGCGTCTAGATGAAAGACCAGTTCCTTTTTAATCACAAACACACACCACACATAAACAAACACACACACATTTGACTCATAATCGAAGCATATATTAAACATTCTTCATCTGTGCTGTTTCTCTTACATGATTTCTTTCCCTATCTTTCTTTCTCCCCCCCCCCCCCCTTCCTTCCATCCAGCGGTGGAAACCGGTGCTTGAATGGCTCTTTATTCACACTTACTTCCTGTGTAAATATGGAGAAGTCAGATGTAAACTGAATCCTGCAGCTGGTCATTATAGCAAACTTGCATGGAGTTGGTGAATGCCATTGGGATACTACACAATCCCGCACTCGTCATATCTTCCTGCCTTTCACAACCAAACACACCTTTGCTCAAAACCCAAACATCACTTAACAGGAAACGGAGGTGCTATTGTGCTATTTCTCTTAACACCCATTGAACAAAAGCAGCATCTATGGAATGTAGGTAATATTTTTACATCATTGTGAGCTCTTTTGTTTGTTTCATTTCATCTGCATGTTGTAGACTAGTTCAAATATAGATCCAGACTAAATGCTAAAAGAAGTAATCAGATTTTTATATGTTAATTACAGATGTGAAGATAGCAAACATCCCTTTCATAATGACGTCCCCTGGGCCTCTGCATGATTTTCTAGCAGCGTGCTAATGGGGTTACTCCCAGTCCTCTGTGGCTTTCAAACCACCATCTATGAAACCATATAAGCATTATCAGAGTAAACACTGAACATTTACATATTCATCATGACAAACATGACCCAAAAAACAGGGTGATAAAAGGTTTGACATCCTTGAACAGTAGAGAGCTTATAAAAAGACTGAGGGACTCTTGAAGTCAAAGTTTCATATAATGATACTACATAAAGATACACTTTTAAAGCAGATTCTGATTCAATTTTATTGGAACTTGCTAAATTAATCATTTAGATTCAGGTTTGCCAAAGTCTTGCCAAAATAGCTCTAATCTTTGAAATAACCCATACTTTTTTTACGAAGCCAAATTCACAACATAGTTTTTTCAAATAAGTTTAAAGTTTGACCACAACTCGTTTTGCCATTTTGTGCTTGGAAAATAGCACCCATAAAAAACTTCATGGCAAAGTGAGACTGAATTAAATACAGCAAAGCTGGAAATTGTTACAAACAAAAACACTCAGCTTAAAGACCCTTAAAAGCCTTGCGAAGCCAAGGCCAGCAGCAGTGATGCCCCCGTTCAACCTACATGATATGGCTGACTGTGCACGGTTGGTGCTATAGGCTCTTCTGAGCTGGTTCAGTGTGTGGAGCTTTAAATAATGATTTTGAACAGGCCAGAGAGCAGTCAGCCATGTTGTTGCATCACTGCGCACATCTGTTTGAACAGAAATTTTCAGAAAGTTTGAGTTCTGACTTCTGACATCCATTGTACCAAACATGTGCATTGCATGTTGCGTTCAAGTTTCAGTCACATTCAATGTTCTGACGCGCTGTTGTGAACAGTAGTCTGTGTTTGGGAAGCTGCCCACGATGCTTTTGGCTTCATAAACACCAGCTGCTGAGAGAAATACATTGAACGGCAGCAAAATGCTCAAATCCCAACTAGTGATATCACAAGAGGATGAGATGGAACGTTACCTTATTGATTTTCCACTGCTTTTTCAAGTTCATATTAAGATCTTTTGATATACAGTATATATATATATTAGGCTGAATACGCACTACAGTAGCTCTGTTTTGCTCCAAACTAGCAAGAGTTGGTGTTACTCTGGAAATACACAAAAAAATGGTTATTTTCTTGGTTATTACTGGAATTGCCTTGTTTGTAAATGGTATGACTCCTCATTGTCTGTTCACACCCCTCAGTGACTGTTTAAAACAGTTTTTGGTCAATTATTCCTGTAAAATATTTTGATACCCTAATGCACATTTACTCACAAATACCCTCATATGCCTTCGAGTCTCCCTCTCACTCCTTTATGCATTCCAGTCGACCTATTTGCTCTCTTCTTTGTCCACTCTATATGGGGAAAGTTATCTTGACAGCAGGAGATAAGCATCGGCCAGATGCTTGGAAACACAAAAAAGGGGTAAGTGAGGGAGAGAGTTGTTCAACAGTACCCATTCTTCCTTTGCATCCTTGTCTTGTTTGTACACAGAGGAGGTGGCAGGATCTCATGTTTCACCAGCTCTTGTCAAGTAGCTCCCCTGCTACATCATCTACTGCTTGCATCCCCGTATACCCGGTTGTTAAGAACGACAGGCAATGTGTGACTGGACTGTTTTGTATCTTTCGGTCGATGTTGCAAACAAGTGGCAAAAAGGAATAAATCAGACTTGTGGAGTCAGGTGTAGGATCTGCATTTCGCTGTTTATTTCATGCACCCTTGTTTGTCTCTAGCCTGTTATTTTCACCCAGCCTCTAAAGTGACATAACTTGACTCCGGCCTGGTGCTATCACAATCCTCATTACACCTCTGTTGTCCTTTCCCAGACTTAGTTCCTCTTAGACATCTTAAACTTAGACAAGTTCCTCTGTCTCAGAATGTCCTTTTTCCAGTCTCTCACCCTATCCATTCTTCCCCAGAAAGTATTCTCTATAAAGAAATAAGGCAGTATATATGAATTCCAAAAGGTCAAGCTTCTGTATTTGAAATAATTACTAAGAGAGATACAGAAAATGTTGTAGAGTTGGGTTGTAACAACAATGTTATTTCCATGACAATTACAACAGCGCCGTTGTTTGGAAGGAAGAGAATTCTTGACTTAAAGCCAGACTAATAGGAGAAAAAAGGCTCCTATGCTGCAAAACCTAGATATAAAGGGACAAAGTACTATCACACTGCCTAATTTCGAAGTGAAGTCTATTTCATGCATTTCACAAAAGCTACTACCGTGAAGATTTTAGATGCCAACCCAGGCATGAGTGCCACTTCTCATAAATGACCAATAGGCTTCTAAATGAAGAATAAAACACAAGTTCCAGAGACATTTAAGTGTTCTGTGCAATGGGGAAAACAGAAATGGCAACTCTCAGAATACTTAATTCGTTCTTCAAACTCTGGAAACTAGATGGAATTGCTGCAATCGAAAGCGTGCTCTCCACAGCAATCAAAGTCTTCTCCCTGAAGTTTGAATGGTTTGTGATGATGATTAGTTGACCATGCTGCAGAGCCGAGGAGTGGATGCAGATGCGGCTAATTCCAGTGGTGCATGGAATGCTGATTGTGCTGTGCAAAGTGCTAGCAGCTAATCAATACAGTCAGCATTGCTAGCCCTTGCTCCGTAATTTGAGGGCCTTGCACCTGTAACTGCAGCATTGTGCTAATTTCAGCTTGATTACTGGCAGAGCTCATCTGTTTCCAAAAATGCTTCAATTAGAGGAGTTCGGGTGCTATTAGATTAAAGTCGACGAATGTAGGATTTTGACTGGGATAATCTGGTTAAGAAAACAATAAAACACAATGTACAGTATACAACTCTGCATGTCTCATCTTATTTTTTTTTAAGCTAATTTCACATGTAACTTTTTCATCCTCTAACACATCTATAAGTGATCCTCAGGAACACTGTAAATATTTCATCACTACAGCTTGTTACTCTGCTCATATCATACATGGTTGTGTGTATCATAAATAGCAGTGTCATCAACCGACTTGAGCTTGAATTCGGCATGAAAATATAATTTGCGTTGCAGAAAACATATCATGCACACAGCTCCATACTGAAATATATTGTATGGCCATCACACATCGTCGCTGTGAAGAAAGTGCTTGAGGCTATCATTCCCCAGCCTTTGTTTTTCCTTCTTTTGAAGCAGAAGACAGACCACAGAATGGCTCCATTAATGCAGAACCTATTTCTTCCAAATCAAAAGAAACACCCCACCAGGTGTAATGACAACCTCTTCCCTCCTTGCCTCTGGTCCTTCTCATTTACTCATCACAGGAAAGGAGGTCATGAAGATAGGGGTGAGAAGTACAGTACTGCGAGTAAAGTTAAAATGCATTTATGTCATGATGTTTCTTTTACAATGCTCGGCTGGGATGGCGCACGGCTTCTTGCTGTGGAATAAAAATTGTCACATCAAAAAACAACAAGATTTTGTTGCTATTTCAAAGTTTTACACTGCAGATTACTTTGGTGATGAAGTCTGTCTCAGTGGCACAGGTTCAGTGATTAGTGCAAAATGTGAAATACAAATTCAACTGAAAACTATGTATTAGTGATAATGAACACAACAACTATATTCTTTTTATTCTACCCACAATCACTTTTGAAGTCGTGCATTTCCGTAAGATGTCTGGTTTGAGTGATCAGCAGACCTTGTGTGTTTAGCAGAGAGGGCGAGATTGGCCAGACAGTTATCCAGGAAATGGAAATTACAATACATTATTCCAGCATCTCTTTGAATGCAACATATGACTTTTTGTCTCTCACCATGTTATTCTTAAAATCTAACCTTAAACAAGTAGGTTATAATGTGTTAAACTGCGACAAAACGACAAGTAAAAGCGTAAGGAAACAGTGACCAAGCAAGAATGACATTTAAAATGTAACCTACTTTAAATCTTGATTAATTGTGATTAGCAGGGAACTTGATCTTGGCTCTTCCACTTGGAAGTCATGTGTAGCACTGTCCTCCAACCCCTGCAACCTCCCAATGCAGACTTTTCTCCCCGTTAAATGTGATGCAACAGTCGATTTATTTCTATTTCATGATATGCAGGGATATTACGTTCCACTATGTGGACACAAATCAATAGATAAAGTTTTTGTAACGATTGTTTGTTTTGCCATGAGACCAGGTTACTGTGTTTATTATAAGTTTTAAGACTTCTTTTTTCATTAATCTTAGATGTCAGTAAGAGTGAATTATACAAGGTCTATGAAAATTGTAGAAACTGTGTCTAAATATTTTAAACCAAAGTCCCATGATATCAACTTAACCCCTGTGCTATTTAATTCCTCAATGCATAAAGTATGTCTCTGCAGATGGTCACCTGTTGTGGGAGTCTTTGCTCAAACCACTGATGGTTATCCTCTGTGGCTGGAGCCCTAATTAAGCCAGTCTGGAAATATTGTGAGCAGGCGTCATTATGATACTACAGTAATTGTTTGCATCAGCTCAGGACAGTGCATCATGGGCTTAATGGCTGTAAAAGAACACATAACCCCACCCAAGACCAGCTTCTTACACAGTAAAAGCTATATTTAGTAACAAGTGGTTGTTGAATGAATCAGCCATATATACTGTATATGTGTGTGTTTTGAATGTTTGTGTTATTCTTGCTCAATGGAATTTTTTGTGTGGTGTGAGAGAGAAGAAGAGTGAGACTTGTGGATGAAGAACTTGTGTGTGTGTGTGTATGTATGGCGGGGGGCATGCCTCTCATATTCCCAGCATGACTCCTGCAGAAAGTCATTACCCACAACAATAGAATTTCTGCTCTATTTGCTTGGGATATTTTTCCATCTGGCCTCTGAAGTGTGCCACCGTCAGTCCAGTGTCTAAAGAAGTGCCCCAGACAAACAACTCTTTCCACCACTACTACCAACATGCCATACTTTCTGTCTGAGGAGGAAATTGAAAATCCCAGCTGCCATTTTTTTCTCATTACTCATGCAACAAAAGGATGAAGGCCGCTACAGGTGAGATACCTCTCTCTTGTGATTACCATGTCTAATGCACCAGTGATTTAAGTATAATTGCCTTTTGATTTGACATCTGACCCAGTAAAATTCTATACATGGAAATATCAGTATTCAGACTCACAAGGTTGGAGACCCCTAGGCTCTGCAGTGTAGTGCTCTTCATAAGACTGAACAATGCAATGTATCACTCACATGGAAAATCAAATTGTGTCTGCTGAAAATCCCAAAATAATTTTTCCAAATGTGTCTCTACTGAACTCTGTGTAATAATATCTCATGTCTCTCCAAGTTGAACAGCTTTGGGAAAACTTAGAGGTAATAGTGTAATCCAAACAAAACACTTGGCAAACCCCAGTCCTCCCACTGAAAGCCCAGTTTGTGAGAATTATTCTGTAAAGGGTGGGAGAGCTCTCACCTTTCCTCCCATTTCTCCTTCCACTGCTTGCTGTGGTTTCTCATTTTATCTCTAATGATCAGTGCATACGAGTGGGAGTAATATGGAACACCTTCCCTCGCACAGGGGTCCTTGTTTTGTTGTCTTGGTGTCTGTGGCCGAGCCATCTCAGAAAAAAATCGAGGGCCCAACCACATCATTACCCCTCCCCAGGAAGTCGTGGCAAGCCTCTGATCTGGTTTTCTATGGAGCGTCATCTAGTTCCACAAACACAACCCAGAACAACATACCCACAGTTTCCACTTACACCAAAAGATCTACTTCCTGGCAGTCATCCAGCACCGTGATATTCACCAGAAATAAGCATGTTCCCATTCATCTGTAGTTATTTGAGTGAAGATTATTTTTCTATGTGTGCATGTTGGCTTTGAAGTGCCTTCTCTGTATGTTTGAACTATGTTTGTGCTCCAGCATAAAGCCTCCTTCTAATTTCTGTGGCTGTATGTAATTTTGGCAGACAGCCCTAACATTTACATAGCACAGTGGCCCACCTGCTATGTGTTTGTCAAACAGAAAAAGGCAGATACAGTGTCTTTCAGATTGGATATTTAATTAGAAAATAAGAAACCCATCTTTTTGAAGCTTTGGTTTCCAGCCGGCTTCATGTTTTTGAATTTATAAAGATCTGGTATTTCTCTTCCTGCTGATGTCAGAAGATAGGCTTATACTGTATAAATTAAGCTATCTATAGAACCCATTGAAGACTTACAGGATAACGATCCAAGGAAGCACAAGACAAATGTAGTAATAACTTTCCAATAAACATGCTTTAGGTTACGGAAAAGTCTCCATTAAAAATGGGACTTGTTTCTCCATTATCTGGTTCCTCAGCTTTGATTTTTATAAAGACCGGCTGTTGCTCTAAATGTGAGAATGTCATTGTGTTTCATCTTAATTTCTGTTCGCATTCCCTGCTGAGCATAACACGGGCACACATGCACTTGAAGAGCACACTCACACACAGTTCCTCTGGCTTTATGAAACATTTCCCAGGAGAGTCGGAAGGTGTCACGTAGATCATTTTCTCATTTCTCCTTCTGATGAAAGCTTGTTTTGAAAACTCCCCATCCTCTTTGAAAGCACAAACTAAAGTGATTGGAGTGAATGAAGATGCTCAACAGGATATCATAGCTGTCAAGGCAATGTTGCGTTCCATGTATTGTTCCTTGGACCATTGTTAAATTAAATTACACTGCAACTGTATGATCAACATCATCTGCATACAAATATACGTTTAGATTATGCAAAGATTCAAAAGGCAAAGTCTAACACTTTCTCACTGTTAAAAGTTCTTGCCAGACGTGCTTTCACTGTTGAAGCAATAACTGGCTGCAATTTGTCATTACCGATGCAGTTTATTGCTCCCAAACCCAATTTAAGCGATATTCAAAGTCAAAGTATCAAAATAATCTTCCCCAATGCATGCTGACCTATCCTTGATAGCATGTGGAAACCAATTCAACTCTGCTTCCAAAATATGTCATGTGACTCCCATCTGGCAACAGTGGACAGGAATGAATGAAGTGATAAGAAAGTCCAGACACAGTCGCCTACTGCTCGTCACAGAAAGGCAGACGTGTGACAGATCATAAAATTAACAAGCTGCTCTTTTTTTGACATACAGAGACAGTGCACAAACAGAACTGCTACCCAGAGATAGCAGGCAAGGCAATCATCATGAGAGGCAGGGGGCGAAGGGGAAAGGGGGGAAGGGGGGTGGAGGAGAGGATGAGCAATTTATTGCTCAAGAAGTAGCGCTGTTTCTTGAAGTATTTCCCCTTTTTTTGGGGGTGGGGGTGTTGCTATTTGATGCCAAAGATCACTTTTCCTTTCTAAGATTTGCCAGCAACGAAGACTTGTTATTTGCATATAATGGTGTAGGGCGTATATATAGCGGCAGACACCAAATTCTTACAATGATCCAGGATCTTGAGGGTATGCACAAGTGGAATCTATACGGTTCACTTGATATTTTAATCCTTAAAAGTTGCTGTGTTCTTAACAAAAAGAATTGACAAAAGTGCCTGTTCTCACATTGCTTGGTTTATGTAACACTTTGAAAATTGAATACATTGCGTCTATGATCACCCAAACACACCCAGTTTTAACAGCATAATACCGCTGAGGGGATCTTCGGGGACGTCAGAAATCCAGACTGTCCCGTGCAGTGCCATACCACCGAGCAAGACTTTTAAAGTGATGCATTTCGTCTGGAGATTTTGCTTTACATTTTATGTTTTTTTGCAGATGAATATACTTGACAACTTGTAATCCAGGGGAAGGACATTTTTATGCACTGTTATCAGAATGTTTATTTTCAAAACAACCCTAATCAACATCTTTTGGGGTTGAATGGGAAACAAACATGGATCTCCTGAGTGACGATCGTGTTTATAATTCCATCAACAAACTCCTTCAACCAAATTTCTATCTTTTAGAAAATAAACATTCATTGCAAGACTGTGTCACAAAATCTCTAGAGACTGTGTTCCTCCGGCCAGTTATTCTCCTGTCCACAAAGACAAAAAAATTTCACAACACTTTGGTGGATCACTGAATGTTAGCATTTATGGAGTGAGGACCATGAGTATGTATAAAATTCAATGGAAGCACATTTCTCCATTTCAGTCTGGACCAAAGCAATACACTTACTGAGGAAACTATAATGGAGATATGCACCATGAAAAAAAAAAATGCAGTAAAGATTGCTTCTCGTAAGCATACAGCAGCAGCAAGGCTTTTAACATTCACCAAGGCCTTTCTCCAGATATAATTTAAAGATATCTATCAGCGCCGTCTTTCTTTTCTCTCCAGCCCTCTGAGTTGCTCTGCGGGGTGACCAATGGGCCTCAGCCCTGGCCATCTCTGCTCAAGCTGATAACCTCTCACAAAGCAGAACCTCAGCAGCACTGCAGGCCAAAACAGCACAGTGTTTGGGAGCACATTTTCTGCTTGGATGGAGCCAATGTTTTTGGAATCCTATTGAATCTGCTGCGGCTGGTCTCAGTAAGGATAAAAAATGAGCGAGGTGGCAGTGGGGAGATGTATGAACCTGCTTTCACTGATGGAAGGTGAGATTGTGAGGACTAGTGAGCCAGGTGGGTTTGGGCTGCGGGGTGTAAAACCTGCTCCGGTGCCTTTACCCATTACACAGGGCTGAAATGTCAAATTTGTTCTTTTGTTCACTTCAAATGTTATTTGTATTATCATTTTTTTCATCAAATCTAGTGCATCAAATGCAGTACAGCGCAATCCCCTCGTGGTTGTCTGCCTGTCACCATCCTCAGTCTCATACAGTCATTCTACTTTTCACTCTTTTCCAGCTCTTCTAAAAAATCAAAAACAATTAGACAAAACATTAACGCAACACAGACAAACAAGAAAACTAATCTGTGTCTAAAACCTAGAAATAACTCTGCCGTTATGTCACAATTTAATATTGTTAATTTAAAAATCCTAGAGGAAACAGTTCGGCAGCTGAAATCAACAACTTGTTCTCTGGACATAATACTATCCGACTTTTTAAAAACTGTTTTTACCTCAGTAGAAAGTGATCTCCTACGAATAGTTAACAGCTCACTGGCATCAGGCATTTTTCCCAAGTCACTAAAGACAGCTGCCATTAAGTCACTCCTAAAGAAGAGAACTCTAGATGCCTCTATGATGAACAACTACAGACCTGTCTCTAACCTCTCTTTTATATCCAAGATTATTGAGAAAGTTGTATTTAACCAGCTCAACGACTTTTTGAATGAAAGTGGAAGTCTTGATAACTTTCAATCAGGCTTCAGACGTCATCACAGCACTGAAACAGCTCTGGTCAAAGTGTTAAACGACATTAGGTTGAATACTGATTCTGGTAATGTTTCAGTCCTGGTTCTGTTGGACCTCAGCGCTGCGTTTAATACTGTAGATCACAGAATCCTGTTGCACAGGCTGGAAAACTGGGTTGGACTTTCTGGAGCGGTCCTTAACTGGTTCAGGTCCTACTTAGAAGGCCGGAGTTATTTTGTTACAATTGGCAGCTATGAATCTGAGCGAGTGGCCATGACTTGTGGAGTCCCCCAGGGGTCAATTCTTGGACCTCTTACTGTTTAACTTGTATATGCTCCCTTTGGGTCAGATATTGCAGAATTTTAACATCAATTATCACAGTTATGCAGACGATACACAACTTTATGTGTCTCTGTCACCAGACGACTGCAGCCCAGCAGACGTACTGTGTCAGTGTCTGGAGGAAGTAAACACCTGGATGAGAGAGAATTTTCTACAATTAAATGAAGACAAAACTGAGATCATTCTGTTTGGTAGCAAAGAGAAGAGGGTCAGCGTTGGTAAATATCTTGAGACTCGGGACCTTACAATCACTGACCAAGTTCGTAACCTCGGAGTGTTGATAGACTCAGATCTGACTTTCAGCAGCCACATCAAAGCTGTCACCAAGGCAGCTTTTTACCACCTCAGAAACATCAACAGAATTAAAGGTTTCCTCTCCCAAAAAGACCAGGAGAAACTCATCCATGCATTCATCTCCAGTAGACTCGATTACTGTAATGCTCTTTTAACTGGACTTCCCAAAAAGAGCATTAAACATCTGCAGCTCATCCAGAACGCTGCTGCTAGAGTTTTAACCCGGACTAAGAGATCTGAACACATCACACCAGTTTTAAAATCTTTACACTGGCTTCCAGTCAGTCACAGAATAGATTTTAAAAGCCTGCTGATGGTTTACAAATCCCAGAACGGTTTAGGCCCAAAATACATCTGTGATTAGCCTGGAAAACCAGCGCCAACTGCTGGACGGCAAAATGTTTTGCCTGCGGTTGGGTCTGGCCTCGATCCACTTGTCATTTTGAAAATACTGCCCTGAATCTGGCAGATGGCAACTAAACCAATCACAACGCAGAGATGTGTTTTGAATCAACGCGGGCGGGCCAGAGGGTTCTGGTGCGGGGTTTTGAGGGAGTGACGACAGAGCAGTGCGACGTTGGGCAGTGGAAGCGAACATAGACAAGCGAAAACACAACAAGAAAGATGGCGGCGGCAATGGAACAGTGCTCGTTTGATTCAGCCTTGGCACACAGCCATTATAACGAACAGCCTTGCCACTCTGTATTAAGCCCCATTGTACCGGCTTTTTGGCTGCAGTTCCACCAGAATTCCACTGGGAGCGTCGGTGGAGACCAGAATGAATGGGGCCCTATGGAGCTAGATGCTACAAATGGTCAGTTTCACCTAAGTCTCCTCAAGAGCGCTCAGATTTGAATGTAGTTTCTGAGAGCTCAACATGGGTTTCAAGTAAAAAATCTACTGAACGAGTACATATATCGCTTTGATTTCTTACTGGTTGGCTTCTTGTTGTCCACAACGCGGTAGCATTGTGCTAATGACAGCTGGTCGACCCGCTATGTATGACGTCATATACACTTCAAATCCTTTTTTTAAGCAAATGAGTGGCTCTAAAAATCTAAAACTCAGCCATGGGTATTTTCTAAACACCCTTTTTCGAAAACAACATTCGAATTACTAGAGAAAAAATTATATCTTGAGATAAGGGCACGAAAGGGCGTATAGCTCCATAGGATTCCATTCATTCTGGTCTCCAACATTGGGCGCCCCACGTGGAAAGAGGGTGGAACTGCAACCAAAATCGCCTCGTTGGAAACCGGAAATGCACCGTGAGTGGCGTATCTGTCCTATTATAGAATCTGTGCTTGGCATCAGTTTTGGAAGAGTCCCCTCCCACCAAAGCTTTCTGTCGCGCTTACTACGTCACAGTCAGTTGCGCTGATTGGTCAGAGCGTTGGCCTATAGGCACAGACGCGGTTTGAAAGACAACGGGTTGTGCTCATCAACAATGTTCCGTTGTATCCATTGATCGGTGCCAGACTAAATTAGACATCCAATCCATTTAGGCTGGTTTATCAGGCTAATCTGTGATATGTTCAGAGAATATAAACCCAGCAGACCTCTTAGATCCAAGGACTCAGGTCAGCTGGTCCAGTCCAGAGTCCAGACTAAACATGGAGAAGCAGCATTTAGCTGTTATGCTGCAAACAAGTGGAACAAACTGCCAGTGGAGATTAAACTTTCACCAAATGTAGACATTTTTAAATCCAGGTTAAAAACATTTCTTTTCTCATGTGTCTATGCATGAAATATCTTTTAACCTATCTAGATTGTTGCCTGTTTTTAAATTCATTTAAATGATTTTATTTGTTTCTCTTTATATTCTTTTATGTATTTTTAATGCTTCTTGCACTCCCTGCTGCAATGCTTTTATTTTATGTAAAGCACTTTGAATTGTTTTGTACATGAAATGTGCTATACAAATAAATTTGATTTGATTTGATTTGATTTGAAGTATATACCGCTTGTCTCTGTTTCCGTCTCTTTCTATGCTGATGGACATTTCAGTTTTAGTACAACGTACCACTCAGTAATTTATCCTCAGTCGTCAGTTCTTCAGGTCAGTTCACAGAACAATGTGGCACAACACATTTCATCTGCATGTCCTTATGAAACAGGTGGTGCTATCAACCTAATGAAGCAGTGATTGCACACTGGGATAATTGATGCTCTATAATTCATAAAGTAATCCATTTTGTTTTGTAGATATGTTTGTTTGCACAAACGCAGGTGGGTTTCTAGCTGAATACTTGTCACCTGAGAACGTGATTAGATAGAGAAAAATACAAAGTGGCAAAGTCAATAATTGACAACAAGAGGCAAACATTTAACCTCTCAAATGGCTTTTAAAGTTCAGATTTATAGTTTTTTTCAGAGGCTAGGAGATAAAGGTTTTATTAGGCTCTATTTAAACACTGCTCAGGTTTTAAAATGCATTTCAAAACAGTGCACTAGGTGTAACTAGGTTGTACAGGCTTGATACCATTTTCTACTGGCTTTTCACTGTCTGGGCTTATGCTTTGAAATTGTCTCTGTGTCCTCATGAGGGATCCAGCTGCGCTGGTTAGGAGCAGGTGGGATGGAGACTTCCTGTGGCTAAGACTTCCCGCTGGCCCCCTGTTCACATGAATGGGATGCAATAATTTACTTCCAAATTTTATTGGAAGCACACGGATCAAATTTTGCTCTTTGTCATTTTTGGTCTGTGATACATAAATAAAAAATAGATAAAAAAATTTTTTTACCATTTGAGCGCGACAGAACTTTATTTTTTTTTATGCCTTTTAGGCCCCCTGAAACCAGCTCTCATGTAACATGTGCCCAGTAATAACGTGTGGTTTTGATTTATCACTTCAAGCTGTGGGGAAGAATGGCATGCTGCCTAGACTTTTTACTGTAATCCTATTTCAGTCACGTGTAATTTAATACCTTGATATGATGAAAAAAAACCAACATGTATTGAAATAACATGCATAATGTGCTTGAAGTGGTGTGCTGTGTATACACAGTGTCATGTGATCATGTTTGCCACATCATGTAAAGCTGCCTCAAATTCTATTATAAAGTGCAGCCACGACACCTGCATTACTGTCCTGTTTGGCCGATTTGGGCTTGGACACAATACTTAATACTGAGGTCTGACAGGGACTTTTGTGAGAAAAAAAAAATTCTATTTCTAAGAATTTTGTTTCATTAAAGGTCAGCTTTGACAAAAAAAAAAAAGAGAGTAGCATTGGTTTTCTTACACAAGTGAGTTGACTGAGCATTTCTTGCATATTAATCAGAAAACTAAAGGTACTGATTGATAACTTTCCAACCCCTTGTACAGGTAAATCTGCTTTCTTTAGCAGAGACAGAACAGTTATGAAATACCACAATGAATTTGTGCTTTATGTTCAGACACAGGAGTTGCCAGGTTCTAAGATTTATAACGTAATGACAAAAAGTGTTCCTCACCATGGCCAAAATAATTTGTCCCCCACGTTTGTTTCCCATAATGCTGGACCGCAGGAAGTCAAGTGCTCTGAATGGTCCTCTCCTTCCAATCTAATGTGTGCCGCCCGCTGTTGTCACAATGACTTAGCTGTTACCAGGTGAGAAGTGCTAAACATCACTTGGGCTCTTTCACAACAGAAGCGAGTGGGCCGGCACAGCTGCCTCTCAGAGAAAAATCATGCTGCTGAAAGACAGGACTTTCAGAAATTATTGCTTACTATTTTTAGATGTGAAATAACTCAGACACATTAACTCAACTCCTACTTAAACCCATGCATCTGTTTTTCTGTCCCCATTCGTCATCCTCTTCTTGCCAGACATGCGCTCATGCATGCATGCTTCGCTCGATAAAGCTCAGTGCCCAGGCTCACTTCAGCCATGTAACATCCTGACTGATGGCTCCCTCAGCAGCACTCTAAATGACTGTGCCCATAACCATTAGAAAATATGGAACATGAGCACTTTGCTAACATTCAGAAACATACACTACCGATTAATCAGGGAGGAGGCCTTTACCCTCACTGATGCTAGCTGCTGTATTACATTGGCACAAGGGACAACTAAGCGCTGAGGAGGCCAATAAAACAGCACATTCTCTAGGGGGAACCAAATGCTGCCGGGCTATCTGCCATTGCTGGAGCCTTGTGATGTACTGGGTCATTAAATCTCAGTGACACTTGATACTGGATGGCTGCAGGGGGCCAAGGGTTTGTTCTCATCTCAACTTTTATAATCCGGCTAATTTCTTGGGAGGTCTCTATGCACAGGGTTCAATCCTAAAGTCAGAAACATGTGTGCCAGTAAGTGAGGAAAATGTCATTCTATTTGCACATGGGTTCTTACATCTGTGAGATAATTGCAGATGGGAAAATTACAATAAATTCAAATGATTTTAGCTTTTAGTGGGACTTTGCCATGTGATTACCTGTTTGATGAAAACAGGAACTCGGTCGAGGATGTCATTTTTATTCATTCCACTTTGCTTTCACTGTTAGAAAAAGAAACTTCCAGGATTGTTTTTAGGGTAACGGCTTTGACTGCTGCCAAACAAGGAGCTTGGGTAAATAACATTTGGGTAAACAACTGTGAGCTAGAGTCAGGTACTACGGTGTTGTTGTATTTTGCCCACAAACAGCCATGTGCATATTCTAAGTTGTAGCCTCCACATGAAAGCCTGGCTCCATTTCAAAGTTTCCAAAGAGAGCACAGTCTGCAAAACACCTGTGAGATAACGCTCAGAGTGGATTAAACTTCCATTTGACTCCCTTTCTCCCTCTTTCTCTTTCTGCCTCACTCTCTCTGTTTTCATGTGTTGAGCCTCAAGCAAAAACTGCAACCATGGCATTCCTGCTGGCTCCAAAGGCCGACCCGCTGATATCATTCAGAAGTGAGTCCCTGAGATTTGTTTACTTAATCCAATATTTATGCTCTGCGCATGTAAGTGAATGCAAAACAGTTTTTGCCTCAAACACACAGGACACGCACTCTTGAGATAAATCCATGAAAAATGAGAAAAGCAGGAATGATTGGAAAAGAAGCGAAAATGAGAAGTACAAGTGTTGGGGAAAATTCTCCAAGAAATATATGCAGTCCACCGCAGAGAATATAGCCAAGATCAAGTCTATAAGGAATAATCACAGTGGGCAAGTTTAAATGTGCTCGATATCTCTGCAGCTCATTTACACCACTGCTTCTTAACAAAATAATGTATTCATCTGGCCAGAGTTTAGCCAGAATATGAAAAATCACATTAAGCAAAAACAAAGTTATAATATCAGTCAATAACATGTAACAAAATGTATCTATTTGCAAGTAAAAACCAATGAGAAAGAGACTTTGATTGTAACTTAACAAAGACTAATAATTCCTTACAGCTCAGAATGTGAGTCTAGCTGTCAGCATGCGGTCGATGTTATTACCCCTCTAGGACACAATCTGAAATATTGTACCTTCCTTTGATCTCATCTGATTTTCTCCAGGGGGGCTGTGAGTCTGATAGCCCTGGTCACGCTGCCTAGCATAAAGCCTTGCATGGCTCCATAGAGGGAAGCAAGACCTGTGCTTTATCTGTCAGTGATTCACCAACTGAACAAAACAGTTTGTTCCAAGCAAGAGAGATTTTAGTGGGCCACTCCAGACAGTGGAGAACACATTGCTATATACCATCATGATCATGCTGCATTTCTCCTCAGGCAAAGTGACTGATCATCACATTCAATTCGGTTTACTTTTGAGATATTTGACTCTTTCTACAAATTTCCTGAAGCCAATATACATTTTGGTCTTATCAGCAGGCACACATTTAGCAATACGAGATAAAGCATCTTCTGTACAGTTCAGACACACAAACACAAACACATGCACATGAGCAGATAAACAGAAACACACGGCAGATACGCAGTATGACTGACTGTATTCATTCTGTATTTTCATGTGCTGCATTTAAATGCATGATAAACAGTATGCTTCAAGATTTCATTTTTTTTTTCAATTTTGTTCACCATCTTTGTTACTCTAAACACAGCCTTACTCGGTCCTAATGGAAGAATGCTTAGTGCCGAGCCCCTGCTAGTTTATGTGGTGAAGGGACACCTCTCTCACGATTCATTGTGTTGGCCTGAAAATGTCAAGATGATTCTTTACTCCAAGTCTTGAGACCTAAGTTCCAACTCAGAAAAATAAATGAATTTTTTTTACTTTTTAAAAGTATGATAGCAGCTTTTTTTCTCACCATAATGTCCCTATATCAACTTAGAGGGAGATCAGAGTGCTGTCTTCACAATTTCATACTTATTGCAGTGGTGACCTGGAGAAACCAAATCTCTATGCAAATCAAACAGTAAAGGAACAAACTGCTGAGGCTGTCAACATGCATATGTTTTTCAGGCTTTTGTCAGGGTGAGGGCCTTTCTGTGGGGAGTTTGCATGTCCTCCCCGTGTATGCGTGGGTTACCCCGGTACCCCGGCTTCCTCCCACCACCCAAAAACATGCATGTCAGGTTAATTGATGACTCTTAATTGACCCTAGGAGCGAGTGTGGATGTGGATAGTTGTTTGTCTCGTTTGTCTATGTGTGGCCCTGTGATGGACTGGGGGTACCCGGCCGTCCAATGACAGCTGGGGTAGGCTTCAGTCCCCCCATGATCCTGAGTTGGGTTAAACGGGTATAGAAAATTGTTGGAAGGATAGATATATTTATATACAGATGATTTTGTTTTAAATTTCACTACCATGGGAATGGTTACTTTAGAAAAAAAAAAAAGTGTTTCCATACAGTACAAACTCTGAAAATAGGAAATAAATCAGACAGTTACTTAGCACTTGGCACTATTCCAGTGTTGGACATGTTCAGAAAATAAACTTTGTGCATTCCACACTTTCCATTCAAAAGGGTGCATGAAAAGATCTGCCAAATATTTTGCAGTAGAAACTTTTTAAACCCAGACTTACAAGAAACTTAATCTTTTTACATTTCTAGCAATCATGAATAAGTAGAGTATTTCCATTGTCCATGCTCCAACAACATGCTCATGCTATGCTTTGTCCTAAGCACGTATTGGCTTTATGAGCTCTTTTTAAAGTTTGGGGGGGGGGGGGGCAAACATGTTCCAAAATGTTTGGATCTTGCTCACTTTTTGGGTTTATGCATCAAGACTGGGGCCTGTACTACAAATCCGTGTTCAGTGCTGGATTTTCAGTATCACAAAGGTGGTTCACTTCTTGCCAGGTTAGTTAATGCCAGTGAGAAAGGGAGAGAGCCTCTCTGGCTCCAACTAAAGTCTGAGACTTATGCTCATGTAGTCTGAAATGAAAATGAATCAATAATTAAAGCTTGCTCCTGCTGTTATTTAAAGATTTGGGACAAACGTGAATTACTTTTATTTACTAAAATCACTACTGACATCTAAAATATTCCCTTGCTTTTAACTCATAATAAGTGTGAAGTGTTTAAAATTTGCATTAAATGATGTCTGTATATCTATTTTGTCTGAATAAAATGAATAAAAATTACTAAACAGCTAAAAATCTGTTTGTTAAAAAGTCCATACCAGGTTTTCTGGCTTACCTGTAGTGTTATATAATGTATTACCATTTTAAATTCACTCAAAACTAAAAACAGAGGTATAGTTATATTTAAGTGCGCCTCAGCAAGAGCATATGTATAGCGCCACAAGAAATGAGTGAACCACTCCTCTTAGCAATTCTGAAGCAATGGATGCCGTTTGTTTTTCCAGGCCAGCAAGACAGTCACAAAAATGTGTTTGTTGTAAATCACAAACTTTTTTTTAATTTTTAACAAGGCCTTGTATGACACTAGCTTTGTGGGGAGAATTGAGACAAAAGTCTTTTTAAAAGTGTTCCATCACTAAAAGAGCATGAGTCTGAGCCTCAAATGGTAAGTGAAACTATCTCAGATTTCTGTGTTCTGTTGGTTTTAGGCATTCAAAAGCATTTTAGTTAAAATCACGAGTACACTGAGTGAAAAGGGTACTTCGGGCAGTACTTTATGAAAGTATCCACAAAGTCACTTGGCACAGGCAATTTATAGAAAATAGTCACTCAAATATAAATTACAATTTCTCATTAGTACAACCTGTTGTTTTAGGAATGAGGGTTAGGGATTCGGAGGCCTCTGGTCATCATCCTTTCCAGCGGGTGCACAGTTTGTCCAAAGAGCCGGAGTCATGGTCTAGGGAAACTAATGGAGCACAGTAAGAATACCGTGAAGAAAAAGAAAAGAGAAGCAAAACGAAGAGGTAAGAATATAGTAAGGGCATGTTTCATTGAAAGCTAAGCTGTGTTTAATGGCTAAACCAGCTTTCGAAGCACAAGCTTATGCCTATCTGATTCTGAGGCACTATTTTTACAATGCGATTGTACCTACATGGGGGCCATTTTTTTTACCCTCTATGTGCAGTTACTCTCTCAACCACTAGGGTATGGGTATTCTTTAGAATTGATAATAATTGGCTGCATCTTCCGACATGAACAAATGCCATGAGTTCTCATTTAGGAAACAAAGACAGTTTCTACTTCTGATTGTCAGGACTGGGTTGGCAGGACACGGATGCGGACTCAAACAAACTGATTTATTATCAAAACACAGGGATTAACAAAAGGCACGGCTGAGCCGGATTACGAGACTTAAATTGTGAAATCAAAACATGAACAGGGGGGTATTCCTAGAAGCTGGCTTAGCGGAAAGCCTGGCTTATTTAGCTACTTCTGGCTAAATTTAGCGAGAGTTCCGTTCCATAAAGGTGGCTTATTTGAACGCCCGCTGAGTAACCATGGTAGTTTATGCTGCTGAACTAGCCTGCTCCCGGGCAGGCTAAAGTTGAAGATGAGCTTAGCTGCAATTCAAAAAATGTCCGAACGGCTGAAACGGACTCCGGAAAGAAATGTTCACCAAGAATTCTGCGCTCCCGCAACTCATGTCTTGTCTAAAAAACGAAGCAAAAACTGTGGTTATCATATCACCACTTTCACTGTCTCGAAAAATCAATCAGTCGGTGCCAGTGCAACTAAAGAAACGCAACTATACACACGTGAGCATGAAATTAAATGAGAGAGAACATGGTATTCATTAAAACTAATCAATACCTAACAAACATCCGATCTACACACACGTAGGACCAGACTCAGAAAAATGGGGGACAGGTAATAATGTTAATAAAAATTATTTGTACAGTCAAGGGCTGTACAAACAAGATATTAGATAAAACGCAGGAATTAAAACATCTTACCATATTAAAAATATGACCTCTGTCCTTTCAGGCTGCTGCTCCACATTTACAGTAGCCGATAATGTAAAACAACCTACTGGCTGAAGTATTTGCATTAAGTTCATCATCTCCCTCAGGCTTCCCTAATGTTATCGGTGCACTACACTGTACCCATGTACGCATCCAAGGCAAGGCAATGTGTAGAGCACAATTCGTACACAAGGCAATTCAAAGTGCTTTACAGCTACATAAAATCACAAGGTGGCAATAAAATCATTCCAAGAAACAAAAAAAATCATTAATTAATTAATTTAAAAGTGAAGAGTGCAGATAAAATACTTTCAGGTGTCACATGCACATCTAAATAGAACTGTTTTCAGTTTGGATTTAAACATTGTCACATTGTCCAGGCCCCTGCTGGACCCGTGGAGGCTGACTATGTAAACCCAACATTTTTCCATATCCTAAATGTTCAGGTACACTTGGGGATAATTGTCCATAGACTCTGAACTGGATTTCTCATTTTGAAAAATACCACATCAACCACTTTGAGTAATGCTGAGCAATGTTACATTTATGCCCTGTGAAACCTCATCATTGACTCCTATCCTCCGTGCATACAGATGATCTGTGATGGAGGTCATTTCATTTCCAACATTGAGGCTAAATGGCCGGGATCAGTTCATGATTCTAGGATCTTCCGAGCATCCTCACTGGCACAGAGGTTTGCACAAGGCGCAAGAATTTTACTTACCCGAAGGTGTGTACTTTTGAAGTAAGGTGTAGCATAGGCAGAATTTTGGTAATCTAATGAGAGGTCAGGTGTAGAGGTCATCTTAAGGAATTTAAAGTGCTCGTCATACTTTATTATAAATAGCCATATAAGGCACATATTGCATCCAATTGCCAAGTCTTAACACATATATATCCATCCAACATTTCTCTTATTCTGCAGGAGAGTTCAATGGTGTCCTGCTTGGGGACAGAGGCTATGCATGCTGGCCATACCTCCTCACGCCATATCCTGATCCAGGAACAAGGGAGAGGGCATTCAGCCATGCACATGCTACAACAAGGGCACGGATAGAAATTACCTTTGGCCCAATTTAATACAGGTTCATTGCTTAAAGTTCTCAGGCACCATGGCTGACTTCTGACAGAGCCATCTTAAATTAATAGTATACTTCATATTTTATACATTTTGTCTTGTGGACAACTTTTCAGGCTCAAGTCTTTTTTCGTTGAGTCCCCCAAAAAGAGCATTAAACATCTGCAGCTCATCCAGAACGCTGCCGCTAGAGTTTTAACCCGGACTAAGAGATCTGAACACATCACACCAGTTTTAAAATCTTTACTCTGGCTTCCAGTCAGTCACAGAATATATTTTAAAAGCCTGCTGATGGTTTACAAATCCCAGAACGGTTTAGGCCCAAAAATACATTTGTGATATGTTCAGAGAATATAAAGCCAGCAGAGCTCTTAGATCCAAGGACTCAGGTCAGCTGGTCCAGTCCAGAGTCCAGACTAAACATGGAGAAGCAGCATTTAGCTGTTATGCTGCAAACAAGTGGAACAAACTGCCAGTGGAGATTAAACTTTCACCAAATGGAGACATTTTTAAATCCAGGTTAAAAACATTTCTGTTCTCATGTGTCTATGCATGAAATCTGCACGATATCTTTTAATTTATCTGGACTGTTGCTTGTTTTTAAATTCATTTAAATGATTTTATTTGTTTCTCTTTTAAACAGGTGATTTATAACTTTCCACACGTTAGGTCATGGCACCCCACTGTGAATATAAATGTAAAAAACACATTTCTAACACTTTGCATGAACCGTACAATAATGACAAGTTTGAGTTCAAGTTGTGTTGAATTGTTTAATTATTATTACATGTTTCTCAAGCTGTGGAGAGACAACAGAATTAAATACAGTTCACAACACGAAATTCTCCTTTATCTGAATTTATACTAACATCCCTCTCCAGTTTCATAATCTCTAGCTTGATCTTTTTTATTTTCAGTTTCTTGTGTTCATATCTAGTTTGGTGCTCTCTTTATTGGACAAACACATTTCTTCAAAGGCTACTTACCACTCTGAAATATTTTCCTGTACTTTACCTTCACTTGCTGCCAGGTACGCTTTTGGCTGTTAAGATTGCTCCTGTTGAGATGTAACAGTGAAGAATTAATATGTGGGTCACACACTCACGATAATATAGTCACAAAGTATGATGATGCGTGTCGATTATTGGGTTATTAATAAACTGAGCAGGGCCAGTATATTTGTGCTGTACATCTCATAAAGAGACAATTCAGCATGCTTTATGTAAACAAATTAAAACACAAAGAGGAGAGCATAAATACATGAGGACAGTAAAATAAATGTCTAACAATTGAAACTTTCAGAACTTACGCGTTTAGTCTGTCTGCAGTTGTTAGCCATGCCGTTTCTTCGCATTATTGATCGCAGCTGTATTACCATTTCTGGTGATGACACTTTTAAAATCCTCATACAGCTCCATCAGCATTATTTGTTCAGCTGCCGAAAAAAATAACAGCGCTTCTCGCTCTCATTTTCACACAGATCTCGGTTTTTCCACCATCCACTCGTCAGGGCTTCTTATGTTCCTCGTGCACTCGCACTAAGCTAGGCTATGTAAGCCTCGCTTGGATTAGCCTCATCGAGATGCAGCTAAAATATCTTCGAGGAACGACTTGAGGCTTAAATGGGAGATGGCGCTAGTTCAAGCGACGCTTACCGGCTATAGCCTGGCTTTCTTTAGCTACTTTCTAGGAATACCCCCCAGGACTACGACGAAAACAAAACAAACGACTAAGCATGGCATGGAAAAACACTTAACTTTACGTGGCTTGACGTGGTAAGGGAGAGGTGATATCGGGGAAAGGATTTCACAAAATGACAGCGGAGCCTGGAAACTAAATAGGGAACTGGGAGTGATAGGTGAAACTGTGGGGAAGACAATGGTCAACTAAATACAAGACATGGCTAAAACATGAACTCAAAAACCAAAACATAAACAACCTAAAGCATGATAAAAACATAAACGTAAAAACGTGGGGAAAATCCCATGGGCGTGACACTGATTAGGTTTGTATATCTCTGCAAGTTGTTGCTATCCCTTTCACTGCTTCCATGGGAAATATTGCAGTCAGGAAATGTTTGTTAATGTGAAGAAAAGAGAGAGCTCAGCCCACTTGTGTAACATCAACTGCAGTATCATAATTAAAAACTAAACCTAGGTGTTGTGTTTGTATCAATGTTGTGCCAAACCGGAGCTGATAGATACCCTGCGGCTTCTGCAAAATCTTTTGACAAGAGACTGAATTGTGATTAAACATCTCTTCTCAAAAGTGAGATAATAGCGGGTGTAAGTTGTTTTTCTTGACCAGAGTAAAACGAGTTTAATAGTCATTCTATGGCTCATTCAGTTTATGCTTTACTTTCTTCTAGCTCCATACTCTTGTTGTCTAATAACGAATAGTTAAATCAGCTAGATGGTATCTTTCAGTCACCGCTTCTCTGTTTTTCCATCCGGCATAATACTTCCATTTACTCCCACCAGCAAAGGTGGTGTGTTGATCAGCAAGGAGGAGAAGTGTAGACACAGGAGACTTTTTCATTTGACTGTAAGGTTAGTGAACAATCAGCACAAGCTCACCGTGATACTAGATGGCACTGGAGAATGAGCCAGGTGCTCCGGTTCACAAAGTTATTTATTAACTGAGATCAGCATTCAAATTTATTCCACAGCTGCCATTCCCACGGTCATCTCACAGTAGTCGCACAGACACTCTGCATGTTTATCATCTCTCTGTCCCTTGGTCTTTATCTCTGGGTACCTCACTTGTTCTCGTTCATTATTTTTCCCCTCAACCCCCATCCCCCAATCGAACCTTCTTCCTTGTTTTCATGTGCAGAGATTGCAAGTAAACAAAAGTAGAAGTCTTGAATTTAGATCACGAGTTCATGAGATGCCATGCATATTAAAATGTTGTGTTGACAGGCACAGTCATGGGACATATAGCTCTAGTTTTGCTGCCGGTATTCATACAAATGAATTATTTGTCTTGGAACTTCAAATTCTACTGTTCGGAAGTAAAGTCCCTGTCATAAGTGTGACAATTTAATGTAAGTTATTAAAGCGAGCAAGATCACCACCTACACAGACATGACCCTAGATTTTGTATAGGTGATGCACTCCCTCTTGGTTAAGAATTCATCTTTTTTTGTGTAACCTACATACAATAGCATGCAGCACAATAATATGTCAGGCATCAAAGCAACCCGCTGGCTACCAAAGGAAACCCATTTCACTTTAACTAAGCCGGCATGCAAACATTTTACAAACATTTCCATTTCACTTCCTTAGTACTGTGAGTTTACATTGACAAATAAACTGGTGAATCCATTTGCTCTTTGTGGAAACAAAACCAAAGCAATTGGCACAAATAACTTGAGATGTCTCAACAGTGAGGAAATAAAGCACTTATTTTAATACTGCAGCATTGATACCACTGCCTCATTTTCCTCCTCTGAGTGCAAACAAATGCCTTTCATTTTTTTTCACAATACTGCTTGCATTGTGGTGCTTTTAGCTGGAGGAAGGCTGAAATGATGAGATGTTCTAACGTGCTATTGTGTGTTTTTCCATCAAATTTCCATGTGTAGCTGACAATTGACAAAATAAGACCTTTATCCCGGCATGAGGCCAATCTCTGCATGCTGCAATTTCTGTTTTCATATATTCAAGAATTAATCATAATGCTTTTGCCTTGGGGCAGAGTGCTCTACAGTATCACACTGCATATTGCAAACTATTCAGCTACTTCAACTGGTTAAACATAATGGTCACAGCCAAAGAAAAGAACATGTAACCATCTCTCGTGACATCTTCCAGTAATAACAGTTTGAAACCTTGGCAGCAGTAAGTGCCAAGCAAACAGAGATGATGGAAGAGAAAAGATATGGAGCTTCAGATAAGCTAAACATAATACCAATCGCTGGTGGGGTGGGGGTGAACACTGTCCCAGCTCCCACTGGAGAGAGGCAGGGTACACCCTGAACAGGTTGCGAGTGCATCGCACGGCCAACGTGTGTTTCAATGCTCACAGAGAGTGAGCAAATAAACAACATTTCGTGCTTACTCTCACACTAGGGCCAATTTAGAAAAACAAACAAATGCAACTAGTATGTTTTCAGACTGCGGGAAGGAGTCAGAGTGTCCAAAGAAAACCTACACGTCTACATTGATCCGCATAAATACGCTATCGAGAGCTGTTAAATTAAGCCAAGCCTGACGGTGGCAGTGTTAGAACAATGAGAATTCCACACAAGCCAATCAGAAGCCTAATAGAGAACCGCTGACAGGAAGAACTTCCGGATCCTTTTCAAGAAGAAAATATGGCGCCAGGCTCGTGTGTGGACTGATAGCGAGACTGAGCTACTTTTACACGTTGCGCTGGACTATAAAACTGCTAAAGCCGTGAAAAATGTCTTTGTTGTTCAATACATTGTATGACTGTAATTTTCAAAATCACACAAGCGAGTATAGCTCTCAACAACAGAAATGCTGCTAGTACCTCCATGCTTGCCAGATAAACAATGGACGGAGAGAATGGCGTTTTCATGCTAGCATCCTGCCAACATAGCGGATAGGGGCGGGGCTCTGTACTATGACGACAACTCCTCATTCCATTCCCAAAACTCAGTTTTGTCTCTTTCAACCAGTTTACACACAAACGCTAAACGGAGTTTTTAAAAAATCTCCACTTTTGCCGGAATTTTTTTTTAGCTTCGTTTTCGGAGGAAAAAACTCCGTCTGTGTATAAACGAAAGGCACAAACGAAGGGAAAGGTCTTCGTTTATCAAAATACCCGGGTATGTGTAAACAGCACCTCAGAAGCTCTAATTCTCTATGGGCCTAAGCTTATTCAAAGTCTGATTCAAGCAAGGTCAGAGATTTGCATGGAAACGTGTGTTGTACAATAGTTGCCCAAAATATGTTAAAATAACGAGAACTGTTTAATTAATTGTGAAGTTGGACTGTTAAACAGTTGGACTGTAAAAACATGTGCTCTCAGAGATCTTATGTATATCTTAACAGTCAGCTTTAGAGATTGACTGAGGAGCCGAAGGGGGCTACACCATCTGATTAGGATGCCTCTAGGTTGTCTCTTTTGGGACGCTTTTATGGGCACGTCCAACTGGGAGGAGGCACCAGGGCAGACCTATAACATATCGGAGGGATTGCATTTTCCTTCTCACCTGGGACCCTCGGGATCACTCGAGAGGAGCTGGAGAGTGTCGCTGGGGAGGGTAATGTCTAGATTTCTGTCCTGGACTTATTGCCTATGAAACCCAACTTTGGAAAAGCAAAAGAAATTGGCTGGATTAATGGATAGATGGACGGATAATGCATTAGCCTCAGACTAGAAACTAGCTCGCTAACTGTTCTGACTTGCACAGAAATGCATCTTCCCTGGGTGCCAGAACTGGCAGAAAGTGTGCTGTCTACTCAAACTGCAGAGGGATAATGGGAACAAGAAAAACTGGATGGGAATTCTGTGAAGAGTGAAGCTGAAATGTAGCATAACTGCAGATCTGGCAACAACAGCAGAGGACATCGAAAATTCCAACGCAGCATACATTCTCAGAGAACCAAAGTTACAGAACTCACTATGATCAATGGATGCAGAGTGGATTGATCTTCATCAGAGGCAAGATGATAGAGAGACGAGGAGCAACATTCACCACACCTGCTATTTTTAGAAACCTTTAGTGGAGAGAGTTGGGATCAGCAGATACACCTATAGCGACAGTTGGATGGAGTCTCTCACTCCCCTGTTTGCATGCTCACACTACACTCATATCTCATGGTGGTTGAATCCTCGCAGGTCACACCTGACATTAAACTATAAGTGGCAAAAAGTAACAATGTTGATTACTTAGTCCATATCTGGACTTGTTAATGTTACTGACATTATCATAGACTGTACATAACACCAGTATTCCCATTCCTTGATTATCTTAGACTGATGATCATTAATGTTGGAGCAATATGTCTCTCTCTGGTAGCCGGGCCTTCAGCTTCCACGTGTCAGTGATATAATCAGCAGTTACTATAATTTTTTAACCTATACTTTCAAAAGCGCTATAGGCAAAACAACATCAAAGCTTGGAACCACGACTGAAAGCAAACCCTGGAATACCTCCGTTTGAACAATGCATTACAAGGCCAATGGTATCGTGTCTTTGCCCTGTGACCCTTCACATTAAGGTGGTAATAGGTGAAGTGGAGACTTTCAGCACCCCCTCCTCCACCCCCACCTCTTACCCAATTCCTCATAAACCACTGCCTGCAGTTTGTAACTGGAAGTAACTGTCTGCATGTTGACCTTGCCATGCACCACTGATTTGAGTACTTGAGGATCAGGTTGTCTGCATTTATTAACACTGGAAGTGAATCGGGGGGAATTGATGGGACTGACACCAGACACCAGGTACCTTCCCCCAGTGCTCTCAGCTCCTCTGCCATAACACTAAGAGATACTGACAGGTTCTCTGAACACAAAATGTTAATGACCAGCTAGGTTAGGGAGATGTTACGAGCTCAAGCTGATGTTATCAGGGGGTTTGGGGGTAGGGTGGGATTGTAAAAAGTGACTGGATATCCCAGATCCATGTTAATTGAGGAGCAAGAGACAGAGCTTAACAAGGGCATACACTGTGTAAAGGAGAAAAAAAGAATAAAAAGAAGAGGAGATTTTGAATATGTACCCATCATTTGCAGCAGGAAGAAAAGTATGCAGTTTTGGCTTTTTACTCGGTGCTTTAGTGCATATTAGGACTGAATAATGGGTAATTGTATGAATGTCGTTAAAGCTATCTTTAGTTGTAGAAATCTTTCAGTCTCAATTTTTATGCTCTATTGTTACAACAGCCAACTTCTATGTAATGTAAAAAAAAAAAACTTTGATGTAAAGAATTTAGTCATGTAAATATTACATTTGTTTCTACAAAAATAAAAGTTCATTACTCATGGGAGACCTAAAGAACATGACGTATCTCCCCAGGTTTTATAATATGAAAACAGAACAGCCTTACATACAGTACTTTGCCCTGTACATTTTTTTTTATACAAAAAGAACTGAATTACATTTTCAGCACCTAGAAAGAATGATAATGATTTATTCATTTTCAGTATTTTCAGGATTTGTTCAAATTTGCACCTTAGGGCTCTGAAACAGCAGTTGCTTTTTGAGTTTGAATCAAAAGGAACACTTCAATCACTTTTAGAAATAAATTCACAGAAATGATTTAGTTTCCAGTACATTCAAGTTAATTCAAAACCAATAAAAAAAAATCTGTTCCTACTGATTAAAAAGTAATGGCACTGTTTTTCGACTCCAAAGTGAATCCACTCTGTTACAGGGACAAAAGGATTTAATAGTTTTTGATGCCTAAAAGGCCAGGATGAATTAAAACTGGTGGCAGGTTTGTGCTAATGGTATTGCGAGAGGCAGGCTACACCCTGGACAGGTCGCCAGTCCATTACAGAGCCGCACAGAGACGAGACAAACACAGCCATGCTCCCACTCACTCAAATTAGAATCACCAATTAACCTAAAATGAATGTTTTTGGGCAGTGGTAGGAAGCCTGAGTACCTGGAGAGAACCCACGCATACACGGGGAGAACATGCAAACTCCACACAGAAAGGCCGCAGCTGGGATTCAAACTAGGAAAACCTCTTGCTGTGAGGCGACGGTGCTAACCCCCAAACCACCGTGAAACCCAATTCTTGTCGAAGAATGTAGTAAAAAAAAAGCCTAATTTCGATATAATACCCATAATTTCCCTTCAGTTTGATAGGACTGTTGGATGACAATAATAGTCCATTTACATCATAATGCATAATGTTTAGATTTGACTAATCTGAATGAAATATCTTTAAAGAACATTATTATTATCATTATTATTTTACATGAAGGCATCAGTGGTATGTGTGTGTGTGTGTGTGTGTGTGTGTGTGTGTGTGTGTGTGTGTGTCGTATAGTAAACCAAAACTAGAAACTATTAAAATAAAGTAGAAGCAAATGCAGAATGTAGATAAGGAATAAACAGTTTTACTTAGGCTTATTAAACAACATTAGTGCATTCTGTTTGTATTGCTTTCAGTGTAAATCAAACACTTACACATTTCAGTCCTGCAAAATGCACAGCTGCCACAGTGGTGTAGGCATATGCTAAACTCACTGAAATTAAGTAGCAAGATCTGATATGTGAAATCCTTAGCAGTGTACTTTCTCATTTTATCATGCTTGGTTTATAAATCTATAGCAAAGCCTGTTGATTCACTAGTGGTCTAAAGAAACCCTGTTATAGGGCCTCTGCACATGATTCTTGTCAGGCGTAAAAGTGACTTTTTACCCCAAAGAACTATCATAGATAAAGCTTATATAAAGTCGTAAATATACTTTGAAATTCTGATGGAGAATAGTTTTTGAAGCCTGAGCCAGTTCTTAACATTGCTGTTGAAGTGAGTTTTTTGGGAAAAAATGTTCTTGGAAACACGAAAAAACGAATCATACACAAGAGTTGCCTAGTTACAATGCACTCATGCTATTTCAAGCATCGAGTGTCCTTTTATCCCTCTACCTCCTAATAACTAAGCTCTATTGATTTTCCCTCCAAACATCTGTCCTGTTAGTGTGTTCTCATCAAATCTCTGATGAGGCCTATTTCCAAGATGAGGCCAACCAAACCATGCAGCCATAACAACAGAACCCCATTAATGTGACCCTGGAAAGATACCTATAAGTATAGAGCAGTGGCTAGAGGAAGTAAACAAGAAGAACAGGATATAATGAAATAACCATGAAAAAAAGGAGTTCAAATCATAACCAATGTTGCTTCTGGATTATGAGTTGTTTCTCTATAAAAGCCATCAATCTTCATTTGGTCTGCATGTACTGAAACAGGAAGGGCCCCACAAGGTTAGTCATTTTTATTAGCTTTAAACAGCTGAGAGAGAGCTCTCCAAAAAGGGACCTGGGTGTGGGGAGTAAGTAATTGTGTTCTGCAGTGCAACCCTGTAACTGGACTAAGCATACATTTCGCAAAAGTAAAGACAAGGCACCATTTGTTCTATTTGAATTTGCTCTCTGTTTTAACAGTCAACCAAATTAAACTGATAAAACCTTAATTTATTTCGAAACAATCAATTTCTTCCTCTCAAATTTCTGTGTTTACATTGACTCTGTTCACTCATCTACGACAGGGTGGGAATTTTGTCTTAGACCTTGGTTGAACAGAGAAAAGTGACAAAACCCAGAGTGCTGTCTGCAGTAGGGTTTTATGACCAAAGAGAACGGTGGTAAATGTTTGATCCCCTTTAAAAGGCTAAGCCACACTGTGGTTAAGGAAAATTAAATGAGATAGCTGCTTAAAAAAAAAGAAGTAAGAGGTCAAGTGAAGGAAAAGGCATGAATCTTCTTGAAAATGTACTTCTGCTGAAAGCCCTGAAAAAGATGTGCTGTAACTCATAAATGCACCATGTGGACAGGTGTTCCCTTTCAGGGAAATGTAGCCCGCACGTCAAAAGGAAAAGCCGCGTTTCATTCAGCAGTGTTGTTTGGGCGGAGGCAATTCACGGTTCATCTCCGATGACCCCCCTGTCCTTCAAGAAGATCAGCGCAACTACATCAATTTTAGCCAAAATGAAGGATGGCCAGAGGAAACCGCGGATGTCTGGGTTCATCTTTTTTTTCTGGTGAAACATGTAATCAGGGGCTAAAAACAGAATTGCGGAGCAATAGAAGAAGTACTGATGCGTAAAAAAAAAAAAAAACTGGCCCGCATGCTGAATGGTGAAGCCTTCAGCATCCTAAACAGCCCTTCAATCAAATTAATGCGACTGCCCTTTTTTCAAATGCACTGAATCTGTGACAGGCCCCTGACCCAGGACAACCCCCACACCTAAAATCAACTCTGAGTTCAATGTAAAGGCAGGCAAGCTCAGAGAGAGTTTAGAGTGGGGTGCACTCTAATGGCTAAAATGGTGATGTACCTGGTCTGCTTTTTTATTCTTTACTTTAACATGTATTCCACATATTACACATGACTGGGTGTTGAGATAATAAGGGTTTAACACAGCGGCTGCAGATAGAGACTGATAGACATATACAGACAGATGAAAACTGAAAGGAAACCTGAATACATGAGTGGAGAAAGATGACAAATGCAGACACTTCCACACAGCTGCACTGCATGATACAATGCAACAAAGTCAAGTAAAAAATAAACAAATAAATAAAAATTCTGTGCAGGCTCAGATAATTCTGATTCTGTACTAAGATGACAACAATAAAAATAACTATGACTTACAGAGTCCTCCCAAAAATGTGCCCATGTGGCATTTATTCAGGCAGATACATCCAACAAGTATGTTCAAATAGTATGCAACTTTTGTTGTGAGAGTGACTGCATATGAAGGGCATCTGTGAGGTTTTGGTCATCCTGTAAAAATAATATTTTTTAGCCTCCAACATTACTATTATCCAACCCAAGTCAGGGAGCATTTGTTTTTTAACCCTAACCAAGTCATATTATTTTCTGGAGCCAGCCAGAATGTGACAGAGTTTTGACATAACATGTTGTGCTTACATGTAACCAAGGCAAAGAGATAAGTGGCATCCATGTGGTTGATGGTTGAGTTGTTGATGTTATTGCCTAAACCTAACCATGAAGTGACAAAAGTGTTTTAACGTGGACAGAACATATGTTGGTTTTGATTTAATGTCTCAAAAAAACCACTTGTTCAAAGCATATAGCGCTTAGCTGCTCCATCCAGCACCCCTCCTGTTTACTTATGAGGACTTTGTTGCGTGTTAAATTTAAGTATTGAGAACACCATCTATTTTGATGTTGTAATGCTCACGGGGGATATATATTCCTTCTACTGCTTGCTGGGGTGGAACTTTACACTGGATGACATTATGAGCCATATCAAAGGCTATGAACAAACGACCTACATGACTGTTTCAGTTGGAGGGCTTGTTTGTTTTCAAGGGATGGATAATAAAAACTTCATGTCCAATACATTGCAACACGAATTTCTGTAGCAATAGTAACATCTCCATTTATATCAATGAGAAAGATGTTAGGGTGGTCAATTTCAGCTGAAAGCACACATTTGGTCCCACGTGTACATTATCAAATCAAATCAAATCAAATTTATTTATATAGCACATTTCATGTACAAAACAATTCAAAGTGCTTTACATAAAATAAAAGCATTGCAGCAGGGAGTGTAAGAAGCATTAAAAATACATAAAAGAATATAAAGAGAAACAAATAAAATCATTTAAATGAATTTAAAAACAAGCAACAGTCTAGATAAGTTAAAAGATATTTCATGCATAGACACATGAGAACAGAAATGTCTTTAACCTGGATTTAAAAATGTCTACATTTGGTGAAAGTTTAATCTCCACTGGCAGTTTGTTCCACTTGTTTGCAGCATAACAGCTAAATGCTGCTTCTCCATGTTTAGTCTGGACTCTGGACTGGACCAGCTGACCTGAGTCCTTGGATCTAAGAGGTCTGCTGGGTTTATATTCTCTGAACATATCACAGATGTATTTTGGGCCTAAACCGTTCTGGGATTTGTAAACCATCAGCAGGCTTTTAAAATCTATTCTGTGACTGACTGGAAGCCAGTGTAAAGATTTTAAAACTGGTGTGATGTGTCCAGATCTCTTAGTCCGGGTTAAAACTCTAGCAGCAGCGTTCTGGATGAGCTGCAGATGTTTAATGCTCTTTTTGGGAAGTCCAGTTAAAAGAGAATTACAGTAATCGAGTCTACTGGAGATGAATGCATGGATGAGTTTCTCCTGGTCTTTTTGGGAGAGGAAACCTTTAATTCTGTTGATGTTTCTGAGATGGTAAAAAGCTGCCTTGGTGACAGCTTTGATGTGGCTGCTGAAAGTCAGATCTGAGTCTATCAACACTCCGAGGTTACGAACTTGGTCAGTGATTGTAAGGTCCCGAGTCTCAAGATATTTACCAACGCTGACCCTCTTCTCTTTGCTACCAAACAGAATGATCTCAGTTTTGTCTTCATTTAATTGTAGAAAATTCTCTCTCATCCAGGTGTTTACTTCCTCCAGACACTGACACAGTACGTCTGCTGGGCTGCAGTCGTCAGGTGACAGAAACACATAAAGTTGTGTATCGTCTGCATAACTGTGATAATTGATGTTAAAATTCTGCAATATCTGACCCAAAGGGAGCATATACAAGTTAAACAGAAGAGGTCCAAGAATTGACCCCTGGGGGACTCAACAGGTCATGGCCACTCGCTCAGATTCATAGCTGCCAATTGTAACAAAATAACTCCGGCCTTCTAAGTAGGACCTGAACCAGTTAAGGACCGCTCCAGAAAGTCCAACCCAGTTTTCCAGCCTGTGCAACAGGATTCTGTGATCTACAGTATTAAACGCAGCGCTGAGGTCCAACAGAACCAGGACTGAAACAATACCAGAATCAGTATTCAACCTGATGTCGTTTAACACTTTGACCAGAGCTGTTTCAGTGCTGTGATGACGTCTGAAGCCTGATTGAAAGTTATCAAGACTTCCACTTTCATTCAGAAAGTCGTTGAGCTGGTTAAATACAACTTTCTCAATTAGTGTGATATGTAACCAAATGAGAAGTACACTTCTTCCTAAGCTGACCAAGAATGTCAGTGCAGGAAGTGATCATGGCGTAAAACACTTAAGGCACTTGAGAAGGAGTAAGGCCCCAGTGACCCCTGTCTCCATCTGTGGGGTCAACGTGGACATGGTGGAGGACTACAAATACTTAGGGGTGCACTTGGACCGTAAACTGGACTGGACAAAAAACACAAACGCCCTTTACAGGAAGGGCCAGAGCCGTCTCTATTTTCTGAGGCGGCTTAGGTCCTTCAACATCTGTCGGACAATGCTGCGGATGTTCTATGAGTCTGTGGTGGCCAGTGCCATCCTCTACGCTGTTGTATGCTGGGGCAGCAGACTGAAGGTGAAGGACGCCAACAGACTGAACAAACTCATCCGCAAAGCCAGCCACGTTGTCGGAGAGGAGCTGGACTCTCTGACAGCAGTGTCAGATGGAAGGATGCTGTCCAGGATCAAATCCATGCTGGACAATCCTGCACATCCTCTTCATAATGTGTTGGTCAGCCACAGAAGCACCTTCAGCCAGAGACTGATTGCACCACGCTGCACCACAGAGCGCCACAGGAAGTCATTCCTGCCTGTGGCCATCAAACTGTATAATTCCAGTCTCTGACATCACTTCACCATGTGCAATAACCCGGTCATAACAATAATAATTAGCTACTGAGTAGCATTGTAAATACTGTTTATTGTTTATTCTATTTTTGTACATATCGATATTTTTATTTTTATTCTTATTTTATTTTTATTTTATTTTTTTCCCTAACTTATTCTTATTAATCTTTATTTTCCTGTAAATAAGAGCACTGCAACAAAAGAATTTCCCGCAAGGGATTAATAAAGTTATTCTGATTCTGATTCTGATTCTGATTTACATTGTGTGATAAAATGTGGCATGATCTCTGAAGTCATATTCTTTAGAAACAGGTGGGTGTCTGTGGTGCCCATTATTGGAGTGACACATGCCTAAATGCTTGACCTCTGAATTGAGGGGATCTGGTGGCTCTGTGGGTGGATTTCAGCTGGCAAGATTTGGGTCTATGTCATGTCCACTTAAAAAAACTGAAATTACAAGGAACACCTGCTTAGAGAAAGCTGTCTTTCACAAGAGAGACCTGGCCAAGATAGCAGCTGTTTTAAATATGGCAAAGTACCTTAAAACATGCAACATTATACAAAAAAAACAAACCCAATAAACCAAAACACAGATTCTTGCTAAGCGCTAGAGAGCTGTTCTGACTGATCACATTTATCACACGATGAAATATTTCTATTGCGTAGTGCTTCCAGAATGACATTTTCCCACAGCCATTGGAGACAACTGGTAAATGTATGGTTTTAGGTGAATGGAGATGATATGAATCACATAGAGTTTACATCTACCAATCATTTTACTTTACAGTAAAATGAGAGACCTCTCCCCGACCATGTGGATAAATCACAGCCTCTCACAACTGAGAATTTATTTGGACGGATGACTGAAGACGAAGGTGACAGAGAAGTGGAGTCATGAATCACTCTAGAACTTCCCTGGTATCATGCTGCTGGGTTAAGAGGTTAGCAGCAATGTACATGACATACATATTTTGACAGCTGATGTTATTTCAGTCTGGGCACCTGCTTTAAAGCTTATTTACGTGGCAAATAAGTACAGTCTCTGTCCTCCAACACTTCAGAGCACCTGCACTATTCCTAGGTGAGAGTCGATGGCATTCTACAGTGACTTTTAAATACACAGTGTTGACATGCCATATGCTTATCCTGCTATATTTGGCTGACTTTAAATCCTGGAGGCATGTGTCACAACAACAATGCAGAGAAAAGCAATTAAAAGAAAACATTTAAGGTTAATTTTGCAAACTATTGAACAAAGTGAAAATAACTGAGGAAATGATTTTCTCTTTCACAGCAAGATGCAATCGTACACTAAACTAACAAGGTTTGGTGGCAGATGCTCAAATTGTTTTTTAAGTTCCAAATATGTCTGGCCCTCTAGACACACTTTCAACCAAAGCTGCATTTTGGTACAAATTAATGTTTTTGTTCTGGTGTTCATCACGGTTTCAGCTGCAATAATTGGCAATTGGATTCATTTTAACAGTGCAGACAGTCACTTTACCTTTATTACAGATGTCCTATTGAACAAATGTTTGTTAAAATGATCAAAGTTTTCTCAATTTACCTCAATGTCCAGGTTGCTTTTGGAATTACTTTTTTATGGTTATGAAACAGATGACCACTGTTACGGTTTGTTGAGAAGCAAAGACTGCTGAATGAAATGCCGTCCGTCTGATTTTATGGCTTATTTCTAAATTAGAATTGGTATAGCTATGAGTTTGCTCATTTCTTTTTATATGAAGCAGCTCGAATATAGGAACTAATTCTGTATTTAAGTAATGGTAAATAGACTGTACTTGTATGGCGCTTTTCTCGTCCAGCTGACCACTCCAAGCGCTTTAACACTATATGCGAAATTCACCCATTCACTCACACACTCATGTCTTAGCCCCAAGTACTGCACAGTTCTTTCTTCTATGCATTCACACACATTCATACAAAGAGTGATATCTGGCTTGAATGTCAAACAAATGTACCACTGACAGGCATAATGTAATGACACGATCTTACAAGTTTCCACTACAGCATTGGGAAATGTTCATATGATACCTGACCACTGCTACATTTAAGTCTAAACATTTCAAATAATTATTCTCCGATAAAGCAGTGGTGCCAAATGGACATCCTGATGATGTCTCCACCATGTCAAATCGAACGTCATCACAAGTCAATCACTTTACATCCTAACTGCTGCAATGGACAGTTCAGACCCATTATTGCACAGCATTGCCAAAAGACAATAGCATGTGTAGAGGTAGGTTTGGCTAAAACTGCTGCTCTATTGGATTAGGAAGCCAATGAGAGGGAAAGGCGATACCTCATAATGATGTGTCGGGGCTGCCTGAAAAGGCATGGTCTGTGATGAATCGGAAGGTTTGGCCTCATAAATTATAATTATTTTGTGCGGGCATGGTTTGAGCGAGCCACTTAGCATTGCAGCATCTATCAGTCCACCCATATGGCACAAAGATTAACACTGGACTTTTTTTTTTTTTTTACCACAGAAAAATGTCCTTATGGAGAGACAGGAAAACAGAGTGATGTGGTGAAGGGAGCACAGAGAGCTGTAGTGCATGTTAAAGTTACAGATTTAAAATTGTCTTTGAAATGCAAGGCGTCCCTTTATACATAAAAACAGTGGCTATAGGCGCAGTTCGATTCGCAAAAGAAAACATTCAAGAGAACAAAATACTGAAGAAAATGTATTTTTCCTTGAAATGTAATTGTCAACTAGATCTTTTTTAATCGTCTGTTTTTCTTTCTATAATATTCTAAATAGTTTTTTCTGAAATGTTGCTGTGTTTTCTTTTCTTTTTGCTTTCTGAACCTAAATTGTCTTTGTGCATATTTTGTTGATTTGTTTTTTTTACTTCAGGGCCAACCTTGTTTACAGAAAGTGTTTGAAGGTCTCGTTTTCACAGAGTTTTTTTTTCTCTCTGCGGACTCAAAATTTGACAGACCACTTCTTTATCGTGATTTAACTTGAAATACATAGTTGTCTTGAGAAAAAGACCGGCTTCATGCTATGCTGTATTTCAGATATGCAGAGAGCTGATGATTGCTGATCGACTGAATTTGAAGCCCACCACAGTCAAGTCAGCCAGGATTTCTGAAACCATACCTGTGCTGCCACGGAGAAATGAACATCACTTGTTTTGATCACACTTGCCGGTATGATAAGATATGTCTTCCATTGCCTTTTTGCCAGCATCAACTTGTAGTTGCTCCAGACAGTTAACATACATAATATAGTTATATTGAGACTAAATCAACTGAAGAACTGAGGTGGACAAAAAAACACTTTTTCATTTTGGACTTAGCAATAGAGCATAATTCCCAGTAATTTCAGTAGTATTGCACAAATATGGCATACTGTGATCTGCATTTGATTCTGTTTTAATTCCATTCTATTGTGCCAGTTCCTCACTGCTCTTTTCTTACAGAATCAAAAATCAAAAACCCTGAAATCCTGAAAACAGAGCGACACATGCTCAGACTGGCCTCTGGAGCCAACACTTGTACTGGGTTTCGTAATTTCTAATTAGCATGCAATTCCAAGTCCTTACTCAATCCTAGCCAAACCCATTAGCCAAATCATGTGCCAAGTCACGCCTCATCTAAAAGTAAGCATTCCAGGTATGTATGATAGAAGTGACTGTACATGTTATTGTCAGCCCTTAATGAATTGGCAGGTATAAACATTCAGATGCCTAAAAAAAAAAAAAATAAGACAAAACGGTCATTTGGAGCATACAGGCATGAAGAAAATAAGATAGAGAACAAGACCAAGACACTTTGAAGAACAAGTGTGGACAAACTAAACCACCAAACTTGGTGTAAAATACTGTTTCCTGACCCATTCTGACACTTGTCAAGAGACTCATCCACAGGTTCCTTGATGTTTAATGAGACTAGACAGCAGGGCACAAGTTGCTCTGATAGCAGGTTGTAACGTCTCCTCTGTGCTTTCCCTATCCCATCAGGCAGCTAACACTAAAGAAGGACCTGTTGTTTGATACATTAAATTCTGGCCTTCAACCTATATGGCTGTGGGGTTCTCTTCAGTCAGAGTGATTTGAAACTTACAACACTGCGATCATCTTTATTGCCTACAGCTTTACACCTTTTTAGAAATAAAAGGAATGTAAATTGTTGCAAGAAATTGCTGATGCATGTCTGTGTGAATGAGGAAGTTGCTCATTTTGAAATTAGCACAAAACAACAACCATTAAATCGAATAATTTCATCGCAGTACAGTGCAGATGCGTACCTGCAGTGAAGACGATGGTTCATTAAATCTTATTTCCAATACTTAGTGGCACTTTATGTATAAAGTAGTAACCATTGCTAGCACTTGCTAAATGATGACATTACAAGCAAACTGTATGACAGGAGGAGTACAATTGAGAAAATAACTTTAAGCAATCATTTATAATGCATTAGCAGAGGTATCAAAGTACTCACAATCTATACTCAGGCAGAAGCCCACATACTTTTGAGGGGGAAAAAAGGAAAAATAAATAAATAAATAATGACTGTGAGACTGAAGGCAGAAACACTAATTCAACTTCTTTACCTAAGTAAAAGTAAAAAAAGTAAAGGATTGGAAATGTACTTAAAATAAAAAGTGATAATCTACAGGCAAATAGCACTAGCTGTTGATGAAAAGGTCTATTAAACTATTCACCAGGAAACATTCTTATATTAAACAATGCCCAATACTGAAAAACTGCCGTTAAAGTGTTAAACGCAAACATTATCAGAAGAATAAGTGCTCAATAGCAGACACTTGAAAATTTTACTCAAGTACAATTAACAAAGTAACTATTTAGTAGAACAGATAAAAGTATAAACACTTAATAACACACATCGTACTACAATCAACTATATACTATCAGCTTTGTAGCTGTTGTTGGGCTGCTGTTGAATATTATTTTCAGCCAAGAATTTGGTTGGAAATTCTTGGTGGAAAATAAACTAAACTAATATACCATTAGCAAAAAAAAACATTCTTAAATTAACCAATGATCAGGGTAGGACTGCTCCTCAGTTTTTTCATAACTACAGATTATTGTAAAAGATGTCACTTAAAAGCAGTGCGTGGATGTCCCTGTGGACTGACCAAAGTGCCGAAGGTAAACCTTTGCCTTCTTCCAGAAACAAAGGGGACGGACAAAGTCCATGGAGGTGAAGGTTAACTACCTGTGAAGTTGTCGGTCCAGATTTCACAGAGACAGCTAGACCTAAGCACAGGGGGAGACTCGTAAACAATTGGAATGCCTGTTTGTTTTCAATAGGAGGTACGCTTCTAAAATAGCTCCAAGATGGTTCAGAGACAGAGAGAAAGAAAAGTAGGGGAAGAGTAGAGAGAACCAGCAGGGAAGAAGGGGGCAATGGACTCATGACATTGTCATCTTGCACATCCTTGGTAGCCAAACCTGCTTTCTGTTACTTTGAGCCTCCATCTTGGCTTTTTGTTCCACTTCTTCATTTTGAGCTGGTGAAGCGTTAAATATATTGCAAACCTGTTCACCGTTAACATTTTGTCCACCAGTACCATCGGTTATTTTGCTTTCAAGTCGTATTTTTTTTGTTTTTCACTTAAAATATTTTTCCAGCATCTCGATACCTTTTTTCCTTTTTCTCTCTGACCATTTGTAATCGAGAATTTCACTTTTTGGGACTTTTACCAATACGTAGGCAATTTCTGATCTTTTGTCTGCTTCGACTTCCTTATGTCCACCCTCAGCTTCACCGGACCGCATGTTGAAGTGTTCTTGGGCAAGACACTGAATCCTACATTTCCTACCAATGCACCCATTGGTGTGTGAATATGTGTAATAAAGGAAAAAAAGCCCTATGTAGCCTGTGAGACGCATTGTATGACTGTTTGCGTGAATGGGACTTAAAGAGTAAAAGTGCTTTGAGTGATCAACTAGACGTGAAAGGCACTATATAAGTACATATAGAGCAATATAGTCCCCCAATTTGCTGCTCCAAAATCAAGAGGGTGGCAAACTATTTTGACACCTTTTCTTTCCCGATATTTCTGATGACCTTTTGGCCCACTGTGCAGGCCAGCCCATCTGACATTATCTAAAATTGCTGGTCTTTGCCTGGTAGTGACACAGTTTACAGCTCTGGTGAGAGGTAGCTGACAGCAAATCTTTTTGTCATTGAATAAACTAGGATTGCACGCACTGATTTGTGAAGCTTTGCTGAAAGAATCCCTTTGTCCACTTTGTTTTTCTGTGTGTGTGCAAGAAAGTATGTGTTGTGATGAACAACTAGACCATCTATGTATACATCTGCCATCTAAGCACTGTTGTTAGGTAGAAGGTGACAGATGCATTGCCCCCAAAATCAGGCAATTTATGGTGAAGCACTCTTGCTGTGAGTCCTTGATATAGGAACAAGAATAACAATCAAACTGCTGTATCAGTTTCCACAGGGATATGAAATTAACACTACAAACAATGCATCCACAGCAACTCCTCCCCATGTAGCCTCTCCATGGAGTTGGAAGAAAAATAAGATCCGGCACAGAAAGGAAATGTTTTCACCTTTGGGTTGTGTGGGAATTTAGATTCAGATTGTAAAAAGTGTCTGCTGAAAGTGAAGTGAATGCAGAGGAGCTCTGGTTTCACAGCTGATGTGAGAATGCGAAGGTGAGAGACAAACCTGATATGGACTCTCATTATCATAAGCCATATGCCTCCTGCAGCATGTGGAGTGGCTGCAAGGTAAATAAAGCTGATGACAAACAACACTACGCACACTACCGATACCGGCCCCCCCCCCCATTCCTTTCCTTTCTCATCATAACAACACAGGATGCCAAATGAATTAGCATCAGCTGGCTGATACAATTGTAATCTATTCTGAGCATGGCAAACAATACAAATTGGATTTCTAATTTAACCTGACTCATTTATGCAAAGCTAGAAAAGTGGAGTCGCCATGGAAACATCTTTGACACATGACAACTTTCATCACAGAGCTCTGAAATACCTTTATCTTCGGTTTTCAACAGAATTGGTTTTGAAGTGTCGGATTTTTGGAAAATGAGTTTCACATATTTGAATTTGAACAAACTCGCAGTTCAGTTATTTCCATAAGCCTGAACGGGCACACACAATTTATGTTGCACCCAAAAGACATAAAACACAAATACTCAATCGGGTTTTCTACAGTTGTCATAAGTACGCATTTATCTGTTTGCACAAACAGAGAGACAGAAGTATCATTTCTAGAAATACAACAGGTGATTCTAAAAGAGCTGACAGATTACTTACAGAATATCCACCAAGTGCCATGTTTTCGTAGGCAGAAAAGAAAAGAATAATCTTCTCTCAAAGTAAATTCCCAGAAAAACAATAGCAAGGTCTCACAATGTGAGTGAAACTCTTCCCTCATGCTTTTGATTATCCAACTCCAACAAACACCAAAACCAATTAACAATATCATTCTCCGGTTCAACTGAGTCATTTTCTTAATCTGAGATAACCAGCAAACGCCCCACATTCTGATTAATGGGCCGTAAACGCCTATCTTCTAAAAAAAAAAAAAAACACTACCTAATGTGTCCACCTGGTTTCTTATCAGGGTGTAATCATTATTGTGTCTGCACTGAGAGTAGTGTAGGTCAGGGCTGCATATGCAGGATAATGGTCATTAATTAGCTTTGACTTGACATTAAAAGTGTTCTTCTCATCCAGTCAACTGATATTTCTGTGGTGTGAATAAATCACCCTAAGTATACAGTGCATGTGTTTATGTGTATTGGAGTTGATATTTCCGTTAGAGGGGTCAATCTAATTTCCCTTTTAAAATCAGCCATGAGATCCGTTGGACCTTTGTTCTGTCCATTAATAAGCTTGGCACGTTTCTGACTAGCAAAGCCTTAGTTAGGGTAAATGACCATTGAAATATGTATTTTCAAGACAATCATTTTGTGTGCCCCTATGTCTTTGTAATTACATCGGTAACATAAAACAGTAGACAAAATGAAAAGAGCAAAGTGTGGTCTGATAAAAAGTGAAGAGTGCATAAGGAGTGAAAAGTAGTTCCTTAAATGCCAGGAATTTGATACATCTGAAAAAACAACAGATGATCAAATAATATAAGCTCCTGGGAAGTAAATGGCTCATGACAACCAGTCAGTGTCAGTTCCTGTTCACTACATGATAGAGCTAAAACCTGACTCAACTTTTCAGCTCAACACAATTTCTTTTCCATTGCTGGCGTCGACTGTGGACATCGGCCACAAAACATACAGTAAGACATGGACATAGGGTACCATCTGTCCTAACTGATGGTGTTTCCATGTGCACAAGTTGCACATCCTGTTTGAAAACTATGAGTATAGATTAACATATGGGTCCTTCTTACTGATGGAAGATATTTTTTTTCAAGACCTGTCCCTGTGTCACAGCGTTGTAAAAATACCCCGCATTGATAAGCATCTAATCATTCAATCATTCGAATATTGAGGGGATTCTATCAGCAGCGGAGAAGAGTTGAGAAAGAGCTCAACTGAGTGGATATAAACTATGATACATACTCAGAAATGCCCAAGTGTGAGATTCCAAGCCGTCACTAAGTCACAGAAATAGCACCACCAATGCTACATGACTCTGTGAGAGCTATTGTGCTGTACTGACATAAGATGTGCTTCCTGTTGACCCAACCTCTTACAGAGAGGACAAAAAAAAGAATAGAAAAAACAAAAAATAAATTAAATTCAACATTAAAAGTTTAATCTCATCCATTATTTTAGTGGTTGAAATCTCTACAAAGTCAATCACACTACACTGCAGATGTTACAGATGCCTACTTTTTCCGACATAGTATTTGAATGGACAATAACATTCCAGTAGATTGTCAGCTATACCCTATAAAACAGCAGAGAGATAAAGTGAGTAACACTGCTCATCTAGTTTTAATGAAACATTCTGCCAAGAGCAGAGTCTGAGGTGTTTACCCGGCCACCAACAGTGACTTAAAACCTTATTTGTAACCACCTTGTTTAGAAGTCCAAAGCTTGAGAACCCTGTCACACTTTATTATGTTGTGTAAATATTCATACAGCATGTTGGCACTATTAAAGATTGTTGTCAGCCAAAATCAGCATAGAGTTTTACAGGGATTCAGGCTATGGTCAGTAAAAAAGCGTACAAGGCATAAACACACCAGTCACGCCAAATCACCAGAATATCACAGCTCAAGATTTGTCTATCCTTAAATTTTCCACGTGAACCAACATCTGAAATTGTCCAAACATTCACATCTGATTCAGTCAAGTCACACAATTTACACACCTTTGTCTGTCCCATCTATCCTCAACAAAACAAGATGAACACAAATGGTATCAAGGGCAGCCTCTGGCATTGAAGTATGACTTTCTGTTCAAGCTGAAAAGCTAAATGTATCACCAAAGAATAAAAAAAAAAAAATGTTCTCCAAGTTTTTCTGTTTCTTGGTTTGTCTTTTATGTATGATGTTCCTTTTCACCAGTCTTTTCTGTCATCACCCCTGGGAATGATAGCCTTTTGTTTTTCCCTGGCAGCAGCAAATCCACTGTACTCATCACAGACTGAGGTCATTAAGTACAATAAACTGCACTGCATGTAGATATCCAAAACACATTATAGTTCTTATCTGCTTCTTGCTGTCTTGGCTGCCATTCCTAAACTCTGACCTCGTGGAGCTTAATAAAGTATCTTTTTTTTTTGTCACCATACTGTAACTCTAAATCCCCAAACAGTCAATTCATGACCTTGTCTCACTTGCAAATAAAACAGCTAGTCAACATTACATTGCAGGGACTCGATAGTAAAAGCCACATTTGACTTGACTCTAGTGACTCATAAGGGCATCTTCTAAAGTGTCTTCTTAATGATCAATTGCAGGCAGCAGAGGGTTAAGTCAACTTGGATGAGTGTTTCCACATCTGAGCAAACATCAGTCTGAAGTGTTTCCTCCAACAAGACACAGAGTCCCCTCAAAAGAAAAGTGTGGGAGTGCTATGGTTGTATGTCGCAATTAACTAGGGCTTTCAACCATGGGACTAATATGCAATAACTTTTTTAAAAAGTACTTAATAAAACTACATATATATATGTATGTATATATAGATATAATCATATATATAATCCGCAGTTGGATTAAGCCAGTATGGATAATGGATGGATGCATATACTGTATATATATGCGTGTGTGTGTATTAACATATATATTTTTTTGGGTTATGTTTAGTCATTAACATAAGTCTTCCAGTTGACGCAATCATTTGTATATACCCTTAAATATGAGACATAACAGCATTCTGTATAGTACCCTCGCAACAAGTGGCACAATGACTCATTTGAGCATTTCCACATCACAGCAACCATCATCCTTCATCCTTTTTTTCTTTAACAAGCCACAAAATATCCATAAGAAGGCAGTAGGGGGGATTTGGTGGTGCAGTTACACATAGCAATTTAAATCATTCTTGTGTTTTCAACCATGCCACACGCGTAGGCATCTCCATGAACAAATGCCCACTGAGGTGATATTTGGGAGGATGGTCTTGTTTAGGTTCTAACATTATCTCAGTTAGAGTGGGAACGTTTCCATTCTTTATACAGCACCATAAAGAATGCATCACAGCATCTACAAAGGTAGATGCTGTGTTGCTGGTTGCCTTGGTGACACTTTCACTCAACAACACATTATGATGTCACTTTGCAATTAGGTTGAATTAAAAAAAAAATAATAATAAATCACTTGCTTAGCGATAGACATCAAAACTAGGTTACTTGGTTCAGGGGTTCTCTCCAGGTCCTACCACTTCCTCCCACATAAAAATGTAATTTATTCTAACTAAACTGCATTCATTCTTTATTGTCACATCCATAACACTTCATACACTGTTGCTCTCACAACCACGAGAGATTGCATATTCTTTTCAAATAATTAGTTATTGGTCGTTCCAAAGCACAAGAGCAAACACCCTACGGAGTATTTCAGGACATCATGTGTTCCCTTCCGTCTGAAATGCTCTGTTTTAGCTCATATCTCTTTAAGATTCCCTCCCAAGAGACCCATTCTCATTGGATTGGTCAAAAAAATTGTGTTGTGTGAGGCAACTACCCTTCTTTTGTTCAGCCATTAGGCAAGCATTGATAAAATACTGAGGTCGACATGTGAGAGAAGAAAAGCCTGGACTGCAATAAATGCATTTCAGACGGTTTGAAAGGAGAAGGGGAAAAGCCAAACATGCACTTTATGTCCATTTGAAAAATTTTAAGCAAAAAGAACATTTAAGTAAAGGACAAAACCATCATATTCCGGTAGAGAAGTTTGTTTACTCACCCTTTATGAATCAATCAATTTTTTTTAACTCTTAGTGGCTTAGCCGTCCTAATGAGTCATTCATGTGGCAAACACTGCACAATGCACTTGTCTGTCCTCCCAACAGAGAGACCTCGAACATCAAATTTCTTCCCTCCACAATGATCATATACTTAAAAATCACCAGACTATTGGCTTATTTTCATGGCTTCCGTCACTGACTCAAGTTCGTGGTGTATGCATCGTTAATGATGGCTAGCATTTACCGATGTGTATCAAGTATCTTATGGCAAAGGTCATGACTGACGTTTGGGAGAGTGCTTATTCATGGCATTTATCCTTTTTACTGTCAGTCAGGCTTACACATGCACAGTACCATGATAGGTTATCCATGCCATTAACAGAAGACACAGAGACGTCAGACAACAAAGACGAGGATGTCTGAATGGCGAGATGGTAATGTGTTTACCGGGAGAAGAAGGAGGGAGGGAATCAGGAAATGACAGGAAGAAAATTGAAGCTCAGTGCTGGGATTTGTCTTACATTTCCCTGATGTTGTCCCTGAACACTCCCGATAATCATCCTCCAAAGGAAGAATATATTTTTTTTAATGTATCATTTATATTACTTAGGTCTTGAACTGTGGTTTCATACATTCATTTGTGCCACCATTGGCGCCTGGGAGGGGAGCTGCGAAGTGCATCACATTAACAGTATTGACATAAACAGCTCACCAAGCGCATTGCCTCTGCCTTTGATGAGGGTTTAAGTAGGAAGCCATTGAGAGACTTATGGAGAAATGTTCCCATGGGATCAATAGATTAGAGCCCAAACTAATCTTAGTGAGCAAGCTCTCATAAGGCAAAAGAACAGTAATATAACTAACATATGGTCTGCTATCACTCCTCTCTGCCCTGAAAGTGTAATTATTCTTCACTCTAATATGGGTCATGAACTGAGCACATATAATAGTGTCAGATGTATTCTACATGTTGTGATGCTTTTAGGCTTTGATAGATGAAAAAAAGATGCATCATATTGCAGTTTCTTTTTTCCAACTTTATTTAGAAATGTATTGTCTGGAGCATCTAGCACAGGCATGACATTGTCAAGGTATAGGACTGTAAATCAATGCTAGCATCCCAAAATGATTTAAAATGCTTTTAATAATGAGTGCTTTCAGCCATGGGACGTGGGATAGACTCTCAGATTCGACTACTTTTTTACTCTGCATTGCATTATGTCAACACCATGACCACAGGACTTAAAGTTTACTTAATTTACCTCAGTTTACAAAGACATTTTGTCACCTCCTTGTTGGATTTAACCAAAATCATTATTTGATTATTTTTTTGAAAATCAAACTTGGTTGAGTGAGAAAATGATTGTGGTAATAGAGAAAATTGATTCTTTTTACAACACAAGCTTCACCTTGAAAGTAGATTTTGCAAAATGAGACTTCAAAATTGAAAAGACAAGAAGGCAGAGGTATTTATGTTGCAATCCCCTTTTAAGACTAGTTTATTCATTTCCAAGAGTTTTTTTTTTTCAGCGTCTGACTGAATAAGTGGCGTTACCTCACTGGGTTGGATTAAGGGTGCAGCATTATTAGTTGCACAATCAGCTCCATGGTATCCAGAACAATGAATGTCTGATAAATCCTCAAGAAAATCAACCCTTTTCAAAAATGGGTTCTGCTTTATCTGCTAAAAAAAAGACTAGCTAGCACACAAGCTGCAATGAGAACATTAACACAAGCCTTTTACTTGTCTAGATTCAAGGTAAACACAAGAAACTTGTGCTAAAGGAGAAAAAAATGGACCAGACTCAGTGAATAATTCCCTATACTCCCTATATAGATCAATGAGCAGCGCTGACCAACATGTCATTGGGGTCATCAGGTGGGAACCTCCTTTCATCAGTGTTTCGTCTAGTTGGGCCCACGACACCTCCAGGAGGCTAGGCAATGACCACTGGCGTCCCAGAGTCACTCCCCTAATGCCAGCCAACACTGCTCTTTACACCACAACAACCATCTTTTACAGCCACAAGCTACCTCAGCCTCTCACCAACTGCACACCAGTCACAGCGGTGTGGGGATGCAAACCCTGGTTCGGGTAGGGGGAGAAATAAGAGGTAAAGATAAGTAGGAATGGGATTCAAACCCTGGTTCGGGTAGGGGGTAATGAAAATATAGAGGGTGCCAGAGGTGGAGGCAGGACAAGACTTCTCTAGAAAAGAAGTTACAACATCTGTATCAGATTTCAGCCCATTTGTGACTAAAAGCCATTTCCTGTGGGGTGGGAAGCAACACCAATATTTGCATTTGTTTTGGCTTTTTCTTTCATTTCGTGTCTTTTCTGCTGAATGCGGTTTCCTTTTGGGAAGGGCTGGTGAAGACGGTAATGTTCACTTGGAAGGAGTCTTTTTCTTCCATTGGCTCGAGGGCTCACTAGACATTACAGTGACTCACATCCCATTTAGTGGTACAAATAGGCCTTATAGGCAGGTCCGATCCGCCTCAAAAGTTGTCTCAGTTGTGTCATCCAGGTCATAAGTGTGGCTTGTTCCAACTTGTTTGATTACTGCAGTTGAACTTTTGAAACACTCTTTTTTTTACAAATGGCATCCTTAATCAATAAAATTTTGTTGGTTGCCTTTGTGACACAATACTCAGCATACATCATCACTTTGTGTTGGGGTTTAGGTCATAACATCACTTGTCATGTAAGGACTAAAATAGTTTTTTGTACCGAGTCACCATCATTTTAATTGACACTGCATATGCAGTTGCTGTCATGACCACTAAAGGTTGCGTATTCTTGGTCTGTAATTATAGGTTTTTATTGCCTGAATTGACAGACCTGTGGGATTGTTTCTTGGAGGAGGACAGCTTTGACAAAAGATGCACTTTTCTAAAGAGAAACACATGCCCTTGAAAGACTGACTAGCAAAAGGCAAAAATATGTTTTTCAGTACACATATTTATGCTACAATAAACAAGATGCACCACCTTCCTTTTTCTCCATCCATTTTCTACACGGCCAGCTTTCTGAGTGAATTGTAATAAGTGTGACAGATCCAAGGTGAGGTGTCCAGAACAGAGGCCCACTGAGCACTAAAACCCTGCACCATTAATCAAACCGTTTCAATTAAAGTCATCTAAGAAATGATTAAATAATTACGTGCACGCTCATGCAGTCATACATCCTTGTTATGGGAGGACATTGGTCATCAGCCTCAGAACGTCTGACCACAGCCAGATGTGGCACGGCAATGCCAATTGAGTAAGACAGATGATGAAAGAAGGGAGGCAGGAGGATGCTAATGAATAACTAAGGAAAATGAAAATATTTGTTCATTAGGCTGGAGTAAAATGTAAATGTGAGTTCATGTCAAAGAGAAATTCTCTGTCTTTGAATTTGGCCACACTGTGCACCACTCAGTGCACATTTTAATGTTTCTTACATGTGTATCGTGCTGGTTGTAGACTGAGGTAAGATGAGAAAGTCAACAGGCGAGCATGCACCTGTGGACACTGAGAGCTAACACAGGAAATGTCATGATTGTCCGTCTGTGCTAATTGAAAGCCCTGTCCCTGTCATCATACCAGTCATGGTGCAGCTTGAAAATAAAGGCATTTAGCAGTGAGCTGCAGGATGAATGAAGACAATGGCAGAAATCCCATCAAATATTTCTCTCAAACTTATGATTACAATCTGGATATATTTTCCAAAACAATTTGTATTCATGACAAAATTCCTTGGGTTCTTCATTACCCATGCTTCATCTTTCTACCAAAGTTCATGAAAACAAGTCTGATAGTTTGTGTGCAATCCCTCAAGCAGACATACAGACACACACACACAATAAGAAAAAGAAAATTAAAGAGAAAAAAAACCCTCACCTCCTTGGCAGAGCTAAGACTATTTCTTCAGTCATGTGACATATGATTCTCAAAGAGCCCATTTTTCTGGAGTTTATCTGTTCATGCAGACTTTTTTTTAAAAAAAAACACAACATGGACGCACACATATGCACACACGGCATGTACAGTAGGGCCAGTTAGGTTAAATAACTGCCATTATCAAACTGTCTGGCTGTAGAATGGAGGTGACCCTGGACAGCTCTCCATCTTCCAGCTCTGCTGCTGCACTTTAACGGTTAATTGATGTCACAGGGGACTGCTGATCAAAGGCTTTCTAACCAGCCCCCTTTTTTAAGCAAGCCTGACTGCTATTCTATTAGCACGACACGCACATCTGATGAATGTAGGGGGATGGGAGGAGTGCTTTTCTCTTCTCTTCGAATTCATCTGCATACAAAGCATAGATACCCCCCCCCCCGACAACACACATACACACACACACACACACACACTATCCCTCCTCTGTGATTATGAGCCCTTGCATTGCTCAAACCAAACCCCAGAATTATGCACACAGACACACATATCCTAAGCTGCCACCTTATCTGCCGCTTAAGGCGCTGGTGTTCTGACAGCCATCAGCAGAAATAGAGGCAAATCTTATTTACCTCGGTAGAATTTTGATCCCCCCCAATCATTCTTCCTCCATATTTATGCCACTTTCATGATTCCGGTCCTCATTATTGCCTGTTCACCCAAACGTCCTCTCAGCAATCATGCTAATACAGAAAGCAATGGCCTTTCTAGGTGCTATAATGACTGTTGGCATTGAAGATCACAGACATTTTGGGAATTTGAATGATGGAAATGTGTCTCCATTTCTCAGTCAGTAAAAAGAAGTATTCTGTGATAACTCTGATCATTTGACTTTAAACCAGTTTCCAGCCGCAATTCATGCTCATTGATCTACTGTATCATGCAGACTGAGATAAATTTTAATCCTCATGGTCAGTGTGAATAGTATTCAAAATTTGCTTAGGCCACCACATAAGAATATCCATCAATACACCAATCAGCTATAACATTATAACCACCCACCTATTACTGAGTTTGTCATTTTAATGCCACCACAAAAGTTCTGACCAGTCTAGATGTGAGCAAAGTATCTGGTACTGGGATGTTAGCAAAAGATCCTTAAGACCCTGCATATTGTGGTGTCATCTCTTTGTGGTCTGGGCTTGCTTTCCTCAGATGCCATCCAACCCCAGCCGTATTGAGTGTTTGGTGACTGGGTGAAAACTTCACACTATTTGTCATGTTCTTTGAGCTCTTTTTTAGCGGTTTTCATGGGACCCAAAGCTGCCCAGCTGGGGACAGTTTTACTATAGTAGAGGTCTGTTGCAATATGGGGAGAGTGTGACTGGTTTGCAGCAATGTGGAGGTGGCAAGTATCAAGTAACATCCATTTGAATGCCAGGATGTAGTTTTCCCAGCAAAATACTGGAATGCAGCAAGATGAGTGCTCACATTGATCAGTGTAACTCACTTTACCTGTCAGTGGGTTTAAGGTTGGCTGACCACTGTACATCTCTATTTGTGCACCTAGTATTCTGGGTAGACTGTTCTCTACTGGACAAGTTATACTCAGAAAAGAATATGTGCCACACCATCTAACAGAAAACAGGAAAAGCACATGCACTATGATAGCTTTGTGAAGCTGTAATATTATGAATTTGGCGGGTAGCCTAGAATAATTAATGTGGTTCTGGGTCTGAGTTACTGTTTGTTGGAACATTCCCTCTTATGCTCTTTGGCTGCCAATTAACTCACACATGCACAAATGGTCTTTCATGCGCCCTGAGCTGTAATCTCATTACAGATCACAGCAAACAAATCTAATTTCTGTGCATCTTGAATTGGTTCACCCTCTGATGATCTCCACAATATTTATCAAACACAGACTTTTCTGTGATTGTAGATGGAAGGAACTCACACTGAAGGTACACTATGTTGACAACACCTTTCCAGTGTAAATGAACATTTTATCAAATCCATAAAGATGTAGTCTTAGTCTGCTGAGGAATGAAGACAGAGTCATGGAAAATACAAGCACCCTTTTGTTTGTGTTTGCCAAACACAAAAACTCTGTCAATATGTCAAGAGTATAAAAAGTATCTAATATGTGTCGCATGCAAACTGCTGTTTCACACTGCATGGGTTGCAGCTAACAGAGCCAGTTATGCATCACAAAGGAAACTAGATAAACGCATCACCCTCATCACTCTAGCACGGCGATTTCCCAATAGTAGGTCTTCTTGATGAAGTGCCAGATCCCTTCCCTGTTATTCTCTGTGCGCCAGCCAGGTGTCCACATGCATGAGTGTATTCATCAGTCAGGTGGCACTAGCCTGGCTTTTTTTTCTATCCCTTCCTATTCTGCCTTCTCACTATGCTCAGGTGTGAATGAGATTGAGCTGATTTATCTCCTATGTGCTGCTTATCAGTAAATTGTGATGATAACAAAATGAACTGAGGTAATGCATATAACGTACACGCTCCGTGATTAAATCGATTGTTGGCATGCAATTATGTTCTGTATCACATCTGCAGAGCATACTGTACAGAATATGATACTGAGTCTGCAAATACTTACATGATTAATGAGTCAACCGGGAAACCTGGTCTATAATTGACTAATATGATAGTCAAGAAAGAAAGGGAAGAAAAAAGTATACATGGCGTATGCTACAAGAGGGTGAAAATAATTGCAGTAATCAGAACAAACCCTGGAGTCATTGGCACGTTAGCTTAACTTTTCTCTCTCTGACACCAGCATAAACCCAGCTGTCACTCTGTTACTTTTGTTTGGGGGCCAAAACGAATAACAGCAAGTCAAGACGTTTGTGTTCACTCTCTGTTTTGTTTGTCATATCTGTATGTATGCAACATACCTGTAATTACGCCAAATCCCTGACAACTGCAGACTTGAACATACAGGAGCTAGGTTGAGAAACATGTTTTCTTGCCTCCACCCTGCCATTAAAGTCTTCCAAACCTTTCATAACTCAACAGGCACACTCGTACATACACACACCACCCCAAATCATTGGTGATCACTCACAAACATTTCTCACACTAGATGCACACACCCTCCGGTTTCATTTATGGGTTGACTACTAAGCCATCAAGGGTTGAGCTAATGAAAATGCCTGGATGAAGGAGCTCTCTGATGAGCAACCTTGGACTTCCTCTTTTAGTTCTTCAAAGAGGGAATTAATAGAATTATATGGTCAATAGAGGGGAATTGACTCCAAATGTCAGATAGAGCTAATCTTTTTGCTAGAATAACATTCACAGAGACAATGAGTCACCTTTGAACTTGAAGATTTTTTTTTCATCATCTTGTTTTTGTTTTTTTTATGTCAATGTACACACACCACCAGACTGCCGCTGACATCATGGCTGGTTATTTTGTTGATCACATCAAAGACAGAAAGAAAAAAAAAACACTAAAAACAACAACTTAATTGTCAATTTATGGTAAATTGCATCAGCTGCAGAGTACAATAAAGAGTGTAGATTCTTAGGAAGCCACTTACACGTGAGTCCACCAAGGTCGGCTGCTTTGTAAGCTGGGTGGTAGGCGAAGGCGAGGACCTGGGCATGCCCACCCCCAGCGTTGCAAACTGGCTCTTGGGACTTGAAATGTCATTTTGCTGTTTGGGAAAGAGCCTGATCTGGTGTAGGAGGTGGAGCATGGGCTCTGGAACAAATTCCTGGAGAGGGGCTGGACTCCCTCTTACTTTGGAGTTGCCCATGGAGAGAGGCGTCAGGCAGGTGAGGTTGTATATCTTGGAGCTGTCTACAGATCACCACCTGGTGGTACGTTCGATCTGTTGGCGGGGAAGACTGCCAGATAGATCTGCTAGGCCCAAAAGTGTAGTAAGGGAGAACTAGGAACGTCTGGCAGAGGCCGCAGTCCGCGAGGTCTTTAAATCGCACCTCCGGGAGAATTGTTCTCATGTATACCAGGGGATATTGGATATGGAATCTGAATGGACCATGTTTAGGACCTCCATTGTGGATGCAGCTTTGAAGAGCTGTGGCCTGAAGGTTGTGGGTGCCTGTCGTGTCGGAAATCGGAGAACCTGCTGGTGGATAACAGAGGTGAGGGAAGCTGTCAAGCTGAAGAAGGAGGCCTTTCAGACTTTGTTGTCTCAGGGAACAACCAACGGTGGAGAGGCAGACCAGGGTGGCAGTTTCTATTTTTAAGAAAGTGGACCAGTAGAGTGTGTTCCAACTACAGGGGGATGACACTACTCCAGGGTGTTGGAGAGGAGGCTCTGACCGAACCTCTGATTCAGCAGGAGTAGTGTGGTTTTCATTAAGGTCATGGAACAGTGGATTAGAGTTACTGAGGGGATCATAGGATTTTGACCATCCAGTCTACATGTGTTTTGTGGACTTGGAAAAGGCTTAGGACTAATGGATTCTGTTGGGGGTGCTGAGGGAGTATGGGGTACCAGAATCACTTTTGCAAGCTATTCGGTCCCTGTATAACCAAAGCAAGAGCTGTGTCTGCATTCTTGGCATTAGGTCGAATTCATTTACAGTGCATGTTAAACTCCTCCAGGGCTACCCCGAATCCTGTTTGGGATTTTCAAGGACAGGATGCCAAGGCTTTGTCATGAAGAGGAGGGCATCTGACTTGGGAACATCAGGGTCGTATCTCTGCTTTTTGCAGATGATCGGGTTCTGTTGGCTTCTTCAAGCCATGACCTTCAGCGTATACTAGAGCGGTTTGCGGCTGAGTGTGAAGCGGCCAGAATGAGAATGAGAATCAGCTCTTCCATAATCTGAGGCCATAGTTCTCAACTGGAAAAAGGCAAACAGCATCCTCCAGATTAGGGATGAGTCTTTGCCTTAGGCGGAGGAGTTTAAGTATCTTTGGGAAGGAGCTCAGCCATCCGGAGCGAACTTGAAGTATAGCCACTACTCCTCCACATTGAATGGAGTCAGTTGAGGTGGTTTGGGCATCTGGTTAGGATGCCGCCTAGTCGCCTCCTTTTGGAGGTTTTCCAGGCACGTCTAACTGAGAGGAGGCTCCAGGGCAGACCTGAAACTCACTGGAGGGATTATATATCCCCTCTGGCTTGGGAATGCCTCAGAGGAGCTGGAGAGTGTCGCTGGGAAGAGCATTTGTCTGGGTTTCTCTCCTGAACCTGTGGCTTCCACGACCCGACTTTGGATAAGCGGAAGACAAGGGATGAATGGATGGATCTAAACTCAAGCATTTGTTTTTATGCCTAAGAAAGTAAAGAAAGTAAAATGTGAAAGGTTATTTAGGTAATATTGGGTCAGTACATGAACTTGGTTTTCTTGCATGAAAGTTCTTGGCATAACACCACCATTCACCCCTCTACTTTCATGCAAGTGCTTTTGAACATGTGTTATTTGCTCTGTATCACATTTGTGACAGTAATGCAAAGCGCGTTCTAATTTGCAATAGAAAATCTAAGCATGCACATTTTTTGGCACCTGAGAAAGTTTTCTTTAAGCTTTTTCACGTTACCTTTTTTTAATGTTAAACAAAATAAAACATGGGCGTCTTCTATCTGAAAGATAAATATAGACATGACATAATATTGTAGCCCAGAAAATTTAGCAATTTTCTAATCTTCAAGCCTTTATCTTAAACTTCTACATTTTGCTCTGAAGACTAACACAGATATTACAAAATTTGGAGCGTGGTCTAGAACACAATTTGATCTTTATTTTAAATTCAACTAAAAAGATGCAGCCAAGACAAATCTAGAGTCCAAACAGTTAAGCTGTTGGACTCATTTCTATCACATTTGTGTCTGTGATAGAAATGAACTTTCTCTGAAGGTCAGTATTATTGGGATCATTTGTAATTGGTCACTCATCAAGTCTTGTACCATTGTTTCAATGTGACGCCCATATAACAAGGTATCTGTTCAATGTGTTTGTGGGGGTTTTGAATTCACTGGCAATTGAATGCATTTACTTGGTTCTTATGGGCTTTAGTGACAAATATCTTCATTAAGTGTTTGCTTTAGGGTACACTCTACCAAACACAGATGCATCTACATGAAAGCGCTCTTAGACTGAACGTACAGGCCCTTCAGATTTCTTTATTGCATGTCATCATGATCATCGGTATCCTTGCAGTCCTCATTAGTGTTCACTGTCTGATCTGTTGCATCACTTATGCACATTAAGTCAAGGGCTGCTCATTTAGAAAATACATTTATCATTGAGTGGGTACATTAGTGATGAAGAATGAAGAGCAGGGAATATACTTTTCTGCAGTTGGAAGCACATACTACCACCCCTTGTACTGCAATACTGCCTTTTGCAAGGTTTAATTAGACATGATATCTTAATTTGCACACAGATGTACCACAAAGTAATTATAGACTATTTTCCAAAGACTGAGCAGAACATAGTGAAATCCCCCAACTGCCTGTTGATTGGTAGAATGAAAATAGCTCATTTAAAGACAGTAGATGGCTGTTTCCTTTGACTAAGGCTTCTGGTCTGGCCTCTTGGGATGAGACTCACTGCAATTTATCACAGTCACTAATTATTCATGTTACGAGCCACAGTCTCGTGCAGAAAGAGAGAAAACAAATGGAATGACAACAGTGAAATCACCACTCACATGTGCACTGACACAAGAGCAGAGAATTCAAAGCACCATATGTCTGGATTGTGTGATGCTTGCTGATTATAACACATGCATCTCATCCAGAGGGAAATGAGAAGTTGTGCTACACAAGAGGAGGACCTGCTTTTAAGTCTTGCTCAGCAAGAGGGAAAAATATCTAACTTTGTGATCACTGATGCTCCATCCACCATCATTCCAACATGAAAAAAATATCCATCGGCTTTATTTGGCTCAAAAGGTATAAGGACAGAAAAACCTTGATATTTTTTAACTTAAAAAAGAGAACAAAAAGAAGCATTGCAAACATTCAACTTTAGATTCCCTTTTTTGTTGCCTTAAATGTGTTTTTGCCCTCATTAAGTTGCAGCACATTGACATTATTCTAGGTCAGCGGCACTGAAAACCGATCTTACAAAGAGAGTTTAACAGTGGAGCCATTTACACTAATAGGCTCTTGCTAAATGTTTGACACCAAAATACTCGCTACAATCTAAGATCTCATATGAGACCAAGCACTCACTAATGCACCGCTTTTTTTGCTTTCATCTTTAACAACATTTATGCCCAGCTTGCCACACACATTGGAAGGCTGAACTCTTCAACTGTACAATTTTGAGCAACACTTACTTCTGAGAACATGCATTTGACTCACACATTCAGATTCAAGACTATGTTAGAAAAAGCTAAAGGGTTCTGAAAACTGAAACGTGCACTGAAATCTTTAAGTTCTCAGAATATGAAGTAAACTGGAAACATTAAGTGAAAAGAATTTGAGATGTTAAAGCTCCAGCTTTTACTGTTAATAACTGACTTTTCCCTTGTGTTTATCAATATTTAGATTAATTTCAAAATCATTCTACAGTCCTCGCATCACATCGGGCTTGAAAGATGAAAGCGCATAAATGTTGCATCAGGTATGTAAGGATTAATGGGGAAAAGTTCATCAAAGCTACACTCTGTGCTAGCTTGTTGAAGGGTAAAGCAACATGAGCAAAATGTTACCAAAACAAAAAAAATTAATCCTTGAAAACTACACCAAACAATATTTGTTCACCAACTTTTTTACCGCAATAAACAATAAGGAACCCTTAAAAACACACATTACTAAATCTGTTGTTTTTAATCTGCAACTAAGCTGCTATGAACAAATACATATTTTGTTGCTTTCATTCAAAGTCTTTATCAACAGTATATCACTGCTTATTTTAGCTAATATAGCTTAGAAGTTTGAAGGACCATAAAAAGTAAATCATCAAATGAATATATAAAGGAATAAATATTGACAGACTTATGGATTTCAGTTCAATTCTGTTCTTTCTATAGTTCCAGTTAAAGACATATGTAATCCTATGACACTTAAAAAAAAAAAAACTTAATGAAATCCAATTTCAATCAAATCCATTCTAATCCAATTAGAATAGATTATAATCCAATTGATAATAATCTAATTTAGTCCAAATCAGACAATAGTATACTTGTAAATATCGGTTTATAGCCTGTCTAAGGAAACCGAATAGATTCATTCAATTTTTAGTTTGATTTATTCCCCCATGCTGAGCATGCACTAAAAAAGGACAACGGAGATATAAACTCCCTTTTCAACAGGAAGAGACCTCCAACAGAACCAGTTTCAGGAATGGCAGACATCTACCACAACCATTTGGGGGTGAGAGGACTTGACAGGGATTCAAACAAAAAAAAAGAAAAAAAAAGTTAGACAACAAAAATAGCATGTACATATAAAGAGTAAAGACAGCAGGGTTAGGAATGGTGCACCGTGGGTGGTCCCCTAGCAGTCTCGGCCTGTAGCAGCATGATCGAAGGAATGGTTCAGAGTTGTCTGAGCCATCCATAACTGTTACCTTTGTTAAAAAGGAAAGGAATTGATTTTTTAACTATCCACAGATCCCAATCCCACGATACAATGAGCCATAGCTACGATGGTCTGAAGGTTAAATGTTTTAGTTTCACAGTAAAGGCTGAAAATTTGTACAATGACTTTGTTTCCCTTAGTCCTTCATCTACCCATTCCTGCTCCTTTCTAAGAATATGAGGCCTTGTCCATATCCATGTAATGGCACAAGCTGGTCTTTAGGAAAGCAACAAACAAGGAAAACATTGGCATCTCACAAACCATAGAAAATGACACTGCTACATTTTGGACATATGGTGAGACTGGGAAGAAGATTCCCCGAGAACATATCACTCACAAGCATCTTTATGAAAAGATAAGATCTGCTGTAAGTTATCAAGACCTGTGAATGTGGCTGTAATGGCTACTGTCCGTCAGGTATTTTTTAAGATCTATTAACACTGGATGCTAATCAGATAATGCAGCTTCTAAATTATGCTGCCTTACAGGGGAAACATTTTTATTTTAGGTTTCTGCATAAATGCAAACAGTATCGCCCACGGTGTCAATGATCAAGAGAACAATATCCCCAGCTTTAGTTTCTGATAAATAATATGCAAAGTAGCTGTGTTTCTCTGCAGTAATCTCACAAGCAGAATTTGCATTATGAATACATATGTGATGCCTCAAGGCAATTATTTTATCTTTATTTTTTTATATTTGGTTATTTATTGATATTTTAACCTATTTATGACATCATGATTACAACGAGGAAGGAAATTTCAGTAATTTTAGTCGCATGCTTCCAAGTTTGAAAAGAAATCTTTGCAATTCTAACATTTCCTTAGAAGAATCCTTTGGATATCAAAGTAAAGATTTCTCTGTACTCTGCATCTGGAACAAGGTCAAAATCCCAAGACTGCATGTGCTGTATTTCAAAAATAGAAAATTATGCATGTGAAGGCATGGATTTTGTCATCGCATCTACATGGAGAAGCAGCCTCACAGAGGTATTCTGGTTCAAGGTTGCTCCCTGACAACCTATCTTCTGAAATGCCTACTTGGAGGAAAGCTACATCTAGCAAGTTGTCTGTTAAGCTGTGATAAAACATCACCCTAGCACAGCTGAGAAGAGCTGATAAAGTAATCAAGACAAAGTCACCCATTGAAGATTTTACTTTTCAAATCAGGCCAAAAATGCTTCTACTTTTTCAGGTGCAAGTCAAATCAATATAGTCTTTATTGATCATTCATAAAATATGAAAGAAGGTCAGAAGCTGAGTGGATGTTGGCCTTTCGTTAATGCACTTTCTATCAAGGGAATCTACAGAGAGGGTGATGAGTGAGTGTGGAAAAAATATGCCCTTCGGGTTCAGAATATGCAGACCAAACATAGCAAAATTCCAGTTTTATAAACATAAATAACAGTATAAAATCTCATATAAACAATGTCTACAACAACTGTATTCACATGCCGCTAAAGGAGGCTTTGTATGTGCATTGGTTACTGTAAATGGCTCCAATACTGCCGAGGACTGCAAGACCTCCTTTTGATCAGCTTAATCAGCTTTTGCCCTGCACTCATTTTCATTTCCTTCATACATGTCAAGTAAATTGACTCCCAAACTTTATAACAGACTTTAAACACAAATTGTGTGTTTGTGGGAAAAATACTAAAAGAATGGAATTTTTTCTTCATCCAGCACCTGAATATCCAGACATCGTTACATCTGAAATTTTGTGATACAAAACTTACAAATGTAACACACGTTTGCAAAAAAATGATGTAAAAGCCATAAAGCTATGATGGCAAAAACATTTTTGTTGGCAGAGAGCATGAATTCAGTGTTTAAACAGCCCGATGAAAACAACTGTTCAAAAGTCTGGAGTTAGAGAATCAGCATAAACAAGCTGTCTTTGGGACAATGCAACTAGTTCTGGCTCTGGAAAACATCTCTCATAGTTGTGAAACATGTTTAGCAAAGAAGATCCGTATCCATGTATTTGTAAGACTGCACAATTGCAATCTGGGCATAATCCAACAGGTACCTCTTTATTGCTAAAAACAACAAATTAACACATTTAAAATCTTACATTATCTGCAAATATAATAAAATTAAGATCATTCCATCTGATTACAAGTTCCTGTCAACTCAACAGTCAACAACTGTCACAGCATGTATAAAAATGCTTGATCTATTCCCTCTGTGCAGCCAGTGTGGGAGTCCATCTGTTCATTTCAGTAGCGTGATAGATGCAAAGCAGGGATATTATTGTACATCAGGACAGAGGAACTGCATCTCCAGCTTATCATACCAGTAGCTATTTATATTGCCTGTTTGGCCAAGCATCCTGCTTCACACCCAAGGAAATGATTAACCAAGAGAGGCCCAGTGATTACCTCTGAGCTTAAAGCCAAATCGCAACTTGCAAACCTATGTTCATTTTGATTTTAGCCACAGACTTTGCATGGGCATGGCCCTGAATTAAAATTCAGCACTATCAACAACATCCATTCACTGGCACTCACAATAAGTCCACAATGGGAATGTGGGATGAATGTGCTTGATAATGCAGATATTCAATTATATTGGATTGACGGACTGCTTAGCGTGCATAATGCTTTCTCTCATCGCCATTGGGTTGTTTATTTTTGGTTTATTGTTTGCTGCTTGCAAGTAAATTGGTAAAGCAATTTATTAGGCAAGATGCCATTCTTCTCCAAGGTTCAAAAACAATCCCACAATATGTCTTCAGAAAGTCAAGGTGCTTCCAAGTGGGTGGATAATTATGGACAAAATCCCTTTACACACCTAGCATGTTTAATAGCTTTCTTTTTTCTTTGCTGAATCACTTGACTTGTAAAACAAAATGTTGGCCATCCTTTGGATGCACATGTCTTTAGCCTTCATGTGCTGAAATGGAAAATGTGGACTGACATGAAAAAAAGAAAAAGAAAAAACTGTCTATCAAGTAAAGCATTTAGGAAGTTTGCTCATGGAGAAAAGGCGTGCTGAAATGTAGGGGTGAAATTGCCTGCTAATGCTCTGCTCTACCAACTGTGAGTGCTGCAGACGTCTGAGGCTGCTGAGACAAATAGAGGTGGTTCATGTTAGGACCACAACATCCAGCAACAGCACACATTTTCCCCTTGAACACTACTTGGACACAACAAATTAATTTTGAACCGCTTTGGAAAGGACAGGATCCAGCTGGACGTGAGCTAATAAATGCATAATGTATTTTCAGTTTGCTGAGCTTCCCGGAGGTGCACAATTGAAAAGTTGGGGCAAGTCAAAAACTTTTGCCTGTTACAAGTAATGCATCACAATGTGACCCAGAAATTTTATGTTGGGTTAAAACTGGGAGAGAGAGAGGAGAAAGTGTGTGGATGATTGGAACATAAATGAGGATAGTCATACTGGATGAAACATCAACATAAAACATCTGGATCACTCATTAATATGTCTGACTCTTTCTTATAACTACAGTGATTGGACTGAATTCAAAGAAGAAAAAAAAAAGAATATAGATGATAAGGATGAAATCCTGCTGGTATGAAGAGAACAGATTTTCAATACTCAGTTTTTATGTTGGATTAACTTCTGAGAAAAATATCTGCCAAATGCTCCACTATGGTCGTCAGTTGCCAACTTTCACTGCATGTTTTTGTACTGCCAGAAATGTTCTTTATGTAACCCTCTCTTTTTTGTGTTCACGCCACAGGAATTGTGGACGCTTTCTGCTCATAATTTCAATGGACAGCAGGCAAGGGCCGGAGTTTCCTGTTTGGTCAGTTTAGGATGGCATTGTTGGTTTTTGCAGATGATGTGGTCCTGTTGGCCTCAGAGAGCGAAGCCCTCCACGAACAGGGGTGATTTGCAGTTGAGTGTGAAGCAGCCAGGATGAGCATCATCACCTCCACGTCTGTGGCCATGGTCCTCAGTTAGAAAATGGTAGATAGTTCATTGGATGACTCAGACTCAGATGGATGAGTTTAAGTATCTTAGGGTCTTGTTCATGAGTAGGGGTAGAAAAAAGCAGGAAAGCAGCAAATTATTCATGTATAAATAATTCTCTGCTCCTTACATAACATTTTCATCAACTTGTGTTTTAGACCCATCAACTTGTGTTTTAGACCCAATCCCAACCAGACTGTTCAAGGAGGTTTTCCCATTAATTGACACTTCCATATTGGATTTGATCAATCTGTCTTTGTTGACAGGATATGTACCTCAGACTTTTAAGGTTGCTGTAATTAAACCTTTACTTAAAAAACCTACTCTTGACTCAGAAGTGTTGGCTCATTATAGACCTATATCCAATCTCCCTTTTATGTCTAAAGTTCTTGAAAAAATAGTTGCAGCTCAGCTTTGTGATCACTTACACAGAAATACTCTGTTTGAAGAGTTTCAGTCAGGATTCAGAGTGCATCATAGCACAGAAACTGCACTGCTAAAAGTTACCAATGATCTCCTCTTAGCCTCTGATAGCGGACTTGTGTCTGTGCTTGTCCTGTTGGATCTCAGTGCTGCATTTGATTTGGTTGATCACAGTATCTTATTACACAGACTTGAACATTTTATTGGGATTAAAGGAACTGCATTAGGCTGGTTTAAGTCATATTTATCTGATAGATTTCAGTTTGTTCTTGTAAATTAAGAATCTTCCTCACACACCAGAGTAAGTCATGGAGTTCCCCAGGGTTCTGTGCTTGGACCGATTCTTTTCACTTTATACATGCTTCCATTAGGTAACATTATTAGACAGCATGGCATAAATTTCCATTGCTATGCTGATGATACTCAGCTGTACTTATCTACAAAACCAGATGAACCCAATAGGTTGGTCAGACTACAAGCATGTCTTAAAGACATAAAGACCTGGATGACTCAGAACTGTCTGCTTCTAAATTCAGACAAAACTGAAGTCGTTATCTTTGGACCTGAGCGTTTCAGGAAGAAATTGTCTAGCTATATAGTTACTCTAGGTGGTATTTCCTTAGCTTCTAGTTCTACAGTGAGGAACCTTGGAGTTATTTTTGACCTGAACTTATCATTTGACTCGCATATAAAACAGGTTTCTAGGACTGCCTAATTTCATCTTCGTAATATTGTTAAAATCAGGAACATCTTGTCTCAGAGTGATGCAGAAAAACTAGTCCATGCATTTGTTACTTCAAGATTGGACTACTGTAATTCTTTATTATTGGGCTGTCCCACATATTCTCTGAAAAGCCTTCAGTTGATCCAAAATGCTGCAGCCAGAGTTCTGATGAGAACTAACAGGAGAGATCATATTTCTCCAGTTTTAGCTTCTCTTAATTGGCTCCCTGTTCAATTCAGAATATAATTTAAGATTCTTCTCCTTACATATAAAGCTCTTAATGACCGAGCTCCATCATATCTTAAAGATCTCATTGTAAGATATTTTCCTAACAGAGCACTTCGTTCCCAAACTGCAGGTTTACTTGAGGTTCCCAGAGTTTCTAAAAGTAGAACGGGAGGCAGAGCCTTCAGTTATCAGGCCCCTCTATTGTGGAATAAGCTGCCAGTAAATGTCCGGGAAGCAGACACCCTTTCCACTTTTAAGACCAGGCTTAAAACTTTCCTTTTTTATAAAGCTTATAGTTAGGTCTGTTGAATCTGATAGTGTATCTGCTAGTGTGTCTTGTTCTGCCTCCACCTCTGGTACCCTCTATACTTTCATTACCCCCTACCCGAACCAGGGTTTGAATCCCATTCCCGCTTATCTTACCTCTTTTATTTCTCCCCCTACCCGAACCAGGGTTTGCATCCCCACCCCGCTGTGACTGGTGTGCAGTTGGTGAGAGGCTGAGGTAGCTTGTGGCTGTTAAAAGATGGTTGTTGTGGTGTGAGGAGCAGATCTATATAGGGAGTATAGGGAATAACTCACCGAGTCTGGTCCTTTATTTATTTATTTATTTATTTATTTATTTTTTCGTCAGCACAAGTTTCTTGTGTTTACCTTGAATGGGGATGGCTCAGGTAATCCTGAAACATCCCATAGTTAAGCTGCTATAGACCTAGACTGCTGGGGGGCCTCATCTGTCACACCTTTCCTCACTTTACTCTCTTTATGTATATGTGACATTATTGTGGTCATTAACTCGTGTTTCCCTGTTCCAACAGATATCCTTTGAATGGTGTTACAGGGCTCTATATGAACGAATTGGATTATTTTATTTTCTATTATTATTTTTATTATTTTTATTTATTAATTAATTGAATTCCAATTGGCTTGAATTGGACTTACTATCTAAGTGCCTTGAGATGACATTTGTTGTACTTGGCGCTATATAAATAAAAATTAATTGAATTGAATTGCATTGAATTTATTTCTTTATGTGTAAATATGTAAGTATTGATGACATAGACTTATGTATCTTTTTTTCTCTGTTTTGCCTGGCCTAGTGTTATGGTGCTTGCTGACCCCTCTTCAATCTGGTTCTGTTGGAGGTTTCTTTTATTAAAAGGAAGGTGTCCTCTCTATTATTACCTTGTGCAAGCCCAGAACATGGGACTGAATCGAAGAGGAGATTCCATAATGTCCATTGGTTTCCTTCACTTGGCAAATTGTTTTAAACTGCCATTAGACTATTTTAACTGGATGGCAATAACTGAATGTACTTGAACTGAACTGGACGATAGCTTGAAAGTATTTTAAGAAGACTTTTGTTGTGAAAGGGTGCTGCTATATACCAGATGCCATAGAGCAAGAGGCAGGATAAATCCTAGACAGGTCAATCATAGAGAAAATAAACAACACAATTTAGCTCTATGTACAATTTTTCTTCTGTGGTAGGAAGCAATACACACACATGCATTGGAAAAACATACAAACCCCCAAGAGAAAGCTAAAACTGAAATAAATCCAGCTGTGAGGTAACAGTACTGACCACCACACCACCATACAGCTCTCCCCTGAATCTCCCCTGAAGAGTGGGAGTTTTCTACTCATTTTCTATTTCGTTTTAACACGTGAATGACTAGGTTTAGGAGTTAAAACTCTTTTTTCAAGTGGGACTGGACTCCGCAAAGAAAAAGCCATTAAATCTACATATTCCCTTGGGGAGCTTCCCATTCCCTACTAACCACAGCAAGCCCACAGAACTGTTGAGTGCTAAAACATCTATTAGGGCCTGAGAATGTGGTACAGGAAGTAAACATAGCTATGCATAATTCTATAATATTTTCCTTTTATTTTTCTTCATCAGAATGAAGTGTTTTAGCTTACTTTTTGCTATTTTTCTTCCAGCTCCAGAAAGGAAGAAAAAGACAAATTGTATAGAACTTCAAGCATACTTTAAGAACATCCACCATCTCCAAAGAATAATGGGAGTTAATGGAACTTTTAAGCCAAATTTGTTAACCACACACAGACACAATTACACGGCAAAAAATTATTTTCTTGATTCACACACAGAAACAATAGGTAAACATGTTCAGATCCTGTCTTGGATCATAACTATTTTGCCATATAATTATAGAGAATCTTATCAGTTATTGTCTATTCCTATTTTGGTAATCTCAGTTTGTAATTTCTGTTTGTTTCTAGGCTGCAAAAACATCAGTATTTATCCACTAACAAGCTGTCCATGACCTAAATAAGTCATGGTTCCTCTCATTTGGAGGCAGAGCCACCTCTTTATGACGGCCTTTGAACTATTCCTCCCAGACCGATAACTGGTTATTAATTTATCCATTCTTTTGAAAAGAGTGCCTCATTATCATCCCAATATCAACCCATCCCACGAGAAGTTGCAAAGCCAAGTAGTCAGGGTTTTGCTCTTCAGCTTCACAGGCTTGTCAAATTAAAAAGCTCTGCCAGTGACACTTTGAGGGTGGCTCTCTAAAAACAGAGGAAAAAAGATGAATTATGTAAGATCTCTTTGAATATTGCATTGCAGCCGAGGTTATCCCATATGCCTACCATTTCCAGTCTCAAACAAAGCATGAATTGGAATTCTTTCACACAGGCACAATACCACTGAGGTAAACTCGTCCCATCTTTTTCTACTCCATCTTATCACTGTGAGTGGTACAGAGTCGGCCCCTGTGGGAAAAAGCTTTGGGAGATAAGAGGAGACGATCACAGGATGATTGAATGAGATCTGCATTTGGAGAGTGAATCCAAATAACATTTGAGGTTCTTGGAAGATGACTGGGGTACTGGGAAGTGCAAAGAGAAATGAGATAGAGCTTCGGTCTGTTTAAAAAAACTCTACTCCTCGTTCAGCTTCATTTGGGATGGCAGAAAATGTGATGTTTGCGCCTGCTACGGAATACAGATATGATTAATAAGTTAGATTCAGCAAAGCCAAAACATTTTCAAGGGCATAACAGTGCAGCTGTGTGTTTAAATTAATTGAATAATACCTTCTTATTCCCAAAATGCAATTACATATACATATATATGTGTGTGTGTGTGTGTTTGTTTTGTTTTTTTAATTTTTTGCTTTATAAAGGATTGTTGTTGCTGTATGAAATTGTTATTGTTCATTGTAAAAAAAATATATAAGACCTAGAATAAAAACTAGAATAAGTTTGAAGGTTTTATCAGAACTTTCCATTAGACATTCAGAGTTTGTGCCATAAGACACTCATAAAGAAATACCCTAAAACCTCCCATTTCCAACTACAACAACACAAATGGAATGGCTCTGTTGGTACAATATTCCACAATCTATTAGTTTTACTGCTAATCACTTTTCCTCTTTCATGCCGTTGCTTTTATTGACCTTTCATCTGTACCAGCAGTCTCCTGCTATTTCAGTGCGTTGTATTTCCATCTATTAAACTCGTTCCCTGTAGCAAAACAAAAAGATAATTGAATTGCACCCAACAGGCCACCTGATAAGTCAAACTCATATTCAGAATTTTTTATGAATCTCCTATTGTGGCCTGCATCCTTTTTCATCACAGTAGGCTCTTGCTTTATGGTATTTCTATGATTACTGCAATGGTAACAATAGACTTTTAGCTGGGTTTTGAAGAAGAATACAACTTTGAGACACATCGATGAAAAATCACGTCACTGATAGATGTCAGCACCAGTCTATAAGCCGTTGAATAAGCACTATAACTATTTGGACTCTGATCTTCTAATTATTGTTATTGTACCTGTGTAATTATGATAATCTTATATTGTTTGAATCTGGAGAGGTAAACAAGCCAAAGATAGATTAACAAGCCCAATAGAAAACAAAAGCTATTTTTACAGAAGAGAAAGGGAAATGAGATTAAACGCATCATTCTGACCGACTCTACAATTCCAATGTACTGTATCTTGCCCGTTATCCTATTAGGAGTAGTGGTACTGTCTAAAAGATAAAGAAAAATAAATACCACGGATCTTGAAATGTAGTGATGACAACTGCCAGCTTTTGTAAAAGATGTCTCTTCTTAAGTAAAATGGTTAACTATAGCCTCTCCATCATTTTGAGGGCTACCTGCCTGACTGCCTCAGTGGACAAAGAGGACCCTTACATTCTGCATTTTAGATCTTTTTAATCTGGTAAATCTGTCTAATTAAACCAGCCACTTGTTGCAGCATGTACCATAGTAGCATCTTGACATAAAGTGCATGCCCGGGTCTTCAGGAGCATCAACATGTTTACCATTAGTGGAGTCACAGGAGGTCACCCAATGAATAGCAAAAGCCTGGAGATGCAGATGTATCATCTGTAATCTACACTGATATTTACTTAAAAGCCTCTCCACTCGTAGGGAGAGAGTCTTCAGTCATGCCTGGGTCAAACTTGTAATACCCTTTTGGCTTCTTCACAGTCTTATCATCTGACAGTTCATAATTCTAGCCACTCAGGATAGTGAAAATATGACACAAGTATAATGAACCAGAATGATCTTTTAAACTTGTAAAAAAAATTAAAAGTCAATTAAAAAACTAAATAATTCAGTTTATTTATATAGCGCCAAATTACAACAAATGTCACCTTAAGGCACTTAAATAATATAGTCCATTTAAACAAATGAACTTGCATGTCAAAAGCTCTGAGCCAAGACTGACAAATATGATATGCATACAAGTAATCAGACCACAGTCTTATAACAAACTGTCATTCTGTTACCAAACATAGTTGTGGTATTCAATAGGAGTCTAAACTTCCAGTCTTTTTTTCTATAGCTTTGCTCATAGGGAAATGAGAACTCACCACATTAATACAATAAAATAATATTTTCTTTACAATACAAAAGGTTTCAAAACAGATGGTCTACTTTATGCAAATGCTATCATGCAAAATTGAGCCTGGAGGCTTGGCTATTTTTTTCAGCCTTTTAATTGGCAGAGAAGAGAGAGAGGTGCCAGACGTTGCAGGTGGCAAGGTAGCCCCGCTTTCTTTTATCCTGAAATTTTATTTAGTGTTACTTCCACCGAGCCTTCGCCACAGCCATCTGCAGACATAGAGGCGAGCCCCGTGAGCTTTGTGTGAAGCTGAAGCTTTTCAAAGCCAGGTGAACAGATAACGTGGTGCGCTTTTGCTCACAGAAAGGCTTGCCCACCAAGACAACAGCGACTGAGAGTAAACCTTTGGTTAAGAAGGTGAGCTTTGCCCACCGTGCTCTTTGTGCTCCTCTTTCATCCCCCTGAACACTCTCAACCACTGGTTAGTAGTCTGGAGTGTGTCATGATGATAAGGAAATGAGTACGCCTACCCCATCTGCTTAAGCTGCCTTTTTATGAAAAGAGCCTAAAACATTTAAGGTCTGACAGACCAACAAAAAGAAAGGAAAACATTTGAATTCAATTTAATGATAATTTTTTTTCTCCTTGAAGAAAATGTCTCAAACACACAAGATAAAAAAAACTTGTAAACACATTTCCAAAAAACACGAAACCACTGTGGACGGACATTATAAAATAAATTAAGTTGCCTATTTGAACAAAAAACAAAGTTCTGAAAGTATTGATGGAATTTAACATGTCATACACAATTTCAGAAAAAGTCCCGAGTTGTGGGTTGCTCTCTTTCTGTTTTAAAGCCTTCAAAAACTTTATTCTGAGACCAGTCGCTCAGAAGCTTTTGAGCCCCTATAGAGACAAGCAAAACCAAAGAAGCAGGCTAATAACCTCTAATGAAATCCAGTTTTTTGGATGCTGATCAGAGATATTTTCAGAAGACATATAGGACTGACATCCTTAAATGAATAAGTCCTCCTTCCTGTAATATTAGCTTTTAATCTCAGTTCCATTTCCTCAAATCAATCTTTGAGAAAATATGCTCTTCATAAGCGGAGTCTGGGACACTGTGAGATGGCTTTTTCCCCCCCTTTTTATTCTTTACAAATTCTGCTGCCTGGACATCATTCATCTGCTCACCAGGGGCAGGGGCCTGGAATTTCAATAAATGGTCGGATTTCCTGTAGGCGCGTACAGTACACTGAACATATGTGATACTGATGTATCACTCAACTGAAATTTGTGATCGCACAGTGTTCCCTTTTCAGCAGGACAAAAATAGCGTATGAAGATTTTTTTTCAGTAAGAGAGTAGTCCAAACAAATAATTATGACTTTGTCGTTTACAAAAACACTTACTTTCCACTGCCATTGCACGGACAAATATTCCTAAAAGAGACAGCTGCATGTGATTTACAAGTATTCCTATGTTTTCGTTCTGTGTGAGAGTGTAACAAGGACATGATCTGCTCACGTGTTTCTGTTTCTCTGTGCTTCTGGAGGGTAACAAAGCATACATAAGGTAACATTAGAAGCAGTGATCTTGCTGTTGCTTGAACCCCGGGGAAGCACAAACAGCTCAACAACACCTCTGACTCTATAAATATGTAAAATCTCTGGCATGTTCCAGGGCCCCCCATTGAGCTCTGTGCCTATGATACGTTGAGCCAGCCTCTCCTTTTCAAACGATGCCCTTGTCTGGCCTCTATGGGGAGCAGCCAGACTAAACAATGTGAAAAAGTCATGATGAGCAGGACTTGTTGGCACTTGCTCAAACAACCTGCAACAGTGTTGGGTTGTGTTTGGATTTAAGCCTCGCTGTGAGGACTGTGAGTAGATGACAGGTCTTTGTTGTAGATGCGGAGATTTGGACATTTCCTGCTAACATTATATTAAATGTAATACCTTTGATTAGTTTCTTTAAGAAGAAAAATTACATTCTCTATTCCAATGACAGTTTAGCATTTTCAATCCATTTCAGCATGAACTCTTTGGTGATTGTCACTGTGAGGTATCAAGATTAGGTTTTCTCTCTCCATAAGAGAAGGTAAAGCAAGTGGAAACACTAAAGAATACATCTAACTCTACAGCTAATGTGAAAACACCAACCGGAGCCCATGTTAAACATTGCTGTAAATGATCATGAAAGTAATTTCTTGTGGTGCATGTGTGATTTCATTGTGTTTAATTTCCAATTATGTGCAAGCAAACAAGTTGATGTATTTCTGTGGGGTTTGTTTAGACAGTAAAATTGTATGCTTGCTAATTATCACGTTGTCACTCAAGAGCTGCCAGTTGGTGTAGTGAAAAGTATCTGACTGAATATGTAATGCATATTCACGGCATCCACAGCTAAGTGGTTAGAGTGGTCATTATCGAATGAGATTAGTGATTTGATTCTAAGCCACGTGTTTGCGTGGCAAGATCCTACCCCGCATCGACCTAAATATGGTCACCCAGCCCAGTCTCAAGGAAGAATGTGTCTCTCTCCCTTCGTATCACTACGGGCTGTGTAAACCATGCAGACCGAAGTGCAGACCGAGCAGTCCCCTGCTTCCGAGCAGTAAACACCGTAACAGGTGCGGCTTTCGCTAGGTGGCTGAACGCATTGATATGAAGGTAGGCAAAAATAGCGCCAAGCGATGTGAGGTCTGACTTTTTCTGGCTAATTATTTTGTGATGCAAATGTATTACGCAAAACGCTTTATTTTCGGGACCCTAGCAAACTAGCCGGACTACCTTCGTCAACACCAAAACTCGGCTGGAACTCGACTCACAGGACGCAGCAGGGGGTAAGTCAATGTTCATAAATGATATTGCTAATATGGGATGTCATACAGCTTCATGTCAAAAGAGGCGAACTATCCCTTTAACCAAATAAAAATTTTAAACAAAGGGGGAGAAAGCAAGTAAAAGTAGAAGGAAACAGAGACTGAATGCAAAATCGACATTTCAAAGTGAAGTAACTTGAAAGCCCAAGCGGTCAAGAGGGCAGAGGAGATACGATCAACCCTTTCCCTGTCAGGGTTTTGGGCTCTAAATGTGGTGAGGACCCAAATGCAGAACTTCCTGAAGGAGGAGGCGAGGACAGGCAGTAAATGACAAAGGTTTTTTTTAACATTAAACTAAAGAAGTTGCCAAGGCAGGATGTAAACCAAAGACATAAAGTAAAAGAACTTACTTACTTAAACAAAAGGCCTGCAGAGTGACTGAACGGGATTATACGCAGCATCACTGAACTGGCACTGAGCTAAAGAAAACCTTGAGAACATATACTGGAAAATTAAAAAATGAACGGCAGGTGAGACAATCAGCAGCGAAAACCAAGTGTGACAAGGAGCTGTAAAACCAAGCTGGCGTGAACAAAAGAACAGGATCTACCAAAATAAAAGAAGGAAGTAACTACACACGAACAAAAAAAGAACAGAACAAAGGAAAACCAAAAAACACGAAACCCATGCATCATGGCACTCTCACTTAGCAGTTGGGTTGGTCATTTGTCAATCTCAACCACCAAATATGACTTTGGAGTGTAATAATGTGATAACGTCAAACCGTGACTATTTCATGAAACATTGAGATATTGAACTACTCTATGGTGTTTTTGTGTTCGGTAGCACGAAAAACTATGAAAATCGTGTCTGTGGACATGAATCAATTGATTAAAGTTACTATGATTGGTTCAACAATGTGTGACTATGGTGCCATCCATCCATCCATCCATTTTAGAATCCGTCGTTCGGGTCGCGGTGGGGCTGGAGCCTATCCCAGCAGTCACCGGGCGAGAGACTAGTAATGGTGCGTCCTGTATATAGAGTGCACAAATATAAGAGCACTATATGAGTGTTAGTGTGAATCACAGAATGAGAAGTACTTTCCAAAGCTTTGGAAACACTAATAAATTCAGCTAAAACTTGTTTAACCCTGTCGCATTAAAGTTTTGTGCCCTCCTTTTTATTTACATACACATGTGTTTTTGTCTATGGCCTGACTTAACATTCACCTCTTACTCTCCTTTCTTTGCCTTGAAAACATGAGGTTTAATGTCATGTCCATGGAAAAACAGCTGACTGATTCAGAGCTAACATTTGGCCAGGCCATTGATTTCCCCCCATTTTCATGAAAACCTTCTTCCTAATCTAATTGCTTCTGTTCCTCAAAATGAAATAATTTTATCAAGACGAGCATCAGCGCTTGGCTGCAGAGCCATTCTGTGCCATGTTGCCATTTAATTGATGATGGACTCTGTGTATTCAAGGCATTCACCGTCTGGGCAGAGATACATTTGCCAATAATCCTTTATTATGAGGCAGAGAGGAAGAAAATTACTAGAATGGTGGTGGCAGGAGGTTTTTTTCCTCTGGTTGAAAAGAATGGCTTCTCAATAAATTAGAAAGGAAACATAGCAGGCATATGGGGGAGATGATTAATAGTGAATTTTCTTATTGAAAGGCTTCACTCAAGATGTTCTCATCTCTTTGAGGAGTGAGCACAGGACTGCAGGCTAGTTCACTGCTTTTGTGGGGTTTTTTCATCCCTTTTTTTTTCATTACTAGAAATTACTATATAACACAACAGCAGAGAAAACAACACTCCCCGGGGCCCAGATGCAGGAGACAGATGTTTTAAAACACCTGTGAGACCTTCAATCAATCCTGAGAGCATGTTTCGGTTTTGGTCTCTCAATAAAAACATGTCCGCCCTCAATCTGAGACACAGAGAGGGGCAATGGAAGCTGAATTTACACCCACATTGTTTCCCTTGTTTACAGATCGGGCACAATGACAAACTTGTCTGTTAATATCTTATAGAACAGTGGTGCCAATGTTTTAGATTTGGTCAATAATGTCATTGTACAAATAGGCAAATACATTGTTTTAATTTCTCACACTTTAGTCTGAAATCAAATTCCGCATGGCCCTCTTTGAGAACGACCACTGGCACTCTCATGAATAGGCTATTGGTTAAGCAGACTGAGTGCTCAAATGACATTTTGAAAGCTTTTTGGAGCCAATAATGGACTGGGATGAATGTGGAGTGGACCTGAACATAGCTCATTAAACACTAGTGTGAAAAGCTCTCGGCAGGCTCTCGACTGCATGGCTGAGCAGTTCCAGTCACCTCTGGTGAACTGCTGGCTACAGCCTCTGTTTGAAAGAGCTACTCAAGTCAAAGGTGCTTTGTTATGTTATTGTCTACAATAACAAGGTAGTATGTGCCGCTCGGTCAGAGGAAACGGCAGCTGACATCTCTTGTGACAAAGCATTCTCTTTAAATAGCCAAGAATGGAATATTTGTCTTAATTTGTCACCGGCTCAATGCAGCAGATTAGATTTGAGTTAAACTTTTCTTTCTAGTTGGAGATGGGATCATAAACCATGTCCATATTTACATGTCTTAAAGAGGTCTCAAAGTCCAACCTATTGCCCCCAAAGGAGTGATTTTTTTGACTGGGCATTTGGGATCAACTGTAAAAATATCAGCTTGAATTCTTGCTAGTTCCTTTTTGACAAAATGTGTATGTTCGAACGCTCTGAGACTCAAAAACAGCTGTTTTTTCTATTTCAGTAGCCTTTATGCCTCCCAGTTAGTCTTATTAACCACATGCTTACTGGTTCCCTTATGACTTGTTATCAGGTTTTACATTAAAAATCATTTTCTAGCTTGTGTTAGCTGATAATTCATTATTAGGGTGCTGTAAGCCCTGCTCAATCACCTTTTTAATTCTTATGTAGATTGGAGGGTCAGTGACCTCACAGGATGTGTCTGGATACGGTGTGCAAAAGAGACTCTGTTAGTGAATACATTGTAAACGGTACAAGGTCGATTAGACGGCAAATTCTCTCGGTGCAATTAAATTAATGGTAATATACATTAATAGTTACCTCAATTAAGTTCCTTAGTTGTCAGATTACACTGTTAAAAGGGACTGTTTTTATGTTTTTTGGGACCACATTGATCACACTGATCCCCTTCAGCTCTACATCAGTCCCTTTGCAGCCCATCTTGTTTGCTCAAAGGAACATTGGTAGTTATTAGCATTGTCCTTTGTGTTCTGCATCTGATTGTGATATAAAATATCAAATCTGACAGACGTGAGTGCCAGAAAGAGATATATCCTAATGTGCAGCAGGAACTAGAGAGAAATAAAGACGATCATCAGTCAGCCACACATAATGGGAGCAGGTTTGGGAGGAAGTCGGCAGTTGCTGGCTTCGGTGGTGATATCTCTGCAGAGCAGACGTGAGGTTTGAGAGGATTTGGGCGACAGTGTTAGCCTGCTGGAAGCATCCACACTGTAGGCTGGATACTGTAGCTGTCTCAGTAGCAAATAAGTGTCTACTGTAAGCAATACTTGGGTGTTTGGAAATAGGACAGCTTTGGTCTTCTCTGCTACCTAACAATTGCAGCCTGAGGCACTTTGAATGCCAGTCTAGATTTAAAACAAGACTGGTAACTTGATTGAATTTCTAAAACGTTATGGATATATTGTCAAACAATGAGGAGAACCGTTAAAAGCCAAAAAAAGATCATCTGCCTCCCTTCAAGACTGACTGCAGCTGCCCTTTGCCTGAGAATATGTCCCACAGAAAGTCAGTCCAAGCCCCAGACAGACGGAGGAAGAGCTGTCACTGTATCCCTTATCATCCGCCACAGCATTGTGGATGTCAGGACTCCTGCTCTTTTCATTTCTTACGCTTCTTTTTTCCTCCCCTCACACCCTCCTTTCCCGCTTTCCCCTGGTATTCAAGCGTTTTAAGCAATGCACATAATCTTTAACCACCCAGCCAGCCCTAAGCCTCAAAGAGTCACCCAGATATAGGCTGATAGAGGTGAGCTATCAGTTAACCTGTAACTGTGGGCCTAAGGCGATAATCATTTCAAAACTACGGGGGGAAATGGTTTTAATAGCCCTGTAAAGGTAACGTTTGTCTGTCTTATCACACCTGGCAGATGCATCGGACAGGGGGAAGGGGGAAAAGGAAAAGAAGGCAGGGGGCAGAAGAAAGAATTGGCTGATAACAGTCCCTCCCCAGGGACAGAGCCTGGAATTTAAAAAGTGCTTCCTTCAGGAGAAAGTTTAGGGGATTAAGGGTAGTTGTGTTTTCTCTCTGTTCCACCTGCACCTTATTCTCACTTTACCTCATCCTTCCTCCTTAACCAGCCATCTGTTAATCCCTGGAATGAGCTTTTAAGGGTCTTGCAATATGCTTGAAAGACACATTCTTTTTTACCCTTAACATTCAACCCCAGCTCTGCTTTCTCGTCACAGGTAACACAATTTGGTTTTTCCATGTACCTCTCATCCTGTACATTGTACTCAATAGTGGCGTTGCGATAGTAAGTGGCAAACCTCGTACTTTTCAATCCAAAACTTCTTTCTTGTCAGAAAGGTTTTCATGGGGACTAACCTGAATTGAAACACCAAATCCAGACTTCAAAACACTTGTCTCTCCACTACTTTATAATTTACTAATTTAAAATGTCATAGGGGATTTGGAAAGCTCCAGTTGATGGTTTATGGGGACCATGTGTGTGGTGTTACAAGATAACTGTAATATTTTACTGAAGACAGGCCTGGAATCAATCTCGTGGTGTTTGAAGGTATTCCGCTTGAGGCTGTTTCACTCTCTTATATCAGACATGTGTGCACTGGTATGAATTTATATGTGACCCTAAATTGTTCTCTTCTGCTTCCATCTTTAACTTTTATTGCGGGTTACAAAAACAAAGATTTATTATTTTGTTTACTGTTTCTAAACCAAGAGTTTACAAGCCTCAGAAAAAGGAAAATTCAGAACAGGACACTGCACGAAAAGAGGGATTTGTGTCACTGTGGACGGCAGTGAACTTCCGCGAATTTGCCTAATTTTCGGACGCACCTGGGCGCTTGCAGGCAGACAAAGTTTGTTGAGCGAGAAAATCGTCGGAAACGAACCCGACTCGCGGCGGGCTCTCACAGCGGGGTGCTAATGGCCCAGCGATTAGCACCCCGCTGTGAGAGCGCCTGGACCTCTCACTGGCCTCGCTGGTATTGGACGAAAAAGGCACGTGATTACATAAAAAAGCTCCTGTAAAGCTGTCCGCCCATTGGCCAATAAGGTTAATATATGCATACTTTATATGGGCATATCATTCAGCAATTATGATTAATAATTGTGATTATGATTACTAATATTCCTGGGATGTTTGTGTACTTCATATATTCACGTCATTCTTATACGCTGCACTATGACTAGGCTAATGCAGGCATGAATGACGTGAATCTATTGAGAATGAAAAAGAAAACTTTTTTTTTTTTTTTAAAGCGCTTTTATTGCCACACCACACAATGTACATAGCTTACATTGTAATAAGAACCATGTTGATAATAAAGAATTGAAAACTATACACACACTGCTGTAGCCTACAATATACACAATAAGCCTAAACGCCGCCGTTTGGAATCCGCATTCTTCGCATTCCTCCGGTCCCTGCAGGGTCTACGGGAGTTGTCAGACGTCCTCATCCTGGATCAGAAGCTGGCTTCTGGGAGCTGTTGGAATAACCAATAAATAATCCATGCACAGCATATTGACAACTTGTCTATAAAGTAACAAAAGTCATATTGACAGCGTATATGTTCTTACTCTCTTTTACTCTTCTGTGGTGAGACTGTGAGTATTTCGGGTTGGCTTCAAGACGCGCCTGTAGCACAGCACACAGGTCCGTCACGCAGCTGAAAAAAAACAAGAGGAATGAATAAAATGACCAGTGCTTAAAAGTGTCAGTGCCAGAGCCGTGGTAAAAGTCAGCGCCGCTCACCTTCGATAGTGTCCCCGTCTGCCTCTCTGAAGTTCGGACTGTTTGACACCGCCTCCTTCAAGCGACTCGTTACATCCATATTGTGAGGTGACAGTAGCCTGTAAAAACAACAGGCCTATGGTTAATAAAAAAAACTGCATTAACGTAACATCGGGTCCAACTCAACTAGATATTGGGAGAACATTCACTTATTCTTACCCTTGACCTGGATTATAATGCCACGGTGAGTTATGCAGGCGGCGAACTGCTTCCTATAAATTGAAAACACGAAATTCATTTTTTTAAATAAAGCAACTCACACTGGTTTTCACGTGATGGACACAATTAAGTGGAGTTTAGCCTAAAGCCACAGTCAACAACCTACTCTTACCGTGATTTTCGGATTCTGTATCCGCCTTCTCTTGGGGGTGCGCTCTTCAACTTCTCTGGAATGTAACTTCAGTCCGTTCTCGACGGCCATCTTACCTCCAACCTAGCGAATCTCTGGTCGATTCCCTCCAGAACCCTCTCCACGACCGTATCCACAGTGCTGGCCACCATACGAGACATCCCGGTCATAGCATTCAACAGGACTTTCATTTTATCTGCCTGTAAGCAAGTGAGTAAGTAAGTTTAATATACAGCACATTTAAAATCAGCGAGAACTGTCCCAAGTGCTGTACAGTGTCAACAAGACTAAAATTAAACAATCAAATGGTCATGTGCAAGTAGAAAAAAACACACAAACCTGTAGACCCGCAGAGAGTTGCTGGGGAGTTGAAAGCTAGTCGTCTTCCAGCCATTGTATTGCACAAACCAGGGCAGTTTTCACAGTACGGGACTGTCTGCCTTTCTGTCTGTCTTTCTGCCGCCAGATCTGCTCCTTAAACTTTTTGTTTACACTGCACGACACAATGTTTCTCATACGTGATTGAACGAGAGCTTATGCGAGCCGTTAAGCTCCACCAATCATATGCGTTTACGTCATTACACGGAATACTCGCGAGACAACCTCCCGTCCTTTTGCTATTTAATGTTGTCTGACCACAGCTGGCAATTTGCACTGTTTTGACACAAAAATGGACTCTGCAAGGACAAAGAAAAGACCTCGGCGATATTGTGACCATTGTGACACCGAATTAAGCCATACACAATAAAACACTGAGCGCACTACTGCACATTATGTATACAGGCCAGATTTCTATATTTTTATTTCTATATTTCTATTTTATTTAAGAAACCTTTTAGAATATTGCTGTTGCATGCTTATTTTATCTTTATCTTATCTTTATTATTATACATTTGGACATCCAGTGCGGGCAACAAAGAAAATAATTTCATTGTTCAGGGAAACACGTTTCTAACTGCACACATGACAATAAACCTTTGAAACCTTGAATCCTTGAATTTTGCCCACAAAAAGCGGTTACAAAAGAGGTGTTTGGGAGAAAAAAAAAACAGATATGCATCACCTGTCACCAGCAGACAGCGTGCACCTCTTCTTTTTCAAGACAACACAGCAACAAACTTGGCTGGAGTTGGAGGTGATGGTCAGGAACGTGTAGAAACAGGCCTGCCCACCCCCCACCTCACCTCACCCCACCCCACTTGAAAATGACTGTGGCAGCTCCTGACCTGATCACTGGCATTTACATATTAAAGGCTCTCCTAAGTAGGGGAGGGGAGGGGGGCATGGGGGAGCAGTTGCCAGGTTAATTTGCGACAATTTGGGCCAAGTTTTCACTTTTACCACCGCAAATGCAGGGGCTCAACGTATGCGGACATGTAAGGGGCCACATACATCCGCAAATCCCTCTTTTCATGCAGTGGGACACGGTGTTAATATCATTTTATAACACAATATGACAACAGTAAAAGCTAGTGTTTTAAATTATGTATCAATAACTTTAGTGTAATACAGGGTTATTTCTTCATTAAGTATTTCATCTGTTCATTCAGATTCAGAGGGTTTATGTGTGTGCTAATCCTTCTAATGGGACAGTCACCCATGCTGGTGGCTACTGTGACTTGTTTGAAATGTGACACCAGAAAGAAAACAATCTGAAGGGCAAAGAGAGTGATGCAGATCTGTACAAAGTCTATAATCAGTGGTCTGTAGTTTTGAAAGATAGCTGAAGGAAGTAGGAGGCATATACAGCCAGTAATGGGTCAACCTTGTCTGATAATTAAATAAGACAAAAGCAGATAGTTTGTGACCAATAGATAAACTACCCAGCAGCACAGTATAATAAGTAATATCCATGATATTTATTGTGATAAAACGCTTTTCCCAAAAAAAGCAGTTTTAAGGATATTTCAGTTTTCAGTAAATTATTAGCAATGCAAAAAACAATAAGGCTAATGTACAGCTGTAACCATTTTGGAGACTTCAAACTGTGGTCATGTGAACTTGTGTGTATGTACGTGCGCTTTTTAGTGAATAAGCTGCTGTGTCTGGCACCTTCTTGAGTCCCACCTAAATAATAATGAGAAAAAAAGAAATAATATAAAATTTTCAGTAAAACACCAACCTGGAAACTTTACTTAAAATCACCTTGAGTCCGACTGGTCCTGGGAGTCTCCCTCCAGTGATGACTGATTGTCATCAGCCGTGTAGCGCTGACAGTGATTTCTCTTTAATGGCTGATTGAGCATGTCAGCAATCGCACTATAACCTGCAGTTTGATATCCTGCAGGCTGAACCGTCTGACAGCCGTGACAGCCACTGTCACCCTCAGTCAAAAATAATAACGTCCCAGCAATCAGCTGGAGATGAAAGAGCGTTAGCTTTTTGTTTACTGTAAACATAGAAAAGAAGCATTCAAACTGCAAAGTTCGAGCTGAAAGAAAGAAAGAAAGAAAGAAAGAGAGGGGGAGTGAGTGCAGGTGATTTGTAACCCTACTCAGATCCAGTCTTAAAGCGGAGGTCGTTCCACTGAGCCCTGCTCCCTGTGTCGAATCACACTTTGAAGTGTTTAGCTGTGTTTAACACTTCCATTATGCTGCAGGGTAGCGATAACTTTCTTTTCTTTCTTCCTCTCCATCCCTTTTTTTCATTCTCTCAGAGACATTGAGACTGTCGCTATCTGAACTTTTAATGCTGTAATTAATTCTCTGACACCTTTTTCATCTCACGAGTGTAAATTATTCCACTGCATGCCTCCAGGTATTAGCTAACACTGTATTTAGGGAAAAAGTGAGGTGAAAATTAAATCTCTTTTAGAAAGACAAACCAGTTTGTGTGACAGGCAGCTTGTCTGTCTGCGTAAGTTGGTTACTGACCTTTGATATTCAAATGCCTTTTAATTTATTTAGAATAGTTATAAAACATGCTCTGAATCTCAAACTTGTTATGAAAGCAATTCCTGACACGGTGCAGCTCTGAAAAGAGAGGTCGGTTTCAAAAACAAAAAGAACAAAAACATGTTTCTTGTGCATTAATCCACATTAATCCACACTGTCATTTTCTTTAGCACAAGGTTCTTGTGTTTACCTTAAATCCAAAAAGTGGATTTGGAAAAACAATCCGCTTTCCAAGGCAGTATTATGGTGATTCACAAACAAAATACATGTCACGGCTCATTTCTCAACTTTACTTGGTTGAATTAGGAAGACATTTTTGTCCCTTTCTTTGGCCTGTCTAGTTGATGTGTTTTTTTAGCCATCGGCCATTTAAAGAAGCAGGACACGTACAAAATGTTAAAATGAGACAAATGCTGCATGTCTGAAATGCCCTCCTTGCCACTTTGTTATGCCAAAGGGAAAGTGAAGGGCAGTGTTCCGCATCATGCTGCTCTGATGCTAATACCTAGCAGTTGACAGCAATGTCTGGAAAAGCTGCAACTCTTTTGAAAAGTCCAAGAGTTGTGTCGGCTTAAAACTGAATTCTCAAAACAATCGTCCTTGTGACTGTTTGCGTCCTGAAGCCTCTCTGTAGTTTCTCTATACTGTTTATATGAACATATCTCGATTTCTCTCAAAAATAATCAAAGATACAGTTTTTTAATTTTCTGTAATGCACTTGATGGAGATTTTTTAACCGTGATGGAGCATTTTGCAACCCAAAGACAGCTGTGGCTCAGGTGAAAGCCGGTTGTCAGCAGCACAGTTACCTTGCTCCTCCACATGCCTAAGCGCTTTTATGTAAGAAAATGAATGTAAATATTGCTGTAACTTATATAGCAGCTTTGCCTAAATATAAATAAGATCATTTAGAAACATTTAGGGACATACACATCAAGACATACTGATGTAACGAGTGGGAAACAGAAAGAGGCAGTAACTAATGACAGAGATGAAAGTGAACCAGATGACACTGCATATGGAGCAGAGTTTAAACAGGAAGTTATTCCTCACACATAGCCCTTTGTAAATTTAATGTTTGAAGTCAACTGTAAGATCGATTCTTGGCAAATGTGTTGTCAATGTAAATTATATACTGTATATTCTCCTCCATCATGTTAGTAATCACAAAAGTTTCATTTTCTTCACATCATATAATGATGTGTGTCTCAGTTAGCTTTCACAGAGCTGGTGCAATTGTCCCACAAAGAGTTACTCATTTTCGGAGTGTGTACTTTTTTAAGTTTTACTTAAGTATATTGAATCAGTACCTCTTCTTTTGACAGCCTTGTTTTGTTTTTGTTTTTTTGCCAAAGAAATGCACTCCTACTATAGTAGAGGTTGTGTGTACTTTTGCAACCTCTCCTTATAAATACGGGCTTAAAAATGCTCTAAAAATGTTGAAGTTGATGGTGTTTAGTGGAAGGTCAGTTCTGGGTCTTTCACTGACTCACTGACTGGCACACTGGGCCTAAACTGAAACAGCATCCAGCAGATGACCGCTTTAAGGCCTTGCTAAATCTCCCTTGCTGTGGTAAGCCTTACTTCCCACTTTTTTCCCTCCATTCTCACCGTTTGGCCACCCTTCACCAGCATCCAAATCCATCTTCTTAATCCTGCCTAACCCCCGCTCACTGCCACCCCCGTCTCTCTCTCTCTCTCTCTCTCTCTCTCTCTCTCTCTCTCTCTCTCTCTCTCTCTCTCTCTCTCTCTCTCTCTCTATCCAGCTGTCTCATTTCTCTGACACAGATCAACATTCATGGTAGCTTAGCAGCAGCTAGTCTTAAACCCACAGCATGACCACTTGTCTGGAGTTTCATTGGCGTTCCCACTTTTAATGTCACCCCATCACTGTCTCACCAGATTAAAAGCCTGATGGTCGGAGCTGCAGTCTTTACAGTTATTTCATTTTTGTAGATAAATAGCTGAAACTGAGAATCTTATACACACAGCTCAGTTTATGTTGTTATAGCTGGACTATTCAGACATGAGTGACACATTTATGTCAACCATCATCTTCTTGCTCAATTGTAAACTTGTGTTTTATATTTTTGCCCAAGACACATGGGTGTGAACTCACTGAACATTCTCCTTCAGTCTTGTACTGGCTCTCAATCACTCCCCTGTAAGAAAGTTGACACAGTCAACCAAAATGAAAAGGACGAGTGAATCCAATTATCCCAGCCACTTCCAACCGAGTGTGACATCACACTCCTCACTTCCTGGTTGGATTAGCCAATAGCATCATTTAGTTAGGATTAGAAATCAAAACTACTTGTTTAAGGTGAGAAAACAATAATGGATAGAGCTTGTTTTTTTTTTTACATCACAGCCGTCATCTTCATAGATGCCATTTTGCTGACAAAACTTTGTCACTTTCTGGTTGGAACCTCACTTGGTTAGGGTAAGAAAAAAAAACAGATGTCATTTTCACACTTAGCATGTCGGTGTTGTCATGGCCACGAAAGGTTGGATATGTTTTAGCCGTAATTAAAGGCTGCATCTGTCTACATAAGCAAACAACCTGTGGCATTGTTTTTTGGAGGTACACAGTCTCCTTTAAGCAGAATCTGAGTTTTTCTAATTCTGCTAAATGGATATCATGTCACTTTGTTCATGAGTTACTTGTTTAGGATGGCAATGTTTGTCTAAACCAAACTGAAATATCTCAGCAACATGTAAGATATTGTTACATTTGGAAAAGGAAAGTATGGTTCCCAGACGAGTCTTACTGAGGTTGATTGTCTTTCAGTGAACCTCCTTAGTAACCTGACAACTGAAATCAAATTTTATACTGATGCTTATATGATATATCTCAAAGGAAGATTTGTAACAACTTTGTGGATGACTTTGTCATCATGTATACAAAGAGACTTTTTTTGTAATGCCATGGTTGATTAACAAATATCTGCAACACCATAGACTACCATGAGCAATGTATAATGTGTTAAAAGCAACAGTTATCATGCACTCCTTAACACAAGATGTTGGCAACAGTAAAACAGTGTTGTAGCATTATTACAAACATGTCAGATATTTGATGGATAGCTATATAGTAAATGGTAAATGGACTGCACTTGCATAGCACTTTTCTCGTCTGTCTGACCACTCAAAGCGCTTTCACACTACATGCCACATTCACCCATTCACTCACACTCATACATGCTGCATAGTGCTTTGTTGTAAGCATTCACACACATTCATACACCGATGGACGCATCGGAAGGCAACGTGGGGTTCAGTGTCACTTCGACATGTGGCCAGGAGTCAAACTACCGACCTTCCGATTGGTAGACGACTGCTCCTCTTCCTGAGCTACAGCCACCCCTATATCCATATATCCCTATATCCATATATCCCTATATCCATATATCCCTATATCCCTATATCTCTATATCCATATATCTCTATATTTATAACCCTATATCCATATATCCCTATATCCATATATCCCTATATCCATATATCCCTATAGCTCTATATTTATAACCCTATATCCATATATCCCTATATCCATATATCCCTATATCCATATATCCCTATATCCATATATCCCTATATCTCTATATTTATAACCCTATATCCATATATCCCTATATCCATATATCCCTATATCTCTATATCCCTATATCTCTATATTTATAACCCTATATCCATATATCCCTATATCCCTATATCTCTATATCCCTATATCTCTATATTTATAACCCTATATCCATATATCCCTATATCCCTATATCTCTATATCCCTATATCTCTATATTTATAACCCTATATCCATATATCCCTATATCCATATATCCATATATCCATATATCCCTATATCCCTATATCCATATATCCCTATATCCCTATATCCATATATCCCTATATCCATATATCTCTATATCCCTATATCTCTATATTTATAACCCTATATCCATATATCCCTATATCCATATATCCATATATCCCTATATCTCTATATCCCTCTATCTCTATATGTATAACCCTATATACATATATCCTTATATCCCTATATCTCTATATCCCTATATCTCTATATTTATAACCCTATATCCATATATCCCTATATCTCTATATTTATAACCCTATATCCATATATCCCTATATCCATATATCCCTATATCTCTATATCCCTATATCTCTATATTTATAACCCTATATCCATATATCCCTATATCCCTATATCTCTATATCCCTATATCTCTATATTTATAACCCTATATCCATATATCCCTATATCCCTATATCTCTATATCCCTATATCTCTATATTTATAACCCTATATCCATATATCCCTATATCCATATATCCATATATCCCTATATCCCTATATCCATATATCCCTATATCCCTATATCCATATATCCCTATATCCATATATCTCTATATCCCTATATCTCTATATTTATAACCCTATATCCATATATCCCTATATCCATATATCCATATATCCCTATATCTCTATATCCCTCTATCTCTATATGTATAACCCTATATACATATATCCTTATATCCCTATATCTCTATATCCCTATATCTCTATATTTATAACCCTATATCCATATATCCCTATATCCATATATCCCTATATCCCTATATCCATATATCCCTATATCCCTATATCCCTATATCCATATATCCCTATATGCATATATCCATATATCCCTATATGCCTATATCCATATATCCCTATATGCCTATATCCATATATCCCTATATGCCTATATCCATATATCCCTATATCATATATCCATATATCCCTATATGCCTATATCCCTATATCCATATATCCCTATATCTCTATATCCCTATATTCATATAACTCTATATCCCTATATCCACATATCCCTATATCCATATATGCAGGAGCGATTCTAGCATCAGATGTTGATGGTACTTTTGGAATGAACAGGAATAAAACTGGGCAGGTAGCAATCCTTTCTCTTCCATTTACAATTACACACAATCTGATCATAAAGACAATAACTTAATTAATTGAATACACAACTGTGTGCTTAATTTTTGTTTTCCAGGATTTTTGGGCACTAGTGGCCTTTTTTTTAAAAGTTGCTTGCATCAAAAGGCCAAAGGCCAGGACTCAAAGCTGGTTTGCTTCAGCCTCTGTACACAGGGTGCCTGGGGCAATATCTTTGCGGTTTTGACTGAGTGTCCTCACATAAAGGAGTGAAACACTAAGGGGTTTGTAAAAATGTTTCTTTAGAATGACCTCCTGTTGTCTTTTCCCTCTTTTCCTTGACCTCTGTGTAAAACGTCTTGGGGTTAAGGAGGGATGGTGACTGTAAATGTGGAAGGACTGAGGAAAAGAAGACCACACTACAATGACAATCCGCTCAATAAATATTTTATAAAAGGTGTTTAAGATTCTTTGACTGTTGCTGTCTTGTCAAATTGTTACCTGAAGGTTATTTCATGTATATCATATTAAAGATAACATAGAATATCACATCATTATCAAGGTTTGTAATTAAAAAAAGGGAGACAGTTAATAAATGTGAAAATTAGTGTTGTCACAGGCTGCTCCCCACGTGTCGTCCTATAATCATATAAGATATCACAGTTATAAAAGTTGCTGCCACTAAGAATTGTGAGATGGAATTATCTCCTTTCTTAGATAAAGGATGGTTCGATGTATCCTATCCTGAAGAGATCCTAAAGTAAACATTGGTGCTCCTTCCCCTATCATTTGGAGAAATCAAACATCTCTCTTCATGGCTGTCACTTAGATACATCCAGGTCATTTCACTCACTCAGGAAGCTTCCAAAGCAAAATGGATTATTGGACTGGACCCTGAGTTTGCAAGTTTCACCTGAGTCCGCCAGATGTTGTATTAGAGTTGTTGGGCGTCTTCTTCCTGAACATTACTTCTGCAAAATTCACAAGATTTACATTTTTACTGTCTTGTTGTAGTTGGGGATTAGAGAGGCGGAACTGTGAGCCACAGCTGATTAGCAGCAGAATACGACAGGCAGTCACAGTACAGGCAGTCGCAGTACAGGCAGTCGCAGTACAGGCAGTCGCAGTACAGGCAGTCGCAGTACACGCAGTCGCAGTACAGGCAGTCGCAGTACAGGCAGTCGCAGTACACGCAGTCGCAGTACACGCAGTCGCAGTACAGGCAGTCGCAGTACACGCAGTCGCAGTACAGGCAGTCGCAGTACACGCAGTCGCAGTACACGCAGTCGCAGTACAGGCAGTCGCAGTACAGGCAGTCGCAGTACAGGCAGTCGCAGTACACGCAGTCGCAGTACAGGCAGTCGCAGTACAGGCAGTCGCAGTACACGCAGTCGCAGTACCGGCAGTCGCAGTACCGGCAGTCGCAGTACAGGCAGTCGCAGTACAGGCAGTCGCAGTACACGCAGTCGCAGTACACGCAGTCGCAGTACAGGCAGCGGCGCAGAGGTTGGTTGGTTGAGCAAATAGTACCAAATAAAAAAATTATGGGATGCATTAGTGACACATTGAAAAAAAAAGACTCTGCAGCGTTCACTAAAACCTGTCCTGTTCTTAATTCTATATTCATATTCTACACATTAAAAAAAATCATTTCTGAATTGAAATTCTGAGATTCTTATTTTCCCAGTATGGTGTGTTGGAGTGGAATCACAAATTATGTAAAGTTTGTTTATTGCTTAGATGAAACATAGTGTGATCAACATAATGATTCTGATAAAAAATGATTCTATGAAAACATAACTGAGTTCCACAAGTACACATGGCTATACGTAGCAGCATGGCTGTGTTGTGTCTTGTCCGTGTCACTGTTACTGTCTGCCACATTTCCCCTCATTTCCTCCTTTATTCTCTCTGTTATCCTACAGTGCATGTTGTGGTCATGACAGCCATCAGGAGACTGGCATATTATGCAGGGATGACAATTAACTTCCATCCTTTCCATCACTGAAAGTTCTGAGAATACTGGAGTGAAATGAAAGCATCCCCTGTCTGTTTCCAGACAAATCCTTGCTTTCATATGTCTATGTTAATGTTTGTGCACACTTGCTTGTCTGTGTCTGTTTTGTGTCTGTCCAACCCCCCCCCTCTCTCTCTCTGTGATACATTCTGCTGAGTGTAATGGAGAACAGCAGGTGGATTTGCGGCCCACACTTCTCGCTCTATGTTTAACCTGTGAGATTCAGCACCCCCTGAGGTGGTGTGACAAGTCTCTCCCAATAGGTGCTTGCTTGAGTATAATTAAACTCCGGTGAAAACTAAACTTGTGTCAGTAACTGATGTCATCAGCGATATGACTGAAGTCAACTTTTGTTTTGTTTTCATTTAATTTCTTGATAGTTTCTCATACTGAGCTTCATGGTGATGTGGCGGTTTGCACCGTCGCCTCACAGTAAGAGGGTTCCCGGTTCCTGTTTGGAGTTTTTATGTTCTCCCTGTGCATGCATGGGCTCTCTCTGACTACTCGTGCTTCCTCACATAGCCCACAAACATGCATGTTAGGTTAATTGGTTAGTGAGTGTGAGTGTGGACGGTTGTCTGTCTTTTTTGTCTCTGTGGGGCCCTGTGATGGACCGGTGACCTGTCCACGTATCTGCTGCCTCTCCAGATTCCTGCAACCCTGAATTGGATTAAGCCAAATTACAACGAATGTCAACAAAAGGCACTTCAAAGACACACTCCAATTCAATTAGACTCCAATTCATTGTAATATAATTATACGTACTTAACAACATACAAAGCCAATTAGAAAAAAGAAGCCTTGCTAAAGAAACCAATAGATTGCACTTAAACTTCTCTTTGATCCAATCTCCCGTCCTGAGCGTGCACGAGGCAACTGTGGAAAGAAAAAAAATCCCTTTTAACAAGAAGAAACCTCTGGAAGAACCAGAACCAGGAAGGGCAGCAGTCTGCCTCAACCAGCTGGGGTTTGAGAGGACAGAAAAGAGCACTGAAAAAAGTGATTTTTTGGTGAAGTAAACTCTATTAGAGTAACTGTCATAATTTCTACCTTGAATTTTTAAGATTCAGTAAGAACTAGAGCTTCTTAAGTAAAATTAAACATTTTATTAACGTAATACATGAATTATGGGGGAAGAGTAAGTTTTACTTAGGTTTCCTCATACAATTTATATGTTTAATAGTTGTATGTACATAAACCTAGAAATACTACATAAACTTTACGCTGAAAGTGTATCGTTAAAATCTACTTTACTTCATAACAGCAAATACTACAGATATATAAAATTTTATTAACATTTTGAGTAAAATGATGTTCCTGCCTATAAAAAACAAGTAGAGCTTACTTTGTTACTTTGTTTAGATAAATATAACTTAAAACTTATATGTAATTAAGTAAATGTTACTTAATATCTTCAAAACTGTTGTGTTATGGTCAGGGCCACCGATAGGGGAGGACAAACGGGTATTTTGTCCCGGGCCCAGGAAAAAAAAGGAATATGCGCATTACTCCGCAAATATGTCCAAATGTTTCAGGCACGCACGCCAATCAGGCTGAATTGATTTGAGAATCATCCCCGGTCAGCTGAATGACAGCCAGTGTAACGCGGCTCTGGTTTAACCTTATTTTGTTTAAAATAAGCCAGTATAGACATGGCAACGTGTGAAATTGCCATTTAGAATGTATGTTAGTTGAATGTAACGAATGGGTTATAAACGTGACGTTTTAACTTGACACTCGCCAGATGAATGGGCTCTGCCTTGTTCCCTGAACATTCTCAGAAAGTTCAGCGGACATACACGCGGGACTGGCGATAAATAAAAGTACCCTTAATATGATTCCCTTGGTCAAGTGAAAAATGGTTGATGAAATGCAGTTTATGAGCTCTAAATGAATAAAATAGCATGAGTTTTATTGTGGTAGGATTTTGAAAGCCATAACTCCACTCAGTCCATATCCATATCCAGGCAAAGTGGTAAATAATCCTTTTGGTTTATCCGCAATAAATGAGAGACTGGGAAAGTAGAGGTGGGTGTGGGTGGTTTGCTACGGGGGGGGGGGGGCCCATTCAGAGAATTTTGTCCCGGGCCCAGCCAAACCTGTCAGCGGCCCTGGTTATGGTAAGTAAAATTTACTTGATACTGGCAAGTGAGTGTTACTTGATATTGCAGCATTAAATATTACTTAAATCAGAGGTCTTCAACAGGGGGTCCGCAGAGGTACTGCAGGGGGGTGGCGAAATCTTTGGTTGATTAGACGATTTTTAATCATTCTTTATTTATTTTTTTCAAACTGTTTTTTTCTCAAAAATTGTGTGCAAACGTGTGCCATCCACAGATGGTTTGAGGATTCATTGTCCCATCTACATGCATGTTTAAAGTTCAAATCTGTGGATTATTTGAATAGCTCCGTGTTGAATGTACAATAACAGAGTAGCTATGTTTACACACGGCACTAGGCCCCCGTTAAATATAAAACACAATTGTATGCCATATAAATAGTAGGGGGGTCCCTGCTCCAACTCTCCATCAGTTTGGGGGTCCCTGGCCTGAAAAACATTGAAGACTTAAAGGTAGGGTAGGAGATCCTGGATTTTGAGTCCAGCGAAGCTGTATTTTGAAAATACACAGGTAAAAAGTCCCAACCCTTTTCTTCACTTTTCCCCCGAAGGCACGCCTCTAGAGTACATGAACGCGCACGAGCACGAAGGCACGAGCGCTGTTCTGACAGCAAGCATCGATCGTTGCCGTATTTAGTATTTAGTATTTAGTTTATGCTAACTATACGTTTAATAATGCTAGATGCTAGCCAAGCTGGCTCTAGTTTAGCTTCCTGCCAAGCTTCGTTCACGGAGCAGGGTACGCGCACAGGGAGAAGGAGGGGGAGGGGGAGGGAGGAGCAGATTACAGTTTGATCGACGGCATCAGTATCCAATCATTGTGAACGGTCCGTTCACAATGATTGGATAGTGTTTTTCCTAGATTGTACGTTCTAGAGGCCACTAAAACTTTTCATATTTGTGACAAAACTTTTAATTAATTGGTTGCAATGTGGGTGTGAAGAGTATTTCAAGCAATATGTTAAAAAATGTTCCAGAAAAAGATCCCCTACCCCGCCTTTAAATCATTTGAGTGCAAATACTTACAAAGGGTTTTTTAAGTAAATCTTATGAGTTGTTTTTTTCAGTGAGGGAACAAAAAACAACCATAAGACCAGACCAGGGATACCTGCTGAGAAAGAGTATTGCAAGTTAATGACAACAATAATGTCATGTGTACTGTACATCAGGAAAAAAGAGAACCGTGAGGAAAGGTGCATCATGGGAGATGTTTCAGGGTCACCTGAGCCATCCCTAACTATAAGCTTTGTCTAAAAGGAAAGTTTTAAGCCTAATCTTAAAGGTAGAGACGGTATCTGCTTCCCGGACGTATACTGGCAGCTGGTTCCACAGAGAGATAACCTGATCCACCTGATAACTGAAGGCTCTGCCTCCCATTCTACTTTTAGAAACTCTAGGAACCACAAGTAGACCTGCAGTCTGAGAGCAATGTGCGCTGTTGGGAAAATATTACACTAAAAGATGTTTAAGGTATGATGGAGCTCGGTCATTAAGAATTTTATACGTGAGGAGAAGAATTTTAATTCTATTCTGAATTTAACAGGGAGCCAATGAAGAGAAGCTAAAACTGGAGAAATATGATCTCTCCTGTTAGTTCTCATCAGCACTCTGGCTGCAGCATTTTGGATCAACTGGATAACTTACTCTGGTGTGTGAGGAAGAACAAAGAACAAACTGGAATCTGTCAGATAAATGTGACTTAAACCAGCCTAATACAGCTCCTTTAATCCCAATAACATGTTAAAGCCTCTGAAAAAGAATGCTGTGATCAATCGTATCAAATGCAGCACTGAGGTCCAACAGGACGCGCACAAACAAGTCTGCTATCAGAGGCTAAGAGGAGATCATTGGTAACTTTCACCAGCGCTGTTTCTGTGCTGTGCTGTGACTTCAAACAGATTATTTAAAGTTAAAGTTGAGCTGCAACAATTTTCTCGAGAACTTTTGACATAAAAGGGAGATTAGATATAAGATGGAATATATAGATATTATGGAATAATAATACAATTTTAGAGAACATTATCATGAAATTGAAATAAATGTAACACTCATAAAGTCATAATTGTATCCAAGTAAATGTTTTTCCTTTCGAGATAAATTAACATCTTAATGCAGTTTGTCGGTGTTAATGACACCTTGGTGTGTGTTAAATACAGAAGATGATGCTCGACTCTCATCTTCCCATTCAGATTAATGTAGTAAGATGCACAAAATGTCCTTGAAAGGCCTGGGATTTGCCATTTCCTTCTGCATCACTGAGGGTCCTGATTTGTAACTCAGTTAAGTCATTGAAATAACACTTAGGTTTTCTGAATTCTGCTCAAAACTGAATTCTACTCAATTTTGAAATACCAACATACTCTATAGCTCCTAGACTAACTGCTGGGCATTCCCTCATCAGCAACAGAGAGCTTTATCTTCCCAGAAAATGTCTATACATCTATTTCATTATCTGTAAATTTAAAGCTGTTCAATCTGAGGGGATTTTTAACCGAATCTGTAGGTCACATTACAAAAAATGTATCTAACAGATCTGGTCAAGTTTCTTGCATGTAACAATAGCCTCTGCATGAGTTTACATAAGCTACACATTTTCCCTCTAATACATCTTGCCTCTATTACATCCTTTGCAACAGAGCACACAATAACTGAAGACTTGGATTCTGCACTCCCACTCCGCACAAACACTGATCTAACCTAATCTGGTGGAGCTAGGTGCAACACAAGCCAGCCATGTAGCTGAGAAAAACAGAGTCAAAGTCATTCTAGGCTGTTGAACATGAAGACGGCACCTAGATATTTTTGCTCCATGGAATATTGCTTTGTTTAAAAGTCAATTATTACAAGTGAGGTGGTGTGGTCTTAATTACAGAGGGTGACAAAAATGGGATTGCCCTCGTTAATCTAAGCTTTTAAATTGGGCAATTAAAAAGTATTGTCGGAAAGATGTGCCCTCTAGCCACATTCCTCTTCAGCAGTCATCCTCAGTGCCTTTGTTCCTGTGTCCTTTTTGCATGTGACCTCCATTTTTTCTAGTCTCTCTTAATGTTCTAGCCCATGTCCCTGATAAATAATTACATGAGGCACATCCTCAGCTCTCAGGGTGGCCAGGTTCTTTGCTGAGAGTTTGACAGCCATCTTGTACCGTCACTCCTTCACTTCCATTAGTATTTCTGGCCGTTGTGAATGCAGGGCCATTCCAGGGTCAGAGCCCTCCACTATGGGCTATAATTGCTGTCTGCTGAGCACTTGAGAGCTATTGCACCCACCTAATGAATTGTCACAAAGTTTAATATGAAATTACATGAGGGTGAATCATAATAGATTAACAAGGTTGGCAAGGCTACTCTTAAAGGATAATCCATTGCGAATTGCTGATTACCTGCTTGAAATTATTATGAGGAACATGTGAAGTGGATTACTCTGCCCAAGTGATATAATCTGATCCTCCTTACCAAGCACTAGATTACTCTGCGTAAAAGCAGGAGCAGTACTAATCGGCATATTGCTGTAAAAAGTGTTGGCTATTAACTTGTTCTTCCAGGAGCTGCAGAGGACCCTGGAATGTTCGTATGGTACTCATTGTAGGCAAGATTGTAGTGTAGTTAATGTTAGCTTAATGACTAAGTACATTTTCTAGCTTCCTAGTTTAATAATGGAGGCTTTTAATCCATATTTCAATTTTTTTGTAGTCCCGGGTTATCAGTTGATTTTTGATCAAGCTCAGTTTCACTTGTTGCTTACTTTGGTAAATAAATGCACCTTTTAAGAAGCAGTTATTATTTCCGGAAATCATCTGTTAATATTATATAGATATTTGGACGAATGACTTGATAAGGACTCGAAAATTTCAAAGTTTAGGACTTGGACCCGACTCTGGACTTCCACATCTCCACATCTCAGTCTTTACTTGGGACTTGTATACATGTATGCATATAATACAGTTTGGTGATTTAACATTCATTAGAACTGAGCTGTTAGATTTCTCTGTCACACTGCTTAGGTAGGTCATTGAAGATGTGGAAAACGAATTACAATAATCGCTTTGCTTCCTCTTTCTCACAGAGCACCCATCATAAATAATTCTGAGGCTTGTTTTGCCGCCGTGCATCTGAATCTGCTGATGCATTTTTCATTGAGCGGGATCTCCATTAGACATGCTGATAGATGTTTCTGACACTTTAGGAGCACATTTTCATACATCCTCACAGGGATGATTATTAACAAAGATAAGCAGAGAGAAAACACAAACAATTATACAACCCCCCCATCCTCTTTCGCCTCCAAGATTTGACAGCAATCATCCAGCATTTCACACCTCGAAACCCAAACAGGCAAGCCAACACTGTCAGGAGAGCTGACCTAAAATCAGAGCTACATTTCCAAAATGAATAATAGCAGGCTTAGTCAGCCAGCCTATCCCGTCATTATCTGCACCCCTGACCAATGAACATAGGAGGGAGACAACAACTACACTCGTGCCAGCACCTCATCTTGTTGAGTCATTCATCAAACAGTCAGATCTGAAAGGAAGTTACTATTGACTGCCTCAGAATGAAGAAAAAATATTTTATTTAGTAGAAGGAAAGACAGATGTTATTGAAATGTCAGTTGCTTTACTTCACTCGCTGCACATAGTTGTTCCCAGAGAAAACCTTTCAGACTCCAGTCCCAATAGTGAGTCACGGTGTATCGATATGCACCTACGAGGTGCCAGGATTTTTCCCGATGTGTCTCCAAAGATGTCACACCCATGTGCTCATAAGAAATAACTGAAATAATTCAAAGCAGGTTTTAATAATTTAATCAGCGTACTCAGCAGGACGTATATCTCAGAGTCCTGCCGACAAATCCTCCAAAGCCAGCCCTCTGCTGCGAATACATCTGCAACATTCTCCTAGTGCATAATTAAGGGCCCGTATTTCAGTAAGTGCAGACAGAAAACACTGAGTTCATCATCATCACAGTTCACAGAAAGAAGCAATCATCACATTTTCCACCTTGCTCCGTTGCCTTTGATGTTTACAAAAATGCACGAAGGAGCCCTACTTTAAAAGCCATTCCAAATAAATGCTTCTATTGATCTGTTGTTTTGCCACATAATTATCTCAGAGGTGTAGCTCTTTGAAAACTTTTAATGGACCTTGGCCAAGCACACAGGCTTGTACTTACACATGACAACATGATTGTACAATTATTCCAGCACTATAAGTTGGACATAAACCATAGCTCTCTCAGGGTCCCCAGTACAATTACAAGTTCACCTGTACATTTTGAACTGATACATGCACAATTAGTTGTCTTCATCGTCTAATGCCTAAATCCTGGCATTGACAATATAACGCCTTCCATTTGGAACTCTTGTGTCAGGCTTTATCTCCACTGCAGTCAAACTTCTGTTCAGATCAACACAGTGTAGATGCCAATCAAACTGTCTTTCAATTTCCCAGCCTTCCTGCCCCGGGCTCTGGAGATGGAAAACTGCCGTCCCGGGGTCACAGTGCTGCGTGTTCTCATTCAGAGAAACTGCACAGATGTTCTGTTGTTATTCCCCACAAGCCACGTGTCTGTGTCAACCCCCTTCACAATAGCAGGCCTTGGCCACAATCGAGAGGTCAGATATGACATTGAACTTATTTTTACTTATTTATTTATTTTTCCTCCGCAGGCTTGCTGTGCTGTAGCTTTAACCCTGGGAAATGTTTTATGGGTATTCTGTGGTAAATCCGACTGTCTGCAGGAGATCATACATTTCTGACATGTTTGCCCATCTGGTACTAAATTGGCGACTGTTTCCATGAACAGTGAATACCTGAAAGAAGGAAATAAAGGTAAAACTTGAGCAGGAGAAGGGATTCAGAACAACAGCTATAGAGAAAGTTTCTAAATCCCCACAAAACATCTGGAGGAAGTAGTTTGAGGCCAGATTCCAAATGGAAGCATACACTTTGTGAATTTGAATCTCCATGAGATTTTCACATGTGGATTCAAGAATGCGTAATACCATTTGTGCATGCAGGACACCTGTGGATGCTAACGACTAAAAGCTCATTTCATATAGAGTTGATTCTGAAGGACTGTATTGTATCATTCAAAGTTGCACAGCACAATATAAAAGATCATAATGGTAAAAATAGCAGTTTTCAAGCGGTATTGTATAATATAATTGCACTGGACTTTTGTGTCACCTTTTAAACTTTTACTTCACAATCTTAGTATTCTTAAAATTCTAATTTGTGAGAATGAAAATTCAAGTCCATTCAAGCTTCTCTTAAAAGGAAACTGAATTTCTTTCACTGGTGGTGCTGGATCACCCATGCAGAGGATCAACGAATCAATAATGCTATAGGACATTGATTTTTAACAGGTTTTCAGGTCCAAAGGGGATATTTACAAGAGTAAAAACTGGTCAAACAAATAGGCAAAACAGAATTTCTACTGGGAATTGACATAGTTGCTTTTGGTTGAGTACAAATGGACTGTTGTACGAAGTAACAGGAGGCCAAAATCCACCTCACCTTTCCTTTAAGTTCACCATAATGAAAAGCACAGGTGAGACAGGAAAAAGCAGTGCAATAATGGACAAGATTTAAGGCTTCCAATATGGTTACTTATACAATTTGAATAGCATTTTTTCTGCAGAAAGAAATGTTCTCCGAGCTACAAAATGCACAAACATTTAGCTGTACTCAAAGATAAAGTGATCAGAATTTGGTTGTCAGAGCTCACTGTGAAAACATGTTTCAGCCATATTATTATTCACATACCAACAAATTTCACACAGTTGTCTGAAAAGATATGCTTAGGAAACTGGTAAATTCAAGTTTTAAACCACTGACACAATCGATGACACAATTTTGGAGAACTCATAAATGTGTGCAGATATTTGAAACATCCATCCATTTATTTTACAGGCTGGCGCCTATCCCATCTGCGCCTATCCACTGGGCGAGAGGCGGGGTACACCTTGGATGGGTTGCCAGCATATTTGAAACATCATCTACTACATGTGGATGAGGAACAATTCATGAATGAACGAATGGATGTAAACATATAAAGTTCATTGTACATTTTCCAGTTTTATTTCTCCTGACAATTTTTTGGGTGGATGCTTAGGAGTTTGTATGGTCACTGCGGTGGTTTTATTATGGGGGAACAAAATGCTTGAGTCAGTATGTTTGAAACCTTTTCGGGCAAAAGACACCAATAGAACCTAACTTCAACTTCTGAAGCGTTTGTGCTCATATGGTTAAGCCTAGTTTCCTGCTAATATAGGAAAGCTAAAGTGAGCTTGTATAGTTTCATTATATGATCGACAAAAAAATAAAATTCAGAGGTGTGTATTGTATTCTAACTCCATTATTCTTCACTAAGTACACAGCAATTTAATAGTGGAAGTGTGAGGTGGACGAGCCTTGGGCGACAGGCCCCCCTCACAGCAGCTGTTGGTACAGATGTAAGGTGACAGTAATCAATACTGATTATTAAAGTGGGAAAACCATCTCCAGCGTGTGATTAATCTTCATTCCCTCATGTTTACAGAGCCTCCTCTGGCCCATTCGCCTCAGAGGGGGAGCTCTCCCCATTATCTATCCCCAGAGACAGGAAAAACAAAACACCGTCACCATTAAACATATTCACTGCCATGACAGACGAAAGCAGGCGCAGGTTGACCGTGGGACGGACGCCACATCCACGTGTGCTGTTGTAAACGAGCACTGTGACACACAGGTGTAGAATATCTGAAATATACTTTGAGAAAAAAGTTCTTTCTTATTGTGCATTTGTCTTGACTGTATACTGTACTGAGAAGAAATGCCTGAAGGGGTGAACTGCTGCTGATACAATTCTGCATAAAAATCCTGTTAGCGCTTTTTTAATCTCAGCAATTATGCTAATATAATGTGAAATAGTTTGGTTTACAGTTTTTTATATAAAAGATGAAGACTTGTTTTGATGGAGGTTTCCGTGGTCCTATGCTTTGTAAACCCATCACTCCTTATATGCTTTTTCCCATGATTAACATTTTATGGTGATGTTTGGGGACTCAACGTCCAAGCAATCATGGTATAATAGTTGGTTTTCCCCTCATGAGAAATGTTATTAATGCAGCAGAACATGTAAAACCCACCATCATAGATATGCAAATATTGTAATCCAGTCCATAACCTTGCTCTTAACGTTTCTGCGCAGTATGTTGGATCCGCTTGTTCTTTCCAAAAGTTCTGTAACCTTGCCGTACGGCAGCTATTGTGAAACAAACAATTCATCATCCGTGCTTCACTGCATCCACAATCAAATGCAGGTTAATGTTTAAAAGAAAAACAAAACAAAAATCAAATTAGAGTCAGTTAGGGTATAGATTGTTTGGTTTGGGGGGGGGTTATGGTACGAGGTCAATTAAAGGAAGAATCAATAACACAATAGTGCAACAATGAAGAAACTGGCATTTCGGGGGGAAGAAAATTGAACACAGGGAGATAACACGAGCGCCTGACATACAACAAACAGCCAAAGCATGCAGGGGCAGGTGTGAATCCTGTATTTATAGTCGGGAGGCGAGCGCTGCTCCATGCACAGATGTGTGTTTGATATGCATCAGCGGCACACCATTAACATTTTTGGACTGGGTTGAAGGCTCTAGGTGCCTCTCGTTTCCATTGCCTGTGACTGCAACAGATGGTCACCCTCTTTCTCACAAGCTCCACCCTGTCTCTGAGTACTCCCCCACAGGTGTCAGGCTCCCACCCCCCTCCTCCATCGTTAGATAATCTGCCATCCCGCCTTGCCTCCCCCTCCAGCTGCTTGCCAAAAAGGAACCTCAGCTCTCCTCTGTTTAATCCACTCTTGCTCCGTTTCCCCTCCCCTCGTCCCCCTCGTCCCCATCCTACCCTCCTATAGTTCCATCACTCAGCACCTGTGCGGATCCCACCGAGAGGAGAGCAGAGATAAGGCCTTTGCGCAGCTCCCTCTCTGTTTCTGCGGCGCTGGGAGATGAGGGGAGGGGGGTCAGGTAGAACAAAGAGGGAGAAAGCGTACAGAGACGCTGGGAATTCTTGACAGCTGTTTCATTCTGAGGCCAATCTCCTCTCCTGGGTGCCATATCTAAAAAAGACAGGGGCAAGAAAAAGACAGAGAGTGGCTACACTCGCAGAAGAATAAAGGGGATAGAGCAAGATCTTTAGGAAAGTTCAGAGGATTAATTTGACACAAGGCAGAGAGGATGGTTGAAGGCAAGGAGGAGGAATAGAAAAAAATGCTTTCTTTGTCAAAGTAATTGCTCTGAGCCAGTCTACTGTGCAAACTGCTTAGAGATTATAGGATTTATTCCCATGTAGATTTTCACTGAGTCGCTTTGCTGAAGCCATTCTGTTCCCTGCAGCAGAGCATGCGGCCTGGGATGTTCTGTATAAATCCATAAATACATAAATACTGAGCAATGCTGGAGCACTGTGTCTTTTATTCCCTAGGACAGTGAAGCAGAGCAAGTACACACGGATCAAATGCTAGTGTGTCAAGGCAAACAAATGAAATGTCAACATAAATGACAACACAGTATATATTTATTGTTCTGGATCCGGGACGACATCAGCAAACCGTTCAGCCGTTGCTTTGCAAAAAGAAAATAGAGCTTTGTTCAGAGTCAGAGTGCACAAACTGCGGGAGAGAATCCTAATTCCCTGTGTAGTTAAAGGTGGATCAACTGCAGGAGCTGCTTAGAAGAACGGAAACACTAATCGTAGAGGCTATCACACAAGCAGACGTTCGGTAGAAAAAAATCGTTTATTTGGTGTTGAAAACATAGAAATAACCTAGATTTTGGAGAAAAGATTGTGAGATCAAAACCGCTCTACATATTTTCATTTGCTGTGCTTGTTTTGTTTAATGATGTACTTCAAACAATACATTACCATTTCAAAGCTGGTCAAGTCTGTGCAATTCCTTGTCCACACAGGAAAGCATTTTATTCTTTTTCTTTTATATTCGCTCTCCTGCCCACGAACCATCGGCAGATGTCTGCTGTGAACTTCTGCTGACTTTCATAACTTGCTGAAAAGAGTGGGGGGAAACTGCACTGGGTGCCTGAGAAGATGCCTCATACAGGGCAGATGCCTTAAAGACACTTTCTGAAGAATCAAAGGCTCCTTCTGCTAGAAAAGAAACTGCTGCCATTCCCAACGGTTTCTTTCAGCACATGTCGGCAATCAAACAGCCCTCAAAACACCTTCTGTTTTCAATCGGGCTCTTTGACGAGCTGCTTTAAAAGCAAAGGGTTTCCGAAAGTGTGTGTGTTTGTCGGTGTTCATGTGCAAAATACGACAGGACTCATTACCTTCCATGGAGCCCACCGGGGAATGGCCCCGACTTTCTCACAGGCTGCACGGCAACAGCGTTTCATACAAGCGAGAACAAACGCCGCCACCACTTTTACAGGCTTAAATTACACCGCAGTGAAGCAACTTTCATATGAAATGTTCACAGGCTTCACAAGAGTCGGAGTTTAATGAAGCCATATTTCTGTGTCATGAAGTTGCATCATAACTTAAGCAGAAACCCAAAATACTGCTTCATCTACTTTTTGCAGGTTTCATTGTGACCTCAAATCCCACTGCAGTGAATATAAAATACTCATGTAAAACATCAAGACCGAGCATTCACAAAGCAGTGGCTCATTCGCATGTGCAAATTTGTTGACTCCATTGTTTGTCCTTATTTGTGGAGAGGTCCTCTTCTCGTGTCACCCTTGGGACTGTGGCTGGTTCAGGGCAGTGTGGCACTCCATGGGTGGCAGGATGAGAAAGGGCCCCCGGTTAAATTGGCAACGGAAGAGGAGAGCTGTCAGGGGACTACTTTGGCCTGAGGAGACCTAATTTCACGGTGTGCACAGGAATCAGTGATGTAGTGGTAGATAAGCGGGTGGGCTTATCTTCCAGTTGATGATTAACATGCACCAAATAAGTGATCTTCTGACTATGGTGGCCATGATAAGTTCTGTTTTGGGTAACAATCCATGTAGGTAATCAGAATAAACAAACCACAGCTTTCAGTCTATCCTAAAAGCAATCTAAAACACTAAGTTAAGACAATATTACTTTATACTTCAGTTATGCCATTTATTTAAACCAAATTCAAGACTTAAGACATAAATTTAATTGCTCTAACTATTCAAAGGGAATATTATCAAATTTATACAAAACTCCTCTTTAGGTAGTATTTTATCAAAAAATTACATTTTTTCTTCTAGTTTGGTGATTTTACTTATGATCAGCAAATCTTCCCAATAAAGAAAGGTTGAGGTGTTACTGACAGTCAACATGAGGGCATAATGCTTAAACATGTTCCTGCAGATTCATATATCTGTCTGGTCGTGATGTTAATGATTCTGATTGATGCTCTTGTGTTCATGCACATGGACACAAAAAAAGCCTTTAGCCACTAGAAATATTTAGTGAAATTCCCACGAGATGACTGATCATCTTTAAAGGGAAAAAAAGTTCAAATTTATAGGATAGAGGGGTTTAGTGGTAGAGGTACACATGAAAAAAAGAATCCAAAAGTTTGTGACCATCAGCGTTGTTAAAAGGATTTTAGTTTAGTGCCCATTTGATATTTCACTGTGAGTTGTTTCTCCAATGGGAGAAAGCAGAAGCTTGGGCCTGGTTAGGTAAACACAGTTCTCCTTTTCTGTTTCCGATCGAGTGCTTTTAGCAAGCAAATCCTCTACAGCAACTTATCCACACGCACAAACATCTTCCTCCCCCCTCTGCCACCTCGTAACAGACACCACCCTATCCTCAAAAACATGCACTCCCCAGATGTTGCCAAAAGCTTTAGGGAAGAACCCACAGGTATGTGTGTGTGTGTGTGTGTGTGTGTGTCAAACTCTTACAATGTGCTCCTTTTGTGCATCTGCTGAGATTTATGACCACAGCTTTCCTACAACAGAGTCAGCTTCCGCTTTTTAAATCCCAGCGGGCTTATGATGGTGGATCAGAGGGAGAAGCAGGTCCTTCAAACCAGAACAGGTGACTCCGAGTCTGCCATCGCCACGCAAGAATTGAAAAAATGATCTCCTCAAACGCTTGACACAGGCATTTTTTATCCGCCCGGCAGTTCACACGAACCCTCATCTGCTTCTCATATCAACACCCCCGCACTCGCCAACACAGGGGCCCGCTGGTCTGGCTCTCAGGGGTCAACAGAACAAAGTGGAGTAATGAAATCAAACTGGCCGTAAGACAGAGTCTGCTGTTGATCACAGGAAATCACTGAAGGTTTTCATTATGGAATATTACGATGGGCGGAATGCAAAAGAGAGGATATTAAAGACTCAGCAGAGCTCTTTCAGTGTGAGTAATGGTCGGACAGATCGGGGCCAAAGACAGCTTTACTGTTCCCTCAGGCTTCAAAGTGTTAAGTGTTCAAGCTGATACAGTAGAGTACGCAACACACAGCGTGCTCTATCATCCCGGAATAAGACCTATTGTGTTTTATTGGGTTTAAATGGATTTAGATTACCTTTATGGAAACGCCGGCTGGATGTGTGCCACTGATGTCATTTCTGTAGTGATGATGGTGTTGATGGTTTTCTGCATGCTCTTTATATGCTGTTATACGGGACAGGGTTCAGAATGGTAAAACCTGAGGTTAGGACAGTGGAAGTGACGAGCTTAAATTGCGTTCAGAATTGCAAAGCACCAAAACTGGTGTCCAAAATAAGCTTGTCCACATAGGCCATCGTGTTTCCATCACTGACAACTGGAGCTAGAGCAAATAAGTACCCACGACTACTGCGGTCATTTAACATGTGAATTAAAGCCAATTGTGCCCTTTACAACTACAGACGCGAGCCAGATGTTAGCGGGTGTTGATGGTTTTTTTTTGTCTGGGGTGAAAGGGACTTTCACAATATCTTTGTATGTGGTAAGGTGAACGCTGAAACACTGCTGAGGGTGTCTGAAAGGCATCTGACTGTAAAGGCAGACTACAGAAAATACATGGAACATTTCTCTCCATTTTTTCTATTGACCCCTCATTCAAAGGTAATATGGAGGGAAGCAGGCTGTGGCTCAGCAGGGATGTTAAGAGCAGAGTTACTTCAGAGGCGCTTTTAAACTCCCAATTCAAAAGTGTTATTAAGGGTTAAAGCCACTCTCTGCCCTCTGACAGCCGGGCTAAATTTCCTCTCTTTGGTCCTCTCTCTCCCTTTTCACCTTAATTTCACTCTTATCCCCAACAGTACTATACAGATGAATGGATGTCTTTATCTTTGATGCATGTGCTATTTGGAATATTTCACCCTGAACAGACAGATACTATCAAAAGACTTTCCCTTTATGGGGATGAAGGAGATTTGGCAGGAGTTCTGTGATACAAGAGAGCCTTTCTAAAACCTCCCCTTTCCCTGGAGTTGAACATCATAAATTTGACTATTGTCTTTATCACCACCACAGCCATCGCAGGATGTTATTAGAAGTTAAGCCAGCTCTGGACAAAACCTCCTGGCCAGCTGTTCTGGTGACTTATCAGGAGTGGAGGGGTTTCATTTGGAATTTCTTTAATTATTCTACTTGCGTTGGGGTGCTATCAAGAAAATAAACCGTTTGTGAATGTCCCAGCAATGAAGTCAAGGGGAATAATTGTTTCAGGGACTGAAAGTGTCCTCAATTTATTTACTGAAAAGTTTATACTGAATGTACAGAGAACAGCAGAAACATGTCTTAATGACACACTGTTGTTAAAAGGGAAAACTGCACAGTGCTTAAATTAGTCATTTTTACCAGCATAGTACCATATTGTGGGTAATAAAACACAATGAAGGATGGCCATAAAAACACAATGTAACAATAATATATTCCTCATTTCTCCCAGGACTTAACCCCCCCCCCCCCCCCCCAGAAACATTAGCTTTATGGAAAAATCCATATGATGGTTCACAAACATTAATTACACAACACAAATAATAAATGTGCATTATGGGATATTATCAGATTTGCATAAAAAGAGAGAAAAAAAAAAAACACGCTCATTAATGCAAGCACCCCTCCAGTTCACCATGAGACATGAAACATCAGTTAGAACTGCTGCTGGGTCGGATCTGAACCCCTCGCACTGACACACACACGCACGCACGCACACACACACACACACACACACACACACACACACACAGCCGCTGCCACTTTCATCAACACGAACCAGCAAATCTGCCCGAGAAAAAAAACACAACAAAAAGATAAAAGAGAGATGAATACGATAAATAATATAAAGAGACAGTAAAAGTGAGCACTGCCTCAATGTTAACCCCATGTTTGCACTGAAGACTCAGAGGGCTGGAAGTGATTACACCATTGACTGAATCATCTCCAAGGTCAGGCCTCCCATCTTTTCTCCCTCCTACTCTCCCACTGTTGCTCTCCCACTCAGCAGCCAGCGAGTTCATACGGCTGCTGAGACATATTTGAAGGCAGGCTGGTTAATCCAGTAACTGGCAGTGTTTGTAGACCCTTAAAACACATGCCCACCTATTCAAATGCAACCTGGAAAAATTGGTAGACAAAAGCACCGCTGTTTTCTATATCATCTAACATTCATGACAACACTTACATTTATTTACTTGCGACGACGCTTCCTGATCAAATTATCGAAAACGGTAGTAAATAAAGTGAGTTCTACCATAATCCTGATGCTGGTCTTAAACCTAAACACAGGACTCACATGAATTCATAAGAAACCAGAGAATGAAAGCGATGTACTTCTTTCTGTGAGCTTTTACATGCACCCAGGCAACAAGGTTGCATTCTGCATTATTTGTTAGACTAATTTCTGTAGTTGCTATATAAATTAGAGACTCCATTTGTTGGCTTTTGCCTACAGACAGCAGCTTCTTGGCTCTGAACTGGGTTTCAAATTGATTTTTGACTTGAAAACATGCTGAGATTCCGGCAGAAAAAGTATTTTGTGTGACAGCAATGACTGTGCTTACATATACGCCAGCATCCTGCTTATTGCTGGATTATTGCAGTATCCTGGCTTTGTGCTGCACACGCAAGTACGTCAAGGTATTAAATACAACTGTATCTGTTCAGATAACAAATACACGCACATGTTCAGAAAACTAGATACTCAAATGACTGTAAAAAAACCCTAAATAACCAGGTTTCTCATGTTCCACGTGGACACAATATTCTCATCAAAAACTGGATTTGATGCAAAATCATCATGTAAACACATCTATTATAGGCCAAATCATCACACTAAGAAAATATACATCCTATACAAAATATCTCAAAACAGAATAAAACTGAAACTAACAGAAATTGAGCAACTGGTAAAATTTTAAACACATTCCTTTTGAAGTTCCAATGTTTGATCGTTACAGTTGAAATAGGCTTAAATAATAATGTCGAGATCACAGAGGAGAACCTTCTCACTGCCAGCCTGCTCAGATTCCCACCGCCCGCTAACTTGGTTCATCAAGTGCATATAAACACAAAGATTAATGACTTTGCTCGATCTAAAGGTGAAGCCATTGTTAACTGGGATCCAACAATAATCCTCATCTCTGCCTTTCGAAATAAATGGTCTCGCTCTCAGAACATCTGTTTAAAAGAATCTTGCATTCTCAAATATAAATACAAGTTTAAATCATGTACATAAATGCACACTCTGAAAACTGCCCCACTAATCATTGATTGAACATTGAAAAGGTCCTGAGTGTTTTTTTTTGTTTTATTGTTTTTGGTTTATCAACGGACACAATCATGAGGGGAAAACAAATTCAGCCTTATTGTATGCGGCCTGTCGATAAGCAGGGTCACCCACTGCACAGATGATGCGGTTCCCCATGTAACCACCCCGATGAAATATTCATTAGGGAGAAGTCAGACACCCAGAGCCGGCTTTGGTTACAACCAAAACATTCTAGGTGAAGGCAGGGCCAGAGTCGCACTGACAACATTGCCATTTCTCCCCCCTCTCCACACATAACAACCAACATACACAAAGGGGCGCATTCATTTTTGATGAAGCACATTAATTAATAACCCAGACCTGACCCCGTTTATACAGTTGGTTTTCCTGGGTGAGTGGAGCAGAGCAGAAGAATAAAGAAGGTCTAAAGCCGTTTTCCTCCACTGAGAGAGCGAGAATGTCGAGGGTGACAATGCAAAGAGAAGAAAAACCGAGATAAAGCAGCCAGCCGGGAGGAGGAGAGAATTCGGGATTATCATGCCGAACAGAAGATGGGGTTGGAAGGAGGATACAGACTGAGTAAGGACTGTATCTGAAACAGAAAGGGGCATTTCCCTGAACTGAGGGCGGGTGGGCAGCCCACAATCCAAGCTCCGACTCCACAGTTCACAAAAGATTCTTAACTTCCACTCGCCGTCTGCAGCTGAGCTGTCGGCTCTTGGCAACACATTCACATCCTCACGCACAATGCACACTTAGTGCATTGCCAAATAAAGTCCCCACGAACACCAAAAATAAGCCACATTCACACAAACATGGCATCTGCAAAGGTCAATGCCATCATCCAGGTGGTACAAGGCATGTGTGGAGTGTGTCGTGCTCTTGAGGTCATGTTGCTTGGGTCAGGTTATGTGGCCCAACCCCATAACCTCCTGCTATGATGTGTGCTCAGCGGAATGTGTCAGACGGATGGGTTAACAAGCGAGGTGGATGCCTACAAAAGGTGGACAATCAAAAAGGCACTTACACGTAATAAAATGATCAGAGTTCTGAACAATAAAACTTCTCAAATGATTTCTGTTTGATGCAGATAAGAAAAAAATTACAGCTCATGTCGTAAAAAAAAATCTTTTTTTCAAAATATTAACAATTTTAAACAAATGACCCATAAAAATCTTTATATCTCTGTATTCTATAAAAAACGGGCTTGTTGCCCTTTGTGTTTTTGCCATGTAAAAGCTTGTTAGGAGCAATCCTAACTTCCCAAAATCATTCCATATTCCATGTTCAATGTCTCAGGAATAAAACAGCCTTCCTTTCTCTGAGCCCTGACGCCGGCTGAACTTGGCAAGTTGAGAAGGTGATGGGGGAACGTCCTGTCTGTAGGGGCCCTTCAATAGAGATGCGTTCTTCACAGGAGCTGCGCCCGGGGCCTGACTGTGCTCTTTGTTATGGTCGTAGGTGCTGCCGAAGGGGATTTCCTGTGCAGGAGGCTGACTGGCTTTGTTGGCCACCTGCTCTTTGCGTCTTTGTTCTTGCCTCAGCAACTCCTGGGTCTCTAGAAGGACGCGGGTGTTAAAGCTGGAAGTTCCGAGGTAACCATTACGAGACCCCTGGCCCGCTGAGTAGTGAGGGTTCTCCTTGGATGGTTGGAATCCCTCAGGTGGTGCGTACACTCTGTCCCATGAGTCCTGGGCCACTGTGCTGTTGCTCTTTCGAGGTTGCCTAAAGATAAAGAGACAAGTAGAAAGGTTACTTCTAGTTATCTTAAACAGCAGTCAAATCTAAATGGAACAGAAGTACAGAGCATCTCTTTGCAGCTGAAAAAGTTTTTGTTTTCCTGCTACAGAGCCTGCCGTCCCACAAGGGAACATCACCAAAATCCCACAACGCGATTAAAATGGTTTGAGGAACTCACTTAAAATACTGAAAGCAACATGAGGTGAGCAAAGAAGGATCTGTATAAGCATGCTGTGTGATCTCACTGAATCCAGTCCCACAAAAACCACGAGTGCATAAAGACAGAAGACAAATGTCAGAAGCCTAATATGCCTACAGGACAATCAATTCCTGCAAATCCTAAGACATCCCAGAGAAAAAAATGGCTTCTTTTATCCATTTAACTCCTTTTTGAAGATGCAGATGGGTGCACTTACAGAACAGACAGAGCAATGGCAGCGCCTCACAGCAGTATCTGCCTTCCACTTATCTTCAGCCTGCCTCCCCGCCCCGACACTGACAGGACAGCGTGAGATGCAGCCGTTTCAAGTCTCTCTTTCTCTTTCTTAAAAAAGCAACCTCTGCCATACAAGCTCCTCTTTTCCAGAAATCAGCCTTGAAAGGCCCTCATTGGAACGTTGTTGTCTTTTTCTCTTGCTGGGTTTGACTCTGGCCCTCTATTATTAGGATCCATTAAAGGCTGATGTGCAACGGAACCTGTGACACTGTCTTTCGAGTCAAGGGTGCTAAGAGAAATCCCCTTCACACCTCAATGAGCTGTTTTGTGCTTAAAAGGTTTTTGAGCTCACAGGACATGACCTCAGGAGAAGAGAGTGGCTCAGGATGCTTTTAGGCCAGGACACCTGCATTTGTTGTTGATCTGAGTCTCATTCTGGAGAGGATCGGGCATGATGAGACAGAAAAAGGTTATTGTTGTTTTTCGGACCATGAGCATTTCAGCTTAAAGGATCTACCATCTTTGCATGAGCCGCAGCATGTTGCTTGACAGAGAGAAAATAGGTGCACTGGAATAACAAGTTGGAGACGAGTTGGAAAATTAGTGAATTGGCAACTTGTATTTTCTCCTTCAAGTTTCATGTTAGGTAATGAACTCCAGTGGAACACTAACACAATGATAACACTGCAGCAGCTTCTTATTTCATAAAACTAGTAGGCAATATAAAATGCACCACGGTTGCTATGGAGAGCACAATTAAACCAATAAAACAGTGTCAGTGTTATAGGGGTGCCATCAATAGGTGAAGTACATCACCCAACCACACAGTCAGCCACACCGAGAGCTCGTTCCATTAAGCACGCTCATAATATAAGTCAGGCTCAAAGTTCACAGAAGATCTACTTGCTCATAAAGTCAGCAAATTAATAACAGTGATGTGCAATATATCATTAATTTTCCATTGAAGACGGGTTTTTAAGTTATAACTTGTATTTTTCTGAATGAAGTTTAAGTTAAATTTAATCTGAAGCAACGGGTCACTTAAAGTTTGGAAACGTTCTTCTTGGAGTTGTCGTGGTGATTATGGAAAATAAATAACTGAAGACACAGAAAAATGAACAGCAATGCACTGAAATGCTCATTCACTTTACCATCTTGCTTCAGGCTGGCTTGCCTGCTAATGTCTTTACCACCATGGCAGATAAATTTGATCTTGGACTGCTTAATAGCATACAAACACCGTGACCCTGAACTTTCTGAATCATCTGATTGATTGAACTTGACTTTTTCGGGAACTGCTCTCATGTCAACCAATTTGTTAATTTCATTCAAGTTAGATGTTTGACTTTAATCCAAAAAAAAAAAAGAAAGAAAGAAAGGTTTCATAGCATTCCCTTGTTAAATTGCACAATATTATGAGTGCTTACAAACTGTTCCAGCTTTACTGATTGAAGCCTCTGTGGTCCATGGGATCATAAGGCAAAGGAAGGGCTGCAGCTCATGGTACTGCTACGTGAGTATGTGCGACTTTCTAAGCTTAGGTCCACACATGTGGAGGTGGACACAAATGTGTATGCATTTTGTGCCATGCGTGTGCACGACAAACATGTGTGCATGCATGTAGAGTAAGTATGAGGGTAATTGGTGGAAGGGCAGATGTAGGGACAGACTGCAGAGAGAGCCACACCACATGCTCCATATCTGGGTTTTGCTGTCTGGGCGAACCGCCATGCATTTACACCCCGGCTTGGCTTCCAGAACAGCGAGAACTGCTCATAAGGGAGCTGCTTGTTTAAAAATCCAGAATGCCTGTTGCACAAGGCAGCGCTCTACGCTTCCAGAATGACCTTTTAGGTTTTAAAGTAGACAGGAAGGAACAGATTCAGGGGCAAGTCTTCCGCAGCAAAGGAGGGAGAGCAAAAATGGCATTGTTCCACAGGAATGTAACCGTGATTGATGTGTCAGAAGATCTTGTTCTCTTATCACCTCTACTCCTTTCGCAAGAAAATGTCACAGACTAGATTAGTTACTTTTACAGAGGGAGGGGATGGGGAATCCATCATGAAAAAAGAGTAGGATAAATTTAGTGTGACAGAATATAACAAACAAAGCCAGGAAGTTGGCTCGCAGAAAAATTTGCGGCCGCTGTGTGTTTCTTTAAAACAGCTGGGAAGAATCAGACTTTATGAGAATGAGGAGAAAGATTACACTCACACACACAAACATGCACAGACTCAAAATGATTAGAGAGAAACCCCAAATGTATCCAACAGGCAATGGAACAATCTCTTCTATATTACACATATAAACTGTCTAAAAATCTGAGATAATATTTTCTTTATCCTGTGAAACAATATTGTTTTGGCTGAAGAATGCAAAAGGAGGCAGTTAACTGAGGCCACAGTTAAGAACCTTATCTTGACGACATTCATGTGTGTGCTTAAGTGTATTTTTTTAGTGTGTGTGTTCAGGCTAATCAGTGGTTTCTCTCTCCTTCTAAAACACTTGTTCCTCTCATGGCCTCCTTGCCCTCCGCTGCCTGTCATCACTAATCCTGCTCCGACAACAAGCCTTCATTAGTGCACTTCCAATCCTCACATCCCAGACAGAGAGTTAAGCCCGGGCGTCATCAGATAACTGGCTACCATGGCTTATTCTGGAAGCTCTTTGAAATTAAGGGTTTTCTTGTGAGGGAATGTCCCCTTCTCAGCTGAAAGGCTGACTGCTCAGGCTTCCTGTTTTGGCAGAGAAGGACCGGATGAAGTAGTTCCAAAAAGAGAGGTGGTTGAGGTTGGAATGAATTGTGGTTATTAATGTGAAAATGTAATGAGAATCCGCAACAAGGCACGAGCTCTGAAAAGCCTTTGCCTGGAACAAGCATCCAGCCTGAGCTCATGTGACTCTGTGCTCACAGACACTATGAGAGTCAGAGAAAAATGCATATCCAGGTCAGCAAGAGGGATATTCCCAAGAGATGCAACTCACAGAGGGGGGGCCTCGAGGCAACTGTCACATCACATGAGATGCCAGCAGATAACACCTTTGAAGGGAATGCATAGATCATTCAAGCTTATACAGACCGCATTGATTATGTGTCCATGTGGACCACAAATCCATAGTCATAGACAGGAACATGTTTTAATCGACCCAACCGGGACTGGTCAGAAGTAGCAGAGGGAAGGGGCTTGAAAATATTACTTCCCTTTGGGAGAAAATATAAAAGAACACAGAATTGTAACGTTAGCGAGTGACCATGAAAATGAAAAAGAGCAAATAGACCTCCACTATATGGCTTTCGCATTAAGTGCTCTCTTAGTTTAAATTGGAAACGGGCAGAACAGGAATAAATCTTTGGTTCACCGGCAGCATTTTAGGCATACCGTACATTTCATAAAACCAAAAATCCACAATGGATGGCTTTAATATCAATAATTCAATGTTTATTCTATCATAAACTTTGAATTTTAAACCGTTTAAACCTGAAATTGTTGATGGAGAAAACTGCACACAGGCCAAAGCCAAAATAGAAATCTTCAGAGAACTGGTAAAGACACTTTATTGAGCGATAACTGTAAATATTTACACTCTATTTTCTCTCTAATGCTTCAAGAGGCAAGAGACGGTAAGCTTTATTGGCATCTCTTTGACAAATGTGCTAAAAAAAATTGAAATAGGAAGACGGAGATGGAGAAGAGCAGTCTTTGAAGCTCTGATCTCGAGTTGCAAAAGGCGGGAGAGAGAAGCCAAGAGAAAACTCCCCAACATGTTATTCATTATACAAGAAGTCAGTTCCTGGGGTCAGCCCTGATTTAATAAAGTTGAGTGTCAGTCATATCATGCAAAGCCATTGCTACAAAATCATCTGAATGTCTAGAGATGATTTGAAAATAGCTTTGTGGTGATTGCCTTTGAGGGAATCTAAAAAGATAAATAAAAAAGAAGGAAAAAAAAAAAGTGACCAAAGGCAAAAATATGAGAAGAAGAAATAGATGTAAACTGAAAAATGAAGAGTTGAGAAAGGGTAGACGGGTTGTGATAGAAAGGGCAGACAGGACGTGATAAGTCATAGCAGGGGCGGGGGTGGAGGGGGCCGGCAGATGCACGTACACATACAGGTGGACAGATGGAATTAAGAAAGATATCTCACCGTGGCAGAGAGTTGTACTGCCTTGGTGTTTGTTGGTGACCATCTCCGTCTTCTTGCTGCTGTCTCTGGAACTGAGTCTCAACCGTGGCAGAATGGCGTCCACTCTCTGTCTCTGTGTCATCGGTTACCTGTTACACAGACGTGGAACACATGCAGCAGCTATGAAACAAAGCCAAACAAAACCCTCTGAACCAAAGCATGCTTGTTTGCACTCATACGCATATGCACACTGAGACGGTAATACATTTTCCCTCATTGCAGGTGCTTTGACTGTGTGATGCCTCCTGAGTAACAGCTAGTTAGTAGGTGTTATTCCATGATGGCAATGACACTGAAAAATCCATCTCTGCCAAAGGATAAGAATTCCCTTGATAATGCTAGAATTTCTCTTTTATCATTCAATGTTTCTTGTATAGCGAGTGTGCGCTGAAAAGATATTCGACCTTAAAAGTGTTAAGCAAGCCTGGTTTAACCTAAAGTACCTTCTTATGACTTCTGTAGTGTGATGTGCTGCAACATGGAACAGAAACTCCTGAGGAGTGAAAACTAGTTGAAACCTCTTCCTGGTGATATAGAAATGCACCGTGAATCAGCTCAAGTGTAAAAATAGCCAAGAGTTACTGTGGTAACAGAGGGTCAAAAACTTTCCTGTGAGAAAAATGCACAACCAAAGGAAATGATTTGAAGCACCTGACAGGAGAGAGTTTGAGCATCTGCGGTGAAGAATTAGCTGCAGCTGAAAACACATCTTCACAAGCAACGCAAAGAATGATGTTTATGCTCAGCTTAATCAGACTATTCCACATGTCACTTTTGTGAGAGAAAAAGTTTGAAAAATAGATATCTTTTACTAAGTATGCCTCAAAAAAAAAATCTATTCGAGCTCACTCGGTTTGCCAAAGTGCCAATAAACAGTATTATTCCAACATTTAGGCCTGATGTATAATCATTAACTCATGAATCATAGTTAGGATATTGATAATTCAGTTTATGAATATTTTTCATTGTCTATGAATTCTTCACATTTCATTGATATTTCAGTGACTTGGGGCTGAGCAGTCTCACACACACACACTGAATCTCTGCATTGTAGCAACATTTCTGTTGAGCATTTCCTGTTCTGCATGGCTTTACATTTCTATCCATGAAGCTGTGGAATCTATGGGTTCTGTAGTGGAAATAAATCTTCCTGATGAATACAAGAAACCTCATTTTGGTGTTTTAGGACTCCACAAATATTATGTAAACACCACGATTGTGCTGAAGACATAAAATATGAATTACGGCTTCATTTCACACATTGGGCCAAGCCTGCAGTGCTGACTTGTAAAGTGTATATGTGTGTTTGTTGTCTGATCATCTACGAGGTTGACATAGAAATAGCATCTCCCTCAACACCAGCATGCTGCTAACGAGGTGGGTGATGAAAGAACAAATCAAGCCAATTAAAGAGAAGTGAGCTGAGAAGGTGTTGCGAACGTGGCTTTACAGGGTAACAGTTTTCAGAAGCTTGGGCGGTAGTTTGGCAGCCCTATACAGTAGGAAGGTCTGTGTGCATGCATGCATTAAGTAAATATTAACCAATAGCCGACACTATGTTTCTGTCCGTGTGAATCTTAAAACTGAACAGCACCCTGAAAACATTGGACAATGATTTTTTTTTAAAATTGGAAAATCTGTGTAAATGTGTTTGTGGGGCTGTCAGTGGAGCGGTCACTGGGCATGGGCCGGTTACCGGTTCCAAGTCATACCACGGTATGAAAAAGTCAAGGTTTCAAAACCACTACAATTTTCTGTCATACCGTCCCTGCGGTAGAGCGTTGTTTTTATTTTTTTTGTGACGTCTCGTCAGAGGGGGTCCCTCCCCCCCGCGCACCTTCGCTTGCTGTGAGTGACAAGCAGGCAGCTCTGCAGGCTGTATGATGGAGGCGAGCCCCCCGAACTTTCTTGTTTTCAAATAGGCCTACAGACATTCGAAATACACATTTTAGAGCTGTAATCATAACACCGTGAAACCGTGATATTTTTGCCAAAGGTTATCATACCGTCAGAATCTCATACCGGCCCATGCCTAGTGGTCACAGTACATTACTGAATGGATTAAGGGATTAAAGGTGTGTGGTCAGAACGAAAAAGTGTCAGCAAAAACATCTTCTTGGAAACATCTTGTGTTCTTGAAATTGCTGCCTTCTCCCCCACTTGGACAGCTGCAATAACAGTGCAATTACATTTCATTCAGTGTCAATTGCAAGTCCTCTCTCAAGAGCTCCAAGTCCTAAAAACACAATGGTATTTCACATGAGTAAAGAGAATTGGACTCATGTGATTCAGGCTGAATCAACATGTTCCTCGGGCTCAGAAAGTGTAGAACGCATAAACAAATATCAGATGAACCCTAAGGGGAAAGAGGAAATTATTTTACTGGAGTCAAATGCAGCAGTGAGAAAATAATTAGTCGCATATTCTGAAAGTGTAGTAAAGGAGGTACTGAGGAACCTGGAGGTGCCTGATGCTTAAGTTTGAAACTGATAAGTTAAGGCAGATGATGCCATGCTGAGAGAAATGCATGAGAAAAAGCCAGGAGAGAAAATCTGTCAGTGTAATAGCATTATCCAAGGAAGGAGAATCAGATTATTGCATGTTAGACCTGGAATACAATGTCATATGAAATATGACATTTGCTGAAATTGAATCAAAGAGACGTCCATGCTTGTTTTTATCCAATAATGTGAAAAATGATGTCAATACAGCATGCTTTTATTTCTCCCTTGTTTCCTTGATGGTGTTCCAGACAATGCAAAGAGGGAGAGAAAGACCTCTCCACCTGTTTAAACATAAACTCCAGTGGGACATAATTATGAAATTTATTTGCAGCTATTAAAAATCCCAGACAAGGAAAGCAGCTGGGTGGGAGTTTAAGTTTAAAAGTTCAAAACATAGGCACAGCCAAGACGTGACATTTCTTGGTTCAGAGCTGGTCACAAACCATTCAGATATCAAAGAAAGTTCCTACGATAGGTCAACACTGACATATGGCTCTACCGCCCACACTCCCCTCATGATACTATCTTTGTCGGCCACAACATAGGAAACTGTTTCAAAAGAGCAGCCATGCCGTACACAAACAGACATATGGGAGACATTTAAGTTGCTAATAAGGAGACGGAACAAGACGAAAGTGAGAGAATGGTAGTGAAACACCACATCCTGACAAAAGCCCAGTTGGATGATGATTCTCTCTTAAGTCAGCACGCCAACCCAATTTCTCCAATTTATTAGAAGCAAGCCCAGTCCATTTGTGGTTGGCTGCGTGTATAGCTCCGGGTGGAGTATCCATGTGGTCTGCCATTTCCCGCTCTCTCACCAACAAACCAGAGTTTGGTTATCTTCTTGATATCACTTTCAGACTTGTTATGATGCACACAGGTCTGAACAAATTGTTGGAGCCTTTTTATACCTTTGGATGAATGTGTGCTGTTACTGTGATATATTGTCACTTACTTAAGAAAATTGGAAACATTTTGCTCTTGTCTGCAGCTTCTGTCTTATCTGTAAACACTTTGGTATCTAAATGAAATGAGTGCAATAAAAATGCTGAATGCGTAGACTACATCTATGCACAAATATGCTGATAAGTGCAGATGCGTTTTATCTGTGTTTTGGCAGCAGTGAGGCACAGCAAAACAATATTGCATTCACTATTTAAAAATCCAAACTCACAGCCGATTACAAGTCATAATACTGCCATAAGGCTTTTTATAGTATCTTGTAGGGCCTCTCTGAGTGAATAAATATCTCTTTGACATAATTTTGACAGTGGGTAAAATGGATATAGAACCACTGTTGGTGTTTTTTTTTCCAAAAAGGGTTGTGTGAAGGCCTTATGCATAATAAGTGTCTCACCATCCATGGACAGTAGTCAGTGCACTCTCAGTTTTGAGATTCAGATGGTTTCTTAGGTGGCGAGCTAAACTAAGAGCCACTCAGAAGGGGGCAGAAGTGTAAAGCTTTCTCCAACTAAAATAACTAAAATGTTTAACATTCTACAGCAGTTTGGAAGAACACTACATTGAAGATTCTTTTTTTAACAGTCTTTCACCAAACTATTGTGTAACCCAGACAGCGTTGCAAGAAACAACTGGCAATGCTGCAACATGGATGTTATGTTGTCGAGAGTTTTTACTTTTTACCCGTACTTTTTACCCGTTCTGCAGCAGTCAGTTAATTGCTTTAGACGGCAAAAAGTTCACTTGTCTTATGACTTCCTATTGAGTAGCTTTTAGCTTGGCTTTCTTATCAGGTTTTGCTCTGAATTCTCAAAACTGAGAAAGCTCTGCCCTCTGTCTTTTGCAGTTAAGACACTGACAACACATAAGTAGCCATAAACGCACAAAACTATTTGAAAATAAAAGAAAAATCCATTTAATATCTCACATTAGAAGAAGAAGAAAATAAAACTCCAGCATCAGTGATGTATTCTTCTTTAAGTTGCCGCACAGCTTCACTCAGCAGCCTCGTGCAACACACTCCCTGCATTGTTCCACTGGTAACAACCGAGGGGTTTAACGCCAGCATTGCACAGAGATACATTGTCTAAAGTCCAACTTTTAGCTTCTGGGAAGTCAAGTGACTGTATCTTAAAGAAGTTTATTCTGCCCGTGATCACATAGGAAGTAACTGTACACCATCTAGCACCCATCAACACGAAAGCACTATATTCAGGGAAACTTGATGTTTGTATTAACGCAATGGATATTTTTGGACACGAGATAAAGTAATAATATTATCAAAAGACTTCACCAAAAAAAGGGACTTTACAAGCTAACGTTAGTGCAGGGCTGGACTGGGACCAAAAAATGGCCCGTGCATTTTTTGGCCATGGCGGCCCACCATGAATATTTATACGATCACACAAGTAATCTCATCACTTTCTGTGAAAAATGCAATTAAATTGAAAATGACCGAAAATGACCGAGGCAGGAATTTTAATTCCGTATTTCTCCGGTTACCTACCAATCCATTTCAGCAAAGCAATGTTTCACTAATATTACATGGGCAACTGTGACCTGTAACACCTGCAAACAATATAGTTATCACAAGCTAAAATAACACTGAACACTTTGGTGTCTACATGAGAGTGTCATAAACATTAATGACACACTTGATATCTATGACTGATGTCATTGGGTATATTTGCAATATCTGCACACCAGTCAACTTTACATAAGCCTACAAAATGGAATGGCACTGGATACGTTATAGCCTTTCCTACATTAATGATGGTTTAAGTACTGTAATGCTAATGACAGACGCATGTCACTTTTACACCTTCAAATAAAGTAAATCTACTCATGGCATTAGTTGAAAATAAAAACTCTGAATGATCTCTGTGACAGAAACGCGCGCGCGTGCACGCGTGCCAGACAGACATACACACACACACACACACCACAGTCGGTGACCACCTCCTAACCAACAAGGTTGTGCAAAAAACAGGCTAGGCTTTTTATTCGTGTTGCAGCCTGACTGGATAAAATAAGTAATAATTTCAGCATAATCAATTCTCCCCACACTGATGTAGTGAAGATGTAGCCTACCAGTCGTTTATCTATAAATACCTCATTTAAGTCTCCACGCACACGGAGGTATCCATTCTGCTATTGTCCTCAGTCCTCCCATTAAAAAAACATACAATTCTGCAAACATTTCGCCTAACATTAGCCTACTGCTTACCGGGCTAGCTATTCTGACCTCCTCAATCTGTTCCTGGGTCACGTCTGGCTCCTCCTCCACCTCTGAATCCACCTCGATAGCTTCTTCCTCTGTGTTTGGCCTACACTGTTCTACGGAGACACTCGTGCACTGGGGGCTGCTGATGATGTTGACGGCCCTGGCCCTGCACTTGATGGCCCTGCACCCAGTGCTGTGGTCGTGGTGAAAGCACTTGCAAACATGTCAGTAAGCTTCGCGCATTTTGCTGCTTGTAGGCTTTTTAGCCTTTTATCTCGCAGCTTCTGTGCACCACCCTTTCGTTTCTGTTGTTTATCCATTTCGGTTTTTGACTGTTCTCTCCTAGTCCGTTCAGCTCAAATGGTAGGATTGATGACCTGGGTAAACGGTGAGGGGAGGGGCGGGCCAAAGAGGTGCTGAGAGATTTCATTGGACTAGCCCCGTCAACATGAAATCGTGGGCCGCCCGCCGGTCACTTTTTTTTTTTTTTTTTTTACATTAATAAAAAAAAAAACTAAAAAAAAACGTCATCACCGGCCCTCGAGGGGCGTCGGCCCACCGGGAAAATGCCCGGTATGCCAGACTGTCAGTCCAGCCCTGCGTTAGTGTGTTGATCCAAGGTACAAGCGTGGTGATCCCACTTCTCTGTTCGGCCATGCTCATGGGCGCTCCAACCTATCAGCACAAATTGATTTTATTGCCAGCAACAGACAGTGCAAGAGAAAAAGGCAGCTCTTTCAAAAATATGCAGAGCTTTATGATGAACATCTGGAAATTCCCTCTCAGCAGGGAGGGAGGGAGGCCGAGAAAACATGCTGGCTCTGCTTGTGTGTTTTGGCTTGAGGACTCCATGATACCCATGGCTTCTAGTGAATTGGTCATTATTCTATTAAGTTGGAGTGAAAATTCCAGCACTGACTGATCATTGTCATTACAACTTTTCACAAGAGACACACCCTAAGCTCAGTCTCTAATATTTCGAGGAGAAGTCGACACACAAACTGTCAACACACTCCCACAGCTCACACTGCCCAAAGCAATATGCTCCATCTGTAACTGAACCTCATAAGAATGTTATTTTTTTCAACAAAAGTTTAAAACATCAGTCTGTTGGATAACTTTGAGGATGTTAGTCACTGCAAAATTCAACGGGGAAAACTAACGCTGACAAAAATCATGCTATACCAGCCGTCCATGGTGATTCAGCACAGAAAAAACAGATATCCCTCTGCGAGTTCCCTCCGGATGTCCGAGCTGCTCATCCTATCTCTCAGGTAGTAAGAAACCCCATTTCAGCCGCTTGTATCCGTGACCTCATTTTTCCGGTCACTACCCAGATCTCGTGTCCATAGGTGAAGGTTGGAACAAAGAAATCAGCTCCCTCTCCACCACAATGTACCAGAGCAGCGCCCTCATTACGCCCCAGTCCGTCTGTCTATCCCTCACTTCCCATCACTCATAAACAAGATCCCCAGATACTAGGCCCTGAGCCAGGGCCTCATCACTGACCCAGAGAGAGCACCCCACCCTTTTCTGGTTGAGATCTATGGCCTCAGATTTTGAAGAGCAGACTCTCATCCTGGCAACTTCAACCTCAGTATCAAACCACTCCAGTGCATGCTGGAGGTCTTGGCTTGAAGAGGCCCACAGAGCTACATCAAGCGTAAAAAGCTGCGATGTGACCCTGAGGTTCACATAGCAGATGCTTCCTCTCCCAGACAACACCTAGAGATCCTGTCCATGAAGATACAAACAGGATCAGTGAGAAGGGGCAGCACGCATGAGTTCAACCTTATGCCAAGAATAAGAACACAGCTCTTACTTTGGTTATACAGGGACCAAATAGCACGCAAAAGTGATTCCATATATATATAGTTCACTATACTCCCGCAGCACACCCATATGATCCCTTAGGGAACATGGTTGTAAGTCATGCAGACTGGATGGTCAAACTCCCATGACCCCCTCAGTAACTCTGGTCCACTGTTCCACGACCTGGGTGAAAACCACACAACTCCTCCTGAATCGGTTCCTCCTGAATCCGAAACATTCGGTGAGAACCTCCTCTCCAACACCCTAGAGTAAACTTACCCGGGGATGCTGATTAGCGTTACTCCTTTGTAGTTGCAACACACTCTCTTCTTAAAAATGGGAACCATCCCACTCCACAGACCTCCTTTCAACATTGAAGAGGTGTGTCAGCCAAGACGGCCCCACCATGTCTAGAGCCTTTAGCATCTCAGGGTGAATCTCGCCCACCCCAGCCCTTTACCACTGGTTACTGCCAAGACAGGCAAGAAAACCTTTAGGCCACAGCCCTCAGAAGCTGCATCCACAATGGAGGTCCTGAACATGGCCTTTCAGATTCTATGCCCCAAACCTGTGAGTATGTCAGAAAAATTCTCCCAAAGGTGCGAGTTAAAGATCTCAGTTTTTCCCGCCAACGGATCCAACTCCCTACCTGGTGGTGTTCCGGTAACAGCTCTGCACCTCTCTTCACCAGATTATCCAAGACATATGGCTGCAGGTCAGATGACACAACTCAGAAGTTCATGATTGACCTTTGGCCTAAGGTGGCCTGGTGCAAGGCTCTCAAACCCGTCAACCACATTCAGGTGGCAATTCTGTGAAGGGCTTTGGCATTGCAATACCATTTGATTGAAAGCTCCTTGAAATGAGGATTTTGCTTTTTTCAAAGTCAAAAAGCGGCATAATAGAGAACGTCTTAACATGCTCTTTTTTTCCATAACGTCTGGGAAACTCTGCTGTTAAAGATCCAATGTGATATGGCCCACCACATCTTTGAAATGGACCTTGAGGAAAGATTATTTTGATTCTAGAATCATAAACTCTGGGCAGCTGCTCGTATTCTAGTTTGTTGGGTAGAACTGTGTTGAACCCATTACAATGTAACCTTGAGCACTTAGGGACAATGTGCATCGTAATGGCAAAGAGGAGTGCTGCAGACTTTGATGTGGTAGGCATTTAACTGTTCGTTCAAGCATCTTGCTTTTCCTGGTAACATTCACTGAATGTTTTGATTTGTAAAAGTGGAGGTCATTAAGGTTTCGCTTTCATCATCGTGGACAATTCTCAGAAATGACATGGAGTGAGGTCCTCTGTACGAAAGAACCAGATATCAATTTCAGAACAAAGTATAGCCCTAACAGTTTTGAGCGATACACAACTGCTAGGTCACATTTTTTGATGCAGTCCAGCACATTTCCTAAAAATGCTGTAATCATGGCTACTGCCTCAAACCCATCACCTACACAAAAAGTCACACCCACCCACACACAAAACACATTTTAAAGCACTTCCTGAAAGTTGTATTGATCTTTCAGATTTATAATCCATTTAGAAATACACAGTAAAGAGTGACAGGTTTGTTACTCTTTTTTCTCCCTTTCCAAAATTCATTTTGTTATTCTATCAAAAAAAGACATCTTTGTTAACCCATGCAGTTACTCTTTGGTAATATGGACAAGCCAAACAGACTCGGCTCAGCCACAGTGACGAAGTGAGTGAAGAAAGCATCATTATTTCAAGTGATGAGTTCCTAGATGCTGCTTAATGCATAGCACACAAACAGGCGGGACCATTTTGCCACTATCTCCCTTGCTGGCTCAAAGGTGTATAAGTGTCAGATCACCTATTACAGCCAGTTCCACCTCTGTACTTTCAAACATGACATGACGTACAAAGTAGGCGCATTTGTCCTGGCTTGAAAAGGTATATATGAAAAGCCTTGTTTTTTGTTGCAAGCTTTGCAATTCTAAATGATCGTTCAGAGGACTCAACTAAGAAGACTTATGATATAGACTTGCATACTCAAGGGCTGGTTCTTTACCTTATTACAATTGGGATAGCAGTGGTATGCCCAAAAGTGCAAACGGTCACAAACAATTAGGGGCTCGAAGCTCGGCTGAATAAAAAAGATTTAGAGGGATTAGTGCTGAAGAAACAAATTTCATCTCAAAGAGAACAGGAGTAGCGACAGATAAAGAAAACAGCGATTGATTTATGGCCAGTGATTTCTAAACCATAAGTCAAACAACAACGAATGCAAATTCTTAGCCAAAAAGTCTGCTTTATAAGAATGTAATGAGAAGAACGCTGCCTGCTGCTGTTCAACACAAACTGATTCCGACAGCAGGAAAATAAAAGGGCAGGATATGCCTGCCACACCAAACCAATTTAACTGACAAACTGAAACTGATAGTTCTTTAAAAAAAAAAAAAAAACATCGGTTGCCAAGATATTTTAACTTTCAATGTCTGACATTCTGACCCATCATTTAGATAATAGCCCTACTTGGTGCAATTGTTGCTCAACCTTTTTTTTTTTTTTTTTTTTTTTTTTAAAGTCACAAAAAAGAAAAAGTAAGTCCAAAACTATTACAAGGCAAATACATAGATAATATGCAGACATGTAGACATGCAGACAATATTGGTTATATCTGATTGGCTCTTCAGTCTGATAATTATTAAAATGAAACCATGTATCAAACAAAATGTCTACCGTGACTTTTTCGTGCTCTAACACACAGTAGACTCAGGTAAATAATAGGGCACCAGCCCAAGTTCATCAATTATATCATAGTAGAGAGATTAAATAAATTGCTTTTTCAGTTAAACTCTCATTATAGCTGAACTTTTAATGTACTGCAGAGACTGATATCAAACCGAGTCAGAATGGATTAACAAAGGAATTAAAGTGATAACAAATTTCCAATTTTATAGAATAAAATCCCATTGTTGTAGATCAATCACATTTGAGGAGATGGGCTTAGAGAAACTCCTCTCAAATTTTAATTTAGAAAAAATCCCTTTAATCAAGTCTAATGAAAATTAAACTGAAAAGTGCTGCTCACTGTCCCTAAAGTATTGTTTCAAAGTCTCGAATAGTCTCACCAAATATTCCCCTTGTTAATCTCCTCCCCTCCTCCGTGTGTGAGGCGTGTGTCACATTTCCAGGACAGACAAGATGCAGACAGAGACAAGCAATTAGCAATTAGTCTCAGGTCAAAGATTGGACCAGGATATGAGAAATTTGGTAGTGAAGCCTAATGTTTGAGTAAGTAGAGTCAGATAGTCTGGCAGTCATACAGCACTCACTGTCCAAAAAGGTGACAGCATCAGGCAAAGCAAATCAAGCATGAAGCATATCAAGGATGCTGTGAAAGCTGACATTGTGCAGTGCTTTACATAAGGTTATTTCAATTTTTATTCCTTTCACAAAGAAGATTGTTATTAGAGTTGGACCCAGGATGGACGAATTTATGACACTACTTGATTGGAGTCTGCAGATAAGTATCACTAAATATCCTCAGCTGGGTATAAATGTAGGAGAAAAGTGTCATTCATCAGCAGTGGTTTTTTTTCCTTTTTTTTTTTTTGTACTAACAGCATGACAAAAGTACCACAATTTACTTGTGTTGTGTACATCTAAACAAAAGAATTGTGTAGTGACTAAAAGAACAAAACAAATACAAAAATTCAAACAAATAAACATATATACATCACAAATAAATATATACATAAACTTAACACTTAAGTCTGCTGGTGACAGAGGTAGACTTGTGACACTGACGTAATATCACATTACAAGGAGACAAAGGAATCCACATATAGGAAAATGGTGTGAGTGTAAGAATAGATTAAGTAGCTGGTGACTCATGAAGCCGCATGTCCTTTATGTGCAGTTCAGCACCCTTCTGATGGGAAGGGGCCCTTAGGGGACACTCACCCAGGACTGGTCAAAGCTGTACGTCTGCTGATGGTCCTCAAGGTCCTCGTCCTGCTTGGCCTGCTGGAACTCGTGCCTCAGCCTCTGTATCCGGTCATGGTTACTGGGAGCTATCTGGCTGCTGGGAGAAAGATGAAGAGTAAAGGAGTGTAAATGTTTTTCTTCTTTAGAAATATAGAAAGCATGTTAAACAAGCATGTTGTTACAGGTGCTTTTTTTTTTCATTTGTAAAATCTAACCCTCTAAATCATGTTGAGGATCCTTTGATCTCAGAGCCATGATTCCTGCTTGCATATCTAAGTATCAGCTCTGCGTGCTTTCTCACCCCTCGCTCACTCCAACTGTTGCCGATGAGCATCCCCACAACTAAAGGCGTGTCCTTGTGCACCATTGTGAGTGATGCATGTCTCTTTTGCAGTGCAGAAAAATGTTGGCCTTTTATGGTACAAAGTCATTACACACTGTGGAAAAGCCTTATTTACATCTCCTTCATTAAAGGCCTTTGAAGGGGCTGTCAATAGGAATCAATAGCGCTCCCTCAGCTTAATCAGGCTCTCCCTTTTATCACCAGCTACAGAGGCAGCACATGACAAAACGCATAATTATGATGAGACAACCAGCTTGATAATAAGCCTGTATTTATGCATACCACAGGGATGAAAGTGACCAAAGGTTAGGAATTTGTGGTGGAAGGGTTTGGGAGCTCGGTGATGGAGGGAAATTAACGGAAAGGGTGAGGGAAGGAGAAGGAGATAAAAGTACGAGGTGTGTTCACTGGGGTGGTGTTCAGAGAAAAAAGTCATTCAAGAGATTGTGAGAAAAGGCTAAGAAACTAAGTCGGCCAGGACGAAGTAACTGCAATAACCAGCAACATGACAAACAAATGGGGACAAAGACAAAAACATTTTCAAAAATGGATCCTCGCAACAAGGACCCGTCACCGTGTAAGGATGTGTGTCTTCCTGAGTAGCACTCACAGGTGGCACACCAGTGGTGGAAGTGATTGCTTATTTGGGCCCAGAGGATTCTGAGCGCAATTATGGTGATAATTGCAGATTAGAATGAGCACATCCCTCTGATGATAATGGGCACTAGGATGCACTGCCAATCAAGCTTCATTAAAAGCACAATAAATAGCAGCTCATAAAGGACACGTGGATCTTGGTACATGTACCGAGTAGCACTTGGGGAGACAGTTATCGTGTTATTCATACTGCCTGACCAAAATCAGTTGTATTAGTTATACTCCATTTGATACTCATAGCTTTATATGTGTGGGAGCACAGGGAGTGTGCATTAGGCCTTTTATGTGGATGAGGGCAATTAAGCGGTGCACTGAGGTGTGAGGCAGCTTATGCTTTTATGGTGTGGGGTGATGGTCAAGTCTGTTTATTACTTTTTATTACAAAATCAATGTTCCTTCTCTATTTACTTGATGTTGCTTAAATAGCAAATGCAGCATCAATGAAATTTAATTACTTAAATTGTAGTCACAGAGTGATATGAATCTATTAATTTCTTTTCTCTTTAGTCTAGCTGTTACATGTACACATGTAGCAGGCAAACTGAATATTTTCTCAAATTTTATGTTTGCTTTTAAACATGCTGTAATACAGCAAATGGCAGCCATCCCCGCTTGTCAAAAAGAAGTCTAAAAAGATTGTAATGGGTGGGAAAATACCATAGTTCTGTGGAGTCCAAAGCACGCAATTAGTTTAATCCCTGCGGCTGGTCAAAGAGGAGATCAGACTAACTCCAAACAAACAGCCTCGGAAATTTTTCTGTTTAACCCTCATGGGAGGGTCAGTGCTACCATCAGCATCTCAAACATGGACTGTTGGAATACAGGAACCAGCTGGGAATCCAGAAACCTTGTGCTATGAATAAGACTAATAACGTCCATGTACACACACTACATACTAAGACTGATTGCTCCTCTCTCACCCACTGAAGTAACAATCTAGGAAAAAGTGATGGCTCACACAGTATTTTAGCAAAAATCTACTGCAGTGTGTGTTAAATGGTGGAGTGTGGAATGAGAAAACACGAGCCAAGAGCTCTGCAGCAAATTAATGAATTAGCACAAGAGCATTCCTATATATATTTTTCAAAGTGTCAGAAATGGAAATTTTATCAAGTAGGAGCTCAGATTTGGAGCAGGATTTACCAAGCAGTGAATTTGTCATGGCAGTTCAAAGGAAGCCTGTGCAATATCCACATTATCTGTAGGCACTTTCTTCTCTTGGACCTCCACACACCCCCATAGTGGGACTAGATGGGAGCCTTAGAAAGCATTCCATGAAATGTAAATATATTCATATGGTAAGAAATTGAACTCTGTATAAAAAAATAGACGAAATCTAGCACAACAGGGACAACAGATGCTGTGTACTATCATTATAACATAGTATAACTGGCAGCGGCAAACATATGCCGAAACAATAAGAAGATGGATTCAGTTGCCTTCAGTGACAACTCCCCTTTGCTTGAGTACCTCAATGGCTAATTAGTCAGCATGATTGTTGCCAATACCTCAGGTGTCGCTGCTGATAAATTCACCTCTGAATACATCAATGTCTGTAATGAGCCTGAAGAACAAGTGCTTCAAAAATAATACTGAGACATAAAGCTGGCAATTCACATCAGTAGACCACCTTACTAAAAGCATGTATGTGTCCCCACAGCTTGTAAGGAGGAAACATAAATCAGCAAGCCTTACAAGTTTGCTAGAAACTGTGTGTGCATCAGAGGAAAAAGTCACTGGTTGTACAAATGTACTCAGCAGTATCGACTGGCTGTCTTCATCGTGATTGTATGAGTGTGCAGTTTGAATGCATGTTAGTGGAAAATTGGTAATATAACCATCGTTGGAATGGGAGGAATTTCGTTCCTATGACACAGCATTTTCACACCCAGTATCTTAATTCCGTTCACTGCGATGAGATTAGCTCAAAATTCAACTACGTTTTTGGGCTGAAATGTCAGCACTTCCCCACTCAGGTTCGCTATGCCAAATTCATGCAGACATAACCACACGGCACAGGTTACACTGTGTAAACGTAGACACACATATAGAAGAATGTTTTCTTACAGTCACTCACTGTTTCATTATCTCTCTTCTGACTTGATAGACAGACTGAACATTTCATTCAGCATAGAAGTGGGATGTTTTACCATTTCATGAAAAGAGCTCATCTTCAATTTGATGGCGGCAACACTTCAACAACATTTTAAACATCAGGACCGTGTGGAGAGGGATGTCGTGCCATTCTTGTCTGATATAGGATTCTAGCTGCTCAGCAGTTCCAGGCCATGGTGTTGTCATAGATTCATAAATATAAATTATAAATTCATATTATCTTTATAATTAAAGATAATTTTTAACAATAATTAAAACTCCCGTTCTTAATCACTTCTTTTTTCACATATTGACATATTCACATATGTGCCTATATGTGTCTGTATGTGCCTATATATCTGTCTGTGGTCCCAGACATGGGACCCCAGTCCCACCTGTGTTTTTTTTAACAGCCTGTCAATAGGCGTCATGAGCATTCTGAAGCTGAAGTTGTGGGATCGCTGTTGCCTGTCTGTGTAATAGTCATCCTTTGATCCAGGAGGATTTGGCAGATGTCTCACACACCACAAAGCTTAAGCCCAAGATGCAAACTATGCCACAATGAGCCTATCTGCTTCTGCTTGTGGATTAAAGCAGCAATTGGTCTCTGCATGTCCTGTAAACACTGCCAATGGCTAATAAAGGGGTAATCCAATCACTGGGTGTAACTTGAATCATATGAGCATACCTCGGGTCAGGGGCCAGTCTCAGCCACAGGGAATGAGAACTGTAAAGTGTTACAGGGGCTATAATTTCAAGAGATTAATATTGACAGGAGTTCTGAGAGTTATCACTGAATGTTAATTTTCAATTAAAACGAAAAAGTCGGAAATGTGAGCGCACGAGTGTTACTTTAAAGTCAGGAATTCTGTTATTTCTTATCTGATCGATGTGAATTGAAATTCTATCAGATCATCTGGTTTCATACTGGGGTCCCAGTATCTCTGTGCAGCAGATGAGGGGGAAGGCTTCTTAAGTTTGTGGCCTTTGGCGATCTTGCATCAAGTCAAAGGCTTAGCTCATCTTTATTCCAATAACCCTGTAGACAGAAAGATGAAGTTTCTTTTTTTTTTGGGGGGGGGGGCAAGCCTTTGTAACTTGCTGCATGATAGAAAGATATTACATCTGTTTTACTGCTGGTCATTTATGTAGAGAAGAAGAACAAAGATAAAACATTTTTAGAGGCTTCAAAGTAAATTAGCATATATCAGCCAATCCCTGATTTTTGGAAGTATAATGAAAGCATTTCAAGCAATGCCTGCTTTTGGTGTTCTTTTCCTCCTCACTTTATACTTTCTTTCCCATCTTCATGAACATTTCCATCAGTTGTTTTTAATCCTTATATCATTGTTGCCTTTCTTTCTTTTTCATATTTTATCTCAATCCTCCTCTGTGGTTACAGGGATAGATCATAAATTCCCTTTTTTGTCCCTATGATCCTCTCCCACTAGACTGGTAAGTGACAGCTGCAGGCTGGACAAAGGCCTGATAATACCCTGGATTTGTCAGGCTCTGACTTCATCATGTCCTCCTGTGACCGATGCATCAATAGTGGCGCCTCCCCAGCTAAAAACACCCCCTTCTAGCCTGCGCTCTTTTGTTGAAGCTGAAATGTGTGAGTGTGTATCAAAGAAAGTTTCTTTTAGACTCCAAAGCTGCATATATGGACGTATTGAGTCTCTTAAGAGGCATCATCAGGGATACCTACCAAGGCCATGGTGGAGGCATGAGTAGGCAGATTGGAACTCTGATTAGAAAAGGGAGAGAAGTATGCCTAGAAAGCTGCTCACTGCAGTAGACTGTTCGCCATGGTTTGCCTCTGGTGTACCATCCGTCTTTTGGTTCCCGAGTGTGGGAAATGTAGAAATAGCCTGGCCCTGGGGAAAACCACAGGCCTGCCACTAGGGACACGAAACTCCAAAGAAATGAAGAAAATAAGCTTCTTCAGCTATCTCCTTGGCCTTTTAAAGATCTTTACTCTGTATTTCAGAAGACTCATTTGCCAGAACAAATATTAAGCACAACTTCCACATAATTTGCATTGTGTGCATTACAACTACTTCACCATAAGTGATTATATTTCACAGCTTTTCCTTTTTTCTTTCTTTTTATTTGTAAGATTTAAAAAAAAAAATGCAGATCAAAAGAGAATACTATACGACCGACAGCCGGAAGGTCCTGGCTCCGGAAAGTCCCTGCATCCAAAAGACTCCCATTCATTCATCACCAACATCTTCCATAAATGCCTGAGTCAATAAAGTTTGCCCACAACAACTTTGATGCCATTAGCACAACCAGTATCACGATAGCCATGTGACAGCCACTATATTGTCCTTCACATAGCAAGAAGAGATGGAGTCAAGTGAATGGTGACACCACTAAAATGCATAAAGAAGACTGAGGCGTGACCCTGAATTGTATCATTTTTTTCCCACTGAATCTGTAGGGCATATGGCAGCTTCTCTGACTGAGAATGAAGGACGAAAAAGAGGTTGCAGTGGCTATTCATTTCAAGGCCATGTCAGACAAAGAAGCTGTATTCTTAAGTTAGTGTCGATTGTTAAAAAGGAGCAAAACTTTCACAGCTGTTCTATAAACTTATAAAATTTGAATAAAACCTTCCACACAGTTCATTTATGCAACTCGCATGGGCTGCATTAAATTCGGGTCCAAACAATTCAGATCCCACATCAATTGCTGCCTTTCTTTTGTGAAAAACACCAGAGATGTTGAAATTCATGAAGCTCAAAACATCAAACGATAGTGGGAGCACAACATTAAGATGTAACAGGCTTTGCAAACTTTCTGCAAGTCTGTGTACCTGCTGGCAACTTCTTTTTTTGACTATTTCGTCGGAAGACAAGACCATGGCGGCATTTTCTATGGAGATGGGTGGACTTTGAAGTGAAGGCCTATAATCCCAATATATTGATTCAGTGGAGTTTGCAGAGAGACACGTAGAGCGCTGCCATGACTGCATAATTTATTTACGCCGTCAGAAACACATACTCACACCTGCAGTCTGTTGAGAGCAGTGCCTCTGTGGAATAAGACAAAGCTGTACTGTATGCTGATTAAAGATGATCAAGAGTTCAAAACTCGCAAACACACGCGTTGCTTGTCCATGCACCAAAATTCTAAAACAAGCAAATATTTTGTTTCTTTAATTTTTCCATGTCTTCCTCTGCAGTGTTCAGTCTTACAGCTGTTGATGCTGCACAAATGGATCTCATGAGTCAAAATTCCTCTTTAGGGTGAAAAGAGTGACATGTTAGTCCTGAAGGTTATAGGCTAAAGTATCTATCCAAGCAGGTTTTATGAACCCATCAGGCTATAAAGACAACTTTTATGAGATATCAGTTAGCCTGACATTAAGCGACCAGAAAAGCTGGACCTAGTGGTACACTGTGTGACTTTGGCTTCAAGTACACGCTTTTATGGTACCTGACACTAATATAGTACGCTATGTATAGGCTGGCGCCATGAAAGAGGAAATTACTAGCTGTATTCTGCATTATGAAACCTTAACTCAACGAATAGCTCAGTGAGGCTGGTTTGTTGTAACATGTCACAGTTGTTAGGTTTTCTGTGAGCTATCTCTCCAAAAACCTAAAGAGAGCTCGATGATCACCAGCACTAACCGGGAGTAAAGGCGAACTTAAGCGTGTAAAATAGGTGGAATGTCTTAACAGCCTGTAAAATGAAGTGGACAGTTTTAAAATGCAACGAAGGTGACATAGGGTATGTAACAAAGTTCCAACACTGGTGTATTCAGACAGAGAGCAGGAGGATGCTTGTTTTATCCCTCTGCCACCGTTATATTCCCACTGAAACAGTCGTACAAATATGTCCAACCTGCACAGCCAGGTCCAGCTGAGCTCCTCACATGGCCCTGCAACACAATGCCACCCCGCCTGCCTGCACCCACTTGACTGCATCATCCTTCAGCTGCTCTCGTGTACTGAAATGGCGAGACGCAGCTTTTTCAAGACGGAAAAGTTTTGACAGCCAAGTGAACTATATTCTCAGCACAATAGCAGAAAAAAACTGACGGCTTGGGGAAGGTATTTAAAACAAGCCTTTTGATAGGCCATTTTTACAAAAAATAAAAACTATTTTGAAAAAAAGGAAGAAACGAGGTGGATTGTTATTCACATAAATGAACCCTCATTGAGATGTATGTCTGAGGCAGTGCACTTTACAAGTAAATAAAAAGAAACATATCTTCCTTCGAATATCCAGCACCGTTGTTGCTTCACAGTGTTTTGGGTACATGCTCTGAAATGGCCTGAAATCAGTTTGAGAGTTTACACATAAGTAAAATTAATAAGGTTTTTAAAGTGGAATAATAACACTGCGGCATTTGACTGATATTTAGCATCTCAACACCATTTAAACAATATCCGAAGACCTTTAAAACTGAACTCAATTACAAAAAATACATATCAACAATCAAGTGTGCCTTTTGAAATGCTGTACATAAAGCAAATATATTCACTGTTTATCCTTACTACAGCATTGTGAGTGTAGGCTCTGAAATAAGACAGTAGAATGCATTAAATGAACCAAATCACAAGTAGAATTCTATGTGAATTTGAAGGAGCAGATGAATCCACTCAACAGACACCGATATTAACATGCACCTGAACCTTTCTCATTTGTTTGCTTTTCCAGCATGTTGCCAAAATGACAGACTCACACTGACTACTTATAATGAAAAGCTAATATTAGATTTCAATAGGACTTAAGCAGCAGTGATGCGTTGGCCATATAATGCATTTGCTCTAAGATATGTATCATTTGACATCTGGTGCATCCTTTTCTGTGGGACTAACTAGTCTTTTTCTCAGGTTTGTTTCTCCTTCGCTGCATCCGTGATCACATGCACAATCATTTTCACGTCCTTTTTAGTGACTAACAAGCGAAGCACATATCATGTCTTGTATTAAGGCAATGAGGTTCTCAGGTTCATTCTAGAAGGCTAACACCTGTAAGGAATCTCATTTACTTCAGCGCGACATCACACTGTGCTGAATGCAGGCGATTGCTCCCTTTCCAAATGTCAGTGCCTGACGCTCAGCAGGTGAACCACCAGCCAACGGTAAATAATTTACACCAGCCCTGCATTGCTTTCCTGACTATCCCATACACACCCAGCCCCAAGTCTTCTCCTCCACAGCCCCCTGTGCCGCCACTATTTCCTTTATACATAATTAACAAGAGAAGCGCAATGGGATGTCCGTCAGTCAGAGAGCAACTAGAGCCAGAGCCACTTTAAACAATAAAAATATTGATGGCTGATGTAATAAAAGCAGAATTAAAAAGAAGAATTGAAAAGATTTCTTTAAACTCCTTGTGCAGCTACTTTCTGCATTAAGTGGTGAAGGGGGATGGGGGGGCGTTAAGCGTCCTGCGTTGGCCTTAACGCTTTGCTGTCGGTTCCATTACTGGATTAGGTCTCAAAGTCCTTTTTTGGAAATCCAAAGAGAAGGAGGAGGAGGTCAAGGGTCTTAACTTTTAATGTAATGACTCGGCAGACTGGGGAGCAAAAGAAAAAAAACGTTTCTGCCAACAAACTTTTAATTAAGGCTTCCGATATTGTGTCATAATCAATGTGAAGTCAATTAGCTGACAGATGGTGGGACAAAAAAAAAATATGGGCGGAAAAAATGAGATTCCGAGCTCAAAAGACAAATCAATGGACAAAAAAAAAAAACAACTGATGATAATTTATCAACCATAAGAAAATGGTCCCTCAACACTAATATTTGATAATTGATGCACTCCACAAAGAGCCAACTTCAGTCCATCAAGTCACAAACTGAAATCCCCCCATTTCTGCCATTTGCCATCAACCTCTGAAAGCATCGTATATGTTAGTGCTCTTTCAGCCTGTGACCCTGACGTTCATGACATCATTATCAACCCAGCCAGACATAATGTTGGCCTGTCACTGCCATGATCTACGGCCACTGTGGCTCTCTGCCTTAATGAAGCTGTAACATTGCCTTAAACTGCTGAAGCCACAACTCGGCAACCTCGACATGGCTGTCGCTCGACATAATGTGAGTACATATCCATCATCTTGCATCAGCCATCAATCAATCAAAAAGCTCATTTGACAGATGGTTGTCCCCCCCTCCCCAGTCCACCCCTATGACCATCATACCCACCAAAACAAACAAAGTCACTGGCAGTGATTACCTCAGCTATCATCATGATTGCAGACCATCACTTACTCTGTGACCAACATGCAAATCAGGAGCAATGGCAGTCAATAATAAAGGCATCTAAAAGGCCACTGGGGGCACGACTGATCAAGTATATTTAAATCATTTAATTTCAGTTAGAATAAATAATCTTGGACCCCTTTTAGCAAAACAGCTGTGGAGAAATGCAAAGCTAACTTACAAAATCAAAAGAAGAACTCATCTCAGTTCACTCTTGACGAATTATGGAACGTGTATATAAAGGCTTGACTTTAGCAGCCGGGACAATGATGACCTTAATGGTTCTCCGTCCTCTCTGGAGATTCACAGGATCACAACTCTCCATGTGAAACAAAAACAACGAGGTTGGCTGTAACAAGCTTTTAGCAGAAAAGACAGGTATCATGGCAGCATTCCAGGAACTTACACATTCTATTGTACCAACACATTCCAAATGGATGAAAGACTGCACCGAAAGCAGGTTTCACTGGATATTCTTCAAGTTGACATCAGTCCTGTCTTTTTTTTTCCATGCATAGGGATGCATTGCAAGCAGTGTAGCTTAAGATGGGCTTTGGGCTTCAGTAAGCACGTAGAGATCAGATAATGTTTATTCACACCTTTCAACAAACAGCTTATAATGATGACATTCTGCTATGAGGCCATATTGTGAGCATTTTACATGAATCTGTTGGGTATTTTGCCTGTTTCCGTTTGTCTTTCGAAGCCGGCGACTGTTGGACTTTTCATAAAATGAGCTGCTATCGTAAAACAGATCACAGGGTAATCTCCTCTAATCCGCAGAATAAACTAAACCGCTTCTGAGTCAGGGTAAACAGAGCTGTGAACTGAGGGTGAGGGAAACAAGATGACACTGCTTGTTAGCGAATTCTGTGTTCTAAACAACAGAAATCTATCTCATTTAGTCGAGAGGTACTCCTGCCTGCAATTTCAGAAATCACTAAAAGAAAATGCAGCCTAATGAAAAGACCTTAGAGCAAGATGATGTCATAGGGATAAGAACAGAGACTAAGGCTACTTTCACAACATTGGAATTTTTTTAGGCGGCGACGAGGTGTGCTCCATAGATCATTGGTAATCTTTCTGGGTAAAACCTGGCCTGATTAGGGAAGACGGCATTCCTCCCACTTTGGAAGGAGCGGCTGTCATATCTAGAACTATAGCTGAGTTTATTAGTCATCAGAAAACATTACAATGCAGGGTTAACACAAGGATGCAGAGTTGTAGTCTTACATGCTTCTCTGCAGCTTCCCACCTGCTGCTACGCTCCTAAAACCCCACAATAACTGTGTCTGCTCCCGGACCACCCATATTTAATAAGTCCATAAACACAAAGGTTCTTTTGGATCTCTGACTCTCAGTTTTTCTGACCCAAAAAGGAAATCACAAAAACCTATTTTCTTCAGTTTTATCCCAGTTAGTGCTGAGTACAGATGCTGAGAACTGTTTAAAAGAACAGCCTAAATATTAATACTTTCAGTTGATAGAAGATTCTATTGGATTTTCTCAAAGTGTTAACAGATCTACTCACTCTCCTAATCACACCCTTGATCCTGTGCTGACTTATGGCATTGAGAGTGAACAGTTAACAGTATTTCTTTTCAACCCTCTCTGATCTGACTATTTTTTGATAGCTTTTGAGTTCATATTACTTGACTATACGGCATCTGAGAAGAAATTCATTAACAGTTGCTGTTTGTCAGAGAATGCTGTCACCACATTTAAAGAGTCAATTTCATTTCTTTATTACCATTGCAATGTGCACAACAGAGGGCAGCTACCAAAACTTTACTCCCACACCACTTGATTGTACTGTTGACAGCACAACAATTTCAATACATACAAAACTGGACCATGATGCCCCTTTGAAAAAGAAGTTAATTGGTCAGAAGAAGCCGGCTCCTTGGTTTAATTTATAGCTGTGTGCCTTAAAGCAGACAAAAAAAAAAATCACGTTCCATTAATTTAGAGGAATCTTAATTCGTCTGGAAAGATAGATAGATAGACAGAAAGACAGAAATGGCACTGATGAAAGTTACCAATGATCTCCTCTTGGCCTCTGATAGCGGACTTGTGTCTATGCTTGTCCTGTTGGATCTTATTGCTGTATTTGATACGGTGGATCACATTGTATTACAGAGGCTTGGAAAGGTTATTGGGATTAAAGTAAATGTTCCTCACACACCAGAGTAAGTCATGGAGTTCTTCAGGGTTCTGTTCTTGGACCGATTCTTTTCACTTTATACATGCTTCCATTAGGTAACATTAATAGACAACTATAGTTATGTATGCATCCAGATGAAACCAATCACTTGGTCAGACTACAAGCATGTCTCGAAGACATAAAGATCTGGATGAATCTGAATTTTCTGCTTCTAAATACGGACAAAACTGAAGTAGTTGTCTTTGGACTTAAGCAATTCAGGAATAAACTGTCTCACAATATAGTTACTAGAGATGGTATTTCCTTGGTTTCTAGCACTACAGTGAGGAACCTTGGAGTTATTTTTGACCAGAATCTATCCATAGACGCACATATAAAACAGGTTTCCATGACTTCCTTCTCTCACCTTCGTAATATCGCCAAAATCAGGAACATCCTGTCTCATAGTGATGCAGAAAAACTGGTCCATGCATTTGTTAAGTCAAGATTGGACTACTGTAATTCTTTATTATTGTTTAATTGGCTGTCCCGAAAATACTCTGAAAAGTCTCCAGCTGATCCAAAATGCTGCAGCCAGAGTTCTGATGAGAACTAACAGGAGAGATCATATTTCTCCAGTTTTAGCTTCTCTTCATTGGCTCCCTGTTAAATTCAGAATAGAATTTAAGATTCTTCTCCTTACATATAAAGCTCTTAATGACCGAGCTCCATCATATCTTAAAAACCTCATGGTGTGATATTTACTAACAGAGCACATTGCTCTCAGACTGCAGGTCTACTTGTGGCTGTTAGAGTTAGTAAAAAATAAGACTCATAGGACCCCTTTCTTTGGCAGGTCTCTTTCATCTCATAAGACAGTCTTCCCTTTGGGAAAGCTACATGTTCAAAGACAAAACCTCTTTTAAGGGGGGACATTTTTAAAAACCGACACAGCAAAGCACTCAGCTAAATGTGCCTAGCAACGTCCAAGAGAAATATGGGGACTGGTTAGGTGGCTTTCTTAGGCAACATTAATTTGAACTGCACTGTAACTGAAAGGAACGCAAGGCACTGGTGACAAAACGCTGTCACCTTCAGGTGGTTGAAGGAATGGATGTCATGGAGGACACTGCCGGCCTCTTAAAGCCCCAGACAAGATGAAGGGGGATTTGCCCCCTCGTGCTCATAAAAGAGACCAAGCGGTCATGGGTTTGCCTACAGATGGTTACCGAGGGGGCTGATGTGTGAATGAATGCATCAGTAAGTCAGACCTATATAAAAATACGGTCACTACATCTGCCTGCACTCTCAGACACACGAGCATACACATATGTGCGCACACCCACCTACACAGAAGGCTCATTATCCTTAGCCGCTAGTATTGGGGGTGACAGGGCATGGGAACAAAAGAATTAAGTGGAAGTGAGTCCTTTAATTACAGGCCAGTGTTTGGAGAATTCTCAGCGGAGCTGAGAACAATGGAGGTCTTTTGTAATGCTTAATCTGCTGAGTTAACACATATCCTTCAGGTATGACAAAACACAAAACCCTCACGCACAAAGCCAATGGACAAACCACGGAAATGTAGCAATAATTAACCATATTGTAACTGAGATCAGTGAGACAAGTCCCAGTTAAGACAGAAATATCTAAAGTAATAAAAATATCTAAATAAAATGAGAGCTAATATCACATTATTTACCCTAATGTTTAGCATTACATTTGCAACTAAAATGTGAAAAATGCCAACCTGAAGATAGAACTTGTTTGATACCATTATACAATAACTGCAGAAAATTAGACTATTGAGAGAAATTTATTTTATTTTATTCTTTTTACCCATCCGTAGGTGAGTTCCAGTAAATTGCTAAAGACTAAAGCCACCTCACTGAAAGTGGGTCCATTACAATTAAACTCCCAACAGATGTATGCGCCATAATAAAGTGCAGTTAGTGGCATCAAGGATTATAAAGATGGGATGTTAAATGACTAAACTGGCTCTCTTACAGTCCCTGAATGTGGCGAGGCGTCTCGTTATGTGGTTCCTCGTAGCAATGAATGTGTGAAGGATGAGACCCATAAATACCTGAGAGGTGATTATGACCATATTTAAAGTGACAGCTTCGTCTGACTGGAGTTATCCAGAGGCATTTGAGAGGCTTACGGATGATTCCAGATGCCTGGCGAACTGGTCTGGAGCTCTGATGGTTTTGCCAAAATAAATGAACACAAAGAGGTCTTTGCATACATGAACACCTGAGATTAGGAAGTGGAGACAGTTTGGTCTGGACTGTTATACACAGTGACTGTTCCATAAACACATCTCAGTGGGAGGCTTTCTGCTGGAAATGCGAGCGGAGAGGTGTGGGAGACGGGTTATCTCGAGAGCGAAGAATGCAAAAATGATGCAAAAGGACATTTTCTTTACAAGCATAGCACATGAGGCTCCTTATTGTGTTGTTAGGAATATTGCATGTATCTGCACTCTCCACAATAGCAGGGAGCGAGCAGAAAGCAGCTTACAGGTCAGCTAAAAGGAAAAACTCTCACCAGTACACACATTTGTCTCACTCTCGCAGCAGCAGCAAATACTCCGGAATATTTGCTGACATGTTCATACATTGTCTCAGCAGCTGAGATTTTCCGGGGGGACGCTTTACAAGAAAACTGTAGAAAACGTTGACATTTGTGTTCTCACATGCCACCACTCCGGAACATCTCTACAATATTTAAGGACACCGATGTGTGTGTATGTGTGAAAACCAACTTGAGAAAGATGAAATTTCTAATTTTTACTTTATTGTCAGAAATTCCTAAGCATTTGTGATAAGTCAGTAGAGGGTGAAAGCTTCTATTGCATTCTTTTAAGCCAATCCCAAACAACTGGGGGTCGACCAGGTGCTGATAAAACCTAACTGTACAGATTAAAGTCCATTATCCCCTTTTAGCATTCCCGCCGCCACTTTCTTTACCAGCAAAGCATCGGCAAGGTGATCCTCTGAGGAGGAATGGGAGAGGAACGAGAGGGCTAACTTTTGAAACTTCTGATGGGACGATTGTGTTTTAAGGATAACCCTGAGTAAAGTGGGAAGACTATAAAAAGTGGACTTTAAACAATAACTGAAAGAGGTCGAGTGTTAACTGGACTGCCTTTAACTGACACCTGACATCCCAATAGTCTGTCACATGTCTCCACACTTATAAAGCCATTCAATTTCAACAGCATCAACAGACACTTAAAATGAATAAATAAATCAATTCAGCATTTACGGTTTTGACGTAGTCTGATCAAAAAACAAGGCGTTCCTGAAAATAGCTTTAACAGGACTCAAATGCTAGTAAATATGGTGGAGCTTAACTTGAGCCATGCACAGAGATCTTGTAAAGATTAATGAGAAGGGAGAAAAAGGAGAAAAAATAGATTAAAGTGCAAAACGAAAGGCAGAAACTTCAATGAGCTAAGGCAGCTGGTAGTAAACAGTGGCTGCCAATTGGCCGCCGTTCACAGAATGTCAATCTCCAAAGCAGGGTGTGGTGGCGGTGCCAAAAATGGAACCCCAAAAAAGAGAAATATCATATACATTTTTCTTTTTTTTTTTTTTAAATATGAGATTTGAACATTTTGCATGCACAGAAAGAACTCGCAATCTGCAATCAGGAATTCTTTGACTTTAAAGTATGGTGCTGGGAAAAAAAAAGAAAGAAAAAGATCCGTCTGATTGAGTACAACAACTTGTAGATTTGTGTTGATGAATGGAAAAATGTCAACATATATACTAAGGAATCAACTGGAAAGTCTTTCAAATATAATCACTTCGTATATGAATAAGCTATAAAACAGCTACACAGATTTATCACGTTCCCCTTTGGCAGCCTCATTATGTGTACTTTTATGTGCTTACATGCGTGTGGCCCACCCAGAATTTGTCTTTTGAGAGATAGATGAGGTTTGCCCATAAGAGGCAACCCAACACTAGAATAATCAGGGCCCTGTGTCTGGGATGTAAGTGGGCAAAGATTATGTGACAGCATTGGGAGTAATGAGAACTCAAAACAACCCTTAAAGAGAAAAACATCTGATAATGAACTTTATACCTTTTCTCTTCTGCTCTACAGCCCAGACAGACAGGAAGGGAACGGGACCACAACCACCATCATTGACACAATCACTTCATAGGCTCTCATCCCCTGTCACAGCAACAACTTCATTCACATGCACAGACACACAGCCCTCGAATCTAAACACGAAACCTTTGACTTGTACTTTATTCATGCACACAACTCCATGGTCTCCATAGAGTACATCTTAAAAGCTAATAAGCCTCTAAACTCAAAAAAATTCTAAATCAGTATTGCTATTGATAAAAATTTATCTCTGCAATAAATATAAATACCTAATTTGCACCAGTTTCTCCAGCTAACTAGCACCTACCTGTCTGTATCCGTATATTTAGTCCAGAATCACATCACAAAATGAATTGCTATGTATGTTGGTCCAAGTCGTGTTTAGTTTCAACATGTTTCATTTAATTTCATTTTACTAACATCATTATAAAGGGATATGCCACCCCCAGGCCAAATTAAGTGTATCCCCGCATTCCCGAGACATAAATAAGTGTGTGGGAGCGTTTTCCTGGTGACCCAGGCATTGTCCGAATCTCACAGCACTGACCACTGCTTGGTTGCACGTAATACATACATGCTAGCGTCGCCAGTCGAAATATTTCGCCCAACGTGAATTAATTTACTTGATTTACCTTCTAATTACTGTGTGAGTGGTGTACTTTCACATCAGCTTTCCTCAAACAAACCTGGGTTAAGCAGCTGGGGGGGGGTTCCCAATGACGTAGCGGGGAGTGCGCTTCGGCTGTGTTTTCTGCACCGGAAACTAGTTCCCAAACCGACATGAGCAAAACAAGCCTTCTGTGTAGATTTACACAGTCATTTGCACTCGATGTGAAAGTACACCACTCACACAGTAATTAGAAGGTAAATCAAGTAAATTAATTCACGTTGGGCGAAATATTTCGACTGGCGATGCTGGCGACGCTAGCATGTATGTATTACGCGCAACCAAGCAGTGGTCAGTGCTGTGAGATTCGGACAATGCCTGGGTCGCCAGGAAAACGCTCCCACACACTTATTTATGTCTCGGGAATACACTTAATGTGGCCTGGGGGTGGCATATCCCTTTAAGACCAATTCATGCCAACTTTTGATATTTGTGGCGAAATAAACACTCTAAGAACACACTCACAATAAGCCCATCAGTCTCATTTCACGTGGTTATCTCATCGATCACAGCCTAAAACATCTGAGATGGACAGTTGTTGTGAGCCATAGGTCCCTATTACAGAGCCATCTCGTCCGTTTAATTGCAGATCAATGAAACACTTAAGAAATGGCCCTTGGAGAAGTGTGTCATCAGACCCAGATGGTTTAACTGCGTAAGCCATAAAATAACTCTTCTTTTGCTCACCTGAACTGGTCTGAGTCTCATCTGTAACCTTAGCTGTTTGTTTTTGAGATGCTCTCTGAAACAAGACTGTGGTCCGGGTCAGTGAGTTCTAAAGTTTGATAGTGACTGGAGAAGGTTTTGCTGGCTTGTGTTCTGTGTATTGTCACTCTGATTAACAGGTTGCACCTACATAAAGTCACTTTTTGGATAAGTAATGGATCTTCTGGGGCACTGCCAAGTTCCTTTTTAACTAAATTAACTCACATTCTCTCAAGAAAGAATGTGAAAAGAGGAGAAAAAGAGGAGTGACCTCCTCATTTGGACAAGAAACTGAGGTATGATTGCAGCCCTGTAGGGAATTAACAACTTGCCATTGAAAAGAGGGTGATGATGATTCTAAGGGTCGTTTTATACCCTCAAGGAGACATCTGTCTTCGGTGCTCTCAGCCTCTGTAGACGACCATTTTTCCAATGCCAACGGACAGACATGCAGTCCTCCGAGAAGCTAACAATACACGGGATCCTGTGATGGCGCTATGTGTTGATCGGATACTGATTGGTGGAAAGTTAGCTGAACCTGGTTAGATTGCAGGAGGGGCCCACAACATCCGATTTTCCCAACAAGGAGAACTTGTCCACTTTGACCTCTATCTCTTTCATTTCAGAGCAAAGCTAAAGGAAAATCACCGCTATCACTGCAAAAAGCAGCCCACGTCTTGTAAAACAGCCCCCAAGTGGCAATAACATGCTACAATATCAAGACGTGTGTTTGTGAGGAACCAACAGAGAGCATACAGAGAACTATGTTCAACTATGTTAAGCCAGTCTTTAAATCAAAGTCACTGAAGCAAGTTAGAGACTTGAGACCTCAAACTAAATAAGATGCATGCAAGGGGTTCAAAGAGGGCCTTGGGTGACAATAGCCGCTTTCGGACTGTAGGAACCTTTGGCAGTTCTAATAACCTTTTAATCCGCGGGGCCGTTTTCTCCCGTGTTCGGACATACAGGAACTCGAGGCTTTCTCCCTCAGTTCCTATAACTATTTAGCTCCTTCTCCGAGGTCGGGTCTTTTCATAGTTCTTATAGAACGAATCTAACGGAGGTGTGTGGTGGTCGGTAGCTACGCCCCATGTCATGCTATCACGGCTGAAATGTTTCCTCAATAGACACAGACAGAACCGGCGGGTGTTTAATAAGTTAAACTTACACTGGTCTTATTTGTCTGCAGCGCTCTGCTCTCCTTTCTTCCTTCATGAAATGAAAAAGTATCTTCTCCTGACTCTCTCTGTGAGCTTTTCCAGCCTCGATATTAGACGCCTGATGTGATTGTCCATGATTAATATCACCATCATGCAGACCATAAACACGGTGGCCTCCTCGCTCTCCATATTAGCTTCTTGGTGGTGTTTTTTCTACTCTCCTTACTTTTACCGTTTTGTTTTGTGTTTGAATGTAGCGCTAAACGGCTAACGGCTAACGGCTAACACGTCACTGAAGCAGACGGCTGCGCGCGGCGCATCAGTCCCTATCAGGTCCCGACTCATGTGCGAATGCAGACTGAAACAGTTCCGCTGGGGAAGGATAGTTATCAGAACGAAATTCGAGGAGGGTAGTTCTGATAACTGCTTTCTTAGAACGGTCTGTCCGAAAGCGGCTATAGTTCTTCAATAGGCCTTTTCTCATGCTTGTGTAAACACATGCTAACACACACACACACACACACACACACACACACACACACACACACACACACACACACACACACACACACACACACACACACTTATTCACCAACCCCTGCATTCTTTTCAGGACAGAATGATTGGTGAAAGGCCTTCCAAGAAAAGGAATCAAATAAAGCCATCAGTGAACGCAGATTAAAAGAAGCACTGCATCGGAAAAAAATCTGATTCATGAAGCAACAGGAATTTTGCTTCCATGGTAACACAACGAACAGTAAGTTTGAAGGGGCGGTTGAATAAAGAGGAGTAGAATGGGGACAAAAGAAAGAGACTTTTAACCTCTCAATGTTCGCATCTATTCATCAAGCCTTGAGCTTTTAACAGACGAATTGAAAAGTGTAAAGTTTCAATAAAGAGGTTAAAGCCCTATTCATAAATTCTTAAACTTTTTTTTTTTAACACGGTTTCCATTCAGGCAAGAACACAATCATTTGTGTCCTCAATGAGATGAGGATTTTAATGGCAACAAGTTGATCATTTTAACTCAATAGAAATGCTGTTTTTTATGCTCTTCAATGTGTTTCGTGTCTTAATGTTGATGTCTGTCTTCCCCCTCCACCTCCCTGCTTTTCTCCTTTATCATCAGGGGCACCGCTGTGCAGCCAGTCATTCAGCCAGCAGCCTGTGTGGCAGTTCCGAGACCCACCGTGATTTGAGTTGCCTCAGTGTGTTGTTGTGTTTTGTCTGTGGGAGCTGTCCTGTGCCATGCTGCTGTGTCCAGGGCCAAGGCCCTTTCCTATTGTCTGCTGCCATATGGAAGCCAGAACCAACATGGAGATAAGCCTGTCCTCATGCTGTTTCCTGACCTTCTCAGGCCCCCAGCTGGCACTAAACACAGAAATAATTATTATCCAAATTACCCAGGCTGACTCTGTCCCCTTTTTGTGCACTGAGGGTGAATTAAGGGAGGACAGTGGGGTCTTCTGAAGATACTGCAGAGGCAGATCCCTCACAAAAGAGACGGCCCAAAGGTTGGTCTCAGGCTGCCTTCAACAATGTACATTAGTTTATCTATTTCCATAGAGAGCTGATAGAAAGACTCTTAATCTTGCTGATGATTCAGTTTTGTACTGTTGACAAATGAATGGGTTGTGACCCATTCTGAACTCCCAACTGTCAAGCTAATATTCTAATGTGTTGTTGTTTAAAATGGTTTAAAACCGTATCGATGGTCATTAATGGTGAATAGCAAATGAGGAAATGTAGATTTCTGAACATTTAAAAGTGGATGTAAAAGAATTGATACTATCATTATATGTATTAGCATTTGAATTAAGTGATTAAACTGTAAAAAGTATCAGAACAACCACTTCATCTGTTTCTTTATTCAGTCTTAACTAAGTCACTGAACAATGATTTAACTCAGTGGTTCCCAAACTGCCATTAAACATTTTAGAATGAGAAATAAAGAACAAAATAACAAACCGCCTTTACAGTGTAATTATTTAAAGTGTTGGCTGCAGAGTCATCAAGCATAGTTGAAACCATGTCCACAGCACAGGGAAGCATTAATTCTTCCGCTTTTTACACTGTGCCACTCGGCGACTTTATATGAGCCGAGTTGAGCATTTGCTTTATTAAAAAAAGGATTGTTGAGCATGGCAGTTTACGAGTTTTTGTCTGTAAAACTCAGCTGGCTTGTCTTTGTGCTCTGGATGTTTGGTCTCCAAGTTGCGTCTTAGCTTGTTCGGCTTCAAGCTGTCACAAGCCAGCGCTTTAAGACAGAGGACACACTGCGGTCTCTCCTCATTACCCACCGTTGTACAGGTGAAGCCAAAGGCAACATACGTGTCATCGTATATTCTTTTCTTTGCCATGGAAGAAAATTGCATTTGGCAATGCTTCATTGTCTGCTTTGCATTTACATGGGAGCCCCATCAAAAACTTATCCATGTTATAGCAGTGTCATTTATTGATTGATTGATTGATGCACTCCCCCCCCTCCCGATTTAACTGAGAGCTCAGATAGCTTGTATTTACTTATTAATTGTGTCTTCGCAATGCCATTGCAGAATCTTTGAAAGCGCAGAAAGTGTTTTCTAGCACTTTTTCAGGCCCCTTTTCTAGTCTGGACCTGTGGCTTTTCATGTCCTCCTGACCTCTGCAGTCGCATATGACAACTTTTGAGCTTTTAAATTGTTGTCAGTTTTCAATTTTTGAGCCTTGAGCCTGCAAGTGCTCAGTACTGTGCTGTGGACTTATGGAGTTTTAGATGTTCTACAGTGACACTATGTTTATAATGTCTTATTTGCAGCTCCCACATTGCACAGTTTTAGTTGCAGATTATTTTTCTGGAACACGTGCAAGGGACATGGTGAACTGTGACATGAAGACTGCATATAGGGTTCCATAAATCAACACTGTTCAGAGTAAAGTTCTGAAATCGAACACTTGTAATAAAGTTGACGCCAGCCTTTAAAACCTGACACTTTCACCTTTTTGCCTCCCCTTAATAAGTTCCTGGTTCACGCTAGAACTTGGTACACTGAGTTTTTAACAGGAATGCCCCACAGATGGTCAACCCTTCCAGCTGCCAGGACTGTGGTGTCATACACCCCGTTGGTAAGTCTGAATGAAAGATGGATGGAAAGACACAATGACAAGTGAAGATCTTCAAAGCAGAGGCACAAAGAAAGTTGGTGGATTCAGCTTCCTTGCATAAAGATTGAAGGGACAGCAACACATACACTGCTTGCTTCAACACTTACGTGGTGCAGGGAATGACATTTCCTTCCAAAAGAAATGTCTCATTAGAAGTCAATAGGCAATTCCCTCACACGCTTTCCATCCAACCATTGATAAAGGTTGAGGTCTGGTCACAGACTGTTCTCAACACCTTTCTCTGGCGCTGTTGTTGTCATATTTATTATCTTTTACAATGAAAGTATGCATTGCCTTACTGGCCAGCATATATATGTGAAGCTGCCCATTACCATCCAGCTTTCAAACAAAAGCTAGCATTCAGTAAAAGCCACAGAAAATGATGAATATCCATGCCAGAAGTGCCTCTACCATCAGCTCAGCCTCTCTCTGCACTCTTACCTCTTACTTTCACTTTCTTTGAGATTCTAAGGCTGATGGGGACGTTACTGAAGATTTTTATCCACTCTGAATGTCACAAAGGCTTTTGATTTAATCACTTTTAGAAAGCTTCATTTCACTCCTTGTTCAGAGGTTAATGTAAAAAAGAAGAGACACAAATCTATATCTATATAGATATCTCTCTCTTTCTACATATGCAAATATATGATCCAGGAAATCAGGAAAGGATGTAGCCTAATGTTGTGGACAGCAATCTAAAATGGATAAAGAAAACGGTATTTGAATGGCAAGTTCACCTTCAACACCAGGCCACATGGCTTTCTCCACAAGACCAAAGTGATCTGCCGTTATTGCCGATGGGAATTGTGTTATCACCTGCGCAAGCCTTAAATATTACTTGCTAGCAAAACATACTGCTAACGCAGAGACCCCCACTCCCTCTCACCAAATGCATACCATGCTGATTAGTAGAAGGCTGGACCCAGTTACAACGTGTCAGATTATTTTCGTGAAGATTGAGTGTTACATATTTGAAAGAATGTAACAATCAGGTCGATACGCCCTTCTGCTGTTGCTTGTTTGTCATGGTAAACGTTCAGCATATATCTTTTATAAGGCTGAAGAATGTTCTGGACATTATTCGCGAAGACAATTTGATGTTGATTGTTGCAAGAATAATATAATATGCCTCTGCATAAAGCCAGTATAGCTGTCTGTTCCCACGTTAATAAGAGTCTTAAAAAATATCCCTTTAAGGTGCATTTAGAGCATATTTTAAAAGTGGGATTATTTTGATATTAACTGTAAGTTAACTGTAGCTGATAGCACAATTAATCAAGATGAAATATTTTAATCACTTGACAGCTCTAATAAATATATATGTATATATACACACACACGTATATATTAGGGCTGTCAAATGATTAAAATATTGTAATATAAAATGAGTGACGTGCAAAAAAGAACAAAAAAAACACAACATCTTAGTGGATAAATTCATTTGACATGTGTAATAAAAGCAATAGTGTGGATCTGAAGATATTAGCCTGCCAGCACTTTAAATGCCTCTATCTGGCCTTGCTTTACTGCATCACATAGAAAATGTTAAGAAGTGAAGAGGGAACAGCGAGGTTGATTAGATTGGGGTTGGGGATTAGGTCTGAGCAAAGTCAATTTGAGTTATTTAAATTTGCCCCTTTGCCAAGGTACAACGCTACCACTGGCAAAGTGCATCATGACTTATTCTGATACAGAGAATAAAATGGGAGGAATGAAAAGAAGCAGATAAGTGAACTGCCTTCCTGCTGCCCAGTCATGTTCATTAGTTCAATGTTGTTCAGGTAATGGCTAAGAACAAGGAGTGATGAATTGAATTGTCCTGTGTTGGCAAGCATGTAGCTGAAGTTGCTTCATCCAGCCAGGAAAGTTGACCGAGTCCACTTTTAATTAAGGGCATCTCTAAAAGAGGTCACTCAGTAATGAAGAAATGGCAAGGTGGAGAGGATTTGTGATAACCGTGGTTCAATGTCAACATCAAAGAAAGCAAGACGAGAGTGAGCTCCATGAGGACTGTTCAGATGTTCTAACATGTAAAAACAACAACACAGACCACGTCTTTGCTAATCACTTCTCACATTTAAGAATAGTCTGGACCTGTGGCTTTTCATGTACTCCCACCCTTTGTTATTGTACACTGGGGCTATTAGCGCCTCTCTTGACTTGCCAATACTGTGATCATTTCCATTTGTGATTGTGTCTGTATCTCTGTGTCTATGTAAAAGTGCGTGTGCCAGTAAAAAACAGACAAACGTTGCCACCAAAGACAGCGGGAACACTGGCCTTCTCTTTGCCGTTACTTTGCCCAGTCATGATGAAAAGGATTCCTGTGTTTCTAATGGCCACACTTCCCATCAGTGTTTTCTGTGTATACATGTGTGAGCATCCCTACGTGTGCACATGAAGAGAGAAATTCAAGGCAAACAGAGGCGATGACGACGTCTCTCAGCAGGGGTTGCAGAGCCATCAAACAAAATCCCAACAACACTCATCTCCCTTCAGGGACGAGGCACTGCGTTCGCACTTTGCAACACACAGAAATGGATGTGGATATTGAGTGTGTGTGCGTGTGTGTGTGTGTGCATGATCGTCCTCTTTATAAAATCCATAACACAAAACTACTTCTCAGAGTTTGACCTCCATCTGTCAGGCGCTGGTGGTGCCATATTTGTTTTTGTTTCATCCACTATAATCCTACTGAAATGGGCAACATCATAAACTGTCTTAAAAGAGGAGGTGTTTAAAGATGATTTTATTCCTGTGTGACTGCGAGTCTGACACAGGAAAAACATCCAACATCTAAACTGACCCCACCAGCTGGCAGCCCTGTCTTGTCTCTGCTAATACACGAGATCTTCAACAGACAGGATCCCACTCTGTTGACAGTACATGGTCTGAGTGTAAGTGCAGAGTGTGTAGAAAAATCTGAGGACCTGCCTTCAGGGCATTTATATATGAAGTTAAGGCAGAGTTTACAAAGCTTGCTATTCCTGATCGAGCCTTAAAGATTGAGAGACCGAGGTCAGTCTGAGACCAATCATCAACAGTTTCCATCTCACTATGAAGACATTCAAGTCAGACAGAGTTTATACTTAAGTCATATCAGAGTAAAACTACACAATATTACCCATATGATGACCCAGGCTAATGCTTGCAGGGTGTCAGGAATAAAAGTGTGTGCTGTGTATTCAGCCGTGGGTGGATATCAACACTCCTTTTTATAGCAATCTAGCTAATTTAGCACAGCACAGCTGCTGCCATTAACCTCTGAGGGGGACTTGGGTTTTCTTTAAAGAGAAGCAATTGTAAGAAATCTTAATGTGAATTCAGTGGAATAATAACAAAGAATATGCTTTAACAAAGAGTGGGGTGAGCTGATTGAGGTTAAGATGATCGCTGTTTTTTTTCCATTCTCTTAACAATGCATCCGAAAAAAAAAAAAAAAAAAAGTTGTGTTGTACATGTGTTAGGACAAAGACAGTGAGAAATTAAGTATATAATTACCATAATTATGAGTTAACTGTCAATAATTGCAGGTATTTCCATATAATCATAAAATAAGTTCATATTCAGAGATACTAGTCTGGGAGTAATAGAAATCCGAACAGGCATCTGGAGAACAGGCATAACACATGTTTGTTAGGACTAGCAAATGGAAACGGGATCACAAATGAGTTGTTTTACATTAAAGAACAAAATCACTTGTGATGATAAACAGAGTTTGTTACTTAATATTTGTAATTTTTGATCTGACTGCAAACCAGAAGAGATCCCCTTTTTTCAAATGATCAATTTGTCCCCGGGCCTTCCTGCCCAATTGCAATTCATGTTACATTTACCATAACTGTTATTCAATGTATAGTGATATGTACTGTATTTTTCTAGGGAACATCTCATTCTAAGATGAGCACACAGATAACATTATTTGAGCAGAACACTTTAATAAGTTATTGGCCAGAAACTGGAGAGGCATGTGAGATTCAAGCCCAAGGAAACAAGTGATTTGGATATGAATTACTGTCAAGTCATGTTTAGAGGCTTTCTTTGATGGCTAACAGGACCAATTTCAGACAATAGTTAGGACTACGATGAGCTGCGAGACATTGCAATGAATCTCGGATCACACACGTATGAACTTTACTTTCTTTGTTCTCACTATGTCGAAGTACAAAAACTGCTTTCACCTATCTTTCTGCAAAGGTGAACAAACACAGATCCCTTGTTGTTCGTTTTTACTGTCAGAGGGGCCCGCCCTGGCTGAGGACATCACAAAAAGCACTGCTTGTATCATTCATCAGTTATAATAGTGAGTCTTTAACTGATTGCTCTGATTGATCTCCCACATGGCACGAGAGTTGGTCACAGAACAGCCCACCATCGACCCTTGCACATGGGAAGGACTGTGCACCAGTGGGAGAAATAAATCATGTGTTAAAATTATATTCTGATGTGGGGCTTTGAGTGCATATTGATTCGTAATTATTTGTACTAACAGTGGCGAGGGAGGGATGATGCCATCCATTACTGTGTGAAAATAGGGAGAGGGGATCAATGTGAGTGGAATAAGGACTGCGGGTGAAAAGCATGGTGGCCATTCCTCTGTCAAAGACGATCATTAGCCCAGGCAGAAGAGAGAGCGCCCTCCACCATGACCAAGGCTTGCCTTTACAAAGCTGACGGTAAATTACATTCCATTCACACAGGAAAAATTGACCTCACTGCTCTTGTGGTGGCACAGCCAGCTATGTAATGACAGTCTCTGTACTGAGGGCAATCATCCATTGCTTTCTGCCCTTTTCTATGGTCTGTCTTTTGCTGTGACACTCATATCTTGTCACTTGTACTGTAATTTCAAATCAAAGGAAAGGTCCTAATGACATTGTATGAATCACAAGCTATGTACGGACATAAAAAAAGGGGTAATGTCAAGTTGGCCTTGGATTAATGTTGTACTGTCAAGGACACATGCAGACATCTCATTGAGACTCTAATGATATGAATCATTATTTGCACTATTATAGAAAATATATTTTGTGTTTTGTATACTTTGTCCTATTTTATAGTTGCCAGTGAAGATGAATTAACTCCTGTGTGATGTCTAAAAACACAAAATTTCCCATTGTCAAAGAATGTGCTGCACAATGAGCCACAGGCAACGATGTAAAGTTAACAGCTGGAAAAGTTAATAACATATTTTTAGCACAGTAATGTAGAACAATAAAACTTTATACAAGGCACGAGCTGTGTGAGATTCACATTAGCTGATGAGCCAACAACAAGCAGTTGAACCGCTGAGATTTGATCTAATACTGGAAACTCCAAGATGACAAAAACAATGTACCAACAAAGAAAAACTACATTTGCGTCAGTTGGAGAAAAAGGAAAAAAAAACTGTGAGCAAACTTACAGAATTAACCCAAAACTACAGAGAATATAAACCTGCTTAGCTACCCACCATGTGCACATGCACCCGGACATACACACACATGCAGTAAGGAAAGAAAGGCAATCTCATACTCCCATTATGATTTGATAGCTCAAATTGTTGCAATGATTCAAGTGTGGTCCTGTGGGTTTTGTGGATGAGTCCAGAGCCTGTTATTTCACCACTGGGCACCAGGGGAAGGGAAAGGATGCAATTGCAGTCAACAAAATGACCATTAAATCACAGGCTATGAAGCCCCTCTGGACTGTGAAGAGTGTGCACCTACGGCTTGATCTGTGAGGTGTGCACAACGATGTAGAGTTTTTCCTCAGATGTACGCTGTTACCTGTCTGTTTGTTCAAATAAGAGAAAACATGTTTGGAAAAGAAAAAGAATTCAAAAAAGATAAACACTTGCAATACGAACGTATTCATGACATAATGTATGTGGCAGTGTATAAACACTGAGGGGTAAACTGCGTATGTACAAATTCTGCAAATGTGCATGCAGATCAGATACGATAAATCTTTATTGTCGTTGTTTTTTTTTACAAAAGAACAACGAAATTGAAGCATAACCAATGTTTTTTGTTCCTCTTCTCCACAGATTGTAGAACTCATAACAGCCTCAAATGACATGACACAGTGTGTTTAAACGCTGATTCGTCAGTGGTTGTATAAATGCATACTTTTACAGTAAAACTGTGGTTATCAAATGCATGACACCTTCTGTTGAGCACTGGAATGTGGTGTTTTTTGTTTGCTGATGGAGTGAAACAGTGCTTGTTTGTGACTTTGTAAGACACGGTATTTGTTTTTGAAGCACACTGTCACAGCCCCTCTCTGTAGTCCTTGCTTACTAGCCATGAAACTAGAACATAAACATGTTATTATGTGAGCCTGTTTGGGGAAAATGGTAATTGTTTTTTTTTGCATACCAGCAGTAAAATGGGCTCTATTAGCTAAAACATTTGCATTCGAACATCTTTTGGAAAATGCACATTTAATGATTACATTGAAAAGCGTGCATGGGCACCACAGGTCAGGAGCAAACCTAAATGAAAAGGGTCTTAATAAGCACAGTCTTATATGACTTGTATAATCTTCCTGATCAATCTCTTTGCAAAGGCCATTACTGTTAGTGAGAAGTGTGCACAAGCTACCAATTATTACTGAGGCTTTCAGAAATTCTTTCAAAGTCAGTACCTATCTGCGACAGACCCTGTACTCACATGATACTGATTGTATATTTTGACTTATTGTGTTTGTTAAACATGCAGTGTTGAAGAGCATTTAATAGAATTTGACATGGGCTTTCTCTCAAAAGTAAGAGACGATGATGCCTCTCTATTATGGTTTGATGAGCACTGCATGGAAGGAGGAAGCTCCAGCTGTTCAAAGGCCATCCCTCCTAGGCAGAAGCTACATGGACTGGGTTGTGGGGGGAGAGAAAGCTCCTTGGGGGACTGGGGTGAGTTTGGTGGTTAGCTTCCTACTATTACGCTTAGCACCCTGCCATGAAGATGACATATTTGGGATGCAAGACTCCCACCTGTGCTCAGCTGAGCACTTTCCCCATGCAGGAAAACTCAAGGAAACATGTATGGCATATGATGTCAGCTGCTATGCTTGTGAATCAACCAACTAGAATGTAGTAAAAAAGCTAATCTGACAGCTACAGATACAAAAAAATTACAGCACTTACAACCTTTACAATTCTTTGACTTAATTAAGTCTTAGAGATCATAAGTATGCATACAGATTTAAAGTGCTTATATTACAGGCAACTACTAGTTCATACAGGATGCTGATCGTTGCAATCTACCTGAGAGTAATTGATGAGAGTAAGCTAGGGCCAGGTACTCCACTCCGCAATCAATCCATTCTTTATCCATTCCCAGGCCCTGCTTTCCCATAGATAGAACAGATAAAGGTGACAGGCTGTAATTTCGAAACATACATGGTAGATTCTCTTATCCAAAATTTTTCCTTTTTTTTAATATGCTCAAATTTATGGAGTGTTATGAGCTCTTGAAGCACACGGTGACTCCTATAAGGGTGTTGGAGCAAACTGTGCCTGATTTACCTTGTTTTTACAGAGAGACATTTGAACCTGAAGCTAGGAATATCTCTATCCTTTCCTGGTCTCTGAATGATGCAAAGAAGGGAGCAAGAAAGCATAGAAGAGACAAAAGCAAGACTGGGAAACACAGAGATAGAAACTAAGCCTCCCCTCCTGCACGTCTGCCTATACCACCAATGGGAAATACTGCCTTAAAAAAAAGGTGAGAATGTTTATGTGAAACGTTCATTATGCCCAGGAACAAAGTGTGGGTTGTGAGCAATGCTAATATCATAAAGCATCTCTCATCGTCACACGCTTCTACAAAGCTAGTGGCCACGAACGCTGGTGTTGATAAGCCCAAACCTAGGTGCGGCTAACGTGAACTCGCTAACAGAGAAGGATTCGGGGCCGCGCCATCCAAGCAGTCCGAGCTTGATTTTTCTGCTCCACAAAAACTTGTGACACAGACTGAACTAAACAGACTAATAGTCAGGTATGCAGTTGAGTACATACAGCTATTATCAACAGTTGAGTCAGATTCCTTCAGTGCTCTCGCTGCTGGCTAGAGGAGGGGTAGGCCCGCCATACAGGAAGACATTTTCATATATACATAGCAGATAATGCCAAAATGCTGATTGCTGGAAACTGAACATCTAATCAAGGCTTAGAAAAAGATTTAAAAAAAATGATTTGAATGTACTGACAACCCTGGCATATAATGCAACCACATATGCACATACAGACAGTCACGTGGTTACAAAGCAGGGCTGCACACAGGCCTGTTTAGCTTCTCTTCTTCCCACCATTTCTGAGAAAGCTAACATAACCTTTCACTTTCACGTCACTGGAAGAGTTTAATTTCACTCCAATCTCTTAAATCCCTGTTTAAGTGTTTACTCGGGAGAAAGAAGGTCTGTCTGTTAAACCACACTTTAAATGACATGCGAGTAAACAAGAAAACTTCTGGCTTTTCTCCAGCAGGAGATGTGATGCCATAATTTCTCCTGACATGCAGGGCCTCAAATTGGTCTCCAAAACAAACCATGAAAACGTGCTGCAGGAAAAGTGACACATGTTAAGACTCAGCGTAACAATGGCATAGCTCTGGAGGTGGGTGCAAAAGTCAAAGGTCTCTCTATGTGAGAGTTGTCACAGTCAGGATTAAAAAGAGAAAACTGCATTAATTATGTCATTATGAGGGGGTTGGGGTTGGGGATGGGGGGGGCTGTTGGTTGACTTTTGACTTTTGGAAAGGGAGACAGCGAATCAGCAGTCTATATTGTCCATGTGTGTACTACAGATGGGAGTCATTCTGCTGGTTAAAATGGTTTGGTCATTTTCTGGGCTCATATACAGATTAAAAGAGATATTTTCTTTCCAAACATAATTGGAATGCATAAATGCAGTTGTGATGACGTTGGGAACACAAATGTTTTTAACTCAAATCAACAATACAATAAATAAAACACACTCCTCAAAAAGTTAGACATCTGATTTCCTATTGATGCAGAAAACATCATTCCGATGTCAGATGGTATTTAATACCCATAAATACAAGCCACCCTGGTAGGAGTACATTTTCATTACAGAGCGGTAAAAATAATCATCTTTGACTCGCAGTTACCACAAAGGAAATATGGTATTTTATGATGCCAGTGTTTCTCCTCATGGCAACCAAAAGAAGAATGAGTGCCTAATACCATAACTTTAAAAACGACCTAACTATTACAAGCCATGTTACTGCTCTGTGCATCGAAAGCTTTTTACTTTGCTTGCTGAGCAGTGAAAAACGGTGTGATTAGTGCTCCCACGACTATGTGTATGTGCAAATGGTAAAAGTGTGTGCATGGTATGTCCCTAGGTGTCTGATCCTGCTGCATCCCTTCCCCAGGGAGTCACCATCGCTGCATACACCTGTCGCCTCTCATGATCGGCAGGGCAACACATGGAGACACATGGTGACAAGGTCCACCTACATTCATTAGGCCTCGCAGGGAGCGGATCCATAGTGCACTGCAGGTTGGCGTCGCTGTTCGTTAACCCTGAAACACACGGGCATGCATATGCACGCATACGCGCAATAATCAGAATGAAAATAATTCTCCAATTGGGAACATAACGGAAGAAGACCTAAACTGATTTTGATACACAGTGAGAATACGTGCTAATCAGTATCACCCATTCGCGTCAAGGGGGGGGACAGTGTTCAACACGCTGAAAATGTTAAAGCAAAGAGGTCTGAGGCAGCAAGGACCAAAGAGCTGGCAGTCGTGCTCACCCCCTTCCCAACTCTGTGTCTGCAGTGATTAGATGGGGTTCCTTACTGTGGTGTGCCAGGAGCTCTGCCAAAGATAAAGACAGGCTAACAGATGTTCCCCTTATCTCAGGACTCACCTCACAGTGCATCAACCCCTTAACACACACAGACACACAATCACCGAGACAAATGTACACCCCCAGTGACACACTGCCTTTGTGTAGTTTTGTAGTTGAAAGTCTTGCAGAGATACTCTGTATGAACACTATTCACGGCACACACAAATGTAGCCATAACAGCAGAACATGCTCATTTCTGGGCTCGGGTAGCTGCTTTTGACAGAGAGAAAACATTTTCAGCCACTCCACCCCTCTATTGTCCTCCAGCTGCATGCAGTCAGGGCTAAAGTGGAATGTTAAGGTGGCTTTGAAGAGGTTTCTGCTTCTTGTCAACCCTACACGACACACTTATTGTTCTCACCCCGCACAGTTGATTATATTATCACTTTGTTCCGCACACAGCAGAGAGTCGGGGTGAGGCGTGGGGAGGCTCTAAATCAGGAGACAGAAAGATCATGGCACAAAGACGAGAGGCTGAGCTCCGGGGCCCCCAGGGTTTGGGGTCTATGTGTAGGCATAATGAGCAGAGCCAAACATATCCAGCCTCATTAATTTCAACTATCAAAGCCACTTTTTCGGCGCGCCATGCTGCCTGTTTCCTCACCCGTCTGCAAAAGCCATCACTTGTCACCCAAGATCAAAACAAGTAAGAGGGAGTGCCAGGCTAGAGGAAAATAGGCTAGAGGAACCGTGAGCTGGAAAATACTTTCTACACGCATTGGGAAAACTACAGGGAGAACCTCTTGCTATCTGGAGCGTAACCATCCAGTCAGGATATAGATGGCACTGAATATTCTCCTACCGAGTGTGTAACAGCAACAAAGGCATTGAAATGCAAGTGGTTAGACATAAATATTTATGAAGGACATCTCCTTGGGATGCTAAGGAAACTCATTTAAAAAACCTACCAAAGATCTCGAATGGAAAAGTGAAATCACACCAGGGGAAAAGCCACCCTCCTCCATGAAGTGAGAAGTTTATATGCCATTTATCTTTGCAAGCAAAAATGTTCAAACTGTCAGATGAGAGGTGTGCAGAAACACAGTAATAAACCTGGAAACGATAAGAATCCCTCGAATTAAAGAGGATTATTTTGAAAGATATACAAGGCGACGGCAGATGTCTTGTACATACACAAGACAACTGTCATTGTCTTGTGTATCCATTTTATAGCTCCTTTCAACTATTTGCCTTTCTCTTTGCTCTCTGTATGTAAACAAATGCCCCACAATGACATATTTTCAGCTGTAGCCGCGATAGTTCTCCACAGTGGTAACATTGCATGAACTATTTTGCTTTGCAGCGCTTTTCAGCACTTATTTGTGGCTTGTGTTTGTGAAAACAAAATGGTACACACTTAAGGGCATCTGGGCTCATCATTGTGCCTAAATGCTTTTCACCACTCTTCCCACACTGGCCAGACAAGGGGTTCATTGTAAGATTGTTTCCATCGTGTGCTGATGACAGGCCTGAGGATGTCCATAACCGCCAAAACCTCAAAACCCTGGCATCTGATGGTCTCCCCTAATAAACCCATTTTCACTGGCCTGATAAAAAGATGGCATCCTCTGCTCTGATAATGTTAGACGTTTCACATGTCAAGCATAGCTGTATGTTTCATAAAGTCAACCACAGAGACAGCTTTTGTGGCTGAGAGTCAAACAAATACAATTTCCGAAAGGATTCAAAAAGCAGTGCAAAGAAATGCAAATGATGTGCAGCAGACACATATACAACCATGGATATGCTGTTAATTTGACATATAACATATACCAGTAGATGACCCATCGCATTCGCAAACCATACCAAAAACATTTGTCAGCATATGGAAAAGAGTATGAGTTGTGGGATACTATCAGGGAGTCTTAGATTCTAGATCTTATCACTGGACTTGATTCAAGTGCTGCTGTTGTAAAAAGTCTCAGTGGAAAATGAAGCAAATCTCTACTTGCCTGTGACCCATGATAGAAAAAAAGAAAAGAAAAGAAAACATTCATCCAGTGAGGGGGTGAAAAGTGGAAAGGCTGTCAAGTGGCAGCCAAGTTTGTGTCATGTCCTATCTTGCACAGCATGGTATTTTATCACCATATCGCTTCCCTTTCAGGCAAGGGAAAGTGTATAATAAACAATGCTGTTTTCGCTGTAAAAATGGCAGCAATCTTGCCATCTCAGTTCACTGAATCTTTTCCTCCTGCCCACTTCTTCCTCCGTCTGGAATTTTCCAGACTTTTCCGACGCAAAAGTTCTCAACAGTCAACTGTTAAAAAGTATTCCCAGGTGAGATAAAAAAAAAAAGGAGCTGTAAAAAAGAGAGTATTATATAAAAATCTAGGTTAAAGCAATAAAAGTGACTTGCCTTAAATCTGACACAATTGATGTCAAATCAGGTATGAATATGAAAACCAAAACGAAACAAAGAGAGCCCATTCTCTTTGCTCTCTGCCTGGAAGACTTTCCCTTTCATAAAGGTAGAGCGCTGAGTTATGAAGACAGGCAAAGTTTTCTCACAGTGGAAGCTTGAAACAGAGAATTCACAATTGGGACTGCCTCATATGTTAATGCCTGTGAGTGGGTGGTGAGGTAACCAGGGAAACTTGCTATTCACAACTTTCATCAGGTTTTATAAATTAATCAAATGTGACGGGCCTCAACAAAGTCGAAATTAAAGAACCCTTCCCCCCCCCCTCTGGGTACCTACAAAGCCATTTGGGAATGACAGACTAAGTCTTTTAGGCACTTTTGTTTCTCACAATGTTATGGATTCAACCCCAAATAAAGTATTTTGGTTCCCGCAAGATCTACAAGTTACATGAACTTGAATCAACTTTCAAAAGTTTCCTCCTAAAGTTGAGCTGATAGCAAAATTCTCCCAAGTTTAGCATTGGCTATCCATCGATTTGAGTTGAATCCCCATTTTAATCATCCAGTATTTGGATGGTGCAGTGCAATAACATAGCAGCTACTTTACAAAATGAGAACCAATTCCCACTAGATGATATTTGCTGCCTTATTATGTCAACACCTCTTAAGTCATTGGCAGCTCCTGCATACTTATTATTGTGGACATAGGAAAGTCTAAAGGCTCTAGCATGGTTGCCGCGTCTGCTAGCGCGAGCGGTGTTGATGATGTCACGATTTCGTGCCCGCCATGTATAGTGGCGCAACTCGATGCGCCAGTAGTTGCAATTTTCTCCGTCACAGAGGTGGCGCTGCTACGTTAAGGTTACCTCTACTCTACAACCACGAAAGTGGAGAAGAAAACAATGCCGCTGTCAAGAGCAAGAATACTGTAATTAATGATACTGCTGCAGTTTTCGGATCATTTTAAGTTTTTAATTCAGTTAATAGAGGTGAAGGTCTGAAGCCCCCGGCATCAACAGAGTCTCTGCCCTCTTCTTTGCCTTCACGTATCTGTCCCGTAGCTTCTTCCACACATTCTTACAGAACTCTCCCTCTTTCACCAAAGTTCTGCCCATCTCTGTGCACGAGTTTTGGGAGTTTACGTGCTCCCTGTTCTGTTTCAATGCAGTTTCGTACAGCTGCCTGTACAAACGCACTTCCTGACTGAGCCGGTCTCACATCGGTCCATCCGGTTTTTCGTTGGTGGCGCCGCCAAGTTACAAAAATCGACTGGTGCACGACAACACGCTGCGCCGTCTGTTCAAGGGAAGCGCCATGCCTGAAACGTCATTTTGACGTCACGGTGCGACACCGCCGTGACAGACGCGGCAACCATGCTAGCGCCTTAATGGGCATAATCTGTTAACACATGATCATTCATTCATTAAATTTCCATACCCACTTTATCCTATTCACGCTTATGGGAGCTTATTCCAGTTGCCATCAAGCACGAGGTGATCCTCCCTTTAGTGGTTGCCTGTCAATGGCAGGGCCAAAGCAGAGACAACCAACCATGCAAGCATAGAATTTAGAATCAACAAGCCACTTTCAAATATGCACAAGAGTTTTCAAATGTTCGAGAGACTCGGGCATGATACGGCAGGCGTTCACAATGTTTGCGCTAAATTTGAGGTGATTTTCCATCCAGCCCTCTAGTTAAATCTCTTGAGTATGGGCAGGTGAGACAGTGTATGAATCCATCCATCCAACCACACATCCGTATCTTCCGCTTATCCGAGGTCGGAACAGGTCCACAGGGAAACCCACACATCCCTCTCCCGAAGGGACACTCTCCAGCTCCTCCTGGCGGATCCCGAGGTTTTCCCAAGCCAGATAGGATATGTAATTCCTCCAGCTCGTTGGGTTTTCCCTGGGCCCTTCTACCTGTTTGACGTGCAGAAAAACCTGCAAAGGGAGGCGACCAGGAGGCATCCTAATCAGATGCCCTGAACCATCTCAGCTGACTCCTTTGCGGAGGAGCAGCAGCTATTCTCCAAGTTCTATCCAAATGGTCAAGCGCCTCACTTTATCTCTAAGGCTGAGCCCAGCCACCCTCTGAAGTAAACTCATTTCAGCCGCTTGTGTCCGCGACTTCATTCTTTCGGTCACTACCCAGATTTAGTGACCATAGGTGAGAGTTGGAAAGAAGATGGGTCAGTAAATCAAAACCTTTGCCTTTCGGCTCAGCTCCCTCTTCACCACAACAGACCAGACCAGAGTTGATGAAGCCCCAATCTATCCGTACATCTGCAGTGTGTGTGTCTGTGTGTGTATAATTGAAAGAGGAAGCACTACCGAGGGAGGGAATTCAATATTAATTATTATTAAATCATTTTCCATACCTGCTCCCAGCAGGAGAAAAGCTACACAACACATCAAGTCCAAATACACAAAGTAAACTTCGTAAAGAAATACCCAAGAATTAAAGCTTCGCTTTTAAGTGAATCCAATTTTAACCAACAAAGTGCAACAAATGTAATATTCAATATCAGTTAAGATAAAAAAAATGTGCTTTGTTTAAGCAGCTTTTGCTGATTAACAGGTGTTTTTTTGTCCCACAAGGGCAAAAACTGTAGTTTTTGACATAAAAATTCACAATCGAGGACAATAGATGCCTTTTTTTTCCATAAAAACACATGAACTGGATGATTGTGCCTTTGTGAAGCCTCTCATGTGTCCACAGTGTAAATGTTTTCAGGAGCTGAAAGGGTCAGTCCAGCTACTCGCAGACACAAATCTGTCAGCAAGGCTTTAAGATGCTGCAGGCCACTCTCACTCCGGTCACTTTCATTGAGTTTTGGCCCCTCAAAGCAGCCGTCACCGTGTGGCGAGTGACAGAAAATGTCAGCAAGGCACTAATCCCTGTTTAGGCCTGTAAAAACAAAGAAAAAGGTCTCTCCCCCCCTCTCCCCCCCCCTCTCACTCACTCTTGCCATTCCTCTCAATGCCAGTCCCTGTCCCACTACAGCCATCCAGCCTACCCACTTCAGATTTCACGCACAATCACACACACACGCGCACGCACACACACGCACACACACACACACACACACACACACACACACACACACACACACACACACACACACACACACACAGGACCATATGGAGAGGCCTGTTTCTCTGCCATTGTCTCCCAGGTTATCTCCTCTCTCAGCACCTGGCAGGGGACGAAGGATTAGCGTACCTCCTAACTGCTTTAAGAATGCTCTCTCCTCTTTGACTCTCTCCTGCCACACTTCCTGTTTTGTTCTTCTCCCACAGTGGTCAAGCACCACATGTCGGACTGAATGAGACTTATCCGTGAGGGGCAGGCTTTACATGTGATGCTATTTAGCTCGGGATTGGCACAAATGGAGGAGGACGCCAAGATAAATGGGCTTTGGCTTAAGCTACTTGGCATTCTCACATACATCGGGCCAAATGCATACTAACACATACATGTATGCATACCAACCCTCCTCTTGTGATGGTCCCAACATTGGTGTACCTAACCATGTTAAGACTTCTCTAACAAAAACAAGTTGTTTTTTGTGTCATTTAACTTTTTGCCTCACAGATCATGAAATTGCACTTGTAAGGTTCTGAAAACTCACAAATTGGGATAAACTATGATTAAAAGTTAAGTTCCAGTTTCTTTGACAAACAAGCTACTTGAACCTAACTGGTCATATAACTGTTACAAATTGCCATGACAGCCTTAGAAGAAAACACTGTAGAAGAAGTATATACAGTACATGTTGGAATTGAAAGATCCACTCTTTTTGTACTTGGAATGTAACTATGCAGCTTTGACTCAGGACAGGTGTAACTTGTTGTATTCAGGATGAGAATTAAAATCTACCAGTTATGTTTGCTACTGGTCGTAACCGTTGCTGCTGAGCCCACACCAAGGACAATCTCTAATAAGCGCAGAGTTGTTCTTTGTGATACATATGCCATCTGATAAAGTGGACAAATAAACACTGGAGACTTTGTGTTGGTGAGGTGCAGCCATCAAGGTCTCTAGATAACCTTGTTTACTCTTCTTTATGTACGGCCAACTTAATAACAAATTCTGCTGCCTTAACAGCCTCGTCTGGAGTTAAAAAAGAAAAGAAAAATGCTGTAGTCCTTTGACTAACCTTTCTCTTGAATTCTCCTAACCTACCCACAAATCTGAGCACTTTACATCTTTCAGCTTATCTAAGCTGTGAACTGCATGGAGCGAAACTAAAATCAATAATTAGTGTAACTATGTTAACGAATGTGCAGCAAAGCTATTTACGCTGAACAGCATGCAGGCAGGTAGGACAGATAATGGAGGACGGCTCTGTTACACCTACGGGGTAATTACAAGCCATTTATCAGACAGATGCTCCAATGGCAGCTAATTGATTGGTGAATTAATAACAATGGCAAACGATATTTTTGTTGCCAATCCGATTCCACTGTAATGCTTCCATGCCAGCAAGGTGCTCCACATGCTCCAGGGGGCATTTACTCATAAAACTGACGGTGTGAAAAATAAACCCAGGCAAACCATAAAACACACAAGTAGGGTCAGCAGCATTTACAACAGGCGACGTCTTTCAAATTAATTTTCCAAAATGGCATTCCTTGCACAAGAAACTGCCCAGTTGCATGGCTGGCTGCACTTTTGATATCTAAAAAAAAAAAAAAGCACCAAATTAGCTCCCGCTGACAATTCAATACAGGATGCAGTGGGCACCATCCAGAGTGCACTGTGTAAAGAGATCCCTCAAAGGCTGCTTGTCAAATTCTTTTCTTTTGACTAGCTCCTCTGGGCACTTATAGGGGAAACAGAATGTGGTAGGAAACAGAAAAACCAGCAAAGAAAGAAAGGAGTGAGAAAGAGGGAGCTGAAAGCATTAGTGCTTTCACGTGAAGCAGTGGGGCAATAGCCTGTAGGTAAATAGGGTTAAATCAGTATGGTTTGTTAAAGGCTATAGTGATGCTATGGCCAGGTATGGGGAAGCACAAGGAGGTTAGGGGGTCACGGGGGACTGGAAATAATGAAGAGGAAAGCCTCATTCAGGCCTTTGGTTTAGCCTTTGGCCTCTAATGAGGACTCTTGACACCAGGGAGCACACTGACATGACACATTTGGCAACCTGGCAAATTGACCTGGGAGCCTGAAGGGTGATTGACAGCTACTCCTAAGGGCGTCGAAGCTGCCCCGCATGTGTGTTCTGTGAAGGAGAGATCTAGTCTGAGCAAAAAAACAAAAGAGAAAGTAAGATGGAGCGGATGAGATGACAGGGGGCAGCAGCCCCATGGAAGGTAATTATGGGTAATTTAAAGCTGAACCAAATTAGAACTGTAGGTTCAAACACAACAGTCTAAACGGAAAGTGTTTACCAGAGAGTGTATATATTTATATCCATAGAGTTCTAAATGTTCATGATATCTTGCTGATAACAGTTTTAGGGCACAGTATAGGTAAAGGAAAATGCCATGTATTATAATAGTCTCTAACTGTGTACACCAAGCATAATGAACCTGGTCAGTAATTATAAGACCATGACATAAGCAGTACAATATAAGGTATCCTGAAAGATTTAGATTTCACAGAGTGAAAAGGTGTCTGAACACACACAGGAGGTTTTACGTCTTCCTTCTCCCTGATTATAAATCTTCTCTCCTCTCCTGCACACTGCACAGCATACATCTCAGCTCTCATTAAGTCTACGGATTGTTGGGCTGTGATGTTAGACAGGTGGACAAAGATAAAATAATATCTTTATGTCTCTCTGAAACCAGAGGGGATATATCACTCTGACCCAGGTGTAAACACTAAAAGTTGATTTATCTCACAAGCCAGAGAGATCCTGATCTCAGCGCTGCTCAGCTCATAAAACAAACTCCCAAACCTGAAGAGTGTGTGTGGGGGGGGGGGTTAGAAGTTTAGTATTTACATACTGTTACAACATAGTACACAGTACAGAAACAAATTGATTGTTGAAACAAGAATTATGATACAAAACAATGTGTCTGGATTCATGGAAATGATTCAGTGTCTTATTGCCTCGCTGCAGCAATGAGCAGCTCTATTTAGACAGATAGATCATTTGATTCTGTCAATAGACTTTATGAAATTAAACCAATGAAATGAAAAAATATTTTATCTGTCCAAAAAGGAAATTGTGTGCATTAGATGACTAAGTGAATTCTTTCCGCCCTGCACTTTTTGTTTTGTTACATTTTATTAATATTTGTCAGACAATTTCAAGAAAAAAAAAGTCATCATTAAACATCAGCCCGAATTTATTTGCACTAAACTGCTTTAAAAAACAATTTAAATGTTAATGAGACTGAAGGCAAGAAAATAACAATAGTTGTCATGTCTTTGAAACATTCTCTGTAACTAACAGAAGTAAATTCATTAACTCCCTCAATCGAGTTGACACTGGCTGCAAACTTCTGAACAGCTTCTAATTCGGATTTAACTATTTATTTATCACTTTCTGATGTTCTTCTGTGAACATTGAGCAAAAAATAATCAGTGAAGCTGCAGAAAACAGAGTTGATGCTGCAGGCACCGAACCACCTAATTAACATCTATGTCATGGAAATGTGCCAATGTGTGTGTTATTAGTCCGATAAAGAAATAAAAACAAGGCAAAAGAACAATGAAAGAATAACAAACTACTTTGACCAGAGGCGTCAATTGTCCTCCTCATATGATTCCAATAAAAAAAAAAAAATAAAAAAAAAGGAACCAGTGGGCGGTGTCGGCCAAAACTGGTTACAGAGAAATAGGTAAATAAAAAGAAGAGGATGGTCTCACGTGAATGTAAGCAATAATGACACAGTGACAGCTCCACTATATAAGGCTAATAACTGTCACAGTATCATGGAGCCAGCCAGGTGAATCATAGTCTCTGTAGACACTATTGCTGCCATTTTTCCCCAATAGTCTCCCGGAGGAGCGGCCCCGTCCACATGTCTGCCACATTCTTGTCCTCCAGGCCTGCGGGGATGCGGCCGGTAGATCTGTGAAAAGTTACAGTGAAGGTTGCAGGCTTTTGGAGCTCATATCTCCGATGGTTGTTTTAAAGACAGATTGATGGGAGTGATGAGAGCTGGGGAGGAGAGGCGCAGGGAGGTGGTGTTTAAGGAGCATCTCTCTGGAGAAGAGGGGTTGAGTTATGGAGGGTGGTGGAGACTGGAAACACCTCGCATCGCTCTGCCATGGTCGGATGAATGATGGGATGGGGGCTTACAGCTGTGGCCTCGAGAGGGAGGTGTGGGAGGTTGAAACGCTCTTCACTGCAATTGCTCTCGCTCTCTGAGAGGTGGAGGTCCACTCATCTCACTGTATTCTATTCTAAATGGTTCATTTTTGTATTTCTGTCTACTTCTCTTTGGTTTACAGCTTTTCTCTGTATTTGTTTTTTTCTTACCCTCACGCTGCTATTTTAACTATTTTCAACATTTCACGACTTAGGTTTTATGTGTCTTTGTTGTTCCTGGCTCACTTCTCATGCTTAATTAGAGATTTTCATTTTCATAATTTGACATACATTTAAATCTCTTTTGACAAACATGATTTTATTAAAAAACTAAAATACTTTTTTTCTTTCTTTCTCTGTGATGTTGGTAAACACATGCATCACACAGATAATAACAGAAGTTCCAGTGGGTGATTGAGGGTCAGCCTAACGAACAGACTTAACTGGCAGCTTGATTCTTGATTAAGAAAAAAAATCACAACATCACTACAGTCTTTTCACAATAGAAAATATGTATCTATATCTACTTTTCTCCCAAATGACCACGGCAAAAACTTAATTTACCAACTGACCCTGCAGGAGTTGTGTTTTGTTGACGTGACTGGCTAAGTTTGCTTGTAACAGACAGTGCTAGATAAACGGTTCATTCAATCATCTGTCGAGTATTTTGTGGAAATATCAAATCTTTTCTAAACTGTTTCCAGCTACACTTTGGCAGAAGTTTTTGTGTAATAAACAAACCGTAGTGCATCAAGCTGAAATGCATATAGCGATTTTTATAAAAGGCTGCTTGTTCACCTCTTACTTTATCATACCTGCTCACATTTGAGCAACTGCGTTGTTTTCCTCATTTGGACTCTTTCAATCTTAACTCCTTTGCCTCCAGCTCCCTCTGCCCATGCATGGAGGAGACGATGACACAGCATGCCATCCTGATTACAAGGTTAAAAGACGCAGATGGAAGGAGTCAAACAAACACTGTCACTGAAAATCACCCTCACTAAAATAGAACTGACATCCGTCAGATACGGCTGTAATCCATTTTATGACTGTGCTCTCTGAAGAAGCAAGCGGGCTCAGAATCATGACCAAACACACGCAATAAGCACTTTAAAACATGCCGCAGACAGGTCAATGAAAGAGTGACTATTTGCTGTCTGTTTGCATTGGTCACTTCCACGCAGTCAGACTGAATGAAAAAGACACGATCGGGTGATTGGAGGAGGCTTTGTCTTGTCATTTCCAAACCCAGGAACTCGAGTGTGTTCCCACACTAATGGGCAACCTACCTAATCTATTGGCAAAAACATTCCTTTTCCTGCTGTCCTTTCTTTTTTTCCCCCTTCATATTACTCATTTTAACTAAGCTGATTAAAAAGCAACATCCCTAACACAACCCTCCCCCCCAATTCACCCAGCACCTAACCCACAGCCTTTCAGCTGCACAGGGCGGAGAGAAGCCCTAACCCCGTCCTGCATGAATATTAAGTGTGGGATTTGTGTCGCGGGTTTGAAATTGGAAATCACAAGTTTGACTAATCAGCTTTAGAGGTTCCACATTCAGAGAGTGTGTGTGTGTGTCTGTGTGTGTGTGCGTGCGTATGCATCTCTTTCCTTGTCTCCAGTGGCAACAGCAAGGCCCTACACACACAAACTGAGCCCTGCTGCCACCACCACTGATCCTGCTGTGCGTCAGAGTGCTTATTCACTGCCACAGCGGGGCCAAATACCCCCCACACACACTCAAACACATGCCCCCCCCCCCCTCCTCTCTGCACTGTATTCACTCCCTCCCACCTCACATTTAAAAAGGGACCCAGAAATAGCCCAAGAGGCTATTACGAAAAATACAGCCGAAGGAGGAGAGAGCTGTGGGGGTTTACAGTCCAAAGCCATTCAAGGATACACTCCAGGTCTCTCTCCCCGTTATCATACATCCCTCTTCAGCACTCCCTCTGCCTCTCTTTGTTCTGATGAATCAGTGCTTTAGAGAACATGCCCATTCTGGCTCCATAGCTGGAGCTTGTTCAGTATCCTTGGCATTGGGGGGGAAATGGCAAAGAAAGGCTGAAAATTAGAGTAGAAGAGAAATGTAAGGAGGGGGAATGAGAGAGCACAACAGGAATAAAGAAAAGAAGAATAAGGAGAATAAACGACTGAAAGAAAGGAGCCTTAATGAAGCAGAACAGAGCCCATGGTGGAGACCAGATGAAGTGAAGAGCGAGGACACAAAATGAAATATCATTTCAGGTCTACACATTAAACTAATTCAGATTTCTCCTTTTCCACTTTTTCTATATCATGCTTAAATTTAGAACATCTTTATCTTGTCCTTTGTAAGATGTTATTTTCAGGAGATAAATGCACTCCACTTGTCTTAAATCAATCAGCAATCACTTTTGATTCAGGGTTGGAGCCAGTGCTGTTACTTTACGGTGTTCCAGCTCTTGCAGAATTTTGTAAGAGGTGAAGATTACAGATAACACTCAGAGATATTATCGATAATCGCAATATTATAAATTTTTTTGTTCATCTTTAAAATGTCATGCAGCTCTAAAGAACAGGCATGTGATTTTTTACTTTCTTCAAAGGCTGAAAATGTGTGCTCCAGTCAAAGTTACACTCACACTGCAAAAGTAGAATGTGGACGGACAAGCTCGTATAGCATAATATTCTGAGATGGACAAATATGTGTTTGAATAAAATGTTTAAATACAAAACAGATGGAGAAAGAGGCACATCCATTCATATCTTAAATCCACAATCTTACATATTTTAATGAAATCAGTATCTCTAACTGCTGCTTGGCCGATGTGCATGTCCAGTTAAATTCATCCAAAACATCTGGTGCACTTTGTAAAATCTGTCAGAGAGAAATGTAGACTTTAACAAGTTCTTAAAGGAGAAGTTCGCTTTTTTTTAAACCTGGACCTTATTTCTGTCATAAAATACATAAAATACCGTGCTCTGTGACAGTCGGCTAAATTCACACGGAGTTCGCTACTGCTAGCTTTGTGCAACATGGCAGGATATTTATCAGATTTTGACGACGTGGAATACAACTATGAGTACTATAGACATCCTTACCGGAGTGAATGAGCTATGCTGCAGCGTTGCGCGTCGATGACTTCCTCCCACGAGACGCGTGTATAGAAAGCCCCCCTAAGCCCCCCGATAGCCCACAATAACAACAACACGGCAGCTCTGAGCTAACAGTGCAATAGTACGCCTTCATTCATTCATTCGTCTTAAAGTATTGGTGAAATAAAGACAGATAATGCCTTATTTAGAGGCTGTATTGTCTGTGCCCTGTTCTCTCCTGTTCTATGGATATACGCGGATATATCTTGAGTGATCTAAATATCGTCTGAAGGACGCCGACTTTCACCAAACTGTTATCGGTGAGTAGATGAACGTATTTTATGCCAGAAATAAGGTCCAGGTTTAAAAAAAACAAAACAAAAAAAAAACACGAAATTCTTGTTCAAAAGCACTGAGCTACTATGGAAAAATACAACCACAAATTTTCAGTTTACATCCCCGACATCATGAATTTAAAATGCTGAATTCTGAGAAGCTAGTGTGAAACTGCTGTGCAGCAACACACTTGACCTTTGACCTCCCCACAGAGGTGCGCAACCTAAATAACATAGTTACAATTAAACACATACATCAAAAGAGCAGTTGACCTGAAATGCAGAGATTTAGGCAATTTTTAGCTTCGACATCTGGGAGCCACTCTGTTACCCGTGAGTACTCCTATCTCCCACCGTCAAACATTCTTTCACAGTCATTCTGCTAAATTATCTGCAAGTCTGATGTGCTGTTAATAAATCACAAACACTGACTTGCACCGAGGAAGAATGGCAGCACATGGATCTGCACTTGGGTGTGGATGCAGCCACGCACGCCAAACTACAAACATAAAAAACTAAGTGAATGCAGTACTGACTCAATTCTGCATCATAAATGACTGAAAAGCAGTGTTATTAATGAGTGGTTGTTAGTGCGTGGGCGACCATGAATAGTGTTTGTGTGGAGAGAGCAATGGAGAGAGGACGAGCTTACAACTACAGACTGACATGGCATTTGGTCCAGTCAGCGATCCTATTCAATAAGCTTGACCAGACTTCACTTCTCCAGTCATTTTTTCTGGCACTAAAAAAAAATCCCAGAAATCCCAGTGATTACAGCGAAAAACTGAGATACGAATGTGATTCTCTTAAATATAAACCCGCTTTTCTTTAAAAAACAAACCAGGCTCTGAAACTTTTGGCTCCGCTGTGATCCATGATGACATCATGAGCCCATTACATTGGAACAACAAGACCACGTGCTGCCATTACTCTGTCACAGGGGACTAAGAGCATTTTTACAGGCATGCTGATGGCATTAGAAATGTCTGGTTTCCTCCACGGGCTTTTATGAGGTCCCACAGTGAGCTCAAACAGGTCTGGCTCAGGTGACCTAACGAAGCACTTGTCTCATTTTGCTGCAGGGGTTCTAAAGCCAAGCCTGGGCCATAGCACAGACTGCCCTGAATTAAAACACATACAAAGAATCCTTCAGGCGCACCTTGATATATTCTGGTTTATTGCTGTTCATCCCATGTGGGGTGATGAAATGAGCCCCATATTCATCGTATGACTGTGGGTTATACACTGCTGATGTGCATTAATATGCGACAATAAAGCTAGAAAATGTTTGTGTCAATCCAACAATATGGAGCTGGAGGTGCATTGAGAAAACACTGAAATAAAATAAAATAATCTTAATAATCTGCATATTAGAAAATGTACAAACATGACAATCTTCCCCGCTTTTGATTTGATGCGCTGCATGAAACTCACATTTTATGTGAAAGTGCTTCATACTGTAACAAACAACAATAGCTGAGAACCACACTGCAATGTTATCAAAATGCTGAAAGAAAACATAGAAAAATATCATTCTACAAAGAATCATTGATCCGTGGTTAACGCGATATAACGGGAGAAGTGGATATGTGGAACAACTATTTCCAAAACTTTGGAAAAACAGCACAGAAGAATATTGGAAGACGGCTTAAGACAGATGGGATGCGTCGCTGGCTGGTCTTGTGGAATTGGGATGTATTCACCCAACTAGCTCTCTGTAATTACAGAGGCTTTGCTGGGATCCGATTTGCCCCTGAAAGCTTGTTCAAGGCATAGGGGATTGATAGAATAATGGCACAGTCTGACAAAGGAATACGGACACCGCTCCCAAAACAGAGAGAACTTATGCAGTTCTGTGTCGAGTATACAGGCTCGGTGGCTCAGATGGGAGTAAGGTAAATTGAATTATGTGCTCTGTCCACACTGGCTGGCTTTTGATTTGAATGAACTAACTACTTAAAGAGTTGTACCCCGGTGGCCACTTTGAAAAGAGAGTTCAGGACATCTGCTTTTCAATGCAGAAGACTTAACCAACAGAGATAAAAAAAAATCTAACGTCTCATTAGATGTGGCATCTTCCTTTTTTAATGTTATCATATCATAAACAAATCTGCATGAGGTCCTGTCATCACTGGAATAATATAAACTGACAAAGGTGCCCAGTGAACAATGTGAAGGCTACTCAGAGAACAGTGGAGATCAGGCAATGATTTCTTTCTGCATTATCTTAGCTGCTGCAAGCAGTTAGTTTGAAAGGATCTGATGAGGGCAGGGTGTTCAGCTTTTTTTGATGCTCCTCGTGATTTTGTGTAGATTTTAGGGAAAAACCAAGTGGGAGACTGCATTTTTAATCATTTAATCACGTAAAAAAAGGCGCTTGTGAAATACTATGCAGTGTTGAAAATTAAGCCAGATGTAGAAGCGGGGCTGAGAGATGCTTGATTTTATTTCATCTAATTAGATACTCTATTTGATAAGTAACAAGGTCTTTTTTCATGGGAAAATACCAAAATTTCAGTTCCACCCTTTAAAGTGTGAATTTGCTGCCACGGTCATCACTTTTTATAGCTCCAGGTATGGACAAAGCAGACACTGTTGATGAGCTCTGTGGGCTCTCTGAGATTCTTTGAGATCATTTTCTGAGATTCTGAATCAATCAACTGAAAAAAAATGATCGAAGAATTGATGACAATAATCGTAAATTGCAGTCTATGTTCAGCTCGACCTTCATCAGTTACAACATGAAACGATCCTTTTTCGTTAAAATCTCTTCATTACATGCATGATGAATTATATAAATATAAGAGTGTAACGATTAGTATTTCTACAGTACTTTTGCTTTTGTAAAACCTCAGTACTTTTTCTATCGCTGACTAATTTAAGAGTTGTTTAACTACTGTTTATTGCTGTAATCTCTCTGTTAGCACTGTTGCTTCACAGTTTGAGGAGTCTTGGTTGGAATCTTGGCCGGAGCATTTCTGTGTGGAGTTTGCGTGTTTGCACCGTGCGTGTGTGGATTCTCTCTGGGTCCTCCAGCTTCCTCCCACCGTAAAAAAATCCCTGCATGTTAGGTCAAACGGTGCACGGCTGTTTATCTCATTTTCTCTGTGTTGGTCCTGCTGCAGCCTGGTGACCTGTCCAGGGTGCACCTCTGCCTTTCGCCATTCTGACATCACTTCCTTGAGTACATGTGTTTACATTTCCTCTGGCTGAGGTGAGAGATGAATAAACGAAGGTGAGGAGGATAGAGGTTTGAGAGTCATCTGCTTGCTAACATGGTTCATGGTGAAAAGCCAACTCCGCAGTCACCTGCCTCTTCACCTGATCTATTTCTGGAGAGGCGACGACAGCGAGTAGCAGAGATGAAAGCAGTGATGCTATGTTAGTGGAGAGAACCTGTTATTGGTTTGTGAAATTAGCTTATCTATCATGTGAAAACTAGAGTTTCTCACAGAAGAACCTCATATCAGCATAACAGGCACACAGCAGTGTGTGTTATTCAATCAACATGGATTTCTCAGTGATTGAATTCCACAGAAGTATATCCCACATTTGCTAACAGCATGTTCTCTGTGTGCGCTCTCCCAATTAGTTGCTGTGACATTTTCAAAACAAATCATCACATTCGTTCTGAACTGTCGAGGAAAACCTGCAAGGCCACGAAAATGCCCGTGTGTTGTGAGTCTCTCATGCATGTGTGTGGCCCACAGAGTTAAAGTAAAGTGTCAAGCATCAGCAGCCCTCAGGAGAGTGGAAGGGGATTAACAGTCTATTTGGAGTTCCTGGTTGCTGGGAAAGGGATGCCCTCAGGCCTGATCAACAAACAGGGCTTCCGAAGCCCTTGGCCAAATTCAGACTGCCCACATCTTCACTTCCTATTTTGTTATGTTCGGGAATGGCAGACCTAAATTGTACATACCCTTCTTTTCCTTTCATCTTCTTGTGATAATTCATTAGGTACTGTATGCATGTCCCCGAGGCTTTGAAGGAAGTTGATCAAATACTGTACACGCATCCATAATCTGCTTGATCCACTCGGTGTGGAGTTGAAGGCAAGATGGATGTACATATCTCTCTCGTGCTCCCTTCTTCCTTAACTCTCTCCCTTTCTTGATCTGCTTTCAGGCTGTTTGCTTTCTTAAATGAATGTAATGGTACAAACGGAGGATAAATTGCCTTCTGTGCACTTCATCTCCTCACATCCATCCCACAGGGCCCTTTCCAAAGCAGGAGGGCAAAAAAGAAAAAAGAAAAAAGAAAAAAGAAAAGGGGAAATAATTCACTTGCTTTGCCTGGGAGATACACATTGCTATCTGTGTAGAACTCCTGCGATAAGGCAGATGTGCATTTGATGCATGAGGCCTCCCGCACTATCACAACATCACAGAGCAAGCAGGGAGAAAGAGGGCTAAAGCATGTGCAGATGTGCACACACCAGACCTTCACCTTCTTATTCTAATATCTACCTATACTCTATATACAATTATGATACAATATTCAATCAGGTGGTTTACCCATGGACTGAAATGTCATGTGCAGGTAATGTCCTGCAGATGCAGCTAAAAGCATCTGATTGAAAGGTTTACTCTTTAAACGGGCTAACAATCCAGGTGAACTCTCCCCATCGTCATTTTTTTATGCTCAATTAAACAAAAAGAAGCAGTTCTCCACACATTTAATAGGACACTAACTTCACACCCATGTAACAGTGCACAGACAAAGAAATTTAAAATGCTGGCAGATGTCAAAATTCGCTTCAAAATCTACGGGAATCAAATGCTACTCAGTAACCGCTGAATAACACATTCGGGTCTTATTCAATTTGACAGCTAAAAGGTGAAAGAATCAGACAAACTAGACAAAAGACCCTGGACTAAAAAAAATATATCAGTGAGCTTGTAAAGTGTCATTCGTCTCCGCTAATGCATGTTTCTCATTAAAGCAGAATGTTTATGAAAGAAATATCAATTTAAACTAATTTGGAAACAACAAGAAAACATTATCGGAGACTTATGAGCTGTTATTAAAGTCTTAAAACAGATGCAAGGGTTGTAAAAGATTAATTTGTTTACCAATGAATTATTGAGAGGTAGGATTTAATCAAAGCTACAGATGTTGAAGTCTAAAGTGTTGTTAATCTCACTTTGATTACATCTCAATGAAAATATAGCCTATAAAAATCAGACTGATTGTTGATTGCGGAGTCAATTACAGACACCAAATAAGAGACAGTAAACAATGAAAATTGATTAATTCAGACTGGCTGAGTGACTATTTGACTGAGATGGAACGCTGTTGTTCAACTCTTCATCAGCGTTACTTTAATGGCATCATCCAGTGGTGCTTTCAAACAATGCAGCACATAATAGAACCAAACACGAATACGTGTCTCCGTCGGAATGTGACCGTAATGTTATCTCATATAAAAACCATAATGGCGATAAGAAATAAGACAAAGTCAAAAGTTCATAGTTCATAATAGTAAAGATGAAAGCTCAATCAGCCTTTTTGAAGCAGTGGAAAGAAATGCCCTTCATCTGAAGTGTGGATGCGTGTCTCAGTGCAGATTGATGTTTCCCACCTTTGAGACCCGAGTGTGAGGGAGGTGAGAGAAGGGTGAACCTCACTTACTTTCTCATGAGATGAAAAGTCTGACCTTTTATCAGCTGTGGAAAATGCATTAGCAACCTCATAATCTAATTCAAGACCATGCAAAGTGGAGGTTTTGACTGAAGTGAAGTGTTGCAAGAGCAAGGGGGCAAAACACTGCAGTGTGTGTTTCTTTCAGTTGTAGATCTTTGGGTTCTTTTTCTCCCTTTGCTGCCTCCCTGCCAGGCTCTCTGGAGCTGCTGAGTTGCAAAGGATTTTTTAAGGCTTTGAACGACTGAAATCTGTGAGCTTCATATCTTTTTCTCTCCGCTCCTTCCGACCTCTTCCTCTGCGCCCCTCTTTCTAGCCTATGCTCTGAGGAGAGTTGGAAACTCTGCTGGGTAATGGGAGCAGCAGTCAATCAACTTGAAGTTTCAAAGGTGATGCTTTGTTTCACGCTTGCTTCCCACAAATCCCTCCGCGCCTGGCAACCTGTCAGCTTGTCATTTTAAAACACCACATCCAATGCCAGTCACCCAAACCACACAGTCCCTCAGCAGATGGAGGGGCTGACTTGTCAGCTGCCTGTCGAGAAATGAGGTCACTCCATTTTGCGAGGTCCACCTTCTTTTTATAAGGTGAAACATACCAATATAAAAAGAAAACACTGTGCTCAGGTGTTTACGTCTGGCTCCCTTTCACGTAAACCCGGCAATAGACCCGACAAAAATTCATGCCACGGGTTTTAGGATGAAAAGTGATATTTACATTTACTCTATATATAGTTGTAACAAAACTAAACATGAATAAATCCTAGCTTTCAATTGGTGCCCTTCATTTTAACTGGGTGTGACAGCACTCTCAAAACACCATTGGATCTGCCAGTTCTAATAACGGGGAGGTTAGTAATAAATTGTCAAATGAGCTTTTGTTGTACAACGATCCCACTGATGAACTGTAAAAACTTGATATGGCAGAGGGGGCAGGATTTCTGGACGCCCACACAAACCAGGGCTCCTCATATCTCCCAAGGTTTTATAGGCTCAGGTCTGAGTCATTTCAGCTTTACAGTCCCAGTGACCTTCCCATTAGGGCTCCATTACCAAAGGTCTATTAGAGAGAGAGGCACATACTGAGGCTATTTATCCAGCTGCAGCCTCTTTCTGTGAAACGCAGAGGGTAAACAAGGGTGCAGCTTTGTAAGCATCGCACAGTCATGGGTGAGTACCTTTATTTAAGGCAGAAAATGAATACAAATGTATACAAACACATGGGGCATAAATGACTCAAAGATGGAAAACTATAATGTTCTGGCAATTGCGAGCAATTGAACCCCACCTCCGTTAAAAAACAACTTCCCCACACAAAAGGCCTCCAAGGAGCTCCAATTAGCTGACTAGATCTGAACTGCTTTTTGTCTGACTGAAAATGGGAACTAATTGCTAATGACTAATGCGTTTGGGCATACTAATGTTTGACAAGGTGTCTTCTTTCAGATAAGCGTTGTGGTGGCTCGTGTTTTTTGTGTTTTGGTTTATTAGGCTCTAGCTACACGAAAATGAAACGAGGTTTTTTTTTAAACCGAGTACGAAAATTATTGCGAACACACAGGAAAGCTTCTGTAAAAATATCAGGTCCTCATGGCAACGCCACGCTTGCTGAAAATGATGCAGTACACACGCCACACCTCTAGGTGCGCTGTAAGCCACCCCCACCGGTTACACCAGAACAATAGAAGAAGCAATGCGCATGCGTGTACGCCCCTACTTCTACCAGCGCGAAGCTCACGTGAAGCTCAAACAAAAGCCGCTTTTTGTTCTGGTCACTGACGTATGTGTATGCGTCACTGGCGTTGGTCATGTGGCTGTGACGCAGATGTAAACAAATGCGTTCTGGCTGTAACAATGGCAACGCGAACGGCGGCGTTCCTAGATCTTCCCACTCTGGAACCCATTCTCCAAAAATATCGTTTTGGGGTACCCAGAATGCCGGCTCCATGTGGCCGCGACAGCCAAACGATAAGCAAAAATATCAGTTACAGTGAAAAACGTTTCCATGTAACCAGGCCCTTAGTTTGTGTGTCATGTTATGTTTTGTATTTAGTTCATTTTTGTCAGTCTCACCTGGTATATCAACTTTCTTTGCTTCCTATTTTATTTTCTTGAGCTCCTCCATAGTGCATTCTGTTGAGTTTTCCTCGCCTCTTGTTTTATAAAAGGTCTTCAGTTTTTGACAACCACACCGCTTTCCTTTGTTCTGTGCCAGGTCATTGTTTTTAATCGTGTTTCGTTGTCAGTCTTTCTGGTCAGCCTGTTCGTAAACCATTCCTCTTTGTTTAGTTTATCGATTCTTGTACTTCTGTACTTGTCCTGCTCCAGCAGCGCTTTCAGTTTTTCTTATCAAAGCCTCAAAGACCATCCGGCCGGCTTCGCTTCTCTCTACGGTCCGTAGCATTTGGGTCCTAACCTGAGTTAAACTCAAATCGTGACAAACAGATTTTGTCAGATGTAGTCATCTTGCTACACATCTTCTGTTCAGCCTAATCCTTTTTTTTTTAATCCTAGAAAATACTGCCGGGCAGTAAAGGAAAGACTCTAAGCTAATTTCAACTCGGTTCAACTTCATTTACAACACTGTAACCGTCTTTAAAATGTAAGATTTGAGCAGTTCTGCATTGCCTCTAGAGGTCATGAGATAATCAAGAGACGGTGTCTGCTATGGTAATATCCCCGTATAATATTTACTGTGCTGTAAAATGGCAGCTTGCTAACAAAACAAGGCTGGGTTTACCTTGTTTTGACATGGATGTTTATTATCTGGAGACGTGTGCACAACAAATATACGATGTCGTGCTTACTCAACGACACGAACTAGGGCTGAATTGTTTTTTGCAGCTTTTCAATATAAAATTCATTTCTTTTCATTCACACTGAAAAAATAAATAATGCTGACAAAAATAATAAAAAACTGTGCAATGCAATGTAGGTGTCAGTTTGATTTCTTGATAAGTGTTTAAGGAGATTTGGGTAACGTGTGCGAGACGAGGCGTTTGCTGAGCATGGACCTTGACTCTGTCAGAAAAAAAACCTCAAACAGCCCTTTAAGTATCATCCTGAATCTACTCTTTGATCATACTATGGTTCTCCAGGGCCAACTGCTGAAAGAGGTAACAGGTCAAGGTTAAATGCTGTTCGTTCTCATCTTTCATAATGAAGACTGACTGGCAGCCAGTAGTGTGTGACCTTCAGTGCACAAACTTCCTCGACTTCCCTTTCCCTGTCCTTCACATCCCAAACGTGTGTAATCTCTGCAGGTCCAAAATTGAACTTTAAGTAGTCGCAGGAGCATTTAAAAAGAGAAGCAAATGTGAGCCATGCAAAGAGAAAGGGTCAAAACGTTTCAGTCCAATTTTGCAGTTTGGAAACACAAATTAGTCAGAATGATTGCAATTTCTGTGGTGCTGATTCTTCATACTTGACAATGAAAGTTCCATTAAGTTTGATTTAGAAATGTAAATGACTGTTTGTTTGTTATGATAGGCAAGTGACATGAGTCTTGATGCGAATGTGTTTCAAGCTTCTTTTTGCAAATTGTAAATAGACTCTGAGCAAAATAAGAGCCAGTGGATATTATTGTGTCTCAGAGGCAGCACTACAAATATCGCTGGCATACCGCTTGGCAGGCATACACAAGATATGCAAAGTAGCAAGAGGTGCAAAACAAAAACACAGTGTTGTACATGGCGAATATTTCAAATCAAATCACAACGCTCGTGACAGCTAATCCTCTCCCTGCAAATAAAACTCCATATTGTGCTGTTCTCGAGGCTGAGACCCAAAACCAAAAATAAGCTTGCATTTATAATTAACCTGCAACTCTAAGCTCTTAATGCTGAAAAAAAAAACAAAAAAAAAACGGTGAAGGTGAGAGCTCAGCATTTTCAAGAAACTTAGGTTAATGCGGATTTTTTTTTTTTTTCTAAACAAAAAAAAAAGTATAAAATAGTCAAACTCTGGGGCGGTCAGTGGCGTAGTGGGTTAAGCAGCCGCCCCATGTACAGAGGCTACAGTCCTCGCTGCAGCTGGCCCCGGTTCGACTCCCGCTCTGAGCGGCCCTTTGCTGCATGTCTTCCCCCTCTCTCTGCCCCCTGCTTCCTGTCTCTCTCCAACTGTCCTATCATTAAAAGGCATAAAAAGCCCCCAAAAAATATTTTTAAAAAAAATAGTCAAACTCCAATCTTAAAATGAGTTACAGCAAAATATGATGGAGTTGCCAGACGAGATGAAAAAAAAAGACCAGAGGAGAAATAATTTTTATAGGAGGAGCCTTGCCTAACCCTTCTCTTCTCAGTGGAAACCACAATATTCTCTTTGACAGTGAAGTAAAAAAAAAAAGAGAATGATATGTCACAAGAATGTGTGATGGTAAAATTCTCGCCGCATGTCCTGCACAGAGTGTACCGATATTCCCTTGAGAGACAATAGTTTCAAGCCGAACTGAATGCAGAGAATCACAGAACACCAAGCAGTGCTGCATTTTTCATCATTTTTCATATCCAACTTCACTTAGATAGGTGGGCGAGTTAAGGGTAAATAATTACACTGACATGAACAAAAGCTGAAGTTTGAAATTTAAGGTGATAACATTTACTTTAGACGTGCGAGTCAGTGGCCTTCACTAAGTGTTGGCTGTATTGCCATGTGAATTTAGTTCAGATAACCTTGTCATTTTGTACTCTTAACATCATGGGAGGGTTTCAGGATGGAGAACTTTCCTCAAATCCCCCGTAAAACATAACAACCTTCTCATCCAGAGCTGTTCTTACTTGGTTACACACACAATAATACTATTCCAGCCAGAGGCAAGCAGGGAAAGGTCACAAAACGCCAAATGACAGATGTCAGTCACAGGGGGATGGAATAATCCAATCCCTCAATAATGTTCTGAAAGGCTTTGGGAGACCATGGGAATAGTGGCCAACCAACTCGTCACCACTGCATATCACAGAGAGAAAATCTTTTCCCTCTTATCCCCACAGCTTAGAAAGTGAAACGTACGTCGGGATTAAGTAAACTATCGAATGGAATCAGGACGAATAAAATTTTGCAATTCTCAAACTGGAAAACTAAAAGAAATAAAGAAACAATGACCTGATAAGCTAATGCTACTGACCCTTTTATTGACAAACGTAGCCCCAGCTGCCCAACGAGCTAGAACTATCTCATAGCAACTTACCTGCTGACTTTACTGAAAAGCAAAATGAGAAAGTAAGATCCAATGCCCCCCCATCAGCTACTAGGAAGCATATGTGCAGCGTGACTGTGTGTGATAGGATGGGGAGGATCACCTGCGATCCGAGCAAAACAAAATAAGATCAAATTTAATTCTAACACATGGAGAATTATTGATAGGTTCCTGTTGTTCTTGTACTTTGTCTGCAATTGTTTCCCGCACACACTGGGAAATGCCTTGTGGGATAAAGCACGCGATAAAACACGGTGTGAAATTCAGCGTCATTCTTTGAACTATGTGTCACCCTTGACAAGTGAAAGTGAAATGATAAAATCACACCACCGCTTATACATTATAGATGAGATGTAAATCAACTAGACTGCTGCAAATCAACAATACACTGGGCTAGTTAGTTTTACTTGAATGAACAAGAAATGCAGAAGTTGCAGAGCTGCGTTTGCTCAGTGAGGAATGTGGGTGTGTGTGAGGTAACACCTGCATAATAGAACCCCTACCTTTCTGGAACCGCAGGACGTCCATTGCGAGGTTTGTTGACTTGAGCATACAGCGCCTCCAGGGGCGGGCCATTGCTCTCAAGATTCAAGGAGACATGGTGGCTCTGGGGACTTTGAGGGAGGTGGTAGTGGTGGTTGTAAGCGTCCATGCTGCTGCTATCTGCAGACGAGTCTAATGAGCCAATGCCGGCGTAAGTGTGTTCCTCGTCTGAGCTGAAGGTGCGGCTGACAACATCTTGGATCTCAGCGTATTCTCTGTCCTTTGCCTGTTTCTCCCGAAGTTCCTTTGTTTTGGCCTGTATTCTGAGAAAAGCACATTGAAGATAAAATGTAAGATAAAAGCAAATTCAAAATGATTTTCTGTACTTCTATAGTAGAAAATGATGCTACGACAAGATTTTATTTTTTCCAAATAAGCTTGGTGAACTCATTAGAGTGAATGATCAACTTACCAAATATTTACTGACTCTTTAATGATGGATCTTATGCTTTCCGAGCATTCTGGTTTGTTTTTTTGAACCCTGCACTTTTGTGTGTGTGTGTGTGTGTGCTTGTGTGTATGCACATGTGCCTATAAATCGGCAACATAAAAATGGTGCTAAAGAAAAGACTGAGTGTATAAGTCTCTCTCAGACTGAGAGGGGTTTGCAGCAGTGTTCAAACTTGAGTTTTACTTCAGAAATCAATCAGTCCAGACTGCAGAAGGCAGGAGCGCTCCTTTGCAGCCTGTACGTATGTCTGAAGGGGTGTTGTTCTCTTGAATGTGGTAAAAAATATATTCCGACATGCAGTACTATTGAAGGAGTTAGCTTTCCACAAGACCTAAGAGAGATCTCCTTGTCCTCTCTGACATCCCTTTCTCACCCTTCATGCTCTAACTCTCCCTGGGACCACTGGCACACAAGAGACCCTTTCACAGACCTTTCCTGTCTCAGAGAACGGTTCCATGTGAATGCCCATCTGTCCGCAGCTAACGAGACTCGTGCTGCACTAGAGCGAGGAGATCTGGCATCGCAAGAGCAGCGGTGGACAGTGGGTGGAGAAGGTCTGAGGACAGGCGAAGGGGGGGGGGGGTGACCTCCCACTGTGGAGACCCAGGCAGCAGTCACTGGACTGTTCACTGGTTCCAGATGTTATATGTGCTGTGGGGCAAAGCATTCATTCACACACGGAGACAAGCACGCTACCTCCCACTGCTGCTAGACTTCCCTATGACCTCAGGTCGTAGCTAACCTTTGACCCCCGATGCTGCTCCTCACAGATGACTGACAGCTTTGGAACAGAGTAAGAATCCCCTGCAGAACTCTCTCTCCCATGTCTCTGTATTTTAATAACAGTAATGACATTTCCAAACAATCACCATTTTTCAGTGCCAGATTAAGCCGATTCCCACACCCTTTCCACAGACAGCCTTGTTTATTCTTAGCTGTACAAAATCCCATTTTCTTGGCATTATCTGCAGAATGAGATTTTGATGGAGGCTTGATGCAATGTTGCAAGATATGCAGTCATCTGAAGTATAACGTCTTAAAGCTGACTTAGTGTATTGCATCATTATGGAGCAGGTACACCCTGAATATGCTTTTGCTTTTCCACTTGTAAAGAAATTAAAAAAATAAAAAATAAAAGCTTAACGGATTAAAACAACTACGCAGTTTATTGTTCGCTGTAATGTTATATCCTCATTTGTAAGTCGCTTTGGATAAAAGCGTCTGCTAAATGCATAAGCATAAACATATTTCCAAAGTTCTTTCACCTGCTATCCAGCTACAGTGATGTCAGATGTCTGCCAGGAATGACCAGACAATGATGTTACTGCAGGTCCATGTCCACTGGGATTTTAAGACCCTCTGGCGTTTCATGGACTAATCAAATTCATAAAGAGGAGCATTATTGACATTTGGAATGAGGTAATGGCCTCGGCTAGACCGGCGACATCACCCTAAAACAGAGACTTCTTTCCCAGGCCTCAGGAGGCTGGCACAGAAAAGCTTATGGGTACATTTCAATGAAATAATACATAGAAGTAAAACTTGTGCAAATTACGCAAGCAAAACTTAATTACTACCTTTAACATTTTTACAACTGATATATTTTGTGTTGTGACCTTGATACTTTTATACTTTTTTTTGTAACTTTTGAGTCAGTGCATCGGATAATCTCACTTTTCCTGTGTGTTTCACATCCCTACAATCCAAACCTGTCTCAGCTTGGACGAGATAGGATGGAAAGTCTCAAATGTTGGCTAAGAGGCAGTGAGTCTGTCTGTGATGAGTTGGTATTTAGATAAACTTCTTCTGATCATAACCAACGGATTACGTTGTCTAAACATATGGAAAGTAACCTTCTCTCTAGTGTTCTATTCCCTGCATGTCCAAATCTTTACCAAAAGATCTGCAAGAACATAACGTGAAAACATAGCACAGGTAGTAGGTAACAGTGCTAAATTTGGAAGCCATTTTTCTGCTCATTAGCCCCAAACCTTCCACACCTGCTAACTGGGATTTCTTTTTAACAACCTGCAACAGCTGCTCCACTCACAGCCCCTCTCCTTCCCCTACTTTCTCCTCAGAGACCACCCTTACTTTGTACCATATATACTCCATTAGCCAATTAATGGCCCGGCATGTTAACATAGAGGAAAGTGCTGCCCACACTAAACACATTATTACTGTACAACCTCAATTACCAGCCTGTCTCTTTCCTCCTCCTCCTCCTCTTACCAGATACTACATTTTAGTGGAGAGAGCCCTGTAGCTTTTAATGAAACCCCAAGAAGGGGACAATCAAGCTCCAGTGCTCGGTAGCAGCCCCACTGTGGGCTTTCATTTTAAGACCACTGATGAAACAAAAGAAGATCACGTCTCCCCTTTGCATTTTATTGTTCCTTGAAATAAAAGGAAGAGCTCACTTAAAACATTGTGCTGGAGAAGCATTTCCTCCTGGCAAACAGACAGTCTAGACTGTCTAATGCTGAAGGGATCAGGTCAGTTCAAGTTTAGCTCCTAATCCACTGACTGACCGTATCCTCAAGAAAATGATGTGTCTGCCAGATGAGGATGTACTCTCCTCCACATCCCTTCGTTTCAGCTTATTTTGTCCTCTCTATTCTTTCATTCTTTGAAATGAAAAACGCATTTTGCAATGTTACCATTACTAAAGGTTTGTTTGACTGCACAAACACTAATGATGAAAATGAGGTTGAATTAAATCTGAACTGGTAGCAGCCCAAATCTGTTCTCTCCACCCTACATCAATCTCACATTTAATCCACCAGAGCTGTTGGACTTATTCTCCATACATTTGTTTGTTTGTTTCATCTACCGAATGGATACAAGGGGAGAAAAAAAGGTTGCCTTCACTTTCATCCACGAATCAGCACACTTAGAAGTCTAAAAGCACGCCTTTTTAATATGTATTGTTACTGTTGCAAACAAAACAGAATGTATTTGCTTTCTTTCAAATGTAAACACCTTGAATAGAATTTTCTTTTTAATACGATTATCAAAACAATCTCATATGGTTCTGAAGTGCCGATGGAGGGCAGAATGTTTCTGAATCTAATCAAAGCACAGTAAATGACTCTGCGTGCAGCTGTCTGTGCAGAATCGCAAATCTCCAATACCCCATCTTGGTGTTGAAACTTGTCCCATAATGCAATCACAGAGATGACTGTTCTGGTTTTGTGGTGTTAATTCAGTGTTAATAATCACATCAAGTTGCTGTAGGTATCAATATAATTACAAATCTAATCACGCTTCCCAATCAGACAGCTAGGCCCTCCTTTGAACTCAAAATAATGAGATGGTTTGACAAAGTGGAACAATGTAACTGGTACCACAATCACTGGAAGAAAAAAAAAGGAATGATTTGCCTGCAGGGCTTGCATCAGACTGCTTTATTTCTTTTTTCAAATGGAGGCACAATGTGTCTCTATGCTGAAGATAGAAAAAAAAAAATTGGCTTTTGTTAAATAAAAATAGCCAGTTCTCACGTCTAACCCAGGTTTGCTTCTTGTCTAAAGCAAATTGTGCTGACTAGTTCAGAAACACTGGATGGGCTTTGTTTGTCTGGAGTCAGCACCAAGTGCAACAACAAACAAGAGGAAGCGGGCCACTGTCTTGGAAAAAAAAAAGTGACGTGTCCTGTGTTTGTTGAGGGAAGGGGAACAAGAGGAGCGGCAGCGGACTGCTGGTCGCTGATTAGGAGGCAAGTGGAGCTAAGCAGATAACAGAGAATGGACATCATAATCAGCAGCCACAGAAAAAGAGAAAATGGAGTTCAGTCCAGGCATAAAATGAAACAGGAGCAATGTCAGACTGGCTTTGTGGACTCACACTTTGGCCACAAATTTCAGGGCTAGCGTGTGCAGAGATAAGTCAGAAACTGACAGTCTCTACTGCCATTATCTTTCCTGGGTTTATTTCATTATTTCTATTCACCTCAATGGCTTTGCATGAATGAAGTCCACAATGAACCAGGATCCAGTCAAGGTGCTTGTTGTTTGCACAGTTGTCACAACCCAAGTCATTCAGAAAAAGATGTCTTTGGTACAATCCAGATGCAAAAAGGTGCCAGAAAATGGCTACTTTTCTTGAGCTGAACATAGATCTATATCAGCCTGGCCACAAGTTAGAATTCTTCCGTCATGAGACGCAAAAAAGCTAATCACAAGAGCTGTTTTGAATCTGCCAGATTTCTAGCAAACAGATGCTGTAAATATGCTAATATAAATCAAGTGGATGCAATTCAAATTTCATACTGACAATTGCTCCAGTAATAGAAGAGACATTTTAGAAGAACTCTCATCTACATCATCGACAGCAGAGGTCACCGACAGGCGGACCGCGGTCCAGGTCCGGACCGCAAAGCCGTCCCATACGGACCCGGACCTAACCGGCCAAAAACAGAGGGCTATGATAAAACCTGACGGAGCGCTTCTATTTTAACCGACGCAGCTTTTGTAGTCTTTACGGTAGCAGTTTAGCTGGTGTGGAAACGCACAGACCAATCCCACGTGATACTCAGCCAATCAAATCTGTGCATTACAGGCGGTAAACATTGCGAACCTACAGTGCATACAGAAAAGAGTTTGAGTCAAGTTACACATGAAAAGACGATAGATAGCATACAGTTAGAGAGAACAAAGGGAGATATACAGACGACTGACTTGAAGAAAGTTGAGAAACAGGAGTGAGATGGAGAAAGCTAGAGAAAATTAAGTAACAAATGGCGCTCTCCAAAAAAAGAAAAGTGGACAGCGAAAATAGAGCATTTAATCCGGGATGGACAGACTCGTTTCTGTTCATACTTCCCACTGGGAGCATTAAAGCAGTGTGTCTCATATGTTCAGAGACTGTGACACTTATAAAAAGTGCCAATGTGAAACGCCATTATGAGACAAAACATAAAGGTTTTGAACAAACATACCCACTCAAATCTGAAGTGAGATCACAGAAAATAAGTGCTCTCAGAGCCCAATATGACCAGTCCACCAGGATCCTGAGTCTCCTCAGAGTTGCTTGGATTTTGGGTCAACACAAAAAGCCATTTACTGATGGAGAGGTTGTCAAAGAATGTATGATGCATGCATGAAGAAAGTGAGAAACTGTTCAATTGTTAAGATGTGTTGAGATTTATTATCTGTAAAATTAATTGAGACTGTTCAGTCAAGATGTGAAACAGCAAAAGGGAAAAAAATATTTATTATTCATTTATTAATGTAACATTTATTAATTTTCACTTATTTTGAAATGCAGCCCTACTTTTCCTTAGTTAATGAGAGAACATTATACTTATCTGCAGCCATACATACATGTTCAGTTCTATGTTACGTGACAATAAATATTGTCAAAAAGTTTTTGAATTGTACTGAATTTATTAGATTTAACCGTCAGGTATTGATTACATGCAGATGTTGATACAACTACTTGGCTACTTAAATATATATCACACTAAATAGTTAGACATTATGATCTTCCGGACCTTTGCTTCAAGACATTTTCTCAAACTGGACCTCTTTAAATTTTAGTTGAATACCCCTGATCTACAATCTATAAGAGACCAACATGATGTCTATGCAGGGTAATATTTTTACTTAAAATAACTGACGATTGACATATTTGTAAGGACCATAGGCCAAACCAGCAATTCGTTCATGGTTAAAGGTTTAAGAATACAACCAGAGCGACATTATTGCAGGGTAGAAGGTGTAGGTTTTTTGATTGCTTTTAACTGTGTTTTAATTTTTATCGTTCAAATGCCTTGTCTTTATGTAAAGCACATTGAGTTGCCTGTAGTATGAAATGCGCTATATAAATAAAGATGCCTTGCCTTGCCTAGGTTTTATGAATGATTCTGTTTCATTGACTCCTATTCTAAATCACTGAAAGTCCCTGTCAAAACTATCTTCTCAAATGAATGTCCACTAATGTCAGCTGACCAGGAGGCTGGCTGTGGCCTATCCTGGCTGGTGCTGACGCACAGTGATTGCTGACAATTGCTGGTTTCGTAAGCCTGGAAAGATCTGATCTATTATTTCAGAAAAGCTCTCTGGAATGTCTTGTCTCCATGGCAGTAATGTAATCAATCAAAACATATGGCTTATGTGACTTATGACAATCAAATGTATCATCTTGGGAGTATAAAGCAGTGGTGCTACCAAAAACATATAAGAAATAATGGATTTCTAAGCTGTCGTCCTGCTTAACCCTAATGCTTTGAATATTGACTTAGCTTCATGGCAGGTTGGTTTATTATTACCCACCACAATTTCCCTTAGGATTTCTTTTCCATTAACTGAGGGAAAATCCTGGCCTAGCTGACTGATGGGATTTGGGAACAGGTACAAAAGGAAAGAATTAGGTTGCGCTCCAGCATTGGAAGCTCAGAGCTCAGACATGCAGAACGGACACAAACAAGACAGGGAATGAGAATGTGCTGCAAGACAAAGCAGCGTACAATGGATTGCATGGCAGCAGTGAGAGGAAAAGGAATAGGGACAGCATTTAAATACCGTGTATGCGTTTGTGGGGAGGGTTTGGAAGGCATGTACTATACATATGCCATGCCCACTGTATGTTTGTGTTGATTCTGCTGCTTAGCATGACAGTTGATTGAGAACTGCTTCAAAGAGGACAAATCTGGATGAGGAACCAGGCCCACCGGTCTCCAGGGCACCACAAGGGAAATGTGTTGGGCCTTCAGCCAAAGAAGTTCACACCCTAAATGGATAGGACCTTCCCAGCAAATCTGCAAATCATAGTTGAATACCAAAAAAGAAATGTGTGACAGGTTTTTGTGCAAGGCCTCCAGATGTTCCATTCAGTGGGAAAAAGGGCCTTTGTGACAGTTTAGTGTGTGCATCTGTATACTACAGTTTGAACAGCCATCCACCCTGCTCTTCCTTCGGTGTAAGAGGGAGTGCTATCAAGCTCCATTGTTTCTATTCAATTAGCTGTCATTACTAACGGCAGTTTGATTACTGAGTTCATTTGGCTGGTGGAGAACAATGGAGGCAGCAAGCTGTCTTTTCATTCACCCTGCCACCAATATTGTGTTCCCCACTGGAGAGAATTAAATGAGGCTTGTCTGTGAGGAATGAGGTGGATGGAGCCAAACCAATTCCATGCCTTATTCTTTTGGATGTCTTGATGTCCAGAAACTCCAGAAGACATAGAGCAAAGAGAGGTGGATAAAAAGGAACAGCGTAATCTTGAATGATTAACAACCTGGGTGAGCTACAGGAAAAGACAATTGCTGAGCGACACTGATTTCACTGCAATAATGAACATCATTCAATCCCGCTAAATCCACAGGGGTCTACAAGCGCCATTAGGAGGTCAGTTCCTGTGAATACTGCAGACTGATTTATTTAATGTACTGATATATATATATATAAAAAAGCACATTTCACAGATTAAGATTTAGTGCTTTCCTAAATTTTATAAGCTAGGTAGTTTCCTACTCTGGGTTCTCACCTCTCTTGTTCCAGCCTCATCCGCAGGGTCTCCTCTGCTGTTGCTTGCGCATCCTCTGTTTTAGATTTAGTGGAGTTCTTCCTCTCCACGCCGTCACCTGGCCGCTCATCCTTCCGGTGCTTTCCAAACCTGCAAAAAAAAAAAAAAAAAAAAAAAAAAAAAAAAAAAAAAAAAGGGGACAGGAGTGTATTAAGTTGAGGTCCAGGCACTGATAATTTCCAACCCAATGTGGATATTTCTTATGGGAGGATGTATTTTCCCTTATCTGGGAAATTCAGGTGAAACACTGTGTAGGAAATTAAAGTGTCAAGCTGTCAAAACCTGCAGATTTCTTTGGGTTGTGGAGACAACCAAAGAGGAGTCTCTCGCGGCACCAATTCAATATTGAAAGAATAACTTGGCATTTTTCATATAAATGGAATCAAAATGCATTAAGCCGCATCAAACGATAACTCAACATCGTGAATTCGCTTCCTGCCGGGCCTCCATACGCAGCAAAAAAAATAAAAAATCTTGTGTATATTCCAATGTGAATTGCATTGAATGGATAAAGTCAGCTTTTTAATAGAAGTCGTGGAGCATTCGATTTGTCCTTGAGCAGTAAAGTTTACTTAGAATGAGGGCAGCAGTGATTTAGATTAGAAGAGAAGTAATAAACTACCTTCGAATGAGGGAAACAGGCCAGCTTGCAGGCATCCTCTACATGGTAATGCAAACTTTCACATTTTAATGATGGAAATGGAAAGTTTTCCAGAGAGATGAGAATAATCTAAGCTGATTATCCTTAATTCTTCTGGTCGGCCGTGTCTGGTGCCGAGTGACTAAATGACCTGAGACTATGACTGAGGAATGTGAGAATGTGAGAATATGATGCGGAGTGGAAATTAGAAATATGAAGATTGAGAGGGCTATGCACTCAAACACACGCAGAGAAAAACAAGAGCTTTATTATCCTGACTCTCACCCCTATCTGCTTGTGGATATCCACCCACATTATACATTCACACATGATCTAAAGATAAAAGGTGAATTCTCTGAAAAGAGACAACGGCACAGGCAATATCATGAAAGTATGATGCAATTTCCTTCTGCTCCACAACATGAAGAGCTTAGAAAGCTTAGAAGAAAGTGCACAGCAGCAGAGTAAACTAAGAAATAAAATATCCAGCGTGAGCACGTGACAGTAATTTTGAATGACATAAGTCACTCATTTGTACACCATTCAACTATATGCTACTGACTTTGATCAGTGGTGCTTGGAACATAGTATGTACTTATTTTTAATGATGTGGGGCCTTGTCACTGTATAGACATGAATTGTGCAAATGAGAATATTGCCCGAGGTGAATGAAACAGAAGAAGTTTAACAAACGTCATCAGTAGAAATCAAATAGAACTCAGTTGTAAATGTTGAAATGTCACAGGAAGAATTCCATAATGCTTGTGTAACTGATGGATTTAAGGGATGTTATTCCAGAAGAGCTCCTGTAACCCAAATTCAACAAGAAACCCATGATGCTTTGCAGGATTTGTAAGCAAATCACTAACAGGCTGCACAAAGTAGAAGTGATTTGAGAAGAAATACTGTACAATATGAGCCAAAACAATCACAGATTATGTGATTAGAGTTGGATATCTCATCTTTACAGCTCCTACTGAGGTCTGGGATATTTCAAATGGCAAGTGGAAAGTAGCTTCTCGTAGTAACCTGTTGAATTGGTGACAGTGCGTTGGATCGGGCTGGTACAAGCCTGAGCCGCACTGAAGCCGCACTGTACTGTCATAACAATCACGATGATCATATCATCTTCTTAAACTGTCGACATGTATTTGACATATTTTGATAGAAAATGAAAAAGAAGAGTCATTCATAGTAACAGAAATACTGAGCACTGTGTAAATACTGACTTGATCGTAGGATTATGGACTGACTTGGTATATGCTGCAATAATAATCTTTTTTAAATCGAAAAAACAAGTATTACAGATATGTTAACGACTGTGAGGTTGATGGTAATCAGCCCACTCATATGAATACATCTGATAAATAATATGAGACAAAGCAGCAGCAAAAAAAAAGTGCACGGAAGAAAGCACATGTGGCCTTCAGTGAGTAAAATTCAATAAACATAATCACAAACAAGGACTGGATTCTATTGAGTGTTTGTGTTGCACGACTTAACTCATCGCATTGATCATGATGCTTCACACAGGCTTTTTTGAGCAGTCCTGCTCAATGTCACAGGGAAAACATTAAGCTCCAGCCCCCATGGTCCTTCGCTCGGAGTTTATTTTTACCTTCCTCCTAGCTAAGCTTTCACTCGACAGTTTGCAAACTTTCTCTGAAAATTGACATCAAACAAGGTTGACTTTGAGCAGGTGGAAGTAAATACATTCATAGGATAGCAAACTGGTTTCTCCAGGGTATTTATTATTTTTTTTAGTACTTTACATTAAAAGCAACTTGGACCTTTGATCAAATTGCCTCTCTTTGAAAGAGACTGCTTTGGAAATGTAATCCATTGAATGTGCTGTAGTCAGGGGATCCTCATTTGCGGCTTCGTAAAAAAAAGCCCAAGAGAGGCAGAGAAAGCAAATCTGTGGGCTCTTTTGTAGCACAGATCTAATACATTACTTGATTAATTAATCAACAAATGGCCCTAATAAAACTCTATGATAGGGCTGAGAATGCTAATAATTATGACTCCGCTATCTATCACCAGAGCAGGAGACAGCTTTTCTCACCTCACTTCAAGGACTTTCATTAAATTCCTGGGGCAGATTCACCTTCCTCTTTTCCTCATCCAATTTGTTCTCAATGTGTCTCACCCATCTCCCCCCAAAATATAAGATAACCTTAAGGTAGACGAAATTCTGCTCAATTTTTTTCCCCTTATTTCTCTGGCTCAACATCAGTAGAGTGAGGGATTTGTTATGGTGAAACATATTGGCAGATTAAGCTGAGTAGGACCCTGGGCATGCAGCAGCTCTCGTATGACAGGCTATTCCCCTATCACTAGTGGCCTGAAAGGAGGGCCAAGATCAAAGCAGAGGTGGAGGAAAGGGATAAATAAGAAGGCTATTGGGACACTCGCTGGCTCACTGACAACATGGCTCTTTCTTTCACATGGACAGCCTGAATCCTGCCATTGTGGAAAACAAGTATGAGCCTCCAAAACTTCACTGCGGGACAAATATGTATGATATATTTCAAAATGATTCATTCCTCAAAAGGAAGCTGTAAAGATTGGGACCTGTGTAAGGACACAATTGCAAAACATGAGGACTGCGTGATGTCATCATCTAAAAAATAAAAAACTGTGATGATATAGAGTTAGAAGAAAAAACACTATAAAGCTCGAGTCGGTATTGACACCTTGGCATTAATCTAGGCTGGTATCAGGAAGGGTAATTGGATGGTTCTGTCCTGATCTGTGGACTTTTGGACTTTGGATTAGTTTGGTTACTCTCATGGTTTGTCTTTGTTATTATTGCTTTGGTCTGTTCATCTCGTCTTGCCTTAGTTCAGTTAATGTTCTAGTACCACCCTCTCAGCAGCAGTTGTCCTCAGTTTCCCTGTTTTTGGTCATTAGCTTCGCTGCCACACCTGTCACCTGTCTATTATCCTCACCTGCTGTCATTCCCTAATCAGCTCACCCTCAGTATTTCAGCTCCCCGTTTGCTCTCAGTCATCAGCAGACCCTCACTGTATCTCTTCATGTCCTTATTGCCGTCCATGTTTGTGGTTCAAGTCAGGCTTCCTTGTTCTTTAGTTGTTTTTTTTTACAATTTATATAAATTAGAGACCGACCGATATGGGTTTTTCTAAAGCCGATGCCGATACCGATATTTAGAGGTCGGAGTCAGCCGATGGCCGATGTGACCTGCCGATTTTTTTTGGGCCGATTTTTAGGGCCGATATGCTATCGTATTATCCTTAATTGGCATGCAAAAAAACATACTAGTAAGAGGAGGCACAACACTTGTAAACTTCACACGATTTATTGAAAATTGGACAACTGTTGAACAACTATTGTTGAAAAAACAACATATGAATTAAATATAAAATAAATAAATACCAACTATAATAATATAGTTACAATATGTTAATGAAAAACATTCATTTTATTTAGATTTTATTATCCATAACATATTTATTTTATTAATTATAAATAACATATGCTCTTAATATACATCATATATTCATGTATATAGGCCTAGTAGAAATATTATGTAGGCTATTATAAAAAAATGACTGTAGGGCCTACTCATCGATTCATAACAAGAATTAACAAATGTATGACTTCTTGCAGTCTGTTAGTCTATTAATTATCCATTTTAATGTGTTTAACAGAGTGCAAGAAGACTTCCATGATGTGACAACTTCAGATAGTTACTTCAAAACGGCAGGTTATACAGTTTCACTGTGGAACTTCCATGCCTTAAACGTTCCTATGTTTGCACATACACTTTCCTAGGTTTCAACAATATAAAACGCCGTCTCCCAGCATGCTGTGCAGGAAACCGGAAATAGGAACTAGAGAACATCCGTTTGATCGCTCTCAAATTCACAATCAAATCAAGCGATATACATCGCGAAAAACAAATTGACATGGGGTGACAATGTTTTAAAACGTTCACTTGTTCTTTGTGCGTGCTCTTTTTGTTCACATTTCACTTGGATTGTCCGTTATTTAAGTTTAGATCGTGACATAGCAGCCAGTCACCTCACCAGCGTTGAGGGGGCTTGCATAGTCGGCAAATTCAAATCAATTCAAACATGTATGCATCGCGAAAACAAATGGACATGGGATGACAATGTTTTAAAACGTTCACTTGTTATTTGCGCGTCCTCTTTTTGTTAACATTTCACTTAGATTGTCCGTTACTTCAGTTTAGATCGTAACATAGCAGTCCCCAGCAGGGCTCTAAATTAACTTTTTTTCTTTACACTTCCAGCCAAAATGGCTAGTGGATATTAATCTTTCTAGCCAAACACACACTCACTAATGGGTCGAAGTGGCTAGTAAGTTTTATTTTCTACCAGCCAAACTGAATTTTCACCAGCATTTGGCCGGTTGGCTGGTGTTAATTTAGAGCCAGCGTCTTCTTCAACTCCAATGCAGTTGAAAACAAATGGACATGGGATGACAATGTTATAAAGCATTCACATGTTAGATTAGCGTCCTCTTTTTTGTTATATTTCCACTTAGATTATTGTTACTATAGTTTAGAATGTAAACATTGATGCCTTACCTGTTGACAGTCTTGCTCACTCTTGAAACCTCGCGCTGCGTTCCAAGTAGCTGCCCGCAGATGTGCCTGACTTAAAATCGGCGCGGCCAAATAAGAAAATCAGCCGATGCCGATTGATTAAAAAATAGCAAAAATTGGCCGATTAAATCGGCTGGCCGATCGATCTGTCGGTCTCTAATATGAATCACGTTTAGTTTTCCCTTTACCTCCTGCCTTTGAGTCCATTTTCTGGGCCCTTCACTCCACCATCTGCAACAGATTCTGAGGAGCTGAAGATATTGATTGGCAGCTGCAACTCATGGCTAGAGTGACAATGGCGCAACTACAGTAAATAGTTTGCAAAACAACTAATCTCTTTCCAACACCCTGCAAAGCTTCCTCTTATCTGGCTGCACTAAGGTATTTTAGAAAGCTTTATGATGAACACCACACGAGGAACATAAACAAACTGAGAGTGTCACTATTTGAGCACAGTTTTTGCTCCAGCTCCGCTGAAGCCAGATAAACAAAATAAAAACTATCTGAATCTTTATAACGCTCCCATCTTATTTCCTACTCCAGCAGATCAAAGCTCTGTTTAATGATCTGCTCCCAAGCGTGAGGATAACTGTGCCAGACACCATGTAAGAACGGATAATACAAAAATACAAAGGAGGACAAAGAATGATGTTGAAATGAGGTTTGAGTTCCAAAACCAGCCCAACTATAAAAAAAACAGTTATTAAATTCAGATTACATATAGATAAATACAGAATCTAAACGGATGCCAAGGCTATTCATTCAAAGCTTGAGCTGCCTTATGCAATTCATAAATGCATGGTCATGACGATGACTGATTGGTTAGCACAGCTCATTTGGATAGTATGTAATCTTGCATGTGATAGCCATATATAGTGTGTTTTATTGTGATGGCCACAGATGTTGTACAACGCTGAATGTAAAATTGAGATGTAAAGTCTGACATTTTTACATCCGCTCACAGCCCCTTGTCAAATGAAATATTTTGAAATACGTTAAGCATGTTACTGAGTAAACGGCTTTAATCTGTGTCACCTCTCACATGAAAGAAAAGCCAGCAGATACATGCTCTGTTCAATATGACTCATCACCATATATCACAGCAAACAGATAGGCTTATACCACAAGCAGTGGATGCCTCATGCATCATCTTCATCGATTTACTGGGTAATAATCCGTCAGGGCTCCAACACAACAGAGGAGTAAAAAGTCAGGCAGACTTTAGAGAGAGGGAAGAAAGTAAATTATGCAAAGCCTCAAAGCAAGTTTGGTTGTTACAATCATTTCATCTTGGGAGTAGATTTGAGAGAAGCTAATCTGTTTTGACATCTTCTGTGGGGAATTTTGATGGCAGTTCAGAGTTAGTTGCTGAACTTCTGAGAAAGTCACAAATCGCTGTGTATTTCCTTTCTTAAAAATGTTTGGCAGAATAGAGGGATGCGACGGACGAACTGGTTCACTTTAAATGATGCACTCGTAGAAGGTGTTAACTCTTTTGCTTTTATTTAAATCTGCAAAAGGAACCAGATGAATCGGAAGAAAAGAAAGGCTGTATCTACAAATTGGGTAAATGATGAGAAGATAATTTCAAGGGCAGAAAGAGAGAATCATTACGGTTTCTGCTCAGCCAACCTGAAAGTTAATCCATATCTCCCGGGGCGAAGTCCCCCACAGACGTCTGATGCGGTGTCTGAGCCCACATCCCTGAAACTGTATTGGTAGCAGCCATGAGGAAAATAAATAGTATGCCCTCGCCCTCAAATTTCATGCTGACAAGCTGTAAAGGACCATTAAAAATACTATTTTATCTAAGAGAAGAACCAAGAGATGTTATTATTTTCATATTGATGATAAAAACTGCATGGCACAAAGTAACGGCAAACCCACATACACACAAGCATCGACATATTAATGCTTAACCAAGTCTTTTACAATGTAAGGACATATCGATATGAAGCAGTGCTCTTTGAGCAAAATGCTGGCAGTAAAATGCCATTTTAATAGTGCCTTGTTTGGAAGATCGTCTGTTCTGCTCTAGGAAAGGGCTGTTGTAGCTGGGATGAGTAAAACACAATGATATGCTTGGTCCAAAAGACATTTCTTTTTCTTTGCGAATCAGCCATCATAACAGGAAATAATGGAGCGTTCATTAGTGACCTGTCTTTTCACGTGTAATGTCGCCAGCACTGGTTTCCTGACAGAGCAACCCCAGGGAGGCATCGGAAGTTGCCTCCAACCGCCAGTCACCGGCCGTACGTCTCACTCCCTGCGGAACTAATTATTCGCCGCCTGTAATGTCAGTCACTGCTGTACCTGCTTTACCTGCATCAGGAGAAAATAGGTTTATTTTGTGTGAGCTAAAGAGGTGATGCAGCTCGAGATTTATCAGTCATTCATAAGACTGTGCAGGTGAAATAATTAAAAAAAAAAAAAGAGTCTTAAATAAAGCAATCCGAAATGAAGCTGTCCCTCCCATTGCCTGTTACAAGAACTTTGCATTTTGCAGTTTATATCAAAATCTGACACTTCTGGGCTTTCGCCTCATTGGACAATGGACACTGAACAATTTGATTTCCTTCCAAAAAGCAGTGAGGTAGGGTTGTTGATTGGCCTTAGTTCTGGAGGGAAGGCAGTCCTAAGTCCAGCAGCCACGCAATGAAAACAATGAGGAGAAGAAGATGAGGCTGGAAGTCAAAATGGTTCATCCAGGGTGGGAAAGCGGTGTGTTCTGTACCGTGGAGGTATGACATGCATTTATTCATGACATCAGGCCGAGCCCCAGTAGGGGGACAACGCCACAGGCAAAGCAGAGGCAAAATGATTCCAACCAGAGTCTTCCATGCTGCTAAGGTTTCTGAGCTGAGCAAAGACGAGACCATAGCATCAGGGATCGCTTAGTTTCCTTGATACTGTGGGTCTTTCACCCCACTGAAATGCTGAAAAAGATCTCAACCAATATCACTGTTTCTGCCTTCTAGAGGCGATTCTATCGAAATGAAGATTGTCTGCCTGGTGTATGGTGATCAATGCTATACCTCACAAAAAATTGTGAGTTTTTTTTCTTCTTTTTTTCTGCCAAATCAGTCAGTGTATCCTGTTATTTCTGCTTCTCCTTGTCAGTCAGATCTACTTCCATCCATTTTGTTTTTTCTCTCTCTCTCCTTATATTTCTCTTTTAAAAATAATCTTTCAGGATTGCTCCATTGCATGTGTGTCCACTGGTCTGATCAACAACGACTGATTGGTGATCTAATTGTATGAAGGCAAACAGCAGGCGTCCAAAGGCAAACGGAACCTCATAACCACTTCTTATCCCAACTACCAACATCCCAAAAGAAGAAAAGGAGATGAAAGCAAAAGAGGCCAGACTGAAATATTTGTGGAGAATGGTTGTGGAGTTGCAGGGTTATTTGTGTCATACCCCAGGCTACTGATATTTCATTGTACTTCCTCCAGGATTCTTTGTAGCATTATTTGTGAAAATGTGCGTGGAGGAGTGTATGGTAAATTTTCGAAATTCCAGCACTGGAATTAATCCGCTCTTCTTGAGAAATACTTTTCTAGTCGAGAGCCCGGGAAAAACACAGATCAAAAGAGCGCCAGCAACATCCAAGGTGCCGAAATGACATCAGAGCGAATGGCTGAGGACATTCTCTGCCTTTAAATTAGCAACTATCAGAATCAAAGAAACTGTTGAACTGAACAAATTTAAGTGTGCGTGGGGGTCTAAAATGTATAACCTTAGAAGTTTATGTACTTGCAAACTAAAGAAAACAAAAATTGCATTCAGTCCCTTACTCAGTCTGCTGATTATTCATATTCATGCAGGTACAAAAAGATCTCTCTGAGCATATTTTGCCTTTATGTGTGTGTCTGTGTATCAGGGGACAGCTCAGCCTTTCCATATTTCAAACAGCCTGAGCAATACAAAGGACAAGGCCCAGCCAAACATGATTGTCTTTAATGTTTCACATAAATCACTGAGATGTGTGTGTCTGTGTGTGTGTGTGTGTGTGTGTGTACGTTTTTCTGTGAGGAGGGGAGGGGTGTTTTTTTGCAGGCGTACACAGGAACATTTCAAATTCTTGACACCCCTGATTAAAGTCTCTCATTACATCGCAAATAAACAGTCTAAACACATTCATACATCCATTTGTTAAAGTGCATGAGTACAGTGAGGAAGGAGTTTCTGAAGGACAATTTATTAACGGAACACTTGCGCAGCCTGCAAGAAAGTTTCACAAATCAAGGCGAGCTTTGTGTGTGTGACTTCACACTAATTCAAACTGATTGGAAGATTTTTACTTCTTGATCATCTTGAGCATTTTCTCTCACCTTGCAGATAGACAAAGAAAGAAAAGTCAAAACATCCTATAATTATATATAGATACAAACACTCAAGGGCTGCTCTGCTCCTACGCACATACACAGTGAAACACAGGGGGGCAGATATGTGTAGGAGGGGGGCAGCACTGTGGTTTTCTCTGAGGAGGAGAGGTGGCTCTGGCTGTGACCTAGATACAGGACAGCACACTGCATTCCAAATGGGCCATTTCGATCACTGCCACTCACTGTGTCCTAAGCTCATGACTTAAACACAAGCACCCAGCATTCAGCAAATACAGCAACCAGAGTCTCCGCTGCTGGAAACCTCATATGTGGATGCTAAAGTGCAACAGAAAAAAAAAAAACTAAATATTGAAATGACAGTACAGACTAAGGTGCAGAAAGCCACTCAATCAGAGGTGTCTGTTGAAAGCATGTTTGGTGAAATATTTACATCTGCTTTCACATCCTACAGCTAACACCTATTGGCATATGAGAAAAACAAAAGCTTATGATAATTGTCATGATACAAGATTACCTCAAATTAATTTGGTTCATCAGGCCTCTTGTCTTTTCTGTTTTGATTATCCTTGCTTCTTGCAATTGTTTCCCAATTAATTTGCATGCTGATGAGTCTGGAGACAGATGTGTTTGGGCCGCTCAAATGCCTGATTTCCAAACGCTTGCCTGCAGGATCGGCAAAGGGAGAAATGAGGCCGGTTCGCTGTCTCATAAACGTCAGCCTTTGAAATACAGGAATGGACACACATCGGCCCAAGCATAGCATGTGAGTCCTTCGGAGAAAGGAGACAGTAGAACTGCTGATCCGTGATAAACATCCCTCCCACCACTCACTGGGAGACAGAAGAGGTCTTTCTGTCAATGCCGTGATGAATCTCCAGGGTAGCGGGAAGGGAGGAGGGGAGGGGGGGTATGTGTGGATATATGGGAAGAAAATAGGGAGGGAGTGACAGTAATGGTGAACAAAGTGAGGATGAGCTAGAGTGGGAGTCCCTGGGAATCTCAGGGATAGTGACTGTACATCACAAGCACAGTTAGATAAATAACCCAGGACACTTCTCTACAACAGCTGAATAAAGCTGATGGTTAAAACACCTTCAGGAAGAGGGGTTTATCAAATCAAACAAGCTGCATACAGCATTCTTAAGCCAAGAAATAATCCAATAAAGCTTCAGAGCAATAACTGCAAACAAATGACACAATCGGAATGGGATATCTGCTGAGTGCAACGTCTGCTATATTAATTCACGGAGCAGAAATGTCCTTCCCTTTATGACACAGTGTAAAAATCTGAAGCAAATAGCATAAACAACAAATGGTATTCATGAAGGAAATATCTCTCTTACATCAGGAGCCGTGAGAATTAGTCAGTGTTGGGCTCGCAGTGTTACTACAAACTGAAAAACATACCTTTCTGGGCCTTTAAGCTCCTATCTTCCCACATCCCGCAGTGACACTGCATCAAATTCCAGTGCAGAACTACCCAGTGTGAAAATAATTGATCTTCTCAAACTGATACTCAGTTTTTAACTTAAACAGTAAGGGTGTGAACCAGATTTGATATGGATCTGCAGGTGAAAGGCCCTAGTTTTTATCTACTGCTTTGGAGCAATTTATCCAGCATCACCTGCTCCAACCTCTCCTCTTTCAGCCCTGGCTTCACCTCGCTTTGCATTCACTTATTCACTGGGAGGCACATTGTGGTACGGAGCCCAATTAAGCCTCCCTCACCACAAACAGGGAGGAATGAAATCTTGATCTATCTATGAAAAGAGTTTCACGTTCTCGGAAAAAAAAAAAAAAGAAAACACTGAGAATTTATTTTAATATACCGAACACATGTTGAGACACTGACAGCACAAGAGGAATATAGTTCCTGGCTTTAATCGTCTGCCTTTGATAGAAATCACAAGTGTAATTCAACATTGATTGATATAACTTTTGCAATTCAGAAGCAATTTCCATAGTTTCCCCCCCCCTTTTCTTCACCGTGATTGTCATCCTCTCACTCGTATGTTAGCGTGTGCGCACATGAGCGGGTGGGAGTTCTGGGAATGGGACAGGTCATTTCAGCCAAAGGCCTCTTTTTCATTACATGCTAAGCCTGGTAGATGGGTGAGCAGACTCGTAAATGACTCCCGCTGTAACAGGCAGCCCACTTCATTTGCATAGAACATAGGGAAAAATAAACAGCTTTCCCCATGAGCATTTCTCACCCCTGTCCCTGTAATATTAAGCATGCTATGCATTTTCATTTCAACTTAAACTTTTTTCCTTCCCAAACACACATTTAATACAATTTATTACAGAGCTTATTAGTGATTCTTTTGTACTATGTAGAGAACAAAACAGGGTTGCGCCAGTCTCAGATACATGCACGTGTTTTTCATGTTTTATAATTATTTTCAGCTCTGTTTATACTGAGACTTGCTTTGCATTGGAAAGCCTTTTACTGATTAATCAAAGTGATACAGCGTGGAGTGAAAAAAAGAAACTAAAAACATTAAAGTGTCTTAAAGTGTGAAAAACAAATATCAAACAGATTAGAAGGAAGTTCGTTTCACATCATGTTGGATGAAAGGAGAGACGATGGCAAAGAATAAAGGGGGAGTGAACTGAGGAGCTCAAGTGTAACAGGAAGGGATGACACACGAGAGGAGAGAACGGCGCAGGATGGGCATTCTTCGGGTGGGCATCTGGTTGACACCAGGGTTCGATCATTAGTAGTCATAGACCTGGTGGAGTATGGAGGGGTGCACTGCTACACTTAATTTGAGCTCTTTAATAACACACTTTATGAATTCAGTCATGTTTGCAGCCCTCTGCATGAGACACAGCGTGAGAGACATTGCTGGATCTCATTTCAGGCTGACAAGATTTCAGATTCAATTAACTCCAACGTGCAACACCACCTCTTCTCTCTCTCTCTCTCACACACACACACACACACACACACACACTAAGTAGCCTTCCGACTACACTTCAAGGTCTATCTTGGAGCACTGTATGATCATTCTAAACCTAATTACTCCAGAGCTGTCGGATGGAGGCCCAGTGCTGCCCAATCACATTTGCATCGAGTGGCCTAAAGCAGGGGAGGTGCAGCCGGGCAGTGAAACCCCTCCTCTAAACCAGCCATCTCTCTTTTTGGTATGGTGGCTTAAGTTGGCAAGCATCATCTCCCCGCCTCCCACACTGGAATACTTTAATGTTTGTAATATGGCCCCCTGCTGGGCCTCTTTGGTACATGACTTTTCGGAGAAGAAAGGGAAGTCAATCTCTGAGGACGTTGTTATAAGGGAGCTCACCTCACAAAAACGAACCCCTTTAAAGTCAGGAGGTCATGCATCGGCTTTGAAGATGAAGGGGAGACTTAAACTTTATTTTTCCCCAAAGGTGTTGGAAAAAAGACATTTCTTCTAGCTGCGCAGTCAATTGAAGGAGATACTGAGTCTTAACTTTGCACTTGGCTCAACTGCCAAAAGCTGCCAAAGTTCATTCTCAAATTCCCACTGAAATATTTATCCATGGCAAGAGACATTTATGGCACACTTTGCTTTCATCTTGTCCAGAGCAAGGTTGGAGTTCAAGTTCATGGTCAAAAAAGCAACGGAAGATTGTTCTCTCCAGCTCACAAGAAATTGCTTTGTTGCTCAAGGGCGCCTCAACATGAGGAATCTTTGTCCGTATGGAAAACTCTGCTGAGCTTATATTTATGCTACCATCCCTTTCCACGAGTGTGTTTTATTACATTCTTTTATACAATGACACAAATTCTTCAGATCACTCTAGATAACACTCGCAGCGGCTCCAGCTTTTTGCCATGCCTTGTCCTTGCATTTAATACCGCCGCCCAGAGATTATGATAAGTGATGCAGTGGAAAAGCAGAACAATTATCATTTTCTCTCAGATTACATTCAGCAGATGTCAGGGCCCACATGCAGAGGCGTCTAATTGCTGTCTCAAATCAAATGTGGCATAATACTACAATATGTGAGCGCGTATTTGTGCTGTGGAAAGTGGAAGGGATGAGGTATGTACTGCACATAGAAAGTGTGTGTATAAAAGGCTAAATTATTGTGAATGTCATGTCGGCATATTAACAATGAAACTAGCTCATCTACCATCAGCTGTCCCACCCACATGAGCAGAAAGGATCATTTGGTGTGAAGATATGGACACACACACACAACCTCATGTGTGCTCCTTCACTGCCTAAGAATAAAAGCGACCTAGGGACAGAAAGCATCCCTCTACTCTAGCTTTCACTGCTTTCTTTTCCGCTCAACACCCTGCCCTCCCACATCTCTTGGTGCAGTCATGAGTGGGCCCACATTTGTAGGGAGGAGCAGGCAGACAAGGCCTCCTGGGGTGATGGAGGGTAGGGGGGTGAGGAAAAGGGTGGGGGTGCATAACTGTCACACTGAGATCCAGTGTCAGCCGATAGCTCGGTGTGAGGCATGCCACTTATCAGATTGGTGGGGAGGGTGCATAGGGGGTTGGGGAACAGAGAATGTGCGTGTGGATGAGGAAGCACTCGGAAGAAAGACTGAAGTTGATGCCAGAGCCCATTAGCACAGTCTTGTCATTTCTCCACACGCAGGCAAACATGCATTGCGCACGTACATACATGGACATGTACATTTACATGCATGTTGAAACTGCTCAGGCACATGCTAACAAACACACACAGAGACACACACACTGTAAGATGCACAAAATTGCCAAAAATCCTCAATCCTCCTCACAGGCAGACAGTAGCATGATGCCGTGACTGTCAAAATCTCCCTTCTTTTCTCATTCCTCCCCTCTCTCTCCTTTTAATCCTTCGTTCTCACTCTCCCTCGGTGCCCCAGTTTACTCCAGTGCACACGCTCCCCCTCTCCTATTCAACCCACCCCCACCTCTCTCTGGTACCCATTTCCCTTCCCAGTCTGTCTTTCTATTTTAACAGCCCTCAATTTATCTCCTTTATGCCACCTCACTGTTTCTAGTATGCTGCCTTTCTCTCAGCTTTGTCAAAAACATATTAACGCATAAAACAATGTCAATTACATTTTTTCTATGTTTTCATTACAAAGGAAATACATACGATATGTGAAATTCCCTTTCAATGTGCACACATTCCAATGACTCACGTTTTCCATTTCAAAGAACATATGCAACATGTTCACATGTGCATGTAGATGCATATCTTATGGTTTTAAAATCCAAGTGTCAATGTGTACAACTGAGACAACAAAGAACAGCCAGATCATCCATAACCCAAGAGGAAGTAAATTAACCATTGCTGCCTATGTTCCAGCAATCTTCCATCAAGGGGTTCACGAAAGAAAATCACACCATTGTTCCTTGCATTTCACAGCATTTGTGCAGCATTGATTATTCACAATATTCAAGGAATCCACAAGGACATGGTTTCCTAATGCAGAATGTTAATTTGTCTGGTGACTACATCTTTGTATAGTTTATAAAGGTTTATAAAGATTGAGAATTAGAATCTGAAATCTAAAGAAATTGCAACATTTTATTCAAGCTGAATTGGTCCCAAAAGTTTGGTTTGAGGACAGTACGAGGTAAGGGGGGAACCTGCGGGAAGCTTTGTGTGAGACCAAACCATACTTCTTCATATTTCCAAACACCACAATAGACAACTGACTGTATATAAATTATGGACATGGCCTCCTGGTCTGAAAGATAGAGCCAATAAAGAAGTGCCTTAAACTTGCATTCTTTCCAATGGCCAGCAGGGGGAAACGTGTTCTAAAAAGGAGCCTGAGTATAGTCTGATGATCTTACTGTTTGATATTAAGGGAAGTCACTTTACTACAATAAATTGTTGACACTTGTTGACACAATGCTGGTGGAGCTGCCATGCATGGTTCTAGCTAGTCATCACTAGAAGCAACTTCAACATGTTTCCTAAGGAAACTCTTAGATGTTGAAGGACAAAAAAATCAAAACACTAACTGATAGTTGGCGAGCAACCCAAATGACCATGGCTATCTACTTTCTATGGCTATGTCTCAGTAAATAAAGTGGTCATCTTAGAGTTCAGTAACTTCATTGTTGAAATTGCCACCCGTCACATGATGTATTTTCCTTGGGCAAGATACCAAACCCCACACTGCCTCTGACATATTTATCGGTATTTATCAGTAAAAATACAGTAAGTGTTGTTTAATTACTATACAAAGTGCTTATATATTAAAAGCACTGTATGGGTGCTGTGAAATGGGAACAGATGAGGTTTAAAAGTACCATATGGGTGTGGACCATTTCCTATTAATTCTTTCCACCCATGCAGTTTGCCCCAAGGTAAACTGTGATAGTGCTGGGCGGTATGACCAAAAATATATATCACGGTATCACGTTATCACGGTTTCACGGTATATCACGGTATTTTTTTTTCATGCATAATTAGGTGTTCACAGCATTTTCTACAGATTGAGAACAGAAATAAAAATAAAAATTCTTCAAAATAATTCCTTCGTTAATAATTGGTCACACAGAACTTTATTGTATTAATATTCACATCTTCATTGTAAACAAATTAATAACATAGCTAATTACACTGGTCGGACTGTTCAGCTGTTTCAGACTGATACCTCCGGTTCAGGCTGCTCCTCTTCCTCAACACGTCTCTTTTTCAATCGCGGAAAATATTTTTCAATACTCATCTGGATTGAAGCAGCAAACATTCAGTGTATAAGTTTAAAAAAAAACTACTTTATTTGATTCACAGCTGCTAGTGTTTTGACCTCGACAACCCAACTACATTTTTTTTTTTATTAACGGCAAACTTGCGACTAGTTAACTTTATAAAGGCGTAATCGCGTGTTTGCTATGGGTCGGGACGGGAAGGGACAACATTGTATTAAAAATATAAAATATTTTTATAGGACTTTTTAATGGGAGCTAATCTAATGTGACGCTGAAGCTAGAAAGCTTCCACGCTTCCAGGGATGATCTCACTGATGGAGACACGCGGTGTGCACGGAGGGGAGGGGCTGTGTGTGTGTGTGTGTGTAGGCTGACAGAGAGACGGAGGGAGAGCAGGGAAAGGAAATGCAGCTTAACGAATACGAGTATTTTTTAAATAGCGTTAAAAATAATAATAATAACGAAACACAATATGTGGCGGCCGGTGTTGAATCTGTGGCGCACCGCCACAAATTAGTGTGGGAAACACTGCTATCCACCTTCACCTTCGCGTAACGCAAGTGCTTATTACCACCTCGCACCCATAGACAGTAAACATGCGTGTTTAGAAGCGCAACACTGAAAAGGGTCCCGTCTCAAACAATGTCGCGCGACGCAACGTTCCCCCCCGTTGTGTAATCAAATACACCCGTATGGCGGTACATTAAAAATTCATATCATAACGAAATTATAAACCGGTATTCGGTGTGAACCGGTATACCGCCCAGCACTAGTCTGTGAGTTCTCAGATTACTCTCACTCGTATTGTCTGGCTTCAAAGAAACAAAAGAGTAACAGCCAAAATGCCTCTCACTCAGTGGGGTTACATGGCACTGAAAGGATCGGATTATTGGCTAAATTACAATAAGACTGAGTTGCTCCTTATTTGAGCACGGCTAATTATCCTTGGATATATGGTGGTGAATGAGTCGAATCAGAGGCACAAAGCATGTCATACTCCGATACGATAGGTGGCGCTGTACCCATTTCAGCTATTGCTAATAGAGCCACTTCCGGTTGACCCCTTCACCATCAACAACAGCAAACTCAGGTATTCGAGAAAATGGCGAACGAAGAGCAAGATGAAGCTACGTCCCTCTACATTTCGTTTGTGGTGAGCATGCTTGTTGCACAAACGCGATGCACCACGGCGCATTCTTCATTCGTTGTTGGTTTCTTTCCGACGGCGGCGATAACAACAGTAATATCGTCTCTTTTGACTTCCGGTTCACGACCCCGGGAAAAAAAATCAGAACGCAAAGTCTAATTCAACACGTGCTTCACTGTCTACATGCACGTTTAATTGACTTTCAACCGATTTATCCCGGGGTCTTAATCCGATCGCGAGTAATCCAATCCGATCCAATTTCTTGTCCGATTAAGGTGTCTACATGCACTTAATAACTCAGTCTTATTGTAATTTAGCCAATAATCTGATCCTTTCAGTGCCATGTAACCCCACTGACTGTAGTTGAGAAAACAACAGGTGGCATAGTTTGGTTATGGCTCTGTCTATCTCCTTTATGAAAAAAGCAACTGCTCGTCTGTTCAACAGAGATTCTATATATTATTGTCTAGGAAGCAGAATAGGGGAAATGTACTTTCCCGTATTTAAATACCACATATAAGTTCCATGTTTTCCGCACTTCTCCATTCTGTAAAGGAATGCTGCATCAGGCCGGGTATTTTCTTGTTCATTTATTCTTTCTTTTTATACACATACACACAACATGCTAGCATACATATAATAACATCAAGCAAAGGAGATGGGCTTTGATGGAAGGGGTCAGTAAATCATAGAGCAGATAAACAACACCTCATTAGACGTGTTGAAGGGAGTCTTCCAGACCGGCCGAGACATCATTGTCTACTGGCACGCCAACAGAGCCCTGGGCAAAGCCTCTAACATATTAACAATCCTGATAGGACTGGAAAGTAATGATCACATGTTATCCACTCGAACGTACATAAATAATTGTGAACAACCATTTGGAGGACAATGCGTCCCCAGGCTGTCTCTAAATCCCCCCGGATGCAGACATGGGAACTGTGATACATGTATGCTACAGACATCCTTGGAATAACAGTGGTGTCTAGCTACCAAGGGATGTTTCTTTTTTCCTGTGCATGCATGCATATCCCTACCCATTCATAAGATTATAGGCCACCCATTAGAGAGGCAGCCTCTCATCCTACAGTAAGTACAGTAGGAATCCAGGCCAGGAAAACACAGCTATGCCCTGCAGTTTTTTTTTGCTAAAGGCTTTCGTTGGTCAATTTTCTTTCCATCATGCACACTTTGAGTCATTCTTGCAATCACTGTATTTATCGCACACACTCTACCTCTATTGCTCCTCTCTCTCTCTCACAATCCTCCCTTCCCCTGGTTCAGATGTTAATACACTCCCAATCAGGCTGTCCATTAAGTGGACGTGCGCAACACGTTCATCAGGCTGTCCAAAGACCTGCTTGCAAATGAGCTCAAATTGCACTGCGCTGCAAACTCCTTGAAATCCCCTAAGAGGGAGGATGTGTGTGCGAGACATGCATCTGTGAGAAACGCAGGAAGAAGTGAGAGGCAGGCTGTCCATTTTATGCTGATGAAAGCCACGAAGACAAGCAGTACAAAGAACTCACCTCATCAGGATGCCTTCTTGATGTTTTGATTTAATGCTGAGACACTCGCATGTGAAATTCACTGGCATGCATTCTATCCATGAGCTAGAAGCCAGAGTGTTCTGCTACTCTCGTCCAAACCGTTCGTCGTGAACAGTAAAACTTTTATCATCCTGCAATCAGCTAAAACTTTTGAAATACAATTGCTAAAAGCGAGAGACAGACAAGATAGATATGTCACTTTCTTTCCCTTCCCACCTGACTGCGTGGCCTTTCACATCACTCCATGTTTGTTATTGTATCCAGTGAGATGCATTCATTTTCACCTCAGTTCTTTATCATCTTTAACTTTATCAAACAATCAGTTGAAGGGTAAGAAAATTGGAAGAAGGATGACATCACTGCGGGAGAGACTGTTTGTCATAGTATTTAGGGAGAAGGAAAGAGAAAGCTTGAGAAACAGAGAGAGGTTACAATACACAGAGTAGCCTCTTTGCATTCAGGAGGCACGGGACCTGGCATTAAACGCATAGTGCTGTGGGAGTGTCAGCGAGGCCTGCAGCGTGCCAGCCCTTAAGTGGCTGTGGCACTCACAGATAATGAAGAACGGCAACGAGGCCAAAAGGGGCACGCAAAGGGCCCACGTGTGCACCTAAAATAGCCAGTGGCCTCCTACCAGGCCAAGCACACAATTACTCAAATAAAGGTTTGCTAGTGCCGCTGATTACTTGTCAAAGTGTCAAATGCGGGGCTCAAAAGTAGATTTTCATTCAGATCTTTCAGCACGGCTCTTTGTGTGTTCTCCTTTGAAAATGTCCACACGTGGGCTTGTGCCTGGCGTGCATTAGAGAGTAGGCCTGTGCGGGTCATTACAAATATTCACCTCAAGATGGAAAGACAAAAGAAAAAGAAATATGCACAAAACTGAAAAATAATGTCGGATGAGAACAACCCCACACATTCCTCAATCGTGACCTCGAAACACACTTGTCGTCTTTATTGTTCATTACTGAGCCGAGCGCCACGATATGCTAACTAATCCCATTAAACTAATCCACATGAAAACAACTTACGGCATGATAACAGCTCACACCGCCTCAGCCGTTAATTTATGCCATATTCAAATGTGCACAGAATTGTAATGATAAATGTGACTCCCTCACTAATTTTCCTCGTGGCAGAAATACTGAATGGATACCTGCAGGATGTTTGTTTTCATCAAGTCTCTGTACATGTTTCTGCTAGCAGTGTCTATGTACTCAAGCTACGGTTTAAAGTAAATATTTAGGGTAAAGAGTTTGTTTTTTTGCCTGTTTTACTAAGAGACGGAGGACTTTATTTTAGTCTGAAAGAAAAAAAATATAAAACTTTAAAGTATTAGCACAAGCACAACTAAAAAGCTTGTTTCTAGAGATAGATTTGGGCAAAAGTTCCAAGTGCACATGAAGTTTTAATACGAGATAGAAAACCAACAGCGAATGTGGCTGAATTAAATCCCTGTGATAAGATCTTTTGCTTCGGGAACATTTCTCCTTAAAGTGGAGTGGTGGTTGGCATGTCCCCTCAGAGCAAGAAGTTTACAAGGTAAAATCCCGGCATGTTCTGGGCTTTTTCTGGGTCTTCCTGCTTCCTCCCACAGTCCAGAACAAGCTGATTCTAAAGCCCTGAAGCCCCCGGCATCATCACTTTGAGTCTCTGCCCTCTTCTTTGTCTTCACGTATCTGTCCTGTAGCTTCTTCCACACATTCTTACAGAACTCTCCCTCTTTCCCCAAAGCTCTGCCAATCTCTGTGCACCAGTTTTGGGAGTTTACGTGCACTGCTCCCTGTGCTGTTTCACTGCAGTTTCGTACAGCTGCCTGTACAAACGCACCTCCTCACTGAGCCTGGTCTCACATTGGTCCTTCCGGTTTGTTGTTCTCGCCGCAGCCAAGTTACAAAAATCGACTGGTGCACGACACCGCGCTGCGCCGTCTTTTCAAGGCAAGCGCCAGGCCTGAAACGTCATTTTAACATCACGGGCCGTCACTGCCATGAGCGATGCGTCAACTGTAAATCCGCCTTAAGTATGCATGGCTGTTTGTCTTGTTTGCGTCTGTGCTGGCCCTGTGATGGCCTGCTGACCTGTCCAGGGCATACCCTGTCTTTCACCCAACAGCAGCCGGGATTGGGTTCTCCTCGCAATCCTTTATGGGATGAAATGGGTATGGAAGATGGGTGAACATCTCTTAAAATAATGAAGACATAAAGACTGCTGAGAGTATATTCTTATCATATCCTGTGGTCTCCTAAAATAGTCTTCTAAAGAGTCTTGAAACAGCCTGTTGAGACATTTGATGTAAACACCCGCCACAGGCAACAATCCTAACTGATTTTGAGTCAATTTGAACATCTCCAAAGGTCTTTTATTCCCCAAGCCACATCTCAGCTCCCCCATTTGCAATTGTATGCGCACTGAACATTGTCTGCGGGTTAACAAATGCTGAGCGTGTTTGGAAAGGAGGTGCACACACATGAGATTATGAATAAAACATGTTGCCCTTATTAAGAATAATCTGGCTCTAAAGTGCCAGAGGCCCTTGAGGTCAATAACCATCCCTCCTTTACTCCACCACCTCACAAGGTTGAAGGCAAAGGGTCCCTGATTAGCGCTGGCAACAACCAGAGAATTAATTCAAAATCTGTATGATCCTTTGGTGAACATGCAGAGTCGAATTAAATTAAGCAGGCAGTGATTACTGCTCAAGGCTATACTGCGTTTTGTTCCTACCTGAACATTTCACCCAGGCCCTTCAGCACACTCTTCTTGGATTTGGTCTTGTCCTTGTCTTTGTCCCGTTCCATTTTTTTTGTTTCCTTCAAGCCGAGCTCGACACCACCTCTCTGTCTGTCGTCTGTGCAGAGGCTGCCGTTCAGCCCGGCACCGACACTGAGATCCCCGCTGGTGGACATCGACTCGCGCCCCGATCGGAGGCTTCCCTCTGCGTCCTCATCCACTGGAGCGAAGAGGTGAGGTAGAATGTTAGATATACACATACTAAGAGAGAAAAATAATACAATTCACATACAAAGAGAGGCAAAAAAAGGTCAATTAAATGCAAGTCAGTAACTTTCAGTCGGATCCCTGAAGTTACTTTTGACAACTCTTTTTTATTAACATCGGAGGAACCATTAAAAAAAAGCCGTATCCCACAAGGTACAGCAGCTTTGAACAAAACACACTAAATTCTTTCGCCTCATTAGCACAGAATGTATTTACACTGTGCCGCACTGCGAATAGTCTTCGCTTGAACATATTTTCACTTAGCTGAGAGCCTGAAGTTATTTCAACAGCGACAGTGCACATTTCACAGAGATCACATGAGAACAACCGGTTCTCTGCAGCTTTTAATATAAAAAATGTTAACTACATAGTGTAATCTGTAAGGATAGTCGTCTCTGGCTCATAATTATGCTGAAACTAATCCTAAACCCGACATCAAACTAAAAGCAAACTCCTAAGGTGATGGAGGACTGATTAAACTCAAAGTTTCAATAACATCTAATCAGAACCAATGTTCAAGAATGTAATTAATCTGTCACTAATTATACATTTAAATAACCTTGAAAAGGGCTCTTGGGGCTCATAATGGCAAATGTGCTGTGCTCTGCGATTGGCACAGCTCCTGTACCCACTCACTGTATCTTTTTTTTTCTGAAGTAATACGTAGATATCCTTCAGATTACAACTTATTACAGTCTTATGCCTTGCTCCAGCTTATATCTTAATGGCGGATAGAAAAGCACTTATCGTGAAGAAAAGAAGAACGCAAGACCAAGATGGATATTTGGCATACAGGATGAGACGGTCTACAGGAGGGGAGGAGCGGCTGCATTTACATTTCAAGAATTAAAAGGGTTTGTTTTCTTTTGTGATCTGTGGAACCATCAGCTATTTCTTGGAGCTGCCATCTGGGAGGAAATGACTGAAATGGAATATCAACATGAACCAGAAAATGGCAAAAAAAACAGAAAGCCGACAGACAGCTTATACATACTCAATTATGCAATTCATTTCTGCACATGGCCCCTCCCTTCAATTTCTCCACCTGCACAAATTTGGGAATGGGTTCTGGAAGGGTAGCAGTGTTATCTCTCAATATGATGCCTTCTTATCACCCACTTAAGAACAAAGGCAGTGATAGAGGCAGTCTAAATGACTGAGATTAACAGTGGTGCTAATGCTGCTGCTGCTTAATGATGCTGAGCTGCAGATAACACACTAAGCATTGTAATCTTGAGGCTCCCACAGGGCAGTAGGCCATGAAAGTGTGGTTATATGTGTGAAAATATGGGCATGTAGACATGCATATAGATGTGCATGAATCTGTAACCCAAGTTCACATCTTCTTACAAAGGACTCATGCTCAGTAGGTAGAAAGGGCAGTCGCAGTGTTTTTATTAGCTTCTATTCAATTTGTCTGTTTTAAATAAAGAAAAAAACAGAAAGGAGCCACCGTCCGTAAAAAAAAACTGACAAAAGCCTTTAAAATCAAACATGAAAAGGTGAAGCCATCTACAGAGATTTGATGAAACTCCAAAGGAATTGGATGGCAATCTCAGATGACAGCAGAAACCTTGATGAAAGTGTCAGGAGATTCAGAGATAATTTGCAGAGACAGACAACCACAGGAAACATTTTGTCACTTTTCTTTGAAAGTCAACCATTAAACTTTTCTGCTTTATTAATTTAGGGAATTCAAGCTTGTCTGTCAATGAAGGTTATGACAGACAAGTAACACATTCAGTCCTATTCCAGCTCGAGAAAGAAGGGATTTTTTTTTGCACAGAAGAGATGATTTTGCTCCCTTTTTTCTTATTTCTTCAAATGATTCAACACAAAGTAGCACAAGTAAAAGTGCATTTCACCCAGTGGGATATCTTGTTGGGACACATTTTCTAAACGTGATGCCACTTTCTTATTTTATGTAAATAAAAGTGGGAGCAGTGGAAGGCGGGGGCTTATCTGTCAACTTTGACTATTAACCTCAGTGACGAGCACAGGCTGGCTGCTTTTATCTAAATTGAAAAACAGAGTTATTTGAATATCATGGGGAGAATGCAATATACTGAAGCAGGGGAAATCGGTTGCTTTCCCCATTTTTCTTTGCAGAGATAAGACTGTATTTAGTAGCTTGGCGACAGAGCTTATGAGAACAAAGCGTTTCAGGCAAATAATTCCCTCTTTTTTCAAATGTCCCCCAGCACTTTTAATGGAATTCTTTAATGGCAAAAGGAAATTCATATCAAGAGATTACTCTTGTGGTGTTGCAGTGTTATTACCTGTCGGGAAATGTAAGACAGCTGTCTCTTCATATCCAATACATGTTTGTTGTCATCAAACAAGTAGAGATAGATCTATTAATTGAAAAGGGAGGGAGCAGGGCTTTCTACCAGTTCTCTTCCCATCTTTGTAGTTTCAGATCAATTAAAGAAATTCTGTTTTCCATCCCAGACGAGAACAAATATCAAGTTTCCAGACAAAGTTGTGCAATGCAATGGGCTAAAACATACTTGTACGGACCAACATGTCATATATTTCTCACTTTTAGCTGAATGGATGTGGGTAAACAGCAGATATTTTCATCGTATGCAGGCTCCTGAGAGGACATGTTGCCAGAGTCTCTTACAATTCCTCTCAGCATGAGCCGAGTCAGCTCAATAATAATGAGTGTGTGAAGCACATGCTTTGGGACACACATATTCACAGGATATATTAAATGGGAAATCATATCCCAGGTGACTTTGGAGTGAACTTTGGAGTGAACTTTGTGCTTCACCGATGCCTCTGGTGATACATGGTGATATTTGGATGACCTATATAACAGTGGCTGAATTTCTTTGTGATGATCCACAAGTCGTGCATTTTGCATGATGACAACACAGTTTTGTGAAAAAACGCTAGAAAAGTACACCAAAAAACTCATCGTTTGACACTCACATGTCTCAATGCTGTTCTCTTCTTTAGCTGCGAGGTAAGATTTCTCATACGATTTGTCAATAGCTGCTCGAAAGCTCTCGTTGCAGCCGCGGCCCCTGGAGATGCGCGAGTGCAGCCTGTGGACATTGATCTCAACATTCTGTGAAGTTTCGGACGCAGCTGCCTGAAGGCTCTCGAGGGAACTGGACTTTTTCAGACCCAGTGTGGGTCCAACCTCCTGCTCTGCAGAACCTATGGGAAGAGTAAAAGGTCAAAGCATTGATGACAGTAGCAGCTTTAATGACATTATGACAACTTATCAATGTTGAAGAATCTTTCACAAGTTGCTAGTTTCACATTAAATGATGACAAAAGGCTTGTTTGTGATCAAGACAAAGTGTAAGTCTGCTAATTAACATTAAAAACTAATGATACCATTGCCTGAGCTACTGATGTGTATGAAATGAGACAGAATATTGTAACTTCACTGAGACAACAATGCACAGCACGAGTGATGATAGTGTTTAACACTATTCCTTTGTAATAACTAGTAGAATTGATAATCACACCTGTGATATCAAGTGGTGGGTAACCGTGACAAGGCAGACAAAAAACAAAATAACAAACAGAAGATGGGAAAAGAATCTGCTCTTAATGGTCTTCTGTTGGTTAACCTGTGAATAAAAAACACAAACTGCCCACAGCATTGCCAGTTTGTCCAAGAAGCGATGTAGGCAGTTGCTTATGGCGCTTTCTACTGGAGGCAGGTCTGCTGTAGTAAGTCAAATATACATTGGTAGGTGTTCAAAATACAAAGGTGCAAGTTCAAAATACAGAGGCAAAAGTCATTAGGAGTCAAGTATCAAAAGCAATCAACAGAGGTGAGATAAAGGGAGGTGAAATCAAAACAAAAGCAGTCGTAAATTCTAATCTGAGATTAAATAAAAGCTATCAAAGTAGGCCACGTATTGCTTTCTATCGTCTTTTTACTTTATACCAGTATGTATAAAGTTCATGTCCGCTAAATACAAAAGATGGTTTGCACTACCCGCTTAATCCAACTCAGGGTCGCAGTGGGGCTGGAGCCTATCCCAGCTGTCACTGGGCGAGAGGCAGGGTGGAAATGAAAACAATTTGTTTTGTTTGTTTCGGGTTATGCTAATGAATTCTATTCAGGAAACTGAATGTTGTATTTAAAATGGAATAAAACTAATTTTAATTAGTTTAAATTCTTTATGTAACATAATGTCAGTTCATCCATCCAACTTAGGTGGCCACTTTAGTAAATTCAGGGTTGTGGGAAGGCCAGAGCCTACTCCAGCTGCCATTGTGGGTGAGAGGCGGGGGACACATAATAAAATGTGAAATCCCCATACCTAAGTTTTCAACTAAGGTAAGGAGGTTTCATACATATTGCTCGATTTAAGTTTGAAAACATGTGAATTAATTAAAGATCCCTTATTGGTTACATCTGTTTAGTAGTAGATGCCTACATTATCCTATAAAATTACAAAACATTAACACTAGGTTTTGATTTTATGTGGCACAAGTGATGTCATATAGGGCTCCAGATGGACTTTGAGCACTGATCCACAGATCAGAACTAAAACGTAGAAATGTTGTTGTCACAAGACAATGCCATCATAAAGTAGAGCACATAGCAAAACCTTACACATCTTAAGAGCATGGCAATAGGAGTTCAATGGGCATAAATGTCTTGACGGCATAAGCCCTCTTTATTTCCTTGCAAATTTTATTGAAGGTTTTGCACTGTGAACGTGATACAAGTGAAGGGCTGAGAGGCTCATATGCACCATAGAGAAAGCATGTCCTCAATGGGAGGTGCATAGTGCTGACGGACGAGTTGCTAAAATAGCTGTGATTAAAAAACAAAAAACAAAAAAAAAACTCAATGTTAAACATTCAACCTCTTCAACTGTTGACCCAGGGCCCAGACAGCTTCAATTGTATTTCCAATGCCTGCCAAAGGTTTGTTTAGCTTATGTTCGTGGAGCAAGACTCCAGTATTGGTATTTCATTTTGTCAGGGAGCACCGCTCAGCCACCTGGAGCTCTAACCTTATCCGTCACTTGGTAAACAAGCACCTGGTTGATTTTCCGCCCTCTGCTTTGATTCAACACGAAGTGAGGTACTGTCTGACATAACAAGTATGTGCAAGTGAAGCTTTGCTAGAAGTAAACGTCTGCAGAGGAAACTGCCAATAATAATGTATAAACTGCTGATTTAAATACACAAGCAGCCTTTAACACCCAAAGAGGGTAGAACACAGTGTAGATGGAGTTCATACAGAGAGGCACGATGTCTCTACAACTCCCTGTAGACCATAAAAACCCACCGGATGTAGTAGATGGGTGCTGCTGTTTCTTCTGTAGTTTCAAGTGTTGTGAAGAAATGCTGAATACACGTCGGTTCCCAAAGGAAAAAGTTGTTATATGTCAGCATAATAAGTCGTCCACAAAACACACATCTAAAGATTTTACTGCCCTGTAGAGGCACTCTCCAATAAGCGGGAAAGCATACGTTTCAATAAAATGGATCAAATGCTCTAAACTAGGCATATTTCCCACTGCCGCCGGTGCTCACAGTTTATCTTTAGGAAGACTAAATAAATGACCAAGCTGAAAGAAAACTATTCATTTTAAGGGTGAAAAAAAGCAGCCCCCTGAAAATCCACGAGCATCTGCTCCACGCAGGACAAGAGGAACATGGTTTCATGTTGCAGAGGCATAAACTAATATCTCTGCGTAGATACAAATTCTCAACTGTTACTTTTTATTATCATTTGACCTGTGGCTGCTTGACTTTGACATTTTCTTGCTAATCCTCTAACTAATTACTCCTGCAACAGCCCACTAGTGATTATGTATGTTTCAATATTAGATTTCACAGCTGAGGCACACACCATCTAGACTACTACTTGCAAGAGCACCCCTCTCTCTGCTGTGTTTGTTACCATCGGTTGTTAGATAGCGGTGTTGATTTTTCAGACTTCCGAGGATTCTAAACCTGTATGTATTTAATGCACCATCACCCCCTTTTTTGTCAATGTAAATAAAAGCTCTCGGGTTTCAAGAGAAACTAATCTCAATCCTCAAAAAGGCCATTCCCCATAAAAGCGTACCAATCCAGTAATGCTGCATCAACCTTAGCAAGAAGAGCTTATATGAGCGCCTTTAAGCAGAATCTGACAGTAAAATTAAACTTTACTGTGTGCTACAAATGTCACGGAGGTCAAGTGCTCTCTGGCTCCATGATTCATTTCACTACTTAGATTGTAGCAGGAGGTGGGCAATTTTTGTTTACTATGACAAATAACAGTGCCAGGAGAGCATGAACAGATTTACAAGACTGAGAAAAAGCAAGTAAAAAAATAATTTAACTCATTTCCTCAGAAAGCGTAATTCCATACTTTGAAGGACGAAGAGATCTGAGCCTGGGGTAAACATTCATTATAACAAAGTATAAGGGCAGATACAGCTTGACAGAAAACTGATGGGGTGTTTCAAATGTTGAGAATATAACTCGATCATCTCAGTAGAAATGGCATGTAAATTAGATTTTGTTTAAAACGTAAGTATAGAGTATGCCAAGAACGGACACGCACAAACCAGGGTGCACAGTTGGCACAGTGGGATTGCAAGTTTGAGTCCTATAGCAAGAAGCAGTTCAAGGGAACACAAATGACATCTGCTGTACCCGGAAACAGGGAATTATCCTTGTACTTGGTATTCTGCCCCACAATCGCACTCATCATTGTTTCTAGTCACCAAGGTGAATGACTGAGTGAAGCACAGAGACAAAGAGAATGGGTGAGTGAAGCAAAGGGAGGGAGGTTGCCCATAGACCCAACTGCCTCAAACCTCTTTGTTTTCATCATAGGCAGCCCTGGCTCTCTTGGGAGAGTTTGACGGACAGCTCTCTGTATGCCAGTCTATTATGTGATTCCTATCACACAACAGAAGCCTCGGTGTTCTGCTCCTCATCTCCTCCTTATTCAAGAGGGAGGGAAATACATTTTTGCCCTTTTGCATCCAGGCATGAGTTTGTCAATCCCCACACGTCTGAAGGAGAAATGAAAATCATCAAAAAGAAAGAAAAAGAAAGCCAATCAAACCAAATGGGATGGGCAGAGGAAGGCTGGGGGAATGTACCTTGAATTTCATCATATTTACAAACCAAACTAGGTAATGTGGTTTGGCCCTTACACAGATTATGGACAAGGACAGTTAACTGAAGACAGCCCATTGCTACAAAGCTTTAACTGATACTGGTGAAGATACGGGAAACTCCATAAATAAATCAGGAGTGGTTATTACAGAGATGGGAGTCCATAGTATAATTAGAGTAGCTAAAGCAATGCTTAACAGCCCCTATTCACCACAGGCCCTTACATGTACAGATCTGTGTACAGACAGGGGCTCCATTACACATCATTTATTCAAAAAGTCAGGGTTTTAAGCAGGGCGGTGAAAAGGTAATTATGTTAAAAATAGCTTCCAAGGTGGGTGGAGGAAGGCCGTGTGCAAAAATCAAAATGGAAGTGAGGTGTCTCTGGGTCAGCTTTGCCATTGTACATATGTACATTTAAAATGCTGAACATGCCACAAAACATTTGTTTGCACTCCCTGAACGTATGGTTGATATCTAAATTAAGGTTGCTGAATAATTGGCTGTGTGTGGTTTGGTGAACTAATAGGACACTTAAGCTCTATTGCCAAGGCTGGCAACCCTACTGAGATCAGCAACAGACTGAGCTGGAACACTTTGGTAAGTTAATAAGGCCATGTTTATGCATCCATAAGATGTTGCTATGTTTCTTTTGAAATGTCACACCTGAAACAGCTATAACGTTGAAACCACTGACGGGTAAAGTGAGTAACTTGATACAGTGCAGTGTTCTGCAAGGAAAACTTACATTTTGTCATTCACATGTCATTAACATTCACATTCATTTTGTCATTCACATAAACGTCACTTTGACATCTACCGAAGCATTTCTGCAGACCAGTTCCACCCCAATCCTCCATAAGGCAAATTTACTCCTTTAAAGTAGCAGCCTCCACAGGCAGAGCAGCAGTTGGCACCAAACTACTTAGAGGACTCAAAGAACACAAGAGAGATTCTGAGGTATTCATTCCAGCTCTAAACAATAAATTGATGGGATATAATGGTGTGATACATAAAGCTACAACTCAATCCACATTGTTCAGATGTTTTTTGTCCACATCCTAACAGGATTCTGATCTTTTAACAGCATGAAGAGGACATACTTACTTTTAGGAAAGCAGTCATACTATATGGATGATCAATGCACCTACTCTTCTGTAGGAATACATCCATCCATCCATTTTTTTTTTTTTTAAGTATTTTTTTGGGCTTTTTATGCCTTTAATGATAGGACAGTGTGAGAGAGACAGGAAGCAGGGGGCAGAGAGATGGGGCAGACACGCAGCAAAGGGCTGCTCGGTGCGGGAGTCGAACCGGGGCCCGCTGCATCGAGGACAAAGCCTCTGTACATGGGGCGGCTGCTTAACCCACTACGCCACCGACCGCCCCAATCCATCCATTTTTTATACCCGCTTAATCCAATTCAGGGTCGCGGGGGAGCTGGAGCCTATTCCAGCTGCCATTGGGTAAAAGGCAGGCTACACCGTGGACAGGTACTATGGGAACATAGCCAATTATTTCTTTCTTGCTATCCCTATGAACAACGGGCACATTTTTTTTTATTCTAATAAGTACTTGACGACTTATCCTTCAGTTCTTTTGTGTGAATGGAATGAATGCACTCTAATGTACATTAGCCAAAGATAATAATAGCCTGAATATGATGGATCAATTGCTGAGACTGATGAGGCCAACTGGCAAAGAAATCCTACCGATTGAAAATGCTACTCTACTGCTAGTACCTGGCCCTCCATACTTCTAGGAGAAATGAGTGTTTTCTTTAATTATTTGGATTGCAGTGTGAGCACAATGGCACAGGTTACCACATTTGTTGCCAAGTCTCTATTCAATGCAAACTCCCTTCCAGCAATATGAAAACCCTTACTTGATTGTGCTGCAATTACCGCAAAATTCTTTCCGATTTGCATTTAAAAGTGCCAAGATCACCTATCCAGTAAAGGCTGCTTATAAGCTGGTGATGAAGAGATATTGTGATCACTTTTCTGATTGACCCATGGACCTAACTAGGATGACTGTAATAAGGAACATGTATTGAACTAGTGTCGGCATGGTTGCTTACCTTGACTAGCTCTTGTGCTGCAGTTAATCTCATCTGCTCCATGAAAGAGCATAAACAAGGATGTGTGGTTAGTGCATTCGTTTGTTAAGCACATTCAAAGCTAAAGGAGACAAGAGGAAGAACATGAAGGATAGATCTAAGTGCGAAAGATCTTACACCTAATGCAAGTGCCTGTCCATTATGAAGCTTACAACACAGTGTCTGGAATATGCTAATGTGCGACTGCCAGACGGGGCACATCACAACTCTTTCTTCCTTTTCCCTTCTCTGACTAAATCTAGGGTCTTATTTAAATGGGGTTATTTAAACTGCAGGGTTACATTGGGACTCAAAGTCATGAGGTCCATCTACTGATATGATTTGGGAGCTACTAGGATATGGTTAAATGTTAGAAAAAGACAACTAGTGAGAAAATAAACAAGAGTCCGCCGGGAATAGGGTATACCTTTCTCTTTCTAAATACTATTCTAGTATTAAGGTGTTACTGGAGAGAAGCACCTTATGGTACTTTACCTTTACCTGCTGTGGGCTCAAACACACTGCGTCGTAATAGCCACAATAAAAACAAAACAAACCAAGCAGGAAAAGAAAACGGACATAGAAGAGTTGTGCATCCAAAGATATTTCAATTGAGGGACTCTAAATCAGCTATTTGAGAAGATGTTAGTTTGCTGGATTTCAGCAGATTTTGGTGTTAAGCTTTTAAGGTGTGGCGTGTTTCACACCCCCTTTATGTTCCCTTCATCGACCTCTCCAAAGCGTTTGACCTGGGCAACAGGGGGGTCCTCTTCAACGTCCTTCTGAAAATCGGATGCCCCCCAAAACTGCACACCTTAATCAGGACATTCCACGTCATACACATACGTGTGTGTGCATGTGTATGTGAGACAGTCTACAGTATCATAACACCATAGGGAGAGGGAGGGGGGAGAATGCTATTTTGAAATATATCTAATGACACACCCATACAAAGATTAATCTTGATAACAATAATGCAGTTACTTGAGACAAGAGACAAGCACTTACATGAAGACTGACCAGCTTATTTAGCAGAAATAAACACTGCTGTTTGGAACAAATCAAATTTTTTGAATAAATGCTGACTCCACTCGGGAAGAAGAAGCTTTTCTGATTGAACTTATTGATAAAATATGCATTTACACTGATGAGAAGTCTATCATAGAGTTATCTCAGTATCCTGTCCAGTCTAAGCACTTCCTATTGTCAGTGATATCCAATTATTTGTATTATTTATATTTTATCATTTATATTTTAAGCACAAAGTACATCATGGAAATCATTTCTATGCTCAACAGATTATTCAGGCAAACCTATTCAATGGCTTGCTATGAACTTTTTCCTAAGCAGTATTTTCCAGTGAAATTCTCTGCTGTTTGAATTAGCTTCGCAAAAAAGTTTTGATCTTGGACACAAGATGTCAGAGAGCTGAATGCAGTGGCCCATACCTGTTTGAGCAGCTCAAAGATTTCTACAAGTCAAGGCTGTTATCTCTTATAATTGGCCCATGAACTGGAGAAAGGAGCATCTGCTGTAGTCTCAATAGCCGCTTTCGGACTGTAGGAACCTTTGGCAGTTCTAATAACCTTTTAATCCGCGGGGCCGTTTTCTCCCGTGTTCGGACATACAGGAACTCGGGGCTTTCTCCCTTAGTTCCTATAACTATTTAGCTCCTTCTCCGAGGTCGGGTCTTTTCATAGTTCTTATAGAACGAATCTAACGGAGGTGTTTGGTGGTCGGTAGCTACGCCCCATGTCATGCTATCACAGCTTAAATGTTTCCTCATAGACACAGACACAACCGGCGGGTGTTTAATAAGTTAAACTTACACGTTGTCTCATTTGTCTGCAGCGCTCTGCTCTCCTTTCTTCCTTCATGAAATAAAAAAGTATCGTCTCCTGACTCTCTCTGTGAGCTTTTCCAGCCTCAATATTAGACGCCTGATGTGATTGTCCATGATTAATATCACCATCATGCAGACCATGAACACGGTGGCCTCCCCGCTCTCCATATTAGCTTCTTGGTGGTGTTTTTTCTACTCTCCTTACTTTTACCGTTTTGTTTTGTGTTTGAATGTAGCGCTAAACGGCTAACGGCTAACACGTCACTGAAGCAGACGGCTCTGCGCGGCGCATCAGTCCCTATCAGGTCCCGACTCATGTGCGAATGCAGACTGAAACAGTTCCACTGGGGAAGGATAGTTATCAGAACGAAATTCGAGGAGGGTAGTTCTGATAACTACTTTCTTAGAACGGTCTGTCCGAAAGCGGCTAATGGGACAGGTTCAGAACTCAAACCAATTGTGGTCCCATGGTACAGCCAGTCTCTTTGGCAGCCTTCCAGAGTACATGGATGTCATAAATACAACCCAGTTATTATGTTGCATTTTTACCTGTCTCCATAAACGCTGCCCACTGGAGTTTTAAGTGTTTGGGACTTTACTTTAAAAATGTACCTAGATCCATGCTCTTGGACTTGCGGGACTTGACGATCTCCAGCTGAGCAGCATTGTCATACTGCTTGATGCGTTTTTCTGACATACTCTGGCGGGCAAATCCCTCCCTCTGGAATGCAACGTCTGGGTCTGCATCCGGACTTAACGAGCTAAAGTTAATTAGAAAGAAAGCAGAGAGGGAGAAAGAGACAGATGTATTATAATGATGACATGGAATATTTGCTTTGATAATACAATTATCCAATGAATTACATATGTTTTGGCTCAGGGTTATCCTAATGATAAAATTGAGAAATAAAATCAACCAATTAATATCCATACAAAACAAACCTCAGTCCAAAACGCCCCTTTATCATCAGATAATGACCATCAACATACATTACTCACACAAGCGCATATGTAGATATTTACATATGCGCTTTCAATCTTTCCTTTCAGTGAGTTTTTCTAATTAAGCATATCTCCACCTCTGCTTAGTGTATTCAGGATACACCACAGTAGGGATGGGCAGGCTCATCCTCAGATGTGCAATACAGTGAGGGTGAACTAGGGTCAGGGCAACTCCATTCTGATTCCAGAACCCCAACCACAAGCTGTATGTCTGAAACAAGGCAGGACTCAATGCACCACAGTGCCTTCCCTTTAAGATCCTCTGTATCTCTGTCTGGATCTTAATTGAAAGTTGGAGGGGAGTGGCACAAGAAGGTTGGGAGGAGAACAGGAGTATTTCCATGCAGAAAAATACATTTAGCAAATGTTGCTTGCGTGCATACTTTTTTTTAGTTGCTTTCCATACAATGTAATCATTCATTGATTCGAGCAGATGGAGCAGATGCTCTTTCAAACAGACTTTTGCAACATCACGAGAGGGTGACTGCTGGCACTTGTTTGCATGCAAACAATTCTTATTTGGGGTGTCAACGGCATTTAAGAAACGAGCTGCTCCGTGTGTCACAAAGGGTTAGGCATCAGCGTGTCACTTTGCCATCAACTATACCTGACAATCCCAGCTAAACTCAGACTGTCTCACAGGACCAAATCCAGATGACACAGAAAGAAAGGGAGGAAGGGCAGGAAGAGAGGAATGAAACCACAGTTGTATTATTAATCTGTTCATCACCCTTTTCCCTCTTTTTTTCTCTCATCGTTCCAAGCTCACAAAAACCCTACCGCCTCTAATACTTCTACCTCCGTAAATATCATCTGTCGGAGCATGACTGAGATAGTATGGGCAACAAAGGGCGCATTTTCACTCTGACTTTAGATTTCATTTGCTCTTGCTAGCAGTGCGTTTCTGAACCAGTAAAGCACAAATAGAACACTGACGAAGTACAGCACTGCAGCAGGGAGCACGAGCATCTACTGAGGTACAGAGAGTGGAGGAGTATTCATCCGAGGTGTGGACCCCGGTCCAAGACTTGAAAATACTTGATATTTCACAGCAGACAAAAAAGCTTTAAGTGTTGTTTAAGTTTCTAATACCTTATGGCTTTGCATGTTTTCTCGCTTGATAGATTAATAATGGAGGCTTTTAATCCATATTTCAATTTGTTGTAGTCCTGAGTTATTATTTGTTGTGAAATGCAACCCCAGCACTTTTTATTTTTGATCAAGTTTAGTTGCACTTGCTGCTTACTTTGGTAAATAAATGCACCTTTTAAGAAGCAGTTATTATTCCTGGAAATCATCTGTTAGTATTCTGCGTTTGAATTATAGATCTGGATTTTCGGTCAGATGACTTGATAAGACGTAGGACTTGGACCCGACTCGGGACTCCACATCTTGACTTAGGACTCACGTGTCTTTACTTGAGACTTGATTGGGAAGACTTGAGACTTACTTGTGACTTGTTCCCACCTCTGCAATGAATCTGTTTGAATAATAGAGTAATTATGCAGACAAGAGGTCAGTATCCCAGCTGGTCTGATGAAAGCTGGGGAGAAACCTGTGTAGTCAGAGTAAAGGGACCGCTCTGTGGTGGTGTCAATTCCACAGTCGGAAATCTACTGTTTGCTGTGTGTTTCTGCCCATTTTAGCTCTTTTTTAAAGCAAAAAAATTGTATTGTTACTTTTATCCATTTGTTTTGTTTTCATTTACTTTTTTTGTTTGTCTCTTTTTCTCAACCATTATTTGATATAAGCAGAGAAAGCCTAAAGTCCACAAATAAGATCTGGAGTAAAATGCAGAGAAAGTATCATTTCAAGCCAAAAGGCACCCAATGTCTCTGTGGCAATAACCTCAACAACTGAAGGAGGTGCCGGTGACCAGTGGCCAAGTAATTCTGTCCTGAAAACCTTAATCACAGGTTGCCTATACAGCTGCTTAACTAAATAAATGTAATAAATTAATCTAATCACAACTCAATTTCCAAAGAAAGCTGGACACTGTGTGAATGTGAGTGTATTTCAGTGTTTGGAAATACATGCTTCAGTACTTAAGTTGAGCAGAAGGGAATACATGTGTGACTGCGTCTGTTTGGAGCGGATGCTCCTTCAAACAGCCTTCAAAGCATTTTCAGTATCACTAGAGGAACTGATGTCACTTATTTGCTTTTGAAGAATGCAAATTTTAGAACTACGCCGTTCAGTTTTATGAAAACTGAAACGCACGTTTACTGCAAATTGATTGAAACTCGTTCCACACCCTGAATGCTATTATCACCAGGGCAGAAGTGAAATTTTAACTGAATCAAAAAAATTGGCAAAGCTGGTACTAATCCTCTTGTTTCCTTAAAAGCGACGCACAGATATTCAGTTACTACAGCACTTTAATGGAAATGCAGCACTCAGTTACAGGCCTTGCTCTCACTTCCTTAGCTACAAATTTCTCCCCTAGGAATGCTAACTGTAATAAGATCCTGCTTTGATCATCTCTGCCCACATTCCAGGGAGTTCTTAAGCACAAAAATCATTTATGTCTGTAAGGCTTTTATTTTTTGTATACAGGAACCTGAGATCCATGCTTGATGTCTATTATAAATGTTCCCTTTCACACGCTCAATGGGGGAAAGTATTGACCAGAAGAATGTAAGTGATAGCTTGACAATGTAGCCACCTCTATAATAAATTAGATAATCAAAACAGTGGCAGAATTTATTCATACCACTCATCCCATACATGCTAATGGCCTATCTTTAATAGTGGTACCAATCTATATGGGCAATACATTCCCTCATCTTGTTCATTAAGCAGCCTTTCAAAGCAAATTTCCCCATTTTTAGCAGATGCTTTTTTTCCCCAGATCGGATTTTTCCATTATCTAAAATTAAATAAGACCTGGGTAATGCTCACAGGCAAATCCACAGCTTTAACTTCCATTTTACATCAACATGTTCCTGTCTAACGTCTCCCGTGCAGGAAGTTAAACGTGTCAAGCTGCATCGGGGCTTTGCTGCTAAGTGGGGAGTGCTAAAAGCTCCCAATTACACTGGTGACACAAGCATTGTTTTTTTTTTTTCCCCTCTTCCCTCCCATCTCCCACAAACATGAAAAACAACTGAGTAATTAACCTCAAAGCAACCAACTTCTATTGCAAGTCCAGCTTAGTGTGACTGACTAGCACCGGAGATTCTGAAGATCTGTTCAATAAAATAGAAGAGCAATGTCCAGCACAGCACCTCTGAATTTTTCTTTTTCCCCAGGCGGGTTGAGGGGATCATTTTTTTTTGCTGCATGGATGCCCAGCTGGTGTGGGGAGCTCAGAGCTAGCTTCAAATGTACCAAACCATATGTGTGGACTTCATACAGAGGTGCATCGGTCGACATTTGACGGTCCAAATATTTTACACGCTTAAGACAAAAAAGGTAAACATAGAGTACCTTTGTTCAGCTTCAGCAGATTGGAAAGAAATAGTGTCCGAGCTATTTTTGCCTGTTAACTCATCACATCATTCTAAAATAGATACATGAACACAGTGAAATGAAATTGCTCCATCAGCCACAGACAAAAGAGAAGCTGCACCTGTGAAGCTATGGAAATTGAGACCTCTTTGTCTGTCTGCCGACTCTTGTGCCAACTCCCATTCCCTGCTTGAAATGCTTTACTTCAGTTTAAGGTACATGAGCATCGCACATTCTGAGATCCACCTGCACCCTTGTCACGGTGGCACCGAGTACGGCATAGATGCACACACAGAGCACTACGCACAGATGTATAGGTATATAAACACAGGGAGGGGAGTGTAGAAATCAGAGCATGACATGCTTGCGGTAGTGGTGCACCAGTGAGACATGCTCAATATTCATTAAGCTAGCAGAAACTAATTATATTTCTGGAAAAACACATGTATGTGTACTACTTGACATTTAAGTCGTTACCAGCCCACATGGACAGCTGAAATCGCGTGTGCATGCACTTATGGAGATGTTTGTACGTATCTGTAATTATGCCGACAGGCTGATGGGGAAAAAACATTTATTTAACAGAGCGCTTCTGATTCTTGTGATTTGTAGTTACATTGCTGATGATAGTGACTATTAGGGAGTCAACTGAAGTATGCAGTCTGCCTGAAAAGTTTGTTTGTTCATGTCTTTGAGGACCTTTTCCACTTTATATGTTAATTTGTGAAATTGTTTACCAGCCAATGTGTATCTAAACACTCCTGAGACTTGTGTGTATTTGTGATTGTGAAAAAATGGCTGTGTGCATGTTTATCTGGAGTCCCCTTTCTATTGTTGCTGGTTGACAGGTTGTGTCAAAGCTGCCCGGGATATGATGTTTCCACCTGTGACATCTCACAAAGACAGAGAAGGACATCGTCAAGTTCTCTACCTTTCTATCTGACTGCGTCTTGGGCTGTCCATTTATTTTCTCTCCAGTCTGAATGACAATTGACACTTCTCTTCCACCGTCTTTTATTTTTTTCATTTTCAATATTCTATCAATTGACTTTGCTTCAGTATCTTACTTTTTTAGTTGGCGTGATAGGAATAGAAGATTATTTCCTCTCTTTGAATATTCTGAAATTTAGAATATTCTGGGCTCATGATGCTCTAACATGAAAACATGATAATGCAAAGATATTTTTTTGGATATTATAAATGTGCAATCACCTCTTTTCCCACTGCAAGTTGTAAAACTTATCCCTGGAGAGCTGTAGGACAGCCGTGATCCCATCAGTCCTAGCTTGTTGTAGTTTCTTATTTACATATGCATTGCAATACCTTGCACACTGCAGAACAATTAACATGCTGTGTACACCTCTTGTTTTCTTGAGTTTTGTTTTGTTTTCGTTGCACATCAGTGCCAACTCAGATACCTCCTTCACAGGTACTCTCGTGGTATTCTAGTCATTGTAACCCAACAACTTCTACAAAATCACAGCTAGAGGCCTTCAGCATTGCTCAGCCGTAAAAACTGTATTTATATAACATAGTAATAGTTTTTCAAAAGCCTAAATTTCACATTGGCTTGAGTTATAAACGACTTCATGGGCCCTGAATATTCGTGGTGCATCAAAACTACAAACAACAAAGAGAGAAAAAAATAAATATGACTGTAGATTCACAAGGAAAAAAATAAATGAAAAAAGGATGAGACGCTTCCATTTTTAAACAGAGTTCCATATTCAAAGCAAAAAAATCTTTGCTGCAGTCGCCCCCCCCCCCTCGGTGCTTACATACTTGCCTTTTGCTTCCTTGGAACACGAGGTTGCAAATCTTATTGTGTCCCCCTCTGAAGGGTAAAGTTTAGGGCACCTCAGTGAGGATTTGATGGATGACCCCTTTTTCATACATGTAAGGTTAATAGTACAAAGCAGTGAACATTAAAACATTAAATTTAAGGTTAAATATTTGGACAACAAACACGAAGGTCTAAAAAAGAACTCGAGCTGGACTGGGACCACAGTGAGACAGCAGACGCAGCCCACAAGTGCGTAATATCAGCTTGGAAGATTAAAACCAGGTGGAAACTTCTTTTTTTCCTCATTTAGGAGAGGCTGATTGTATCTGAGCTGCCATAAATATACCCTGCATTTTTCTCACACCACTCCACATCCTATGCTCATTCTCCTGTTTTTTTCTTCACATTATTCAGACACTACATCAACCAGATTATTATATCAGTTTTACTGTAAAACATTCAGACATGGCCCTTCCTGCTTGGTTTCACATCCAAACTAATGAAGTGGGAGACAGTTAAGGGGATGAATGTGGTAGGTCAGGACCTATTGCTGAAGAAAAAAAAAACTTTGTGAAGATATGTTAAGTAATAATTTACATCCTTTATTTATTCACTGAAACCTGACAAATGACACAGGCTGGTTTCAATCACCAGACTACTCATCACTATTCCACACTCTTTAAATCTACATACTGGCATTTTGCACTTCACCAACACAAGCGTGATCCACTACAGCCGGCTGAAGTATAAACAGATTTAGACAGATTTCAAGTGCAACTCTATGGATGTTCATGGTTTGATTATTTAGACTGCATTGCAACTTAATTTAACTACCGTTAAGTCACAAGCTAGTTCGATGGCGTAAGCACAACGCTCCAAACGCCCAGCTAATAAAAAGGAGTCAAATACAAATAAAACATTCAGTATCACATTAACAGCTCGCATATCTGGACTTTATCATTTAAACAGAGACACAGAGTTCTAATATTTACAACCCCTTTTGATGTTTGAGCCTTGTAAAACTGATGTGATACAGCAATGTTTTATAACCACTGGACAGCTATTAGGCATTAGCTAAGGATGTCAGGAAAAAGTAGGTCACTCTCGGTCTCTTGACTACGGGTGAGATGGAATTTCTGCCTCCACAACAACCATTTATCTTGGGGCCCAACCCTATTAACAGACTAACGTGGTGGTTATCTTATTCAGTAAAAAAAAACAACAAAAAAAACAAGTAGAACAAAGAAAGTTAAATATTATGAATCAAAAATTAAGTGCAGTCATTTGTAGGACTTCTGAAGATAATTAAAGAGGGAAAAAAACGGGTCACTAGGACAGAAAATAAATAAAAAAAGACTGAATGAATTCATTCATCAAACGGTGGGTATGTTATATGTGAAGTTATAACAGCAACTACCATTTATTGAAAATATCTTTTGTAGGTATGGTAGGTGTTAAAGTGACATGATGCCCTTTTAAAAAAAACTGAAACAATTTCCTGAGGTCTCATTGAAATGTGTGATACAGGCTTTGGAGGGGCGGATACCGTGAGCAGGAAGAAAGTTTTCCAACTGAAAGCGACTGTCTGACAGGACCGAACAACTATATCAGTTGGAACCTGAAGTTAGTCAGAACCTAAAGAAGAGGGAAACCTCGGAGAGTTTCAACCATCAAGGCTTCGACGGGACTCTGGTGAAGGGTTAGTTTGTCTAAGGCATGTTTGTCACTGACTAAGTACACGTTGTCATGGTAGCTGTGTCATACGAAGGGTTAACATACGTTACCTGTCATCAAAACATCGGCATCCAGTGTGCAATTTATTGCAGTAAACATGAACACAATTACACTATTCCCAGAGTAATACCAAACACTCTAGCTCTATATGGAGATATACATCGTTACGCTATTGATTTGAGAAGGAAATTGTTTAGCAGTGAGCCCTTAAGTTAGTAAAATATACTAGTAAGCAATACTTTCTTATCAACAGTAACGGACAGAACTGGAGACGTACACAGCTTAACTCGCAGTAATGCATGTGTACCGTTAATTACTGCATTTACACTTTGCATATATTAATGCAATCAAAGACCTACACCTTTATTTGAAACATGCCCATAATGTGATGTAAACGCACAGAGAGCAGTGAACAGCATTCGATGTTGCACTGAGAGTGAGGAGAGGGCCGGTGTTGAGCCAAAAACACATCTTATCTGCACAGCTGCAGGTCGTCCGAATCACAGAGCACAACGGTTCAACTAGAAAGCATTCCGTTCACAAAGTAATGTCTTGTTTACATTCAAGATGAGGTGACTGTTCCCACATCAGTCAACCAGTTCCCTGTAGATTAGTACCATATTAGGATGTGCTTTACAAACTGTGGGGTGGGCAGATTTTCATAAACGTGTTGATGAGTTGTGTTTGTAACCTGGCAACGACTGAGCTGATGACGTCACAGACAGCATCGGCAGTGCCAAAGAGTTACATATCCCATCCATTTCTTTAGCAAACAAACTCAACAAGGGTCAAGAGAAGAGATGGTTTAAACTTAAATTCATCTCTCTTACCGTCTTGTTCCTGTCTGACATACACACAGGGTTCCTACAGGTTTCTTCAAGTCAAATTTAAGTCTTTTTAAGACTTTTTTAAGACCATTTATAAAAAAAAATAATACCCATTTCACAGACCTACCGGCAAAGAAAAACTTTTTTTTTTTTAATTTGTTCATTTATTTCTCAAACAAATGAAAGTGTGGACTGTGTAAAGCATTGATGAAACATTGCAGCATAGTAGTAGTAAACGCTGCAACACCACAGCACAGACACAGACAACAAGCCAAACAGAGGTGTGAAAAATCAAAGAAAATTTCAGCAGACCACAAAAAAGTTTAACTGACACAGTTAAGTTGTTTTTTAACATTGGTTATGTTAGCTAGCTACTTATTCCACGCTGGGAATATGGGGAGTAGAGAGAACTATAAATAATGAAAATCAACTAAAAAAATGAGAACATAGAATATCTCATCGAACATAAGAACGGACGGTGATTTGTTTACCTTGGACACCAGTTCCTCTTTAATATACACAGCTAAACCAAACTTGGCTATGTACGCCGTTTTGTCGGGACCACAAGTAATTGTGGCAGCGATGTCGGAATCGGGGAACATGCATTTAAACAACTCTGAAATACCCTCGTTTCCATTATATGAATGGTGTTTGGCGATTGTGTTAAGAGTCCACAACACCTCTGCTTTCATGGTTGGTGTGGACCCAAAAGCTGTTCGCAGATCTACTCTAGTTGCGGTGACGGTCGTAACTGGAGGGGCTGTACAAGCAGTTGGCTCGTTAACGTTATCTGCTAGCTCAGATACATTAATAGCTAACTGGCTAGCGTTGGCCGGTTGAAACACCCCGGCGATGGAAGGAGTTTGATCCTTCGCTTTGATATTTTTCATGTGCTTGAAGGACTTGGCGTGAGACTCTACGACATTTCCCCATAATCCCAGCAAGAGATGGGAAGCAAGGAAACGCAAACAAATGTTAAAAAAACAACATAACGGCATAAGTTAAACTTTCTTGTTTTCTGCTGAGATTTGCCTTGATTTTTCACGCTTCTGCTTGGCTTGTTGCTGTGGTCTGTGTCAGTGCTGTAGCAATGTGATCGGACCCGGGGCGGAGCGGTAGCGGCAGCATTGCGTTCTCAATGATTGGTTCCGCCACTCTTCATTTAGGCTACGTTATTTAGGCTTTTCAAAATAATAGTAGCCTTGTTGACAAATGAAACTTTTCAGGAGAATGCGATACGGAGAAGTTACTGCACAAATTTTAAGACCCAGATATCAAAATTCAAGACTTATTCAAGTCTTTTTAAGGTATTATATCCAAATTCATAAATTCAATGCTTTTAAGACTTTTTAAGACCCCGCGGGAACCTTGTACACAGCGTTTCCTCTTGAGCTTGTTGAGAATTTGGCTGTTTCAGGGCATTAGTCGGCTTTTAGAGAGCCTCTGATGGCGCGGTTATTCATCCAAACAGATGTCAAGAAGAGCCAGAATTACCAAAAGAAATCACTCTAGCAGCATATTTTCTAAACCAGCAAAGAAAAAAACTCTCAAAAATAGAAATTACATTTATTTTGTACATTGAGTAAAGAGGACTAAAAAGAATTCCAATAATTTTACAGGCTAATCAGACACTTTTGTGTGGGTACATTAATGTGGCCTCGGCATGGCTTCTGCCATGAGGACAGAAAGTGGAATAACACTGGAGGCCAAAGATGAGACTCTCTTCACCGTTGGAAGAGCTTAATTAAAAAGTAGCAGTTCCAGTGCACCAGAGACTGGCTGACCCACATCCCCTGCTGGTTCAGCATGCTTGTTAACACTGGCTAAGTAATTATCTGTGGTGGGATGATGGTGAAACTTGAAAAGGAAAACAAGAAATATAAGTATAAGTTAATCAGAATGATGATATATACTTTGTGCGTGTAACCAGCTGTGAGTAAAATGTGAATGTGTGCCTGATGCGTGTTTGTAAGTTTGAAACATTGAAATATTCAGATTAATCCGAGTCATTAGTATGTAGCAAACTCCATCCTTGTGTACACACAGAACCCACATTTTTATACCCGTGCTAATGTGGGTGTTTGTGTGAGTATAGAGAGGGTTTTTCAGCCATATGCTTGTGGCCCGTATGCAACATGCGACATGTGATCTCACCAAGCTAAAAAGCCAATCATAAGAAACAAAGAAAACAAGAAGAAAAAAATGCGACATAATCAACTGATTGGTACAGTTTCTTGTAGATGAAGTTTGCGGTTCTACAGGGAGTGTCTTGTAAAAGTTTAAATTGATTATACCCAATTAAAATACAGCTTTTAAAGCAAAAACAAAGTATTTGAAAAATCTTGATTCATAGCCAGGCTTCTTAAAGAGCCCAGTGTGAAAGGATTCCACTGCCTAAATGGTTGAGTCTCGAAAGAGTCTTCGCGTTCTGACAAGGTTGATGAGCCATCGCTTGATTTTATTATGAGGGTGCTGCAGTGGGGCACTGAAATCCCATGGGTGGTTGGGGATGAGGGGGTGAAAGTACTGTATGAGTCCATCATGGTCTTTTTATTCACAGTTAAGACTTCTATTGCACATGCACATCCACAGGCTTTGCCAGGCAAAATATAACACACCTGTATACTTATACCCAGATGGATATGTAAGTATATGTTCTTTAATAGTCATAAAACAGTTTGAATAATAAATAACACATATATTATTTAATCTTTTTCTTGTGCATGGTAGTCGAAATGACTGATTTCTATGGGGGAAATTTTGGGTAAAAAAAATTAATATAAATATGAACAAATTTATAAATGTATATATAATTAATATAAATATAAAAATGTGATTGAGATGTATGTGTTTAAAAATTAATATAAATATGAACGAATTTATAAATGTATATATAATTAATATAAATATAAAAATGTGACAAATAAATGTATATATGTATATAAATATACATACATTTGTAAATATATTTTCGAGATTCTAAAAAAAATATGCTTGACTTTGTGTGTGTAGTCTGGCAGTCTGCATTTGTGGATCCATTTTGGATCCTCAAATGTATGTATGTATAAATATACAAATGTATGTATATTTATATACATATATTTATTTATTTGTGTCACATTTTTATATTTATATTAATTATGTATACATTTATAAATTCGTTCATATTTATATTAATTTTTTTTACCCAAAATTTCCCCCATAGATTTCTACTTGGGTTAGGGTTAGGAAATCCATTTCACAATGTGATGGAAGGCACTAACTTGCAGTAATTGGTAATACATTATCCCTGCTAAATTTTTTGTAACTTAATTGAAAATCTGATTGTCAGCTTGTCTCGTCGAGCCCAGGATGCAATTTTTCCCCCCACTTAGAAGCAGAAATACAATCTGCATTGAAATAGACATGCAAAAAAGTCTGCTCCCCTCCAAATAGGGGAAATCTAAAGTCCTGTGAAATAGAAATAACTGATAAATCAGCCAGTTCCACTGCAACATGAGAACAACCTTCTACCTACCATTCATTCTGACCAGGCAGCTCGTGAATCCAGGGAACTGGGTTTTCTCCCACAAAGCCCATGTCATCGTGTGAACTGGAGGATGACTGGTCCGACAGGTTTGCTGGAAGCAAGGGGGGGCTATCGTCTTCAATCATCACTATGTCATCTTTGGGCATGTTCACAGTTGGAGAGAACTGATAGTGACCTGAAGGACAGGGAGGGAAAGAGAGAGACTGAGCAGCTTGCATGATTTGAGTTTCCTTTAAAACTACATCAATGTTCAGTTACACTCCTCCACAGACAGTATATATCAGATGATTACGTCTTGCTTTCCAGATTTAACAAATGGCTACACTAAAATGCAGTTGGCTCTTTCTTTCCCAGCGCTCTAAATCCCCACAACTTTTAATCTTTCAAAACGCACCTCACAGGTTTTGCATAATCTTGTTGAAATCTTCACTTACTGGAAGACAAATTCTGATCCCACATAAACAAGACAAGACAACATCCTCCAAATAGCGGCAGACACATGACGACCATGAAAAGGAAAGAGGGACCATGACAGGTATAAGACATAACCAAAAATGATCCAACTTCTACCATCCAGAATCCAGTCCATTAATGGCAGGGGGAAAAGTTGCAGACTTGAGTAGTTTAATCCGTTCTCTGTCTCTCTTCTCCAAGGACAAATATGAGTAGAAGAAGAGCTTCCCTGATCAGTATTCTTTCCCATATGCCCCCTTCCCACTGAGGATTTTCAGAATTGCTCCTTTGCTCGCCCCAGGAGTGAAAGTCAACAGGGAATGTGCTGGCACTCGGCACCAAGGGCAGCAGAAGAGTTGTTCTGCTGCGTGAGAAGTGGGCCTGCCATTACTGCGCTGGAAGATTCGCTCTGAAAAATAAATCAGCGCTTCACTTAAATATGAATACTTGCGCGTCAAAGGAATCCACTCCAACTCAAGACACATGACGAGATCTGAGTTTTGCAAAACACCTGCTTTACATTAGAAGTTGGGTCTCAGAGACTCTGGACTTTCCGTGGTCTTTGCTTTTGTTTACATTGCCAGAGAGCCATTTTGTAAATTTAATAGCTTAGGAACAATTGTGTGTAATCACTAACAGCAGACAACAATATTTACTCTGGCAGGAATCCTACATGAACCTGAGAGCTGTTTAATTTCACTGGGGCCCCACACATGATAAATGCATATTGTGAAAGTAAAATTAAGTGTATAGCTTCGTTTAAGTATTTGCCCTGAAAAAGACAAATCAGCCACATGAGGCTGAGAGAGAAACCGGGTTCTCCTCCTGCGTTAAAAGAAAACCAAATACATTTTAAAAATCCAAAGGAAAAATAAAAGCCGAGTAATTTGGCTCATGAGTTAGAGCTCTTGCTGGTGGAACGGGAATTAAGAGGTTTAATAGACCTTGTGTAAATTCATGAAAGACTTCACTGCAAGACCGGATGATACAACAAAGATGTTACCTTGCTTTGAACAGTGCTATCATCACTGCATTATCATTCAATTAAAATCTACTTCTGCATGAGGTCAACTGTGTTCCATCTATATAATATAGAATGACTTTTTGTCATGTGCAGCTGCGGGACTAGAAAACTTTGCCAAAAGCTTTTTGATGCACCCGCAAGTCTGTTAATTGATTCTTTTTTAAAGCCTCATCATTTTGTCTTTGGATTGCTCCACTTAACCAGTTAAGATGGTTGCCAACACTGTACGGAAGAAATAAAGGCCATTCCTCTCCCAGGCAGCTTTACAGGGAAGCGCAGGTAATTGAATTCACCCTGTGCTGTAAAACAGCGGAAAATGAGTAATGGAAGGTATAAACTCAAAAAAAGAAAAAAAGCCTAAACTCAACCTGTCAATTGTCGAGTAAATTAAAGTAAGGAGTTCAATCACGGCTGCATATTCATCATTTATATCACTAAATCAGAGTTTTTTCAATATTTTTTCAACAGAAAATATAAATACTAAGTGTGAGATAGCAGCACTTTTTCAGAATATATGTATATGTTTTTAACTCCTTATCATGCGATGCATATCAGATGACCAATATAGTTAATCAAAAGCCTAAACTGATGTTATGATGCTCTGTAGAGTAACACTGGAGGAAGCTTAGCTTAATGTTACTATGTCTTTCAAAACTGCTATGTACTCTAATCTGATGATAGGACTATTAAGAGCATCACAGTTCCATAGTGAAGACATGTGAATGTCTGTATGTGTCTCTAGTAATATATATGCAAACCATGTACACCATAATGCTTGATGTGCTCTGTGTTCTCTATGGTTTGTCCTCATATCCTCCTCATTTTTTGCAAGTCAATCCTCAAAAACGTTTTGTTGTGAACATTAAATTCAGAATAAATCTTGACAAAGTTCAGGATAAATCTTGACAAATGGAGTTGCGTCTCCATGGGGGCCTCTGTTCTACCAGCCTTTATGTTTCATTGTTTGTTACACATGGTTATCTCTTGATTGTATCGGCGATCAACACTGAGAATTTCACTGTAACTGTGCCTTCATAAGGTTTGGTGAATTCAGTCAGTCACGGATGAAGAATCTGTTAGCATTCACAAACTGTTCTTTTCGAGACAATATATTATCTATGTTTATAATCTATCTCCTTATATTTGTCCATGGCAACAAAGTACTTTGCAAAAGACACAATTTCAATTAGAAAATCTGCAAGCTTCCCTATCAGCCTCATTAAATATTTCTAGTCAGGATCTCTTGACACAAGAGGCAGATGAGGAGTTGTTAAAATCATTCATTTTTTGCTAATTAGCTAAAAGACAGAAACACACAAACGATGGCTCGTGGACAGGCATGGCCAGGGCTACGCTGATGATTTGAAAGGTGAAAACAATTAAAGAAACTGCAGCGCTTGCTTCTCTGCTGCTGTCAGTGTAATAAGCGTGGAGGAAAATCACACCGTATCCACTCATAAAACGATTTGCCGTAGTTTTGGATGCCTTTGAACGAGCCTGTACGGCTAAACTGGGAATATAAAGCAGACCAGAGTAAGGTCACCTCGAGCAGACCTAAAGGAAATGACTCATGGAAAACAGTGTGTCGCCATGAGTTCAACGGCTCTTTGGTCTCTTCATCTTGGCTGAGCAAAGTCTTTCTTTAACCTTGCCACACTGAGGTTCATATCAAGTTGCTCACTAACTCTTTCAACACCGCTGTCCTCTAACCAGCTCCTCCCATTCTCTACAAGGGATAAAAGGGCCTGCGATAGATGTACAGGGAAAATGTACAGATAGAGTGCGTTTGTACATGTTTGGGCCATTGAAATCATGAGCTAATATGAGCACAGTCTTAAGGTTGAATGTTATGCCTGTTCTTTACACCGTTATCTCAACTACCTTAATGTGAGTTTGATCAAATATTTTCACAAGCTGTAAAAAAGCAGTTTCCTCACCTGATAGCATTAGAGGATACTTAAAATCCTAAGTATCTAAACTGGAGTATTGTGCATGCAGTTTCTGTTTTTATCAAACCTCAGGACCACTAACTTGGCTCAAATCATAATGGTGTCATGACCTCAACAATCCTGAAAACACTGGAGCTTTTGGTGCAGAACACAAGCCAAATGGAAGAAAAAAATTGAGTAATGAGTAAGTGAGGTCAGACAGGTGCAAATATGATCTTAATTGTAATTCATGGTTGACAGAAGAATGGCTCCGTCATAAGGAGGCCATTTGGTATTTTTGCTTAAAAGCTTCTGATTCATACTCATACAAAGATTTCTCTGACAACATGATTGTGTCACTGCAGTCGTTGTTGCGCTGTAATTAAAGATAGCCTGTCATGAGTCACACCAAACAAAAGCTAATACGTCCTACCTATTACCCCTGCAGATAATATCCTGCTAAAACCAAAACAGAATTTGCTGGGTGGTTTGTGCCATTTAGCAATAATGCTGTAATGTGAAAGCTTAATGGAATTACAGTTAACAGCTGAAACCCATAAAGTCAATGCGATTAGTGGTCATTAATTCTAATGTTGGGACATTAAATTTCATTGCAACTGTGCATCACGGGCAACATGGTTTTATCAGAAAATGACACAAAAAATTCTAGCTTGTCCGTAGCTACAGTGGGATGTACAACCATAATCAGGAAGTTTGGACAGTACGGTGTTATCATCGTGGTGTTTTTCATTTCAATATTTTCCACAACTTCACTAGTGCAGACAGCTCAGGACTGCAGGCAGGCACATAATGTACCAGTACCTTCTTCTTAAAGTGACTTTTTGGTGAAGTAAACTCTATTAGAGTAACTGTCATAATTTCTACCTTGTATTTTTAAGATTCAGTAAGAACTAGAGCTTCTTAAGTAAAATTAAACATTTTATTAACGTAATACATGAATTATGGGGAAGAGTAAGTTTTACTTTGGTTTCCTCATACAATTTAAATGTTTAATAGTTGTATGTACATAAACCTAGAAATACTACATAAACTTTACTCTGAAAGTGTATAATTAAAATCTACTAAGTTACTTCATAACAGCAAATACTACAGATATATAAAATTTACTTAAAAAAATTTACTTTTACTTATTTGGAGTAAAATGATGTTCCTGCCTATGAAAAACAAGTAGACTTTACTTAATTTGTTTAACTAAATATAACTTAAAACTTAGATGTAATTAAGTAAAAAAATGTTACTTAATATCTTCAAAACTGTTGTGTTTTATGGTAAGTAAAATTTACTTGATACTGGCAAGTGAGTGTTACTTGATATTGCAGCATTAAATATTACTTAAATCATTTGAGTGAGAATACTTACAAAGGGTTTTTTAAGTAAATCTTATGAGTTGTTTCTTTCAGTGTATGTCTTTGTAATGTGAGCAAAATGTGGTTTCGTATTGTTTTGGTGAAATATATGCTTGAAATCCCTGGACAAACTGCCAATTTGAAGGCAGCATTTGTTGCTTTAAAATCTCAGTTACCTTATCTTCATCAATGCTGCCATTAGAGAAGTGGAAATGACCTCATACCACAACCGAGCCTGCGGCTTTCAGTCTTATTGCCGATAACAGCCTCATCGTCCTTTTTGTTTATTGTCCAGAGCACATTTCTTCCAAGAAACATCTTAAATACTGATTAGTCTGACCGACAATACATTTCCACTTTCTGAAGAATCGGCCCATCCAAATACCTCTGGGATATATCTTGGCTTTATATTGTCTGCCAAGAACACAAGTCAGAATCATAGCTTTTTATAAACTTTTACGTTTCACATGCTTTCCTAACTGGTTCTGCCATGTTACTTATGTAACCATCTCTGCATCCTCAATGAGCAGAAAAAGGAGAAAAAGAAGATATCATGCACGTGCAAAGAAAATGTGATCAGAAGCAGTCTTCTACCCCACTTTTGCCAACGTGCACACACCCCCTCTGGCCAGTTGTGCTCAGTGCACGGAAGCTGAGGCAGAGATGTTGTTGCTCCTTCTGGCGCAGAGTGAGGACAGAGACGGATGAGCTTTCTGGCTTGAGAGGCCACCTGGCTGCATTCATCCTGACGGATCAGAGCTTCACTGCTCTTTTTCTGCTCTCTGACCAAGTGCTGCCCAGTGAAACATTGAGCTATAAGGTGAGAGGTCACACTAATAGCCCTGCTCTATCTTCTCTCTCCGAGACGATTCCTTCTATCTCTGTCCATCAAACTATCACTCTTTCTTTTTCTCTCCGTTTTCTATGTTCCTCCTTCCCTCTGTGACACTATGGCCTATTGATTGGATGAAGGAAGAGATCATTAATGATTCTTGTTTCCACGGCATCCAGACGCATATATGGACTGCAGCGGGTAATCACCCTAAGTACACACTAGTGGTGACCAATGCCTTTATGTACACCAGGAAACATTGTTGCCATTTTATAACGGCACTGAGGAATTTTCTCATCAGATGAAATTGATCTGAACATGGGTGGGCTTGATGAGACTGTCTAGCTTCTCTGTGGAGAAATATCTCCTTGGTATCCAGATGACTATATAAAAAAGGACATCAGATACTATGGTCATTTGGAGTTGATCAGGGATTTCCCTGCACCGTGGAAAACAGCACTGAATAGCCCCAGTTAACACATTTCGTTCACACAGAAAGGCCCCAGCCAGGATCCCTCTAGCTGTGAGGCAATGGTGCTAAGCATCACTCCACTCTGCAGCCCTATTGGCAAAAATGTGATCATCCAGGGTAACGCTATTTACACCGTCTTGTTTTTCTCTGAGCCATGTGAGCACCAACCTCCAGCAGGCTGAACACCAAGTTGAGGAAGGTCACTCTGCCTCAAATGGCAGCACACACAGAGGATGAGCGTGTAAAGTATGAGGTAGCGAACATGAGCGGACCACAGGGTCAGGGCAATCCCTCTTAGACCAGTCGGAAAGACTACGGAGCTCGAGTCAGCCAGATGTTAGTATGATATCATACACGTCTCTGTAAATGTTTGCACTCTTTTAATCCTTCTTATGATAAAAGGTACTTATTTGGAAGAAAAAAAAGATAAATAAAAATAAACAAACATATACAAAGAGAAGTTGGCAAATTACCAATTTTTGAAAATGTTTTATGTCGCAACAGCAGAGTTCAGCTTGCCAGTCCTTACTCGTGTGCCAGTCCTATGTGTGCATTCTGACTTGGGTCAAACCGCCACATCCACAGAACACTTTGATCCATGGGCCTCAATTTTCACCCCAGCATGTGGAACTGACACCTCGTGGCACTTTTCAATTAAACAGGACGGAAGGCAAAGCTGGGTGTGATGCTAACGACCTTTGTGTTAAAACTTGTCAGGGGCTGTTACAGTGTGCAAGCAGGAGGTTTCATTCGATTCCGTGTTCTTCCTCCTTTAATTGAGCTTTTCTTTCATTCTCTCTCACTTAGTTTTTTTCTATCATTTCACATTCAGAGAGCAAAATGAGGTAAAGTAGAAAAGCAAGAGAAAAGTCATAATTTGAGTCATGCAAGGAGTTCTTTATGTTCATCACTTTCTAGCTGTGGATTCAGCTGACGCTGACAACACTACTGCACTGCATGGCTCATTGAAGCAAAGAGACAAAGGGATTATCACCAGCTACGTGACGCTTGAATTGCTTACAAAGTAGATTGTTCTTAATGGCGGCACAAAAATACTTCAGGGAAGATCAAGGAAAAGCATCCTTACAATTAACATGATGCCACTTGATATCAGCTTATAGCATCCGTCACCTGTGTCATTTTGGGCTATCCTTCACAGTTGCCATGGTAATTATAACTCCTATAATCCATTCAATTGCACCAGTCCCTCCAGAGCACATTGATTTCTATTGTTTCACAAGAGAGGCATCAATCTGCCCGCAACTACTGGGAGTCCAATCTCTGATCAATACTTGAGTAAGGTTAGATAAGGCATCCACGATGCATTTATTAGCCGCTTTTCTTTTTTACAGAAAACCAAAATCCTAACTATCATGTCTGGGCAGGAATAAGAAGTTTTAATTTTCATCGTATCGACTTACTGTCATTCCCAATAACTCCAAATCATAGTCAAGTCTCAATTCTCGCACAGCAAAACCTTTCCATTCCATTTACCTCTGGGTCTTGGTTCATTTATGGCAGAGGAGGCAGAATAATTGAGCACAGCAGCAGAGGAGATTGTCTGATTTGATTAGAGATTTCCTCTCTTGTCTTTTAAGGGATGAAATACATCAGAGTTTTGTTAGTAAAAGCTGTTTGCTCTGAGGAAGAGTAGAAAGTACGTATCAATGGGAACTGTTGCAGGAGTTGTGCATTTGTATGTGTCTGTACACGTATAATTCAAGTGTGCTCTACCATATCACAAACTGCACACGTCTAACCTTCATGATCCAGTAATTTAGCAGGTTTAGATACACTCCACATTGAGCTGTCAGTCAAACTCTGGCGGCTGTGTTTCCTGACCTTGCTGAGCCGATCTCAACATCTGTCCTCTAACCACAACTGTCACATCTCACAAACCAAGCAATACATCTGAGCCAAAATAACTCAGAGAAGAAGATAGTTGGACCAGCTATACTCTGTCTCGCCTGCAGACATTTGCCATCCAACATGTCATTTATGACAAACAATTTCAGATGTATATTTTCACATTATGTTGTACCTTTATTAAAATGAAAGCTGATAAAGACAGCAGAGCCTTTTATTAAAAAAAATAATTACTGACCATATGGCAGATACAATTATGATATGCAACGCGGATCAGTTTTTTTCTATACTGTCTGACTTCTAATTAAAACTGACAGGGAGAGGTGGGGGGGCGTGGCCTCCATATTTAAAGTCCGCTTTAATTGCAAGCAGGTAATGAACTCTGCTTTCACAAGTTTTGGAATTGCAGCTTTTCACCATCACCAAGCCTTCGATGGTGTTGATTGCTGTGATCCATCCTCCACCCAAGTATCATGACAATTTGATCCATGATCTATTCTATTCATTTGGATTTGCAAACTTTTAATCCACTTTTACTCTGCATTATGAGATGATTCTAATTCTGATTTCAACATTCACATCTGTTGTGAGGACAAGCCTCTGGTCAAAGACACTGTTGAGTCTTTTAATCTGACACAATTTGTCTCCAGTACAACACATCAACGTGGACATACTCTGGACCTTGTGCTGGGCTATGGGTTGTCCGTTTCAGTGAGGGACATCTGTATTGCCAGTTTTATATTAGCCTTGAGTAAAGAAACAAGAACAATGAGACTATTCTGAAATGTCAGCCATAAACATTTTAAACCCTGGTTTGCCAGATATAATAAACCCTGTTTTTAAGCAGGCTTTTTCAAAGAGTTGTTTCACTGAGAAATATAACAGTTAGCTCAAGGCTTTGTTTGATTTAGTAGCTCCAGCAAAAGAACGCACGGGGCTAAAAAAAGAGTCGTACCCCTTGGCAAAGGGAGGATTTGTTAATCCCCGGGAAAAACGGCAGAAAACGTGAGCGTTTTTCCAGGCTTGAGGTTTTTTTATCAAGCGCGGAAGGACAGTTTTCATTTCTGACAATGATGTCAGCTGTGAAAGCATCATATTATTATGATTGTTGAAAATAAACATACTTCTTCATTGTTATTTTCTCTAGGCTCACACAGCATAAACAGGAGTACTGATCTGTCTGTGCATGACTTTTTAATGTATTCTTTCAGTACCGAGACAGAGCGCTCTGCTGCTAGGCTCATACATGGAGGGCACGGTTTCTATTATTTTGAACCAAACTCTCTGGCAAAACTAAACTCTAAACTCAGCTTCTGCAGTATTTATCTGCAAACAAACTTTTTGAGCCATTTCAATCTGCTTTTAAAGCAAATCACTCCACAGAAGCAGCTATTACAAAGGTGGTGAACGACCCGTTACTGGCAGCAGACTCAGAATCATCCTCTGTAAATATTATTGTGAGACCTGATTTGACACTGTGGATCATGCTATATTGCTGGATAGACTGGAGAACCTTTTTGGCCTCTCAGGTCAGGCTCTCCAGTGGTTAAAGTCATACCTGTCAGAGAGATCTTTTCTTGTTCTATTCGATAACACCCTCTCTGAGTCCTGTGTTGTGAAACATGGAGTTCCACAGGGCTCGGTTTTGTTATTCCCAGTACATGGCACCACTGGGTCATGTACAATCAATTTTCATTGTTGTGCAGATGATCTGCAGAGTACCTCTCATTGGCATTTTTGATGGACTCGCTTGCAGTAAACTTGGGGCCTGTTTAGCTTCTTTTAAAAGCTGGTTATCAGCAAATTTCTTGCTCCATAACTCAGTAAAGATAGAAATGATCATTGGACCAGCAAGGCTGAGTCATTTTAACTGTCTTTGGAGGACGGTTATTCATTGCAGAGATAAACCTTTACGAGTTTATCTCTGCAATAATAAACTCGTTGGGGTGAACCGTTGTTATGAATAGAAACCAAACTGTCATAACATCAGAAATCTAACTGAGAGAATTAAGTCAGTTTAAAAGATTAAGAGATGTCTAAGGGCGTATTCAGACCAGGAAAGTCCGATAGTTCACTTGCTTTGGTCCGAACCTTTTTTTTTTCATTTTGGTGCGGTTTGCTTTCAGACTACATTTCAGTAAACGGACCAAAATATGTCAACAAAGCCACGCGCCCCGAAGTCGTTCGGCTATTGGTCAGAATCGACACGCGCAACACAGAGTGCTAAGTTCAAAAGTGAATGTAGTCACGGATGCTTTCCGTGCCGTTATTGCTTTTAATATAATCAAAACTATATGTTTCTTCAACGTTTTGCTATTTTCACAACTGTGTAATTACTATGCTGCTGTACAAGTAATTTATCAACAACAACGACAAAGGGCAAGGCGGCTACGGAGGATAACGCCGATTCGGTCTTTCGTTAGCTTTACCACAGCCGGTCTAGTAATTAGAAGAACGACGCTCTGTTCTGTTACCTAGCAGCAGACAAACGACGGATGCTCCCGAGGTACAAAAAAGCAAAAAGTCTGGGATTAGGTCCGGTCTGCTTTCACACCTCCAAAAGATCCGCACCAGGGTTCGTTTGATCCGGACCGAGTCCGACCTTTCAGCTCGGTCTCGGTCCGCTTGTTTGGTCCGGACCAGAGTTCGGTGGTTTGTATTCAGACCATCCCAAAAGGTCCAAACCAACGAAAATCTGGTCCGTTTGGTCGTTTGGTCCGGACCAAACGAGGTAGGTGTGAATACACCCTAAGAGAGCAGGCACCGGTTAATATGGGCATAACTCAAAAATAGCCTTAAGACATGAAAAATAACTGACATTCTCTTGCCAAAGAACATGTCAAATATCCGAGACCACCCAACTTCACCTATGATAGCTTACTGCTTAAGCTACCACTTCCTCTCCATCACTAAAACTCTTTTGACTCTGTGCTGGGTGCCTTTAACGCTTCCATAGTTGAGGAGACAAAAAAGAACAAAAATCTTTTCAAGCAGTACATCAACAGTTGCAGCTCCTGATCAGATAAGCATTTGTTTTTTTTTAAAGTGTGCTTTGGAGCAGCGAAGAAAATAAATGAAGCCAACTATGAGGAAAAACCCAAAGAACTGAGAACACACGATTTTGGATAGAGAAGAGAAAAAAAACAGTGAAAGAGATGAAAAAAGAAGTGAGATGTGAGAGAGGAGAGACAGAGGGAGTAAGTGTCAGGGGCAAACCCTATTGATGTGGAGGTTTAATTAACCGTCAGATGCCTCTGAAACAGTCTCTGATCTTCTATGATCAGTGGCGCTGCTCTGGAGGCGGGTGGAGGAGTGGGTATAGAGAAGAAATAGAATGAATGGGAAAGGGACAGAAAGGGGCGAAAGTGTAAATCACTGATAGATTACAAATATACTTTGAAGTGTGCAGAGAAGCGGAAAGGATGGCAGCGTGAAGAAGAGATACATCTGATTATGCAACGGCAAATTTTAATCTAAAACGTCGGTGAGAGCACAGCGAGAAAAAGAAAGTGGAGGGAGATGTGTAAAGAAAAGAAAAGTGAGGATAGACACCTAATCATTACAGACAGTTGTTTATAAACCTAGGGTGTGCTGAGAGTAGTAGTAGCCATACATTTGACGACATTGCATCATTATTCACACTGATACAATCACCCTGTGCATGCGTGAACAGCCTGACAATGTTGAGATGACAGCAGGGACCAGTTCAGGATTGAATTGCCAATTCCAATTCACCTACAGAGCCGAGATCTCAGCACACTGATGTCATTCAGGTAGAATGGGAATTGACCCAAAGGAAACCAGCTGAGTGGATTGAAGGTGGAGAGGATTGGGGCTGACGTTTATCGCTGAGACGTTTGAATAGCAAAATAGGGTTCCTTGGAATGTAAAGAGGGGGGGATGAAGCTTTGACAATCATGGCTTTCAGTGACAGTGCTCGTGGAGACATTTCCTGATATTAAAGCCAGAATAAAAACAACATAAATCTAGGTGCATCTCGTGTGATATGCCTCACATATTATCCAATAAACAAATTAGAATAAATAAAAAAATAAATATATACATAAAAAATTCTGTTTGAGAAGACATATATATGAATTTTTTTTCTTTGATTTGAAGCTGAAAGGAGGTGGAAAAAGTAAAAAAAAAAAAAACGTAAAAAAAGAGAGAAAAAATAAACATGCTGCTGTACGAAACTCACCAACACGAGCCATCACATTCCCTCGTGGTGCAGAGATATTGTCCAAACTGTCAGTTATTTCATAGAGAGACTGGGAGATCCGACGTTCATCGCTGTCCAGGACGGAGTTAACGGAGTGAGGGCTGGCAGGGGTCTCCTGCAACACACATAAAGAGAAAATGTAATGCTTGCAAATGTGTATACTGACAAAATTAATTCCATAAAATACAAATATTTTACACATATAGATAAATATTTTTTCAAAAATGGAAAACAAAAACATCTTTATCCTAATGTTTACACAAAATCTCTAATGCGAAGATCCGTAGTATCTCAAAACATTTCTCAAGACTACTCGACTGCTCTCACTCTCAGTCTGGTTGAATCTGAGCACTAAAACTACAAATATAAAACAATAATATAGACTCTCGGTCACCAAATTGGGTACAGTTTAAATGTTGGAACATTGGATGGACAGATGAAAGTTAGTTTGGATGTTTGTATGCCGTTGCTATGGTTTGGATTAACAGGTAAAGATAAAAAAAAGAAGAAAAAGTATGTTTGCATCAAACCTGCATCATTTCGTGTGCTCAGCGATATTTGTTTTGGGAGTGAGGTAAGGCTTTTCTGTCAGGCTTTACAGAGTGAGAACTGTGCCTTGACCTTAAAGCTAAAGTTAAAGCTTGCCCTAAGACAACTGCAACCCCCTGAGACCCTGATAAATAAAGCAGGTGGAGAAAATAGATCAATGGATGGATGGAAAATCAAACATCATAGTAAAATTAAATTATTACATGAAAAAAAATAGGTTAAGACAATTTCAATGTAATAATAGAACAAGTGAAATGCACAAGTGATGTTGCACATGTTCTACGTGAAGAGATAGCTACAAAGTGGAGCAAACATGTTCACACATAAAGGAAAAATAGGTTAACTTCATGTCATCAATACTCCAGAAACACTGAGCCAGTGCCTCGGTGTCCACATCAGCTTGTGCTGGTATTTTCTGGTTCAGAAGTGTGAAACCGGTCCTGCAGTAGACCAAGCTGGATAAAACCCCCTGGATTTCCCATCGGCCAACAAACACCTGTCGCTAACAATGAGCTCAAGGAAAGGGACTGGTGCCATTTGCCATGTGCTCGATGTTCTGCACTGCCGGTCCTTGAGCCAGCCCACTGGACACTCATTGCACCTGCCAGTGGGAGATGGTTAGAGTCTGGGACCGTGAGGCCCATTGCATCTTCGCTTAGCTGTTACTTCACATCCACGTACAGGGAGTTCATACTTACTGACCAGCTGTACGCTGGTCCCTACGAGATACGTGCCAGAGTTGAGGGACTTATCAGCTGTTTAATATAAATGAGAGGTCTAATGAAGTTGAAAGCAAATAGAAAAAAAAAAATTTTCAGGACAATGTGTTGATAAGAGAGCGGAGATGTGTGTAACTGTGAGAGCGGCCGGCGGCCGGGTCAACGCAATTACAATCGCAGCCGTAGCCACTGCTTAGCTCTAACAAAAAGCTTGTCCCCAGATGATTCAGACTCAAATTTAAATTGCTGAAACGAAGATTTATTTTACTCACTTTTCATTATTCAGCTTCTTTCTTCACTTTTTTGGATGCGTTTTAATCATTGGCTTGTCATGAGTTGAATAGACGTAAGATGGAAGGTTTGGGGTAGGAAGGGAATTATGTCTAATAATGCACCAAGCGCACAGTTCTCAGCCCTCTGTCTCTGTGAGATGAGCAGGTTTATCTTAAATTATCTATCACTTTCTTTGGCAAACACATGTTGAAGTCAATGTAACACAAAGCTAAAGTTGAATCATTTCAGTCTTTGTGTATTCAGTGTTAATTAAGTCAGCCTCTATGCATTTTAATACTTTGGCTTAATCTCACTGTAATGAGTGACTCCTGAACGTTTACTGCCTGGTGCCACATGATGAGCTGGGACGTCCTTATATCAACTTTGCACACTGCTGTCACCAAATGTTCAGGTGTCAATTGAAATCAACAGTCTGAATGAACTCAAGTCAAAATTAAAATAAATAAATAAATAAATAAATAATTAATAGAAGTGCTAATCTGTAGGTTAAACAAATAAAATCATCCAAAGCAAAAGAAACAGCTTTGTGGTATCACATCCGATCGCTTAAAGGCGCTAGCATGGTTGCCGCGTCTGTCACGGCGGTGTCGCACCGTGACGTCAAAATGACGTTTCAGGCATGGCGCTTCCCTTGAACAGACGGCGCAGCGCGTTGTCGTGCACCAGCCGATTTTTGTAACTTGGCGGCGCCGAGCACAACGAACCGGATGGACCGATGTGAGACCAGGCTCAGTGAGGAGGTGCGTTTGTACAGGCAGCTGTACGAAACTGCAGTGAAACAGCACAGGGAGCACGTAAACTCCCAAAACTGGTGCACAGAGATGGGCAGAACTTTGGGGAAAGAGGGAGAGTTCTGTAAGAATGTGTGGAAGAAGCTACGGGACAGATACGTGAAGGCAAAGAAGAGGGCAGAGACTCTGTTGATGCCGGGGGCTTCAAACCTTCACCTCTATTAACTGAATTAAAAACTTAAAATGATCTGAAAACTGCAGCAGTATCATTAATTACAGTATTCCTGCTCTTGACAGCGGCATTGTTTTCTTCTCCACTTTCCTGGTTGTAGAGTAGAGGTAACCGTCACGTAGCAGCGCCACCTCTGTGACGGAGAAAATTGCAACTACTGGCGCAACGACTTGCGCTACTATACATGGCGGGCACGAAATCGTGACGTCATCAACACCGCTCGCGCTAGCAGACGCGGCAACCATGCTAGAGCCTTAATCCATTTCAGGGTCATAGGGGAGGATGGAGCCTATCCCATCTGCCATCGGGCAAAAGGTGACCCTGGATGGGTCACCAGTCCATTACAGGGCCAACACAGAGCCAAATGAGACAACCATACACACTCGCACAGTGCTAAGGTCAAACTGTTTTTCATGAGATTCCATCCTTTCTAGCCACAAATTCTCATGATGAATTCAAACTACCATAATCTAGTCATTTTCAGTGGATTATCCTGTTGATTGAGGGTGAAGGCAGAGCACTGTGACTCAGACAGATCAACTGCTGCATAGCTTCTGCTGGATTCAATAAACATGTCTGTATGGTTAAGTGCCTTAATACAAGTGCAAAGTAAATTTTTTCCCCCCCTGCATCAGAATCTCCCTGACCTTGAGTGCACAGTAGAGGAGAAGAGGCAGAATGTTGACAAGCATGGTCTTAAGCTGCCAACTGAGGCTAATACATCTAGTCCATAGCCTTTTCCTTACCTTCTCTCCTGGTCTCAGCCAGTTGCTGAGGACCTAATCCAGTCAACCTCCACCATAATGCTGTAATTACAGTCCTTAAGCTGCTGCATCCTGCCCCAGGCACAGCTCACCTCTCCACTGCTGGCAAGGTACTTCTTTCATTAGCCTCTCACATCCACCTAGACCCTCAACTAATGCCTGTGCTTTTCAAAGTGGGTCACGTGGTATTTAAGGAGTTCTTAGCAAAACTTCAATTTCACTTAGACATTACACAGATAGGAAATCAGACCAACAGCAGTTGTAAGAGGGTAACCTGGTCAGGTTGACCCTTTTCAGCACTTGTTGCACTGTCTCCAACTAAAGGCATTTCACTTCATATCTTGACAGTTATACATCTCGTATTGGTTAATTTTCCAGACAAGTTATGAGGATACCAAACACTCCCAGAACATCAACCCTATCTAGAAGACAACACACCGCATACAAACAAGATTTAAGGGGCAGATTTACTAGAGTTCCCTGCAGGGTGCAAACTACTTTTAACGTCAATATTTAGTTTTCAAAAGCACAGAATGAGTGATTTAATACATTCTGCACTCACATTAACTTCTGATTGTACCGTTATTTATCAGTGAAAAAGAGCATGTCATAAATTTGCATCCGACATTGTGATAATTGCTAGTTGGAAGAGGCAGAAGTGTGCCTGGACAGCAAGACAAGGGTGTGTGAATGAAGAGATTATCCATTATTGTTCATTTCTTTCAAAAAGCCAGAAGAAGATACTGTCAGATCATGTAAATTGCCAGCTCATGTCATTCTTAATAACTAGTATAATATGTATAAAATAAGATATGATATAAGATGACCAACAACGACACTGCTTATGTTTTCCTACGCTTCCATGTTAGTTCCTTAACAACATGTGGGATTTTACACACTGAGAACCTCTACACAAGAACACAGGCATTTTGATAAGTACAAATGTTTAATTGTGTGCGTACAAAGGCAGTTTTGGGGACTGAAACCAAACTTTTTGGAAAATGCCTTACAGGCTGTAGATTGGGCTGATGTCAAAATATGCACCAAATTCTCATTTGATGACATGGCAGAGCAGCAACATATTGCCCGGCTCGTATTGTCAACCACACTTTTTACAGGTCTGTACATAAATATATTGTTACTCTCTGACCACATGAAAGAATATGCTGAAAGAGTTCACTGCTACATAATTCAACACAGAACAAGCTGACAACAGCAGTGGTTGCAGCAAGTTGCTTTGCCTGCACATTGAGAGGAAAGAAACTAAGATACGATGGCTTGTCAGTGCTTGTCAGAAAAGTTGCACATTTAGCAGGCGAGGGAAAAAAAAAAAAAAAAATCTGGTAAACGTATTTGGATTGTTGTTAAAACTGGTTTGGACAATAATTAGGTGAGTATTATGAGTTTTACCTGATGTATATAAAGCAAAGCTGTTATTGTGGTTCCATTTTGCGTTTCTTTTGGGAAACTTTTTTTGCAAACAGTGCTGTCTGGACTTGTTTTTTTTTTTTCTTTTTTTTTACAAACGGAGGAGGAAAAAACAAGTTTTTTTAAAATACCAGTGTTTGTATGTATTTAGCCTGAGGCAAGCACTTCACCTCCACAGTCCTCTACCATGCTCAAGCAGCCCACTCAACCACTAGATTCAATATATTATTCTCTCAATTGGTCCTATTGAGTTTCCCCTGCCGCTTCTAAATGAGTTAGTTCTCAGAGAGCCAGCTGGGAATGAGGGCCAGCAGCGCTGGAATTGCATTTCTTCTGCTCTATGATCTACTTCCCTCAATTTACCCATTGTTTCGTCGTGAACTGCATTTCCCAGAGTGCAGTGCTCTGTGCCCTTTCCATGAATCATTACGATTTGCAATGAAAACATGGGAGCGGTACATGTCATGATCTAAATGGACTTCAATCGTTCCATATTAAGCTCGGTAGAGTGGGATTGCATAAGTTTTTCCCCTCCTTTTTATTGCCTCATGTTGTGGGCAGCATCTCAATGTTTTTAGGGCTCTCCCAGCAGTGGCCAGCTCAATACTAATAAAACCATAATCTATTGGACTGGGATTCTGATTGATAGCTCTCTCAAGGCTCTATCGATCAGTTCTTCTCTCTTACAAGTGAGCATCTTTTGTTTGAGCCAGCCACTTCCTTCCACCTTGTCTCTTTGCATAAGCTTTTCCTGAAGTGACTAGTGACTATATGACATGCAGGGAAGACTCCTCCGATGCTCAGATAAATAAACGCTTACATCTAGTGTCGTCAAAGAGTTAACTAAGTTATGTGACTCGTTATAATAATAAAAAATTTAAAAAAATGCTAAGGTTGAAATAACGGAATTAAGTTCTGATATTTTTCTTTTACCTGCTGCTTGTTGATACCAGCAGTAAAATGGAGTTTTAGAAAAAAAACTATCAAGGCGAGGAGTACAACGTGTTTTACAACGTGACCACATCGTCATGGACACCATTTTTACCTTTCACATTCAGTTGCTCTCTCGTCTTTGAACGTAATTATTAGCCTGTATGTCCAAGCAACACATGGGCACATTCTAGGTAGAAGGACAGTCTAAAAAAGTGACATCAGGCCAAGTGCAGGTAGTGCCCCCCCCCCCCCCCGCCCCACACTGACCTGATGGCTGCCAGCCCGTCCCTCTGCAGCTAAACTGGTCTGGTGTTGCTGTTACCAAAGCAGAGAATCTTGGAACCAATGCTGCCAGTTTTGCACAGGTGCACATGGATCAACCCTATTGAAAACTTCAGCAGGGGTAAGAACCTTAAAGTAAATGGTCTTTGGTCCATCTCTTAAAGCCTCTCTCCAAAAAATAGACCTTCCCTCCAAATTAGTGCAACCTAAAGTGATTGTGTGGATGGCATCTGGGATGAAAAGTTTCCAAGAGGACTTGCTATGCTTTAATGCTTTATATGAGTAACTGCAACAGATGTTGCTCCTGATTGTATTCTTGTCACATTGGTAGCCATGAACTGGTGACTCATTCCATGTACAAGATGACCTTTTAATTTCACCATGATGTTAAGCTCACATTCCTCCACTTGTAGACCGCTGAGGGTCTGTGCTTGTGGCTGTCATGTTCTTAAAAGCTGTGCTCTATGATCCTGCAAAGTGTCTCTCTCTTCTAAAATCATTCTCTCTAAGAAGATAATCTTCTTGGTATCTTAAGTGATAGTATTAAGGATTAATACATGCACGGCTATGTATTTTATTATATCCTATTCCAAATTTGCAGAGGGGATAGAATGTGAGACAATAGGGAACGGTTTCCACAAGCATGTCGAGCTTGTAAGAATTTAGGAGCAGACTAGCAGCTTGAAATGTAACAATCAAAAAAGAATCAGTCACTTTGTGTCAAAATGTGAAGGAAATTTATCTCCCGCCTCCCTGCTCGTGTTGCCAGGTCATTGTTATGCATCATGCTTTAATAACCCTTCCACATTTCTTCAGTTTAAAGGATTGATGTTGATTTGCTTTCATGTTGAGTAGATCAAAACCTCATCACTGTAGTAAATGTTGACATTGCTAATGGTTCATTCGTTTAGGTGCAGCGGACAACAGTGGACATTTCCCAAGAAATGACTGATGAGTGGTTTGCTTGGGTAAATGAGAAAATGGGAGATCATAAACACGTCCCTTACGTGACTAAATGCACTGGGCCCAGCTTTCAGTAGTTTCTTGTCCCCACATGGTATTTACATAATTGGGGTTGCCAAACTGGAAAGTCTTTCAAGTGGTCAAAAGATGTTGAGTGTTTTACATAAAAGTCTTTAGGTGGTCTTGGCAGAGAGTTAAGCTGAGACAAGCAGAAATAGGGAAAATCAAAGTTAGATAACTGTTTCACACCATGACGGATGTGTTAACCGCAAAGCGAGGCTATGCTGTTGTGGTGGCTAAAATGATAACTGACCTCACAGTTAGGCAATAAATATCACCGAGTTCATTGTTACGGCCCCTGGCCTCTAGAGGATGTGCATGACTATTTGTGTATGCAGATTCGAGTGTGGGAGCACTCTCCGGTGATTGGCTGCCTGGGAACTGCTAAGCTACGCTATTGGACCAGCGGGAGATGACGACCCAATCAGTGAGGGATGAGGTCCACCTGAACATAATACAAGGCTCCTGAAGTCACTTCACCACAGGGACAGCTTTAGGAAGTCATTTTGTGCAGCTGATCCCCCACTTTGCTTGCTGCAGTCATTTGTTTAAAGGCTTAAGGAAACGTTGATTGAATTTGTACTTTTACTTGTTTGTTTGGTTTAGTGGTTTTAGTTAGCCAACTCTAGTGTTTTCAATTAGTTGTTTGTTTGGTTACAGTGTACCCCCTCTCTTGTTTTGGAACCCTTTTCGTCGTAATAAATCATTTTTACACTTAAACTTCTTCCCTCTGGACACATTTATGTTGCCACCCTGATCCCCTAGACCTGGGGTCGTAACATTCATCCACAGCAATTGAGTCTAAAATCATCTAAGTATTAAGTATTTCAAAACAGCATGGCCATGAATGTGAGTTCTACTGTATAACGTTTTTTTTTTTTTTGTACTGGTCGGCTCTGGTAAGCATGCAAGCTTACGAGAGATCTTCGTCTAATGCAGCTTTAAGACATCTTCAGCCAAGCACCACGATGTAAAAATAGCACAATGTGAAATTCAGCTCAAATTATACTAAATGAGAGTGTGCAAAAGGATCCATCCATTTTCATCCGCTTATCTGAGGTTGGGTCGTGGAGGCAACTGGTCCAGGAGAGAAACCCAGACATCCCTCTTCCCAGCGACACTCAGGCCGAAGGGATATAAAATCCCTGCAGGGAGTCCTGGGTCTGCCCCGGGGCCTCCTCCCAGTAGGACGTGCCGGGAAAACCTCGACTCCGAGTTTCCTCCGGGTGGCTGAGCTCCTCACCCTGTCTTCTAAGGCTGAGCCCAGCCACCCTCAGAAGAACGAGATCATGGCTGAAATGGGTTTCCTTCAATCTCTTTGAGATATCAGATTGGGGTAAATAAATTCATTAAGCTGTATCAAAAATGAAGGGAAGACAGTTGAAAACTAATAGCAAAAATCATCTACCACAGCAGATATACATTTGATTCAGTCATAAGACTGAAATTTTGAAATTTCAAACAATCAGTTTCTGAACTGAACACATGAGGACAGAGAAGATACAGGAAATGTTGCTACAAAAATATAGAGATTCCAACTTACAATTGCCTAAACAATGACAATAAATTGATAGAAGTCCTATGTACATGGATGAATTATACAGCCTCTGAAGCAGAGATGCAATTACAATGCTTCAGACAAAATGGCAGGGACCAATCCTATTTTTGACTACATGAGGCACAACAGCAGTTTATCAAACAGGTGCTGTCTGTGGAAAACATAAAACAAAAAAAACTGCTCTGTTACAGAGATTGTGGGCACACAGTGTGTTTGTGGTTCTTGTGCGTATAGTATGAATAGCACGTTTTCTGTACATCTTTGTTTAGTGTCTGATTACATATCTAATGCATGATAAGGTACTGGTATAAGAATAAATCTCCAAGGCATTTCACTTCATATCTTGACAGTTTCATCAGCTTTTCTGAGCTTGTGTTACTATTGAATTATTCATTAAGTCACTGCTAACTTGTGACCTGGCTGACAGAGTCGTTCTTGACGAACTCAGAAAGGTAATTTAGGGCTCATATGCACCAAACCGACGGGAAGAACAAGCGATGATGGCAGATACCCCTGCTGTTTCTTCTCACAATGGCAGCATCGGCGAAAACAATTGCTCTTGAACACGCAGCAAAGACAACCTCTAACTGCCGACTCTGAAGTAAAATTCAAGCTTGGGCGGAAGGATACAACTTTTCCATGCAGAGGACAGCAGGAGTCTATTAATCATTATTCAAGAAAAAAAAAGCGTGATCTCTCTAGCTGCCTAACCCGCCGACGATTTAACATGTTAAATTGTCTGAAAAAAGCCCCAATGAGAGCCGACAGGGCTTTACACACAAAAAGATAAGAAAGACAGACAGTCACGGATGCACCAGACGTTCCCGACAGCCAATTATGGGCTTGGTGTACAAGAGCCCTTGGAAGTACAGTGTATGACTTTAGACAATCACTTAAGCAAGGGAACCCTGGACCAAAATACACAGAACTAAAACTTTCAGACTTCAAATGAGTCTCAATCTCTGGAAGGCTTTTCTTTATTGATTTCTCTAATGGCGGAAAAGCTGGACAATAAGATCCAGTTAAACACACTGAAATCTATGTACACACAGCGGGCCAGGCTTCCAAAACTACTAGAAACTACAACAAGCACACATAAGAGGGAAATTAACCTCTTTTTCTGGTAGGACACTATCACACAGCAACATAGCAGATAGATGTGTGCAGCTACAATAGGGTTAAAAATATCAAAGCTTTGATGCGTGCATTCAAGTGTCCACTCAAATTATGAATCATGATTTATTTATTTTTTATTCTAAGGTTGGGAAAATAATCTGCAAGATAAAGCCAGCCATCACCGCTGCTTTAATAGCAACGAAAACAAATCCAGTATTTTACATCAGACATGGATGTGATAATGGGCCATCAGCAGTGCAAACTCCCTGTAAAACACTTGCCTCTGCCAATGAAAGGATCTATCTGTGTTTCTGTAGATAATACACTTATGTGTGAGCGTGCCAGTGAAGAGCCCGCTCTGGGCAGTCACACAATCCGACATACAACGATGGCGCAAAGAGGATTTCACATTTCCATAAAGGTATTCCATGTCTGACACCATATGTAACTGGAACCCTTTCCTTTGTCAGACTGTCAGTTACATTACATGAAGGAAAATGTGACTTATGTGGGATTTTTGCTAACATCCCCATAACCAACCTGACCTAACTCACCAAAAACTATTACAGGGCTCTACCAGATAAGGTCTTACTTACGTCCAAAACACTAAGCAAAGCGATAATGAAACCAATGTAGTTTTCATGGAGGTGGCCTGGATAGGCTGTCCCTGCCATACGCCCACCCAACCCCCACCCACCCACCACTACTGATGCACTGGGCTGTGTTGCAAGGCTTCCTTCTCTGCAGACAGTGATGGATCTGATCAATTTCAGTGGTGGCTCTCTCCCATTCCGCTGGGTGACAGTGGCAAACTGGTGCAACTTATCTGCCTGACCAATACAGCAGAACTAGGGGGCGAATGGATGGTAGATGCAGCAGCAAGGAGCTAATGTCAACATGTGACTTCTGCTTTTCTTACCTAAGGTTTCAAACTGACCTTAAATCATTAGATTCTATTAGAGTATATTATCAGAAAACCTAAAGTGACTTTGTAACACCTGTTCACACTACTAGACTACAAGTAACATGAGATTCTGTGCCAGGACTTTGCTGGGTAAAATATCAAATGCACTATTAACATTGTTCTTCCATACACACACACACAAACATGCACGCGCGTACCTCACACACACGCGAACATAAACACACACCATCTTTTTGCGTGAGTCTTTGTCAGCCTCCAACAGGGTGACTTGAATTAATTTGAATGCATTTTTTCCTGAAGATGCATGGCTAAATGTCTGCTCAGTGTCAGTTTGTCTACCTGTCTGCCTGCTGGTGTGGGAAAGCTGACAGGAGACTGACTGAACTGGAGTAATAAAGAACTCACTGAACCTTTGGAAAGAGCTTTCCCAGGAGGGACATATGTCCTCTCTCGAAGTCTGGAGATGGAAGAGAAGTAAAAGGTGGAGGGAGAGAGATAGCGTGAGAAGGAATAAAGGCTTATGCAGACAATTAAGCTGTCCAGGTTAAGCACAGCCCTGTGCTGAAAAATAAAGCTGTACGGTTGTGTTAAAAAAAAGAAATCCTGTCAGTGAAGTGGGGCACCAAGGCAAAAAAAATGCAGCAAGACAAAGAGAAAAACAAGTGCACAATGTAGCAAGTGAATGATATGTGGTAAGAGAGAGAGAGAGAGAAAATGCATAGAGGATGAGGGAGGGGCTCAGCATGGTACACCAAACTGACACACAGCCACAAGACACAGGCTCCAATTAGAATCACAGCAACACTAATCAAACCTGATGTACAGCCCCTGGCTGCAGGGTGACTGAACGTGCAGGAGAGTGTGTATGCATTCACAGATGCAGTCACAGTCACAATGTGCATCACATTTTAGATTCATCTAAATCTTTTTTTTTTTAATAAATTCAATAACAGAATTTACTTTTATGATGTTGAAATGCATTCCGACACTTTCAATATTCTTAAATGGTGCTTATGTGCCTTATGACAAATGTCAACCACGCTATAAAAAATATTCTTTTGTCTGTTTATCTAATGTTATTCTGCAGGGCTGCCAATCATAACGGAGGGATTCTTAAATATCATATCAAGGTCTACCAAGGGCGAAAAAAGCCCCCAAACAGAGGGCAGATGTAAATTTCAAATACCACGAATCTCAAATGGGAAATGGGACTGTTTGAAGATTTGCATGATGATGTAGTTATTTCATGAAGGTCCTTCTCCAGCTATCTCAAGATACAAAAGCTTAAGGCAGATATAATAGGGCAAGAAGCAAAGAAGAAGGACTTCAATCATTTATCATTCAGTAAAGGGAAAATGGAGAAATTCTCAATTTTCATTCCATGTGCATTTAAACATGTTTTTCTTTAAATTACATTATACTGTCAGCATGTACTCACAGTGATATCCAATTCTAATAATTTACCATTAAGTTACCATTAATGACTTCAATTTGAAACATAAACAAAGGCAAAACACACATATATATGTATATATTAGTCTCATTAGCATGTCTCCTTCTGCTGCTTTACCTCACTGTCTTGGGCCAGCCTTCGAGCCACAATGAGCTGAATCATTCCACGCTTGTTGCCCTCTACTGACATGGATTTGCGTAGCGCTTCCATTGCATCCTGGTTGGTCATCCCAATCAAGGACTCCCCATTAACAGCGATGAGTTGGTCATTGACACGTAGACGTCCGTCCTGCAGACAAATGCCATCATATGAAAGTTTGGATTTGGTGCATACAATGTTACCAGTAATTCTGAGAAGAGGCTAAATTTAGCAACCTAATGAGAATATTTTAGAAAAAATTCCAGGTCAAGGTCATGATCCTGTCTTCCAACTCATTGTCCAGATCAGATTTAAGCGTTTTAATGACCTATGGCTCAAACTTAAGTAAATAATAGTTTACATCTGAAAACTGCTACCACGAGGGAAAATCCCACAGCTTAGTGATGGCAGTAATCAAAAACATTAAGTGATCGTCTGAAAATCATATAGACATATTCTACTTTTAACTGTAGTATTTTGCCTCATCTTACCAGTGGTCCTTAAGTTACAATAAAAACATAAAAAAGAAAAGAAAGGGAAGGATTTGGACGTTTTTACTTGCCTTGCTAGCAGCTCCTCCATTGATAATGGATTTTACAAAGATGCCCAAGTCAGCTTGGTTCTCTTTGGCCCGGTTACCCTTGACACTGACACCCAATCCTGCTGAGCCCGAGTCATTCAGGGGGATCTCGTAGGTCATGAACTCTCTTGTACCGTCTACAGTTAACACCATGTCATCCTCCTCCTGCTGATGTGGGTATTGAAGAAACAGAAAGATTTTTTTCTTCATAAAGCCTTTAACAAGATGAGTACAAGTAATTATCTTCCATGATATTATCATAAATAATTCATGAAGTTATTTAGCTGAGCCAGTCAGTACAAGTGCTTACAAATTTAAAATAAATAACGTGAAAATCTGCATCTAGCTCAAAGTCCCTTTTTGGGTTATAATGACTCAACTTACTTGCCAAATCTGGCAAACTGATGTTGATGTCCACTGTTGCATTGGAGAAAAAAAAATATGACATCTGAATAGGAGCAGAAACTTACAGAATTCATTTGAATGACAGAAAGTGAGAAGAAGGTGGTGGACAAATAAACAGAGGCAGGAAGAAGAAGAACTGTGCTGCAGGTTAACACAGGGACAAAAGAGGTGCAAGTTGAGGTGTACAAAAGAACAGGAAGTCCACTAACTAAAATTATTTTATCAACTTTCATGACCTCCAGAGGAAAATCTGGTCAAATTTAAGAATCAGTTGAAATAGTTATTGATTAAGTGACTATCAGAGTTAGATAAAGTGAGAAAAGTTCTGAATGACCAGTTCCATTGTTCATATATAGCAGCTGACAAATGTCTGATCACAAGCCCACTTCAGTGGAAGGGTGGAGCAGCACCGTGATTCTGGGATTGGTTAAACTGTAGCATATGTACATATATAGTTAGTGCCATAGCAGTCAGATTCAAATGAACAATACCGGTGGTTAGAGCAAGCAACCCCAGCAAATTGCCTTGAAACTTCTAAATATTCACATTCATATGTGTGCACACAGCCAGATGGACAGCCGCCAGGTGAGTGCCCTCTTCACAGCTGCTCAGATAAAGAGTGAAACAGAGCGAAGACGAGAAAGATTGAGCGTGCAGTGTGTGTTTTTGGTAGGCTGAGGAATTATTAGGATCCAGCAGTGCGTTCAGGTGGAGGCTCTTTTCAACACTATCTGACTGAGCCCCTATTCTCCACAAAGCCCTCCCATTCGCACTTTTCTTTCTCTCTGCCTCCTCTTTCTTGCTGTCAACATGGCTGTACATCTGTCTGTACAACCAGCCAACTGGGCTTTGTCTGTGACCGGCCACCACAGGAATCCATTTCATCAAACTGCATTCAAACATCTCTGGTTCCATCATGGAGTCACCAGCTCTTTTTTTTTTTTTCTTTTCTCAAATTGTTGAATGAAGCGGATGAGGGCCAGAAAGACATACATCGAAAGAGATTATCTTATCCAGGAGTGAGGTAAATATAAGACATTAACAATGTGCACAGAGCTGTACTTAATCAGGTCACTTGCTAATCCTCATCTCAAATTGGTGATGGCATCATTTTCAAAAACTTTAACAGCTGTTATATTAAAGTACCTTAACATGTGTGTTGAGATCAGTTGGTTTGGATTATAACTCCACAAACATGGACCATATCACAACTTCCTCTCTGAAAGGGACATTAGTGAATGAAAGGGCTCATGAGTCATTTGCAAAGTAAATCTGTATCTTTGATCAAGATGTTTCATAAATTACAATTAATAAATAGTGGCTAAGAGTTATGCTGTTAGGCTTTTGGCCCGCAGCTGAAGATAGGAACACGTTGCTTGGAAAAATGATTTTGGATGGACACAGTCTGAGCCTTTATGTGTGTGTAGATGTGCACTCTCTTCCAAAATGATGACAAAATAACCACCAACTCAGAGATGTGTTCCGGGAATAGAAGGCCAAGGCAGAGAATGACACAGCAGTGTAACATTTTCATCAGGCAGGAACAAGCGCCGCGAGCCAAGAATGAGTTTGTCAGGCCGCTTGACAGCCCTTGTTGCACCGATTGAACTCACGAAGAGCAGGATTCAACTACCTTTGAGCAAGAGAAAAGAGAAAAGTCTGCTGATTGTTCCAAGCTCAGCACCATGTATGCACCTGGGACTGACAGCACAAAGGTACTGACAATCAATGAACTGATGTAAAAACGGGGAAAAGGTTACATGCCGAAATAAACGTGGGAGAGTATGACAAAAAAGTTCTATGCAAAATACACGTGGGTATGTCCTTTCTTCAACCGAATCTTTATCGCAGGCATGATCAATAGCAGGAAACCGTCTGCTAAGAAAAATCTCTCCAGAGAGCTGAACTCTCTGTGAGGACTTAAGTCTTAGTAGCTTGCAAAATTACTATTTTGTTGCATTGCAACCTCTGGTGTACATTAATACCTTTGAGGATTTTTATCAAATTTACACTAAATAGTCCAAATTGGTTAAGTAAAAAATAAAGAGTAGAGTTGAAATATTTAAATAAACAAAACAAACTTAATAGTAGTGTACGCATATGTAGTCTGGTCCTTTGTTTTAAAACCCTAAATTCTGATCTGTTTCTGACAATTACCCCCCCAAAGCAAAAAAATGAATGGAAAGGTTGAAGGAGCTTTGGCAGGTGGTGCCAGATCACGAAGGAAACTTGAGGCATTGTAAACCTTTATGTCACTCAAGTAATGCTAGTGTTGGAGTCTTAAGCAGCTCATTTGTTGTTTTCAGTTGAGTTGTTATTCAGCTGGGGAAAAAAAAAAAAAAGGCGAACGCATGTCTGTTTTCAACTAACATAACTGTTCTCAGAACTGGCATAAACAATTTAGTTTAAAAAAAAAAATGTGAGCTCTTTCTGTTCTCCAACAAAACAATGAAAACAATTCTGCTGCAGTTACAAAGAGGAATCTCCTGGCATGGATATCACCTGCAACATGACCAGAACACCTTTGGCTACGTTCCCTGAAACACGCTGTTGTGTTCTTAACATTATCACAGAATTTCCATGTTTCCAGAACATTTTAACACGACAGCAAGAGAGAAAAAAACTAATAACTCTGTATTTTTAAATACAGAGTTATCTACATAGCTAGAGATCAGCAACTCAACCTCTATATGTATAGACCGTATTTCACAAAGTGAAAAACTACAGGTCCTGCAGCCAACCATCGGTGAACTGAAGGTGGGTTTGAAGCGAATAATCATTTTTTAACCGCTTGTATGTATAACCACTCACTGCACATACAAGATTGGAAAACATTGGAAAAGATGTACACAATAACTTGCTGAGATACCTCAAGCATTGCTTGTTGTCTTATGGACCAACACTGTTTATTTCCTAATCAGTTTAGTTTAGCCTTTTTTTGCTTCTCTTTTTATGAGATCTTCAATTTGATCCTCTCGGTGCATCTGTGTTTTCTTCTGTTTTTCTGATGGTGCTGGGTCTCGCCCTTTCTCCCTCTCTCTCCCTCTCCCTGTGCCATTGATCTGTTTTTGTTTTCATTGTGCACTCGGCAGGAGTATCATTTATATATATCAAAAGATGACAATAAGCCAGAATGCAACACATCATGATGTTTCTGACCGTAAAGTGGTTAAGGCCCTAAATCTGTGAGATCTTGCCTTGTCTTTGTTTTTCCCCACACACCTGTACTGAGTTATGTCATTAGTCACACCCTATCTATTCCCAGTGTTTCCTTGTGTTCTCCGCCACATCGCCATTGTCTCTACGGATGTACATGCTTTGCAGCTTTTTGCGAAGCGTTTGCCTGGTTTCTGACTTTGCCTGTATCATTGGACTTTGTTTTTGCCTCCTCACTCATAGTTTGCTCATATTTGCCCTCACTACCTGCTTGCACGTGTATGACTCTGGACTGGACAGCTAAAGGATTATTTTTGCCTCTCGTGGCTTCCTCTGCCCTTGGGTCCCAGTTATCTACAAATGTATTCCATAAATCAGTCTGTCAGAGGCCCCGTAGTACAAAAGGGTTTGAATATATTTTAGAAGCGATCATACCAAGTACGTGCTTCAGAGCTCAGTTCCGGTCAGCAGGCACACAGTTGCTTATATGAGAAATATTAACTGTTACCAGTGCTGTACTGATGGTGCATTCACTGACAAATGGGAAGTTAAATCTTTAACTACCAACTGGTAAATGCCAATGCCAATTAAAAGATAGATTTTTTTATTGGGATATAAAGCATTACATAACGTACTAGTTGGGGTCTATTTGCTTAATCATTTCTTATGTTAAGTGAGCTATTTAACGATTGGTAAGATTGTAAAATAAGAAAAAGCAAGAGTTGTGTTTAAACATATTTTTTTATTGTTTTTATTTATTTATTATTTCCATTTATTTTATTTTTTTAAGCTTAACTACTTCTTTTTTTGCTTCACCAATTTGGAGTATTTTGTTTACGATCATCTAACTCTTTAAAGCTTGAATGACATGTTGCACGATAACAAAACAGAAAAAAGTGGCAAGAGGGGTTGGGTATTTTTTGAAGACACTGTTTCCAATATCTCCATCCCTACAAGCAGCTAAAGCCAGGGGATAACTAAACTTCACTGTGAAGACATTTGGATCCAGGATCACTAAGACAGGCAAATACGTGCATATGTGGGTAGGTTTAATACTAAAAGGGAACCAAGACTGTGTCAAGTTAGTAGAGGGTCACAAGAAGGCTCGTTTTCTAACAACGCAGGGGTCGCTTGTTCCCTGTCGTCTATGAGCATGACCTGCTTTCCATTAGTTATTGAAGAATGCTTGAACTGGAACGTGGCTTTGTCAAAACAGAGTTTACTTGGTCTATTTATCAGATAAGCTCCCACTACTTTCGCATAAGACATAAATGTTCAGCTGCTTTTTCTATGGTTTAGGATCACAGACAGCATACAAGTATTAGGTGATTATCAAAGCCTTAACAGCCTTGTAATAGCAAGAATAAGAAAAACTTTTGCTAACCAAACGGCAATATATAACAGCTATCACCAATGCATACTCTCAATTTCTTAATCAATCTAAATACTTCTGTTAATTAAAACCTGACTGAAAATGCGGCCATTTCTAAGTAGAGTGGTTGTAATATCATTGTTAACCTGCCAAGAAAAAAGAACCCCACAATTTTGCTTCCTTTTAGTCCGCTCTGACTCAGCCTATTGTCATAGTACATTATTTAATTAGCTTCTTTAATAATTAACACCGTTCCAGGCTCTCACCCAGTCATTACTGATATAAGAAGGCAATAGAGGTAGCATTTCTGCAGAGGCCCTGGCAAGCAAATGGAGGTGGACAGAGAAAGGAAAGCTTGCCCACTAGGCCCTTTTGTTTTTATGGATGTGTGGCTTAGCTACTCACATGCTAAGAAAAATATGTTGTGTAATATGATGCGTGAATATGTTTGCCAGAGAAACATTTAAAAGATGCAAGCGAGAGAGAGAGAGAGAGAGAGAGAGAGAGAGAGAGAGAGAGAGAGAGAGAGAGAGAGACTGAGAGTGCAAATGTATTACAATTACCTCTATTCACGCAAAACTTTCTCCACACATCGATGCCTAAAACTATTAACACTGCTCCAAATTTTGTTCCACACATGGCCTAATTTGGTGACATAAAGGTCATTGGAAATGAATTAAAACGAGCTAAAAGAAATTAGCCATGGGTGTAATTGCAAAAGGGCTGACGCATGATAAGTATTGTAACACAAATTTCTTTGGGGATGTTTCTCATTGCAACATTTTCTGACTAAAGGGGGCCAAATATCAAATACATAAAAGTCCAAAATACAAATAAGAGTGCACAGCTGGGACTGCCAGGCTTTTAGTGTTTGTGAACTAACTTTCAATGTTAGTTACAAGCTCTGACAGACTGGGACTACATCGCTGTAAGGATTTTTTAATGTGAAACTCTAATGTGTCAACAGAAGCTTGTTTCTATGAGGGAATCTGAGACCAGATCTACATAAATCATGGCAATGCATTGTGGTTACTGGCTATCGGTGAAGCCACCGAATGGATCTCACAGTGACCGACCAACAACATATTCATAGACAGTGTTTACTTGATACAAGCAGCTTGTGCAGAGCCTTCAGTGAAATATTACATTTGAATAAAGCAAACATCAAAAATAAAAGACAACTCTCTAAGTATACTTGGCAAATTTGAATGTCTGTTACGGTGCTTCAGTGGAACCAAAGAGCATCATGAACCAGATGCCACTCACTTAAAACTAATGGTGAATAGAAAGCTTTTTTGCTATGTCCAAATGCACATGCACAATTCAGCCCATTATGTGTTCTGGAAACAGACGCTGAACCCCCTTCGGGAGAGTAACTGTGTCGTCATAAGTGGCCTTTAACTGCCTTGTTTATCGGCACAATGCAGCACTGCACCATCCCATACTCTGCACTGCACCGACAGCAAGCATAATTATAAAAGCAGCTGCTGAAAAGTGCTAAACAAAAACAGGTGGCATTGACGAGACACGCCAGCAAACTGTTAACCAGGCTGGCATTGTCTTCCACTATACTTAGCAGTTTGAGTACGTTTCTAATCTCTGCTTTTCCGATCAGAAAACACGTCTGTGCGTTCCAAATCAACAGTGAGGAAAGGTCTTATCAACTTTCTTCATACAGACAGTTTCAGTGATAACAGAAAAGAATAAAGTTATCAAAGGAGAGGATAAACTGGGACAAAAGCTTACATAAAGAGCTTTTTCCAACCAAATTCAGGTCGATTGGCATTTTAGAGACATGTTCAGGGATACAAAAGAGGAAAAAATGTCTTATAAGATGTGTCCCTTTCTGGCAAACCATTCTGATACACATGATGTGTTGTGGCAAGTTGCTAGATGACAGGTCTACCCTGCTGCAACCACACATTTCACAAGTCCTTTTTGTAATTTAAGTTTTCCCTGTATTTTCACAAGTGAAGGGGTCAGCTATTTCTAGAAATTACTGAGCAATTTGCCGTTAACATTCAATTATATTCTGACAGCTCGTTTGTTTTTTAAGTTGTAGAACAGGGTACGACTGGAATTCTTTGCAACAGAAGTGAGAATACTGACGTAAAGGTTTCTGTTTGTAGTTCCACTAAGAAATAACTACTCTCCTCAAGCTGTTGGCTAGTTCACATGTGTGTATAGATAGATAGATAGATAGATAGATAGATAGATAGATAGATAGATAGATAGATAGATAGATAGATAGATAGATAGATAGAGAGAGAGAGAGAGAGATAGAGAGATATACATATGTGTGTTTATGTTTTAATATATCATGGTAAGTCACTCACTGTTATATAAAACTGCTGAAAAGACTCAGAAGAACCGTATTGTCTTTTGCACTTTCTCAGTGAAAGTTGCAACAGATTACATCATCCTCGATGGGATAAAAAAAAGCATTAGTCTGAGAGACATCAAATTATATTAACTCAAAAGATGTCTTTTCTGGCAAAAATGTAGATAGCACACAGCTTCAGATAGCACTGTTCATCACCACTTTAATGGAATGAGCCAAAATGTGTATCATCATTTGAGTCCAACACTGTTAAGTACTAAAAGATGCAAGCCAAGAATTCGATTTCATTTTTTGCATTAATGCTGACCTTTTCATACCTGATTAAAGCAGTTTTAGTCCTACATCAATTTCATTCAAACAAGGTAGCAGATTTAGTATCCGGCTGTATTTCTTATTGGTACATAGCAGAGCATTTACCTTAATCTTGTAATTTATTCTTGCATTTAAAACATCCAACTTTGTTAACAATGACAAAGATAAATGATCTACTTAGGAGTAAAAAAAAAAAATGAATGAGGAGGACTGAACTTGGCTCCGACTCAACAGATCTGTGCATAATTTAGTTGCTTCCAAAGACAGGGGGTTGTGTTTTGTTTGCTTGATATCAATTCATTTCTCCCTCTACCGACTCGGTAAATGGATCTCTGCAGCAAGGAAATCAATACAGCTTCATATGTCTGTTCTTGCCTTCCAACTTTAATACAGGCAAATCACGAATGGCAACCTCATTGCACTGTGGGCCCCACAGCAGAAAGCAGCCCTGTCACACAGTTAGAGGAATGATTAGCAGACTATTGATGAATGCCTTGACTCTGGAAAAAAATACAACAGAGAAAGCTGTGAGGTTATCTTTTATCCATCAAACTATTTCTGTAGACTTATGCTTCTATTTCTAAATCAGGACGATTTCACCTAAAATGGAGTGCATCTAAATCCTTCAACCACTGCCCGATGATGAAAAAATGCCGGGAGGATATCAAACCAGGCCACTGGTGCTGGCACTTATGAAACAGGCCATTAGTCTGCTATAACTGTCACCAGCATTGTCACGCATTTGTCTACTCTGTCCCAGCCGTTCACATAAAACATAAATTTGACTGTCACATCAATCAGAGGACGGAATTAATTGTGCAATTAAGATTCTCATTGCTTGGCAGATACAGCTACTAATGGATCAGTGACAAGTGCGATATTATCATAAAGAGGGGATTTTAATGTAGTGCTTAATTGCTCTTATGTGGTCATCAGTGTTACAGCTGAGGCTACACACGCCCATGTAATTTCCGGTCCTATTGGAAATGAAATATGCTGTTCCACTACGGTCACAAAACGATGTCAGGGGAGGTACGGACAAGGTTTCTTTTTGTACTCACGCATATGTGACTAATCGCCGCCGTATCGCGCATGAAATTTTACATGGAATGGTTCAGCATTTGGAGTGTCGTATGTTCAAGGCACGGCTGACTTTGATCATGTGTGGGACTCGCAGACAAGGAGCTCAGGCAAGGAGACAAGGCAAGGAGTCGTGCTCACAGCAGTCCCACTGACTCAGCAGCAATGCCACTAGAATAATAATACTTCACATATACTCTCAGATTGGTTTTTGAATTCATACATTTTTTTTCTTGACATCAACAGGGACGCCGAAGGCCATAGTCCATGCAAGAGTCTTGAAAAGATTTTTGCAACAACAAACAATGAACAGTTCACTGTTCTTCTCCATCTTTATTTTGGCGTATTTGATTGCAAATAGATTCTCATTATATTGTCCTCTTTTTTCACCTCCACCACTCTTTCCCTCTAGTCTCCATATATCAAATGCACTCCTCTGAAAATAATCAATTACACAAGCACTCAGTGATTATAATCAGCAGTTAAGAGTGTCTGAAAAGACCACAAAGCATTAAGTGTGCATTTGTTTTCATTCTTTCTCCAAGACACATTACCAGACAAAAGCTAGAACACGCCTCTCCTTTCATTTTGGATAGATACAGAATAAGTATTGAAACTTTTGATTGGGACTGTGTTCTTGTATTAGCAACTCTTGTTAATACAAGTTTGAGTGAACTGACCTCTAATTTCTCATTTCTCTGACAGAATATATTACATCTCCCTTAAAAAAATGTCAATTAAAATCCTTGGAATGGGTCGAGAAACATTCAAGCACACGCATGAATTAACAAAAAGGAAATAACCCACTTTACTCTATTTCTATTTCTGTTTAACCTTTCCTTTCCCCAGCAAGTGCAGACTCACTGAAAGCTTTTCAGAGCCGCTGCTCGTGCGACTGAAATAAAATCAAAACACACTCTGACCGTAGTAATTAAAGATGCGTCACAAACATGCTTGGAGGGTAAAATATTAAACAAAAGAATGTGTGTGGGGGATTTACAGGGCTGACATAAGCGTCAGCATGTAAATGTCAACTGGACAAAAATGTCCTGCTTTTTTATTTTCATCAGTGAAACTCCAAGACCTGTCGAGAGATTATGTGTGTGTGTGTGTGTGTGTGTGTGTGTGTGTGTGTGTGTGTGTGCGCATGCATGTGTGTGTGTGTGTGTGTGTGTGTGCGCGCGCGCATGCGTGTGTGTGTGTGTGTGTAAGGCTAGCTGTCTTTGGTGTTGGGTGATGTCTCTGGCTTCTCAGTCACGCTGCAACTTAAAATATCATCACATTGTCATCCAAGCAATTACGTGAACAACAGCCAGTTAACGTTCATCCATGAGCTTATAGTTATGTGTCAAAGCAATGGAGTGTGTAGCATACATGTATGCAAACTCCCACTCACTCAACTCTCCAGACTGTGCATGACAGAGGAGGCAATTACCTACTGCGCCTTTCCACCATGCTTTTATTTGCAATAACTGTCACTGGTAAAGCATCGGCCTCCTCATCTGATTTTTATGAACATACTTGTAGGTGTTATTAAGATTTGTGAAAGCACCGCTGGGGGTTGTGACATTGTTTTTAAAAAGGGGAAGAAAGTATGAGAGCAAAAATGCTAATATATCATGGAAAGAGAGCAAATATAAACAAGCAGTCTCCACTATGCGGTGGCACGACAGATTTTTGTTTCTAACTCGTGTTATGTGTGACTCGCTAAGAGAGTGCAGTCATCAGCCTCTCACACCACAACACTCATGAGCAGACAAGCCAGAGGCGGCCGTGCATTTTTTAACATCCCTCCAAACATCATTCAGCTACTGTCAAGGCTGCATGAATCAATTTTGTGCAGTTCTTCAGTTCAAACTGAGGAACTGGCTGTCTTGATTACAGAGCCTGTTAACTAGAGGGACCTGAGAGTGTCGGGTTTGATGCCAGCAGCAGGCAATAAGCCATGTCCTACCACCAAAATACAGACAGTTTTGAAAATTAATGACCTATTTTAAGACTTCCAGAATTTAAAAAGCAGATTTTTTGGGGCACTTCTGTAAGAGAGCAGAAAAGAAATATTTACTCATTTGCCACTTTGGGTGAATGAAGTGAGGGAGTTGAATGTGGAATAGGTGAAATAGGCTTCTGGCAGAGGAAACGGCACAGAAAGTGAATAAAATGTGCCTGGAATGGGCATTATTTTTACAAGCTGAACAACTCTGGCAGGGTTAACAGCTCAGGTGCCAGGCTGAGTATTATGGGAAGAAGTAAGGTTGGCATCAGGTGGTCCTGGTCTGCAAAGGTGCTGTTCAGTCCGAGCCTGCTGTCAGAGCTGCTGAGTGCAGGCTGGACGAGGGCAGTACCCTTGCCATCTGCTGCATGACAGCCAAAGTGACCCTGTAAGTAGGGTGCATGTATGAGCGGGAATGTGTGTGTCGTGAGTGTCTGCATGTATGTGAAAATGACCAAAGCTGCATTTTTGTTCACATTCAAAGGGTCTCTGCACGGATGTACTGGTGTCAGCGAGCTGATGCAAGGCTTCGTTATCATGTGCTAGAATTCATACTTGCACTCATGCTTGTGTGCACATGTCCAGTAAATCTTTACCCTGTCCATCTTTAAAAAGAACTCAAGGTTTGCTGAGGGGCTTTAAGCCACCACAGCAACATTTATGAATGTGGGATTAAAATGTAAAACACTGAGTGGGAAGCGAACACATTGAAAATATAGAGAAAATGAAAAAAGACTAAAGTTTATTTCAACAAATTAAATAAAAACGAGTGTCCTCAAGTGTTCTGTCTGTATTTCCCAATGTTGATTATGATTATGGGCTTTTCCTGGTATGGGTTTATTCTCTTCATCAATTCCTTTTTACCAACAAATTCATTTAAAATCATTTAAAAATAATTTAAACCAAAATCTGTTTGCCCAGTTCATCTGAACCAATAAAAGTCCTTGTTCTTTAAATATCTTTGTAATTCTGTCACTTCGCCTTCTAGCCTGTCTTTTGCACAGCTGTCTTTTCTCCTTTCAGCCTCCTCGTCATCTTAATTTTCCAGGGAATCTCAACCATCTGCATCATCTTATTGCTCCACCGGCACCAATTTGAGGTCTTATTCGTATCTTTTTGCTTCATCAGAGACTTCATTTCTCATAAGTCACTCATATTTCACTGATATGTTGCTTTTCATCTAACCAGAAAAAGATTGTCCATGAATGTTATATGCCTGCAATTTGCAATTAAAGTTCTTTGAAATAATCTCCGTTTGATGAAATGAGTTTACTAACCAAATTATTTCCATTAGACTAGAGATTGCTCTGGGTACTGAAGTGGAGACGGATGTGGCAGCTGGCATGAAAACTTTTCAAATTGAGAGAAATAGCTATTAATGAGAGCTTAAAGAACTTAACAAACCAAAACTAAATAAATAAAAACAGAGGCCGCCATTTCAAGGGAGCCCACACTGGGAGAGTCAGAAGTGGTAAAGAAAGACAGAGGGGATGAAAGGTGGAGTTGACTTAGCAGAAATACAGTTGATAAAGCTGATGATGTAGGTTTGTGAAAAATATAGAATTTTCAAGTTGTTGCATAATACTATTGATAATGTGCTCTTATTTGAATAGGTAGAGAAGCACTGACTGATTAAGATTATAAGATGAGGTGCCGTTGCTTAACTGACCACTTCTCGGGGCAGTTGGGGGTCCTCCTGGCGAATTACAACCATGTTGACAATCCCACCCATGGGAGTGGCTCGGAGCAGGGCCACCACCTCCTCCTGGCTCTTTCCACTCAGGTCCACTCCACTAACCTACATATGCACAGTAAAGAACACTAAGATAAGCACATACACACAGGGCAAAATGTAAAACAGTTACGCAGCCGGTTTCAAAACTATTGTTAACTTTGTAGTGAGAGAAACATGGCCTTAGGGGTAGAATTAAACATGGGGTCCTTCCCTTTAAAATGAGAGCTAGCTGATTTTCCTATCAGAGAGACTGAACTGTCATCAAAATATTGTTTCAACTAACATTAGTTTAAGATTCAAAGCTGAAGCTTGATTGTTACGGCCACTGGGAGTGTTTGACTTATTTGAACAAAAGCTCTCCAAGACTGCTTTTAGGATCAAAGTCACATCAGCAGAAGATCAATTTGTTTCTGAAATAATATAGAATCTCACTGAACGCATTTAATGAAAACATCCTAATGGTAAGAGGCTTGAAATTGCTGCCCCACCTCTAGCAGCCGGTCTCCAGCTTTCAATCGACCATCTTGGATGGCAGCTCCCCGAGGAAGGATGTTTTTGATATAAATGGGAGCGCTTCCACCAATGGGGACATCTCTGGATGTGATGCTGAATCCAAGACCCTCTGGGCCTAGGAAGGTGGAAAAGATATCAATACCAAAAACACATCTTGGGTCAAAGGTGAAAGGTCAACTTTAAGACACACAGGACTAGAAATTTCAGTATTACGCTTCACAACAAGCAATATTGCCCTTCGGATGCTTGAACCTGGACAGTAAAGTGAAGTCATTGCAAGGCATGCATTCACGTCCTGCTATCATAAAAACCACTGATATCTGTGATATGCAGCCTCATAAAGAGGGAGAATTTAATATCACGGATGTGTGTAAGTCTAATGAAGTATTGCAGAACCTCTGTCTCTATTTACGAATGTTTATCCAAGTAAATGAAATGCCAATTCCATTTGTTGCAGAAAAGTACATGGAAGGAAAATGTGAATAAATAAAAAAGACCATGATGCTTTCACTGTGACTGATCCTAAGACTAAAGTGGAGAGTAACCATGGAGAACAGATCAAATGATGGCTTTCCACAATGTTCTGAATTTCCTGTCGTCATTAATAACGTATTGGCTTCCATGCTGGCCTTTTTCATTAGCTTGTCTCTATGGTGTGTCTCATGCAGGTTTTTAAAAAATATATATTTTGTTTTTTTCTCCAAATTAATGTAACAACATGTTACTCTCACTAAATATAGTACAAAATCTATGAATGCAAGTTGAGTGTGTAAGACAGGCGCACATGGACTGTCATAATAGGGCTTTGGAACAAGAATACAACAGGAGAATTAAACGGTTATGGATTGCTGAATACATGGCCATGCAGAGCAAGCTGTAATATGCCTAAATAGCAAAAATGGCTGTTGTTGTTGTTAAAATTGAGGTTTTATTGTATTGAGCACCAGATGTTTTAACACAAAAGCTCTCCAGAATCTTATCGTGCGAAGGAAGATCAAAAGCCTGAGTAAACTAATGTCAGGGTGGTCTTTAATTGTATGTATGGAAAGAGTTGAAGTTTGTACAGTAGGAAAAAGAAAAGCAAAAAGTAGATCATCGTTCAATGTCAGAATGGATTCTTTAGACATAAACCTGTGAGCCTTTTTAAAGTGCTATGACTGTACTGCAAAGGCTTTGCACGGATATCAGCTGTGCTAAAGCCACTTGCTTTAGTTTTAAAGGCTGACCTATCAAGAGCATCGTATGAATATAAACTGATATTTCTGCAAGAAATCAGAAAATACAATATCAAATACATAAGAGGATCTGAGGTCTGACCTTTTCTGTTGACCAGGCTCAAATAAGTCAAATAAAGACCAAAAAAAAAAGAAGAAAAAAGAAAGTTTTAATATATGAACCAAAAAAAAAAGTGTTGTCTGGTAATTCTTTGACATAGTATTTAAAAATTGAACAGCACTGCTACATGAGGGAATTAGATGATCGGTTTGCAACGGATCAAAGAGATACTTAGGATTCCATCATGTATAACCAGTCTGTTTGAATTCCTAGCAGTCGAGTTGGAAAGTCGCGTTATGTGATTTTTGAGGCTTTTGAAATTGTAGTAGCAGTTATTAGTATTCATGTCAAAGTAGCTGCTCATTTGTGTGAGCTGTCAGCACCTCTGATAGTTCATCATGACCTACTTTTCCCTCGATGTCTATTTAGCGGTCTGTCTGTCAGCTTGCTGACAGTGATGTGTTGATGAGCGAGGAGCGCTAAGAGGAAGAAGCGTGGATGGTAACTTTCTTCTGGCTTCTGCACACAAACAAACTTGCAGGTGGTAAAAAATGTTGCTTATAGAGTTAGAAAGTTGAGCTGTTGAGGATAATGATGCGCTCTGATCTCTCAACCGCGGAGGTAAAAAAAAACGGAGCAAACGGAAAAAGTCACCGTTTAAGCGGAATTATATTAAATATTAAATAGGCGGTTGTCTTTATGGCTGCCAAACTTTTAAATAATGGCTCACATACAGTAGTTGCTGAGAAAGTTTTCCTTTTTTATGTGCTACCAAATGGTTTAACATAAACCGAATGAGTGTAGTTCATTGTGGTATGCGGTTTTAAAGTTTCGTATTGGTCCATGACCAGCGATAACATTATATCTGTGTCCAATAACTCAGGCCAAGTTCAAGTTCATTTATATAGCAAATGTACAACTACCACAGTTGCCCAAAGTGCTGTACAATTAAACATTAAAAAACAATACATGCAAATGACATAATTAAAAACAGAAGAAAAAGTTAAAGCAATACTATGTAACATTTCTACCTTAAAATAACAACTTGAAAAAAATCGTGCGGCTAGAATGAGTTTTAATATTACGATTGGCCTGTCTCCTATGCCCTTCGGGGGTCTGAGTTGGAATAACTGCACTATGTAACTTTGCTGAACCGGCCCGGGAGCTGAGCGGAAGTACTTCGACTTGCTTTCTGGCACACCTACCGCAAAAACAAATAGACCCTCTCACGCTCCCAGGTACATTTGATTACTCTTACCTTCTCGGTCGACATAGCTTGCACCCTCTGACGCCGGTTCGTCAACAAACGTGAAAAGTGAAAGCGAAAGGGTGTTGCATTTACGACAGTGTAACCGTACATTACCTCCAAGCCTGTAGGGGGAGCTCCACAATGGGCTTTTTGAGAAGTTACATTGTATCGCTTTAAAGTTAAAATAAATGTCTAGCTCAACTGTGTTAAAAAGCCAGTTTAAAAAAGTGGGTCTTAAGTAAGGACTCAAAACCTGAAAGTGTCTGAGCAGCTCCAATGTGAAGAGGCGGACTGTTCCACAATATGGGAGAAGCCACCGAAAAAAGCCTGGAATGTGGTTGAACACCACAGAGTTCTAACTGGAACATGTCGGTGTAGAACCTCTGACAAATATTATGGAGCCACACCGTTTAAAGCTTTAAAAACTAGTAGTAGAATCTTAAACTGTATCCTAAAACTAACGGGAAGCCAGTGAAGAGCAGCAAGCTCAGGAGTACTGGTCCAGCTGAGCAGAAAGGGTACCGTCTGATTAGTAAGATTGAAACCAGTTTAAAACAATGCTTCTGATTCCTACACACTAATCCTTAAGATCCAAATACATTGTAGGCTACAAATCATGGTGCCTATTTAAATCCTGTATATCATAGTCGTTATTTCCCATTTTTCTCTGATCCTCCTCCCATAACTGCCACTACTCTTTCCACTCCCCAAGACACAGTCTGATGACCAGAATAAAACTCCTGTCTGGACCAACATCTATAATGTTTGAATCAAGTAATTAAAAATATGCACATCTAATAGATCTGCAGTAAGTAACCACAAACATCTTTAGTTTGGATAATATTAGACCAGGAGAGAAACATTTGTATCCCTTTGTGGATTTGTTATAATCCAATAACCCAGTTCAGCAGCACACATGAAAGAGGCTGGAGCACATCAACATGACTTAATGGGGTGTATATGTTCTTTTCAATAGAAGTATTTGATTAGGGCACTCTTGTTAATTTGCCTTCAAGATCTGCCTTTGCTCGGAATTTTGAGCCACTTAGACTGAATCACAACAATCCCATCGATTCGACAGCAAAACTGCCACAGCCTGCCTAAAAGTGGGTTGAAAAACATTTCCAAATGCATTTCCCACAGCTTTGCTGGATTTAGTCCTTCTAAATAGTATATAATATAGTATATAATATAATATAAATTTAGCAAGAGTGCACAAATGGCTTGAAATCTGCAAGTGAAGCACATTCTAATTTCAGTAAACCCAATTGCAATCACAAGCAATGGTGAATGATTTCTGTCACTCTGGACAGAGCGCACATATTTTGGGAGTTCCGAAAGGTGTTAAATTAGACCACGAAGCCAGTGAAAATAAACTAAACTATTGGCATCCGACAAGTACTGGAGTTCCAGCAAGATGCCCCCAACTTGGCTTTACTGAAATGAGAAGCTTATGTGCAGAGGAAAGGAAAACAACTCTATCACATGAACAAATTATTACAGTGGGACTCGCACTGCCAATCCTCGGTGTAGAAACTGAGTTGGCAACGCACAGAAACCTTTGCCAAATATATTAGACCAGCATCTGACTGCATTTCCCCCCAAGTGTGTTGCATTTAGTCTGCACTGCTGCCCCCACTTGCTGACACTATTCCCTCAAGCTCACAGCAAAGACCTCTGCCAGCTTTCAACTGAACCCCCCCCCCACCATACAGAAAAAAGGAGTAAAGGACATATTCAATACTCTTTTGACTAGGTCTGCTAAACAAAGGCCCAAAAGTGTAGTGGGTACAGCAGGCGCCCCATGTACAAGAGGCTATAGTCCTCGCTGCAGCTGGCCCCGGTTCGAATCCCGCATCAGATGGCCCTTTGCTACGTGTTGTTCCCCCTCTCTCTGCCCCCTGCTTCCTGTCTCTCTACACTGTCCTATCTAATAAAGGCATAAAAAAGCCCCCCCCAAAAAAAAAGAAAAAAAAAAAAAAAAAAAAAAAAAAAGAATAGGCTTCCTTAGGAGTCCTTTCTTCTTTTGCTCTTTCCAACAAAAAGTATATGATGAGATGCCCCTAATATCTGACTGAAAAAACACGGGTGAGAGAGACTTTTCTAATCGCTTTAAGAATTAACTACTTTTCGGCTGTTACATCAGCGACTTGAAGATCAAAACTAAGGATTATAATAGTGAATTTGAGTACAATTAAATGTTACTGTCTTGCTGACAAATCCACTCGCTGGAAAACAAGAGTCTCAGTCTTTGATACTGGGACATCATTGGATCATTAACTGGAGTTTTTACCAACTATCTCCAGCTTCTTGAATATATATATATATATATATATATATATATTCATGTTGACAGCTAAATCCTAACCACAGCTAAGACAATTACAATATTACAGTATATGAAGCTTGAGTGCCTGAGAGCTACACAAAGATCAAAGTACTATATAGCACAACACATTACCATGTGACAAAAACACATTTTCTTCTAGAAAAATACTAAAAGACTTTCCCTTTCACAGACATGCAGTCTGCTGATTTTTACCTTTCTTTAGCTGGATGTTGAATCTGTGTCCTTTTTTCTTCAGATATGAGCTGTTGGTCGGGTTTGTGCTTATCCTGCGCTGCAGGGACGGGGAGTGGGCCGAGGAGTTCCTGGAGATAAAAGCGTGGGGTACTGTAGTGTGCCGTCGACTTGGTTCTGGGGTGCTTCCTGCCAAGGGACCTTGGTGACTACAAGAAGAACACAGAGCTGCTGGTTTGTCTTGTGCTACACCCATCAGAATAAACCATTTTCTAGGGATACTTGGGCTAAAGGAAAGTAGCATTACTGAATGAGCATCATCATGAGAACTTTTGATCCCTTTTTGGTCCACTAAGCAAAACTCATATGACCGGGCAACTATCTATTGGTTTTCAAATTGCTTGTAAGGTTATGGTTGATGTTATTTTTTTTCCTTACTGTCTAAATATTTTTAGTGCCTGTTTATTGTCAATATGTTTTTTTTTGTTTTCTTTTTATTAAACTGCTGTTTTGAAGAGAGTAAATCAAGCTATGCACATGCACAGCTGTCAATACTAATGAAAGCTGCTGCCATGTAGAGTCCGATGGTAACTTATTATTAAATCACTATCTATGTCCAGTAAGGACTCTGATTTGAGTGGCCATGTCTAGCATACAGAGATAAAATAAAGGCTCTACTTATTTACAGCATCAAAATGTTCATGAAACCATCCAAAGCTTTCTGGTATTGGGTCAAAGATTTCTACAGAAATTAATTGTTTATTGGCAGAGGAAATAGGTTTTCAACGAGATAAGAAGCTTGGATGTGTCAAGTAAAGCTGCTGTCTTGTCTTTTATTGTATAGCTTTTAACACACACACACACACACACACACACACACACAAACTGACTGAGACAGAGCTGTTTTTTTTTCTTAAATTGTTAACTGTATAATAAATCAGGTGCTCGCACCCACCTGTGGTTTAGGCTGGATTGTGGTCCGGATCTGTTTGCCAACCCTCCAACCAGACTCAACCTTTCCCCCGCATGCAGTGAGTCTTGCCTAAAACGGACCCTATTTGTCTGAGGTGGACTGAGCTCGCTCTGGGCTGATAGTAGCTCGTACTGCCTCTTCATGGCTGCAGGAACCACGTGGAAAAGGATAATCGGGCAGCGCATCGCCTGCTTGAAAATGTTCTGAGCTCTGCCGGGATAAAAAGAAGGAGATAGAAAGAACAAGAAGGTCACACGGACAGAAATGACTTCGCTTTAAAATGATAAGACATGTACATGTACAATGATATACTATCATGCCTTGGCAGATATACAGATATAAGGAAAGCAATGCTGTACGGTATGTTGAAAGGTGATAGTAACAGCTGATGTTTGAAAAGATAATAGCCAGATTAATCCTTGTATATCAGCTGATGTGACAGAAATTACATTATATATGATTACCAGCATCAAGACAAGTGGTGCAACGGTGATGAATTATTAAAGAGTACCGATTCCGTACAGTTCCTGGAAGTTAAACCTACTGTTTGTGGTGTTTCACCACTTCATAATTTGTGTGCTCTTCTTTTTAAGTCTGTTTGTAGTTAGAGATGAACATGAGTTAACTCAACAATCAGAGCAGAGATGAGAGTCAAGAATGAAGCAAGCACAAACACATCATTCTTTACAAACAACATAAAAAAAACACACACACATTTACTGAGTCATAAGCAAGTCGAATTAGCCAAATCAGATGAGAAAAAGAGCTCAACATAATTTATGACACCAATTTGGTCTGGTTTGCCAGCAGGACTTAGGCAGGACCACACAAATTCTGTCCAAATGAAAACGCTCGAGTTGCTTTCACCACAAAGGCGCGTCATTAAAGCTGCATCACAGAAGCAAGGCACAGATGCTGCATCAAGGCTCTTCTGTAGGGTTTGGATTTACATCTTCATTCTTATGGTAATTTACACGCGGGCTCATGATTGGTGAGTGTGTAAGTGCAGGTGCGTCTGTCAATGCATGTGTTTACACACACATGTTCGCACATAAACATATAGAGTCATTACTCCAGTAATCAGCCTCCGCATGAGCTTGATTGAATGAAAAATTACACCCATCAATGCATCTTTATATTCAGTTAGATCGAGTGCTTCAAAATATTTACCCATGCAAAATAATCCGGGGAGATTTAGACTATCACTTTAAAGTGTCACTCACTGTGGCACACATTCAGGAGAGAGTGAAGACAGGCAGATGGGGAGGAAAGTTTAGCTCAGTCACCTCATTTTCATGCAGAATCACAAACAGCCTATGCACGTGGGTGCTGGGGAAGGTGAGGGGAGAATGCTGCAAAACACCACTCCCTCCTTCACCATAGAAAAGGTCCGGAAAGAAAACCAGGCAGTTGGCTGATAACAATCGTATAGTATGAAAGAAAAAGAAAAATAGCTTTCTTCATAGTTTGGGAAAACATGGAGGGTGTGAGGTAATTAAGTAATTAAGTTTTCATGCTGACAGAATTTGACTCGTCTGTGCCAGAGTTAGGCAAAACGTTAAATTGTTAGGTAGGCCTTGACATGAAAAAAAGAAAAACAAATGAATAAGAATAGTTTTGACAGTAAATGTACTATTCAGGCAGATTCTAGATACTCTTTCAGCCATTAAAAGAAGTAATATTTCTTATTGCTTATAAACAGCAAATATTATCCAGTGTTTCCCACAGAATTTTTGGAAACTATGGGGGGGGGGGGGTAAATTCACGCGCCGTGAATTTGTGCGGCGTAAATTTGTGCGACTGCAGATTTTATTTTATTTGATTGATTTGCACACATTCATTCAAATATAACAAAAAAATACACAATAAAACACAACAAATTAAAAAAAAGGAATGTGTGCTGGAGATGTCAGAAACCCTTGTGGGCTTATGAGGAAACCTCATCTTGTCATTAAAACCCAATGATAACAATTGTAATAGAAAATATTTACAGGTTAAAACTAAACTTCATGAAAAATATGAATGGATCATATACAGTGAGGACTTATGCCTTTTTGAGAAACTTGAAAAGGTTTTCCTTGATAACAAAGGGTGTGGGAAGTACACAATGAGTTCAGGAACACATCAGAAGTGGTTTGGTGTTGATATCTTTAAAAACAAGAGAGCTATTACGAAATAAAAATCTAAAATGGAATTAACTATGCACACTGAGTAAATGTTCTACCTAAAATGATTTTTCTGGAAACTAAAAGGCTGTGAAAGCTTTATAGTGAGTTCACAAACCCATCCGAAGTGGTTTGGTGTTCATTGGTTGAATATCCAGTGAGAACAAAAAAAGGCGTTGCACTTTTGCGACGGTCCCTAAGCGCTCCGGCTGCCGTAGTTCACTTAGAAGTATATTCGGCGCGGTTACTCTGATCTTTCAGGCTTACTTTGGTGAGTTGATAAAGCCTGTGGTATGTTAGTCTTAGTTTTCTGTAAATATTAATACCATCCTGAGGCTAATTGGAGCGGTTTTCGTGACGCTATTACAATTACAAAGCTGGAAAATAGGCGAATGTCGAATATAAAACCAACTTCACCCCGCTCCGCCTAGTCGGGACGGTTGAACCACACATGCGGGACGGATGAAACACCTTATTTTAAACAGAAACTATTGAGCTTACTATTTTTTTAAGCAACATACCGGACAACATACTAGTGTACTCGTCATTGCTCAAATTTCACATTATTTCTCAGAATATAAATAGGTCTAAAAAATATGTTTGTCAACGAAATCCCGATGATTACAGCTGATCTTTTTGCACGCGCACCCACTGATCTATAACGTGTGTGTCAATCGCCCCGACAGCGACTAATAACACATAAACCTTTTTTGCCACTAAACTTCAAAACTCTGACATTGCACACTTTAGGACATGTTTAATTACTAATTCACCTGTTGTATAGTCATATTGGTTGGTTTTCGAGGAAATCGCTGTGTTTCAAAAAAAAAAAAATAAATAAATAAATAAATTCGCTGTGTTTCAAACGCTTGGGATTTGGAAACTATGGCGGCCAAAAGGAAACTATGGCGGGCCGCCATAGTTTCCTCAATGTATGGGAAACACTGTTATCACTGTATCACTAAGTGGACATGTTAATCCTTAATTGAGAGGTAATTGAGTCAATATGTACCTAACAAAAATAGGGAAGAAGCATCTGGAAGTAGAACGTATAGAATTAAAAAATGAAAAGAAAATCACAGGTTACATAAAGAATAAATAAAAAAGAAGATGGTAAAACTATCAGCACCGTTGCTACAGTAAAGCTTACTGTTCAAAGCGCAGGTTGCAAATGTCTTCCTGATTAATCTTGACGATGCAGTCATTCTCCTGGAAGAGACGTTCTTGCTCAGCTTTCCCCCCACGCTCCAAACGCTTCACCAGCAAGCCCTGAGTCCTGAAAAATATTACACATCTGGTTACAAAAAGGACATCATTTAGACAACAATGGTTGGCAGTTACACCATGCATATCAATATAGTGTACAAGATGCAAAAGCAAATGAGTATTGAAGATAAGATTGATGACTATCAACAAATGTTTGAAGAAACTCTTAGATGTAGTCAGAATTCACGCTGGTTGTTGTTATAGGTCCAAAAGATTCACATCGACACCAAAACCGCAGGTTGTTAAGTCTGCCAGCTCAGAGCAAGTAGGTCGAAGGCCGGGGCTTTTTCTGTGTGGAGTGTGCTTGTTCTACAGTGTGAGTGGGTTCTGCTGGGTATTCAGACTTCCTCAAACAGTCCAAAAACACGTTGGCTTATTGGTGATTGAAAATTGACCCCGGGAGTGAGTGCTAACGTGCATGGCTGTTTGTCTTTGGGCTTGCCCTGCGATGGACTTATGACCTGTCCAGGGTGCACCCCGCTTCTTCGATCACTGGGAATGAAGATGCATAACTTTATCAAAAGTGCTGCAGTGTGCTGGTCCTGATACTGTTTTTTTCCTTAAAAGTAAGTTGAAAAAGTTAGTCTAGCTATATCATAATGTTCCCTTGTGTCAACAAAAGTTTGTTTTTCACACTTTAAGCTTGAATAAAAAGTAGCATTTATCTATGGCCTGGAAGCTGCCGCATTACGAACTTGATTTTAAGCCTTTTATGTCTTTCTGTCCTAAACTCTCTCTTTCTTCCTGGGCAGATATGAGGGGATGACAGGCGGGTGGGCTGATATAATCCAGACCACAAGCTAGGAGATCATCTTTTGGCTTCTTTGGGAATACGACATCTGCATTCCCTCAAGCTTAGCACGAGAGTTGGCTGGGCTGTTATAGATACCAAAAAGAGTTTCATGGCAGTGCCATGTCGGTAATGCCTCAAAAAACCCGACCTTTACCTTGAAATACCCCCCAACCTCGCCTCTTCCATCCCCCCCAAACATATATCACTGATCTCCCTGGGGCTTTATTTTGGCCCTAAAGATATAATGCAGAAATCCGATGTGTACTCACAGGGCAGCACAACATTTAAGGCAAAGAGGCCTGATGTTTCCAAATGTTTGATGTTCTTGCCTAAGCTGAGGAATTAAACTTTTAAGAAAAAGGTCAAAAAGCATCAAAATTAACGACATGGCAACAGCAAAGGCTGGATGCTTTTCATAATTCTCAGTTAGGAAAAAAAAATCCTTTTTAAGTTGTGACCCTGTTTACCATAGACGTCCAAAGACGAGGTGCGGGTCTCTTTAAAATTTGAGCCAAACAAGGCCACTTTCAGAACATTGCTGTAATTGGGTGCATAATGTGGAGATTCACGCTCACACAGCAGATTCGAAGCTCCTCGACGGGGGTAAATGGTGAAGCATTAAGTAGAAATTAAAGATCACAAAAGGCCCTTCCCTCTTGCTCTGTGTCCAGGCCTGCATTGCCAAGTCGGCTTAAGGATGTTGAGCACAGATTAATTGCAGGGACTGTCGAAGCAGACATGACCGTGTCTTATCTCCATAGGTGTTGTCAGCTTGAAGACAAAGTATCGCACATACAGATTACAGCATGGTCATAGTCTAATGATTTCTGATATGCTTGCAGACTAGATATAATGGATAAAGGAGTTTTAGTTGATGCCTAATCGGTATTCAAAGCAGCAGCAGAGAGGGTTGAGGATAAAGCGCCATCTTGTAGAGATTTGAAGAAGATGGAAGATGATGTTTTTGTAAAGGTTTTATCATTTTGTTCCCTGTAATGCACAGCCGCCCTCCCTATTACTTAGCATTTGAATGGGGTTGCAGTTACTTGCAGAGAAGATCCAACTCTCAAAGGTATTTTGATGAGCTGCGAGCTAGTGAATCTATTAAGTGTCAGGTAGAAGCACAAGGAGTTTGTAATTAGAAGAATCTCTACAGACTCAAAAGAAAAAATATATTAATTTGCTCAAATCCATTTTTCCAAGACAATAACAATCAGCATCCCATTACATTGTTTGTCTTTACTTCATCTTGTGGCTGGTCACGGTGTTGACGAAATGATTTGAAGGAGGCCACCTGTGCTTTTCTATTGCCTTTAATCAAATAATAATCCAATCAGGATCCATATATGTGTGGTAATTAGAGTCCTCAGTTAGTTTACAATCAAAACTGGTCATGAAATGAAAAGTTCATTAAGCACCGAATGCATCTGGAAGGGGTGTCTTTGAGTACAGATGTAGATGTTTATATGTGCACACACATCTCTGGGACAAGTGGATTAGGAATGCTGCTGCGGGAACAGTTTGCATGTGAAAAGAGACAGCTTGAGTCCTCGTGGGAAAACGCCTCTCAAGGTCCATATAGCACATGCACTGCTTGGATCTAAGTTCATTTTCAGGTGAGAGTCAGTGATTATGGATGTCTGCGCGGATGAGAGAGATGCTATCGGCTGGAGTAACAGTCTCTAAGCGCTCTCCGACAGCTGCCGTCCTCTCCTGCTCAGATCTCACTTGATGTCAGAGCAGCGGAGCAGAATGCAGACAGTGAATTCTGGAGTACCTGCAGTTCCTTGTTTGTTGCCTGTTTTTTTTTCCCCCTTGCAGTCTGTCTGACCCTTGTGGCTCTGGTCTAAACACTAATGACAGTCTACCGAGCCTAATGTCTCTTGTCCTAGTGCATAGCACACAGGAAAGAGCCGGACCAGGCCATTAGCATCTGCCGACTCACCGGACACTCGTCTTACCATGGCTGGATTTAACTGAAGGCTCCGATAGCTATTAGTACCGACCACAGCTGATAGAGAGGAAATTTACTGGCCATGCAGCATTACTGCTACATCTTATACAATGTTGTCTGAATCACAGTAAATGAGGAAAGCTTTGAGGGCAATAAAAAGTCCACGAAACTTTGAAGTTCATTCAGGCAATATTTCGCATTCATTTTCATTTTGTTTGGTGCAACTTATCAGAAATAGTCATTTTGCCTCTCTGACTCAGGGAAAGTACAAGTGTCACAGCTTAGGAGTTAACACGAGGTCATAGCTAAATATAGCTTCTTAACACTTGCCTATAAACTGCAATGGGATTACTTGCTCAGGCAACCATTTTCAATGACAGAACAGACATCCTCTCTCCCCTCAAATGTCATCCCATTTCATTTCCTCACTCTGTCTTTTCACCTCATCCCTTCTATCCCTCCTTTCCTGTGCTGAGTTGTCACATTCACCTTGGAATTGTGCCAGTCCCTTGGTGTGCAGCAGGGATCTGTTTTTTTTTTTTTTACGTGAGCTTTTAGTTTGATTACATTTGGCCAATTCCTATGTCCTTTATTTTTTTTCTAGAACCATAAACGGCAATGCATTCCTGCTCGTGTCCCCTGTCAGTGACACTTCCTCTCAGTTAAAGTCGGGTTAAAAAAAAACAAAAAACACCCTGAATGTCTGTGGGCACAACTGTGACAAAAAACAAAGGTTTCAATAAAAAAAGAAAAGGAAAAAAAGAAAAACTAATTAGCAAGATCTTGAGAAAACAGTACAGACAAAAGCAGAGCTACCACTGTCAGATTGCAAGTTATAACAGCATTGATGAGTTTCAGCAGAGATCAACAACAATCAAAACATGACCATACAAATCAGTCAGCGCATAAAAGAGGACGGGTCGGGGAAAAATGAAGGCGGTGAAAAGAGATGATTAAAATGTGTAAAATCTAACGTCAGCACCACCCACACAATCAATGATTCCAAGATACAGGAAGAATACTGGAGATTGAAACTAAGTAGTCACTGTTGTTCATTGAGCTGTGTTTACCTGACATCCTGTGAACCGAAAGGGACTACGTGGATCCCCAGGGGCCCTCCTTCATTGGACACTTTGACTGGCTTGAGCATGCCGCTGCAGGACGTTGATGGATGATACCAGGAGGGAGAGAGTAAGGCATGAGGAGACATGCATGAATAAAAAATAATGGGGTGACAAGAAAATGTAGAAATGCAAAGTGTAAAAGGCAATAGAGTCAAACATGACAAAAGGTCGATAGGATGAACGGGATGGGAGTTGGCTCGGCCTTGTTGGTTGGGGGCTGCATTGTGTTCCCTACACGGTCATCCATTACAAAGTCTGGCTTGTGGACCTCAGGGTTGATGAGGGATCCAAATGGACACTACAATTAAGTGATTAAGATCAGACTGCTAAAAGAGAACAAGTTAATTGAAAAATGTGTAAAGGGAGGGGGGCGGAGGAAGACAGGGTTAATTTGTAAAGATAAAGACGTGAAGACAAATGAACGCGAGCGACCATCACTATGAATGTATGTGATGTTGCTTAGGGATGAAGAACGGGCCTGATGCGTCGTTATGTTTACTTATCAGTGTTCTGGGAATTATCAACGCCTCCTGCATTATTTGAAACATAAATAAGAGCAGGCTTATCAAACTGACAATGCGTAGTACACTATGTCAAATGATTATTGAGCAATGGATATGATTTATTTCTATTTCTACAGTAAGTGACAACAAGTTTAATATCATCTGAAAGGCTTTTCACCAGAGGGGTTGTGTGATAAAATGTGATGTGCATTTATTTAAAATGCGCTTCTTACTTTTTTTAAAATGTAATTTAGTGAATCAATCTTTAAGCTATTCGGTACTGCTTGGTGTATACGAGGGGGTTAGCCACTCACTCGAGATTGAACGCAGGTGAATGCTCCAGCGAAGAGTCAGCCCTCCCTACTGGCTCTATTCGTTCAATTCTTCTTTCGTGTCTTCTGTGTTCTTCTTCTTCCTCCTGCAGAAATGAACAAAGAAAGTAACAGAGAAAGAAAGAAAGATCATTAGGCAGCAATATTAAAAACTCTTTAAAAAAAAAACACACACGGTCTCCATCTGTGTTGATTTAATTTGGCTGTGCTTGCATTTCTTATCACGCCTAGGTCAAATGTGCCGTCATTTGGCCTTCCGTGCATTTATCTGCAAAAAATTACAATCTGAAAGTCCTTGCAGGGCATGTTGGAGGCCTCATTCTCCTGCAGAAATATTCCTCTCACAAAACTTCTCAAAAAAAGTGATGAGGAGGCCATGTTTCTCTGGCTCAATCAGTTTTGTCTGACCTAGGAAGAGCCACACTCTACGCTCTTTGAAGTGATGGGATCAAGGTTTTGTCTGTTGTCAGACTACCAAGCTCCTCACTTCAGTTACTCATCTTCCTTCAGGGCCATTAGCTAGCAGGACTGTGAGGGAGTGGCTTTTACAGGCTACCCAGACATCTAAGGACTTAACAAGGCGGTGGGATGAGACAGCGGCTTCATGATTTCCTTAATAGTAGAAAAAAAAACGTTTCAATTTTAGGTCGTTTTAAACGCATTTCACAGACTGAGAGTAACTCTTAGAGACAGTGGTGATATAATACATGTAACATGGACAAGAGACATATTTAAGGCTATAGGGTCGATTTTCAACTTCCCATTAGCTGTTGAAGGTCTGATCAAAAACGTGACAAGAACACTACACATCAATGATTCTCCATTTGATTTCAGCTTCTACTTCTAGTCCTTTAAGCATCAGCTGATTGTTGTATATTTATCCGCTTGTGAATGTATCTGTGTGTGTGTGTGCATGTGGGTGAACTTGTCAGCATCCAGACAGTGCACTATCTCCGAGGGAGGGTCTGCTGACACGCTTTGTTAGCCACTGCTATTTCCCAAAGCTCACCCGTCACCTTTCTCTTTCTCTCTCTTTTACCAAAATGTCAAGCGAATCCAAATGGGTCTTGTGCTTTTCTGGTTTCTTTATGGAAATGGATTCAACCCTCTTCGGGGGCCAGGATATCTTTGGCGACACTCATGGGTGATGCAGGGAAACTCTGTCTTCAATTTATTTATTACAGTCTGGAGGTGAGGATAGATGGGGGCATGAAAATTTCATCAGCAGCCTACCTTAAAAGACCTCGTCTCACCCAACCCGTCTTCTTCCTCTTTATAAGTGTCTGGTATGAAAATGAGTCGGTCAACTGGTGACCCCTGCCTTTAATTACATGTCAGCTAAGGTTGCGGGTGCCTCACGGGACCTGCTATTCACAAAGCTGTATTTATATTTAAAAAAAACATGGTAGAAAGGTAGTTTCTTTTATTTCTTTTACATATACTTTTTTAGCTCTTTTTAAAAGGACTTGGCCATCTGTGGTAAACTATATATAAAGGTGGGAAGACAGACAGAAAAGGGCAGATGAAACTGGTACAGATGAATAAATACTGCATTAATACCGCATGAATGGTACAAGGTTAACAGAAACTGAAGTGTAAAAGGAAAAGCAATATCTGACTATGATAAAGACCGTTTTCATATTCAGGTAGAAAATAAAGGAGATGTAACGTGATGGAATAATGAAAAAATGCAGAAAGAAAGGAAATACACGTGTGTATCTGATTATTCTACTTATAGCTGCAAGGAAGAGCAATTCTTTACTTGAACGAGACCAAAATCAGAGCGCAATCAGGTGAAGGGAGAGACTGCGATAAATACTATTACCATAAATGGCCCAAGAAGATATCAGAGCAGACCAGCAAGGTGATATGTCAATGCAAAACAAACAAACCGATGAAAAGAAGTTCATGTTGATAAAAATAAATAAATAAAAAAAATAGATAGGCAAGTAAACCAGAGGGAGATGGTCAAGTCGGAAAGAAAAGGTCAAATAAATCAACAAAAACAGAACAAAAGAAATCATTTGCACATAAAAAGATATTGGGACACGAAGGGTTACATAACATATTTTGTAATATCAGCCAATTCATTTTGTCTGATTAGAATTAGCAAAAAAAAAAAAAAGTATAATAATTAGAGAGTGCATTTGCATGCAAGTACAGCAATCAGAGTTCATGTCTGATGATTCAGACTTCAACTTTTCTTCAATGAACATTGAGAACAAATGAATGATTATACTTGTACTGGCAGATTTGTGACATTCTTTTGGCTGGATTTGTAATGTTTTTAGAAAAAAATGTGTTAATGTATGGAAACTTTTAACTTAAACATACTGTCCTGTCCGCCCAACCATCCATCTGTTGTCTGTATCTACCCTGTTCATTTAGGATCGTGGGGGGGGGGCCTGTGCCAGCTGCCATTGGGCAAGAGGCGGGGTACACCCTGAATGAGTTGCCAGTCCATCACATGGCTACTGTCACTTAGCTTTAGTATTATTATCATGATCAAGAATAATAATGATGATGATGATGATGATGATAATAATAAGAAAGAAGAATGTTGCTCACCACAATAGTTGTCATTGCATGCACTGCCCCTTTTTAACAGTGAATTGCTTTCCCATATTTGAAGGCTGCACAATGCTAAACCGTCACTCAAGAGACATGCGACTGACTCTTGTGATTGAATTTGTAAGGCAGTGCTAAAGTACACCCAGTGGTTTGTTATAGCCAGAAATGGGATATTCAACCAACAAACAAAACACAACTATCAAGTCTACAAAGTCTGTTTATTAGTCAGAGAAACAAATACCAATTCACTGAGACTGAAATAAATAAAATAAAATAAAAAAGAACCTGTCAGGTTTGGCATTTTATCTACTTAATGATAGCTGCTGACTTCCCAACAGAGTAGGTAAAGAATGACGATCACTGGGGCCAGCGTCTCTTTGTAATTAGGGAAAGAACAAGAAGCTATTTCCCTTTTTATTTTCTGCCAATCTCCATACTGCCTGTCCCTCTGTCAGTGGCAAAGCTGAGCACTGAGTGACAGCAGAGGGGGGGACATAAGCTAAATATACATCCACATCTCCCAGAAAATGCATTCAACCTTTCTTTGTACAACTCTCTATCACTCTGAATTACCCATTCTTTAAAAAACCATCTATTTCCTTCTCCCCTGAGTACTTTTAGCGCCCTGTTGATCCCATGGTAACCAGATGAGTGGGGATGCAACAAGGCTTTTCAACTCTTTCATGGCACTCATTCCTAACCTGCTCTCTCTTTTGCCCTCTTGTTGCATCCATCCATCCCTACACCACCTCCCTTTCCTCCTCCCAGGTGGGGCTAAGAGCCTATAGAGCTAGGTAAAAGCAGATTGTTATGGGTTTGACCATCAGACAGCATTGGGTAGAGAGAATCATATAAGTGAGGGAGAAAAAGAAGGAAAGGGACGGTGGAAGGGAGAGAGCTGCAAAGTGCAGAGCCTTGTTTCCTTCAAATGGACTGACAGGTTAGAGACTGGTGGGAGGACCAAAGGGAAAGGTGAGAGTGGTAGTAAAGGAGGTTGCAGCTGTTTGGTGGGCAGGAGAAACTTTACTTAGGCACAAATACACACTCAGTGTTTAAAGGTTGGGGCAAAGGCAACATGTTAAGGAGCTGTCCATAAGAAAGCCCACTATTACGGTGTGTGTTTGCGTTTTCAGTGTTTCCCGCAGCGCATTATAGTTAAGGCGGCCCATCTTTGGTGTTTTGTGGCTTAACAACAACAGATTCAAATGTGGAAGTGAATAGTGTGTTGATCACCACTGCCCCTTTAGGGCTGAGATCTACATCTGTATGTCAGACAATTCCACATGCTCCCTAACAATGGGCTGTTTGTGTTCACAACAATGGACATGAAAAACCATAATATAGCAAAGTCTCAAAATGAACAATTTGGTGGTTCATTAAAGAGTAAAAAAAAAAAAAAAAACATCTTCAAATATGTACAAAGACTGCCTTTCTCACAAATTTGACCAGCTCAAACTGGGAAACATTAACTGAGCAGAGAGACATACACCTCTTAACATTAAAGCAGCCAAAGGTAACCCATGGCAACATATATAAAAAAAAAAAATTGCAGCAGAGGGGGGCTTTTCCTGTCCTGTAACAAAGAGGTTAAAAAGACTTAATTGGACCCTCATTACCTCCAGTTAAATGCATTTCAACTGAACACTGTAAAATATACAGGACCAAACAGGTATGTAGCAGCACTGCGGTGTCCTGTTTGTAATGACATACTGCTGGTAATAACCCCCAATAGTCCTTTTAAAATTCATGACCTTGAGATTCATTTGGCAAAATTTAAAAATCCTTGCTGTTTTCTTTCAGCAGTTAATAGATGTTGGACACAAAGAATTCTCACTTAAATTTGAACAACAGATTCAAACATTCAAACATGTATTTTTCTTGTGTTCGTAATGCATGCAAAATCCAGTATGTCTGGTTGCATGGTCAGAGCTTTTTGAGAATTTACTGTACAAGCATTATTCTCTCTTTGTTCTGTACTTTCCCCTCATATCCTTCATCAGAGGAAACTGCCATTAGAACTGAATTATGCCCAAAAATGTCCTCAGTGAATACAATGGACATGAATGTTGCACCCAACAATCCAGCCCTACCTGTTCTACTTTCCTTACCCCTTCATTGTCCACCAGCTTATTGGACTCCACCATTATTAAAGCAACCAATCCACGACTGAGATCATTTATTTACAGTAGTGTAGGGGATTTAATTCATTAAAAGGCAAAGAACAAACTGGTTATCAGATGATACAAAGATCGTAATGACTTCTCCATCTTTTAAATCTGTTGCTCTCTGTTTTGCCTCAGAGGGACTTAGCTTCGACTTCATAAAAGTTTTGGCTCTGACATGAATTTAGTTGATGCAAATTACGAGGAGAGACGGGTTCCTAATGCTATTAGGCAAATTAGATCAGAGAAGTAAGACTGCATTTGTCCATATCAGCACTGAGCTGCGACATGGGTAGGAGTAGAGGTGAGGGCCAGACAGTCCTGTTTGTGGACTGACATTTAGATAAACAAAGGCCTGTTTTACTTCACTGATATTCTTGGTCTTTGTCTCTTGACTTCAATCTTGGCCTCTTCTTCTCTGCATCTGGGATACCTGCTGTGCAGAATACATCATTTGCCTGTTTCATATCAAGCCTGAGCTGATTTATCAGTGACACAGCTACCTTTGCCTTTGCTTACTGTATTGTTAAATTGCCCTTTAATTAAATTAGGCCTGCTAATTATGAGGACTTAAATCAATCACCAGGTCAATAACCAAGGCACAAAGCGGACAAAGAGGCTCGAGACTTTCTCCAAGCCTCATCAATAACTGCTGAAACAGGAGCAGAGCACTCCTGCTCCAGGGAGCCGGAGGTTCAAACCGGGTAGGAATTACTACAAATTGAGTTATCATCACCGGTGACTGTCCAGAGCACTTCTTACATCTAAGCTATGTAAATAATGCTTTTGAGTACAATAGAAAATTGTAAGGCTTTAGAATACGTATGCATTCTGCAATGGTTATTCAAAGAAATATTTAAAGCGGATTTAGAGTTTATGGTGCTTTAAAATAAATTTGACTTGACTTAAAGGAAAATATCTAAAAAGGTTTGATGGCTTTCTGTCCCCTTGCTTAGGTGAAGGGAGGTGATTCTGATCAAGCAGTCCTCCGGGTTGAGTGTGCAGCCCTGCTGAGCAGACGGTCCCAGCTGAATCCAGGGTCTTTACCCATGCATTAAAAGGAACTCTGTGGTGCTTTTCACACATTAATCATCATTTTGAGCTTATTAAGTGGGAGGAGAGTCTGCTTTCCATTGCTCAGAACATTTAATCCATCTTTCACACTGTGAAGGTCAGTGAGTGACTGTTACCCCCATTGAAATAATGGCAGCTGTTTGAATTTCAATGAGAGCACATGTGGATCAGAATCAGATTTTTTCTTTTAATTATTTTAAAAAGCCACTGCTTTCATTATGTAAGTCAAAATCATGATTGCTTATTGAGTTGCATGGTGGCTGCCCACAAACTACCATCCCCAACATGTTAAATTTCCATTTGATCCACTTCATACAAAAGTTACTGCAACGCAAATGTTGTTTCAGCAAGCAATAATGGCAGCCCCAACAGGGACGATGAGTCTCATCATTTTCTGGGATTTGTGTTTGACACTTTGACCTGAGACCCTTAATTTACTGAGAATGAAGAGAGATAAAATTTAAAAGACGGAATGAGAGGGATTGATGTCAAACTATGAATTATTTAGTGGAAAGTAAAGCTTTGGTACACATTGCAGCCAGATATTAGAGGGAGTCAGTGGTCTGCTTTATGGATCAGCCATTGTTTGCTGCCTTGTTTGAGCAGGTGGGATTGGTCTGAGTGGGGCCTCATGTGACCAGTATGTGTTTTGGGGGAGGGGGGTGGGGGTAGTTTTAATTGGAAGCTGAAATTCTTGGATAAAGGGAAGACAGAAAGCCATTTGGCTGAGTGCTTCTTCTCAACCAAGGCTAAATGAAGAGGGTCATGTGGAGATGAGGGGCCTGCGGAGAGTCAGTAATGAAGAGAGATCCCAAAAGACTCCAGCACAGTCATAGTAATCTAGCAGGAAAGATGAGTGGGGTGTGGGTAGGCAGCAGGAGTGTGCTTTAGTACAAAAAGAAAATAGAAAGAGAATAAAGACAGGATATGGTGTGAAAATGTAGGCATTTCTGGTAAGGTTAAAACACTGTAACATGGAAATACCTTTCAATAATGTTACAAAAGAAATTTCTTGCAGTGCTGAATGCAAAGACACTAAGATTAGACAAGATATCGATTGGTCAAAAGAGTGTGCTAGTTAGGGCTGATGATAATTTACTTGCTAAACACAAGTGATCACAATCACTGATGGGATGATAGCACAAAGGAAATCCACAGTGTAGCAATGAACAGGACAGATCAGATAACGGATACTCAGTTACACAGTTTCTGCATGTGAACATTGTGCAATACACAACCTGAGCACACAGAAGCTATTCCTTTGGCACACTTTCATATATAAGGTATCTGTTCATAATTCAGTCCATGACAATTCAACATGAGGCTTCTTACCCTAAAACCAGATGGTCTTAAGCACCAACAAGCAAAATAACACGTCTCTATGCTCCACCTTTTTGTGAACTAAAGCATGGCCCATATTGAAATCATGAGCATGAGGAAATATCAGAATGCTGTGATGAAGCTCAGCAGGGGTGCTGTTCTACACAACAGCTCTCGTGGCCTGTGTATTTGCAGCTTAAAGAGGTGCAATTTCCAAAGGAAAACTGCTCTACAGGGACAAGTATGCACATTCCAGTGGCAGTCTTTGGCTACGGCTACACGAAAACGAAACGAGGTTTTTTTTGAAAACGGGTACGAAAATTCTTGCGACCACACGGAAACGCGCTGCTGTCCAGACGAAAACGATGAAACGATGCAGTACACACGCCACGCTGTGAGACAATAGAGAAGTGTTTAAATTGGCTCACAGCGTCAACGTGTGACTGACGCAAAAACGTTTTAGCTGTAACAATGGAAACGAAACGAGGCCGTTTTCAAACTTTCCCACTCTGGAACCCGTTTTCAAAAACTATCGTTTTGGGGTAGTGGGAACGCCGGCTCCGTGTGGCCGCGACAGCCAAACGATAAGAAAAAGTATCGTTTACAGTGAAAAACGTTTCCGTGTAGCCGCAGCCTTATTAGAATGACACCATCAACGATCTCTGGGCTATCCTAAAGTCATTGTTGGCATCCAATCCACTGTCAGAAAATTACTAAAAGACGTTTTGCATGTTTTACTGCAGAAGACTTTCAGTTTTTACAATAGGTTTGGGCCTTCTTGAAACAATTGGCATGCACACATTTCTTTAAAATCTGAAAAATCTGAAACTAGCCTGCAATGGTCAATCTTTAATTGGGAACACAATCTTACCTTCATGAAATTAATTGTGCATTTCATGCTAGGTTAATGCACTCAAGCAAGAAAAACATTTGTCTTCTAGGCCAGAGTCTCTAGCACCCAGTATTTTACAACACCACAGCTATAAGCCAGGGACTACCATGGAAATTTTTACCAATTACCATGGTCTTGGCAGCTGACCACATGTCACTATATAATGTCTATAAGTTGCTCTGTCAAAGATTGGTAGAAAAACATCCAGAGAATGGTGCCTAATCATCAGCATTACCAGTTGTAATTGCAAGTGCCTATCCATAGCTAAATCTGTATTGTGGGGGCCGAAATGGCCTGACTGGCTTACAACCAGCTCTTTCCTCCTCTTCTCATCTCTAAGAGTTTCCCTATTCCTCCATCTCCTTGGCTCTAAGATGAAACTCTCCCATTCTTCTCCATTTGCATCCGACTGTGACCACTTTGTTCTTTGGCTGATGCAAATAAAGTAAGTCTCTTCGGCATAGACGGTGAGATAGCCTTATCTCGTGTTTTTCTGCGACCCAGAGATGTGCATGTTTATCGTCGGCTTGGGCCTTATTACATTCCCTCTGCAACTTAAAAGCATTGGCCCCCAAATGGGACCTATAAACCAGAGAGAAAGGTCCATTGTGACAATAGACCTCATCGTGTTAAAGTGGACTCATTTGGCACACAGCAGAGGGTGGAAATGTGTGGCATATTAAAAAAAAAAAGTGAGCCTGAGAAAGTGGAGAGAGAAAGGTACTATCTTCTCCATATATTGTGGGAAATTGGACAGTGTCAGTCATACAATGTCATCCTCAGCCTCTAGGATTAAAATATACACATATTTATTTATTTTGCACTTCATGTAGTGCATTCACCATTTACCTTTAGATGTTGATAGCAAGAGTCAAATTTTACTATCTGTGGTTGTGAATAATAATCTTGTGCTTTTGCTGCAAACCAGAGGGGGCCTGAGCATGACTGACACCTTGCCTAAGTATTAACTGCGTTTCTCTCACACTACCTCCAAAAGTAGACGAACTCACCTAAAATCATTGGGAGAAGAGCACAGTACTATTCCAACTTAAGGGACAGTGTCAAGATGAGTGTGCAGCTTCCTTTGTCAGCTTTGTTCTCTGCTACCCATGCTGGTTTGGCTCCAAGCTGGCGGCCCCGCTCTATTCCCTGAAGTCATTATTGTCTTCAACTAAGGTGCCCCAGCTCCCTGTGATTTGTGGGTAATGAGCTGGCACCCCCCTGCCTGTGTTCAATTATTCTCATTGAGAAAGTGATTTCTCACTCCACGGAGCAAATCAGAGAAGGCAAACGCATGAACTCTAATCAAGACTTAACACATTCACAACCAGCTTTTTCTGAAAAGGAAAGCCACCTCGATGATAATGCAGCGGTGCAGCATATGTAAACAAAACAGTGGAAAGAGTGAAAGAGAAGATTAAATGGACAGAATGGTGTCAAACTGAAGTTAAAAAAATAGAAGAATTCCATCTGTTTCTGGAAAAATTTGCATTGGTACATCCAGCTGCCTTTAATGCTTTGAAGTAAAAGAATAAAGATCGGAAGAAAAAAACTTGTCGAGTAATTGTGATGAGTGAAGAAGAGAAGCAGATAGCTATGCACAGCGATGGGGTGAATGTGGAAAACATCTGGGTTGTTCACCACAAAGAGAGGGAACTGAAACACAAGGCAGCAAGAGTGATACAAACTTTGTGGAGAAACAAAGTAACTGGTAAGATGAAATGAAAAGGATCAAATGTTCACTAATGACTCCTAATGGGCACAGAGAGGAAGTACAGTGGCAAACACTTGAAACTAGGAATTTCTTCACAGTTATCTGCATATTATTCTAGTAACAAATGAAAATCACGACCAAGTTGACTAATTGTTTTAAAGATATACTTCTACTGAATCGAATCTAATTTCTTGATTTTTGTAACAAAAACAAGACAATGTGTCTAATTATAAGCTACAGTCAAGAAGATACAATAAAAATGTTTCCGGAGGCTTAAAAAGAAAAAAAAGAAAATGTAGTGATCAACCCCTCCAAAGCCTGAACCGTGTCACACCTACATCTACATTTACGGAGCAGGACTGGTTGTTGGCAATTAAAGAAATCTCTGCCTAGACGACCATTCAAAGTCGATTAGACGAAGGACATTTGTTGTACTATTTGCAGAAAGTTAAAGAACAAACACAGAGAAGAAATGTTTTGCTTGGATAGGAAAGAGAAGCCAATGAACCTTTGTCATGGAACAAGACAATATCACCTAATTTGTCCAGCTCTTAAGAAAGATGTGTGTTCTGTTTCTGGGTCGAGCAGCATCTTTCCTTTTTGTAAGGAAGCTTTTTCGAACATGGTCATGTGGAGTTACAGCTGCCCGAGTTATAAAAGCTGTTCTGAATTGTTCGGCAGTTGATTCTATCAGTCTCATCGTGCCCCCCATCGTCAGTGTCTATGTGAAGGTGAAATGCAAACGATGCTTCTGAATGCTAACGTACACAGAGCCGAGCAAGAAAAGCTTCTGGGTCGAGAAGTTGGTGGATGACTTTTGAGGGCTCAATGTTGAGCAGTGAAGTTTTCAAACTTTAAGAGTTTTAGTCTTCAAACTTTCACATCATTAAACTTTTAAATCCTCAGACATCATGAGCTGTGGTGGTAATAACGCTTAGATGGGACACCGATCTTGTTGTTCGCTGTCAGAACAAGAAGGTTATTGCTTCCCTTGCTCTAAATTTCTGCTCTCCATTGTTTTTCAAATGTTATATAAGAAATACAGTATAAAGGGTGAAAATAATGAAAGAATGAGATGTACAAAACGTCGTATGTTTTAAAGTTGAGTTGCATCTATGGTGAATTAATGTCAACTCATACTGGCAAATTAAAAAGAGAGTAAAAAATAAAACAATCCAAACAACTGATGAATGTTTTGGCTTGTACCCCTGTTCCATGGAAGCCCACTTCTAGACTGCCAGGAAACAGGGAGTATAGCAATCAGGAAGTCAGTCAAGTAGTGAATTCAGAGCAAGGTGGCTGCTGTGATTTATGTGTTCACTATCCCTTCTAATCCTGTCTTGTTAGCTCCAGTGAGGGTGCTCTGTGTAAGAAATGGACTTGGGTAACATATACCTTTGCTACCATCAGATTTTGAATAATCAAAAGTTAAAGGTAATATTATATCAGGCCACATATTACTGTATTCTGCCAAATCCATACATGTCAGTGTCAAAGTCAAAGTCCAAGTCAAATTTATTGGTATAGCACATTTCATGTACAAAACAATTCAAAGTGCTTTACATAAAATAAAAGCATTGCAGCAGGGAGTGGAAGAAGCATTAAAATACATAAAAGAATATAAAGAGAAACAAATAAAATAGTTCAAATGAATTTAAAAACAAACAACAGTCCAGATAAATTAAAAGATATCGTGCAGATATCATGCATAGACACATGAGAAAGGAAATGTTTTTAACCTGGATTTAAAAATGTCTACATTTGGTGAAAGTTTAATCTCCACTGGCAGTTTGTTCCACTTGTTTGCAGCATAACAGCTAAATGCTGCTTCTCCATGTTTAGTCTGGACTCTGGACTGGACCAGCTGACCTGAGTCCTTGGATCTAAGAGGTCTGCTGGGTTTATATTCTCTGAACATATCACAGATGTATTTTGGGCCTAAACCGTTCTGGGATTTGTAAACCATCAGCAGACTTTTAAAATCTATTCTGTGACTGACTGGCCAACATTCTCTGGATTGGCTTTGAAACAGCCATGATACTTCAAAATGGATTTTATGTAAATTTCTATGTGCCTGGGGAAGACACTGAAGGCTCTGGAGGTTGTGGGGCTGTCTTGGCTGATACATCTTTTTAATGTCACATGGAGTTCCAGGACAATGCCTGTTGAGTGGTAGCCCGGGGTGGTGTTCCCCAATTTAAAAAAGGTGACAGAATAGTATACTTACACTATACGTTAGTGTAGAATGTCCGTCAAACAGGGCAACTGGACTTCTCTTTCTTGGTTTTTGAAGAGGCGAAAAGTTTGCAAGAACCAAGAATAACAAGTCCAATTGAGATTTTTAAAGCTCTTAGGATTACTCAAACTATAGGGGGGACAGTCTACATGTGTTTTGTGGACATGGAGAAGGCTAACGACCATGTCCCTTGAGGGATTCTGTGGGATGTGCTGCAAGAGAAGGGGCACCAATAGTCACTGTTGGAGGTTGTACAGGTAAAGCAAGAGCTGTGTCCGTATACTTGACATAAATTTGAGCTTGTTTACAGTGTATGTTGTGCTCTGCTGGGGCTTCCTTCTCACGACAATGTTTGTGATGTTCATGGATAGGATCTTAAGAGGTAATCGGAGAGAGGGAGGTGTCTGGTTCGGGCTGCGTCTCTGCTTTTTTTCAAGATGATTTAGTTCTGTTGGCTTCCTCAAGTCATGACCTTCAAATGCACTAATGATGGTGTTGCACTGGTCCCTTGTGGTGAAGGGCTGAATCAAAAGGTGAAACTTTTCAATCTATTTACATTCAAACCCTCACCTAAGGCACCAAGATTAGTGGTAGTGACCAAAAGAACAAGATCAAAAGACTAAAATTAGTTTTGTTTGAAGGCGGCTGGATTTAAGGTCAGGAGCTTTTAAATCCACAGGGCGCTTTGAGTAGATCCGCTGCTGTTTTGCATTGAAAGGAGTCAGGTGAGGTGGTTTCAGGCATATGATTAGGATGCTCCCCATTTGCTTACCTTTGGAGGTTTTGAGGCTAATCCAACTGTATTCAATTTAGGGCTATAATTCAGCTTACTGTACACATTACCATTTGTCAACACTCACTGAGTCACTGTCTTGAAGGAGGTCATACTGCATGCATTATCTATTAATTACAAGACAATTATGTATGTGAATACATGAGCGTCACTACCATGCAATTGCATGCATAATCATCACAATTGGATTGAACCAATTCAACCTAGTTTTTTTAGCTTCTTTGGTTTTTTATCAAGATCAGTCTATAACAGACCTGGGCATTTTTCGGCCCGCGGACCAGATACGGCCTTTTGCCCGTCCCTGTCCGGCCCGCGCTCCCCTGCCCCCTCCAGTCAAAAATAAAAACGGATTTTGGTGTGCATGCGATGCAGCTGTCTTTTATTTTGAAAGGGCCTGACGCATTGTTTATGAATGCACGCATAAGTGACAGTGACAAGTGACAGGTGATGCTAGCATCCAAATCCCTGATCCACACAAAATGTCTTCTCACGGTAAAAAAAGAAAAGTTGATTCAGAATGCCGCGTTTTCAACGAGGCATGGACAGCGAAATATTTGTTTACAGAGGTAAAAGGTAAAGCTGTGTGTTTAGTTTGTGGTGTGTCAGTGGCTGTGTTAAAGGAGTATAATATCCACCGTCACTACGTGACTAAACACGGGGAGAAATACAATAACTTTGCAGAAAAAGAGCGCGCAGCTGAGTCGTCTCTGTTGCTCGCCAAGCTGCAATCTCAACAAACAGTTTTTACAAAACGTTTGACATCCAGAGGTGCTGCAGTCAAGACAGGTTTTGTTATTTCGCACAAGATTGCTAGAAAGAGCAAACCCTTCTCTGATGGAGAGTTCATTAAGGAGTGTTTGGTGGACTCGTCTGCGCTAATATGTCCCGAGAAAAAATACGCTTTTGAGAACGTCTCCCTCTCCCGCCGCACCGTAACGAGGAGGATTGAGGACATCGCGAAAAAACTGGTGCTACAACTGAAATACAGCGTGAATGACTTTGAGTACTTTTCCCTGGCTTTTGATGAGAGCTGTGATATACGGGGCACAGCCCAGCTGCTCATCTTCATGCGCGGGATCAATGCAGACTTCAGAATCACGGAGGAGCTGGCAGACGTGCGGTCAATGAAAGGGACAACAACAGGGAGTGATCTCTTAGCTGAGGTAAATGCATGTCTCGAAAGCTTGGGGCTGAAATGGGACGAACTGGTGGGCGTGACAACAGACGGGTGTCCAAATCTCACAGGAAAAAAAGTTGGTCTATTAAAGCGAATCCAGGACAAAGTGGCAGAAATTAACTTTTTTTCATTGTATATACATCAGGAAGTGTTATGCAAGTCAGTGTTACAAGTGAATCACGTTGTTGATGTTGTAACTAAAACTGTTAACTTTATCAGATCAAGGGCACTGAATCATAGACAGTTCGTTTCACTTTTAGAAGAAATTGAGACTGCCCACCGTGACCTAAGCTACCACACAGCCGTCAGGTGGCTGAGTCTGGGGAAAGTGCTGAAAAGCTTCTGGGACCTGAGAGAGGAGATTCAGGAGTTCTGTGTGAGGAAGGGACATGCCATCCCTCAGCTTTCAGAGGCAGACTGGCTGGCAGATCTTGCTTTTACTGTTGATGTGACTCCTCAGATGGATGAACTAAATGTTAAACTGCAAAGCAAGGGACTTTTTGTGTATGAAATGTACAGTGCAGTCAAGGCCTTCAGTAGGAAGTTGCAGCTTCTGTCGAGCCAAATCAGAGATAATATTCTCACTCACATGCCACTTCAACTCACTTCAACCTAAACCACAATTTGTTCATGTTTATAAATATTTAAATATTCTTATTTATTACCAAAATAATCTGATTTAAATATTTTATTATAAAAAGAAATATAATGAGAAAACATAAGTCAATATTAAATTTGAGTCATTGCTGGTTCGGCCCTCCAACACATTTCAGATTTTTCATGCGGCCCCCTGAAGAAATTAATTGCCCACCCCTGGTCTATAATGATGTAGATCATTTTAAAAAAACGTAACTTTGCCATGCAGAAGGGGGAGCAAGGAGAAAAACAAAGTTTAGATAATGTTCATTTAAAATGAGGGTAAAAAAAAAAGTATAGTCAAAGTTAAATACACTGGACAACAATTAGTGAAGGCATGGTGATTATATTGTACATGTGTACAAAAACTGTACAAAGACTGTTTTTTATGGACTTTAAACACAACAGATTTCATCAACTTCTACAACCTTTTTTTAGAATCAGCTGACCTTCTTGTCTGTTTTTCACTGAAGGTCTTGGATGAGTCCACAGTCCTCCTACACCCAACACTGGACACCACAGCAAAACTGACCGCAAAACTCTGGAATGTGGTGTTGCTATTTTTTTTTTCTGACCACTCTCCTGCATTCAACAAGCCCCCTGCTCCTCATCAAACTTTGTCACAGATTTAATGTAACATGTAGGAACACCACATGGACAAGATAGCAGTTTTACAAATACAAAGGCAGGCCAAACAGGCACATGCAACAGGGAGAGAGACTGTCAGGTGGAGTTTGGGGGTTATTTCTGTGTTGTCTCTCCATGCTCAGCTGCTCTAACATTGCCTGTAGCTTGCCTGAGGGCCTGCAGACTATGTGGGCTTTGCCAACAGGCAATTCGGGAGAATAGACTGAGCTCCTCACCAACAACAGTGCTTCGAATAAATGCTAACATACTTAATATCTTGTTCAGAGATTTTAGCAAGAGTCATAATTCTGAGATCCTCCACTTCCAAACATTTATTTAAGGGAAATTTTAGTTATGGTATTTTTGATCTCCAAGATATCTGACTCACTTTTTACATTTGAAATATTTAGCCAATGATAACATAAACACATCTATCTATTTTTATATATATATATATATAAATATATACATGTAGTGTACCTAAGAAATATAACAAACTCTCCATACCTGCGTCACTGGAGACTACCAAACAACAACTCACAGCTCTGGCTACCTGTCTGAGAAGCTGAAGCCAGGAAAATAAATAGGATCTACTCCACTGGACCATCCAAAGTGTATGCTCAGTGGCAGGGTAATAAGATGAGAATAGACCCATCCAGAGCTGAGACAGAACAATACTGGAAGAGCATAAGGGAGAGAGAAACATAACAAAATACCAATGCTCCATGACTAGTGGATCTGACATCTGACTACAGCAATCCCCCAGAACAGGAACCAGTAACCATCACAGTGGCTGAGATATAAGAAAGAGTCTAAAGAAGTATGAAGAGCTGGACTGCACCAGGCCCTGACATGATACACATCTACTGGCTGAATAAACTAACAGCACTCCATGAACGCCCCAGCAGCACAAATTAATCAGCTGCTAATGGATGGGCCCCACCCAGACTGGTTAACATAAAGTCGGACATTCCTGATCATGAAAGATCCCCAGAAGGGGGCGGTTCCATCCAACTACCAGCCAATAACAGCAGATAATCATAGCAGATTAGATGAGTAGGCATATGGCTCAATACAAGAGCAGAGCACAGAAGGAAACTGGAGGTAACACCTGAGGAGCTAAACACCAGTTACTGTTCAACAGGACTTTTCACTCAAGACTGTAAAAGATACAGATAACATACAAATCTGGGCACCGCCTGGATTGACAAGAAGAAAGTCTACGACTCCATGCTGCAAATATGATAACTGGAATGCTTTGAACTCAACAACATCAACAGGACACTAAGAGCCTCCAGGAACTCAATGGGATTGTGGAAGACAACCCTGGACACCAATTCCAAGTCAATTCCACAAGTTAGCATCAAATGCAGTATCTACCAAGTAGATGCTCTGTCCACACTGCTGTTCTGCATAGGTCTGAAGCCCTTCAGCCCCATCATCACAAAGAGTGGCTATGGAAGTGGAGCGACCATCAGCCACATCCTCTACATGGACGACATCAACCTGTCTGCCAGGTCTGACATCGACATCGACTCACTTATACACCTCACTAGGATGAATTACCAGACGGCACCATGACAGACGTTGAGACTGCTACAAATACTTTGGGATCCCACAGGCATAAGGCAACCATGAGGAGGTTGCAAGGAAGTCAGCCACAACCAAGAACCTGTAAAGAGTGAGGCAGGTCCCAAAGACTCAGCTGAATGAGAAGAACAAAGTCTGAGCCATCAACACCTAATCCCTGCCTGTCATCAGATACCCCGCTGGCATATCAACCTGGCCAAAGGAGGAGATAGAAGCCCCTGATATCAAGACAAGACCTCACAATGCACAAAGGATTTCACCCCAAGTCCAGCATCCTGAGATTGTACACTAAGAGGAAGAAGGGAGGCCGGGACGAGTGAGCGTCAGAGCCACTATCCAGGATGAAACAACAAAGATCCAGGAACTCATCAGGAAGATGACCTCCAGTGATGAACTGCTAAGTGAGTGTCTCAGGCTGCTGAAACCCAGGGGTGGCAAGGAGGAAGAGGAGGAACTATCATGGAAAGATAAGTCTCTGCATGGCATGCATCGCTGACAGATTGAAGAAGTGGCTGATATCGAGAAGTCCAATAAGTGGTTAAGAAAACTGATCTGAAAGACAGCAAAGAGGCACTAATAATGGCAGCTCCAGAACAGACCCTGAGCACAAAAGTGATGGAGGCCGGGGTCTTCCACATCAGACAGGACCCCAGGTGTAGGCAGTGCAAAGAGGCCTCTGAGACAGACCAGCACATAGTAGCGGGGTGTAAGATGCAGGCAGGTACGGCATACATGGAACGTCATAACAAGGTGGCAGGAATAATGTACAGGAACATCTGTGCCTAGCATGGATATGAAGTCCCAAAGTCAAAATGTGAGACACCAATGAAAGTAGTAAAGAATGACAGAGCTAAAATCCTGAGGGATTTCCAGATCTGATAAGCAGGTGATGGCTCACCAGCCGGATATTGTGGTGGTTGACAAACTACAGAAGTAGGCAGCCGTGATAGATGTAGCAATTCCAAATGACAGCAACATTAAGAAGAAGGAACACGAGAAGCTTGAAAAAATACTAAGGACTGAGTTGAAAAGATGTGGGAATTGAAGGCAGCAGTGGTACCAGTGGTAATTACAGCACCCGGGGCTATGACCCCCAAACTGGGAGAGTGGCTCCAGCAGATCACGGGAACAACATCAGAAAACGCAGTTCTAGGAACAGCGAAGATACTGCGTAAACCCCTCAAGCTCCCAGTCCTCTGTAGAGGACCCAAGCTTGAAGGAAGGGTACTGCCCACAAGAAGGGCGAGTGTGGAGATATATATACTGTATATACACATATATTTTTTTCAAATCAGAAATCTCTCTGCTTGAAATCATCCAAGTCACATCTGAGAATTACTTTTTTATTCAGCCACAAACAGCTTTTGCATTCTGACTGCAGTGAGAGAGACAAATAAAAGAATAAAATGATGGTCCACAGGTGTCATGCTTGTGTCAGTGGTGAGAAATCTTTGATGTAAAATTATTAAAGGAAAAAGAGGTGTGTTCACACAGCTCCTTGCTCTCTGCCTAAAGCTTCTATCTGAGCGGACTCTTCTCCTTTCAACATTTTGGCTCAAAGACTAAGAAGGTGCTTCATTTAAAAAACTAAGAGGGAGGCATTCCGACTGTTGGAGGCTTGATCAAAGATATGTGATCAGAGTCGCTCCCACTCAGACATGTTTTGACACTGTTATAAAACTTTTCATTGCTGGGTGTCGTTTTCTTTCATTTCTTCCTTTATGACGGTTATGTTTTAGAAAAGAGAATCTAAAGCAACAAATGACAATCGAAAATGGTATGTATGTAGTGTGGTCACCTTCGCTGAAATTCACAAATGATGACCACTACATTCAGCACAGACATATTACTTTATCTTTGTGTTAGCTATTGATTTATTGAAACTTCACTATGATTGACAGGTGGTTTTAGTCCAGACTCTGGTTTACGCCAGGATAATGGCCTCCCTCATCAAGGCCACAAAATAATACAGTAGAGAGCCACTCAACCAGATCAAAATGTGTGTGTGGGAGGGCGCGTGTGTGTGTGTGTGTGTGTGTGTGTGTGTGTGTGCAGGTGTGAGTATGCATGAGTATGTCTGTGCATGTTCGATGTTGAGCGGGAAGGCCCATTAACATTCATCAGTGATATAATAGGCCAGCATTAATGTCAGCTGTTTATATGAAGAAAAAGACATAATGTCGTGGTGCATATGGGCTCATATAGCAAACTTTGTATATAGCCACACTTGGCAGTGTGTGTGCACACGTGAAAGAGCAGTAGAGGGATTTAATAGCTGGAGCTTCTGAAGTCTCGGATCCATATGTTACTGAAGTGAATTTATTGATTGGTTAGAAAAAAAAGTCAGTTCCCTGATATAACTACAGGCTAAAGGAGATTGTATTCAGAGTATGTCCTAAAAATGTCATTAAAAAAGTGAAAAAAAAAATACAGAATAACTATACAAGTGACTAGATGTAGGATAGATAAGATCTAAGACAACCACTGAATCGTAATCAGTTGCTCACATGCAACCCAGCATCACACACGTACTGTGTTGTGTGTCCAACTTCTGCTGCACTTGTTTGGTACTTTAGGCACAGAAGTCAGTGTGTTACTTTAGTCAGCCCGACTGTACATTTCATATTCATGGCAAGCTCTGTGAAGACTTGCTTAAATATAAATGTAGCAGAAAAGGACTTTAAGAGGGCACCAAATGAGTGCTGCTTCACACATATTACCCATTAAGCTTAAAAAAAAAGTGCTTAAAACTTATTTCACATGATCGTTCAGTGAGGAGTGCACGCATTAAGTTGATGATGAAGAGATGATGATGCTCAAACATGATGGAAGCACTCAACAGCATATGAACATTCAAAGAAAAGAGTGTGTGAGTTGTTCCAGGGAAAAACAGAATGAGTGTGAGGCCTTTTTTTGAGTTTCATTTACTTTTGCTTTCATCTTTACTCATAAAGCATAACAGAGTGAAGCAGCCAAATAAACCAAAATAAATAAAGAACTACTAATTGCTGTGCTTTTTTTTCTGTGTGTGTACACTTGTGATTTCTGCCAGTGCTTTAACACCAATCACAGCTCTTTTTAATTAACCCACGCTGTTAATATATTTTACAATCCTATGCTGCTGCGCCAGCTGCCCATCAAACAGACAAACAAGATAAAATATCCAATTGAGGTGTGTGGGAGGCAAAATTAGCTATCAAAATTGAGATAAAGCGAGAATCAAGGTGCCACTTTAAAACATACTCTTTCACCTCTAATGAGCGGATTTGTATTTTGTGACTTATATTCGTTCATGCAGCTGTCAGATTACAAATGGCCAGAAAGTAGACAGAATTTGCCACAGTGCGGATCTTAGTCTCGGGCTGGGGCATTATTCATTTAATATTTACATAGCTCTGAAATGTATAACCCTTGCTCTAAAATATTTATCCTATGCTTATTTTTCCATATGCTTATAAGTGTAAACTTTTACATTGCATCTTACATTTGGGAAGTTTTAGATTTCTGAACAAATTGATATTCTTGACTTGTTTGAACTTTACTTTTTTTGTGAATTCAATCATTTTCTACAGCTATTTTTACGGTTACTAAAATCAAGAATGCCATAAAAACCTGAACCTTTTTAGGAACTATCAAAAGAATGCATTTCCTTTGTTTGTTTGGTGTCTTGCTTTTAGTTACATATCAGGAACACTACCAACAGTAAATATAAAGCGGCTGTGTGTACCCATTCAGCTTCATTTTTTTGTATGTATGAAAACAGCTATCCCAGCTCTCACAAAAGATGACTAAATCATCCTATCATAATGTCCGAAACTCATTCATCAAATTTTTATTCAATTTGTTGAATCAATACAAAAACTGAGGTATGGCAATGACAAAAAAGTAGTGTCACATATACAAAATAATTAACAGGTGCTGCTAGCCCCCTCCATAGAATTCTTTGCCATCTTTACGTGGTGGAGGGGTTTGAGTATCCCCAAGATCCTGAAAGCTGTGTTGTCGCAGGGGCATTAGCCCCTGGTAGGCAAATTGGTCTAAGGGGAGGGGTCAGACTAAGAGTGATTCAAAGGTCTTGATGGAGCGGCACCAGGGGAAAACAGCTACCTCGCCCAAAGAAGGGAAACCACACACAGTGTTGGCTTTGGAACCAAACTTCCGGAGAGGGGCTGGACTCTCTCATTCTCTGGAGTTGCCCATGAATAGATGCATAAATGGTGGGTGTGGTGACATTCACAAGCCACGGGCTGAGCGCTTACGTGTTGTTTCTGCGTATGCACCAGAAACAGGAGTTCAGATTGGTTGGCCTTCCCGGAGTCTCTGGGTGGCATCCTGCAGGAGGGGAAATCTGAATGGACCATGTTCAGGATATCCATTGCGGATGCTGTCTCCAAGAGTTGTGGCCTGAAGGTTGTTGGTGCCTGTTGTGGCGGTAACCGGAGGACCCAATGGTGGACGGCAACGGTGAGGGAAGCCGTCAAGCTGAAGAAGGAGGCCTTTCGAGCTTAGTTGTTCCAGGGGTCAACTGAAGCTGCTGACAGGTAACAAGCAGTTAAAATGGCTGCAGCACTGGTGTGTCGCTGAAGCTAAAACTCGGGTGTGAGAGGAATAAGGGAGAGAATAGAGAAGGACTTTCGGTTGGCCTCAAGGGTGTTCTGGCAAACAATTCGATGACACAGAAAGGGAAAACAGTGCATTTTGGACTCCGCCAGGACTACCCCTTGTCACAATCTCAAAGCGTAATCGTGAAGAGGAGGGCGTGTGGTTTAGGAATCTGGGAATTTTCGCGGATGATATTGTTCTGTTGGTCTTTTCAAGGCCGGACCTTCAGTGTGCTTTGGAGCGGTTCACATTTGAGTGTGAGGCGGCTGGGATTAGGTTCAACTCTTCCAAATCCGAGGCCTTGGTTCTCAACTGGAGAAAGGTGGAACGCTCTCTCCAGGTTGGGGATGAGTCCTTGCCTCAGGCAGAGGAGTTTAAGTATCTGGGCATCTTGTTCACGAGTGATGGCAGGTTGGAGCGAGAAATGTACAGACAGATTAGGGCTTCGTCAGTGTTAATGAGGGCGCTGCTCTGGTCCAGCGTGGTGAAGTGGGAGCTGAGCCAGAAGGCGAAGCTTTCAATTTACTGTTCCATCCTTGTTCCAAGCCTCACCTATGGTCATGTGATCTGGGTAGTGACCAAAAGAACAAGAGCCTGAATACAAGCAGCTGAAACAGGTTTCCTTCGGAGGGTGGCTGTGCTCAGCCTTAGATTTAGGGTGAGGAGCTCGGCCATCCAGAGGGAATTCGGAGTAGAGCCACTGCTCTTCTGCATAGAAAAGGAGTCAGCTGAGGTGGTTCGGGCATCTGGTTAGGATGCCTCCTGGTCACCTCCCTTTAGAGGTCCTACTGGGAGGAGCCAGGACTTGCTGGAGGAATTATATGTACCTTCTGGCCTGGGAATGCCTTGGGATTGCCCAGGAGGAGCTGGAGAGTGTCGCTGGGGAGAGAATTGATCGGGTTTCTCTCAGCTAAGCGGATGGAAAAGGATGGATGGATGGAGGTACTGGGAGAAAGACTTTTAAACAGAGTCAGCACAACTGTTTTACCTTGACCTCAGTTTTTACGCTAAGATGAACAGCTACTGGTAGTTACTTCATGCTTAGCATCAAAACATGGGTGAAAAAATAGTCAAGCTATAGCTGTAAGGCACAGCATGCTATTAACCAGTATGAGTCAGTAAACAAGTCCGCACAACAACATTTATGTTTTTACTTTAAAACAATACATTACGCCAAGAATCGACTTAGTGCAAGCATATTATAATGCTTCTTATTGATTTAAAAGATTTTCTGTCAGGAGGTATTACAGATATGTCTAGCCAGAAAAGAATGTTGTAAGAGGTAAAGACAAACAACCATGTTTATCTTTGACAACACAAGACTCAAAAGCAAGAGAAACACAGCCACCTGAACATGCGGATGAGAATCTTAATAAGCTAAAGGATGAATTTGCATATTAAGCAATGGTATAACAACCCACTGTGAATGTCTGTTAGTTATTTCTCATATTAACAACCATTATTCTTTCAGTTGTCTCTAAATTCACTGGCCTTTCATCATCCTTTCGATTGTCTTTTCTTATTCTTTCTTGTTAAGGAAAGTTCAATAAAAGAACGTCCCCACCATTAAGAGCAGGTAGCCAATAGTAACGGAGAGAGACTGACACATAAACTGGGGAAATCTTCTGCTCCTCGCGCTCAGCATGTTCAACACATCCCAAGGTCATTCCTGCTCCCCCTGCAGAGAGCCTCCGTCACTTTTAATAACTTTTAAAGGGAGCATATTTTTTTTCTCTTTTGACAGACTGCAGCGTAGAGGGACCAAACGCAGGCTGAGTCAATCATAAAGTGCCAACAGAGGGAGGAGGTGCAAAGTGAGGAGACGTGCCCGCAACAGTCTACTCTCTTACTTTATGAAGCTTATTGCTACATGAAACAGAGGTGTGAAGTTTGATGTCAGTCACATGCTGTATTTCAAGATGGGCAGTAATCACTATTCTGATATCTCTTACCCACGCACAAACCCACACACACACCTATATATATACTGTATATACAAATATAGACACACACACACACACTGTTTGCTTGCATGCTTAATTGTTTGTTTCTGTGTTAGCCCTGTGATGCACTTGTGATGCATCCAGCGTATGCTCGTGTGTGCCTGAACTTGAATAATGAATAATATGAGTAAATGGATGGATGGATGGATGGATGGATGGATGGATGGATGGATGGATGGATGGATGGATGGATGGATTTTAAGGGGACTCTGTAACACATATCTTGGGACTATAGATGAAAAATACCCTTCTGTCTAACATGCACAATTACAGTAATGTTCATTTATGTGTACTGACTCTGTCAAAAAAACTAAACATACAAACAAATAAATAAAAGGCAGCAGTCTGAACTCAAACTGCCTTGTATTGGCAGTACCAGACAAAGTACTTTCAAGGAAAACATTGGTCAAGGAGAATGTTTGAGTTTGATTAGCAGAGTGCAGCCCAAGAGGTAACTTTGTAAGCAAGCATTAGTGACTTGAATTTGATTTGGGCAGTCATGGGTAGACAGTAAATGTCAATCAGCTGATTCGGTTTAAAACATCAAGTGGTGGTCTTACTTCATCCACTACCCACCCTGAGTCTGGTTCAAAGGCAGTTTTTTTTTCCTCCCACCAGTGTTTTTTCAGAAGGTTAGAAAAAAAAAAAGTTAAAATGAAAACTGCTCCAGTATGACTTTTGCTGTATCAGGCACTGTACAAATAAACTGAATCAAAACTCAGTGTGTTGGCTTAGTGTAATGGTTGAAAATAATATGATGTTAGCTCTGCCCATTAATTAAACCAAACAAGAACAATGCGACCAGTTGTATTTAAGTCTGGTGTTATACCTGTTCTTGTCGGTCAAGCCATCGGTCCACCATTGGATGGTTGGCACTAAGGGAGGATCGAGTCATCTCTCTCTGAAACTGAGTGGTCCAGCCACTTGCATTACGAGGAAGACTCCGGTAGGCATGGGCTCCTCTACCCTGCAAAAAATAGGAAGGCGTAAAGAAATTGAAAATACCTATATTGCTGTGATGCATGAGATGCTATCAGCGGAAGAGGTCTCATTGCACTGATTTCAACATTGCTGCTAAAAATAAATTAATAGGCACATTCAAGTAATCAGTCATTTTTTTTTCAGGCTTAAACCAGATTATGTTGTAGTTTGGGGCTTTTTTTTATCAGTTGAAAAACAAACATTTTGTAGTAGAAGTTTTGTTCACTTTAGTTTAGGTATGTACTTTGTATTACACAGCCTTCAAGTTGTTCAATCAATTCCAACTTTATTCCTCCCTCACCTCCGACCTTCGCCTATAGCTAAAGCTGAGCCGATAATAAAAGGCTTTTTATAATAAGACAGCTAAGGCTGAGCTCATCCAAAATAGAAAAAACACCTTCCAAAATGCTCTTGCCAAGGTAATGTCAAACATTCACAGACATGAGCAAATTCATTACCAAAGAATTACATTCCTGACAGGCCAGTCTTGCAATTTTAGGTTGTAGGTGAAGCTACCTTAGCCAAAAAGAAGGCAAATCAATATTGAAAGTCAAAGTGGAGGGATTCCCAAAGAAAGACAGAAAAAACGGGGCCTGAGGCAGCACCACAAACTCAGCTGAATGTGGATACTCTGATACCAACACAATCCTGATAGTCACTGCAGTCTGAGACAAAGCTCAATAACACTACTCTCCACAACCTTTAATAGCATACCAGATCATAAAATGCAGGCAAAGCTAGATACCAGAGAGGTAGCAGTACATCAAACTCACTCGTGTAGACCACCTAATACTTGTAGTTGACCAGGAAATTGAACAGAATTTGATGTATTGAATTTACAGTGCCAGCTGACAGCCGAGGACTCACATTTGCTTATATTGGGGACATTTAACAGAGCTGAGGCTGACTCGGGTGGCTTTGGACTCACAGAGAAGTGCACTGAACATGGCAGGCTTGCATGTATGTTCTCTGTTTTTGGCAGCGCTTATCACAGATGTGTTGTTCTTTTAAGAACTTAGACAAAACATTAAGAAATACACTATGTTATTAGTTGCATAACATTTATTTTAATATTTGTGTGAATACATATTTCTTCTTTTTTTAATGCCATACTATTTTAAGAGCCAGGGAAAGAACATGTGAGCATTGCCAACAAAGTGCACAGTGTACCATTTAATGCCTAAAGCCGAGAGAATTTGGCATTTTTTTTACTCTTTGGCTTCCCCTACAGTTGTCAGGTATAACGCCATTTTTGTGAAAATAAACCTCTGTGTGAACCCTTTACATGCACATAGACTTGAATATGTCAACGTGCTTTAGAGGATGGTAAAAACTAGGGCCGACCGATATGTTTTTTTCAGGGCCGATACCGATACCGATAATTATGGAAATGGGAGGCCGATAACCGATATGTTCAACCGATAAATAGAAACATTCACAATAAATTAAAAATAGCACATACTGACACAAACTTTCATTTCCATTAAGTCTTTTTAATTGTAAAAATGAAAAGTGCAGGGAGCTGCCAGCAGCATTTGTAAAATAAAGTCAAACATAACTTAGAATAAAACGGGAAATAAAATAATATAAATACATAATTATCAATAAAAAAGATAAATCTCTCCCTGCTATGAGATACTTGAATTTAACTAAACTAAAAATCAAGTGTAGGGAGCTGCTTATAGTGTCACACAGCATTACAGCAAGGTGAAACAAAAGCATTTAGGTCTGAGTTTAATATAATGTTTTCACGTCACAAATAAAGGCGATTTACAAAGAAGTATTTGGATCATTGTACCTAGCGCACATCTAATGTCTGGACAAACTCCCTACAGATCGGCCAACTGCCAGCACTTTGATATCACACCGGGCGTGTTTAAATGGTCAAAGGGCTTACCACGCAATAAAGTAACTAATAGGCTAAACGTGCAATGTGCCTTTAGGGCCTGAGTCGCGTCGCGTACGGCTTCATGAAGTTGTTTACCTAACACCATGGTTGTTAGCGCAAGCCTGCTAGCTACTTGGTGGTGGTGTGACAGCCTGTCTGGCTACCCGTAACAAGATGTTACTCCAGATGTTTGAAACGCAGCGACTGGCCAAAACTTAATTCTATTAAAGTTAATTAAGAGGGACATTACGACCAATCACCGTTGGTTCTAACGTGCTGGGTAACCAGTTGTTACGGAACAAGATAGGCTCTCACACCGGCAGGCTACCAAGTAGCTAGCAGGCTTGCACTAACAAATGGTTAGTCTCAGGAACAAACACGTTTTATTTGGTCTTCATTGACCATGGCTTTCAGTCCACCTTTCGTGTAGAACTACAGACACGTTACCGTTTCCATGTGGGGGTTTAAAAATTACTGTACACTATGCTGAGACTGCTTTATGGACAACCATTTCAGTGAGGAGTATTCGCTGTCATTCTGGTTATCCTTACGTGAGCTAAAGGTTTGCGTCGTTACACAGATCAAATGGACCATTTTCACTAGTTGTATACACTAATAAAGACGTTGTGGTGCCGTGCTTTTGCAACGTCGGTGTGTTTGTGACTTATTGCAGGGGATAAGGCTTCGTATATGCTTACCTTGAAGAGAGTTTGTTCTCTCCCCCGCCCCCAACTTGCGCCACGGCCGCCTTGAAACCGTTCACAGACTTGCGTGTTGATTGGTTGTATTCCGTGTGTCAAACAAATCAGATGCTGTGACGGGCGGGGCAATGCTCATGAACTCAAAGTAGTGGGAGCGAGAGCAGAAGACGCATTCAGAACGAAACGGCTGCAAAATTGGTTGTGAAAATTATATAAACTTATCGGTGGAAATTTATGGAAAGTATGGCCGATGCCGATATCCCCAAAATGCTAAATATCGGCCTGATATATCGGTGGGGCCGATAATCGGTCGGGCCTTAGTAAAAACAATTCCAGAAAATACAAAAAAGCTCAAGAAAAGAGCACGGGTAATTTTATAGGACTGAGCAAGATTAAAAACTGCATATTTCTATATACTATGATATTACTGATGAACAAACATGCTCATAAAATGAAAAAATAAAAATTTGTACATTAGTCTGACTACAAGTCAATTTGGCTTGTGCATTACTTTCTATTAAGCTTGTATGTGTCCTGGAGAAAACCATATAAAATGGTCATTTTTTCTGCAAGTTTTTTTTGTTTTTATTTAGTTTTCACCGACTACTATTGCAAAACACAGAGTTGCATTTTACTCAGCAGATTGACCCAAAGGAAAGTATCACTGAACCCCAAGAAAACAATAAGTTGGGTATTAGGCAACAAGAAAATAAAATGGAATAATTCCAAAAGCATGCTGAGTAATCCAAAGTAAATCATCTCAATTTGCTTTGGATTGAAGGCGAAGCGTAGCCTGGCTGACGCGTCCACAATCTCGATGAGATTGTGGTCTGGGAACTAGGTGTGCATTTTCTCGTATTTGAGGCGTGGTTTACGAATGCCTAAAGCCGTTTATTGGGCGCTACAAATGTCTATCAAATGGCGCCTGGTTCTTCCCATGCTGCTTTGCGCGCGATTCATAGCCAATTGTATCACTTATACCAGATGACGACAGAAATTTGACAAGGAAGAAGAAGAAAAAAATGTAAAATAAAAGTAAACTTGCGTTCTAAGCTACTTAAAACACTTTCTAAGGCTGCATCGAACGGTAACGTTGTGTCCGCTGTCATCCAACATTAACACTCTACAAGCTTCGGTGTAGCGCATAGACGTCGTCATCGTCTTGCTGCCCCCCCCCCCCCCCGTTCTGTGATTGGTTCCCAAACTCCGGCAAAAATAAGGGCGGTGGTTTCCAGGCTGACTTTGCAGTGAGAATGAAATCGCACGCAAAGCAGCATGGGAATTCCCAGGCTAGGTGAAGCGTGCATTGTCCCCACTTATAGCGGCCCCCTCGGAGGATTTTCCCGACACATATGTTCCTTTTTAAAAAACTTAGACGTAATGTTGGTCAGTTCCGCATATTCCGCGTTTATAATGAATTCCGGTTTTAAAGTCAAATTCCGTGATTCCGTCCGCGATTCCGTGATGGTGGATTTAATAAGGCCCTAAAAAAGCAAAGAGAAATTCAAGCACAGCATCTATCGTGACTCCTGCTTTATTGATGCCATCTCTGGTTTGATTATTCTATAAACACACAAGCTCCTTATTTGAACAATCCCTCTTACCCATTTCTTCAGTTTGAATAATATCTCCGATAACATTTTATTTTCCACCTTCTTCCAGGGACTGTGCTGTTCCATTGTTTGAGCTTAGTCAATGAAAGTGTCTTTAAATAGGACCAGCCCACACTTCTAGATACACTTTTCATTTGTACAATTGCAATCTCACATTTAAAACTCTAAATCATTTGCCTTTTTTTATATCCTCCTTATTTTTTTTTTCTTTCTCACAAGCAAAGGTCTCTCACTACCTGGAGAGGCAGACATTTTGAGAAGTTCACTGGCTTCCTTCACTTTGTAAAGCTACAGTAAACTTTCTTTTTTTTTCCCTCCTCAGGTTTATAATTAGAGGCACAAAACATCTTAAAAAGGGTCAATTTGGAACAAATGAAAAGTGTTTAACAATTCATCCACTTTTCATTGATTTTCTTTTCAGGATAAAAAAGGGTGCTTTCAGAAGTAACTTCTCCAACTTGTTTAAAAAAAAAAACATCTATACAACAGCTGGGTATCTAACAGCAGAGTAGTAAAGGTTTAGTTTCTAATACTTATTCCTCTTATTTTGGGTGGCAGAAGAGGGGCAGAATAAAAAAGTTTAGATGATTTCTGAGCACATATCTCTCACATTATAAATGATGGAGCTCCAATACATCTGCAGCTCTCTTGTACTGAACTTATGAGCAAGATACTGTTTGAATCTTTGCAAAACAGCTTATAAGAGTGAATAAAGAACAGACAAGATGTCAAGCTCTTAATATTCAGTTCTATTTTGACACATTTGGGATTTACTTATGTCGTGATGACTTTGAAGACTTATGCTGTGTTCAAAGCCAACAGTTATATGCCATCCCAGTTTAACACATTTATTACTAACTCCAGGTACATTACCTGTTGTTCTAAGTTGCTTGTGCCGACACTTGTGTTTGGCTTATGGCTGTACTTCTGGTAACCAGCCGTCGTGGACCAGCAGGATGGGTTCTCTCTGGACGGTTCTGCTTGACCGACGACGATCCCACCTGATGGAAGGCCGGCCAAGGAGGGATCACTGCCGCGGCGGACATTGAGAGACATGCCTGTGGCGAGGAAAGCAGTGCACAGGAAGAGAGGACATTAAGGTGCTGTTTACACATACCCGGGTATTTTGATAAACGCATATTTTCTAACCTTCGTTTGCAAAAAAAACTAGGTGCACACAGCCCCGTTTTTAAAAAAAACCACGTCTACATTGATCCGCATAAATACGCTATCAAGAGCTGTTAAATTACGCCAAGCCTGACGGTGGCAGTGTTAGAACAATGAGAATTCCACACAAGCCAATCAGAAGCCTAATAGAGAACCGCTGACAGGAAGAACTTCCGGATCCTTTTCAAGAAGAAAATATGGCGCCAGGCTCATGTGTGTGGACTGATAGCGAGACTGAGCTACTTTTACACGTTGCGCTGGACTATAAAACCGCTAAAGCCGTGAAAAATGTCTTTGTTGTTCAATTCATTGTATGACTGTAATTTTCAAAATCACACAAGCGAGTATAGCTCTCAACAACAGAAATGCTGCTAGCACCTCCATGCTTGCCAGATAAACAATGGACGGAGAGAATGGCGTTTTCACACTAGCATCCTGCCAACATGGCGGATAGGGGCGGGGCTCTGTACTAAGACGACAACTCCTCATTCCATTCCCAAAACTTCGTTTTTGTCTCTTTCAACCAGTTTACACACAAACGCTAAACAGAGTTTTTAAAAAATCTCCACTTTTGCCGGAGTTTTTTTTAGCTTCGTTTTCGGAGGAAAAAACTCCGTCTTTTTTCTAAACGAAAGGCACAAACGAAGGGAAAGGTCTTCGTTTATCAAAATACCCGGGTATGTGTAAACAGCATCTAAAAGGGAAAATGGGTTTCTGAAAAATCCAACTCCTTGCTGCTTTACATATGTAATAAGCAGCTCCCTTCCCACTTAAGTGTTCAACAGCAGCCAATTTTGGAGACCTCTGACCCTACTGTAAACCGTCAATACAAAATTTCAGCATGTACATTGGAAAACCAATATACAACTTAACTATTGAAAGTTTGGCTTGGCTTAATACGTCCTAAGCAACCAGTAGCTGTACATCTTATCTAAAGATTTATTGCAGATTCAGTATATTGGATACCAGATTTTATGTAGGAAATCACTACAGAGAGCAACAAAAAATGGTAGGAAAAAGTATGAATGTGATTATCTAACCATGTGTTTAATCCAGCCAAACTAAAAATAACAATTGCCATAACTGCAGTAAAATTGCCTCTCAAAATAAGGATCGTTTTTACAATCTGCTATTAATTAAAGCTGATTCTATGAAGTTTTCCAGGACTGACACAATGTCTCACAGCCCAAACATTACCTCTGCCATCAAACATCTGTAAGAAAACTACACAGGAAACACCGACTCATGTCACAGCTGCTTCGGTGACCAATCTGAAACAAAAACTGGGGATAAAGTCTTGACATTTGATTAGACTAGCCAAAACAAGCAGAGGGAATAAAATCGCTCCACCTTTCACACTCCAGTCAGACATCGGTGAGAAATCCCACTGATGTCTTTAACAGAGGGAAAATGCTAAGTGTATCTAAGAGCTGTGGTGTAAATCATCTCAATTTTTCCTGGATTTGTTTAGGACGCTCTAGCAGCCTGAGTGTTACACACACAATTATGCAAATAGCCGGGTAACCACCTGTCATCCATCAGTGCATCATTGCAGTGAGCATATGCCAGTGCATAGCATCCATCTGATACACCAGAGACTTGGCTTAGTGTTGGAGGTGACACATTTTAACCACAGCTTACACTGTTCTGTGTTTCTTGTGATTGCCTGGGAGTAGCCAGAGGGGAAGTCAGTCAAACAAATTAAATTAAAAGGGGAGATGAACTTATGTGCTAACTTAATGTGCATTACAGTGTATTCAGTAGGCATCTATACTTTCAACCTCATTTACTTTCTCTCATGTTAATAACCTAAACCTGCTCTAACAGAATGCTCTAAAACATTCCTCATTTTCAAAAATATTTTGGGCTATCTGCCTGTATTTAATGGTGACTTGACAGGAAAGTGAGCAAAAATATATACAAGCGATCATCAGCGAAGGGCCCAAGTCTGGAACAGGAGCCGGGGCTGACTATATTGAGGGCCCTCAGCCTCTGAGTGTGTTGGTGTTTGCCTAAATGCAGATCATTTCCCAGAAATGTAACACTCCTCCATTTATATAACCTCTAATTAGAAAATCTCAGTTTGAGATGATGTTTATGAAAGAGGACATATGTAAAGAGGAACCCCTCAGTAGATGGCTTGGCAGTGTGTTCCAAATAATCTGGCACATGAATGGAATTTAATATGTGGTGGCCAATAAGATGAGACTAGGCCATTTCAAAGTGGAGTGTTTTCTTACTCCTCTGTAACCAATTTGTATTTTGTTAGCTAAAATGTGAGCCTGGAATTAATTCAAATGAGGTCTTTTCTTTTTTTGTTTTTCTTGGAAAAATGTAGTCAGAAAATGCAACATCAATCTAAGATGTTATCTGGTTTCTACCTATTCTTTCTAAAGAAAAAGATATGAATGACGATCAACAAAAGAGAAGCCTATGAAGCACAGCCTTGAAGCTGGCACCACAGAGGAGAGAATGCGATCCCAAAACGTCCACATTCACTTAAAATTGAACATTTACAACAACTTTTTACAGTAATTACATTCGTTATTATTCTTGGTGTGGCCTGCCTTTTATGCTAATTAATTAAGAATAAAGCTGTAGTCTGTGGCTACTGCAATTATGACTTTTTTTTTTTTTTCAAATTTAAACCTTAACTAAAGTTCTCATGTAGAAACCTTAAGCCATTTTTCTGACACAGAGTCACGGGGAGGCTAGAGCCTATCCCAGCTGCCATTGGGACCTGTACACCAAGGACAGGTTGCCAGTTCATAACAGGGCCAACACAGAGACAAACAATCATGCACACTCACTCCTACAGTACTCTTGTGTCTTTAAATCGGAAAATCTGGAATCACCAATTAGTCCAACATGCAGATTTTTGACTTGTGGAAGGAAGCCTGCATACAGAGAGAGAACAGGGAGAACATTCAAATTCCACACTGAAAAGCACCAGCAGAGATTCGAACAACAGACGCAACTATCCCACCACCATGCAGCCAACAACAAAACCCAGAAGCAGCTTTTAATATAGTATGTATTCCTTTGTTGCAAATCTGCTTTTTTTTTTATTGTGGATATTGCCCCTGGGCATCTTCAAAGGATGTTGGAAATCAAGAGAAGAAACTAGCCAGTCATTGTAAATTTACTTTAAGATTTGTTTGAAGTTCAATAACAGCATTCAATAAGCTTTTACCCCTTTCAGTAATGGCTGGTTCATGTCCAGTTCAGGACTCTAAGCAGGGGTAATTAATGTCAGCTATTTAGGGACAGAAAGAAATTCAGGAAGACAGCGAGTGAAAGTGACACAAGGAAACAAGGGAAATTAGAGAAGAAATACTACAAAACTTAAAACTTTGAGAGCCAGAATACCTCTAGGCACAGCTCTTACTGGAGGTTTCGAAATCTTTGGAATCTATGACAACATAAATCTTGATGTGATAGGTTCCAGATGCTTATAGGCAAAGATGACCATTATTGTGGAACAGCCATCATTTGTACTGTTGGAAAAAACAGCCTCAACATCTTTAACATCAAACTGATCTGAATTACAATATTTTACATAAAGAGAGTTGTGTTATGTCTACCAAATAATATTACAGTTTATGTCATAGATATGTGGATGCAATTTAGTTTTAATCTTACTAGACTATAAATTGACAATGAGAACATAAACACTCGCAAAAATCCCATTTAGGGGGGGGTGTCTTCTCTTTGATGAAATGCCACTATCTTAGGTACAATTCCATACAGATTTGCATGTGATAAATACAAGAGTGTATTCTCGTTTGTGGGTTCAATGTTAAGAAGGTCACAATTTGAAGATCCTCTCCCCTCCTCACTCTCCCCAACCAATTTTCTTCCACTTAATTTGTGATGGGATTATCCCAGCAGTCCGAAGGGTTTGGTCGGTCCCACGCTTAATAACCAGCATCACAACTTCAGAGCAAACCAGCAATCGATCTAGACTGATGAGGGAGTGAGACCATTTGGTGAAGGGGAGGAGGGGGTGGCTAATAAAAATAGGGCCTAATCCAGCCCCTGTAGTAAGGGATTATGGTCAGGGCATAGGGTCATAGACATGTACACACACCAAAATTCACCACACACAGGTCAGACTCCAGGGGTTATTACCTCATATTGCGTTGTCCTTTATTTATCTTTCACACTGACCTTGTGGGAAGGCTAAATAGATCAGCTTGTATAAATCACTATGGATAAAATTGCCATCATATATATATATATATATATACACACACATACAACAAAAGTCATTATTACAGCAATTTGGTATGGTATTAGATCGGAAAATCTTAAAATCTTACTTCTTGAACTTGAGCCAGCAAATATATTCTTTCTCCGTATAGCCAATGACTCAATGCTCAAACATTCATTTCAATTGCAGTAGGCAGGAAGAATTTAGCTTTGCTATGGCCTTAGTTGACCAGATACTTTTTCATACACTCATTTACAAGACAAGACCCTTTCCAATTTGAAAGGTTACAGCATTCCCTTATAACAACCCCAAAAATGGCTGAATAGGTGTGGTCAGGAGAACAAATAATTCAGAAACACCCTCATTTATGCCAGCAAAATGTTACTCTTCTAGTTACTCTTCTCTTCTACTCTCTATGAACGAAGACTTGCTTGAAGACACCCACACACTGTGCTGATAGGTTTGTGCTGTCAGTAATAAAAGAGGCCATGACTACCCAACTACCTAACTAAATCACGTAAGTTAGTCCAAAGGAATGTTTTCAAGCAGTTTAACCCCTTAAAATTTCAGCAATTTTTGCCTAAAACACCTGAAAAAGGCATACCCAAAGTACATTTAAAGCTCCATTTGGAATAGAAGCATGTTCTGAAGGAAATTTCGAAAGTTTGCAGCAACAGACTGTGGCCCTCATTTATCAAACTTGCGTAAGACGAAAAACGTGCGTAGGTCGTGTGTACGTTCTTTTCTGCGCAAAGGTTGGCATTTATCAAATCCATCGTGAGCGCAGGAAAGATGAAATCGCCACGACAGGTCTGAGGCCGTGTACGCACTTTTCCATTTTGACTTGCGGTGACTGCAACACAGCAACGTCACTAGTGCGTGCTCAGGAGTCGCAACAAATCCCTAGGTTAAAATTACAGACTTATCACTTTGAAGAAGGCCCATGTTTTATTTGACTTCAACATAAATATAACATAAACGCAAATTAAATAAATTAAACAAGTACAACTCCGTAATTGGAAGAGTGATGGCTCATTATTCAACCGTGCACCCTCACACCGAACAAGAGAGGCGCTTTAACACTGCGCATTCGCGCACGCGTGCCACTGTGGAGAGGTGTACAGGGCTCCTAAAGCTGGATCTGTCTCTCGGCTGCGGGGGGAACCCTATCCGCCCGAAAAGGTATGCAATATTATTATTGCATGCGGGGATCTCCATAACATTGCCCAAAAAAAGGGAGTGCCATTTCCACATGTACATCCAGAGGACCCCGCACCCAGAGATCCCTACCACCAGCCTGCACAGCCAAGAGCGCTCAGGAGGAGAGAGGAACTGATTCAGCGATTCTGACTTTCGGTAAGCATTCTGTTATTCAAGGAAAAAAGAAAGGAGAACAACGATTTCTTTCAGCATTTATTCTGTGACTTCAGTGTTTCATTTATGTCTTTCAATGTACTGTCGATAGATTGCATGGTGTGTGTTAAGCCATCATCCACTTCACGATCTCTGTCTTTCTAGGACCTCTGTGGTTACGGCTGGCCGGTGTGACGCTGCAGACCGGGGGCAGAGGCAGGCAGAGGCTTCGGATGTTGACGGGGCCGCGTATTCGTCGCGCGGGTCAGGTTGCCCAGATGCCACTTCGGATTCATCTGTGAATGAAAAATATTAGTTTGATTAGGAACCTCATTTGTGTTGAAAATTAAAGCAACTGTTTTATTTAAACGTCTTGGGTGTGCAGTCATTCTTACCATTCTCGAGCTCTAGCATGGGCGCATCAGTGTCAAGTTTCCCTGGCACGCCTGATGAGGACGTAGCTCTGATCACGCCAACCACCATCTCCTCCCAAGGCACTCAAATCCAAACCTGGACCCCCCCCCCCCCCCCTCCCGTTTGTGACATGCTGCGTCGGAGAGCTGCGACCTTCTTTTTTGGCCAATTTCATATCGGACCACTTCTTCCTAATCTTACTGGAGAAAAGGTAAAACATCGCTCAATTTTAGATTTTATTTAATCTGGAGTTTATCACATTTTATTGACCATCACAGTAGGGGAAAATACATAATTCGTCCAGTCTGCGATTTACATCGCTGTTGACAGCCGTCCCAGCTGTCAACGCTGTTGGCAGCGTTTCTTTGCCGCCTTTCGTCTATCCATGTCGCAAATTCTAGAGGTGCGGCCTCTCAGCCCCCTTTTGTAGAAGGCGTGGTTAGGATCATTACGATGGATTTCAGCCGCCGGATTTATCAACAGCCGCTCGGTCTTACGATGGGATTGGTGTGGTACGCATGTTCTGTAAATCTCACTTGAGCCTCTGCGTACGACGAGTTCTCCGCTCATATCTACGATGCTTTATACGACGGCTTGATAAATGAGGGCCTATGTGTCTTTATAGATGTAAGACTTGTTTTGGACTAACTAGTTCACAGGAGTACATTAACTGTACCTTTGCCAACGTAACAGGACCATTTTTGTTGGAGTTGCATCTGTTCTTGGAATACTATGAGGCTTCATAGCCGAGTTGTGCAACTTTTTGTATTTGCGGCTGGTTCAACATAAGTGTTTGCTGTGTCTACAGTTATGATTGTTTCCTGAAATGGCGAACATCATTCGAATCTCAAGAAAGGGGGATTGAGGAAAAGCCCAGATTTGGCGTGAAATATGCAACGTCCTGCCAGCTGGACATCGGAACATTAAGGGGTTAAGTCTTAATAGCTTTATCACCTTGATGAATCTGCACAGAGGACCACAGAATAATACTACAGAAAAATCTACTTTCAACTCTGTGGTGAAAGATTTGCAAGGGTCACCCTGGATGTATTAGCTCTAGAAGTTTCCAATCACTCGAATGGCATAAAGTAAAGAGTCCTTACTATTTGTGGAAAGCAGGGAGTGGCTCTTCCCTTTTGACTGGCTGCCAACTCAAGCTACTATTCCTTCAGCATGCTGATAAGGTTACAGATAAAATGCTCTAAGAATAGTGTTGTTTCAGCTTGTATTCTTGTGTTTCTACATCTATGAAGCCTGTATATTATGGCTGAAATACAAATTGAGTTACATATTTTAGGAGACATCCAGTGTGGAAGAGTAAGGTATACGTCCCCACTACGAATGTCAAAAACCATGCCGAGGACAGGATTTACTGTTGTCTTGACCCCTAAACTTAATGGTGCTCACTCTGCAACTTTGTGGATTGCAACTTTCAGGGTGAGACATTTGATACTGAAAAATGTTATCAAGTGAGGTGGGTTGAGTACATGAGTATGTGTAGTAGGTACGCTGTTAAATAATAGCATAAAATCCATAGTGCATCTATATTACAAATGATAACATGAGTCCAAGGATGGATTTTTCCTGTACAGTGAGATGTGGGTTCAAGGTTATGGAATAAATGTAGTCAGGTTCCTGCTGGTGGTATTTAAATACAAATGAGAGCTCACAGAAAGTCTATAGGCAACACTGACCTATGAGGGATGAAAAGTATTCAGTGAGTATTTTCTCTTGTGACCCTCAAGCCTTTGTGTACTCCGAGCCTATGCTTTCACATTAAACTGATTTAAATAAAAATGCCAAGCGACCATGGCCTTATGAAAAGGCTAAAAGCTTTTTTTTTTTTTTTCTCATGAGCTACTTTGAATACTTCAAGTGAGTTCAATGTCTGAATAAATCATGGCACTGAGCCATTTTAACTCTCTCTCCAACCACTGACTACATATTGATGTTCCTTGTGTGCAGGGGGATTTCCACTGAATACACACTGACCTGAATCATCCACAAGTTGAATATAAAATGTTTCATTTTGGGGGACAGCAATGTGGTCCTAGAGTGGAGAGAGCCAATGCTGTGGAGACGCGCATGAAATATGTTCGAGCTTTAAAAAGCACGCCGGTCAACTAAAAGGCCATAAAAGGGACGAGAATATCATTCCAAGGGCTCCTGTGAAATCTCTATCTCAGTGCAATCTCATGTGATATCAAATCGTGAGAAAAAAACAAAACTTCAATAAACATCAACGACTGACCTTTTCCAAAATGTAAGATGTAATTCATTACAGACGGGTGGAAAGCAACTTCAGAAACAGCTGTGAAAACAAACTACTTTACTTGGCTGTAAAGCTGAGTGCCCTGATATGTTTACGCTGTATTGTGTGTGCGCGCTTTAAGCTCATGCGCAATGTTGCTGCTTGTGACCAAACATGAACATACAGAATAACAGTCTTATAACACCGTCTCTCTAATCTATTATCATCCTGTTGAAAACTTAAATTCACCCCTTAAAAATCTCTAAAACCTTACTGTCGTTCAAAATTTTGGTTGGTAATAAAATTAAGCCTGGAGACTATGAAACTAAAAAGATTGGAAAATTGGATTTATGGAAAAGCTTTAAAACGGAGAATTTGTGATTCAAAGCAGAGAGATCTTTGTTGAATATAGTTTTATTTCTATTCTACCAAATAAAACATCCATTGCATACAAACTTATGTAATCGTATGTACATCAACCACTGGGTCTGTGAGTACGGGCTGGGTTTGGACGCTGGGTTGTAAAAATAACAAAAGTAATGTTTTTGTGTCTACTGCTCGCTTGGCTGCTGCTCATCCTTAACTTTGCTCATAACTCTTCAATCTCTAATGCCTTCTTCTACACAAGTTGACGTGAACTTGCCTTGTGGAATTGTTTTTTAAACTATCTCACTGGTACCTTCCAGTTCCACAGAGGAGATACTCAGCCACGATGTTGACTGCTGATTTTGCTCACGATTCGTCCTCTAGAATATTAGATACACAATAACAATGCAATTACCGAAAATAACTTTCAATGTGCCCTTGAAGGTCTATTCAACTGTTACATCTGTACAAGCAATATATACCCATATTAACTCTCATTTGTTCATTTGTGATTAGTTTGTCCTGAGAGTAGGTTGTGTCTTGAACAAACTGATTATCTAACTATTTCAAAAGTTGATCACTATGTACCGGAAAAAGTCACCCTTAATATGTCTGTCATATTAGTTTCGGAAACTCCTATCATGTTCCATCACAATGCCTGAGTTTGAAAGCACTGTGATGGCACTAAGGCAGAAGTAAAGCCGGAAGGGGGGCTGCATTCCCACAGGGTTTCTGAGTCAACCTTCCACTTTCTTTCTGAACAAGAAACAAAGACAAACACAGACTGAATCTTCTCTCTTGACAATGCAGACAACTTACTGGAGAGAAAAAGAAAGAGGACGTCAGCCTTTCTCAAGCCTGCAGTGACTAGGTCTCCAGCAGCAAACGCTGAGATACTTCAACAACAATAACACCAAAGTGTGTGTGTGCAAGAGAGAGTGTATTTCCCTGGACAATGAAGATCAAGAAGGGAGTGGAGATCACTTTCCCAAATCAAAAGAGACTCATCTAGGTCAGCAATCACATATGTGTCAATGTGTGTTGGTATGTGCAATAATTACAAATTAATTTACAAGTTCCTTTTCTGCTTTGACTGCTGAGCATTTAATAAGCATTAGTGGTTTGGTTTTGCTTTGCTGCAGGTTTGAAACTTAATATGGTTGGCCAACTATACTCCTACTTTGATTGCTGTGCATTTAATACTGAAAATTAATCAGAATAATTTCCTGTCACTTTATAACATCTTATACATTCAGAAAAAACATTTAAAAAAAAATGGGTTTCGGCAGACTTATTACAACATGCAATTTATATACCAAAATAGACCAGACCAACAGAGACTCCTCCACATCCAGGCCCTCAAGGGAGTTGCTAATCAACAACCCAAACAAGCCATACTCAGCCCAGAAACAGGACCACGGTTGCGCCTTCCGGGTAAACACCATTTTGTTTATTTCTCCATTACAGCTGGTCCAGAGGAACAGGCTCTTGTAGAAAATGGGCCATAAATCTCACTCAGCCATATATGTCCCCACGTCACTCCTGATTAAAAACACTATCGTGAAAATGTTGTAAGCCCAGAGAAACAGAAGATAACCCAGCTGCCTAAGCTACCAGCCCTGTTAGATTTGCAAAATTCTGTTGGCATTTCGAAATGTAAAAAGCTGCTACTGCTGAATAGACTATTAGCTTTTCCCAATTCAGACCCCTGTATATCAACCGTTCCTAATCAAGAAGAACATATTGAACTTCTGGAACAACATGCTCTCCATTGGTGGATACAAAACTACAAAGAAACAAACAAACAAGCATGTACAGCGGTGTGGTGGTTAGCACCAAGAGGGTTCCTGGTTGGAATCCTGACTGGAGGTGCCCTTCAGATTTCATGTTCTCCCCGTGGATGCGTGGGTTTTCTCCGGGAGCTCCGGCTCCCTCCCATCATCAACAAACATGCACACATGTTAGTTGGCCATTCTAAATTGAGCGTGCATGGTTGTTTGTCTTGTTTTGTCTCTGTGTGGCCCTGTGATGGACTGGCGACCTGTTCAGGGTCTATCCTGCCCAAAGGCAGCTGGGACAGGCTCCAGCCCTCCCCCCGCGAGCCTGAATTGAATTAAGTAGGTATAGAAAATGGAAAGGTTGAAACAAACTAACATACAAACAATAAGTAAATAAATAAACTTTCCTAAGCCTTGTGTTAAAGGTCATTTGCAACTTTAGAAATGTATTCCAGTCTCAAAAACATGCACTACAGGATGGTTTTGTTTAACTGCTCAAGCCAGAACTACTTATCACCAAGCTCTGCATCCATTATGAACCATCGTTGGTATCACAAAGTAAAGTTAACAGAAGACTGCATGGAATGTTGGAATGTTTTCTAAGAGCAGTAGATTTATTGTGGTGCTATTACTGGGATAAAATTCATTGCAGAACTAAATCTTCTTTCTGGGCAGCTCCCACTGCTTGCTACTCACGCTGACATTAACTATAAACTATGAGGCCTTCTTATCATAGTGCAGTTTACTCTAAAAATGCCCGGTGATTCTCATTAGACACAAACTGTCTGATGACGTTATGCAGGCATTTTTATGATGACTTACAGAGGTATGACACACCATACTAGAAATCATGTGTACATGATATGTGAAAGGGCCACAATATTTATTTAAATTGGATATGTCATTATTCTACAAAATAATTTCCAAACAAAACTTTTTGGGGGAAATTGTGTGTATGCTGATGAGAAAAATGACGACTTGAATCCCTTCATGAGTGTGAAATGTATCCACATGCACTGTACGGATAAGACCATTACCAACAAGACATTAAACTCTAATCTATATTTCCACAGTGGGCAACTCTGTCCACAGTCATTTTATGACACAAAGACTCCTTTTGCATCTCCTACAAAGGGGAAACTGTCACAAATTTAACTGTCACAGCCACCGTGTGAGCAGAAATTGGAGTCTGATGAGTGAGTGGATAAATTTCATTCCCTGCCAAGTCAGCCTCTAAAGCATAGAGCTTGTTCCACTGCTGTTTCTGGAGTACACATAAACAATATTGCAGCATATTCCAGCAGTAAAAAGCAACTTCAATGTACACATCACTCTGATCAGTCACACAGTTGTGTTGCACATGAGGTTTTCAGACTTTTGATTCAGGGGACTATGAGAGGGCAGCAGCAGTGTAGAAAAGTGAAGTTGTTCTACATGGTTCCTGTCACTGTTTAACCCTTAGTAGGACAAACCAATTTAATGTGGCAACTGAGGAGAGATACTTTTTTCAGTGAATTTAAAAATTGAAACGATAAGTTCATTGCCCAAAAAATATTTTGTTCCATTTTTGTGAGAGAGTTGCGGTCTTACAGAGATTACATTAAAGCAACAGGCTGGCTGTGACATTGTATGCTCTGTGTAACACTTAAACACCCATAAATCACTCCTTCTGTCACTTTCTGGCGTCAACGTCATTGACTAGGATAGATTTCACGGAGAATTACGGAATTTAATCTCATGAGAAGGGTCATTCACATTTAGTGCAAGCATAGATAAGTCTCTTTAATTCTAGATGGAAACAGCAATAGGTATTATCCAATGTCGGAACCCACAACTTAACAAGTATAGAGAGATGAAACGTGCTTTTTTAAAAGAAAAAAGATGCTCAGAACTCAGCATCAAAAGTGAAAGTTTTTTCAGCAACTATTTGAACATGTTCAAACATTTACATTCAACCAATATTACAGGAAGGGAAGGAAAAAAAATCTCAGTAATATCTCGCCTTCGATCCAGATTCTACTGGCTAGGGGGGGATGTGAAAACGTGGAGCTCCACGTGCATCGCTGCCACACCTGCACTGCCTCGAAGGGGCCGACCCAGCGCTCACATGTCCCCTTGCAGCAGTACCAGGTAGGGGTCCCGATGGAGCATGTGGCTGTTAACATTTTAGGCCCTGAAGAATGCGCAGTCCCATCCCTTCCTCTGAGTGCCTGGTGACCGAAATGTTCTGCTGCTTCAGTATGCTGCACAGTGACCAGGGGCGGAACTTTGAGGCCCAGGTGTTTGGTGAGGTCTGCCGATGGCTAGACATCAAGAAAACTCAAACACAGCCATTACATACCCAGACTGATGGGCTGGTTGAACTGTTCAACCGCACCCTTACTACCCAACTTGGTATCCTGACTCCCCACTAGCAGCAAGACAGGGACTTGTACCTATCTCTGGTCCTGTGGGCATACCGGACGGCAGTCCAAGAGTCCACCAAGTAAACCCGAGCAGCCTTTATGTTTGGACGTGAGCTTTGAACCCCTGCTTTGACCAGTTTCGAGAACAAATCAGGAGGGTGCACAAACTTCCAGATGGGTCCCAATAGAAATTGGCCTGTGACACTATTTGCAGGGACAGAATTTTGCCCCTGGAGCGCAGGTGTGGGTCTACAGCCCAGAGAGGAAGGGCGGCCTCACCCCCAAAGCTGAAGAGTCAGTTGATCGGACCCTGTACTGTCCTTGAGTGATTGTCAGACGTCATGTACAGTTGCTCAAGAGGAACCCAGTGGTGGTCCTTCACCAGGACAGGGTGGCTGCTTTTCCAACAGTTGGCCCCGTTTCAGGGTGAACCTGCCAGAGGGCCATCTGAGTAGTTACAACAGCAGGTGCAATAAAAGAACACTTCCTTGTTAAAATTAAACTCCTCATCTCTTTATTGTCCAACCCATCTCAAGCTTACCACAATATTATGCCATCACATTTCTAGCAACTTGAGTGTAAACATCTTGTTGCTGGCTGAGAAGAAGACGGAAAGCGTCTCTTTCACACTGTATCTTAATACATAAATCAACAGTGAAATTCCACTTGGTGCTGTCTAGCTTATATCAGGTGAGTGTAGGGCTGTCTGACTGGTAAGTCATTGCGGATACAGATAGGTTGATCAATCAAAAGAAAAAAGGGGCGATTTCCTGTCTCTTGAGTCTTGACTCAAAACAAGAGATCAGAACTCAAAGAATTCTAAAACGCTATTTAAATTAACCTTATTAACCGATAAGAACCCACCATGAGACAGGTGTCACACGCCCTTTAAAGGTTCTGGAAAATTCCATGAAAACTTTATCCTCGATTTCAACTCATGAATTGTGACCCATACTTAACATCCTGGTGGGTCATGTGACAGGTTATGGGATTTATTCTTCCCATAATAACATTTCCAAGATGTCTGTGTGCCAGGTTACCACTACGGGCAGAGCTAGCTAAATTTAAATCGCTTGTTTTTGGTTGCTAAAGGAAAGATTCAAACCATTTAACACCCATTGACACATCTTTGACACATGGGAGTGTTATTTTGAGAAAAATGTCAGAAACGTGTTCTATATAGTCTGTTTAGTTTGTTTTATGTCCCCCATAATTTTCCTTGATGGAGAAATTATCCAGGTTCTTAACGCCCAATGTGATATACTGTATATGTCACATTACAGTGGGGAGTGGTATTTTGAAAAAAAAATTTCAGAAATGTGTTCTATGTGGTCTATTTAGTCTGTGTTATGACCCCCTTAATTTTCATTTAAGTAGAAATGGGTCCGGGTTCTTATGGGTTAAGTCCCAGAGTCCAGGAGATGGAATAAATATATAACCGGCTTTAGAAATGTTCCTATAAAGATATTCTTTAAAATATAAAGAGTGATGAGGATGGTGTAAGACTAAATTGGTTTTGGCCCATTTCTTTCAGCACTGAAACTGCTGGCAAGAAGGCAGCACTGATCTCTGATTCTAGGCTCAAATATAACAAGCTGGTCATAATTCATTCACAGTAACTGAAACCCAGTCACACCTTGAATCACATCATCAACTTTCATCAAAAAAAAGGGGGCACCCGCAATTGAACTGGTAGCCTCGTAATTTGCAGTCAAATGCTCAACCACTGAGCTTAACCCCCTGAAAAGGCTTCAAGCACTCACAAGACAGATACTGCTGTACAGGTCAGACAGTTGTGGGTGTGATCTCTGCTTCCTGACTAAATTCCACATGACAAAGACAACTTGGCCCGGCAGGCTTAAGGAAGTGGGCCGGAAATTCAGCCCATCATGTCAACCTACATCTGCTCTGCTAGAATAAGTAACTAAAAGCCACACCAGCTCCAGGGTGACTTTGTTTTTTTTTTATTATTCATTCTCTTTTCTGCACAGACTCAGTTTCGATGAGTATGCTGTATGCTGCAAATGAAAGCAGACCTTTTGTTTTACCATCAAAGTACTGTTAAAACAAACTTGATGCACACGATGAAGCCAGATGTCTGTAACTGATCGATTACAATAGAAACATCTGCAGTGATAATTTCAATGTTTGAACTTAATCAGTGTGTTTTTTTGCTATGCCCTTTAGGTAGAGTATCAGAATATACTCTGAGTAATTCAGAGCTCAAATCATTTATAAAAGTGAGGAAGCTGCTTTATCCTCATTTCAAAACATTCCAGACTCTTCATTTTGGACTTTCAGTCCAGTATTCCAACATGTGGTTTCTAAAGATTTCCATTGCTGTCAACACAGTAAGTCTGATGGCTAGTCGCTGCACATCATCCCATTATTTTGATGGCAGATGACTGCAAATGAAACCATTCCATGGGAAAGGCAATCATAAGTGTTTTTGCTTCGATCAAAGCTGTGTTTGAGAGACAAAGTAAGCACTCTGACAGTGTTTGCGGAAAGATGTGGCAAGGAGGTGTTCAGGAATTTTCACAGTGCTTTGGGGGAAAATTGCATCTTTGTGGAGCTGATGAAAAACAGAAAGAGGGGGAGCTGGGGAATGATAGATTTTCTGTAACTGTGACCAAACGGATGCATCTCCGTCCCATAACCAGGCTAGGATCCGTTTCATCATTATTCAAGAACACTTTTCTATGTGAAATGAGTGTAATTTAAGAACTAACCAGCAGTTAGATTCTCGGGATTATTCAAGCTTGAATAAACTTGATAATTTTCTTTGAGTAATCCTTTGTGTTTGGGAGTCTCTTACACAGAAGGCAAGTTTTATGACTTAGCATAGTTGTTAGTCTATATTACTGCGCAGAATTGCACAACCTGGCTTGTCTGCATGTACGCAAATACATTCCCACATTGTGAATTAGTAAAGTGTGGCCTGTCTGTCTGCAGTAGGTGTAAATAAACAAAGACACTCACATGTGACCAAGCATGTAAATGCACCTGAGAGTATGACACCAGCACGGGAGTGAAAAAAGAGTGGGCGGCACTTACATATAGACTAATGAGGTGGGTGGAGGAATCGAGGCCTCGTGTGCATGTCCGCTGGGACAAAGAGCCGAACGTGTCTAAGATACCTTTAGCTTTTATGCCATTGTGCATTTATGGTTGTATGATCTATTTGAAATATTTTGAATCTTAATAGCAAAATTGTACTAATCTTTCCAAAGTATAGACATTATAATTATGAGATTTGCAGAAGGCCTTAGATGGGGCCAAACTATTCTCTTTGAATCATTCCATCAGTTTTGTTGATTGATTGAAATGCCCAAATTTATGAACAAAACTTTTTGTTTGAGTGCTCACTTCCCATGATGTCATCACAAAGTCGCAGCCAGTAACAACAGCATCTGTGTCTACGTGCCAGAAAGTGGATTTCACTTGGTTTTCTTATCGAGACCTCATTGCTTTTTTGTTGTTTTAACTGCGACACAAGTGACTTGTAGAACTGCTCTCGTTTTGTGTTAATATTCCAATCTATTTAATTTCCTATTCCTTCTTATTTTCTAAATCCCTGTGTTCGCTCCTGCGTTACTCTGTACTTTGTTTTTATTTAAGAAATTGTTTTTTATTTGATTTATTGGGATTTTTTTCCAAAATTTGTATCTGTTTATCTTTTATTTCCTTTTATTTGTATTTTCCAACCTGATTTATTTCGCCATACAAATTGACACAGATCAGCCATAACATTATGACCACCAGCCTAATGTAGCATGTAGTCTTCTTATCCTGAGCTCTGAGCAGTCGAAGCATGGCCAAAGAACACCTGAAGGTGTCCTGGAGTGTCTTATACCACGACCTTAGCAAAGGATCCTTTGGGCTCTGTGGGTTGTGGGGAGGGTCTTTGTGTACTGGACTTGACTCCCATGGATACTATCAGATCCCATCAGATTGGTATTTGGAGAGTTTAGAGGTCAGGGGAACATCTCAGGCTCTTTGGCTTTTTAGCCCCATCTAAGCTGTTTTTGCTCAGTGCTTGTCCCCCTGCAGATAGCTGCTCGTTAGGGGAGTGTTGTTGCTGGATTGATCTGCAGAAATGTTTGGGTAGGTGTCAAAGTGAAATCCACGAGAGTCCCAGGATGCAAGTTTTCCCAGCAGAACATTGCATTGAAGCAAGATGAGTAGAATGTCATGGCTGATCGGTGTATTTCTATGTTCTGTTAACACTGTGCGCAAACTATTATAATTACTGATGAATTTAAAAAAGATATCATATTAAATTAAAACTAATATGAACATTGAAAAATAGATTTGAGTTCAATCTTTTTTACAATAAAAAAAATCTAAATATATAATTTGATACAGTAGTGGATGCTTTTCTCATGTCTGTACCCTATTCAAGCTTTATATTTATCAATGTATAGTGTATCAGTGGTCTCCTGTTACACGTGTACTCCCCCATCGTTTCTCCTAATGTCCTACACTGGCTTGAATGAATTCCTTGAGAAGAACTCTTGATCATTTTTTTTTTTTAAACCTTTCAGATGAGCAATCACTTGAGAAAATATTATACATAACTGGGTATTCTAATGTTGTGAATGTTGTTGATTCAGAGCGATGCTTTGAATTCTTGATGAGTCTTAGTCTGCCTTGAAAATTCTCACATTGATCAATGATGTCATGGAATGCAGAAGATAAATGAGAAACCTGAAAACAAAGCAAATTATTGCTTATCTGCCAAATCAGCTGCTTAAGTTTGAACAACATATTCATCACGAATCACTATACACCTCCGACATAATGTATGAAATCTAAATACCCAAAAGCCTTTCATCCAACCTGCTCATAAGGAGAGTACAAAAAACACTTTGCAGTCACTAATTTCATGTTGAAGCCTCTACTGTCAGCCAAGATCACTTAATCCTAAAGCTACCAACCCTAACCCTTCGACTGTCCAGACCTCTGCAGTAGCTGTCTGTCTCTGTACCCTCATTATAAAAAAAGATTTTGAGAGCCTGCTGCGCTCTAATCCCAAGGTTGTCTTTTCCAAAACCTTCCCCACACAGCTGCGCTCATCCTATTCCAGCATCTCTATCTGCCTGCAATTTCATTTCTCTGCATCAGAGAGCTTTACAGGGAGCTTAGTATCAACTTCACAAACAAAGACCACACCGTCAAATCCTCACAAACATGAGTTAGCATAATTTAGTTGGGTTAACCATCACAGAGGACCAATCAGCTGATGCACATTGCCACCGTTATCACTTTTATCAAGTCCCAGGATACCTAATCCCGTTCGAGGTGAGAGATTGAAGAGGTGAAGAGGAGAGAAACTAGGTGAAAGAGATCTGTATCAGTCCCCGCTATCAGATGTAGATGCAAGCGGCTCCACAACTAGACCTGCCGGTTTATCTATAATGGGCAATCACACTTTTGGAAGTCACCCAAAGCCACTCGGGAGAAGGGAGGCATTTATTATTTATACTAAATAATGTTTGCTACAGTCCCTCAGAACAACAATGCATGATAACTGATCTTAAAACTGAGCAGCTTTGTGCTGAAAAAGTTTGATGAAACATCCACTGCCTGCCCTATTGCTGTGCGCTACCAGTGTGTCAATAGACCGCACTTCTTCTGCGGTGACTTTTATATGGCCTTGGCTGGTGGCAGGGAGCCTCCTCAGTGGCAGACCACTAAGCCAAATTGATTAGATGAAGGGCCTTTCCCTTTTAAGGTGTCAACCCCCGCCTCCACAGCCAATCTCTCTAATGGTGTCCCAGCAACCCTCTTACCGCAGAGTTTCAAGGACCAAAGTCAAAGAATCAAGACATTCAGCACAGAGGCAGGTCAGTGGATGACTGGACAATACGTCGTTACACCGCAACCTTGACTTGGCTGGTGCTGAAAGTTGTGAAGGGGTCACGGTGTAAACAGAAAGATGACAAGCTATCTCTAGATATTTTTGTTGAATCTATGGATAGATATTGCCAGCAAGATGTGAAATATTAAAGTATCGACATCATCGACGCGATGTTGTGTAGTTTTCTGAGCAAGCCGAAATCACTGCCAACAGGGCTTCGTAACCTGTCAATAGCACCTGAACTTGTTTAGTCTGTAACTGGTGCTGAGCCTTAAACAAACAAACAGAAAAAAAAGGTCTGAGGAAGACTTGTTTTTTTTTTTATTATCCAAAAAAAATCCCAAAACAGTGACATGCCCCTGTGACATCTGCTGAAGGTAATTAAAACGATGTTTACCGAAGATCGTTAACATTTTGTCAGTTACTCTCAGGACTTAATTTGTCAGGACTTCCTCTGTTTGATCCTCTCTGGGAATACAGCCACCACTTCTGCTTTCTTGGGGGATTTAACACAGATGCCACCCGACATCCATTTCAGCCTCAAAAAAGTATCAAAAGGCTTCTGGTGTTGAACTATTTGTTCATTTCTAACAGGCCACTCCTACACAGTTAAAACATATTAAGTGAAAGTAACAAACCTGGCATCTCATCTCCAATCCAATTATTAGCAGTTTGACCTCCATAAAATGGATATCTAAAATGGGCTCCCAAGACGTTGGCAAGTGAAGGGTTGAGGACAGAAAGCAAACGAGAGGTAGAGTTTGGGACTTTGGGAATAGTAGGAGGGGGAAAACAATCAGTACGGATTTAAAAGATGAGGATTTTAAATAGTCACAATCCTCTGCCTTACAGCCCAGCTGTCAAAGGCACCGCTGCAACACTTTAATGTCTAATATGCAATATTACTGCCAGTAATTTGCTCATCTTCATCTCTGGGGGGACCATCGTCTGCCTGTCTGCCCGACCATATATGTTTTGGATGTCGTTCAGCCTGTTGCTTAAAGCAAAACGATATTTGAGGTACTCTTGAGGATACAGTATACAGGAACTCCTAAATTGGGAAGAGCTGGGCTATTATTATCCCTTTGTTCCTATTTCACATTTATAATTTTCCAGAGTCATTGTTTCGATATATAATTGTTACATCAACATGGAATGTATAGGAAGCAGTAGGCTCCTGTGTTATGAAACGTTTCATGAGCTGTGAGATATCACAATGGAAGAATGCACAACATGCTTTCAACTACAGAAAGGTTTTATTCTCATAGTTGCAGAAGGTCAACAGAGTCTTTCAATCTGTTCCATCATCATTCCATTTATCGATTACTTAATGTTTATTTTATATCTCTTCATTTCCCTGAATCGAGAGACGTTAGGATTCAGGATCTGGTCAGTGGATTCGTGAGAAAAGACATATGCATAGGGTAAGACTATGACCGGACAGCTTAAATCAACTAAAAACTTTCAAAAGCACAGCTTAGTGTCAGTCTAAATGTGCTCATGGGTTCCAGTTGTACCCAGAGGTCCAGTTCTAAAACCAGTACCCTCTAAGGAGCATAAATGGTCTTTCATGAATATTCTGTGGACATTTGTTTCATTTTAAAGGTATAAAGTCATCCCTGACGAGTGAGGGGAAGATAAATACACCTCTAATAACTTTAAGGTACAGGTTCAACTGTGGCGTGGGCCGCACAGTAGTGTGTTTATAGAGTTCAAGATTTCATTATTATCAGACTCACTGGAGAGCAGAGCAGACGAGGTGACCTCAATCTCACTGTTGGCTTGGTAGGGCTGGAAGGCCGAGGCTGAACTCATCTCACTGACAAAGGGATCTGGACTCTGTGTTCCCGTGGAGCTGGCGCTGGTGCCATCGCCTCCATTGTGTGGATCTTGCTCTTCATATACAGCAACCAACTAAAGAGGAGGGAAAAAACAAGTTAGTCATTTGATATTGCACAAAATTCAAGTAATCAATCGTTGTTTGGAGATGTGAATGAAATATCAGCCCAAATCATTTAATCGTGTCTCAGTATTGAGCACACAGTCTTGAGCCAGCTCTCATTTCTTTATATTCCGACAGGAAAGCTGGAAATGGATGCAGCGATTTGTTGTACATGTCCCAACATGAAGAAAAATACACACTGCACATTATGTGGAGATATATGTTAAGTTTTCAGCGGCTAGCTCTTGAGAATTACCTTGTTGGTGCACAAATACTTTTTTATACATGTCAAAGTGGGTCATCTTTGGCAGTTTTTATTAGACGCACATAAAGAAATGGTAGCAAATCACAAGTCTTTGTGGCAGACGACAAAGTGCCTGTCGACACAATTTAAAATTGGTTCTTTGCCAAGTTATTTGTTATGTGAATATGCAACACCGGTTCTTCCATAGAGTTAGGTACTTTTTCTTTTCCTCTTGAATGATTTATGGGTCAGTGTTAAGTGGCTTAACAAGCAAAGAAACTAAATGCATCCCTTTGAAAACAGGAAGGTATAAGGCCAGGACTGAACCTCTGTAAAAAAAAAAAAAACAGCCAATGTGCAAAGCCTTGAGAACTACTGTTCAAGACCAAGAGAAGAAAAGAATGAAGGCTGTTAGACATTTTTGCAAAGTACCAGGGTGGCTCCAGTTCAGCAGAAAAAGCAGTCATCGGCAAATCAGAAGGTTGGCGGTTCCATCGCCGCTTTCCCCAGAGCACATGTCGACGTGTCCTTGAGCAAGTCACTGAACCTGATGTTGCCTCAAATGCATCCATCGGTGTGTGAGCGTGTGTGATGAATAAAGAGCACTGCGTAGCCTGTGACACCGTACAGACCATGAAGTGCTGTAATGCAGATTGTAATGTAAAAGCACTTTGAGGAGCCAACTACACTAGAAAAGCACTATATAAATACAGTCCATTTTACTGTAGAGCAACACACATATGCATAGTCTAGTCTCGTAAAATCTGTAGCTGTGTACTGTGGCGTGCTCTGGGTTGCTGGGTTTTTTTCTTCCACAGTAAGATGCAGCTCCATTCCATCAAAGGTGATTTGTTGCAATGCTTCCCGGTCTAGAACTCCCCGTAGCACCCCATAATCATCCGAGTCTGACACACCACTCATTTTCTGGACCCTTAGCAAGGGAAAGAGAAGAAAGAGGAGTCTGGAGTGAACACAAACTCAGTGTCCTCCTTTACTTGAATAAAGAACATTGCATTAGCCAGTGAAGGTTATTGGACATGTGAGCTAATGCTTTCCTTAAGGCTCACAGACTGAGGCACAAAAAGACAGTGAGGTGAAAGCGAGAGCGAGGCCGTGAAATAGTGCAGAAAAAAACGTTGTAGCAGAGTGCAGGTGGCAGTACCAAGTAGCTTTCATTTCCAGCTGAATCTGTTGCCACACCTCTGATTTCATCCACACAGAGCAACCGCACACAAGTGGAACGATGCTAAAGACGCAGGACGGAACATCAGTATGTATGTCAGAGAATTAAGAAGAGTTGGGTTTTTTTAATGTCTTTGCGCTACTTGAAAATTTATGTTTCTTTGTGGATTGAACAACCCATAAAGAAAGCATTAGTCACAGTCAGGAGCAAACAGCTTTCATGTATACTACATTATAATGATGTGCAGGTAAAAATAGCTCATGTGTTTTTCAATATATTTGCGACTGTATTTCTTATCATCTCAGCATAAGGAAAACTGTACATAAACAAGTTTAGAAGTACCTTCTCTTCTGTTTGACTTAATTTACATGCAGAATATGAAACTTGAGTGTTTATGAGTTTGTGCGTCTACACCTGAATTTATGTCCCTCTGTGAGTATGCCCATGTGTTAAACAGCTGCAGTAATTCACAGCAATATCTCTGCTGGCTTTGCACAGTTAAAGGATGCTGCTTTTTCCTTAAGATGTTACACTGCATCCCAGTGCCAGTTCTGAGACGTTCTAAATCACTGAGTGCTACTCTCATTTTCTTCCAATCACGCTCCCTTCCAATCTTGAATTTACATTTCTCAAATAGTAAGGTTTTATCACAGATCTGCTCTGTGAGGGCAATCAGAAAGGAAAGAGATCAGCTACTATAAAATATGAAATATCCTGCAAGTTTGCTTATTGGTAAATTCAACGACATGAAAGATAAACCCCCACAGTGAGATGTATCCAGACTCTCAGATTCTTTTGATGATATTGTGTACAGTAGATGATGGAATATTCAAAGTATTCCTTTGTGTTTAAATGCACTGTTAATCGTCAAAATTAGGATGAACAGTATGACTTATGTGGACATAGCCCAACGCATTAAGAAGCGGGTTTAACACTCAAGACTCATTGCAATTTTATTGATTGCAAAAATTCTGAGAAGTACATCTAACAAGAAGGAAGAGTTGTTCCCTGAGCTATTTATGCTATAGCAGAGATGGTGCGAGCCGAAGAATCGAAGCAATCTGGCCCCCCATTCGTATGTTGTGAGAGCAATCAGGAACTCAACAAGTCTGTGCCTGCCAGTTGCTCATTTAGAGAAGTGGTAAATACTGTTCTTGGTGTCACAGCAAAGTGTGATTTTTTTCTTTTTTTTTTTTTCTTTTTAATACGTTCCAAATCCCTCCAATTAAGTTCACTTTCTCATGGCTTGCATTCTTCAACTACGTGCTTTAGAATAACTACGTTCGTATCAGACATGCACAGCTAAACTCATTCACATGTCCCCATAATCCTCATCATAAAATCAGTCTGTATTCATCCTGAATTCAATATTTATGTGCTCTTGAAAGTGCTCGTTCACCCCACTATACCCCAAAAGACACGAAGAGTTCACTCTTTTAAAAAATGTTCGTGTTTTTTCGTAAGCTGGGGATAAAAACATCCAACGACTGTTACACATCCAACTTATAAAGCCACACAGAAAATGCAATAATCCCCTCATGAGCTTGTTTTCTCGTTTTCAAGCCGTACACACCAAGCCTATTTTTTTGCTCATTACGTTTTTGATCTGTTCACCAAAGGTTCAGTTCAATTAATACCCAATTAAAGTTTTCAAGAGAACGAGTGTGGTTGAGTTTAACTTAAAACGGCTTTGGAAACTATTTGAACTCAAATCAGAAAGACGGATGCGGCTGCCATAGCAAATTTATGCTGTTCATAAATACCATTTGTTATTTGGAAGTGCCAGTTGCAGTTAAAACAGTGCTCACAAACACAGAATGCTGTTTGAAACAGCATTAAAACCCCAGACAGGTAATATTAAGACACTGCTTTGCAAGAAAAACAAAACAAATAATGTGATCTGTGGAGATCAATCCCTGCACTCTGGTCCTCAGAAACCAGAGACCCAAAATACACTCATGGGACATCATGGGCCACTGACAGAGATGTTTAAATTGATACAATGGCATGGCTCAATAGTTGCTCTCTAGCTGTGGGAAACCAAACCAGTTCTGAGACAGTTCTTTATAGAGCTGATTCTGAACTGGTTCTATATTTCCCTCCATCCGGGAATTGGTCACAGCCACTTATAGAACTGAGACCATTTTGTTTTGAATTCTCACACTCTTTCCCTGTGAGCTGCTATGCTGCGGGTTTAAAATAAGTTTAGAGAGAAAGTAGAAGAAAGTTGTTCGGTGATGCACAGACGGTAACAGCATGGCTAATTGAAAAGTGAAGTCGCACCTGAGGCTGAGCATTTGGAACTGATAGAAGGGAGGGAGAGAGGTTCAGAAAGAATTAGAGGATGCCACAATAAACTGCACAAATCTAAACCAAAGTTAGGGTGAGTAAGAAGGAGAAGGAGACCACATTACAGACCGAAAGTTGAGGAAATGTTCCAGTTTCCAGTCTGAGGATAAACTTCAGAGCGATTTGAAAAACCTATTTAGCTCCTACCTGCTTCAGTTGAGAGAAGCGTGCAAAAGAGAAGAACTGGATGACTCTTATTTCATGGATCTCTCTCCCTCTCTTTCCTGTATTGAGCTACAACATTACTCCTGCCTTAAGCCCCCAGAGCAAGGCTCCATTCTGCCACTTTCAGCCTGTTCCACCGACTGTCACAGCAGCTGCCAATCAACTGCTATCTACCTTGAAGCCTCAGGGCTGCCAGAGAAAGGTAAGAGCAATGGATGGGGGAGAGACGGTGATGAAGAGGTGAGAAGAAGTGAAGAAGCAGCAAAAGAAAAGATAGAGCCAGTTGAGTCCAGGCATGTATTTGGGATTCGGCATTTCTACATCTTTAACGAAGAGAGTAAGGATATGTGGCACCAAGAAATATCATTTCAGGAACGCCTTTCATGTTGGCGTCCTTTGATCTCCTTGCAACTTTTGGCAGCAAGATCAGGAAGAATAAGAGATGGAAAGGAAGTTGATGAGGGGAAATGAGACAGTGTTTTGACAACTTCTCTTAATGTATTTTCTCCCCCTCATCCAATGAATACGCCCCTCTACCTCTACCAAAACCTCTGATCTGCCAGGTTGCCCAGACATTAGGATTGGCAACAATGCAACGCAGACGTCTGAAGCACTCACAATTGACACGGCAAAAATAAAAAGAGAGCAGAGGTGATCCGCAGTCATGGGGCAGTGCCGGTAGTACCAACAGCGGCATGGAATGCATGGTTGCTCCATATCTGCCACAACAATTTTTCAGCAGCCAAGTGGAAGAGATGGCTGACAAGAGTCTGTCCACTCAATCCACATCTTGAGTGACAGAGAAAAGCGAAGGTTATGAGCGAGGCTGCATCATTCTGTGAATATTTCATACAAAACAAAAGGTTTTGCTCTAAACCACCCCATTCCAAAGTGAAAACTCACCGTGCTTAATTATTAGATAAGGAGTAGCCAACTTATCTGATTCCACTGCCTTTTTCCCTCTCTTCTGTTTCTTTGTGTGAAAACACGAGCTGATGCAAAAGTGCGTCATATTTGTTTTGAGATTAAGGCTCTGATGGATCAATGACATTTGTGTTAAGTCGAGCAATCCCAGAGGTAACTTTCATACATACAGTGTGAATGAAAACACAAACACACACACACACTCACATCCACAGACAGACAAGGTTTTTATCTTCTCTCCCTGTCATTTATCATCATTTTATTGCAAGGGTACCAGTGGCACAAAGTTATTATAGGTGCTGTGGTGGTGGAAACAGCAAAAGCCACTCACTCCACCAGAAAACTCCAAGGACTCCAAACTTGTTGAGTAATGGCTATGAATGACACATCCCTCATGCACACAACACTCATCTATCCATCTGTCTGTCTATCCATCCATTCACCCCAATCCTCAAGGAGTCATGAAAACTCCAAGTATCCATCAATTATGGCATCACATGAGTACACTGTTGGATCACACATGCGTCCCCATAGAAACACTGCATGTCCTTACTTATGACAATAACCTAAGGGAACTTCAAATTTAATTAATTTCTTTAAGGGGACTTCAAATGTAATTAATTTCCTTTATTTCCGGTAACAAGAGTGGAGAGCCTTCTTCCTAGAACTCGAAAGTTATGGTTGTTTTTAATATTTCATTATTCCTTCCGTCCATTATTCCTCACACACCATCAGTCAAACAAACCAACAAAGTGCTTAGTCCTGTATTTTTCCTGCTCATTAAGACCATCAAATATTCAGAGTATGATTCTCTAGCACTTTGGCCCATCGCTAACATTCCAGATAACCATCACACAGCAACCGGCAGCTCTTCAGAAGCATATGCATATTTCAGGTGCTGTCACATGAGGTTGATGCAAAGCAACGCGGCTCCAAAGGATGGCTCGCTAACCCAATACCTGAAATGATGACACGGGAGGAAAGAAGTTTCTGTTGGATTAAGTGTGTTGATCAGCTGGCATAGTGTGTCCGTATGTTTTGGAGTTGCCCAGCTATTCAGCCTCATTGGCAGGAAATAATGCAAAAAGTGCAAAAGATCTTTGATGATGTTGAATGATTCTTTCCTCCAGAGGGCAATGTAGAAACTAATTTGCTGAAGCATGCACAGTATCTGTGAAAGATGCATCTAAAGAATTACAATCCCCTAAAAAGGAGATGACTAGTTTACACTGCTCCACTTGCTAAAATGTTGCTTTACTTTTAAAGGAAGGTTGTTCCAGAGGTAGATTTACCACTATAGGGGAAAAAAAATAAATAAATAAAAACACAAGGTGGGAGGAATGGATGCAGGAATGGATGCAGAGGCGGTGAGGAAATATACAGAGCACGCAAAGTTTAACCAGATTAGAGACTCAGCCCTTTTCAAATCCACAAGGCTAAGTTCTCGTCCGCCTCTGAAGTTTTCCTCCTGCGCTAGGAGAAATGAATTCACACATATTAGGCCGCCATGTGTGAGTGTTACCTACGCCGTGCTGACACAAGGTAAAATTCCCACTCTGCCCCCAACACACTCTTCTGTGTATATTAACGCCTTAAAACCTCCGGCCACACAGTACATACAATTCATCCATATTCAGCCCTGAGACATTAAAAAAAAAAAAGAGAGACTTTTTTGAGAGTAAACAAAAGACCTTTGCTGTTTTGAAATGTATGAGTGACAAAGAAAAGGCAAAAGGAGACAACAATAGAAGGAAAACTGATGATATATTGTCAAAAGCAATAAAGTAAAAACAGCAAAAGTCCATCAGAAAGAAAAATGCAGAATAAACATCTTAGATTAGATGTTCTTTTAATTTACTTTGTACAACAGCTTTCACAAAAAAGAGTAAATTGAATTGGTGCCACCTTTTTATGCCAGTAATATCGCTGTTTCAGCAGAATTGTTCAGGGCACCTTCAGGTGTCGTACACCCTGAAATTGGTCTGAAAGAAATGTAATCATGAAAATGAACCTGCCTGCTCTCTGTCTTCATCCCGTCCACCTGGAGCACACTGCACGTATGATGGCTTTTATCCCCAGCCCTGGTTCACACGCACAACAACAGCCTGACGTTTTTCTGTCTTGGAGTTAGCGTCTGTGGATTTTTCTCAGTTCAATCAGCCACAGCTGCAAACTCTTCCTCGTTCGTTCCCTTCGGTATACTCTGTATTGCTCTCAGTTTCTGTCAGATCTTCACCGTTACCATCTTCTAGTCATTCCCTGTAGTTCTGTTCATCACTCGTCTGTTTTCAGCCTCTGGTTTGAATGTACCTCAGTTTTTGTTTTCTCAGTTCAGTTCATGGTTTTCCAGCTTTGCCGCATTTTTTCTTTCTGTTTTTCTTGAAACAAATCTCCCGTCGAGTTCCACAAGCCTCCGGTTTGCTATCTGCATTCGGGTCCTCTTCTCTCCATCTACGAATTTTAACACTTGGAGCTGCGCTTGCAAATGCGTCCAAAAACAATGTGTAATCATGCGTTGGCGCACTTACTGACATACACACACAGAACGCAGGTACACACAAAAATATGGAAAGTCGCAATTTGTAGATGAGCGTTCTTCTCCAAAAGCAATGCAAATGATTCTGGTTTGTCATTGCCCTCAGAATATATCCGTAACGTTTCCCTTCATTCAGAGGCAGAACATTGTATGTCAGCTGTTTAGCTCTCATGTGTTATTTGTTCATATACTCTCATCACTCAGGCAACATCTGCTTTACAGCTAGTGAGGAAAGATCTTGAGACAAATTGTTCTGTGACACCAACAGCTCACAACTGAAATTCTATTTTGGAGAGCTAAAAAGCTTCCAATGAAGCAGTGCAGGAATCATCTTGACGGAGACCTTTCTTATCTCAGATAAAAAAAAAAAAAACATTTCAAAATGCCTAAATCTCAGGAACATTAATTCCAAGATAAGCTTCTTTGAAATGTGAATATTTACCCCATACGTGTGCTATATTTGCCTCTTCACAAAAGAGCTATACAGGAGGTTTTATAGCTAAATCTATTCTCTGAAAGGAAGCCAGCAGGAAAGCTAACAGTGTGAAATGTGAGTCTGAGAACATTCTTTAATAAACATGTTGAAGTTAGGAATAAATTGCTGCCATATTAATGTTCATATACGTCCTGCGTGGCCGCCTTTTTGTAACCTGGGATTGCAGCTGGTGCCTCGGATCACCAACAGATGTTTATCAGCAGTCTCCTTAACATGCACAAAGAGGAAATCACTCAGAGTACACGTACAAAAAGACTTCAAAAAACAAATACCTTCATGTGCTGAACTGCTGAAAGCAAAACCTCACTTTGAATATATTACCAGTGCAACAGCAACATTAAAAAAAACGCTTTGGTTAGTAAGAACATCAAACATAAAAGAAAGTGATGACAAACTTACAGAGGCATGAATTAGTCTTCTCGTTGGATATAAAGCATGCTGACGATATCATGACAGTGTGTTTCTTGAAATGTTCACCAGACTGAGCGGTACAGTATCATTTTCGCTAAAAGACACATCAACTGAATCTGATCAAAGTTTCTAGGTTACATGGATCGTTACTTACGAGGACTTGTGTCAAGGGTTAAAAACTTCGGTGACTTATAATCAGTGGTGGGCAAAGTACTCAACTTCAGTACTTGAGTCAAAGTAGTGGTCAAATCTCACTCAACTACAAGTAAAAGCTGCTCTGTACAATTTTTATTCAAGTTAAAGTACTGAAGTACGTACTTTTTTAGTACAAAGTACATTTTCTAATATTAGTACATTGCTGTATTATTTTCTGAGTGCTTTTACAGAACCATGTAACTCTGAAACCACCTGATGATGTACTGACATGTAGAACCACTCTGCCACAAAAAGTCTGTACCTCCTTTAAAAACTGTATTGTATACTGTATTTAAAACATCCCCACCCAAAAAAACAGGAGAGCCTTTTTTTTTTCCTCCCCACACATTCACTGTGGAGTAGAAGTTTACTGTTGAGTTCATTCCCGCCAACAAACTACAACTCTGCTTTGATGAAGATCAGGTCACACAACACTCTCGTAGTCTCGGCAGAAAAAAAACAGCCTCGCAGCCGCATCCACTTTTCTGCTGAGACTCCAGATCTTTTTACACCACTCTGGTGTGGCCAACTGCATTTTAGGAAAGAAAAACAGCAACAGCGGATTACAAAACCTAAAAGGAACGAGTTACGACAAGCTGCAAAGAAATGTAGTGGAGTGAAAATCACAAGTTTCCAAAAAAACAGATACTCTAAAAATGTACTTAAGTAAAGTACAGATACTCATAAAATTACTCAAGTAAATGTACTCCATTACTGTCCACCACCACTAATAATACAGAAACATGTAGGGAGTGTTAGATTTTTGAAGACATCTCTATATGAATCTCACAGTAACTGAATCATTTTGAGATGATTTTAGTATAAGAGTTTTAAAAAAAAAAGCTCTGCAGGGAGATCTAAAATTCATTCAGAAATGCACGATAGCAGAATATCACACATTACACTGAAATTGATTTGTGACACGAGCAGAGCCGGTGTTGGACCATTTCCACCAGAGAACTGAGCGCATAAGCAAAGACCTCTAATGATCCCATCAGTTGTCTCAGCTTGGCCCCGGATGCTACAAATTGAAAAAAAGTAAGGCTGCCATCTGGTTGCCAGCAGTTTGAGAGATATGGGCTGTATTCAGAGAAGAAAACTCATCATACTATCCTTTTTTTTTTTTCATTTAAGCTCGAAACACCAAACAGCAGCAAATCCAGGTTACTTTGACCTTTTTAACTCCAGAAAACTCAGAGAATTGCTCTGACAGGAACCCGCTGTACGTTTTTGCAACACACAGTGATATAACCTAATCTAGAAACAGAAGAGCAACAAATCACTAAGCTGTGTGTCACATTCTTGCTCTTTGAAAGAGAAGTTGAATATATGAGCATCTAAAAACGTACCGCAAGGGAAGCAAGACATTGCATCAGTGGGGGCTGCACTCTCTGTTCCTTACCAGACACACAGGTTCACACACCAGAGGTTCTTGTTACGCACACATACAACCTGGTTACCATACTCCTGCCTCCTGCCTGTCTTTCGGCTGAGCGGCTGTCCTTATTATGCCACTGAGCTGTCAGCTTGTCAGTCGGTATGTCAGGTGTTCAACCTGACTGCAAATCAACAATTAAGATACAGTTAACCGGGGCAACCAGCTGGTCAGCTGATAAATAAGCCTGGGGAATCTAACCTTTTACTAAATAACAGAGCTATTCGAGTTCGTGAGCCGAGAAGTGTTGGTCTATTTTCTACCAGCAGTCACTCAATAGAATATTGTACCAGTGACCTGTGAGCCAAAGAAGTGGTGACCCAGCCAGCCTGTACACCAACCAGTGACCAGTCAGCCAGAGGTGAAGTAGCCAAGTGGAGTTAAACACCACAATGCTGGCACTGGACTGAGCAGAGACAGCACTGACACCCACAACACACACACACACACACACACACACAACTAGCCTGTGGGGACAGCACTGTCATTATCTGCCATCTGCAGGCCTGAGTGGCTGTAGCCTTGAGGCAAGAGGAAGTGAAGAGGAGGGAGGTAAAGCAGGGAGAGAGGATGCTTTTCTTTATGTGTGTAGGGGTAAACGCACAATATGAGATGCGGCACGCTCTCACAAACACGGTAAAACACACCGGATGACAACAAAAACCTGGCCGTGTTCCCATAAGCGGATACACAGGCCCTGCTTTGTCAGGGAGAAGCGTAAAACCATTGTTCGACCTGAAAGGAGCAACACCACAGCATGGTCAACAACAACAAGCTGACAGAAACACTAACACGCGTGTCTTTGTGTTAAGTGCGCACAGTTAGAACTTAAGGACTGAGGTGCAGGGGAGGGTTTGTAGAGCAGGGACTTGTAGCAGGGCATGCAGAAAGTAAGAAGGAGCTTTCTGCATAAAAAGACAGCTTATCCTGTACACATGGCTGGTGTGTGTGTGTGTGTGTGTGTGTGTGTGTGTGTGTGTGTGTGTGGGTGTGTGTGTGTGTGTGTGTGCGTGCAGATGGCTTCAAATTCTGCTTCTTCTCAAATACAGGGCATGTCAGCACACTAACTGATTGCTGTTTTCCATTCCAGTAAAATTGTCCTAAATCATATACTAAGAGATGTGCTAGAAGTATGTGGAGCAAATGCTTGATTTATAAATGTTTACTGGAAAACAAGAAACCAAATGTTTGCTTTTTTTCCTACAGGTGCGGCCAGGTATTCTGCAAACCGCAGCTGTTCTTGTGTTGCGTCGCCTGAATTGTAATAACAAGTGTATGTCTTGAATCTGCCTTCACTGTCTGTTGTCCCATAATCTAATCTCTGCTCTCATCTCGACATTTAAAGTTACACATGTGAACGGCATATCTTCATTTTTACTTTTTCATTGGATATTTCAGCCTACAACAAGCTTGTTCACTAAAGTGTGCACACCCGGCAAAAGAGGTCCATGCGCTATCAACGTGGGGTCCCCCTCCCCCTCCTCAATAACACCCCCGCACCCTCTCGTATTTCCAACTGGGAGAGTGCAGCAGAAAAGCCTTCTGCTGTGATGCGTTTGTGTGGGGAGCAACTGTGTAAAGGACCTGATCAAATTGTCCGCACTTTGGGTGAAAAAGGCTTGAAACACGGCTCGATGAAACACGACAGCCAGAATGAAATCAACTCTACCCTGTTCGCTACAGATGACAGCTCAGATCTCTCACAAATGGCTAAACTTATGCCCCAAACAAACCCGTATCATATATTCCAAAGAGTGCAAAAAGATTTCGTTTATTTGACCTTCTTCATAAATCTTGAATATCTCATTTGGTCCCTTATCCTCCTCTCTGTCTCCTGACAAGCTTTTGAGTGCAGTCAGGCTCTCAGCTTGTCCTCTCTGTTATTTCCAAGGCAGGTTGGCATCTTTGCAAGGCAGCTTGTGCCCTCTAGTGCATTTCACACTCCGAGTGCTTTACAAGTAACAATTTCTTTTTTTTTTCCCCATCTCCTCTTTCCTGCGCCTCGACGTGAACAGGAAATAGATGAAAGTCGCGGTGGTGAGATGTTGTGCTGTCAGAAGATATTTTGGTACGTTAACTGAAATCTCACACAGAGAGGTGGGACCACTGAACGAATCTGAATTTAGCCTCATAAAACAGTTACCGGGGAGCTCGGGAGTCCTCCAGCATTAAGATGATCAGTAAGCAAATGCATCTGTACACTCAATGTAGGAAATGAGGATATAGTGCGCCACACCCCGTGCATAATGGGACTTTACACAATGGGGTTGGGTGGGTGGCAGGGGGGTATGTCTGGGGAGTGCTGCTGAACTGCTGTAACCTCAATTATTCAGCATTAGGCCCTGCTATTGATTTCCTGTTGGATCGACTTACTGAGTCCTGTGCATTGGGACAGTGACACGCTATAACCTTTGCAGGCGGGGATCGCTAAGAAGGACTGGATGGATGGGAGTCTGTTATGGGGAGAGAGAAAAGAGATACAGATCCACAGGAGGAAAGGAGGGTGTAATTAAAGAGTGCACTTATCAAGACTGTGATAGATGAAGATGTCACAGTTCATGGGCGAGTTAGTTTGTGAGAGGGGAGGGATCTCGTTAGTTTGGCTTGGCAGCCTTGGAGAGAGAGGGTGACATTGCATAGAGGCCAGAGGGTTCCCATGACTGGGGCTCCTGCTGAGGGCGGAACAATATTTATGTTTGAAATGAAAACTCATTGGCTGTCAGATATGCAAGGGAAGAATAATTGTTTGAGGTTATGGGGTGTTATTGCTGGGGTTGAGGATCTGAGGGAGTTAAGACATTTCCTCGAGCATTCACCACTATGCAAGCGATGCTCAGAGAAAACTACACAACACAACCTTACCAGGCAAAGTCAGCCTTGATATTTCTCACACTCACCGTAACCATCGTTAGCAGTGAATACCCACTCACATGCTGACGATGCAAGAAATCAACACCGTCACCTCTTTGATAAAAGAGGGATAACATCGGAGGCCTAAACCTGGTCTGATGTATTACTTATTTCCCCAGTGCTGGGCTGCATAGTCGGATAGGGGTCCGTTTCCAAACAAAACAGATGGCCAGAGTCACATTTTGGGCAATTTCTCCTCGGTCCAACCTTGAGAAACTGTGCGGGGCCAAACAGAGCACAGATTACGGCTGAGCAGGTTTGAACGTTTAAAACTTGGAGAGCCTGGCAGAGCATATGCTCATTCAAAGAAGCCGAGGTAGAAGTGGAGGTTTATATGGAGGTGCTGAGATCTAGAATGTTAATGAATTAAGAAAATAAATATTTGATCTTATCAAAATGCCAACCTTTCTTATCTGATAAAGCTGTCGCTTTTTTTTTTTTCAGGCTTGTTTAAAACTCTGCGTTCCGTGTTTGAAGAAGCAGTTCATCTGCGATTTCTATTTCTATTTGATATCATCAGCAGGCTACACTGTGGTCTTACACCTGATTGCAACTCCCACAGTGTGCAGTTGTGTTTTAATATCAAATAAAATGCAAACTTCCTATTTTAGCCCAGACACAAGGCGAGCTATGCCGTGACTGGGATTCTTTAGGCATGTTCACTGGGTTGTGTCAGCTGAATGTGGGTTGTTGAGGGATAAACAGTATGAGACTGGGTGTCTTGGCAGTCGGACATTTCCATCGGGGACTCTACTCGCTCCTCGTCATCAACACTTGCCAATACAATATGAAGTAATGAAGTTTGTTAATGGTGTATCTCAGAATCATGATTTGGAGCCCCTCTGTGTTCTGGAAACAAGTCTGCCATCATCTATTTGTGCTGTTTTGCTGCATTTGCTAGCTACCAGTTTAAAATATCTCACAATGATAGCAAGTTCCACAAATCATCCAAACACCTTCAGGGGGGTTGTTATAGAAACTGTCAAGATTTGGCCACGAGTTTGATACTTATCAAGCTGTTGTGAGCGTATCAGTGTGGAGAGAAAAATAATTCAGATACACAACACACACGAAAAAAAAACAAAAAAACTTGCAACACAGAGGGTTGTATCATAACACCAAAGGCATTTTCAGCCATGGGATGATGAGGGCGATAAAGCGAGGTAGATGAAGAGGTAAAATAAAGATCAATGCTTCACATGATGGCAGAGCTTACACACAAAGTGACAAGAATATAAATCAAATAATGGATCATACTGTCAGACGCTGCCAGGGGTGGTGATAAGAGACGTTGTTCTTCCTCTCTTCACTGTCCACAACCTCAGAGTGAACAGTTAAGAGTTTCGGTCCCAACTTAAGCCCCATACACACACGTCGCTGCTATTTACTCGCTCAGCGAGTGAAGTCAATAGAATGTCTATGTGTTCACGCGAGGCGGGTAGGCGAGGAGAGTACAAGCGATGCGATGTGGGCGGATTCCGAGATGAACATATTTCAACTTCGAGCGACGCGAGTAAAACGAGTAGCCAATTAAAATGCAGAATACAGATTATTGACAGGTGACGTTCCCCCAGTGTTCTCCAAACAGTGGCCACCCAACTTCTACACACCAAGTCAGCAAAAGCACCCAAGCGAGTGGCGAGTAGGCGAGTGAGCGAGTAGCGAGTAAATAGCAGCGACGTGTGTGTATGGGGCTTTAGTCTTTCTTATTTTTTTCCCTTTCTATTAATTCAATCATTTATTTTTTGTTTATCCTTAGTCTTTTTTTATTTCTTAGTTTTTTTATTTCTTATTCTTTCGACTCTGTTTAGTGGTCTCTTACCTCAACGGGTCCCTCTACCTTTTCATGGCTTATTTTAAAACCTGATCCAAACCGCATCCATCGTGTGGACATTACCATGAACAAAGAATCTCGGTTCTCTGTTTGAAAATGTGTCTATCTATAAGAAAATCCAGAGAAGGTTGACTATTTTAGTTACCAGTGTTTGCAAACTATGAAACAAAAAGTGAGCTTTTCTATGTTTTATTGTTAAACCGAAGTGCTAGCAGACTTAATATTTATATATATATATATATATATATAGATTAAAGAAACAAAGGGAGGGTGCGAGGGGTGTGAGGAAGTGATTCTGTTTTTGTTTGTATATATTTCTTTAGTGTTTTTTGTTGTTGATATTAGTTTACATGTTCAGAAACCCACTGTCCAGCTTACCCACTATGGCAACTAACTATTGGAATAGCTGGTTACCACTCACTTAGGGGGGGAAAAGCAACTGGCTACATGCATGGTGGCTCTATCCATCCATCCATCCATCCATTTTCTATACTCGCTTAATCCGTCGGTCGGGTCGCAGGGGGGCTGGAGCCCATCCCAGCAGTCGTATGGTGGCTCTAATGAAAGATAATACGTATATCACCAGTTTCATCTGGTCATGGACCTGTTGTCCCCATCTCATACTCTCCCCTAATTTTTCTGTCATTCTTCCGCTGTCAATAGTCAATAAACACTGCGAATAGAAACATGATACCAAAACTTTCCAACTATTTCTTTTAAATGACCACTGTGGGTCTGAGCAGGTGTGATGTAATGCCAGACCAACATGAATTTGTGCAGAAAGAGACTCTCCACCCTCCGCAACACTAAGGCAAGTGTTTCTGGCCAGAATGACACAAGCCTGTTCCGTGTCACCTCCATGCCAACACCAGCTGGAGATCAAGCGTCTACGATGCTCTATACACAGCTGCGAGTCTGAGGGAATACTTGAGGAAGTAGAGCATGCTTCAGGAGCCAAAATGTCAGTTCCTCCTGCAGGTGGACAGCTGATCTCCATAGAAAATAGGCCTTGGCAGACGGGGAAGGCAGCAGTGTCTTAGGGTGCAAAAGAGAAGCCTCCCAAGAGCATAAGCTCCCCCTTCAGAAGGTGTGTAAGCTGCCGCTTTGAAGGAATCGAATCAGCAGATTTTTCAACTGGAAACAGCAGCCTCTGACACCCGGTGACACTTGTTACAAGAAGGGCGAGTAAAACCTGTTCATACCTTTCCTGAAGCTACAGAGAACATCTCTTTTGAGAGAGAAAAAAACATTCTGACAATATTAAAAGAAGCCTGCTAACCAAATACTCAAGAGGCCAAAGTTTGCCTTTGCTTGGATTGTCTGTGCAGGTGCTGAAAACTCTTATTCATATTGCTCTGTAGTAAGTCTAGAATATGTGTTTTTGGTAGGTCTGGGCGAGTTAACTCGTTATTAATACCTTAACTCGTTGATTATTTAATGCCGACAAATATTTTATCGCGCATTAACGCAGGTTTTATTATTTATTTGATTATTGTAAAAGTCTGTTGCTCACAGGCTTTTATTTTGTAAAAGTCTGTTCCTGTCTGCTGCGGAACCGGAAAAGAAAGTAATTCGCAGATCCACCAAACATGGAGAAGGGTACGGAACTTTTACTCGGCCATTTTCATTTTAAAGTTCTTCCAGACGGCGGAGTCGACAGAACCAAAGTCATCTGTAAACACTGCCAAGTTGAACTGTCTTCTCAGCGTAGTAGTTCCAGTCTAAAATATCACTTAAAGGCAAAACACACAACTGATAGCAGCAAGTCATTCAATGAAACAGACAGTGGAGCGAGGCTTCTACATAAAAACTACATAAAAATGCTGATGTTAGAAGTGTGTTTGCACAACAAATGTTATGGCACTTACATTCATATGGCAGCACATTTAAAATAAAACTAAATGCTAAAAGCTATACACTACTTTTGAATTCATTTTTGGATTTTGCGTACAAATGCGATTAATCATGATTAATCAGCGAAATCATGTGATTAAATAGATTTAAAAATTTTAATCGTTGCCCAGCCCTAGTTTTTGGATGATCTAACAGCTATCAGTGACCAAAGTTTGAAAAAAAATACCTTTTAAAACATAGCAGTGTTACCATAGCTGATTGAAACTAATTTCATAATATGTCATCAAAGTTCAAATAAGAAGCACTTTTGTTCTCTTCATTATGTTGAAGAGACATAAGAATATGTCAGCATATTATTATTCACTGAACATGCAGTCCTACAGCGTCTGCGGATGAGTATCCACAAAAAGGTTTAATTGTGGACCAATTGGTTATCATTTTGTCTTTTACAGTAAGGGGATGGCAATACCAAATGATGTAACCCAGTGTGAGCTTTACTTGAGCTTGAACCACTTTTCCACCTAAAATTCATGTTTTAGAAGGACTTTATTAATATGGCTCTGGTAGCCATAAAAGACTTGGAACCCGAATTATACTGGAGTTAAAACAAATCTTTGATAAACATAAACCTGTGAGCTTGTACGGTACATTGTAAGTCATAATTTCACTGGGGCAATGGTAATGAAATAAGCCAGAACACCCCTGTGCAAAGCAGCCAGGTCACACGCTGCAATTTATGTGCAACATGAAGCATCCTAAATCACCTCTCTCCTGTTTGGCTCCTGTTAGCGGTCCTTCAAACTAATTAACACCTAAACAGCCATTCAAGTCTGATTCCAAACGTCTGGATGCAATTAGAGAAAGGAAACATGGACACCTAAAACAGGAAGGGGATTTAAGGCCCTGAACAGGGAGTTAAAACCGCCGTTGGATAGCCCAGTGACTGGTAGGTAGACAGTTGTTGTTTGTATTTGTGACTAGAAATTAACAATATGGCGGCAACATTGAACCGAGGGAAATTTTTGTCCCTAACTTAAGAAAATAGGACATTTAACTGAAACGACAAAAATTTAAGTCTATTGGTCATGTATGCTGTTTTCTAATCCTTTTAAGGCTCCCGTGGGAAAGTCGGCGACGGAACAACTTCTCTGATCTCTAATAGCTCCGCCTCATCCAGATTATCGCTGCAAGGGACTGGCGCCACCGTTTTCCTCTTAGCTCCATTCCCCTCATTGCCCCCTTCAGTAAGTTTGTGTTTGGCGCATGTCGCGCCACTCATTACCACCAAACAACTACAAACCACTCCTGGGCTGAATCACGACCGCCGACCGAGATCTGAAAACGTGTTTTGGAACTATTACGGTGGTCCAGAATCTTTGAAGAGGACTTTGAAGATAAAGTGCGCTTTCACATGTGCACCAAACATTTTCACCTCCAGAATTCCACTTCGTAGTGTAGTGTTTCCTTCTTTGGTGAAATTTCCACACACATACAGAGTTTATCCCTCATTATGTGTGCAGAGGAATGCCCTCACTAGTATCGCTGCTCTCTACAGATAACTGTGCAGTGAACAAACCTTGTTCTAGCTACATTCAAATGAAATCATATGAAATCAAGGACTTTTGTACAAAGTATGGCAACTTATGTTGGCTGAAAACTACCCCAAGGCAACAACCGAACATTTAAAGAGCAACAAAAACCAGATCCCTCCACTAGCATTAAGAAGTGCACAGTAACATTGACAAAATTGCGATGACAAGAAACAGAATTAAATAAGGTCATAAAAGTAATATTTGTATTTATACTGTATTAGCAAAGATGTAAAAATGTAAGTTGCTGTTCAAATTTCACGATCAAAGCTTTAACAGATATGTCTATATTCCTGTTTCATCCGACAAGAGCATGACATCAGACATGTGACAGCCTTAAACTGGGCCAGCCTTCCCATTATCCTCTGTGGACTGAATTATTCATTCCATCAGGAGGCCCATACGTACAGCTTAAATATATGATGGACTAATGAGGGCTATTGATCGAATAATTGATTGCTTTATTCATGGTCTAACTGCCTGTCCGCTTATCCGTTTGGGCAGCTCATTACTTAATATGCATTATTCAGAGCTAACCACTAACCAGCAGAGACTGCAGTATCAAGCCGAGAAATTCATGTCAACAACAATATAAAAGCAAAGTGTGTGCCACATCAAAGCCACAATGACTCTTCCATTGCAGTGATTAAACACATTGTAGCAGAGTAGTAAGAGCAATAAAAAGGGTTTGATTAAAGTTAAGGACACAGGGCCAGTAAAGTATTATATTAATCTTGTTTTCAAGATTCTCATATTTCCTTCACTTATAGACACTTGTACATATTTTCATGTGACTTTGCCTTTGACTTCTCTGGGTTTTTCTTTCCATAAATTAGACAGTTCCAGGCAGACACTTGGCCTTTAAGTGACTTTTATGTTTGGCTCTCATCATTGGCGAGGTATCAAATGATCTATTCGTTCTGAGTTTTTCCCACAGAGTTTGAGGCAAGCCACAACACAACTGTCCCTTTGTCCTGTTGTCTGGTAACAGTCTAAAAGAAAACCTCTCTGGGGAATGCTTAACAAAAAGAAAATGACTGAACACCCACATGCTGACTAAAGCCCCTTTCACACTGCGACCCGCTACCTTAGCGGGTCCAAATTGCACCTTCGACCCGCGTCGAGCAATGTGAACGCTTGGCGTGTTGGTGACCCGTGTCGCCTGAAGCCGAGTTCAGGGGGCGTTGCCTCGTGGCAGAGCGTCACACGAAACATATAAAATGCTGGGCGTGTACAATGACGTAGGCACAAGCCATGCGTCGGAGGTAGGGTTAGATACACCTTGAGGACTCGTTTTTGCAATTGTATATGCAGTTCATGGAGATGTTATTTTACGGGGTGTGGATGGTTACAACATGGGATGCCGCCGAAGAACATATGCATAGAATACAAGAGCACTATAGTCCCCGAAATGTGGCGGTAAATAACGTCTTCTGCTCGGAGGCTGAGGAGCTCGCGGACCTCCTTGTCTCCCCACTTGGCCATATTAAAAAATGTCTCGAACTTGATGTAGGCTAAAACAGAGTGAAACTTGTCCTCACCTGTCGCTGTTGTTCTGAATCAGCTGTCCATTCTGTCTTTTAAACTCCTCACGTCATGCTACGCCACGCCCACGTCCGACCCACATCAAACTCGGCTCGGCAAAAAGACTTGGGTCCGACGCAGGTCGAAAGGCGAGTCGAGTTGACGCGGCAGCCCGGGTCGGCAGTGTGCACGCAACAGCGGACACGCTAAATTCGCGGATTAAACGCGGGTTATTCGGCAGTGTGAAAGGGGCTTTTGACTGGTACTGGCTATCTGGCCTTAAGTATGAGGTCTTTGGTTGCCATGTAGCGGGCTGGCTCACAACTACAGCTTGGACTGTATAATTATGCTAACTAAGCCTCCTTCCTGTTAGGTATGCTTCAAGAAACGCCTGTCATGCAGTTAAATGATGCTTATTTACTGTAGATCTATAATTACAACACACTACAATGCAGCCTGCTGTTTAACTGAATAACAAGCTGGGTCGTGAAGTCGGTATTTTTTCTTCATCAAACATGCTTCCTTTTCCGCAGTTAACCATGTGCACTGACCATTTGACAGACATGGCAGGAGTGGGATGCGCTCTTTGCTTTACTTTTCAATAAGAAAGCACTTTGAGGTCTCTGTGAGATCATTTCATAACAGCCACAGAAAGATAGGTTTAACAGAGTTTGAGTTAGAGAGACAAAATATCACTGCAGTGGCACTCGATGGAGAAGAAACGACTGAGTTGGCTCAGTTGACTGAGAGCATCCAAATCAACTCAGTGGAAAAACGACAGCATCAGTTTGCACTTTATCCAGGATGTATCAACAGGGGCGAACCTTCACCTGGAGGCCGTCATTGTGTGGGCACATGAACTTTCACCTCTTATGTTGTCCTCCTACTGTTAAAGCTAGCTTGACTTTACATCACAAATCGGGTATGCCAATTTGTAACAAGCTAATCAAGTTATTCATTTGAGGCAACTCTCAACCAAATTCTAGTCATGTATATTTCCAAAGTAGAGGGAATCCCAAAGAGATTTTTCTAAAAACAAAACTTGTTCAGCTGGTCCGTTTCTCTTAAAGAGGATTCGGGATAGATGCCCACTCGTCTCACTGATTTTAACAATTTCAATGTAATATTAATGCAATAGGCTTTATGCATCCGAACTGAAGTATTGTGCGATGCAAAACTTTCTCACTACTTGGTTAAGTTGAATAAATAGCATTAGTTTTGATATCAAATACAATATTTTTACAATTTCACATCTCCTTAATAAATGCCATTTTTACACTTCACGTAAAGTAGCCCTCATGACGACAATATGTTGCTTATTGTTTAAACATAATTATAGGTTGCTTCCTCCAGCATGAACAAACAATCCATGGGGTTGGGGAGTATAAGTTGGAGACTAGTGTGGCTCGGGAGAAAGGAAGGGACAGAGGTCGGTGGATCGATCCCCAGTTTCTATATTCTGAAGTGTCCTTTGGCAACACGCTGCACCCTGCAAATGCCCCGGATGTATACATTAGAGTACAAGTCAATGATGTCAGTGACAGAGAAATTATATCATTGTGTGGAGCAAAAGGTGCTCTGCGAATGTGGTAACAATCAGCAGACTAGAAAAAAAAAAAATAGTCAAATCGAGCTGTTGATTAAAACTTAACCACTAAGTAGATGGGTGCTGAATGTAGGGACACAACTCCCACAACATTGCTAGGTTCACAGGAAAGTGACTGGCCTTTAGCAGATTCCAGCGGGATGAAGTTAAATGTCCACATTCGTTGGTAATTTACATGTTTTTTCTTCTAATTAGAGTGGCGCAGAATGCAGTCCATGGTTTGAGATCTATTTACACTTCTAATTAGGCCAATACGCATTTTAAAAATAGTTTTGGCAACTGATCATAGAATAGGAATTGTAAAGCGAAAAGGCAACAGTAGAATGGCAAATGGCAGCACACTATAACTAGCTGTTGCTACTTATGCCCCTCTCTCCTCTCTGAAAGACTTTATGCAGTTTCCTGCCATTCCCCTTACCATTACCACCAAATGACATAAAAACAGAGACACAGGATACTCTCCAAAAGAACCTGGAACCACTCCCTTGCACTGGCATCTTTTATGAGCCAGTTTATCCATGTTCCTCCAGGGTCAACCAGGACACCAGGTCAGGGTCTGTCACTAATGGGGTATTGTGAATGCCAGGGAATTAGAGCTGTGAATCCCCCAGAGAGGCATCAGTCTGAAGGACCCAAGTCTCTAATTGGGGTAGCAGTGTACATAAATGACAGATTATGACCTATAAATGAGAATTTATGTGACCATTAGATGTGTCGGGTGATCCCGGCAGAGATGGAGAAGGTGCTCATTAGCTATGCATTTAGAATGCCTGGTTCTGCCTAATTAGCCTGATGACATGCAGACTACAGTCATTTTTCTGTTTTCCAGAAATCTCAGACTTGTTATTTCTGTGCACTTTTAGGCGGAATCAGCAGTTAATCTGTACTCTTGGCATTTAACTACAGCTGTCTCTGAAAAAGGAAAAAACAAGGCAAAATGTGAAAATAATGCATCCGGACCAGGTTATTCAAGGCCAGGGGAAATGTTGTAATGTTGTATGATAGCAGTCCCGACTGCTAAAAAAAAAAAAAAACGTCTTTTTGAGACAGGAAAAAGCCGACATGTAAAAGGTTTTTTTTAAAACCATTGGTTTGATATGTCTGTGTGGGATGGCGTTGCCTAAAAAGACAAAGAAAATTCCCTATAGTTACCCAACGGCCTACAGATAAACGGTAATATCTGCTAGATTGAGTGTGTGATTAGGGATTTGACAGCAGACTCAAATATTTGCACTTGAAGTGGAAGTATTAGCGCTTTAATATTGAGAGGTGTTGGCAGGAGCTGGGTTTCATGGGAGAGGGGATGAAGACAACGGAGGGGGGGAGGGATAAAGACAAAGAAAGTCTGATTGTGAAGAGCGCTTTATTAAAGACTAATAAATGAAGATGACGAGTCAATAAGTTGGTATCTTTATAATATTGTGATTATGAGACACAGCTTATTATTTTATCGTAAAGTTAAAAAAAAATATGTGAATACGGTCATCAGTTTATGAGAAGTTGTATCCTTCAGCACAAAATTGTGCCCATATGGCATTTGTTCGTGTAGGCAGATACGGCCAATAATTCTGTTCAATAAATGTGCTCTAAGAATACCTCGGGGTGTTCTGAAAGCAACTGCATGATAAGTATGAAAATGGCATCCATGACTGTATGGTGGCATTGGAAATGCAATGTTTTTCAGCCCTAACTGGGGTTGTTTAATAATCCTAACCCAAAGAGTTTAGTTTTTCTAAGCCTCAACAGGTGATTTTATATTTTGTTGTAACAAGTTGCGATTACATGTAACCAAGGCAACCAGAAATAGCATCCATGAGGGTGACAATAGCATTGAAAAATGCTTTCGTGTTCCGTGCCAGAAGGTATGTGAAATTCAATTTCATATCACACAAACACCCATGGTTGAAAGCACAGCACTTAACTGCTCCACTGACCCCCCCTCCTTCCCCCATATGAGGACTTTGTGGTTTACTGAATGAAAGACTTGAGATTAAAATCTGCTCTGATGTGGAAACGCTTATATGAGTATTATTTCCCTTCTTTTTATGGGCAGTACTTTACAGGAAGCCATTATGAGTCGTTTTGAGGGATATGAACAAACAACGTATGTGACCATTTCAGTTGGAGGCCTCTTTATTCTGATCAGCCATCAATCATGTCAAAAATTGAATTAAATGGGCATAAATCAAATGTGAGATAAAGAATGTGTTTATTAGTTTTGGACACATTTGCAAGTATTCCATCCATTTTCAATACCAGTATAATCCAATTCAGGGTTGTAGGTGGGGTGGGAGCCTATCCCAGATGCCATCAAACAACCATATACACTCACACCAATGGTCAAATTAGACCATTAGAGAGCATGAGAGTACTTTTATCAAGAACAGTATCCCTGGTGCCACTTCCTCTGCCAAACACCAGGAATGTGTGGATGAAAGTCCAAAGCTAACAGCGATAGGGAAGTCGAAAATGGAAGCAAAGTTTCCTAATGACAATTAAATAACTCACACTAAGAGAGGTAAATAGCCAGAGAAGGTGGTCGGACATTTTTTACTCCTGCCACACTATCTAATGTCACCCACATGTGGCTCAAACATATGAATAAAGTGTATCTTTACTCTAGAGATCAGATTAAAAGCGGTTTGACACATGGGATATGAAACAATAACTTTGTCAAAGCAATGATAATTCAATAATTCACATGACGGTCACTTTTCTGTTAATGTTCCTCATCTTCATACAGACATGGCTGTGTAAATGATCCGTTGTCAGCGCACGATATTTGCATGTCGTACCAGACTGATCAGTACATGCAGCTGTGCCAAAAGGCTATTAGTCCTTCCCATTGTTCTACCAAAACAAAATGTCATGTCACAATAAAAAATTATAGTAATGTATCAGATACTTGTGTTACAATGGTAAACTCTGGTACAGTAACAGTGTAGTTTGTTGTTATTAACTCAAGGAAAACTTGATGTTAATCTCGCCTGAGGACATCGTCTCTGCCCCGTCAGAACAAGTTATCACAGGATAAGCTGCATCATCACACAAATATATTTCCAGAGTCACAGTTTACGTTTGATGATTCATAGAAAGATCAAAAACATGGGTTTAACAACGGCAGTGGATATGAGCGGTTAAAAATAGGGATATACTGTCAGGCAAAAAGCAGGTTGAGCCTGCTTTTTTTAAAAAAAGACTTTTTTAACCACACTAAAACACGTTAATCATTTGTCTCAGTGGGTGAGGAGAAAAAGCATCTACGGAGCAGCAAATTATTATAGATAAACCCATGGCAGTCAAGATCATGACTCATCAGATTTCCCTGAATATCTGATCATAATCTATATCAAATTAACCCACTGCGCCTGTGCGTCTGTGAGTTCACAATTATGCCATTTTGAAAGGGATACGGATATGTAACGAGGTCCAACCTGCTCAGATTACCCGACCAAAATGTTATGGAAAAACAGGAGGATGTAATTCACACATTGTGTCGTTTGCCAACACATTGATGAAAAGCAGTATATGTGTGAAAGGCGCTTACGAGTTGATGTGGTAATATCCCCTATTGAGTTAAAAGGTTTCTCAGTCAGTCTGTTCTGACCGACGTAGTTCCCGGGGGGGTTAACGAGGAAAGTGTGTGTGATGATACCCTTTGTCTTGCATCCCTTCAGCCCTATTAGACTTGCTTATTTTGATGAGCTCAGTGAAAGGTTGTAGCTTCACCGAACAGAAGCGTCACACGCTTTGCACAAATACCCCGTGGTAACAGAGACAAGATGAGCCAAACAGGGTTTGTTAAAAAGAATTGTTCCTCAGTGAAAAATGCTTACTTTTTTTTCCCCGTTTCTGCTCTTCTGTCGTATGGTGTGCTGACATTTGTTTCCTTTATGGCGGGCTCCCAAAGTGATCAAAAGTGTAAAAGTGGGTCAAATAAATAGAGATAGCAACTGAATCCAAAGAAAGAACGCATTTAGCAAGCAATGACCTTGAATAAGCACTTACTTATTCTCTTACTAAGAAAAGGTATCCAAGTTTCCCAAGACAAAATAGTAAATTAAATACAAGACCAAAGTGAGTTAAAGCTGCCGTCGGCAACTTTTTTTTTAGTCATATTAGCTTGAACTGTCCTGGGATTCTGGAAGTAGAATATTAAATAGCCTGTTTAGGAAAAATCCCGAATTCTGTAGCTCCCTCTAAAGCCTGTAATCGTGCTTGGAAAAATCGAGCGCTCCCAGCTGTTTTTATCCAATCACGTTAGGTTCATTATTTATCTATTATCTGAGCAGAACAGTCACCAACCATGTCTTCCATGCTGAGCGTGAGTCTGCCCCCAGCTTGTTTGCGCGCACACTGGTGTGAACTCACGTGCACAACCTCGTCCAGGTTGGGGGAGGGACCTGAAAGTTGTATCAGTTCGAATTTTCCGACTTTAGACTCGGAAGTTTGAAAACATGCAGACGGCAGCTTTAATCCATGTGTAGATGTAACAGTGAATATCATCTATAAACTGCACTAAAACAGTTGTAATGTTAGGTATACAGGGAGTCTTTCACTGCTTCCTCACTTTCATTTGTTCCCGTCTCCCTTTCTTCGGCTAACAATGCTGGAGTGATATTTCTCTTTCAGATGACTACTTGAGTTCCAATCAAAATCAAGTATGAGGGCGGCAGGAGAACATGGAAGCCTTGACCATGCGAGACAGTGACATCAAGCCGCACAAGTCTATTAGCAGACGTGGCAGCTGATCCCCATCCCCTCTTAGTTCGAGCACACACACATACAATGGTTTTCAAGAGACTCGTTGAAGGCTGCTTGAAGGAAGGGAGAGGGATAAGAAGGTGAAGTTCACATAAAAAGCTTCAAAAAGCTTCAAAACAGGCAGGAAAAGGGGTTGAGAGATGGCATCCATCGGTTAGAGGAACATAATATGGACTAATAGTAGAGTACAAGGAAAGTGTATGTGTGTGTGTGTGTGTGTGTGTGTGTGTGTGTGTGTGTGTGTGTGTGTGTATAAATAGCAAAGATAACCAAAGTAGTGTCACCTCAAACTTCCTAAATCAAACTGAGGCATTGTTATTGAGGCTCAGACAGGTTGAGGAAAGGCTCTAATTCCCAACAAAGGGGGTCGGAGAAATGGTCACGGTGTGAAGAATCCTTAAAAAATGAACAGATAACAATAAATTGTGACATAATTCAAGGTGAAACGGAGACAAAAAAACATGTATTTTCCAGATTACTGTCCCCGGATTACTGGCGACCTAGTCCAAAGAAAGTTTGGACGCTGTGTAAAATCTAAAAAAAAACAGACAGCAAACATGGCCCTGTCCAACTTTTTTAAGATAAGTTGCTGCCATCAAATTCAAGATAAGCTAACAATTAAATGGTAAATGTGTCACCTGTGCAAATCATTGTAATCTGTTTTTACTCATTATTATAAAGCTTTCCTAACTTTTTGGGGAATTGGGGGTGTAAATAAAACTGAAAGATGTCTCCGCTGTCAACCACACTAGCGTGCGCCAGTAACACAGACATATTTTGAGTAGATTACGATCGTCCTGTCAAACATAATTGATTCACTAGTATTATTTAAGCTTTCACTCTACAATGACAAAAGGAAAGCGGCTTCTTTCATTGCATTAGGGCAGCTTGTGGTTGTAAAACAAAACATTTTGTTTGGTCGAAAGTGAAGTTATAAACCTTATAGTGGAATTATTTAATGTTCCTGATGATTCTTTCTCTCTTCTTAAATATTCTTTCCCATACATCTCTCCAATACTAAATAAACTAACACGTGCAAAGCTCCTGATTATGGAGGGGCCATAAACAATCATTCCATGATAGCAAAACAAAGACGCCAACCAGCGAAGAGGATAAAGTGTGGCGAGAGCAGGAGTAAAAGTGTAGGGTAAGATGGAGAAAGACGGGGCAAAATTCTGATCAAAGCGATGCAGCGTAGTGCCTCTCTTAGTTTATATCTGGTTGGAACATGAAAAAGGTTTCTAAGACTGAAGAGCATGAAATAACTTAGCTGCTCGATTGGAAACACAGACATACACAGCAGGGCGGCACAGAAAAAACAAAAAGGGAAAGACTCTGTAATGTTTACCCACAATCCATGCGAGGCTTGGGTTTACTGTATTGTGCAAATGCTGCAGCTGAACAATCATCTATGTTCTGAAAGGAAGTCGAACAAACATGCACAGAGGTCATGTTTATTTACTTTATTCTGACACAAACTAAATCACCATGATTTCAGTGTTATTACAGTTATGAACCAAGAAACTTTTAATGAGTTTACTCTATCTGTGTATAGACTAATCCCAGACATAGAGCATCAGAAATCAATTTTCAATCTTTACTGACTTTTGATCTTCAATATCTTACACAAAAGAAAGTATAAAGAGCAGTAGTACTTATCACACACACTCAAATCAGCAGCAATACTATTGGCTGCAAAGCCATGAGAGGCTGATGAAATGGTTGTCTTGGAAACAGTGACTGGCATAGGTTATTATGAAAGTAGAAATGCAGGGTGGGGGTGGGCAAAGACCAAAAAACGCAAGACATGTCGATGTGTGCGTGTGTCTGTTTGTGGTTATGTGGGGAGGTTGGAGCGGTTCATCTACAGACACAGGTGTCATTCTCTTAAAAAAATTATCTCTGATGAAAACAAATATCCGGACCACCAAGCTATTCAAGCTATGTTGTTCTCCAAGTAAGTACTAAAAAAAATACTTTTTGAGAAAACCAACTGAAAAAGGGAGTAATAGACCGACAGCTACCCCCACCCCTGTTTGTTCCCCCCTTTCTTCCCATCCCACCCTCCTTCAGTGGGTTTGTAGCCCTTTAGTGATTGTATTTGGCTTCCTTTCTCTCTCTCTGTTTCCCCCTCTCTATTCCTCTTTTCTTAAGCCAACCCCCCCTATATATAAAGGAGCAAACAAGTATCTAGGCAACCCAGCATCACTCACTGGGAGATGAGAGTAGAGGAAAGGGGGTCAAAGCAGAATTGTGATAAACCAGCAATACAGATGAGACGGAGAATACCAGTGACTGTAACAGGAGGAAAGCGATAGAGAGAGGTAGGAGGTGCATCCTTTGCAAAAATGAAGACAATAGAGAAACAGAAAGATGTTTGTCAAATGAATCCTCCAAGAACCTAAATACATGAACAGTGAGGTGAAGTAAAACTACAGCCACATGTAAGTGCCTATTGCACATAAGAAAATAAAATGAGTAAAATAATCAGGAAGAAAAGGCTTATGGGAAAGAGAGTGTTGCCAAGCAGGTATAAAGAAGTACTGGATTATCAAAGATATATCTATCTTAATTTAAACCGAAATGAAAGGAAAACAACATGGGTTATCTACTTATTTAGTTATGTTTCCCCAAATGTTGGAATGTTACCGATTTGAATGATCTACTAATACCTATTTCAGACAAACAAAGCTAAAAGTGGGAGAACTTGTTCTTTGCAGAATTCCATCCCATTAAGCACTGAGACCTGAGCTCGCATTTGATTGTCAAAGTCTCTACAAAACAGAAAGGTGATTTAGCACCGTTTTCCAGAGTGAACTTACAGTGGATTTGAACATTTCGGTGTTTGAAGAACTATCGGTAGATGTGTAAAAGAAAGAACAGAAGCAGAAAACTTGGGGAATAATGCATTGAAAATGAAAATTATGTTAATTTATGTGTCTTTAGGCCTTTGTGGAGTGCTTGCATGAGGGCAAGCTGCACAACCGATAAGGCTGCAGCGAGAGGGTTTTCCACAGCTCTCCAAACCCCTCTGGACACGCAGTTTAATGGCAGAGGAGGAGAGGGAGGAGGAGAGCAGACATAAACCACTGTTGTGTTACTTTCATCTGTCTTTTAAATTCTGCCAGGAAAATAAAGTTTTGTTTACCCTTTTTCCACTCGCACTGGTGAAAGCGAGGATCCCCGGCATGCCAAATGAGGTTTGTTGATGACGTGCAGCTCTTTGTGGGATATAAATGCAGAAAGTTCGATAGACAAACGTGAAGAAAGTGAAGCAATTTGATTAGTTAAGAATTATTCACACTGAACTGCTCATAAATCCTTTTAGCATTACATGGTTATCATGGCAACCTTACCAGCACAAGTGTAAAAATACAAAATGTGCCTTTTATGAGTGAATGATAAATTTGATAAGGCCATGGTGACTTCAGGGCTCCAGACTGCGACCAAATGGTCGCATTTCGCGACTAAGAATTAAGTGTGCGCAACTGAATTTCACATCTGCTCAGTAAATTTGTCCTTTTTATGGAAGGGGAAACGTGGAAGGGGCGCTTCATTGCATCCGTAAGCCAATGAGTGTGAGAAGGATACTGTAAGTGGCTAATGTGTAGAGGGGGAGGGTCCTACAGTTAATCGGGCACATTTACAAACGTCTGTGGAAGGTGAAAGAGAAAGATTTCACATCACAACCTGTATGCATTTGAAATGAGCAAGCCAACTATTGACTCGTTCTTCAGACTCTAGTGTGCCAGTGCCACAGTCTACAGTGGCACAGTTGGATGACGATGATGATAATGATTCAGAGTCAGAGGTGTGTGTGGCGAAAAAGGTCCAAACCCAAAATTTTCTCGAAGAGTGGCTGCGAGAATTCAGCTGGTTGAGGTACTATAAGGAGACTAAAGGCTGATTTATGGTCGCCTACGAAGAGCGCTCTCTGTTGCTTGCGTGCGTCGCCCAAAATTTCTATCTATCCGTCGAGGCGACGGAGACCGCAAGGGTTGTGATTGGTCGGCTAACAACATCATTTCCGGAATCGCTTTTACGGTTTACGAGAACAATAACACTGCCATTTTTGAAAGAGTTTACTCTGTATCGGTCAACATTTGGTCAAAAATATTTGCATTTCAATATCAACATGCTCCAACTCCAACAACAGTCTTTCTCTCTCGGTCGCCATCGATCACTATGAGGAGTGGAACGGAGCCGGAAGGTAAACAATCAATCAACGACTTTCATGATAGACGACGCAAGATTGGGTCGTTTAACGTAGCGACGCCTACTGATCGGGAGGTGAACTGCCTTGCGTATCCAACATCCCTACGGAGAACTTTGAAAGGACGGACTACGGAGACGGATTGACGGATAGCGACGGAGAAGCATACCGAGGCCTTAACTCCATGAACTGCGAATGTTGCAGTCGCTACCCCACAACTGCGGGGAACACGAAGTTTGCCGACACTGCAGGCACTTCGCAGTTTAAACATGACATGCTGGTGAAACACAATGTTAGCCTCAAGCATAGAGTATGCTGAGACATGTTAACAAATGAAAAAGCAATGCCACTGCCGGTTGCTTTTAGAAGACAAAAAGCTGTAAATCATAGCGCAGATAAGGCAGAAATGATACTGAAATTTAACACGGCCTACTTCGTTAAGGAGGAACTACCCTTCACCAAATTCAAAAGCTAGCTCGATCTTCAAGGTATGAGTAATACAGTAAAAATTTGTAGAAATGTGAATATTTGGTTAGTAAATTGATTTACAGTGTGTGCCCCTAAAATTCCTGGTTGCGCCTCTAAATTTTTCAGTTGGGGCTACAGTGCTCCGAGTAAAAAAAGTTAGTCTGGAGCCCTGGACTTATAAACCCACTGTAACCCAAAACTTGAAGAAACCTGTGTAAAATAAGATGAATGAGAACCTTTGGCACACTGAATAACTAGGTTTGAGCTGTATTATAGAATATCTAAGACAGAAAGATGATCCGCTCTCATGCTGAAAGGCAGTTTCAGTTCGCCAAACAACTGTTTGTTTGTTTTTTTCTACACTGCTTGACCAAATGACACAAGTCCTGTGTATGACCGCATTCAATCTGCAATCACAAGAAGCAATCAGTACACAGCTGTGTTAAAAGTCCTTTGAGGAGCAATCTGGGCCTTTCCCAAGCAGCGTCTCCCACAGCAACGTAAAGGGGGAAAAAAGCTTTCCGCAGAGAAGCTGAGCTCATTTTCAACGCATAATTGTTGTCCTCTTCCCCTACAGCCTCATCACGGTGCAATCTGATTACGGGGTGAGAAACAAAGACGGGCAATGACAAATGCCATCCAGCAGTAATGAGGGAGATGCAGGTCTTTTGTGTCTCCATCAACTTTAAGCTCGAACCTCCCTCTCCCCTCTGAACATGGTTTTGACCTAAAGCCGGGGAAAGTAGAACTCTATAAAATCACAGTTTGTGTTCATTCCAGGTGAAATTGCATGTCACATCCGTTTGCGTATCACAGTGTAACAGCGTAAAGTCTCATCCCCGGTGTCAAGGCCACCACAGCCGAAGCCGAGGAGTCGCAGGAACCTCACGGGGCCTAACGCGCCCGCGAATGAAGTCAGCCTATTTTCTTTGTATCACAAACACTGAATGAGACTGTTTCGGCTCAGTTACCGAGCTGAACGATAAGGTCCCCTGCTCCCAATGAGCAAATTTCATTGGCCTCTATTACTGCAGCAGGCTGCGTGTGGCAGTGGCTGTGTGTCTTTGACTAAGCAATAAGCCCAATGTCCCTGTCACTTTCATCAGAAGTAATTCTCTTCTCTGTCTCTCTGCTGGCAAAAACCATCCAACTCTCAAGCCGAGAGACATGTGGCAAGAACCAGACAGCAGCAAAGTAAGAATAGTCCAAATAGTACTTTACTCGTTAGACTTTTTTCTTTCTTATTTGGAATTTAAAAATACCAAAATTAAGGGTCTGTTTGACTAAAAGTGCCCCCATTGTCAACGAGGAATATGTGGCAGGTTAGGTTTCATAAAACAGTTTGAAATGACCTGCTCGGGTTGGGGTTCTGAGGAACAATGTTGGAGAGTTAGAATAATAGGTGTGCTCGTAAATTCTAAAACCATCTGAGAATCTGGTTGAAAAGACATCTAAATGGTCCATAGACTATATTTGGGATTAATATTCTCCAGAAGTGAACGTTTGGTAGAAGTCTACGCTTCGTCAAAGACGTTGACTCAAAGTTTGCAAGTAGCAAAATAGATGTTGGGAAAACAAATAAGACCTCTTGTTACAACCCCAGCTCGCTAAGGGAAAAAAGGGGAGTGACATGAAGGAAGCACAAGAAAACGGTTCCCCAAAGCAACAATGATATTCTTTCAGTTCATCAAATCAAATGACAAAACAACATATTTGAAAACAAAACACAACCAAAAACCAAAATACAGAACAAAACTTAGAGACTGTTTGGGAAAGAATGTTATAAATATCTCCCTATTAGTTAGAGCACCGAGCAAACAAAGTATCGTGAAACACAAGCTGAACGAGGGCCCACTCTCAAACACAAACATGTCATTGTGACTGAATGACTAAAAAAGCCTGAATTCAACCATGCATGAAAAATAAAGAACACTTCCCCCTCCGATCATTATTCCTTTCTGCAAAGCTCTTTAAAGGAATCTTTTTTTATTAATTTATTTCTATTGTAGTACTCACAAGTGTCTGTGTCTTATCTGCATCAGACAGCGGAAAGAGCGTTTTCATTGAAGAGAATTAGAAAAGCATTCGAACGCTTGAGCCAAAAGATTAAAGAAGCAACTCAGAAGGCGGGGCGTGAGAGCAAATTTGTTTTGCCGTATAAACTCAAACCTACAAAAGTTTTATCGCACTAACAATGAGAGCTGCAGTGTGGGACAGTTTCACAACCACGGAACTTTCTGCGGTTCATTCATGCACTGTGGACGGACCCACTGTGCAGCTGTTTGATAAAAGGTGTGGCGAGGTGTAAAATCTTGCGATCCAATTGTTGAGGTTTGCGTTGAAGAAAAATTCCCTCTTCTCACGGCACCTCTTCTCAAGCTTTAAGTTTAGCTCGCCCATAAAAACCTTCAAACGGAGCAGATAAGACACAGAGCGCTCTTGGCTATGTCACATAACTCCACTCAAAGAAAAAAGAACATTTAGCTGCTGTGAATGTGTCTGAGCAGTTTGAGACGATAGGATGAACCGAGCCGAGGCTCTGCACTGCAGTTTCAACTGCCGTACTGCAGTGTGTTTGTCGTATATGAGAAGAAGAGATCGTAAAAGAGGATATCGTGTCACGTGGGATTGCATGTGCACACAATGGCTACAGTATGTGAATTAAATGCAGGTGCATTCATGTAGGTTTATGAGCAGACAAATGCAGCGCTAATCTGGAATTTGTGCGCACGGGGGATTTGATGTCAGTGAGCGCAGACGTGCAGAAATATGAGGCTTTCCCAAACAAAGCCTCAAACACTTGTGACAAATCAGACTGTAACCACAACACAGACAAATGCGGGGATGCCATCAACAACCTGGCCTCAATACAAAAGCCATATCTTCCTCGCCAAGCAAGGCAATAACTATATCGCCACATATCACGAGACAATCAAACTGTCCAGCATCCAAAGGAGAACATATTTGAGCACAAACAATATTACTCTGGCATTGCAGGGAACTTTGTAAAAAAAAAGTTTCAAACTGTCTTTGGTTGATGGTGCATATTAAGTGACATCAGCTATAAGAATATGTGGCAGACAGCCATTCTAAAAAGCCTACGTTTGGCTTCCCTGCTCTCTTAATATGACAAGCCAGGCTGAAAGACTCAACCTTTTCCCTGAGAAAAACGTTCCTCTTACATAAACGAGCTGTGGTAATATTTCAGCATTTTCTTTTTTCATCCCCTCTGATCATCAATCCTTGTCCAGCTCCATTAGAGCTATTTCACGTCTGAGAATAACAACACCTCAGTCACTGTGCAGCTCAGGACACTGCCGGGGAGCTAATCTGGGGCCCGACTCTGTGGACTGATCGGGTGGCATTATCCTGCAGTCAATTACCTCTAGTGAGAGATGCAGAAGGAAGAATGACAATGGACTCTGATGAATGCCACTCAAGGCTCAATTTAGCTGGCCAGGGCACCATCTCAACACTGGCGGTGAGACGGTTGGGTGGTCTGATAGGTATTCATATGAGCTCTTCTCCGGCAACCACCAATTTATTATTAGGAGAGGTTTCACTGTTTACCTATGATGAGGTAGTTTGCATAATTGCATAGTGAAGAGGCTTATGTCTCCGTCTCATTTTTTGTGTATGTCTCACTCTGTGTGTGTGTGTGTGTGTGTGTGTGTGTGTGTGTGTGTGTGTGTGTGAAAGAGAGAAATCTTAATTGCACCGTTTCAACTGTGAGTACAAACAGCATCAGGCAGCATTACTTAAACAGGTGGTGAATGCATTGAACACATCACAACGTCCTGTGTGTGAGTGCAAAAAAAAGAGGAGCCGTGGAAATGGTATTTGAAATGACGGACCACAGATATTATCTTCTGTCTTATGTAAACAATATCTATGTTTTACAAGATAAAAATGAGAGAGAAAAAAAATAAGTAAAATAAGATGGATCAAAAAAAGACAAATACTTGATCATTGCATGTTAAAGATGAGAATGAGGTTGATGAAAGAGGAGGATGGGAATAGCAAACAGTTTAATTGTAGCATACAGCTGGTTCTTGGCAAATATTTGACATTTTGGGTAATGCGTGTGCTTGCAACAAATGTTGTCAATTTTTTTTTTGTCGTTTCAACCAGACCTTATATATTGAGCTTGTATTTCTTCCACTGCAGATTGGTAAGGTCCGGTAAACTAAGGGTTAGAAATAACCAGAGTCAGTTTATTCACTGCATCTCAACTCTTAATCGACAGCTTTGGGATGGATTTTGGCTTGTTTAAAAAGCCCATTTTATCCACATCAACATCTTGATCTCCTAACTGTTCCAGGTGAACAACACCCAGTAGTTGTGCATAATGACTCATGGACATAAGTTGTCCAAACTTATGACATAAATACTTGCCATACAGAAACATGCATATTTTATCAAATAAATAGCTCAAATGAAAAAACCCATTAAATATGGCCAAAATGACATAGTTATATTTATAAATTAGAATTATAAATTTGTTTGGTGTCTCTCAAAATAAAATACTGCACGTTCTGTTTTGAGCCCACAGTATTGATAGATGTGAAATTAAAATATGGATACATATATATTGTTCAGCTAAGCTTTTTTTAGTTCTATCATTCTTGGGCATATAATACAACAGCTTCATGTTACACTGAAATCATTTTCAATGAAAGAACAGATGTCTGCATTTTTTCTCTTTCTGTCTGACACAAAGCCTCTTTTGTGTACCTTAACATGATAATCACTTTCACAGTCATACCGACCAAGAACCAAATAGTCTCCTGTCATGTAATCCTGATAACAGATGGCCACAACTGTCCGGAAAAGTCTCAGCCCTTCGTAGTAATTACTACTTTAGGCAAATGTCCTACACATAGGCGGCTTATTCAGTTGCAACACCTAACCTTTAAAAAGTCTTGCATGCACATGGCTTCACCCGACTGCTTCCAAGGAGCCACTGAGAGAGAGGTTTTTACAGCCCTGAGCTGGGCTCACTTTCTCACAGCTAATTGGGACAGACAAGATGTGTGCGTGTCTTTGGACCTTCCTTTTATTCTCTACTTCAAGCGCTGCTACACTTTTTCTTCCCCGTCATTTCCCACAAAAACACATTTTTAAGGGGGAAAGAGCACTCTGGACACTAAATGCACAAATTTGTTCCATTCATGAAAACACATGAAAAGTTGTTCTCTCCGTGTTTCCTGCTTTGTCCCTTGTTGCTCTCAGATTTCCACTTTCCCCAACATTCATATCCCAAAGACGCCCTCCTCTGGTTTGATCAAATTTAACACATTAACTGTTTGACTCCCTGCCTCCCCCCCCCCCCCCTCCCCTCAGAGTGGATTTGGATGAAAAATGAAGAAATCGAAGTCTGTTTTGTCTTCTTATGCCTCTCCCTACTCATAACTCTTATTGTGTTTATCTGGCTGTGAAACCCATTACTGGAGAGTGGATGGGGCTCATTCGCACACCTGGGCCCCATTCGCCACTGCCCTGTGTCAGACGAGCGTGACGGGCCCTGAACGCAGCGGCATCACCGGGAAGTTTAAATTAAGCTTTAGGCTGTGGCGCGGTCGGTGTACACGGGTGAACACTCGATGTGTTATGGGAGAGTGAGATCCAAAGACAAACACAACACACAGATGAAAAAAAGCCCCGATGTGGTTAAAAAAAAAAAAAAAAAAAGGGAAAATCAAAGTGAAACTATTACATAACCATAACACAGTGCTGAGAAATAATCCATTCTATGCACAGAAACACTATGTTTAAATTTATCAGTCTCCAACGTTACACTTGTGAATTTAATTCAATAAATCACAGCAAGCCTTTGAGCAGGTAAGAAAAGCATACTTCACGACATGTCCAAATAGTTTGTCTGTCGAATAAAAGGAGAAATGGAAATTAAAGCCATTCCCAGAGTTTAAAAAGTTCCCTGGATATGGGATATGGGGCGTTGATATTTTTTTAAATGGGCCTCGGGGACGGCTTTTGAAACCAAGCTTAATGTAGGATTTTATTTGGCTTGGAATAAAAGCCTTCCCTTGAGTTCTCCTCCTTCTATAGGCTGCTTAACCCCACATGACACGCACACTCTTAAATACACACACCAAATATTAAGTGGGTGATGATTCATTTGGTTGTCACTGTCTGCCCATAAAACAAAGTCGTTTGGAGCAAATGGGGGGTTTTCCTCCACTCATTTTTGTCTGTGCACTAAATCATTACAGGATATTAAACCGTGCGTTCAAAAAATGACAGTCCAATATGTACGCACGCACAACTGGAAACCCACGCTTGCTGCGCTTTCACGTAATGTCATGCCAACTATAACCTGACATTACCTTTGTATTGGTACTTTTTAAATGGACCTGTAAATAACTGACAACACAACGGGAAGCCCTCAGTAGGACAGATAATGAATTCAATTAGTCAATGTCAGGCCAATTAAGAGGTCTAAAAAGAAGTATTGTCACTTAATGGATAGACAATGAGCATGAGTGTTTGTGTGCGTTTGTGTGAAAGAGAAAGAGAGACAGAGAGGGGGAGAGAAAGAGAGACAGAAACAATGACTTTATCATCCAACCAGGCCAGGCCTCACACTCGAAGCCTCTCGTTCTAATCATCCAAGGACCAATGGAGGGCCAACCAAAGAAGATATGCGCGTGTGTGTTTCCGTTTTTCATTTGATACTGTGTGTCTGCAGCATCATGTGTGTTCCGCTGCATTCTGTTCGGGATCATATGTCTGAGTGTGCTGGAGAGCGTGTGTTTGCATACCAGCCACACATTATAACTCTGTGTACCAACATCTCAAAGCTGCTTTTATTGCCTCTTATCTCAACAGCCGGCTGCATGCTTGGAAACTGTCAGAGGGCTCATGGATGCTTTCTCAATTAGGAGTAACCTTTTTGTTGAAGGATTCACATCCAACAAAAGCGTCTTGTCTGCTTTTAGACTTTGCACAACAACAGAAATTGGAGACACAGAACTTGTATATGTCAGATGCAGAGTTCAAACATCGCAGTTATTTTTTCACAGTGGGCCCAATGGGGAATTGACCTTTTCACTGAGATATTTAAGTAAACAAAGACAACCAAACGAGACAAAATGCCAAGCAAAACTCACAGTATTCACACAATGATTTCCAGATGAGATGGTGTCAAAAGACCACAAATAATAGGGCTTGTCAGCCACACACTGAAGCTGGAGCCCTCACGAGAGGATGCTAAAAACATATTGTGTTAAGGTGCAGAGTGAATTATTTTCTCCACTAATGTGAGTTGAAATAAACTTTCCTCACCTGTTGGGGAAAGACAGCATTGCAAACTGAGATCAAACAATAACAGAAAAATGTCTGCATGAATACATTAGGAGAGGCTTTCAGCACCTTACTCCCAGAAAGCAGTAACAGATTCAAATATGGTGCGTTACAGATCACCAATTGGAACTGAAGCAGTTGTGAATTTGTCTGTATAGGAAAAAAATTAACTTAAAATCAAATATATATATATATATATATATATATATATATTTCAATGGCCTGTATAATAGCCTGCAAAGCCTGTAATTTAATACTTTCGTTTCAGAGAGCTTATGGAAGATATCAAAAGCATCTTGAGTGTTTTTATAATTATCATGAATGATGAATTAACACATGTCCAGAACACAGGTCCTTAGTAAGTGTCCCTTTTTCAAGACTCCCACTCCACGTTGCCTCCAATGCATCCAACAGTGTGTGAATGTGTGTGATAGAGAACAAAGCACCACATGACCTGTAACACTGTAAAGACTATGCTATAAAAGTGTGTGAATGTGATTTGTAGGGTAAAAGAGCTTTGACTGGTCGACTAGACTTGACAATATAACTACATTTAATTTACCATGACAGAGACAAAGACCTTTGACTTTTCATGCCATTCTTTTATTCACTGATTCCATCTAGCCAAACATTCATTTCACTATTAAAATCGTTTAATCTTTGTTTCATTTTATTGCATCTTACTGGCTTTAAGGCAAACCCACTAAATGATAAGACACTTTGCTGAAAAAAAAAGAAACTCACAATTAATTTTCTGTTTTTAACTAGTTTATTCATTTATAATATTTACTGTATAAAAGGGAAGACATCACAGAGAGATCTGTGTCTACGGAGTGGAACAGATGAGCGGAAGAATTCTTTACAATGGTTATTATTGTCACCTTCCTCGTAGTTTCTGGGGACTGAGCTTATTCAGAAAGCTTGACAGTTATGACTTTAATGGATTTGCTCGAGATTTTCAGAGAGGATATTTTTGCTTTCATCGTCAATCCATCTACTCAGTGGACACAAGCAGCAGTTCGAACTGAGTCTGGAAAAATGACTGTGCAAGTGATTCTCTTGATGTGTCATCTTGCACAGGAAAGCTAAATCAATTGTCTGTGAAGGGACAAAGAGCAGACAGGAAGTGTGCACTTGGTCTGGCCCGAGGGTCCCGCAGATGCTACACTATGTTTATCTCTATATGATAGGCCTCTCCTTTCACCTGCCCCTTACACACACACACACACACACACACACACACACACACACACACACACACACACACACACATATAGAGGCACTTGTTCAAGCCCTGGCCCAGTCCCTGATTGCATCTGGCTTGTCATCATCACAACGAGCCAACCAGCGCAGCTCTTCAGAGCCTGCTGCTGCTCTGATGAAGCAGAGCAGGCTGGCCTCCCTCCATATACACCACCCATCCACCCCCTGCTATTCAACCCGTCTCAGGACTAATTTAATTTGGAGGTGCCGAGGACTGATAAAACCAGGAACAGAATAAGGGTTGAAGGGGCTGGGAGGAAACTTGATACCTCCTCCTGTACCCTTTCACCTCCCCCAGACAAACATACACAGACACACACATGCACCCTGCACCCCCTTCCTGTCAATTCCCAGTATCTTCAGACAAAAGACATCCTCTCTTTTCCTTTCTACCATCTTTTCTGTCATGATAATGACAGACATAGGAGGCAGGGTGATGGGTAACATTATGCTCCTTATCTAAAATATATTACCTGTGGAACTCTGAATCTGAGCTTAATGGTTTTCTGGCTTCTAAATCCAAAAATTCCCTTTTTGATCATTTAAGTTCAAATGCAAATAATCTTCTCAGCAGCAAAACTAATTTTCATGTCACAGCTTTTAGATAAATGTAATCTATCAAAGGATACTGGGCATACTGCTCATTTGCTGATTCTCGCTTCTCAGAAGTGATTTTTCTTTCCCAGTTTTATCGTGCAAGTTAAATATCTGTATGTATTGAATAGTCGGCTGAAAAAAAGGAATATTTCCTAGACATCACAATGGGTTCTCATATCTCATAAAGCACTCTTTACCATTCTGATCATTTCAAGTGAAAGAAAAGAATGACAGATTGGTGTAAACAGTGTTTAACTGAAGACCCGGCGAAACATTCTACATGATCAGAACAAAGAAAGAATTTCGGCCCCTGAAAGCAATGTCTGTGGGGGGGGCCGTGCACTAAATGACTGCTTGTTCAAGTCCAAAACTTAAGTTAAACACTAACTGAGCGTAAATCATTGCCTGAATGACTTCAAGAGGTAACGCGTGAGCGCACACAGATGTTGGCTACAGTCTGTCTGAATGGCCTTTATTGAATTAGCCAGAGACTATGGAGCTGAGGGTTTTTTTGCAGTTCAGTGCTCCCCTCCAGCCCTGCAGCCATAAGACCTCTGAGCCACCTGCAGCTGGGAGATGCAAGCTGAACTCCCACCTGAGGTTGACAATGTGTGCGTGTTTGTGTGTGAGAGAGAGGGAGAGAAAGAGAGAGAGAGAGAGAGAAAGAGAAGAAAGTCCAAAAGAGCCCCATCACCTAGTCGACAGATGGATTTTCTAGGAAAAAAAAAAAGACGACACTATCTAGACACACCAAAATCTACACGCTTCACTGAACTCACTCTCACACACACAAACACACACAACGTAACACATAGACAGAAGGTCAAACAGGTGAATATGTTTATGTGTGTGTCTGCCTTCCTCAAATGGACAGGTAGGACAGTAATAAGCATCTGGTGTCAACACACACTCACACACACACACACACACTCTCTTCTGTGTTTATGAAAACATAGTGAAAGTGCCTTTTTCCCTTGAACATCAGTTAGATCTTGTTCCCATGCCAGCTCTCCTTGCCAAACTGGTGAATGGGCTCTAACACCCAAACCCTGCATCTATTATTAAAGCTGACATAAATGAAAGGGGGGGCATGATCCACCAATATCAAAACTAAGAATATAAAAGGGTCCTAAATTATTCAGGAAGGAGATTTCCAGCCCCCAATGCAATGGGGGATTTCCCACATGATGACATCACCGTCCTGAGACACAGGAGGGTGTGGGCGTGTCTATGTGTTTATATGTGTACGTTTCCATGCATGCACACTCACGGTTATGTGTCAACTGCAGCTCTATACAAAGAAGAAGTCAAACGGGTTGTGTGACCAGGAGCAATGACAGAGCTGTAACCTGCTGTCCTGCGCACCATTGAATTATCAACGTGGTATCGGTGTGTGTTTGTTTGTGTGTGGTGGAATGAAAAGGAGAGGTGCATTCAAGTGAAATTCATAAATATGCACAAACTGTGATTACTGGTTAGACAAATTAGCAAGCCTTGTCTCATTGTTGAGATAAAGTGTAATCTTTGCTTAACAGGCTTTTTAGAAGTATCCTCCTGGGACCCTGAATATGATGAAGCGGGTAAGGGGAATGAATGAATTAATCAATTAATCAATTAACAAGTGAGTGAACTTATGAATAAATGAAGCTTCCTTCTCTGATGGTTGGCTAAAGGAGTGTTGTAAATAAAATATTTCTTGAGAACTCTTGACTGAATACTAATTTTCTCACGAAAATGACATTGTTTATTAAACAGGGATTATCAGTTTGTGTAAAATGTTGTATGTCTGAATTTCACTGTAAAATGGATATCAGATTGGCGGTTATGAATAGAGTGAATGGAGTGAATGATAAACACACCACACCACAACAATTTGGTTTTATCCAGAACAGTCTAAACACAAGAATCACCCGACACTGACACTTTGAGTCTCCAGAGTTTTAGTATTGATCGGGATATGTGATTTATCCATTTCAGAGGAAGCCATCTACTCCCATCGATCCCTGTACCAAAAAAGCTAAAACAAAACAAAAAGAATGACCACAGTTTAACACAATCTACAAAAACAACTATGAAGCCTACATTTGGACTATTTTGTAAGATACATCTGACGTTCAAGCCTGGACTGATGAACTTTTGTTTAGTATTGTTGTCAGGTGTAAAAGTACAGAGGCACCATGGGGGGGCAAAGTTGCTTATACACCTCTGTGCTGGAAAGGGTAGTGGGCTATGAGTGTAAGAGCAAGATGGCATCACAGAACACAACACTTTCACCATGTATTAGTAATTACTTGAATTAAAGCACTGTACACATCACCAGTTGTTACAGTTAAAACAAATGGATTGATTTCAGAAGGTTTCACTCTTCATAATGGGACCAGGCAAGAAAGTCCCCTCTCCCTATCCCCTTTGGCCATATTCACTGAGTCACACGGATAAGCAGAAGAAAATGGATGGATGGAGGGATGGTCTGAGTCATTAGCAGCTGCAATAAGAGTCAATGGTATCATCAAACGTATTTAAACAGCTACTGCAAAACAAAAAAAGAAATCTCTACTCAGATGACGTGTCACTCTTCAAGCTGATTCCAAAACGCTGGCTTGTAGTGTCTAAGCACAAATTCATGTGGTGCTGTTCCCCCTCTGTTTGGCATGTGTTAACAAGGCCACAAAGTTGTCCTCAACCAGAGGTCGTGACCTATTCAAAAGGTAAGCTTCAAACTATCTCACATTAGTCTGTTTTGCCAATATCTTTTGTAATTTCATCTAATGTGTGCTTTAAGTGACAGTAGTACCAAAACAATACCAAAAACTAGACTGATTTGTAAAGTCAGCTGTACGACAGAGTCAAACTTTACTTGGCGTCATCTGGGACGATCTGGGGAAATCAAACTCCCTTCGTTAATAAACAGTAATGACCTGCTTCCCAATGCATCTTGGAGCCTCCCTTTGTGTTGGCGTGGTGATGACAAAACAGCGAAGCCAGCAGAAAGAAGCTGTGCCTAGGGTGGCCCAGTAATTACTGTTAATTGGTTTAACATGGGGATGGATGGAAGGAAGAATGAGAGAGAGGAGTTGAAGGAGGGATGGATTTCTTCCCCCAAGCCCACTCCTCTGCTTGTTTGATGTGAGAGGGTGTGTTATCGCAGCTTTCTATCTGTAGTATGAGCTAATGTAGGGGAATAGAGTGGGGAGGTTAGATATGCAGAGCGGCAAGCACATAAGCAGTCTGGTAAACAATTTTCTGCTTTTACATTCGCAAACATGCATGAAAAGAGAAGTCCTTAAGTCATACAGACAAATAAAAAAAAAATTGCAATGATGCACAGTGGAGATGTGCATATAAAGAAAATATACAAAGAAAATAAATGTACGAAATGTACAAACGTGTGCATACATTGCACACATAAAAGCTTTCAAACAAACTACTTTCAAAAACACACACACACACTTAGATTACACAGAGCCCGAGGGGACCTGCTCATCCAGATAAGGCAGGCAATCTGAGGGCCATTTACAGCCATTTGATGCATAATGATCCTCATATCAGTGGCTGCGTGGGTAGAGAGATGAGGTGTGGAGTATTCTCCATTCAGAACCAAGCTAGTGCACTGACCATAACCTCATAAACAACCTCTGGACATCTACACAGTACTGAACTTGGCTTTGGGCCTGCTTTTACACTATGATTCCAAATTTAGTCAAATGTAGATTCAGAAGATTATCTAGTTCTGGAACAGGTAAAGATGTATTCCTCCTGACGTGAAAAGTTTGTACAGTTTATTGCAAAGGGAGGAGAGTTGTACCACTGTCACTGTGACCATACATTTGTGGATACTGATGCACCGATAGCGCTATGGTGCCAGTAGCAGTTTTAAGGCTGTCCACAACTAAATAAAACCCAGAAAGAGCACTATTCATTTCACTTGTGAGTTCACTGATATGTCAACTAAACACAAAACAGCCCCAAACCCATTTTTTTTTCAAAGGATATTTCTTCTTTGAAATAAAAACTTTGGTAAGTTTTTTTTTAAGCTTCTTTAAATCACATCGTCATGATGGAGTCCCTTTACTTTGGAAAGTGGGCTTTCCTAGCATGAGGTGGGCTTTTTCTGATGTAACGCACTGCGATCATTCCAGACAAAATGCGTGTATGGGAATTGGTTAAACATACAAACTCAGTGAAATTTTAAAACATCATCTGTATTAAAAAAAATGAGCCTCTACAAAGCAAGACAAAATACAAAGGGAAGGAGCAGCAGTCAGTCTCAAGGTTCTCAAAGCCGATTTGCAAGAGAGGATAAAAAAACGTAACTATCAGAGAGCACATTTCAATATGCACATTTTCTCGCCAGTTAGATGTAGCCTGTAGCTGCTGCATTTTCTTTCCATTTATGGAAAAACAGAGATAAGTAAAATGGCCAACCTCTTGAAAATGTGCCATCTGTTATCTATCTTAATGGTCGTAAAATGGAGTTCATGAGGATGACCGTTACATAGCAAAAATAATGTATTTTAGCCATCACTGTTTTTTTTTTTCCCCCCAACAACAATAGTTTGGATTTTCAACCCTAATCAAGTTATGTTATTGTCTAATCTAAATAATAGTGTTTTAGTAAAGTGCCGTCATAGTTGTCATATATTGGTCTCAATATCGTATCAATTGATCAATATGTTCGTATAGATTGTCAGCCATCCAAGTCATGGTAACTCTAAGAGCCTGAATAAGCCAACTGAACTTCTTTTTGGGGTTTCACCTTTCTTCCAAAAGGTTTCTTCGGTTTTGGCTTAAAAGTAGATCACATGTGTGTCACTGACTCACCTGAGCATCGTGTGGTTTGTTTGTGTCTTTCACACACTGAAGGTGAGAATGTCCAGTTGCCCTAAACCAAGCTCTTGACATCACATCAAGGTAAAGTGCATCGAGTAAAACGCTGGGCTCGTAATAATGATTTGTTAAACAAAAGACTTCAGAAAGATGTTGCTGCATAGACGGTACTTCCCAGGACACCTTCATGGGTCTTACAGAATGCTGTGAACAAATGACCTATTTGCTTGTTTTGATTGGAGAAATTGTTGGACATTTGCCACATTGCAATGAGACCCTGAAACCCTCAAATATATGTATGCAATGCGCTTCATCCTATGTGAAGATATGGAATCATGAGGTAGTGTGTCCCTCCAGCCAAAAGCAGTTATTCTTTTCGGGTGAAACAGGATGCCACTGACACCATAAAGACAGCTCTCCTCTATTTAGTTTCACAATTACTCCAATACACACAATCAGTTGTAAAGTGTACCCCCATACTGTACAGCAGGGCAATCCAATAAGCTCTTCTCATGGAGGGTAATAAAAGCTAGTTGCCCCAGGCAGAAAACAACCGCTTATTCTCAAAGAACTTTGGGTCCCAGTGTCTTCTGTCGGATGAAGGGGAGGAAAAAAGTGACTTCTTTAGGGCAAAGAAAGTAATCTAGAGAATTGCAGGTCACTGGGATGCGGAGCAGTGAAATATGATGCGGTAAAGGATGATGGCAGGCTGATTGGTAAATAGGCTTGCCTGTCGACTGACCATAAAACAGCAGCAAGTACAAGCTTTATTGGATGCTGCTACAAGGACAGAAAATCATAAAACAAAAATACATTTAAAAAGTAGGAGCTATGATTCAGAATAGTTAGTTTCCTAAGAGCTTTTGATAATATTTGTAAGAATACTTTCTATTTACAGCGTTGGTTTGATCGGATTTATTTTTGTGTACTGAACATACTTTATGGCCAGAGACACAGCCTATAACTCCAGACTACAGAAAACTCCAGACCATCTACTTGAAAGCATATCTTACAAAGAGGAGGGAAATGTTTTAAGACACAACATTGACAACATAATCTTAACCCTCATTAGTTTTAATTGTCCAAGATAAGTGATATCGCATGTCCCTATCACCAAAATAGTTTAAAAGCTGAGTCAACATACGTACTGATTATGGTTTAACGGCTCTCACTCATCCCATTAACATAAGTTGGATATGTGTCTGCTCTAAACCAGAAGAATGTTGAAACTCTTGCTCTTGTGTCAATGTAGATATGTTCTCCAAATGCTTTTCATCCTAAAGCCACTCAGTCTCAGTCACGGGTGACTCATGCCAACATGCAGCACAACTCACTGTTATTCAGGGTTGCATGACTCTACACAACGCTGACTGTGATCGTGCAAGTAAAGCCTTCTCTTAAGACTGTGCAAATCTGCTCAAGACTATTTGCATGTGCTTTTCTTCTACAGCTATTATTCCAGAGGTTTTAGCATCAACTCAAATGCCTGTTAACAGGTTTCTCCCAAGTGCCTCACTCAGCTTCCCTCTCTATCTATTGACAATCCTCTCACTTCTCATCTTTAAACCTTGCCAGCACAATGCAGGTTTAAGCAGGGATAAGATACAGCAGTAATGGCTGTCTTGAGTTCATCAACATGGGGTATAAGCCTGAAAGTTAACCAGCACTGGGCCATTAGGCTTTCAAAGCGTAGGCTCCCAGAGCTGTGTAGAACTGCCAATGAGCGATGCTTCAAAGATGTGTATGGTGGGAGTGGAGAGGCAGAGGGCTTATGGCTTTAAAGCGCTGTAGTTGTGGGGAAGTTTTCTAAAGTACACTGAGTGGATACTTCCTCAAGAAGAGACTGTCTTGCTGTAGAAGGGATAAGTACTGCAGAAGGACTAATGTATAAACCATCTGTGTGACTGATAGAAGTGATTTGTGCTCCCATTCACAACTTCTGAAAGTTAATGTACAAGATTTACTGGAAGAGGAAGGCCCTTTTGATCAGTCATGCAGAGGTGTACGGGGGCTCAAAAAACTTCTGCAGGGAAAATATAATCTTCTCTGCAGCAGACAGTATGATCACATGCATGCACATAACAACTTGATAAACTTTAGTACAGATACATCCAAACAATTTCTGGCTGGATAAACCCCTTATCCAGGTGCATACACTCATGTACAGTTTAACTGTGTTTATACAAATTGTGTCCCACGGCTATTAGATACTGTCCTGCAATAAACCTTTTTTTTACACCCACAGAGAGACGGCTGTATGCAAACCATGAGAGCAGCACTGCCAATAGACAAAGCAAACCATTTGGAGCCATTTCACGCATGGTGTAAGGCAACTGTCTGAGGAGGAGAAGGAAGACATTGTGTAATAAATGGGGACATTCCCCCTCTCCATCTGTCTCGAGAGAAAGAAAGACCGTCTTCCTGCACTTTTTCACATGAAAGTGACGGCAGGAGGAGACGGCTGGTGTTTACTTAAAGACTGTTATGCTATTCACGATGACTGTCCCTATAGAAACTCAAACCGCTTAAGTCTTTCCCGCATTCCCCATTTTCTCCAAGTTTGCTACACCACTGCTTTGGCTATTTCTGAGAAGTACCTGAAGCCAGTGTTCTCCTGATATGGACCACTGGTGTTGAATACCCCTCATCTTCAGCACGCCTCTTAATAGGCAGGCATGCTTTAACATGAGTCATCTGATATTCCTGATATTTGGAGAGAAACAGCACACGGTTGTGATCCCTGCAGAGAGTGACTGACTAGACTAATACTCAGCAGATCTCCCTTTTTAGAACAACACGAACAGCTCAGTGTCCAAAGTGATTAAATGATCCACAAACAGATTACATAAATGTGTGTAAAACCTGCTATATAATCTCAATATTCCCTTCAACTGTGGAGAATTTTAAGGGTAATGCTGCAAGTGTTGCAGTGTGTAATACAAGGAGGGGTTTGAGCTGACAGAGGAATTTGACCCGACTCAACAGCCAGCCGAATAAAAAGTAGCGACAGTGACACCACAGTGCCCCCTGCTGGACTTAGAATAAATGTACAATCAAATGGGAGCCTCAAGTTGCACCAGAGGCCCCTATTTCAGTCAGTGGATCATTCTGACACCCTGGAGAGGTGATTATACTTCTTCTGATGTATGCCATCATTAACATGCTCCTGCCACAGTTTAGTGAGTCAGTGTGGAACAAGAAGATGTTTAGTATAGATCAGAAATTCCCAATTGTCCCTTCAAAGGGATGTGCTTTTGAGATCCATACATGCATCTCATTGTGAAGCCAACAAAAAGGGAAGTGCAAAATATCTTAGTTTCAACAAATATCATCCTTTCACAGTCTCTGATCTGAGTAACCTGGATCAATAAATCTCGATTTGCCCGAACAACAAAGGGTTAATATGTCATTTTGTAAAGATATACAAAAAGTACCTTTTACCAAATGACTGTTGTTACTTTTAATTCCCACTGCCTTTTGTTTTCATGCTTTTTTTGTTGTTAACCAAATATTATTTGGGTCGGGCTGTGAATCATTTCAGCAGTGATATCAAAATGTCCCCCTGTGGGACTAGCAATGTCAAGCCAAGTGAATGAACTCAACTCTGTCTGAGATGCTCTTTTGATTCAAAAACATGTCACTGACTACCTACTAATTAACCTAATATAGTGCAAGACATACCATGAGTCACAAGCACTACACTCCTTCATGAGGGATGCATGTGATGAGGGTGTCGTTTCATTATGTATGCACACTAGTGATGCGCGGGCCGGCCCGAGCCCGACGGGACCCTCGGGCTAGCCCGCGGGCCGGGTGGGGTCGGGCCATTATTTTCTTAGAATCCACGGGTTGCGGTCGGGTCGGGTCAGATCACAGACATCATAATTACACCGTTAAAATCACACCTACGCACATCCGAGACAGCAGAATGCCAATCGACAGCGTCTGCACTTGTGTACTTGCTCTCTCTCCCCCTGCGCACAGCACCAATGCTGAACACCGCAGAATGCAAGCAAACAGGCAGCCTACTCACGTGAAGCTCTCTCTCTCTAAATTCATATGACATGCACAGAGCTTGGGTGTCTGATGTGGCAACGAAAAGTGGAATTACAACCATAATCGTCAGATGGATGTGCTGCGGTCAAGACTTTAGAGTAGCAACTGTATTGATGCAAGGGAAATTAAGGGTGAATGCGCGCAGCTTTTGGCAGCCTATGACATTACGCACCCCCTTGCGCGGCCGCAGACAGTTCATTTGTGTTTAATAGGCCTACATAAATAAATACTTATTCATTTAATTTTTTTTTTTAAGCGGGTCGGGTGGGGTCGGGTTAAAAATCATTGTGTAATCTTTCGGGTCGGGCGGGCTGGGTTGGCTGCGTGATGGGTCGGGTTGGGGCGGGCCGTAAAAATCATCGGCCCGCGCAACACTAATGCACACAGTGCCCACCCACTGAGACCAGTCTCGTCTAAATACGCGAGCTGTCACATGTGTTAGATAACAGAGACACAGTGCCACAAGTCTGATATGGTGAGTTACTGTGCAGACTAACACAGAAACACACTCTATATAGTATTGCTACAAACAAACCAAAACACATTGAAAGAAAGGCGTGCGCTCACATACTTAGACACAGCCAAACAAGCATACACAGAGATACACACACACACACACAGACACACACACACACACACCAGAGGAGCCACCTGTCAGTGTGTTGAATGGCACAGGCAGCATCACCTGCTCATGGAGATAAAACACTGACATTCATATCAACCTCCAGCACCATCACCTCCAACCAAATACCGCTGTTTCTTTTCTCGTACCTATTCCAATCTGACTGTGACTAAATAAATAGCAACGAAACATAAAGGTGGCACGCTTGATTTTAAAAATAATACACCGGGTTTTCAGTTGCCATGCAAGCTGCAAACTATTGTACCGAGTGAGAAAAGTTGGAGCCCTGAACAAGTCGCTACAAAAAAAGTGTCACACAATGTTTCAAGGAAAGGGAGACAACAACACAATCACTATTATGTGAAGGTGCACAAGGCAGCACAAAGGGCACTATACAAAGTTATGAGGGGGGGGTTGTGCCAGGAAGGCTGTCCAGCCAAACTGCCCTCTAGGCAGCTCCACCATCATGACCACCATCACAGTCAGAAAGCAAGACGCAGCTGGTGGATGGAGTAGGATATGCAGGGAGCCAGAGTGAGAGCAATTTGGTCCCAAATGTGACCAAAAGTCTGTAACTTTTTTTCTTCGTCACACAGGTGCACCCAACAATTAGCTGGTGCTTTTTTTCCCCACACATACTGTATATATGTGTGTGTGTGCTTTTCCCCTTGAAATAGAAAAATTAAATAGTGTACTTTATTGCACCGTGTCATTGTGAGGTCTTTGTGTATATATATATATATATATATATATATATATATATATATATATATATATATATATATATATATATATATATATATATATATATATATATATATATATATATATATATGCAACAATTAAATTTTTTTATGTAATTAATCACATGATTTCCCTGATTAATCACGATTAATCGCATTTGTACGCAAAATCCAAAAATGAATTCAAAGGTAGTGTATAGCCTTTAGCATTTAGTTTTATTTTAAATGTACTGCCATATAAATGAAAGTGCCATAACATTTGTTGTGCAAACACACTTTTAACATCAGCATTTTATGTAGTTTTCATGTAGAAGCCTCGCTCCACTGTCTGTTTCATTGAATGACTTGCTGCTATCAGTTGTGTGTTTTGCCTTTAAGTGATATTTTAGACTGGAACTACTACGCTGAGAAGACAATTCAACTTGGCTGTAAATGCAGGAGTTTTTTAAAAATTTATTTTGAAATACGTTGTTTTATGTTGAAACAAGTAAAACAGGAAGTAGCGCCGGTTAGCTCCGTGAGATTCACACCGAGACCAAGGAGCACCTGTAACGGTGATGTTACCTGCTAGTTTATTTTTATTTTATTACTCCATGCTTCGTGGTGTTTGCTGTTACTGTGTGAATGTGATGCATTCAACAGACTTTTACAATAATAAAACCTGCGTTAATGCGCGATAAAATATTTATCGGCGTTAAATAATTAACAAGTTAATACGATAATAACGAGTTAACTCACCCAGCCCTAACATATATATATATATATATATATATATATATATATATATATATATATATATATATATATGTGTACACACACACACACACACACACACACACACACATATATGCTGGTTTCTTTTTCAGTGTAATAAAAGTAATGTGCTATTACTGTGTAGTGTATCTATCAGCTCCACAGAGTATTTTTAGCACTGGACCGTAAGGTTTGTTTTATTGATGTACAGCCTTAAGACAAAGTGAATAAAAAAAGTAAGAGCAAATAAAAAGTGTGTTACACAGCTAGCGTTCAGCTTGCTTTTGGTTCTACATATGACACGTTTCTAGATTCGGTTAGCTGTATCTGCTGCATCCTTAGAAGCTAACATACTCGCACAGCCTTGCCGACATGCATGCCTGAACCCCGTCTTATGCTAGATAAAGAGATGAATTCACTTCATTCAGACTATGTCTGCACGTGGACTGAGTGAAATATTTTTCCCAACAATCTGCGTGAACTGTTGTGCTAATCTTGAGCTTGAACTAATTTACTTTTACTTTATCAGTTGAGAGTGTGTGTCTGTGTGATATTTAATCAAGTTATTTAATCAAAGCGCAGACGTATTATTCAGAATGTGGGATTAGAAAGGAAAAGCCAGGTGTGTATTTTGCCTTCTCTGTAATATTACTTATTAAGCTCCTTGTTAAAGCTAAGCAGTCGAGAATAAATAAGAGAATGAAGATGAGGTGTAGATAATAAGTTAATCCTTCCAGTTTTGGTCCTCAGTAGATGGTTGTGAGGTGTACAGCACTGATTGAGAGTCTTCAAAGTGTATTAACAGGTGATAGCAAAATCAAATCCCACTCTGAGAACACATACAGATGCTAAAATGGAAGACTAGAGAACCTAGCATAGGTGAACAAACATTCTTGGCCCAAGAATCTGGCTCCATCTCCATTTTCCAGAATCCAGTGTTAAGATCAAGAGCTGTAAACACTGCAGCTGCAGCAAGGGACTCACAAAATCTCCTCGATGCTTGGACTGGGTAAGTACCAGTTTGTGTCTTGGCACTGGTCTTCCTGTAGTCCACACAGAACCTGGGTTTACCAGTTTATTTTGGGCTCGATCACAACCGGAGATGCCCAAGCTGACAATAAAGGTTCAAGTACAGTGCTGTCCAACATCTCATCCAGAAGCTCCTTTAACACCTTCTGCTGAGGTGGAGAAAGTCGGTACGGTTTTTGTTTTATTGGCACACTATGGGAAAAAATATGTGGTGCTTGAGGAAATTTGCACAGCCCACCCTGGTTGCATAAACAGCACTGTTGCATTGTAGCATCTCAAGAAGCCTCTCTCATTCTTTCATGCAGCTGTAAGCTTAAAGTTGCCTCTTGAAAGATGTCTGACAGTTGTAGCAATGGAGGTTGAATGGTCCAAGGTGGATTAGCTGGGTGGAGAGCCACATGGTCGGGTAGCCTGTCCCTCTCCTTGTGAGCAGGACTGGTGAAAGTACCTTCCAGTCTCACCAACAAACCAATAACAAGTTTCCATTTGCATCCCACTGAAGAACACAAAATCCAAACCAAATGCTACTAAAAATGTGAGGGCCTGAGTTCAGCTGTTGCCGGTTTGATGTTGTTCAGTTCAATTATTTTGGATCCTCAAAACCCTGTATCCGATAACATAATAGAAGAATAAGAACGCAATGTCTGTGGTCATTAGGCTTTAGCTAACTCACTGAGCGTTGACCCAGCAGCTGTTGGGTATCTAAAGGAGCGTATTGCGTTGTGAGATCTCATCACACGATGAGCAGGAGGGCTATGAGCTCCGGACGGTCTTCTTCTCTGTATGTCACGCTTCACTGCGCTCCCCATCAAGAATCAAGAATCTTTATTGTCACTATGCAGGCACAATGAAATTTAGTTCAGGAGCTCTTGGCTTTGTAAACACAAAAAAAATATAAAAAGATATCTAAATAATAGCAGCCATGCAGCCACTCTAAAAAGGAAAATAACTGGGCAGACTTCGTTTTTAAAGCTGGTCATTCTCAGGCACCTTACCAGCTAACAAGACTGAAGGAGTTTAGGTGTGTAATCAAAGAGGGGAAAAAAAAAGAAAACTCAATTGTTTTACTAATTTTGATACAATCTTGTCATCTGCCACACACTATATAGCCTGTAAAGCAGCATTTATTGCCCTGTGTCCCGATGAAGCAGTGTTGAGTAACTCATGTTGGCTTTTTGGAACTGTTCATTTGCTGTCTCTCTGCACACTGGTTCTAACTACATTACCACTCAACAGTGGGTTTTCTCTTATTCAGCCGTATATCGACCTTTACCAATCGAAATTCCAGCTGTCAGAATATCTATGCGGACGCTGGTTATTTTGGACTCGTGCAGACTACACAAGCAGCGTACACCGGATTGGATGCACACAAAGCGATGCACGCGCTCTTCTGATGGCTGTAGAGAAGCCTGTGTCTTTGGGGAGTGTCATCAGAAGGTGAGGCCACACGCAGCGTCAGAGAGTGAATCGGTTTTCACAGCGCAATGGCCTTTAAACAAGAAAAGCAGACATTACTGAGGGAAGACAATAAAGAATGTGCAAAGGCAGACATTTACTCTAATGCAAGTAACCAGGACAGCACCCCTGGCACAGCAGAGTAATAATATAACGAATCATCACGCGTGTGCATGTATGTGTGCGCTGATGGGTGAGTCTCTTCAGAGATAAATGAGTACCTATTATTTGAGCCTTTAAAGGCAAACTCCCCACTGACTTTCAAATGGGAATACACACACACTGACACACACATTCAGATAACGAGCTGCAACTCGGAAGCCTTAGGCTGTGGCACATCTGTTGTAGAAGAGACACGGGTCATTCATGAAGGGATGCTCGAGATTCTCAGTATAATGCCAACCTCACACATGCTGTACACAGACACACACATGCATGCATACAGGCTCACTGCAGGAGACGAACAAGCTTTTTCTTAAAACACACCAAAAGAGGGAAGACATATTGGTGAAAAGATGCGACGACAGATTCACTTAAAAATCCCCTCTAGACAGAACCATGGCTGCACGGAAAGACCGGGCGAGATGGATTCTCACAAATTGGCCCACTGACCTTCAAATACTCTCTATAATGAATGCACGCAGCTTTTAGTATTCCTGACATCAAATGCACGCAGACAGAGGACAGAATGTCACAAAGACAGAGGAATTTGCATTTTAGAATTTTTTTTTTTAAGTTTTGCTACAATTTCTAATTCTTTCATACTTAGGTATGCACTGCTTGTCCATGATATTCCTGAAAAACTCAGATTCCATCTGGGAATTTATTCTGTGTATCGTTAGTATACTCAATAGTAGAAGGATTTTTGACAAATGAGCAAATGACGTAAATTATTCTTATTTTTAACATTCTGTATCACAAACCAAGACAGCCGTTCTTCAGATTTCCGACTCTCAAACAATAAATTGTTGTTTTTGATTGAAAAAACAATTTTTTTTCTATGATTTATTCGACTCGTGATTGCTTCATTAAAAACTAGTGATGCCGTGTAAATCATAAATCAAAAACAAATCATATGAAGATTTGGATAATATCAGAAAATTAGAAAATGCAGTTAGTGCTCCAGTTAACATTTAGTAGTGACAAATCACCTAGACTATAAAAGCACGGTGTTTCAGCCCGTCTATAAGCCTCCGGTATTGTTGCACAGCACAACATAATCTGAAGAGGTCTTTAGCCTTTTCCCATGAGAGGAGAGGCACTAAGAGCACACAAGCATGGTCTTATGGGGGATTCAGCTCTGTCTGCTACAATATGCCCGTCTAAAGCTCTCCAAACCAGGCTTAGCTTCCCAGCCCTGGCACAGCATCCCTCCGTCTCTGTGCCAGAGTCAACTTCAGCTTTGTTCGGTGCCAGCTGCCAATGCCAGACTTGTGGCAATGACTTCTCTGCACTTCTCCTCACTCCCAACATCTTTCCTGTCTAGTCTGTGTCTGCCCTACCTTTGGATGTTTATTCCCGGTTTCTTTGTTTTTTCTTCTATCCCGATTGTTATATCTCGTTGTCTTCAAAGCGTGTTTACTCTTATTTAAATGCTTTCTTCCTTTTTATAATTCACATTTATTAAGCATTCACATATGGATTTATTTTTTTTTTTTTCCACCCAGGACAAAAATCCTGTGTTTACGAATGTGCTTTATGAAATCCTTCCTTGTTAGCATCTGGACCGTACTTCCAGTTATACAAATGACTAAAATATTCAAACGCACACACCGCTGAAAAATCCCTACTTTCCTGTAATATAGCAAAGCCTGTAATAAATTAACCTCGTCTAAAAGAGAGCTTTGCCTTCCGAAATCTATCTGAGAACCAATTTTCAGATGCAACCTTGGAGTGACTTTGGATCTGTGAGGGTAATTATATATAGTTCCAAGGGAAGTAGTCAAGTGTTGAAAACAGCTACTCACAGTGTGGAGACTCTTGAGACAAAAGCTACAGAGGAATACTTGTCATGCTGAGGAGACACTCATTGGTTTAAAAATGACTTGTGAGGCTACGGGGTGACAGTGAAGTAGCTTTATATTTGAAAGTAAAAGTGAAAAAATTGATGGAAGAAATTCAACTGAAATGTTCTGCTTAGGGCTGTGGTTTCTGTTGATTTGTCTCTGCCTTTGTATCACTAATTTCCATGTCGGCAATAATTCTTTTAAGTCACATATGGAATGCACTGTTGCCCCAATGAGGTGAGATGAACAAGCCAAACATGAAACAACGGGATAAATAAGACAACTCATCACATCTGGATTAACAAAATCTTCAAAGTATTCTCATGTCACTGTTGCTAACTCAGCTGCACTGGCTCCTCATCAACTACAGAGTCCCGTACATTGCTAACATATAGAGCTCTGCATGGACAAGCACCAACTTACATCAGAGAATTTTGCAGCCATACGTCCCCAGCAGGTCCCTGAGGTCATGTGATCAGGGCCGCTGGCTGTGCAGCACACCGCTGAAAGCTAAAGGTGACAGAGCCTTTGCAACAGTGGCTCCCACTCTCTGGAACTCAATTCCTCTGAGCCTGAGATCCGTGCACTTGGTGATCTCTTTTAAAAAGCCGATGAAAACCCGTCTTTTCAATCTTGCTTTTATCATATCTTTTTATTATTTCTCGTTTCCTGAAGTTCATTGTGAAGCACTTTGTGATTTTTATCCTGAAAGGTGCCATATAAATAAAATCCTACCCACTAGCTTAGCAACTCATCCAGTTACAAATGAGAACCAGATCTACTTCTCCTCCCCTGCGCGTTGCTAGTGAGCTTAGCAAGTGCAGCACGTGCCACATAACAAAGAAAAACAACCTCTTTGTTATGTTAGTGCTTCTGGGTTTACTCCTGACGTGATATTTGGAAGGCCAGCAGGATCTCAGCAGGGGGCCTGTATCTGTCACCTCCATTTAGGGCCTATCTATGTAGCTGCTGACCTAAATCAGCCCCCTGTGGCAATGCCAGGCCCCTACACATGACTCTGACACTGCAGATAATAGGCTTCTTTGGCAACGTATCCAGACATTGGAACCAAAGCAGCTCTGACAGCTGTCAACCAGGACAAACAGCTTCCTGCAAAGACACGTGCTTAAACAGCACAAGTATGTGTTTATGCTGGTAATATCTTTGCATGTTCGAACGTGCATGTGATCATTTTTCTACGTTTTTGTCTTAAGATGGACAAATTGCTTTTTCTATGCCTATCCACAGATTTGGTGAAACACCGTGGCATTTACAGACTGTATTCAGGCGGGCTGACGCCATGTCAAGAGCTATTTGGCACAGTGGCATAAAATTCTTCCTGTAGGGGAGCTGTCATGGAGGAGAATTCAAAGACACCTACGTACTAGCTGGATTCCCTCCAAGCTACAAGACAGGCTTGGTGACATGACCTGATTTCACCAGTTTTACAGATGGAGGAGTTGCCTGGTGCTTTGCAATATGGAGTAATAACACTCTTACCCCAGGCAAAGGGAAGTGTATGTCATATTGCATATGCTATGCAGCTGAGACTGTAGTTTTGTCAACAAGATTGCACAAATATTATCCACACTGGTGGCTCAGCAGGCCTGAAACAGTGGGTTCTGGAGAATAACAGTGCCGTCGTGCTCTTGTGTTATCTTAAATTCCAAACCAGGTCATCATTGTTTTAGATCATCGCCGGGAAGACTGTCACACAACACACATCTTTATATATACATACAAACCACACAAATTCCAACAAACCTTTCTTCAGAGATTAAGCATATGAATTAGAAATGTAAAAAAAAAGGATTTCTTTCTAAATTCTTTTTACATTTGGACGGATTTAACAATAACCAGCAGATCATCTCGGACACAATGAAGCTGGATAATAATCAGTATCACGACATGACACAAGTCATTGTAGAATAATATAAATATAACATTCTTTGACGAGTTTGTTTATCGTGAATTTGATAATTTTTCCAGTTTCTGTAGCGTTTCTATCAAAATATCAGCACTTATTATAGGACCAGACAATACAACTGAAACAATCCAGTGAGTCACTTAGTTGTGTAGTTAGTTATTGTAACTTGTGTGGAGCCCACTAAAAATACATCAAATACACAGATAGTAGCAATATGTTAAATATAAAGAATAACATTGTTTTCATTACCTTGCAACAAAGAACTCCTTTGAATGTCTCCCATCCCAAGCTTTAAAAATCTAAAACAACAAGAAAATAGCTATCCCTTTGATACAAAACCATTCATAATCCTTATCAAAGAATTAGTATGCAGTAAAGCCCTTAAGTCACTAATATATATTAAAAAACTTCAGAGTCAGATAAACGAGTTTGTGGGTGGATGCGTGGTTGTCCCTGAGGTGGGCTTCCCAGGTTCTGTGCTCCGTGGGGGCTGCTGTTGGCCTGGGTCTTGGGGTCCTCTCTGCCTGCTTCTGATCGCTGGGGTGGTGGGCGGTGGCCCTGTACTTTTATAACTGAGCAAGGTTCATATGTGACCTGTGCCATATGTATTGCATGTGCATGCATGCATGCACGCACACCCACCCACCCACCCACCCACACACACTCGCCCAGTTGCATGCTTGCTATGCAGTTGCTGTGTTGTCCTATGGTTTCGGGCCATCCGTATCCACAGTTGTGTTGTATGTGCTTGCTGCTGGTGTTGTTACTGCTTATGCTTTTTTTTTTGTTGTTATTTTTTTTTTTTTTTTTCTCCGTTTGTCTGCTTACAGGTGCTCCTGGTGGTTCTCTGCCTGGATTCCCTACAGAGGCCGTGGGATGTCTTCTGTTTGGTTTCTGCAGGTGTAGCGGCTGGTTTATCATTGTTTTTTCTGATAGTTTCTTTCTATTTCTTCGGCACTATTACATGTAAAGTATGGTAACAAAAATAAATAAGCAGTAACTTGGGAAACAAGGGAGGCTTTACATTCATAAAGGCAACATTCCTTGGCAAAGCAAATGTGTTTGGCATAAAACAGTACTCAGATTACAATTACAAAGATTACAAACTTTGGAGTTTCTCCAAGAAGAATAGCCCAATGGCCGAGGGTACACTGGGCATTTCTCACTCTGACTGTATGACTGTAACTGGGACGGAGGGAGTTGCTGAAGAAGAACAACAGTGCTCAACAAATTTTCAAAGAGTAAGTGAAGTTCAAATGATAAAACCGAGCAACAACAGACTATAAATCCAAAGCCCTAGAGGAACATGAAATGAAAAACTGCTTGCTTCCACCCACAGACCTCTGAGTCGTGCAGCGGTGAGGAGAAAATCTGTCAGAGTCTTTAAGGATGCTGAACTGACTCCTTTCCTTATAGGCTTGTAAAGATGTATGTGTGACTATTTCTGGATGTGTGTTGTTGTGGGAAGGTAAATGTGAAGTCTCACTTTATTTTGAGCATTCTTTCTTTATTCTTAATGTTAGAAAACATGCACATTTTCCACTAACCTGGTTAGTGTGCAAATGTCAGCAGGTGCGAGTGGAATGCATTTCTCCTTTCATCAGCAGTAGCACATTCCCAACGCACGTTAATGGGCACGTACAGCATTTGCTTTAATCTGAGTTTTAGATCAGGAATACGTGTCCATTTAAAGGTTTTTTTTTTCTTCTGTGCAGAAACAGGCCTGGTGCCTGACAGGGAACCGGAGAAACATGCCTTCATTAACTCCTGCATGTACTCTCCCTCCAGTTCTGCATCGCTCTGTCTGAGGTGTAGGGAGTGGTCAGAAGGGTTATGAAACCATCCACTTCACTCGTCTGTGGTGGATGTATTTCTATTATTCGACATCAAACAGAAATCTGACTTGCATAACAAAAATTATTTGTTGTTGTGTTGCAGGTTTCTTCTTTTTTTGTTGTTTCTTTGCTTATTTTTCCCAAATAACTATTTCTACAGCAGATGCTGTTGAACCCGATTTACAAAGCTGGGCAAACATATACAAACCATTGCAAATTAGAGTCGTAAACAATCCCATCTGCTGATAGTCAAGAGCAAGTCATTTGCTACAATACAAGAGTCACTTGTGTGTTATACGAACATAATAGACTAACATTACAATGACCCTGCTAACCATTCTCTATGGAAAATGTATCTCAAATAAAAAAGGAAGATTTTCTACCAACTAAAACTAACGCTTTATAATTAAGAACTAAAAGGCTTTAATCTTCAGTTTAAGGACGTTCAAATAATTTTTTTCCAGTGCTATGAGCAGCACACCACAGAGTGGCAACTGAATCATCAAAGCTCATTGTGTTGCCATAAACTCTACAAGAAAAACATTTTGAACCGAACATGAATGAATGTGAATATACCACAGATCCTCAAAAGAAAAGTGGGATTCGGTTAAAAGCCCTTCAAATGCAGAAGCTAAATCATATTTCAAACCATAATAATAATGACTGACTGGAACATGTTTTGGTACAGCAGATGTCTTTACCTTCTAACCATGTTAAGAAAGTGCAAAACATTTTTATATTGAAAATAGATTATCACATTACAAAATAATATAAATCCTGGAGAGTCCACAAGACACAACCAATCAGAGAGACTTCAGTCTATACCCGAGGTCTCTCTCTCTCTCTCTCTCTCTCTCTCTCTCTCTCTCTCTCTCTCTCTCTCTCTCTCTCTCTCTCTCTCTCTCTCTCTCTCTCTCTCTCTCTCTCTCTCTCTCTCTCTCTCTCTCTCTCTCTCTCTCTCTCTCTCTCTCTCTCTCTCTCTCTCTCTCTCTCTCTCTCTCTCTCTCTCTCTCTCTCTCTCTCTCTCTCTCTCTCTCTCTCTCTCTCTCTCTCTCACAGAGACAAACAGAGTAATTAGTCTTTGATTTCCCCTGGCAGTGTTCTAGTACCAGGGGGCAGCTGCTGGGGCCCTGCTTTGGCCTTGGCTAATTTCACTCACGGCTTGATCTCGACCCAGCACAGGTGCCCACTAGGCAACCGACTGCCGTTGCCATGGAAATGCCAACTTCAGGGGCCAGGAAAATGCCAATTGTCCACCAGCTCAACCACAGGGGCCACTGCATTTGATGTGTGATGTTCATTAAGACAGAACCCATTAGCACAAATGAAGGAAGCAGTCAGGTCTGCAGTTCAGCGAAGCACAACCTTTTTTTTGTTTCTTACGGTTGTACATATGTAAGCATTTGTGTGTGTTTTTTTTATGTCATGTTATTACATTTTATTCTGTAGGAAGTACATAACCTGTCCAAAAATATATGCTGGTATCCGTACAAAAGATCATCTCCATTCAACTGCACAGGCTGCTATAACCTGTGCTTGAGTGCCTCCTTGTGGTTCAAAAGTGTGACTGCGATTAATTTAACATTTTTGTTTTAAAATTGTATAATCATTATTACCGGTACTGTTGATATCAATTTGTTGTATATCTCCTCTTGCCTGTCCACCTCTACACATCCTACTGTAACAAAGAACGCAGTTTTATTCTAACTGCTGATTTGTGTACCACTATAATGAACTTTTTCTGTGATCAACCTGAGGAAAATCTAAACTACAAACATTTAGTGAGGGGGAAAATGTAATGAAACTACAGGGCACCATTTAAAAGAGACGCCTCACATTGAACATGAATATATCTTTAGAAATAATCTTTCTACGCTGTTTGAACCTTGTGTTCCCCTGGAGACTTAAAGTATGGTCTTATTGCAGTGAATTTGCTTTCAAGGACATCTTTACTGCACAGACTTTAGTGGCTATGTTTTACATGTTTTCCTTCTCTAATTAAATTCACTGCTATGCATGTGAATGCAATTATTTCCCTTCTGTTTGTAATTGGATCTGTAACACAGGATTTACTACATCTTAAAAGAACTTGCACGTAATTAGACAATAAGTTTGTCTCGTGCAACAACAACAGCTTTGACAGTTAAAATAACATTGTGATTGCTGATGTAATTGCCCAAATTCCCCTTCAAAGACCATTAAAGTTCACTCTAATTTAATCTAATTAGCCATATTACATGCATTTGCTGCTTTTATGACCTCATTACAATAGGCCCCTATCATGAATTTACAACCGAAGACCATCTTCCAAACCAACAGTCAATTTATTTGTCACACCGCCATCTGGTGTATGGATGGTTATCCTGTATCACATTTACTTCCAGCCTTTTGATGGCTATCATTAGTATTCATTCAAATTGGATTACATTTTCAAAATTGCCTCTAAGTTTCAGCCTTTTTCAGCACTAGGCTGACTAAAGCATTTGGTTGCCGGAGGGCATGGAATGTTGCATCCTAATAAGACGTCAGAATCAATTCACTTCCTCTGTTCGTGTTTTAATGTTGTGGCTCATCGGTGTAGTTATCATTTAGCCATTTAAATTTAGTGCCCGGAAGCGCTGAGAAATATGCCTTTAAAATTCCCAAACTGAACTCATTCTTGACTTTCTCAGATATATGGCACGGTTGTATGAAACATACATTCAAAACCCAATTACATGATTTAAATGCACTGGAAAAAAATGCCCCTCTAAAAATAAGTAAAATTAAAAAAATAAAAAAAATACAAGACGTTTTTGCTTGAAATAAGCAAAAAAATATCAATGGAACTAGTGAAAATCACCTTGTCGAGATTTCTTGAAATATTTAGGACTTTTGAGTTAGAAGTGTTCTTGAAATTAGCTTAAAAACCTCTTCAAATGAAAAAAATAAGTTTCATGTGAAATATGACTCAAAACAAGATGTTTTCAAGACTTTTCACTTAACAAGATATTCAAGATGTATTGTATTAAAACAAGTCCCTATACCTTGCTGAAATGGTACTTGTTAGACAATTGTGTCTTATATCAAGAGTATTGAGATACTCAATGAAACAAATATACTTGGTAAGATTTAGATTTTTTCCAGTGTGAGAAAAGATTTCTTTATCCCAGGAACGCAACAGTTGCCATAGGTCACGAATAACACAATAATGTATATTACAAACAGACACACATGAAAAACATGTGAGCTTTTCATATGCCAGCCTACAAATCATTTTAAATTCTAGTCAGTTGGTGGCAGTGCTGCACCACAAAGTTGGTGTTGCAAAGCCCAAAAAAGCAAAAATAAACTATCCAAATTCAGTGGTTACCGCAACATAAACTAGATGTACATTACCTATCATAGATAAAACATTACAGGTAAAGTTAGGACATGACAGATAAGATTAAACAAATTTCTCTTCTTGACTCAATGGAGGACGTTTACATGCTAAATAGGGTGAAGTATTACTAACTACTACTAACATTTGAGCAAATAATACCAACATATCATCATGATTTCAAAAGAATTAGCCTCAAATGCAGAAACAAGGCTTTGAAACAGCAACCGTGTGTTGTGAGAGTAATACAAAACCAAAACTAAAGTAACTGTTCAAATGCGTGCATGCCAAATGGAAGTGAGATCACCGATGCGGTCAATGTGACAATCCGTGGAGCAGAAACAGACATGCTGCAGCTCGCAGCAGCTCTAACTGCACAGATCACATCATGATGATCCGTTTGCTGAACCTAAGCCAGACACCCCGCTCACACACCAACACAAACACAAGACCTGAGCTGCATGAACACTTGGGTGCTCCCATTTCCGAGAAACTGCAACATGACATGACGTCATATTTTTAAGTTTACGTGTGACAGGAATACAAAGAGCAAGCATCATTTCAATTCTTTTACAAGACATCAAGGATGTTGTTGCATTCTAATTAGATCAACGAATGCAGTTAAACAGTTGGCGTGAGCATTACATGGCAGTGATAATTTAGTGTGCAGGTTTTGTCTGTCAGTGTTGCCAACTCAGGCCCAATTGCTGGTCTGCACAGTGCAAATCTGGCACAGTGACATTTGCTATGAAATCTACTGTTGACTTAGGTCGAGAAAAAAAGAATGAGTGTCTCATTCCACAATGGTAGCATACCTGACTGCAGATAATATGAGGGTCAACAAAAACTAAGGAAATCAAAGACTTTCCCAACTAATATAAACCCTTCATCGTCGACGACTAATGGCTGATTCTTACTCGGCGCAAACGCGCAACTGTTCTGGCTCGAGAACCATTACTGACGTCATCGAAAGCGCCAGCCCCTTCACAGTTCCTTCAGCTCATAAGCGCAGTTTGTGCCGAGTATGCGTCACATTTGCAGTTCTCTCCAGACCAGCGAGCGTCACTGTTGAGGAAACAAGCTGAAAAGCATATGAAGAAAGCATACACAATGCCACCTGTGGTGTCACGTCAGCAGAGGCTGGCACATCTGATGCGGAATGAATTTACTCTGGGTGTAGAACTGTATATGTATCTCAGAGCTAAGCGGCTGCGGCAAAAACAGAAGAGAAGGTGGAATGTTCGTCCTTTGCAACAAGACGAACTTTGTCAAACGTTGTCCCAGTGTAACTTCATAGACATGTCGTACAGATGTTTGTAGAGGCGCACCGTCTCGGTCACCGCGGTCTCTGCAGTGTTAATTTTTTCTTTTTCTTGGTCAGCTGTTTCCAGTTGAGCGCGCGTGAAGTCAGAAAAAAAGTTGTGTGCGCGCCCTTGCGCCGCGCGAGGATTTTCTAGCTTGCGACGGGGGGCGTGGCGGAATTTTGGGACACGTGACCGTTTGCGCCATTTGCGACCAGCTAGTATGAGCGAGGTCGCGCCGAGTATGAATCAGCCTTAAGGCTCCATGGCTCACATGTACGGGGATAGTAAATGTTATATCCATCTCAAAGGTAGGTAATTCTCCTATTGTAAATTAAGTTATTAATCAAAATACTATAAACATAAGGAAGAGAGAATGAAATCACTGTATAAACTGATAAAAGACTCATTTCTTACTTATATACCATATTGTTATATAAACTGTGTGCAACAAGAACTCCAGTGCTCTGTTGACTGAATAATGAGGAAAAAAAAAAAAAAAGATCAAAGGTTTTTCTACACCAGGTCACATTACCTCCAGAAGTGCTACATCTATAATACAAAAAGGAGTGCTTTAATTTTACAGTTAAGCTGTGTTGCTGCCCGTTTAGAGATTAAACAGACGAGCAGGGAAGGAGGCAGTGGCTTATGGAAAGAACTGGACAGACTGGCTTTGCTTCTACAACTGTATACACACACAAAGGAGAAAACACCCCCACAGTGAGATAAAGTTATGCATGCGCACACACACACACACACACACACACACACACACACAGAGCTGTCTCACCTGACCAAAGCCGGTTGATACAGCTCACTTCCAGCTGAACTCTGCACTAGTGTTTTGCAGTAATAATGTAAAAGTCTTGACATCAGAGTATAATTGTTTACTTTTTAGGCTGATTGATATTAAGGTCGGGCAACTCAACTATTAAACTTATACATGGTCATTCATCTAAATATGTATTATCGATGTTTTGTCATCAGTGAGCGTGCAATCAGCTGACACAACCACCAGAGGGAGCAGGTACTCACTGCGCAAGACAGATAGATGAAAATGAGGAAAATATAGTATGTAGTATATAGTACATATTAGGGCTGGGACTTTAGCGCGTTAATTTCGATTAATTAACTACACACATATTAGTGCGTTAAAAAAAATAACGCATTTTAATCGCACACTATAATTATTTTTTTTATTATTTATTTATTTTTTTTTTAAATACAGACGGATGGAAGCGTCGACAAGAGCGTGGTTGTGTGCAGATTATGCAACAAGGAATTCGCATATCACCGCAGCCTATCAAGCCCAGAGGCGGCGCTAAGGGGTTGCTTGCGGTTGCTATAGCAACCCCAAGAATGTGCTCAGCAACCCCATAGCTACCCCAACTTTGGGGCTGGTTTACTGCTCACAAAGAACAGAAGTGCAGTGCAACAACGACAACAATATTAAGAAGTAAAGAATCACGTATGTTGCTGCGTGGTAGCCTATCCCTGTTTTTCGTTCTTTAGCTGATAAATATACATATGGAAAGGTATAAAACACCAGCTTTACTGGTGAAACGGCTATCCACATTGTTCCTAGATCTACAGTAGCTGTGGTGATGTCATTCTACAGTCAGCCAATCAAGTCTGTTCTAAATTACCCGGGGAAATCGGAGGTCTAAAATAATATTGCCATAAAGCAGATTTATGAGATAAATAGAAATCCTATTTAATTGTATTCTCAGTTTAATTAGTTTTTGAATAGTCATATGTTACAGTTTTCCTCTCATTTTACCACCCATTCACTCATAACATAGCTAAACTGCAATTCTAAATGGATATTTGGCGATTGTAACTGGAATATGGCGATTTTGAGAATGTCCTTCTTCAAGTAACACAAATAAGGTAGGAAATCCCAGTTGTTTTTCATATGCCCGCCGAAACACTATTATCAAATAGTCTTCTTGTGACTTGGTTTGTTAGTCGACTCTAGGTGCTTGCAGTCTATCGAGAGCTACTTGCTAAGTAGCCTAGTGTCAGTGCAGTTAGCACCATCTTTTGAAACTAACGGACACACTTTTTACTTTATGTTAGGTTGCCAGCGTGCTTCCTCTGCCATAATGTGATGCGAGTAGATTGGCTTGAGTAGGCTATGTGTCCGCTGTGGCAGCGGACAGACTGGTGTGAGCAACACGTTTGAACGTAATGTTGTGCCTGTGTGATTTAGCACTGTACGAGGCTACTGTTGGAAGCCCGCCGGGTAGAACTATCTCTTGAAAGTTGTCGCCTACAACTGTTGTGCGTCAGATGAGATGAAATAGAACGTCCGCACTGTAGCTCATTCACTCCCAGCTCTTTTTTTCCAAGATGAAGTTGATCAAAACTTATTTGAGGAACACAGTGGGCAAAGTAGCCTTTGTGGATTGGCTATTTTATCCTTAGTGAACGGGCTATGAATGAATGAGATGGACAGGTATGCCTGTGTGTGCGTGTGTGGTTGCGTACACGGGCTGGGGCTGTCTTGGCCCTGGACCTTCTATGCAGCTGTTCCACCACAACGCACAGTGCGACATCTGTCTGCTTGTGAGCAGTAAGCTCCGCTGATAACTTAAAGTTTACAGTATGCAAGGCTACATTACACTATGCAAGGCTGCATGCAGACGGTGGAGTAATGGGTCAGTAATGTTGTTGCGTTGATGCGCGGGGGGGGGGGGTGCTGTTTTGACTAGCAACCCCTCACATTCATGCAGCAACTGCATAGCAACCCCAACGAAAAATCGCTGGTGCCGCCGTTGATCAGGCCTCAAATATCAGCGTGGAAGCTAACGGGGGCCCAACGCAGCTTAACATCCAAGATTCTATAAACTGTGTTTTCATGCATGCTACATTCAGATTTCAAATAGGGATATGTTCTGAGTTTGTTGAAGTATTGTTGAAAATGTTAATTTTCTAAAGGATAAAGTATATGCGATTAAAAGGCGATTAATTTCGATTAATTAATTTCAAAGCCTGTAGTTAACGCGATTAAAAATTTTAATCGAGTCACAGCCCTAGTATATATACATCCATACTCCCACGATGGTTTGGTATAATTGTAATTCTTTTCTGTCCTCCTTTGTATTTTTCCTGCCAACGACCACAGAGGATGTAGAGAGGAAAGAGAACGACATGCTGGGATGAAAGAGAAAATAGAGAAAGGAGTATATCTGGCAGCAGGTGCAAAACAGCTGCTCTCCCTCCGATCCAACCCGATGTGTAACCATGGCACCTACAAGTCATTATCAGGTGTGCAGATGCACATGCATTCACACTCTGTCTCGTGCTTGCTTAAAAATGGACCCACAGATCCAAAAGCCATCTGCAATCAGAAAGACCAACTGTTCAAACCATTCAAATCCACAAGCTTACAGCTGTGTACAGAAGTATGAGATGGGGGAAATGCTCTGTTTCTGAACTCGACCTCAAGACATACAGTGTTTCTGAGGAGGACGCATAGTCAGCTTACACGGGACAATTTTGGTCTCTACAACATCACATGCTTAAAGAAATGTGCAAGTGGATATCGACCAATGATAAAAACCATTTAGAGACATACCTTATCACTGAAGACACACCTTGTCGTTGAATTGATGTGAACATTAGATAAATCACCAAGCAAGTCAAGGATATACTAGTGATTAACAGTACCAAGTAGTTTAAAAAAGAAAAAAAACTCTGACTACTTTATCTTACCTTATTTTGTCATCCAGTTAGCAACCACCAGTTCATTCATTCTGAATACATTTTTATATAAGCTGTCAGCTATAACCTATTCTCAAATAATTAAATAAAACCTGAAACGTGGCAATCTCACCTTAACCATCCCCCTCTCAAAGAGATAAAGATGGTGCATAGTTCTTAAAATGGCCAAACACAAAAAGGAAAGCCGGTGCCTAAAGTGCAGTAAGCATGTTTCCCATGGGAAGATATAACAGGGTCGAGTGTAATTGCTCACAGCAGGGACACAGGGTGCGGTAGGTAGTGTCATCTACTAATACCTGCTGGTAAATATAGAAACCAGTTACTCACGTATCAAAGCAGCCCTTGAATGTAACACATAGCACTATGCTGTGCCATTGAACTTTTCACAGATATCAAAGCTTTGGGGAACCGTCCACAGGTTGAAACGATTAAATCAAGAACACGGCGGTGTGCAGTGGTTTACTGTTCTGTAGCGTTTTGGTAATGATGACATTGTAAATGTAAGCATGTGCAATCATAAGCGCATGTCAGTGAACCTCTGAGTACTTTTATGCACAAACACCTCAGAGTTCAGACACTATTGAATGCTGCATACGGAAAAGTTCTGGGGAAATGAGAGGAGGTACAAACACTGAAAAAATTACCAATAAATAAACAAATGAAATATGACATATACTGATTCAAATACATACTTCTATTCTAGATGGTAAAGCATACTTTCACTCACCCTATCTTTGTCATCCACTACATCACACAGCATGTCATCAAGATCCAAGATGCCTCCATCTCCATGTTCCAGCCTGTGGACCTGAACCCAGTAGCTGGGGTCCTGGGAAAAAAAAAAAAAAAAAACAGGATTAAATGTGTTATGAGATCTGCTTTATTTGCACCATATAGACTGAGGATATACAGCATTATGTCAGTAATGCCATAAAACACATTAGCATCGCCAGGTCAAATGAATGAACAGCTTGTGTCTCCTTAAGAATCAGCTGATCTAATGACCATGTGGTTCATATCATGATCCAGTTGGCTGGCACATCTATAGCAGCTCTGACAGGGTTATGGATTGAAACCATGATGGCAGTTATGAAATATTTTAATCCCCTGCTGAACGCCCTGCCAACTTAGCATGGTTTACACTTTTCTCTGAGTGTCAATGAAAATATGACAGGGCAGCGAGGACATACTGAATTGGACTTTATTATCTAAGTGCCTTGAGATGACATTTGTTGTATTTGGCGCTATATAAATTGAATTGAATTGATCAGTTCTTATAGATCAACCAATGCATGCATAATGGGGAGGTAAAAATGCTAATTGGAGAAAGCACCACATGACCTTGAATAAACTTGTACCTCAAATTCTTGGCACACATCCTATAAAGTGTAGTAAATATTGCTTTCTTAAAAGGGCAAGCAAATAAATATCTGCTACTCTTTATAAACTAAGAAGCGTTTTAATCTGTACGGCAGCTTTTCAAACGTTAGCTAAAAAGAGGTTCTTGAAACAAACAAGAAGAAAAAGGAAGAACATTATCAGCGGCGTCAATTCAGCCAAAGCTAAGGTATGGCAAGGTCACTATAGTCAGTCACATGACTACAGTATCAATAAATCAATAAATATACAATAATCACCACAAAAGTCTGCTATGTAGCTTATCTGTGTGCAAATGCAGTCTCACTCACATAGCCGCTAACATAACAATGGACTCGTCTCCGTCTCCCTGCTAGCATTAGCATTAGCGGCGGAGGTGCTGAAGTGGACAGCCTCGTTAACAGCCTGAATCCCGCCTTCACTAAATGGTCCTTCTTCCTCCGCCGCTGGGGCAACATTGGACCCATCATCATCTGCCCTTTTTTTTGTGATAAATAAATCTAAAGTTTTCTGCTTTCTTTCCATATTTTACATTAATTAGCAAACAACAAATCCCGCTAATTAACATCAGCTTTGACCTCCAGGCTCCGTCATCTCGCGGGAGGGAGGGAGGGAGGGCTGGGAGATCCCACATTTCAAAAGGGAAGATGATACTTAGATCAATTGATTGTGTTGTTCAGAATTTCATTTGTAGTTCATTTATATGTATTAAATAATAGAATAATCAATACAAATTGACACAGAGTAATTCCATGAATTAAAAACAAACATTTACATTTTCCCCTGGAGCCAAGGTGTGGCAGCTGCCATACCTTGCAATACCCAATTGACGCCCATGAACATTACCATGGGCGTCAATTGGATAAAGTTAAGATAAAGTTGGTGCTTTATCATCATCAGTGACTCAGCCTCCTTCTTTTGTTTAACGGTGCATCATTAAGCATCCAGTTACTGGGCGCTACATGTCATACGCTAAATTACATTCTTCTACGGCACCCCTCAAAAGCCCTGCAGAGGCAGGCTACCGAAGCTGTCATGTTGGGAAAGGGGTCTAAAGTTGCAGGTTGGCTGTGAAAAATCCAAACGCAGAATTATGGATCTCCGCCATCCTGAACTGCATAAAGGATAAGGCACGGAAGGATGGAAGATAATGGGCGCCAGACAATCCCAGCTATGGAGCTATTCGATTGAGTTTGAAATGCTTATTGTTCACAAAGCAAAGGATCTACAGTGCAAACCGCTTTTTCTCGTTCAGTATTTACAATACAGTCTTAAAGAATAGATAATATGAGAAAAAAAGAATAACAGAAAATCTGACTTCAAGCAAAACTCGAGAAGTTTCAAACCTTCAAAATGATGTGCCTCTGACGCAAGTACACCAGGCTTTCTTTAGCTCATTCTCGTACCCACGTCACGCACCAGAAACTGAATAAATACACATCTTTGCCATAATGTATACAGTAAAATAAAGAAAAGACACTTTCACCATTTCAGAAGAGACCCAAAGTGAAAATTATGAGAGGAAATGAGGACGAAGAGAGAAAGTCAGAGTTAAAGGAGTCAGAGGAGAGGTTGATTCCTAGAATAAAACTAATTAATCATGTTTATATAGTCCAAACATTTACTTTAGTGCTCTGTATCTAAACTGTTTTATGTCCTCTGCTATCTTAAGGTCTTGGTTTATTAGAAATAGTAAACTGTGTTAGTTCAAATAAAAGCTTTCAGTTTTGTTTTGTCTGGAGTCCATGTTTTCATCACACATATGGTGTATAAACATGTGAAGTCTTCTCCTTGTTCGATGGCTGCTTTTGTAAGTCTCAAAAGCATGACAACAAATTCACACGTACAGCTGTGCATGAACAGGCTTCAAGCAGAGGTCTGTCTATTGAACAGCGGCAACTGGGAGCAGAGCCAAGAAGCAAATTATTGCCAAATTCTCCAGTAATGTTTGAAGTATTTATTGAGTGTTTTCACTACATTTCAGCACCATAAGAAAAGTGCAGTTTGCAGCAGACACTGCAGTATAAACCTTTTTAAAGAAACTTTATATTTAGCTTGAAAGTTGGGTGTGAATGTTTCTTTGTATGGAAACAAAGTCTTAAGATGTAAACATATGATTTTATGTTTGGTTTGCATGTCTGAAGTGAAGAGAAAGGAGAAAAAAAAGCTTTCCATAGCCTGCTTTTCTCCTTTTTCCATAAAACCCTCCCTCACTCTGGCTTTCCCCAGCTCATAGCGTAGAAGCGCTGAAGCATTATTGACCAGTCAGACACAAGGGTAAAGAGAAATAACTCAGTTCAGTGATTGCCCTGTGTCAGTCATCAAGTCATGAGGGAATCTTTTGTTTTGTCCTCACTCTTCTCCCCCTTTACTTTCTTCTCCATACCGAGCTGTCTTCAAGGCTGCGGTTGCATGGCTTTTTGCTCAGCTGTTTTATACTGAGAGCCTGCTGTACTGGTCCAAATCATGAGGGGAACAACTCTGTGATGCTTTCTTTCCTTTTTTATGTCATTAATAGGGAAAAGATGGCGAGTCAAACAGAAAAACACAGAAATCAACGTGAGGCTGGAAGTTACCATGTTAATAACAGCCACATAAGCTACTATAAGACTGACAGCCTTCACAGAAAAATCGGTTCAGAAATTCAGTTTAAACAGTTCAACACGGATGATCCGTAATATAACTTAATGTCATGTTTTTATGTCTCGGTTTCAAAGTATCTAAACCTGGAAGACGAATGAAAAGAAAAAATAAATCCCAACCACATCACAGCAACAACAACAAAGATTTATTTCAACCGAGCCGAGGACAGACACAACATAAAACGCCCCCAATCTGGAAGTTATTACAAGCCATAAACTGAAGTGAACAGAAACCAATGTGTAGCAGAATTTGAATATGTAGTTCTGCTTGGGTGACATCCTCATCCAGGCTCGTTTCTCTGGTGGATTATGAGGAACGAGCGCGATTCTGAGAAAAGGTCAGCCGGACAACTTAATCTCAGAAAGACACTCGGGAGGGAGGGACAACATCTGACTTGTTCAGAGTTATATTGAAGCCCAAAAATGACTTCTTTTTTTTTTTTGTGTCAACTTGCTACTGTCACATTAGCCGACAGCTTTTCAACGTGTTCACTCGGGAGGCCGAATGCGGCAATTCACGCATACTTAAAACCCTTTTGTTTCTTTTTGTGACTTGTAAATATTAATATGAATTCCTACAAAGCCATCCAGCGGCTGCAGGTGATTGGTTGATACGGAAGTGTCCTTCTTAAATGTACCCATGTGGCATCTGTTCATGCAGGCAGATTCAGTTCATACAGGCAGATTCAGTTCATACTTAACCTCTGGTAAAGAGAGCAGTTGCATGTTGGATAAAATGACATCCATGAATGTACGGTCACATTGTAAAAAATAATGTTTTTTTTTAACCCTAAACATACCTAACTGGGTAGTTTTGATATCTAATCCTAACCAAGTGATGCTACTTTCCAAAGCCAACAAGAAAGTGGCAACATGTCATTATGACATGCTGTGTTTTTACATGTTACCAAGGCAAACAGCAAAATGGCATTCATGATTGGGAGGGTCTTGTTGTAAAAAGAAAGTATTTTAGATGTAACCATGTTCGCTTTCTAACCCTAAACAAGTCATTTTAATGCCTAAATCGAACCAGGAATTGACTGTTTTTGTAAAACACCGTCACGCTATCGATGGAGTGTATGTGCAGTGCTTTGCTGCTGCGTCCATTTAGCCCTCTTTCCTTTGAATAAGAACTTCGTAGCTTCTTAAATGGGTTACTTGAGATCGAGTTCTGCTCTCATGTGTAAACGCTCATATTTCTTGTCACGCGTGTAGGAGTGATGCTTCACAGCACACCTCTGTGAGCCGTATCAAGAGCTATGAACAAATGACTTGTATGACCTTTTCAGTCAGAGGACTCGCTGAGGCATACACATCATTTCATTTCAGCTCATTATGTTACCATCATCCCTTCAGCAAAAGTCCACATGCCATGGGAGACTGAAGTTCTTGGCAGAGTCAAATAGCCTTCTGACATTTTAGCTCTGTACTTACTTTTTCCCTCCATCCGCAGATACATTTTTGTCAGCTCAGGGTTTCGTGCATTTGAACAAAATTGAAAGTCTGTACACAGAAGGCCAAAGTCAGCTTTGCCGACGGGTAAGCAGAGAACTTCCCGACCGGCTAAAAGGGGACTATTTCACAAATTAATCCACTCACTTACGATCTCTAAGCATCTAAAAGGTACTGCTGCTCGCGGCCTGAGAGTTCCTTCCAGAAACAGGCCGAAAATTCATCGATTATCCAAAAAAAAGCTTCAACACTCTCAGTCTTAAAGTCACAGTCGTTTCATGTGTGTCAAAGGAACAAAATCCACGAATAAAAATATACACCATACATTGTTTTTTGCGATGCATTCAAAACAATATGAGCGGGTCATGTTACAAATAAAAGCTGTAACAACAAACAGCACTGTAAGTTTCCCATTGCTATAGCATTTTTAAATGAAACTCAGACCACACTGCACAGATTCTAGCAGTCCGGGATTTCTATGATCCCAGATAAGAATCCAGGCCTCGACTAACACTTCTCCAGAATATGTAGAAATTCCCACAAACCCTGAAATAATCGTGCGGGGCCAGTTGGTGACGATATTGTCTGAATTAACGACGTGTCCGAATGCAAGAGAAGAACATTCGGAGCCCGTCCGATTCTCTGAGGCGCAGACGCAGAAGATAAAGTTCATTTTTCAAAATTTCCAACACTCGAACTACCAAGGCAGTCATTTTGACTGCTTTCAAAATTTGGAACGTCATAACTTGGTTTAAAAAAAAAAATAAACCTATGTACCAATAGGACCCTGACTTTTCCTAAATATGTGTATATTATATTCTAACATTGTTTTATCATTAAAATTTCAAAACAGAAAAGAGATCTGAGTATTACTACCTCGAATGACCATAGCAGTCAAATTGACTGCATGCTTTTTACATGGGGTATCATATTTTACTATTTGCTACATTTTCCCACTCTTTACCCTGCTCTATTGTCTATTTGTTTTTTATGCTCTGTGAAGCTAAAACCTAGTTATAGCTTCACTCTAAACCTTAGAGAGACAAAAAAAATGACAAGTAGAAGAAAATTACAGTTCTGGGGAATATTCCCAACAAAAGCAAGGTGCAGCTTCATCCAGTATATAGCTGGCAAACCTGGTAAATTTGGTATCAAGTTCTGGCTTGCTACTGATGTTGATACCAAATATATACTGAATGCTGCGCCATATCTGGGCAAAGATGTGGTGTTGAAATTGGCTGAGCCGTTCCTGGGGAAGGGGAGAAACATCACCACTGATTACTTCTTTACTTCCCTTGAACTTGCCAAGGCACTAAAGGATCAGAAAACCATTTGTCATTGTCAGTCATTTTGACTGCTATGGTCATTCTAGTAGTTGCAGAATTCTGGTAGGCCCAGTGTGACTTACTTGACATCCGTATTCTGCGACTACAGTATAATCACTGCTATGTTCGGACTGAACACACCTGCGAGTGAAAAGCTTATTGTTTTTGGTGGAGTAGATTTGTGCAGATAAGCAGGGCGTGACAGGGTATGTGCGGGAGAATTGCCTGCCAGTCATTCAGCTACTCTCCCGAGCACCTGTTTAGTTACTTATGAGCTCCAATCATTCATTCTTGCAGTGAATGGGAGACACGCTGCCACCTTTGTCTGATCTGGTATCTGCTTTAGGTGATTCAGTGTCAGGAGGTGAAAGGAAACACAGAGGTCGTTGCTCTGCGTCACAGACACACGGACACACTTCTGACATGAGCCTCAACAACAGCTCTCTTTGTATCCGTCTTTGTAGTGGAGTGGGTTGCCTGTTTCAGTCAAAGACCACACAGAGTGGGGCCTCTGAGAGAACTCAGGGAAAGGGAGGAGGCTGGGAAGAAAAGACAAAGAAAGCACATGTGCCTGTGTGTGTGTTTTATGATTGCTACATTGGTTCCAGCAAGTGTTGCTATTCGCAACAGTAGCACGCCTAACTCCAGATCAGCAGGCTGTGTGTTCAATTCATGTTGGGGGGGTCAAAGCTTTCCAACAGCCATTACCTCTGCAGCCAACTCTTCAATCAGGTCACGATGAATATGGGCAAATAGTGCCGCGACTGTAATTTGTATACATACTGACGAAGACAAAGATGGGACGGCATTCACTAAGTTTGGACAAAATTCTTTTGAGTTACTAAGAACTGGGGAATGTCAGGCATTTGGAAAAGATCCTTCAGAATAAAATAGTTGGATGATGTTTCACAAACTACAAGCAGACAGTTTATGGGAGAGATGAAATGCGGCCGTATCTATTATCTTCTAAAGATGGCATCAACGGGGTTTGTTCTGTAAATGGAGAAGATTGGATGATACGGCAAGACGATGCAAGACAGCTCACAGACAGACAATGGGGTCATTGTCCCATCGCCGTTTATCTGGGTATTGGTGAAACACGATGTCATCTGTGTACAGTAATACAGAAAAAATATGTTTTACTTCAGTTTTCAGAGCTTCAGACCTACACCCGTTAACTACTCGATTATTAATACTTGAGAATTGTACTCAGTCAATCCCATCATGTCAACATCTGTAATTACGAGACAGTTTCTACTCCTGCTGGAGTTTATCTTCATCTGTCAAAAGAAATACTTTGCAAATTAAAACGAATCGACAAACCAGTGAAATAAAACTGAGAAGAGTAAACATTTCTCAAGAAAAAGTAACTTCTATATGAACAATGTATATCGTTAATGTGTGTTTGTTCCGGTTTGCTTGTCTTTTTCCCATTTATCTATCCGATTTGTGTTTATTTAGTTTGTAGAATGCATTTATTATCTGTTTACTTTTGCTACGGTAAAAAAAAGGCACAGGAGGAACCCATAAAAAGAGTGACGTTCTGGTAGTGTTGTCCCGATACAAACATTCTGGTATCGATACCGGTACCAACATATATTTCGATACTTTTCCGAATAAAAAGAGAACACAAAAAATAGAGAATCTCAGAACTATAAATATGCATCAGTAAATAAAATAAACTGAATTCTTGAATCTTTTTCACATATTTTAGTTAACACTGAAGTGAAGGATTTAGCGAATTGAAACTTCCTCTCATAGATATTTGTCACTGTGATGATCTATTGTCTGAGAGGCCCGCCGAGTCAGTGGTTTGTGAGCTTCCCTCGCAATAAGAAGGTCGCCATTTTGATCTTAAGCATGGGCCAGCTCTTTAAAACCGAACCATACAGAAATCTGCTCTTGTCACAACAATGTTCCAGTGCTAGATGAATCCGTGAAGCTTCCCGTGTTCCCCAAACTCTCCAACTTCCACAAATATTTGGGCGTAATTAAAATGATTGAAACCGCTGGCTTCTGCAAATTCAAAGATCTGGGGTTCAGACTCCCTGGAGCTGGTTGACAAGGGATCAAATTTGACAGAATGTTGATTTTTTCACTTGAACATTATGACATTAACTATGTAGGTTAATTAAACTGTTACTGGTCCTTTGGGATGAGTGGGACCTATAGCCTTTGTGTGCAATACATTCTAAAGATGGCATTCACCTCTGATGTGTCCCAGATGACTCATCTACGAAATGATGCCATTTCTTTTACTGATGTTGTAAGTTGTGTTCAAGTGATGACATGCGCAGAGAATAGTGTGAAAATGAACAGCTAAAGCCATATTAAGACTTTCACTCTGTAACCGAACAGCTTAACATTACCACTCAGCCATGTCCTCTGACCTCTGGGAATACGGACCTCCCAGTCATTCGGGTTAGCCAGTAGTTCACCTTATCAACCTCCTACTCTTAGAGTTTGTGCTCTTCGTCTCAGTGACGGCTGTGATTTATGGAGTGAGTCAAATCCCCTGTCAGTCATAAACATTGTGCCCACAGATATTTTCTGTCTTACTCCTGCTGTAAGGCTCAGTTTATCAGACTAACACACTTGACATCTTCCATTTTTCCAGTAAAAGTGGCTGTTGATCAACATTCACTTGGAACAAACTTCATTAACCCAGAGACGTTGGATGTTGAAACTCTCTTGTTTTCCCTTTTTTCTTTGCTGCCGACATCAAATCTCATCTTTAGCTTCATAGTTCACTTAAGACACGAAATAAGTGCGCTAATAATGCTCCAGCAGTACGTTATTTAATGACTTCTGATTAGCGTTCTTTATTTTTTCTAATTCAATACATCTAATTGTCTTTCTTTTTTCTTTCAACCAGTCAAAAGTTAGCAATTAGGATTTCCCATTCGTCATTGAATGCATCAGCACAGTAAAAGCTACTATCAAAGTAAATACTGATTATAGCCACAGGAGCCACTGTTCTTGTGAGTCACTAAAAACCTTAAAACAAAAGGGAATAGAGCAACAGTGAAGAGTTTAAACGGCCTTTTTGTGACAACTGTTCCCAAAATGAAAACTCCAGTCACAAAAAGGATGTCTGTCTGTCCGTCTGTCTGTGTAGGAAGACTGCAATTGGCTTAAGAACAAGTATACCGAGGGACGCCCTGCATTGGTATTTCTGAGACAAAGTCACCTCTAGGGTTTGTGCATTATTAATGTCCTGCTTGCCCAGTGGAACTGCAAGCTGCAAAGTACAACACCAGGAGAAACTTGACACCCTGCTACAAATGTGCTTTCAGCTCTGTACTCACCAGAGGCCGACCACAAGTGATTATCCACATGAAAACATCAAGGAAATAAAGACAATGGAAGCTGCAACGGAAGCTATATCACCTTTACGCAGAACATTCATATATATGTGTGTGTGTGTGTGTGTGTGTGTGTGTGTGTGTGTGTATTTGATCACTCACAAAGCTCAAAGTTATAAATGCTGGTCATCCTGTCAAAGACTTAGCCAAATCAGCTTTGTGATTTGGGAACGATTCCCATGTGTAGATAAACTGTCATCTTCCTGGCCGTGTGATCTGCTTGAGTAGGGGATTTACTCTCCCTAAAGCTCGTTTCTGTAAGACTACAGCTACACACCCTCACCCCTCATTATAAGTTCAACATGGAAAAATAAGCATGTCGTCTGCATAAAAGAAACACAAGGCTGAGTCTGTGCGCGTGTCTGTGCGCGTGTGTGTGTGTGTGTGTGTGTGTGTGTGTGTGTGCGTGTGTGCGCATGTGTGCGTGTGTGTGTGTGTGTGTGTGTGTGTGTGTGTGTGTGTGTGTGTCTCCATGCAGACCAAACGAGCTGCCTCGGGGTCCTGCATGAACTGGCACCACAGGTGTGACAACGGCTTCACCAAGCAAATCAAAACAGACATCAAACCAGGATGTGACTCATCATTTGTGTCATCATACGTGACATCATCCATCCAATTAAGAAGTTAACCTTTAGAAAACTTGATGCTGTCTGAGTTAACATTGAAGAGAGTTATTCTCTTCTTAATATCGTTATTATCACCATCATCATCGTGTGAAGGCTGTTTTAGTCAACCATAACCTCGATAAAATCTTTTTTTTCAGTTTGTGGAAATCAAAAGACGCAGAGAAGACTGAAGTGATTTGGTGTTGAGGAAATAGTTGCTGCTTGTTTCCCAAAGCCACCTTTTTATCAGCTTTAATGAGGAATCTGTCTGGGGTGACAGTATAGGCAGCTTGTTTAGGGAATATGAGTCACTTTCTTTCCATCTGAGGAAGGTAGTCATCAACCTGCACATGTTGTCGAAGCATTAAAAAAAAATGCCTATATGACATGTAAAACATTTGGTATTGAAGTACAAATAATATGTATAAAAGTTTAAAAAATGATTACATACTTTTAAAACTTGATGAAGGAATTGGCAATACCAGTCAGCACGTTGTGACTCTCAGTTCTCTAATGTTCTCAATGACAAACTGCATTAATATCCCAACAAGAATAGATCTCATACTAATCCAGACCGCCGCACACTCTGTGGATGAGAGAAAGGCGAGGGATGGCTTCCCTCAGTGTGCTCGTAAAAAGAGTCAATCTGTTGGGTTAAAATTATTATCAGAAATCAAAAACAGCTGAAACAGAGGGTGAGGGTTTCCTATTACTGAAAGATTTTCAAACCCTGTGGGAGATGTACCATGCAGGCCATCTGTTCAGCCACAGACTGACAACAGGAACGGTCAGATTTAGTGGAGATGGGGCCTGTAAGTTATCTCTTACAAACTGTTTGTAACTCTTCACAAACCCATGAAGTTCGATCAGCGAAAGAAACACAGAAACACAGTGAATATGGCCAAAGTTCTCATTTGGTTGTACTAGTTTAAAGCGAGTCAGTATATCCCCGTAACTTCCAACTAGTAAAGGAAAATGTGCTTGGCTCACCAGTTCCCTGAAAAACAAAATGTTTGACAGTAAAATAGTCAGCGGCGAAACTCTGCTCGTTCACTGTAACCGAGCACTGCCAGACTCCGCGTCTACTTGTACAGACAGCAGTCACGATAATTTGAAACACTTTTGTTTATCATTACGCATGCACAGAGGTCACGCCTGCCAGATGGTACCTCTAAATGAGCCAAGAGAAACACGAGAGCTGACAACCCGAAGTGGGAGATGTCACAACACACACACACACACACAGTCCGCAGATGTGTAGCACAGAGAGGTCACCGAGGGTTTCTAAGATTTGTGTTTGAATGAGGAGGTGCCTCCTATCTGAATGTGGAACAAACATCATTATATGCCAATTACTGGGTACTGTTTGAATACAAACACAATGTCAGTGCTCATGTGGGCGAACGCTAAACTGCAGCTCATATCCTCCTGCAGCAGTAGTGAAAACAGGAGCGAAGTCGAGTCAATCAGGAAACATACGACTCAGCCAGCAGGCAGCAGAGACTGACAATGTGCATTTAGATTTGGCCAAGCAAGACCGGCTGCTGTGTGTCAACTTTGGAAAACTAAAACATGGAGGACGCTCTTCTGTTGTGACTATATCTGCATACTACAGAGTGGTTTACAATGTATTTCTCATTCAACCTGACCAAAAATACTGAGCCGCTGTGCAGGAAGAGAGCAACCTGGGGTTCGGTGCTTTGCCTAAGACAAAGAACAAAGAAAACCGTGTTGAACACTCCGGTGCTCAATCCTTGTATAGGAGCTAAATGTGTTGTGTTGGTGTCCTGAGTCTAGGGTGTAATTTTGCTCGGTATGTGTGTGGGGTTGCTGTGCTGTCACCAGGGGGTCTCTCAGGTGCATATAGGAGTCTTGTGCACTCTTGTCGTCAGGTGTTTTGACCCGAAAGGGCAAACGGTTTTTGGCGCTCGTCATGCCGCTGTTTTGTTTGTTTGTGAACATTTAACACGCAAGAATAAATCCACTTGTGTTGCAACCGCAAGGAACGGTGTGGACATTCATTCAGGACAGGCAGCGCGTCAACCAGGTTATTCCGACGTCAAATGCCTCAGTAGCTCTAGTATTAGAGTGAGCTCCTTTAATACCTTGTCTGAAGGGCCAAGGCTCATACTGCCAACCCTGTAACCCACCACAATAAATTCACAACACCAGTTAAGAAAGGCTTCGAGCTGGCGGGGTTATGGTACGATGTGAAGTGCGAATTTGCCGAATGGTCTCAGAAAGTTGTAAAAATGAGTATGTGATCATCACTCATTAAGTTTGATTCAGTTTCTCTACAGTGAATCCGATGCGGTGGAATCATAATCGAAGCTTAGGTGCTCCAGCACAGTAATCTGCATCCACTTGACCATCGCCCCAGAACCACTTAAGCTTTGTCAAGAAGAGTGAAGAGTCTGAGACATACAGCCAAACACTGCCAAGGGAGATAAGGGACACAAGCCCCAATAAACACTTCCCAAAGCGTCACCGGGACAAACAGATCTAAAGGCACCTGCAGCAAGCTGCAGTAAATTGTACATATAATCAACCTAATTCTATGAGACGTTTTGGTCATTTACAGAATTATCACACCTCTTAAGTGTGATATATATGATATACAGTATGTGCATCACTGGTTGATTTCACTCATCTTCCTCCCTGCAGACCACATTGTTTTATGTAATATCAGAAGTCTTTTTAATCTCCAAACAATATGAAACTGTAAGGACTTCTAAGTCCACAATTAGACCATTAAAGTTTATAGATCATTATAGAGCTTGTGAATCAAGAAAAAAGCAAACAACAGCAGCACAGACAGAGCTGGGAAAATGTTAGAAAGGGTAGGGTAATGATTCTTTTTATGTACAAAACAGCCAATGCATGCAGTCATTACTACTGTCATCATTATCACTACAATTCCCAGTGAATGGTGGGCATTACCTGATACCTGGGGACGTGCTCGTTTCCCTGCCCAGGAAACAGGAGGAACAATGCAAAGGCGCTTCAGGTTTAAAAGAGGCTTTGTAACGTCCGTGACAAATTGGATTAAAAGATGCAAAAGACAATAAAAATGCTGCCTGAAAGTCAAACAGGAAAGGAAAAGGCCCCCTGAGGAGTGACAGTGAGAAAGAGAGAAAAGAGGCCGAGGAAAGCAGATGGATGCGTTCAATAGTCCTGCCGGACAAATGGAACATGGAGAGAAAAAGAAAAACAAGACAACAAAGTACATATCTGATTTTACATATGCAGCTTGTTCTGCTGGAACATCAAACATCAGTAGTAGATTTAGAATGTAAAAAAGCTGCTGATTAGAATTAAAGGCCACTTTTAAGATAAAACTCAGCCAAAGCCTTTTCTAAACCCCAAAGATCTGCTCTCTGTGAACATGGTTTTAAAGATTACAGCTGGATTTTTGTGTTTTCCCAAATATCACTTAATTACAATGTTGATCGGCAGCTCCGCTGTAAGAGATGCCAAAGCTGTTACACAGCCCCAAATCACTTACTCTACAGCTAGGATGCAGGAGAATGAAAACCCCAGGAGGAATAAATAATGATAAGTAATCAAAGTTTGACCAAGAACAAGCGCTTGGATTTCAGCCAGATTCACATCCCATTATTAAAAAAAAAAAAAAACACATGAGCTAGAATCAAAGGCAAGTTCAGAGAAGGGGAGCTGCGTTGTGTTAGCAGTATTATTAGATTTAGCTTTCCGACTTTAGCGTGTATCTAGTTTGTAAATAAATAATATTCAGTGCATTTTATGCTTTGCTTGTTCCAGGCAAAGGTCGATGAAGGTCATGCACTCACTTTCAGCAGCTATGGCATCACTCTGCGTCTCTGCAGTCTAGCAATTATACATTATTACATAATACTAAGAGCTCAGGAAATTTAAGCTGGACGCTATGGACCAACATGACGGAGCAAGTTAAGCAACACTTGTGGATAAAGATGTTATTAAATCCTAAGGGACAAATCAACATATGTGGGTGCCTGATGAATTAGGTCAACCACGTATCAATTCAAAGATTAATGTTGAGCTCGAAATCTTTAAACTGTTTAGCATCTTGGCAGTGAAAGCAGCTTCTACATGTACAGCAAAACGCCGCCAGGGAGACGGCTGGGCCACGGAGCCTTTCGGCAGCCTGAATGAGCAAGTAAGAGCTCGTCTGCGTCGTGTCTATTGTGACAGGAACCGCGTGCATTACCACCGGTCTGGAATGATCAGTGTAAGTGTCACATAGTCATGGCATACAGTGTTAAGATCCTGAGATCGTCTGTGGTTGCTAAGAGAGACGCAGACCCCCAATTGTAACTGTTAAACAACAGAAACTATTACTGGTGATTTTACTGTGCTTGTGCAAGGCGGCACATGTGCATGCACCTGCACATATTCATTTGTGTGAACCTGCATGCAAAATGCATCTGTGTGTTGAGACCATAATGACAAAGAGTGCCATTTTTATCTTTTGACTTTTTCCCCCTTTCCTTGTCAATTTTTGTAAACTAAACGCGACTTTTACTCTGAAAGTTAGCAGTTGCACCTTTGCTCCAGCTACTTCCTGTAACTGTGTCGGGAAGTCAACAAGACTACATCCCCCAAGCAGTCTGCCAAACTCCCAGAATTCTCCCTCTCCTTCTCGCTGATCCTCTGTGGTGAGAACTAACTCTGTTCCCTTCTTTAGGGGAAGGGTCAGCTCAGGTCTGCTGCAGGATCTCTAAATACATCTCTGTTTACTGTAAACTTCCACGTAAATAGGTGCAAATGTGGGAACTATCGTAGTAGGATTTCCTGTCAGAATGTAATGTAATGTAGTGTTCTGTAATAGAGCCATTTTCCGGGAAGACAAAACCCCTCCATCTGATTACTGATAACCTAAGATATCACAATAACTATGATGTTTGTTCCAAAATGTCTTTGCACGCCTAATGCCAACACAACACATACATTTGCATTGTTTAACTCGGCTCATCTCTTAGCCTCACTCTCCCCATAGAGCCAGCGTTATACTGGGCCTCGTTTATAAAACTGTCATCTGTAAAGTATAGCAACCAAATCCAAACATTTTCCCGACTGTATTGCTACGCCAGGAAAAAAGCTAAACACATCCAGTGGTCCCAGGTCACTGGGTCTTTAGAGAATCTGAAAACACAGCGCCGTGGATCCCTTGTTCCTTGCAGCGCAAAAGAAATCTGCTTTTTTAAAATGGTCGTGGAGGATAATGTGCGAGCTCCAGCTGGGACACACGGCCTGAAGAATTCGACCGTACATGGAAATCTACAAACTATGATGTGCCAGGTTGCAAAAAAAAAAAAAAAAAGCCTCACAAGAGAGAGTTCATGACTACATGCTGAAGCTAGTTCCTTCTGCATAAAAACATGACAACATTACGACACTATTTGAAACTATGGATGATGTTTAGAGTGATGCATTGTTTTAACACTGCAAATGAGCCAGAAAACATGGCCGAATGCTATGGACCTGTTAAGTAATCACCTCTACATTATTTCTTTCTGGAAGATGCCAGAAAATATGAAAGTCAATGTGAGAGCTGGAGTGATAGAGAAGAAATGACAAGAGAAAGAAAAAGACAACAAAAGGAAGCAAGAGTAGATAAAGGATTAACAAATTATGTTGAAATCTAATCAACCCGGTATTCAGTGATGAGTGATTTAGGGAGGCAATTACGCCAGGGGTAATAAAAATGCTCACGCCTATAAATAAATGCACACACACATGCAAACAACCACTCAGTGATTTCAGGACCTGTTGATACTTGGAACAAAAGTGAAAAAAAAGTAACATCAATACAACTAATTTATCTTTGGCTGTAAATGAAGATTGCGTGTCACAAAGATGAAAAGAACCCACAAGCTCAAAACTCCATGTGTGAGAGACAAACAAGTTTCCATTTATGACACGCTTTAGTCAACAACAGCAAAACAGAAATAGAACATGAGTATCATTGGATTTGGCGGGTATAGAAAATGGTAAGAAAAAAGGTTAGCCCACGTTTCCAGAGTGTAAAAGCTAAACCATTCTGCAATTTGCAGATTAGCCGGTGACAGGTTCGATGGGCTGTAAAAGGCTTAATGTGGCTTAATGATGAGGAAACATTCAGAGGTTTTAAAGGGAGATCCCATGAGCTCTGGTGACTTAAGAAAAAACAATGGTGTAGGGTGCATTGATGACTTATTTAATGTGAAGGTACCATCGATACAGAGACATATGTTGGACATCTTCTCCTGGGAGGTAAATGGGAATGATAGATCGTAAAATATGTATGTTGGTCCAACGATAAGTACACAGCACAATAAAGGCTCAAAATCTGTACAAATACTGTAATAGTGCACCTTCTCTCACGCTTTTGATGACGTTTCCATTATGGCATGATAATGTTGACAGTTGCTATGCTTGACTGGGAAAAAAATGCAGGCATTATTAGTGGGAAAGTTAGATGGCACTAAGTGCCTGAGCTTGAGTTGTGTCACTTCACTGATTTAAACCCTGTCATTTCCGCCTTTTCCTCATTTTCAGTTTCACTTTCAAAAAGAAAACATTATCATCACATTATGGTGCATCATGAAGAGGAGAATCGGAAAGTGACTATGGACTGATGACCTGTTCACGTCTGATCTTCAGCAAGAATGAACATATATTCCTCTTCAGCAAGCCACAACAGCCAGTACTTAGTTTAAAAAAATATATTAAAAAGTGTAAAAAGAGCAGCGATGTAATGTGAAACATTTCATAAGCGTGTCACTGGTATCAAATTCTAAGTTTGGTCTTATTTTTAAAAATTGCGTGGGGTTTTGATAAAGACACTGAAAACGATTTCCTTTGTAAAATGTCTGTCTGTCAAATAAAGACGAACAAATAAAGAAATTCTTCACTTTTATGCTTCATTCTTCAATGCTTCCCAATTTTTCCAGAAATGGGGTTTAGTGCCATGTCTGCATTTTATTGGATTTCCGTGGATGTTACTGCAGTTCAGTCTAAGATCTGAAACGTACCACAAGTAGCATTGTATCTGCATGACAGCCAACTACTCCCTCACTGTTCCACCACCACACCCCTCCTCCACCCACTGCTTTCTCCGTGAATGTGCACATTGAAGTCAGCGAGTGATGGAGGAGGATATCAATCCTCTTCAGGACCACCAAAGTTGAGGGCTGTGAGTGGAGATCCAGTGGACAAGAAAAATGCCATTGTTTTGCCCTGGCTTCATGGCCCATGTGCCTCCTGTCATGGTGGTACTAACAGCGTGAGCACAGGGGTAAAGAGGGTGGGGTTAAAGTAGCAGCAAAGTCAGAGGAGTTTTTATGAGGAGTTAAAAGTAGAGCAGATCAGGGGAGGCTCGTCCATTTAAGCAAACGAGGCGGTGCTTCGCGAGGTGCTCACTTCCTACTGTGTTCCGTTTTTTTGGGATTGTTCAACTCGGGTTTTGTAGCCTCGCTTCCACATCAAAAATCTGCCATGCACATTCATTCTCAGTTATTCTTGGTCAAGCAGTTTTTAGACCAATCATGTTGCTCGGTTCCCTTAGCTTACTGAAGTTATGCAAACGTAGTCCACGTATGCAAACGAGAGAGATTACAGCAATAAAGAAGACAGAACTCATCGATGTTCTTGCCAAGTCAGTCATATAGGTCAGCCTCAAGAGTGTTCATTTATAAGTGGTGATGATGATTATTATTCTTACTGTTACATCATCTAAGGCTGATTATTATTTTTCAGTTCATTCATTCCATTTCACAGAAAATACTCGACCAAAAAGATCCAATTCTAATTTTTGATTCATTTATTGGAATGATTACCAAACATGTTTTCTTATGAGGTAAAATAAAACCAGTAATTTAAGCTCAACTTCCTGGATTGGACCAAATCCCGCAGTATTTCAAAAGTTCCATGCATTCTTTTTTTTTTTTATCAAAATCCTATTCTGAAAGGCAGCCAGTAACTAAAGTATTTCTGTTTTTACCAAAAATGTCACCAAGACTGCTTTTTTTTTCTTTCTTGTTGTTGTTTTTCTTGTTATTTGTTTTATACACTATTATTTATCATATAAAAATCATGCTGAAAAAAGACGAAACAAACAAAAAAAAATGTTGTATTTAATACTGTTTGCTTTTACTGATTTATATTTTTTAAAGCATTTGATTGTGGCGCATGTGTGAAATCAGTACGTGTCATGACGAGTTCACAGAGAACAGAGAACATGAGCAACATTTTTAGAAGATCTTATTTCCTAGTTCGTCTGACTAAGGTAACTAACAGGCTTTATCTTTGAGGCACAGACAATAATGTTGAAGGTTAGAACCTTTGTGTAAGTTTCTGATGAATAACACAGATGAACATGCTGCTTTTCACATTAATTAACTCATTTCCCATTAGTCATGACACAGAACACTGAAATTAATGTTTGGATTTTTTTTCCTTCCGTGCTTGGTGCTGTCATAACTTAAAGCAAAAGAGCATCATACCAGACTCGAGACCTACATTTTGTTAACTGTAATATCTCAGTCCCCGGCACTCCGGGGCAGTTTCAGTCAAAGGTGCATAACAAAGGTTGGTTTGCTTTAAAATGAGCCAGAGGCATGTAGCTTTTTAAGCTCCACAAACTTCTCCAGTGTTGCTTTCAGCACTTTTTTTTTTTTTTTCCTATTTCATTCTCAGCGATAATGACCCGGGCTAGCTGTAGCTAATTCAGGTTCACAAATTTTACGTTTCATACTCTGCTTCAACCACCAGCTGCCACTGGAGCAGGCCCATTGTAAAGAGCGCCCGGCGGATCAGGCCCATGAAAAGAGGAGATGGTTCAAAGGGGTTGGAGTGTGCTTGTTTCTCATTCCTGAGCAAAGTATTTTTCTTTTGATTCCCCACCAACACAGAAAACAAGTGCCTCTATGTTGGTGAATCTGAGTGTGAAGCTTTTTCATGACTGATCAGAGTGATCAAAACGCATTAGTGTCAAGTGGTTTCATCTACAGTGGCTCATTACGTTCGATCTTTGCTGAACTGAGCTAATAATTCATCCATGCAGGAGTTCTGAACAAAGGGAAAATAATGAAAACGTGAGGAAGACTTTTGGCCCTGCATAACCACGGAGCTGAATTCTTGGGAATCCTGCAGTCCACAGAATACACTGGCATCTACTAACAAGAGAGCTGCTTGGAAAAAATCTATTTGGTTGACAGACGGGGTGGAAGCTGACAGCGACAAACCAGCTAAACCAGGTTTTTCATCTATACCTGGAAGCAAGTAGAGACACACACACACAGAGACTCCAGGCAGCCATTAACACATGTCAAAGTAAAACAACATTCATCCGAAAAGGATGTGCATCATTTGACTTCTGTAATGTCGACATATCTTTTCTTTCTAGAATTCAGATTCATGAGCATGTGTGCTAGGACACAAATGACTTAAAGGCTTTGTTCCTTCAGAGATACCCCAGTCAGCATTTGATTTAACACACTGGGTGTCTTTCAATGCCGTGAAAAGACACACAACTCATCAGCTATGATTTCTGGTCAGCATCCTTTACGCTAGCGCTTTTGGAGATGTGAGGATCTGTGTGCAGAAAGCCCATGCTATTTACAGACTGGCTCTTTTCCTCCGGCATTATAGATCCCTAATCATAGGGTGTGAGATTGTTGGCCCGTCAGTGGCAACTCAGCATCCTCGTAGCCTCAGAAAATAGATGAGCAGACGCTGTTTGCAATCATTGTACTATATTTTTTTACCCTCAAAGCTACATTAACACATCTGCTATCCATCATGCCATTTTTAAGTCAGCCTCCAGTGAGTTTCAGTTGTTCTTCAGATGGGCCAATTATGCTCCAACCAATGCTGAGCAAGCCCAACTTAGAATACCGTAAGACTGGCATAGTAGTTTAAATGATCAGTCAAGAGTTTTGTTCAAACTTCTTTGGATTTATATCAATAAACTTATTCGACGGCACATTTGAAAGGAGGGAAGTGGTCGTGGTTACACCCAGAGTGTAAAGTTTTAAAACAACAAGGTCAAGACAAAGATGCTGCTCTGTGAGCAACCCTGATTTAACTTTTAAATAGTTCTCATGTCTTACAGCCGCACTTCCTTAGTCTGCACCGAATGACCCCATTCCGTGGTCCAAGCAAACACTAATCATCCCACAACATGTTCTGCGACCAGAAAAAATGTCTGGGCAGGAAATTACTCTGCACAGACAAATCCACAACTTTACATATTCATCAGTAAAATTCTCCCAGCAAAAGCTCTGTGATGCCACTGAAACCAGAGGAGCTGAATTTACAGCTCAAGTCACACTACATGGCTAAACACGAGCGCCTTCATTTCGATAGATCGATAATTAGAGAGATAGATAGACAGATCCAAATGTATATTTTTAAGAATGACTGAGCAGAATAAGAACACACCAAGAAATGCTGCTTGTTGAAGACAGGTCAGAGCCACAATTTATCATAAAGGTCATTTATCAGAGTAAATCTACACTGAACTCCTGACTACTTAATTCCCACAACAAAAAAACCCTTACTCAGCACCCTGCAAACAGAAACAAGTTCATTCTCTACAAGACTGAATTGAAAGATTTTCAGAACCAGCACACAAAACCTGGCAAAACGTTCCGAGATTTATTCACTTTACAAAGACAAATATACTAGGGCATAGTACAGCAGAGAACTTTTGTATCTCTCAGGTCATAGGATAATCAAACTCATTCCAAATGACCTCAATATCCCTCATTCTCGTCCCCTTTAAGCCCTTCTAACATCAAGGATTAACTTTTCTCCTGCGGCCCTGACCGCACAGTTCCATTTCACAGATCTTTCTGGAAGTTTTGATGCAATACCTGGGTTGACTTAGGCTTGGAGACACTGAGACAAATGTATTCTTTGGAAATGCCAGAACTGAATTAACTATAACTGCAGATATGTTTCTGAAGGCGGACCCAATCAAAACATTAGAATGAGGTATCTTACGGTCTTGGCTTTATGAAAAAAAAACATATTGGATCCTGAGGCGTTAGAGTCAGCGCACTAATTTGGATTTTCAGTATTTCATAAATATATTATAGCTTTTTTCCTTCGACACTTCACACACTAGACAGGCTAGTAACCAGGATGGGAAGAAGTAGGAAGACAAATTACATGGACCAAGACCCCTTTTGACCCTTTCTCTTGAAGTGGGAATATGATATATGTTGGAAAAGATAACACCAAAATTAGGTGGTCTAAGTAAACTTAAGCAAAAGCATGTTGAGACATGTGAAGCCTGAGAAACTGTAACCTGAGGGAAACTGTCTTAAAGGGGAAGTTCGTTTTTTTTAAACCTGGACCTTATTTCTGGCATAAAATACGTTCATCTACTCACCGATAACAGTTTGGTGAAAGTCGGCATCCTTCGGACGCTATTTAGATCACTCGAGATCTGCGTATATCCATATAAAGTATGAATAAAATATTTTTCTATTCTATTTTCTATTCTATAACGGAAGGGAACAGGGCATAGACAATACAGCCTCTAAATAAGGCATTATCTGTCTTTATTTCACCAATACTTTAAGACGAATGAATGAATGAATGCGTGCTATTGCACTGTTAGCTCATAGCTGCCATGTTGTTGTTATCTGGGGCTATGGGGGCTTTCTAAACACGCGTCTAGTGGGATGACTTCATCGACGCGTGCCGCTGCCGCACAGCTTATTAACTACGGTAAGGACGTCCGTCGTACTCAAAGTCGTCGTCCATGTCGTCAAAATCTGATAAATATCCTGCCATGTTTCACAAAATTATCAGTAGCAAACTCTGTGTGAAGTTAGCCGACATTCACAGAGCACGGAGTGAATGAGCTGTGCTGCAGCGGCGCGTCGATGACGTCATCGCAGTAGACGGGTGTGTAGAAAGCTTCCTATAAGCCCCCCGATAGCCCCACATAACAACAACATGGCAGCTATGAGCTAACAGTGCAATAGTACGCGTTCATTCATTCGTCTTAAAGTATTGGTGAAATAAAGACAGATAATGCCTTATTTAGAGGCTGTATTGTCTATGCCCTGTTCTCTCCCGTTATATGGATATACGGGGATCTCGAGTAATCTAAATATCTTCCGAAGGACGCCGACTTTCACCAAAGTGTTATCGGTGAGTAGATGAACGTATTTTATGCCAGAAATAAGGTCCAGGATTAAAAAACCGAACTTCTCCTTTAAGCGTGTGTAGTAAAGGTGATTAGCACAGTAGCTTAAGTGCGGCTAAAGTCTTTTTTTTTATTTCCCCATTTCTTTCTTCTTTTTTTGACAGCACTGAATATACATTCCATCTTAATGTGACAATACTGTTCACACCAGGAAATAAAAAAAGAAGTTTAAATAAAAAGCTTAAAGCAGATATTAGCATCTTGGGCTCTTTGGTAGTTAGCTTAGGCTCGTGTTGAAAGCTAGTTAGCTAGCTGGTGAAGAACGTAGACGCATGAAAAGCTAATAGCCAGATATTTTTTGCAGTAAAGGCAGGATGGCAGAAGCCCAGCTCCAAGTTTTTATCTTCTTGGTGCAAATTCAGAACTTTGACAGCGAGAACAAACAAGGCATGCCTTAGCAGGAAAGGCACAGGTGTGATTAATAACATAATCAAGGACTGCAATCAAGTGTACTTGTTCAGTGGGCCTGGTATTACGAATAGTTGTTCACTGTTATGACTTACACAGAAAACCATTGGACATATTGATAAAAGTATTAATTCCACCTGTGGTTTTGTTAGGCCTATAGAAAGTCTAAATGGCAACTCTTAAAACTGTTTAATGAAGATTTATCGTGCAGCAACGACTAAGCAACGACGAAGCAGTAAGAGTCCCCATCATGGCACTCTTGTGTTGTGACAGTGAACACAATACATGCCTAAACATCTTCGCAGGTGATGGGAAAATAACTTCCTTAAGAAAAGCATTTCTTTTCTTTTCAGTTTCCCTTCTGAAAATAGTAACCGTTGTGTTGTTAATGTTTTGAAAAACACTGTGCTTCTGTTATTGTTTTCCAATAACCAACTACACTGAAAGTAAAAACAAAAAGTTATTAAAAAAAAACTGTGGATCACACCCAGGAGAGCTTGGAATGGTGTGCGTGTCAAAACACATAGTTGGCCTTTGCTACGACTTGTTCCTCGTTGGATCTGGCTTGAGGCAGAAATTGCCATCTCACAGAGATGTGGGATGAGAGAAACGAGACAAAATACTAAATGACGGGGGATTTCAACTGGTATTTCTCAATCAACTGGCCAAATCTAAGACAAAACCACTATTTTCAACTTCAAGTCATCGTCATCGTATAGAAACATGAAGGTTTTACGGATGAGCAAAACTAATGTGCATGATTCTCTAAACCAGGGATGTCCAAAGTCGGTCCTCGAGGGCCGCTGTCCTGCAGGTTTTAGATGTTTCCCTGCTTCAGCACACCTGATTCAGATTAGATGGATCTCTTCAACAGATTGTTAAGTTCTGCACAAGCCTGTTAATGATGTCTTGATCTGAATCAGGTGTGCTGAAGCAGGGAAACATCTAAAACCTGCAGGATAGCGGCCCTCGAGGACCGACTTTGGACATCCCTGCTCTAAACCATAGCTTTCAATGGGGTTGTCAATAGAGACTTCCTTGTACTTGTGGTCAGCCAAAACTCCAGCTGATTCCATCGGTGGGAAAGCCAACCTGTCAGTCAAACATACATGTACCAACTGAACCACTGACACTATAGTAGATTGCAAATATCTCTCTGCCTGCCTCAGAGACATAAGTTTCACAAACCAAACTTTCACCTTCACATTATATTCCCCTATTTTTTTTCTTTCTTTTCTTAACCAATCACCCGTCTACAAAGCTGTTCCCTGGACTGCATCTACTGAAGTTTAACTCAACCGAAGCAATTATCTGCTTCCAGAGAAAGCTGCTCCTCCCTACAAAGCCAAAATTAGGAGCAGGTCTTGACTAAAAAGTGGAGCTCCAGCAGCTTTTATGATAAACAAACAGAAAAATGACTGTCTGCGCATATCTTAAAAGCATAGAAAAGGCTCCTACGTGTTAAGACGTGAATAAAGCATAAACAGTGGAAGCTAAAAAAAAAAAGGTTAAATCTTGTTTTACATGTTTGAGACCTCTACGGCACAAAATAAGGAGATGGTGTTTTGACAGTTGTGTAAAAGGTAGGATTCAATTTCTTGCATCATCTTTCCTGGAAAGAGAAAGAAAAGGTATCTCCTTCTGAATTAATCAGGAAAGATATATACTGAGATCATGAGAAAATGATATATCTGTCTGAACAAAAAACACTCCAACTACAGTCTTCAAAAACACCTGGCGCAGCAGCAGGCTTTTTCTGAAACAAGGCAGATCACAATGCATTTTGACGCGTTTTGCTGCGTTTCAATTGGCTGCAGTGAACTCCGCAGCCTTTCAACTACCGCAGTCGGCTCAGTCGAATTACACGAAAGGAGCTCAATGGTAAGCTTTCCTGAAGCAAACCCGATATCCTCTGTTGACCACTCTGTGATGACAAATGGGTGTGTGTCCGGTGACGAGGGATGGAAGCACGAGGGTATGTAGATTCGATGAAGAAGAAAGCACAAATGAAAAATGCAGAATTAGCAGAGCAACTCCTTGCTGCACTCATACCGTGTCAAATTACAGATCAAAAAGCGGGGTTCAAATCCTTGTGGCCAAATCATTACGTTATACTAAGCCAATTTAGAGCAGTTGCTTTTTCATCCACAGTGACTTGCAAATGATGAACACATTCGAGAGACATTCTCACTTGAGGGGTATCTCTCTCACTCTGAGGGTGTTGTAATGCAGGCTGCTCTATTCTGTTATGGCAGCTTGACCAGCATTGAAATCACACTTTCCAGCTCTGTCGGGGAAAAACAGGAACTTTGACACTTTCATGTCATGCAGAACCTCCCCGCCGGGCTATATGGAGATGTGCATGGGTGTAAAAACACAGCAGTAAATGACCTTTTTATCTATCTGTTTTACCGCTTTGTTCTTCTAATGGCCAAGTTTAAAAGCTGCACTAGTAAACGTTAACCGCCAAAAACTGATGTTTCGATCTTAATAAGATCAAATATAGCTACAAGCAGCGATGTGGGGGTCCTAGCAGAATGGCACAATAGGGAAGGCTTGGGCTGCTCAGGAAGACGTCATGAGTCCATGCACCAAGTTTGGCATCGATACATCAATGCATCAGAGAGATGTGGCCTAATGTCCCATTTACGCGTTGGTGTAGAGTTTGATTGGCTGCCGCGGTTAAACGGAAGTGTAATAAATAAATCCACATGATAACTTATGTGCGGATCGATCTGAAGATTCTATGTGCCAAGTCCCGTGGAGATTGGACAATCCCAGTGGCCTGAAATGCATTTTGCAGGTTTTCGATTAAATTCAAAATGGCGGAAAATCCAAGATGGCGCTCATGACGTCATGAGGTGCGTTGACCTTGTCTATATCCAGGGATTCTAACGGTACCTCATTTGTGAAATTTGGACCATATAGCGCCACCTATAGGCCAAACGTCACCAAACTTTGTTGGCCTCTTACCATCCTGAACATGAGTCTGTATTATAAGTTTGACTACATAACATCAAATGGTTGCCAAGATATGGCCTCACTTCCGGTTTGGCGGCGTCAACCTCGAGTTTGATTGGCTTTTATGGAAAAACGGAAGCCTAATTAAAAATTCCACACGATAACTTTTGTGCGGCTTGGTCTTAAGAGTCTATGTGCCAAGTTTCGTGAAAATTTGACAATCTGTGTGACCTGAAATGCTTTTTTAAGGTTTTTGATAAAATTCAAAATGGCGGAAAATCTAAGTATACGCAAATTGACATCATGGACTCGTCATGATCCAAGGATTCCAACGATGCCTCACTTGTGAAATTTGGACCAAGTAGTCCAAAGTTATTAGGCTGAATGCACTTTGAACTTTGACGTGTTGGTGGCGCTAGAGAGTAAGCTCTTGGGGCATGAAATTTCTTGAGTTTTAATTTGGCACTTGGCTGATTACGTGTGCCAAATTTCACAACTTTTTACCATAGCGTTCATGGGGTTGCCATAGACTTCAATTGCAGCAGAAACGGATGAATAATAATAGGAAAAGCTACTAATCCAATGGGTTCCTGCAGCTTCGCTGCTAGGACCCCCAATTACATTCTTTGCATCTTTGTAACTCTATTATGGATGCAGTGACCCCCTGACTCTTAAGATGGAGGCAGTAAGCCACTAATCGATGGCTAAGGTTAAAATAAAGAACAGAGGTATCTTATGTCCATTGTTTCACCATTTTGTGATAGATCAATGTAAGATGAGATAATAGTCAGGAAACAGGGCCTACTTGTACATTGAAAAAAAAAAACAAAGTCATGCCAGTGACTTTGCAATATACATTATGCCGTATGGCTTCGTCTGATGAACAGGTGAAAAACTGTGTATTACTAACTAATCTAGGGATCAACAGAGGTAACTCGACAAGGGCTCTGTCTGTTCTCTGTCTCAGGTATAAAAGGATATCAGAAAACTTTAGACCTTTACACCATGTGACACACAACTTTCTGATCTGGAGTCAAGACTGTTCTGCCTAAAATTCGCATGAAAACACTGAAAAGAGTGGTACAACACGTTTTCTGGGTTTATTTTTAGATGTACAGTGGATGGATATGAATAGTAGTGAGGATCTTGCCCAAAAGAAAAAAAAAAAACAGATAGAACAAAAAAGGCATACTTTACAGGAGGCAAGGCCTCAAAGTTCCTGCCATAACTGAACGCAAGTGAGTTCATCCCAAGTTTCCCTTACGTCATCAGAACCTTCAACAACTGTATGCCATTAACAGGATTTATCTGTTCTTTGTCAGGAGTGGTAAATGTGCTGAAATTCTGCCTGAAACTTTGGTCAAACAGACTCAAAACAACTCATAATTGCATATTTTAGAGGTGCAGTAATTCATCATTTTTGAATGAACAGCAACTTCAGAGCCTTTCAAGTCCATTACCCATATCTCTGTTGTTTTTAAACTATATAGACTGACCATTTTAACTTAAGCAGAGCTGCAAGATATGTGAGATCTCATGCAGTGCAATGGTATGTTCCTGCTTTAATGTTTCAGGCTAATGATTAACCGAGTTATCTCAACTAGCACGGGAGTACAACAAAAAAAGGAATCGCCATCGTCACCGGTGTGTGGAATTCAAAGAGAACCACGTACCTGAAAACAAAAACTCACTGAGGAACACACACATCTACATATTATGAATAATGCCTCGTCGACACGTCTCCATATAAATCATGCCTAGAAATGCAAAATATCCATCTAACGATGCCGGGCAGAGTTTCTGTTCAATCTGTCAATGATTTCACAACAAGTGGAATTTCTCTTATCCAGTTCCAAGGGCAGTGGGGAAACACAGAGAAGAGCATTTCTAAACACGCAACAATTAAAAAAAGATTTAAAAAAAAAAAAAACACATCAGCAGTGGTATCAGACTCTGACCCTGACCGTCCCAGCAAAAAAATCAGTCACGCAACGGCTTGGCATGGCCATGGCATACTAAAACTCTGGCAGCTACCATGATGGCATGTCGCCTACACGGTCGTCTCTGCCAGAAATCCTCCCAGCGCCGTCTACACATTGCCTAAGTCTTTCAATTCATCATCCAGATGTTTTGTCCTCTGCAGTCTTCGCACGCCTCCTTACCATGTGTATACCACATGGTACCACGCATTAGGATGTGTGTTTACAAGGTGTATAGTCACCAATGAAATGATTCAACCCCCATGCTTGGGGGTGACTATACACCTGAGATGCATCTTAACCCAACAGAGAGGCAGTGTTTGGATTGGATAAGAGTCCCAGAATGTGATGTCCATGTCTTTGATGCCACATGATTTGCTTCACATAAGCCTGGAAGCTTGCCAGACTGTTCAGTCTGCCAGGTGGGGTTTACAGATATGGTCTCAAATTCTATGCCACATTGCTCCATATGAATGCAGACCATATAGCCTTTAATCCCAGCACTGTTTTTTTTACTTGTTCTGAAAGTGACACAAATTTTGATAGTGACTATGACTGTGAGTTCACATAAAGCTGCAACAATGTGATCAAAGTGTGCCATTTTAGGGAACTACCATGCGATGTGGGTAAAGAAATCAGTATGAATTGGACTCCTTACTCTTTAATCCTGTCACTTACACAATAGGAAATCTTTGAGCCACAGATATTTTATAGAGCAATATTCTCATCCTTGTCAAAGAAAATCAAAAAATAAATTCCGAAGTGGTTCAGTTTGTGTATGTGGAAGCTAAAATGCTATCACTTCCCTTGTCTATTATGATGTTTTATATTTCATACATATTTTATATTTTCATATTTTAAAAAATGAAAATATTATTCATTTTATTCATTCTGTCATTTAGGTTCCATGTGTGCTTAAGAAAGTTAAGAAAGAAGGACAATGTGTCTCATATCAGTGACTTTTGGTGCTGTAATGTATATGTTTCTGCAATGACTGAAATGAAGTACAATATAAGGGATTTTGTGAAGGCAAGGCAAGGCAATTTTATTTATAAAGCACAATTCATACACAGGGCAATTCAAAGTGCTTTACAGCTACATAAAATCACAAGAAGGCAATAAAACCATTAAAAAGGAATAAAAGAAATAAAAGAAAGAAATTAAAAAAGAAAGAAATTTAAAACCCATTAAAATAATCATTAATTAATTAAAAAGTGAAGAGTGCAGATAAAATACTTTCAGTGAAGGGATCTCTTTAATATTTTGGACTTGTTTGTAGTTGTTACGTTTGCTGCCACCAAATGTTTGGAACTAAAAACAGCTTTTAACAGGTTGTTTTAAGGCTCCCTCTGAAAGGAGTCAGCGCGAAGGCAGGAGGAGACAACGCTGTGTCGACCCGCTGGAGGGAAGGGTCTAAAGAAAAGGCAGAGGAAAATACCACGAGGAGGATATTTACTCCATGCTTGTTTTCTTTTTCCCCGGCTTTGTCCGTGCTGTGATATAAATTAAGCGCTGTGGCTTGGCCACAGTCGAACCATAGACCAACTCAAACTCTGTAATCATCAAGTGCAGACCATCATCCAACATGGCCTTCTGCATTCAACTCATAGCATGACCCTCCACCCCCACCTCACTCAACTATTCTCTTTAAACCTTCTCAGTTACAGTCTCTGCTCTGTTACATAACCACCGAGTGTAGTGAGCTAACATACACCGACAAATCTGTGCACTGCTCTCCCCCAACAGTGTGGCATTGGTGAAATTTGTTTAAAAAATGGCGACGCTATGATGGTCCATCTGTTGGGACCACAGACAGAGTTCTTCTTCAGCTGTTGATGGTACAACTGTGTTGATAATACTGCAGATGTCACACTGCTGTGAAATGAGTCATGGTAGAGGCTATTTGCTTTGTTCAGTCCATTCTTCAGGCCTAACAAGTTCAGGGAAAACAACTGATTTGCCCTGTATTTTGTAATTATTAGGGCTGGGCAACGATTAAAAGTTTTAATCTAATTAATCACATGATTTCCCTTGGTTAATCACAATTAATCGCATTTGTTCGCAAAATCCAAAAATGAATTCAAAAGTAGTGTATAGCCTTTAGCATTTAGTTTTATTTTAAATGTACTGCCAAATGAATGAAAGTGCCATAACATTTGTTGTGCAAACACACTTTTAACATCAGCATTTTTATGTAGAAGCCTCGCTCCACTGTCTGTTTCCTTGAATGACTTGCTGGTATCAATTGTGTGTTTTTCCTTTAAGTGATATTTTAGACTGGAACTACTACGGTGAGAAGACAATTCAACTTGGCTGTAAATGCAGGAGTTTTTATTTATCTATTTTGAAATACGTGCTTGAAACAAGTAAAACAGGAAGTAGCGCCGGTTGGCTCCGTGAGCTTCACACAGAGACCAAGGAGCACCTGTAACGGTAATGTTACCGGCTACTTTTTTTTTATTTCATTCCTCCATGCTTCGTGGTGTTTGTTTAACTGTAAATGTGATGCATAAGAGAAGTGTAAGTTAAAGAATCCTAGTTTTGACCGTGAAGACTGCCTCTGGGGAATGACATTGCTGTTGGTTGAGAAGCAGGCTAAAGTGGCCAGTATTACTTTGATTATTTATTGGTACCAGCGACAATGCTAAGAATGCTATTTCTTTAATGATTACAACAACTTATGTTGTCTTTTACTTTGTTTACTTGAACATTTAGTTCTACGGTGTTGATGAGGCGTTAATAAAAATCTGTGAAAAGAACCGGAGTCTCGCATCCAATCAATGGGCGGCATATTGGCAGTGTTTACTGATGATTTGGTTCTGTCAACTGCCGTCTGGAAGAACTTTCAAATGAAAATGGCCGAGTAAAAGTTCCGTACCCATGTTTGGTGGATCCGCCAATTACTTTCTTTTCTGGTTCCGCAGCAGACAGTAACAGACTTTTACAAATTAAAAGCCTGTGAGCAACAGAATACTCATGCTATGACACGGTCCTGTGGCAAAAAGCAGTGGCGCCACACAGTAACGTAATGGAAAAGATGTGAAAAAGAGTGACTGGCATCGGTCTTGGGAGGTTTCACTCCACTTATAGTTGTGGAAATAAATGTGTCGGCACAGATTGCCAACATACAGATTTGCAACTCCTGTACCCATCCATCTGCACACTGTACATGTGCATCATGGCGTTGCCCCACAGTATCGGCCTGATCTGTTTCAGCCGTACGCTCCTTCACCTTCTCTCAGGTCAGCAGATCAGTTATTGTTTGTCTTCCCTAAAACAAAGAGAAAACTTAAGAGGGGACCGTACCTTCTCAGTCACCGCCCCCCAAAACTGTGGAACGAATTCACCTTTGCACATCAGGATTACAGAAGATTACAGTCTAATAACTTCATCTATTATGGAAAGTTTTCCAGTTTGTGGACATATATTAACGTGCCCTCTTACAGGCAGTCATGGGAACATCAATACCTGTTGTCTAAACTGCCAAGATTGGTTTGGTGCCCTAGCTAACCCTCCCCTGAAAAGATTTATCAATAAGTGTTGTCTATTTGGTTATTTAAAGTCTAAAAATCTTTATTTTTTTCTGGCTGCCATCCATTGCATCTACTTTTTCAGACAATTAGCCAGCTTCACTCTTACTGTACGGACAAGAGAGTAGTAACCATCCTCTGATCTAATGCACAGTGAGGAAACAAATAAGCTCTGAGGCAGCAGTGCAAGAGTATTACTTCTGACTGCTTTCTTCCTCCTCGAGCTTCCTCCCACTTTTTTTGTTCCGTCCCTTTAAAACAGCCTAATTCTCTGTTGTTGTCGCAACAGCTTGGAGTTCAGAGCAGTTCAGAGGAATGACAAGAGGAGGGCAACAGAAGGATTCCTCATAAGGACACGGGATCTTTTATTTGATACCAAGTGAAAACATCTCTTTTCCAAGCATGTTCGCCATATCAATAATTTCTTTTGACAAGTTTCAAGAGATTTTTACAGATGGCACACACACACTCAGTCATCTTGAGCTTTCTATTATATTATAGCTGATGTGATATGCATCTTTATGGTCGAAAACAGATAAATCAGTGGCTCACAGGTTAAAACTTGCCCTCAGACATCCAAGGGCCAGAGGACACATGCTCATCACATGCAGCTGATACATTTGGATGGGAAAAGACGAGACTAATATGGAAATATACAACCTGACTGTTTCTTCCTGTAAGGAAATTCTGTATTGGTGTATTTCAACACTGTGGCTGTGTTGTGACATGTCACCAGGTCTGCATTTGGGAAATGTATTTGGTGCAAAAAGGGCAATTATGCGCTTTAAGGCTTTAGTCCACATTCAGGCTGAGTGACTGTGGGAAAGTAGAGGAGAAATATGATCTCGAAATGCAGCTCTTCAGAGCGTCACAACCACAAATTATGGATCCAGAGAGCGAATGTTTGAGTGTTCTTTTGTTACTTGTGCCTCCCGATGTACCAGCTGAGGGGGGGAACCATACTGCAGGAGAAAGAAACTGAGTTTCGAATGTCCAAATCACACCCAAGCAGTCTTTTGTACTCCCACAAGAAGGCTAACAAAGTAACATCTTCATATTGCTCCTGGTTAGAGCCAATAAATGAAGGTAAATTCGGTTATTAATTCACCGGCTGAGTGCTAAAAGCAACAGCTTTTGGGACAGAAGAGCAGGATGAGAGGCAATATACCGTTAATCCTTTGTGACTGCGCATACTGTAGACCAGACTGACTCTTAAGTTAATGGCACTTGAGAGGGAGAGCGATGCCCGCCTTCTGGTCCCACTGACACTGTGACAAAGACATCCACAGTCCTCGGGGAAGATCAGGTACACCAGCACAGCATGTGGCACTGTCTGATTGAGCTCAGCTTCTGTAACATGCATTAACTCACAGCCTCCAATTCAAAGTGGAGAGGACATTTGACGATTACTCATATTTATAGACAACCAAGAGCAACGACTAACTGAGCACGGCATAATGAACACTGCGTGAGATGAATAGCTTTGCAGCACAAAAAGGTTTGCGTTTAAACAATTGGGTACAAGCATTAGTGTCAGCCAGAAGGTGGGTGATGAGTGTGCACATCAGGTGTCTAAGATACACCCACACTGAACACAAATATATGCCACCATTGATTGTGGCTCTTTTTACAGGATCCCTTCATTCAGAACCATCTCTGGAAAGGTCTATGTGCAGTGTGAGACGTGGAATTTACTTTCCTCAGGTTCTGAGTTGTAAAAAGAAAAACAAAGGTCTCGTTGTGCATGTAGTACTGAAGTGTGAGCTGTACCCGAAGCCAAGCATTCTGCAGAGGGAACGTCCGCCTCCACATTTACAACATGGCCACATGGATCAATGGACCCGCCGCCTCAGTTCTGCTGAAGCAAGGAAAACCATCAAGCTCTGGTAGACAGATGAGTGGATGATCACGGTATGTGATTACCGGTGTGTGTCTAAGGAGGAAGTGCTCTTCAGAGTGAGTGTTAACGCTGACCTACATCACTGTTTGCATACAGTGGTATAATGTACCACTGAGGTGAATATCGTTTTTTTCCGTGAGATATGATATGAAATCCATTTTTCTTCCCCTAACACAGTTAGAAAAATCTCTCTATCTTGAAATATGACTGTGACATACAGAAAGGACCTAACAAAACCAGCAGGGGCTCATGGAGATATCCTCATACAGCAGAGTTAGCCCTAACTTCAGTGTCTGGTACTAACCATGGCAACAACACCAAACTTTAATTCATTCATTAGAAAAACGGCCCTCACGCGCTTTAACGCGCAGCCTCTTAACCCAACAAAAGAGGGAAGCGATCACATTTAGTTTCCCACAGCTATGCACTCCAGCATTTAACAGATGAAACTTTTTTTAAAAGCATGTAAGTGGAGGTGCATGAGTCCGCGGCGTTATCATACGGGACGGCACTTTTCATTCCGCTAAAACTGACTGTGATATGATGTGCGGACACCGGTGCAGCTCAACGGGTCTGTTGCAGTCTGATCCGTGGTATGATCAGACCAAATGTGTTCAGGTCCACACGGCCTGTGTCATGGCTTGCAGTTGCATAATAGACCGCGGTGAATATGACTCCGCGTTTACGACACGCTCACACACACACACACACACGCACACACACACACACACACACACACACACACACACAGCCACAGCGCGGGATATTCCACGGCCATTTGCATTCTTGCAGCACTTTCTGAATTTAGACACCTGTACGCTGGGTATTCAAATCCACTTAACTTAGTCAGGAACAACCAAACTGACAAGAAAACCAGAACGAGGGCGTTTTCCACTCTCAACTTCTGTCGGTCTGAGAGATAATCAGGAACTGCCAATGGAAAACTACGCGCTGAACCAATGAAGAGGTCTAACATTTAACTGGCCGCACTGCTAACTCTCCCACCACGAGGGGCCCCTGGGGGGTCTGCACCGGTACCGATTCTGGGGGCAGCCTCTGTCTCCCCCGCTTTCCCGTGGGAAGCGCCATGTTAAAGGCTTCTGGTGCGGATCCAACACGCTGCTCTGCGCACTCCCAGCAAGACGTTACGAAATCACCCCGGAGCAGCAGAGAGCGACTCCGTGTGAGAGGGGTGGGGGGGGCGAAGGGGGGCTTACCTTTGCAATGGCCTTTTTATACCTCATGGCCGCTTGTTCGACAAGGCTGTGGACTCTGACATTCCCATTTCCACACGGAACCACCACCCGCGTCCTACCGAAACAAACCGTCACTTTCATGTCTCCTCCGCCACGTTAATTCCAACCAGGAAAGAGCCGCGTCAAAACGGCGATAACCATCCCCAGTGTGTGAAGACAAAAAAAAGTGCTAAATCCACGAGTGAATTCGATCTGTGTGTCCTTCGTCCTGGGAGAAGACAGGAACCCCAGCGCAAGGATCCAGCGGCGGGGCTGGGTGGCGTCCTCCCTGTGCCGTGTTGACTCACTTACAGAAACTTCCCAACTCCGAGCCTCTCCAGCGAGAGAGCGCACCGCTGGACAGCTGACAACTGACACTGCGTGTGCGCCACATGTTAGAGCAGGCATTAAGAATGTTCCCAGCAGCAGCAGCAGCCAGTGCACTGGGGGGCTGTGCCGCTGATCTTTCAGAATCCACTTCGGGCCCACGCTTCCTTTGCTCTCAGAAGTGCGAGGTTCGGTTTGTGCCAGTGCAGATTTGTGGGATTTGTGAGAGTGTAAAGGAAAAAAAAATCAAAAGTCAAATGTAGCTCATTTTGATTTTTCTAAACAGCTTTTGTCATATGAGTGCTCGCCATTATAGCCTGAGGAATTCTACAGAAAACACTTAGGGGCAATAAACCACCCGGTGATGGGAGAACCGGTGGACTAATGGGAACGCGGCTGGAAAACGCGCGCTGTTGATCCGAATGAGATCTTTTGTGGGACTCGGGCAGTTAGTTCCCTCTGAAGAATTTGATTCCACAATTGATTTCATACCGTCAGTCTATCTATTCTACACATATGCCAGGGTAATACTCTGAGTGAGCTACATCAGAGTGAGACTACTGAGGTTGCCAGTTTTGGTTCGATGGGTCTGGGGAAGCCTGATCTGGGCTTAAACTTTGGACAGCGGATGTATTGAAAACTAAGCATTAGTCTACTGATTTATTACCACACTTGTGTGATAGATGTGTGAAATAGTCATTGATGCGCGCTTGACACATAGGGCATATTTGAACTTATGTGTGAAATAGTCATTGATGCGCGCTTGACACATAGGGCATATTTGAACTTATGTGTGAAATAGTCATTGATGCGCGCTTGACACATAGGGCATATTTGAACTTGTGTAAATTGGGCTGACGGAAAGAGAAGTGTAACAGATGGAAATGCTGACAACACACCAAAGTTTACTGTATGCCACGGATTGGAGAAAATGCCTGTTTATTTCAATGGGATGAATATGTACTGTATGAATTAGCCTATTGACTTATTACCATATTCATTTGATAATGTAGCCTACAGAGGGCTGCCTGAGGTGTGTTTGGTGGCAGCAGTGCATCTGACTCCAGAGCAAAGGGGTCAAGCAGTTAGGCCCACGTGCAGGGACTTATGGGGCTCCTGAATATTAAATGGAGATTTTGAAAAGCTAGACTGAGCTGGTTATGCCGAATGTATTTTTTTTTTACAACAGAGGTGCCCCCCCACACACACACACACACCTTTATGTTACTAGCTCCACCTACTGGTAAAAAGGACAAGAGAGTCCCAAATAAGTTGGTGCAAAATTTCCTTAACTTTTTGATTTAGCTCCATCCAGTGTTACGAGCTCCGCGTGTGTCAACCAATAGCAAGCACTAGAAATGACTTAGAAGCATACATGTGTGTTTTTCTGAAGAAAGGCCAAGCTGTGACCATGTTAATCCCTGACTGTCAGCCAGAGGTTTACTGTTGGAAATCATTGTTTTCAGAAGCATGTTATTGCTTCCCCCGCTTTAGTCGAGTTATTTTGACTTGCCAAAACTGCTATAAGATGAGTGCTCATCAGAAAGACGAAGAAAAGACAAAATACACCTAGCTGACACAGTGTCTCATTTAAAGTGTGTCTTTGGAAGCTTAAAATAACGTAACAGGCCTCTTGCTTTTGATATTTTTGGTCGAAATGATCAAGACATCCCTGTTCAAAACAAATGTGCTTGTAGCAAACATAAGCGCTTATTGACCCAAGATGTGAGAGAATTTGGGGTTAATCTGAGAACGTTATGTTGCAGTTTGGTAAAAAAGAAAAAAAAAAACACAAAAAATGTTTGAAAAAAAACAAAAAGTGACAGATTAAAAGCAGTTAGAAGTCAGAACATGGAGTTTTAGAAAAGTGCAAAGCTGTTAAACCTTTATCTTTAGACGACTCATGCACAAAGCTCATAAACAGATAAGCATTGGTCCAAACATTGGGGTTTTTTGAGAAAAGTTGGTGTAAAAGGAGAAATATATTCAATCTTGTCTATACATGCGTTCTTTTTTCCCACAGTTCGACTGATTCCTGAAGTGTGGGAAAACGCCCATTCAGCGCCCATGCATTTCCAGAGTTGTCGTGCTTGGAGAGGGGAGCAGAGCCACAAAGGAGACACTGCAAACACATCATGCATGTCCCTTTTATATATTGTTATTGACAGGGTTACAATATAACTCTATTACTTCCCCAGCCAACATGCTCCAACGTGTCCCCAGGAGTGGAATGGGTCATTCTTGACAGATACCCAACATCACCACCATATTCATCACATACATGCACACGCTGATACATGTAGAACTGCACTGGAAAAAAATCAACATCTTACAAAGTATATTTGTCACATTTCTGTCAAAAATATCTCCTTACACTTAATATAAGACACAACTGCCAAGTACTATTTCAGCCAGATATAGGGACTTGTTTGAAGACAATACATCTGGAATATCTTGTTAAATGAAAAAGTCTTGAAAACAAATTGTTTTGAGTCGGATTTCATATGAAACAAGCTTTTTCTTTTACATCTGAAGAGGTTTTTAAGCTAATTTCAAGATCACTTTTATCTCAAAAGTCCCAAATATCACATCTTATTTCAAGAAATCTTGACTTGCCGATTTTCACTAGTTCCATTGGCAGATTTTTCTGCTTATTTCAAACCAAAGAAAACTCACCCTTCAGACATCAATGACTACAGACCTGTTGCCCTGACATCCCACATCATGAAGGTCCTGGAGAGACTCCTGTTGACCCACCTGTGTAAGCAAACCAGCACATATCAGGACCCCCTGCAGTTTGCTTATCGCCATGGAGTTGGAGTTGAAGACGCTATCATACACCTGCTTCAACAAACCCACTGTCATCTGGACAAAGCAGGCAGCACTGTGAGGATCATGTTCTTTGATTTCTCCAGTGCATTTCACACAATCCAGCCTGATCTGCTTCGTCTGAAACTCCAGAAGACTCAGGTGGAGGCCTCAACAATCACCTGGATTAATGACTACCTGACAAACAGACCACAGTTTGTCAGACTAAAGAATTTTGAGTCTAACCAGGTGATCAGCAGCACAGGAGCACCTCAGGGGACTGTACTCTCACCATTCCTTTTCACTCTGTACACTTCAGACTTCCAGTACAAGTCAGACTCCTGTCATCTACAGAAATATTCAGATGACTCTGCAGTTGTCGGGTGTATCAGAGATGGACAAGAAGCTGAGTACAGAGAGCTGGTGGACCGCTTTGTGGCATGGTGTGGGAACAATCATCTCATCTTGAATGTTAACAAAACAAAGGAGATGATTGTAGATTTCAGGAGAAACAGGGTCAGATCAAACCCTGTTTCCATCATGGGAGAAGAAGTGGAGGTGGTTGAGGAATATAAATACCTTGGTGTTCATGTGGACAACAAACTGGACTGGAGACACAACAGTGAAGCCATCTACAAGAAAGGACAGAGCAGACTGTACTTCTTGAGGAAGCTAAGGTCCTTCAAGGTTTGCAACAAGATGTCGCAGATCTTCTACAAGTCTGTTGTTGAGAGCGTCATTTCCTCTTGCGTCATCTGTTGGGGCAGCAGCATCAGAACCAGGGACCTAAAAAGACTCAACAACCTGATAAGGAAGGCTGGTTCTGTTCTGGGGACGACTGTGGAACCTCTGGAGACAATAATGCAAAGAAGGATTTTGCATAAAATCAAGAGAATTATGGACAACCCTGAACATCCTCTCCATGAGACTGTTATCAGAAAACAGAGTCTCTTCAGTCAAAGGCTTCTTCAGTTTGGACGCAAAACGGACCGCTACAGGAAATCTTTCCTGCCCACAGCCATCAGCATCTATAATAACTCCTTGATTTAATTGAGCTACATCCACATTTAATTTCCTTCTGGGATAAATAAAGTAATTTTGAATTGAATTTGAATTGAATTGAAGCAAAAAGTCTTGTATTTGTTGTTTTTCTTACTTATTTTTGAAGGGGCATTTTTTTCCAGTGTGGCTGTAATCCTCCACTGCCTTCATTGCAGCCTTCGAATACATTTTCCACTGAAGGGATCTCTTTTACTGATAAAGCTTGTTATTATTTGAGAAATTATTATTATTATTAGAACGACATGGCTGTACACTTAAGAGAAGGTGTCGTTGTAAAGATAAACTGAATGTCTACATTCTGAAAAAATATTGCACAAGAGCAACAAAATAAGGAGGCAACTCTCTCTTATTTGTTGATATTTGAACCCGGCCTACGTTTGGTGCCATAACTTGCACGTTGTGGACAGATCTAAAACAGAACTATATGGAGAGCATACTGTTGCTATCAACATAGCCACATCACAGCATAGATGCAAAGCAACAGTTCCCTTTGACGACACAAACTCTCCAACAGTTGGTCTCTGAATACAGGGAACTATTTAATGTGAATACTCAGTGCAATGTAAACATAAAAAGCACATATTCCCTATGAGGCCGGTATGTTGGTGTTTTGTTTCGTTGTCCTCGCTTTCTCAAGCCCAAGACTTCACCACATGGCTGGAGGTGAGTCTGTACACGAACATGCAGTGAAGAGATGATGTTGGCCGGTTGCCTCACTTGCATGTACAGCTTAAAAAAATGCAGTTCTGTGGGTTTAGATAGCTTTCTGCAGCGTTCGACATGACTAAATCCAAGATTCTGAGGCATGCCAAGGCTCGTGTTATCTTTCCAGTGATAAGACCAACTTGCAGTTCTTATTACAGAACCTTCATTTCATAAAGAGTCATTGGTTGCTCATGGCGCCTTTACCTTAGTTGAAAACTCAACAAGGGTAGATGTTTGAGCGACATGAACATGCATGTATTAAGCATGTATCTGCTAAGTATGCTCGTATAACATAGAAAACATAGACCCTCCTGTAGTGGAGTCATTAGTTCATTCCATTTAGTTGTTGTTTATCTGACTTTTCTTCAATTAATGTAGAACCAACAGGAGTTAATCGTTCAATAGACCTACCTCAGTCAAATAATGCTATGCAGGCATAATTCTATTCGGTTAATAAAACACCTGCCTTAGTTTTTTTGTTTGTTTATTTTTCAGTGTATAGCTTAATACTGTGTGTTTGCCTGATGAGCCAAGGGTATTTCTGTCAGCAGAAAGGCACCATCTGCAGGCTGTAATAAGCATTAAACATTGAGCTGCCTGTCTTTTCAGGAATTACCGCTTTGGATTAAGCCTAAAGCTTCTAATTGCCGTGATGGTTGGATGAGACCCAAATTGCAATTTGAACAATTGCAATAGAATAAATCCAGCGCAGTCTTAGCCCTCTAATTTTGTGGATTAGTGAATGCAGCGGTGGCTGTTCTACATATGAATTCCCGTGTTTCCATTTTCTGATCTCTGTCCAGCAATAAAATGGAGATGTTTCGGAATACAAAGTTACTGCTGTAAATGTGGCGTTTAACGTCAGCCTTGAAATTCTTGTTGGCTTTACATTTGAGCAAAAATGTGTTTTTTTAAAAAATCACATTAACCTCAAAATGACGATTTGTTGGTTCAGACAAGATCCACTTTTAAGAAACTGGCCTAAAGAGCTCTGAATGAGTCTGTGACAGGTTGACAGTTCTCTAATATCAGGCCATGAATTGGAGGCCACTTTATTTTAGAACCTGCTCCCTCACAGCCTGGAAATAGTACTCACGTCTCACCCGACTGAGTTGGCTCCAAAGGGCACGACCTCATCTGATGAATGCTGAAGAGTGGGCGACAAAGTGAAAGTTGTAATCTCATTATCGTTCATGTCTCACAACTACCTATTTCCCCGGTGACGGGTTCATTGTTGGACCTGGCATGTCCGGACCCACACCAGAGAATTGTAACCTTATCCCATGTTGAGTTTGAATGATTTCTGCCTTCCTCTAATAACTGTGATGGGAAACAATCCAGATTATTTTGAATGTTGCCTGACCAACCTGTTCATCAATATTATCTTACCTGGTCTCATGTTGGCAGCGGCGGAATAGATGAAAAGAAGCAAGTTCAGACAGTGTGAATGGAATCAAATTCAAGGATGTAATACATTCCTTTTTAATTAAACATTTTCATGCATGCAATTAACATGCTGAATGTGAATTGGGATAACGGACATCAACACAAATGTAGTAGAAATCCAGTAAGCTTCAATTGTGACATTTTATCTCACCTATATGAAAAGAAAGAAGGAAACAAGACAGGCGTTGGAACGTTGTCAAGATTTGCAACGCTTGGTAAATGTGTATACATACGGCTGAAGAACATTGTTCAATCAAAACGATTGACCCCGACGTGATTTGAACACGCAACCTTCTGATCTGGAGTCAGACGCGCTACCGTTGCGCCACGAGGTCCTGTGGCGACCATTTCCAGACAACCAGACATGAAAACTTATTTAACGCATTGATGAACCGTTCTACGAACAGCTGCTTCATTTATCTACGTCGTACGATTCGAACACGACTGGTGTCAGATACGTAAGAAACCCACAAAAAAAAAATCACACTGTACAATTAAATTGTCGCCTTCTCTGCTTTCCAGAACATTCCAGAAGCTAGGGTAGATGGGTTGAGGACTTTCTCGCTCACTTCAGCCAGCGTCAGCACCATGGACAGCTGTCAGCACTTACGTCATGCGTTAACGCTACGTGCCGAACGTTCACGATCAAGAGTAGTTTCACTTGACGAAATATCGTTTTCTATATAAAAAAAAAAATCATTATGTTTTATCAAGTGGACACCTAACAATTCACAAGTACAATCAGAAAATTCACAGGTGTAGTTAAAACACTCCATAACGGAAATCTGCAAAGGTAGCTGCTCGATTCAGATCACTGCTCTGATGTGATTCTGCCAAGACTGGGTTCAGTAGCAAATCAGCAGCCCATCAAAGGTGAGGAGGGGGTAAAAACAGACTTAAGTCTTAAAGTAGGTAAACTCACAAAAATGACATGGAAAGTTCATTTAGTATTGTTGCATACATTCCCAAAGGACAAGTTCTGAAAATGACTGGAATAGAGACACGTGACAAACATTTACATAAAAGCCTTCAGTGTTTTTATTTATTTATTTGACAAGCAGCAAGATCATGTTTGTCGCCTCATTTTGTCTTTACATTTGAAAGTAGATACAATAGTCAGTATACCAGTTTTATTACAATATTTTTTTCCTAATTTCAGTACATTTAACAAAGAAAGAAAATAACACACAACAACTGCAAACGTGAGAAAAGAAAGCATGTTTTTTTTTTCCATTATTTTTTTCTCTAAATGTGTAGCCACCAATGTGTCATTGATGTTACGATTAACTCTGTCTCCGGCATTCTTCCTTTTTCTCTCTCTCTCTCGATAGGTTTGCCGATTAGCTTTTCTCTCCCGACAGCTCTAGGCATTTTCTTTTTGTCATTTGACGCACAGGTGCGTGGCACTGGTGATGTTGTAAACAGCTTAAAATCAGAAAGTGGGAGGGGTTTGAAGGAGGGCCATATGGGTAGTGCTGCCAGCTGGCTGTCTGACATGACAAGATGACATTTCTCTTTTTTTTTTTTTGTGGATGGAGGCATCAGTCCTTTAGTCACCACACAGGATCACAGCAGACAGCAACAGTCCAAAACCTAAATAAATGAATGAGTCTGTTTTGTGGTCTGTTTATAGTTTTTAACCTATGTCTGCAAGCCAGTCGCATAGGTGAGTGTCTGTATGGAGGTACTCCCTGTTCTCTTCTGCTCTTCTGCTTATGCAACGTAGCTGTACTCGTCCGCAGAGGTTTGGCTTCGCTCAATGTACTGCTTGTCAATGAGCACCTCGATGCACTTCTTAATCATGCTGATACTGGGGTTGAACCTGGCTTTGGACTGATTGATGACCTGAAGCACACACAAGAGCGATTGAGAAAGCATGCAGAACTGTTAATGCAAGGTTACATGTGGTGAGGGAAGAATGCTACCACCCCGCCCACCAAGGCACACACAAACGGAGCAAGTGCTGCACTTAGAACAGTTACTTGGTGGAAAATAAATCAGTACAACAGTAACATTTTGTTTTATGAAGTCATATGCTTGAAATCAAGTTAATCAATAGAACCAATCATGGTGCAGCCCACTGCTTCTAATGTACAGGGGTGCTTGAAAAGATCTTGAAATCCTTGAGAAAACTTTGAAAATCCCCCCGACTGTTTCATACATGCAGAAATATGACCTGGAGAATTATCAGATTTGCAAACAGGTTGTTAAAGTACATAAAAACATTTATTTATTTATTTATATTTGTAAATCAGTCAAAAATGACATACATGTTATGACAAAAGTAAGTCAGATATCACTTTATTTACACTCCAGGAGGTATGAATCCTCTAAAACCTCATCTGTGCACCTCAAAATGAGACACCTGGAAGATTTTTGCAAGGAAACAACAACTCATGAAAGAGGATCTGAGAATAGACGGGTTTCTTTGCAACGGCATCACAGAGGCGCAGGCGCAACTGGGGGGCAGAAAGCGGCACACAGCTGCTCGCTTTGCTTGGCAAAGGTCGAGTTCCCCTCAACGGAGATAACCAACTGGTAAACCTTAACAATCGAGTAGAAGAGGGATGAACATTGCTCACAATTCTCAGAGGATCACAACCTGTAGCCGAAAGCAAAAGATGATTGTGGATCCGGTCCAGAAAACGAGAAAAGTAAGGTTCCACAAGTCCCGAAGCCAGCAAAGTCTGTGCAGCGCTCACAGTGTCTTAACATGCAAAACTGTGGTCCCGTGTCACTTAATCCTTTTTCTCACGGTACATACAAATTAGCTGCACAGCCCCAACCCCTAAGAATTCATGACTGGTTGGGGCTGGTTCCTCCAAATACTTTGTGCAGCACACACAGGCTGTGTGACCTGGCCTTTCTGCACCTTTCAGTGGTGCTCTGCAGATTCAGAGCAGAAATCCTCAGCCATAGCACCGATGGCCAATTTTGCTCATAATCTGCCGTGTGACACGTAAAAAATACATCCTATGGATATGTTAAGTGACTTAAAAACTGAAAATTGGGACTTTCTGTAAACTAATAACTGTAACTTTAGATTCCCAGCTCCTGCTGACCAGAAATGAGATCAGGCATGAGGCATACATCAGCTTGGAGGAATTGGATCTAATTTCTCTGCCAGAAAAGCTTCAATACAGGGATGTTAATGAGTCTCCTCACTTGAACTGCTCGTACATCTACAAAACCTTTTTATAGCTTGTCTATCCAAAGTAGACAGGCTCTAAAGTGAAGTAATAGTAAAGTGAAATAAAGCAAACGAGCAACAGGAGGCAAAGTTTCTTTGATTGTGGATTCGTGAATTAGAAGTTAGAATCAGAAGTTATCTGGGTTTCTGTGGAACTTTGGAGGTTCATCTTGCTCTTTAAGCGATCTTTGCTGATCGTCCTATTCCAAGGAGGTTACTAACAGTCCAGAATTTCCTTCACTGACATAAAATCTGTTTGACTTGAGGATCGGTGGCTTCAAAACCCTCCCTGATGAGCATCATCAAGTCATTTCTGAGGTCCTCAGAAACCTCATTTGCAAATGTCATGATACCCTTCCACCAATGGATTGTCAGGATAAGACTTCCCTGATCTCCAAGTACAACAGAGCGGCCGATCAAATGTCTTGAACACTCCCGCTGACTGAAAACGCTCATTTCTTAAAATTTGATCTGCTAATTATTGCTTAACGGTTCACATCCTTTTGCCATCCCCAAAATCAAACAAACCAAATTGCATATATATTGCAATACTGTTTCCTTTGTGTGATCGAGTTCTCTTTCCACTCACCTCCTGGATGAGGCCATTGTGTCGGAGGACCTTGCGAGCCTTCATGATTCTCACTATAGCAGCTTGTAAATACATTTTGCGGTCCTCATCTACGGCACTCCTCGTCTGTTCCATCTCCTAATGGCAAGACAGACACGTGGGAAGTTTTTAGATCTCACAACCAGACACTGTGCGTACATTTACATTATTTTTTCGACTCTTTATCTCATTTTTTTTTTTTTTTTTTTTACAAAGGCTAATGGCAACGCTTAACAGGGTAGGTTAGGACAGATAATCAACCTGTAGTCTGACCTGTGGTGTGTCTTTCTGCATTGATGTTGTGATCTTGAACTTTGTTCTTTTACTGGTGAAACTCATATTTAGTGAAAACGTTGACTCAGTTTCGATCTCCTCCTGTGGGCAGAGGGAAAGGCATACAGGTCCTGTATTTAGTCTGTGGACCACCCCGTCACAGTGAATGGAACAATAACCACATCTTATCCCACATGAAAGCTCAGACCTTTTCTGAATCGTGGTTGAGCATCTTAACATCCAGCAAAGACTTGATGGTCTTCTGTAGCTCCTTCTCGTTCATCTGAGTGCCATCCTGCAGCTCCTTGTAGGTCACCGTCTGACTATTGTTGAAGGCCAGCAGCACAGCCATCTGGTAAGTGGTCACCATGGCAACGTAGGGCTTGGACAGGTAGTTCATTTTGACCTCACCTTTACGGGAAGAGAAAAACCTGTCAAACTCGCACTTGTTGGTTTAAAAACACACACAAAAAGAAAAACAACCTCAGCGTCACTGAGTTTACAGAATGACAATTATTAACTACGGAAATCCAACAAGAACGGGGAAATATCTACTTGTGATTTTTACAACAAGCCATCCAGCTAGCCAATCACATAATTGATTAATCAAACATTTCACTCTGAGTCTTTTCAATTCTCATCAAATGAGCATATATGACTCTGGCAAAGAATCAACGAGCCCCGCTTACAATCAACTTTTCCCATCTTGGCTGCGCTGCTGAAGTAGCTTTGATAATAAACAGAAAGAATAAATATCAAATGGTCCTAACTTTAGTAAATAAATCAAGAATCCTTTAAATAAAATAAATAAACAAACAACACTTTAGTATTTCTGTCAATTGGCAAATCCCTGTGAAATATTTCTGAGTAATGCAGGTAAGATCGAAAACATCAGCCTCACTGACAATGAATTGCACACAAGTCGTTTCCTTTCTGTGACCAAGAACTAAATTTCTGTGACCAAGAACTAAGTGTCTGTGGATGTACTTCTGCAGACTGATGCTGCAGGCATGTCCCTGGATGCTTCGTCTAATGTTTAAAGTTTAGCAATCCAGAGAGCCATGCGTCTTGCTACTTTCTCTGCAATACTGTTCAACGCTTGAGCATTTCACTGCGGAAAGAGATGCCTTTGGGTCTTTTTTTTTTTTTTTGTCAATGCGGCAAATTTAGGGCTGCAGTGTCACAGAGGGTCTCAAAGATCTTTAACTTTGAAAAAGCTCCTGATAGCTGGATACTGTCAGTGAGAGTGACAGGAGGCCTGATCACACATGATTAGGGTGACCATACGTCCGTATTTCCCGGGACATGTCCGTATTTCACGGGACGCCCGGGACAGGAAGTGAAATACGGACGTGTCCCGGGAAATACGGACGTATGGTCACCCTACACATGATGGCTTCTGTCACCATGCAGCAATGACAAGAGTCTAACGTCAGTCGTGGACGTTGTCACTCACACATGACACACGGGCAAACGTGCAGAGTTGTGCTGTAAAATGCTAAACAAACGCAACTAAATGGTCCCGACTGGAGCCCTGTGGTGACTGGTTGTGACACTGACGTTTTACAGGGTGACTGAATGCACGGAAGCAGCTGCCTTGAGTTCAGCTTTATGAAGCTGCACTAAAACAAATGGACCCGGGAGCAGCTGAAGGCATTTAAGGACGGCAACTAAATCAGAAATACATAAGCAAAGTTTTGCTCCCAACGGAGCCCCGATATATGAAATATTTCATCATTCTTGTGTGTTTGAGTTACCTGTGCAGAGATAGTGCAGCCAAGTCAATTTCCTCCCGCTGAAGTGCTGATTATAGAACAACTCAAACTGTAAAGGGAAGATGAAAACAGGCATTACCCAACCGTGCGCTCTTATCGTTAGCGCCACCCTTTTTACGCTTCAGCAGGACTCCTCACCATCTGCACGCTCTTCTCTAGTTCTTGAGGGATGGCGAATGTGGATGTGGGGACGTGTGTGAGGGGCCAGGCTCCTGCCTACAAAAACGACAGCACGTATCGCCACGTTTACAGTATGCTCAAGATGTGAACGATAAATAAGGGCCGGTGGGAAGTGATTTGGGCCGTGACAGCCAAAACAAACCAGAACGTTGAGTCCTACTCACAGACCTGTAAAACATAGATCTGGAAGCTGATTCCCAAGTCCACCACGGTCTCCTGTGTCTTGATGAAATTGTTGAACTTGTTGTTGAGGTCGGCACTCACGCTCATGTCTGTGTACATTCTGTGAAGTTTGCTGGTGAACTCATACCCACAAGCTTGCTGCAAGGTTAAAGGCGGAGCCAGAGTGTTTAAACAGCAGGGTGATAAAAACGGTAAGCAAAAAAACAGATTTAATGAGTCTGCCCCGTCGCTCCTCAGAACAAAAGCATCATGTGTTTTATGAGTGCCACCATAAAGCCGCACACTTGAGATAAGACCTTTCTTGTGTGCCGATGAGGACCTACCTTTAGTTTGTTGATCATGGCTTCTTCCGAATCCATTGACAATGATAACCCATGTATTAACCGCTTTGCTAGCATTCTGGCATAAAACTACAGAAAACGAGAGACAAAAGCGGGTATTTTGAGACCACGGATCCTAAAAATAAAAGCACAGTGAGACAACAACCATTTGAACTATTTTAAACTCAAACCAAGCTCACAAGCCAGGGGGATACAGGCCGTACATTCCAATGTGGCAAGATATCGACAGAAAAATGAAACACGAACGGTGAAGCGTAGCACGAGAGACTGCCTCATTACCTTCTGAAAGATGTCCTTATCGTCTATGTACTTGAACACTGTGATGAAGCTGGTCAGCTTATCCTCCACCTCATTTTCTGTCATTCCCTTTGCAGATTTCTTCAGCAGATTGTCACAGTATTTCGCCAGCTGGACAGAGACACCACAAGGGGGATGACCTGGTCAAAGAACTGTGCGTAACACTATACATGAGAGCATATGTGTGTGTGTGTGTGTGTGTGTGCTCACAAGTTCAGGGGCTTTGCAGATGGACTTGGGCTCCCTGAAGTTCACCACAGACGTTAAAGCCTGAGAAAGACATTTTTTTCCGTGAAACCACCTCAAACGTGAAACAGCAAATGTTAATTTAGTGTTATTTTAGCACATTGTGGGGAAAACGGACCGCGATCATTATCAGGTTCCTGTTCAATGCAGATAAAGCTTTTTGAGGCTGGATTGTAATACCTTATCAAGTGCGCTCATGAAGTGCTGATCTCCATTTAGAACTGTGTTAATGAGCTGAACAAATTTACTGTGAACCTCCAGAACTGACTCGACAAACAGGGTTGGCATCTAGAGGCGTCAGAGAAGAGAGACACAGTTAGGTTGGCCTGCGGGTCAAAATCACTCAAACAAACCGTTCACTCGTGGATTTTGAATTTCAAGGCAAAACAGCAAGGAACACAAAGAACCCCTCCAGACCTATTACTTTATGTACAGGCACTAACTTGCATATATGCAAACAGTGGTTGACAACTAACATTTTCCTGAGAGAGGTTACTGGTGCCTCTGATGCCCTCGTTGTGGATGTGGACCTGCAGCTCCTGGATCATGTGAGGCAACCCGCTTGACACGGCCCGCAAGAGGGTGTACATGTTGGCCATGTCTGGACAACACAACACAGCGTTACAAATTGTTCGATCCAAGTTTCCCAATGCGCTGCGTTCAATTCATCTACGAAAAAAAAAGTACGCCTGAAAACAAGCACGTGCGCATAAAAAGAAGGGGACCGACCCTCTCTCTTCTCCTGCCGTATGATGCTCTGGCACTCCCCGTGCAGGAACTGCAGGTGATCTGCCACCATCCTCTGTTGGCATTCGTGAATGACTTTGGCATAAGAGCTGGGGTGCAGGTACTTCCGACATCGCACCTCTTCGTCTTTCAACCGCCCCAAAACCTGGAGGAGCAATCGGATGTAAAGGGAATGGCAGATGGTACAGCTTTCCATTGTTTGGTTTCACTCAAGTCAAACACAAAGCTACGTTTATGACAGCTTATTTTTCAGTTCATATAGAGGAAAAAAAAGCTACTTATCTACAAGTGTAAGATGGGTGAGATAAATCAGTGACTGAGCTTGAACTTGAACTGCACTACTACAGTGTCTGTTTCTGCTCTTTTGCGGTCATATCAGATCTCTATCTTCAGATCAACTTGGCAGTACAGCGACAGATCAGACACACCGTCCTTATGCCTGCTAAAGCTCTAATGAGAGTCGTGCTTGCAGGCCGGAGGGATACATTCTTCTGATCAATCTGATTACTACCAGAGTAAATGAATGAGAGAGAACACAACTGAACAGCCGAGAGGAAGAGGAAACGACAGCTTTAGTGGCCCGGGGGGCGGTGATAGCAGCATTAGTGGCTTAATCATTGAGCTAATAGTCAGATTAAAACTCTCCTGTCACCAGACAGACAGACAGGACCTGATCATTCACACAAACGCCTCAAGTGAATGTGCGCTTGTCTAATAGATACTAAAAACAACAAGAAAACACTCAGTTCAAACAAGATGCAGTGCTGATAATCAGAAGTCACTGATGATACCCACACCTTACTTTCTAAAGTCATGCAGATCACAGTCAGCTTTAAAACTTTAGAAAATGGCGCTCTTCTGTGGCACTCACGTTGTAGCTTGAACACACACATCCAGCAGTCACATACTTTCTTTAACTCTCCATCGCCCCTACCTTCTCCATATACTGTGAGCAGTTGGATTCCTGCAGTAGATTGGAGGCTTCCTGTTTGTAATACTCTCCTGTTTTTATCAGAAAAGGCCCTTCAAAGACTTCCTGATAAAACTGCAACACAGAGGTAAAAAAAGAAAAAGAAAAAAAAGAAAAAGATTCATTGAATTTGATACACATTTACTGGTGCTTTTCAACGGATGTCGACATCACTGTTTAGTGTAAGAGGGCTTTACCTCAACCTAAAAAAAAAAAAAAAACCCGAACAACATAAAATTGTGCAAACTGGGTGACAAAAGTATTATTTGCCGTCTCACCTTCAGCGGAAACTTCTTCTTGTACTGTTCAACATGAACAAAGGAGTTGATGACCCCATGGATAACCTTCTGGTTGGGGTTCTCGCCACAACGATCACTGTGAGACACGAGAGAGCCGTCTTTAGGTCCGTCTGGGCCACTGAATAACTGGGCAGTGACATTTTTGGCGTGGCGGCCACCCTGTTTTTCTAAGGGTAGGTTTAATACTCGCAATATCATGCTTCCAGTTAAATGATGTCATGAGAATACTTTGGAAACAAGACTGATGTCAAGATCTTGTAAACATGATCAGACATGTTTTTTTCCCCTCAGGCTGCATTCTCAAAAAAGGCAGTGCGGTTGCTGAATGGACTGGTGACAACTGTGTTTACACAGGTGTGTTTAGCCTGAAACAAATGTTAGAAGTTCGGGACAAATCGGCCTAATTTTGCTGCGCACTGTGATCCTAAAAACTAATGTTATCAGTCTGTTCACGTCTGCAATTTCAATAAACATGCATCCTGTGTTAAATCACACTACACATTCTAATGAGCTTTCCTGTGTAACCAGAGCCCGAAACTTCGCTGCTTAAGCTCGACAGGCCAAGCAGAACAGCAACCGCAAGAAGTCACAGACCTCCAGCGATATTTTCAAATTAAAAACAGTCAACTGTGTGCGAGAGGCCTACTTTTTGATTTCATTCAGCAACATCCTGATCAGGACAGCCTGAAGGGGTTCGATCATCAGCTTCCTCCACATATCTAGCGCCAACTGCAACGACAAATGAAAAGACAGCATTTCACAACAGTGGAGACGGATCCTTCAACAGGCTCCTGTGGAGGGGTCACGTAAAGAGGAATCTAGACCTGGGTAGCAAATCCCAGTAATCTCTCCAACATTCGGTTTATGCGCTCTCCTTATTTGTATCTAATCTTATCCAAGTGGTTGTGGGAAATACTGTCTGGATGTGGATGAAAATGTTTCTTTTTTCTTGTTTTTTTTAAACGTAAGCATGAACGAGTGAGTACCTCTCCAATCTCCATGAGCGGCTCATTCATGTCCACTCCCCCGTAGCCGTACTGCAGGTCTGCTTCTGTTAGTTTGTTCTTCTTGATGAACTGTGTGTTGAGATACCTGAACAACGTGAGAAGAGAGGTTCGGACGTTAACATGTCCAATGGACTGAAAAAGGGCTGCGATGTCAGAATGTGTAGATCCCACAGTAATATAAAGGTCCAGAGAACCATGATATCAGGAGCTCACTCCAAAGTGGTTTAAAACAACAATAGACCACATGGGAAAAAAAATTAAAATTCTATAGAGTGTTTAGCCTCGTTTCCACTATGCAGTTTGGTAGGGGTCGGTTCGGAACGGTACGGTACGGGTCGGGTTGCTTTGGGGTCCGCTTTGCGTTCCCACTGTACAAAGGGGACCCTCAGGGGTGGGAGGAGTGCGTGCCGAAGCGTAACTAGCAAATAACAGCAAATAAGATCCATAATTTCGAACCACCTCCAAGCTTCTTCAGCTTAATGCGACACTGGCATCCGGATGAAACCACTCTCTGCCATTTTTGGGGCAGTTGGCTGGAAAACTTTTTCGTTTCGCACAGCGCCATCGAGCTCCCGCTGCAGAGCCTGGACCCGGTCCTGTGTGCTAGGTACCCCAAGCAGAAGGGTTACAGAAATGGTAACGGGTACCATGGGACCGGTACGGTTTCATGGTAGTGGAAACACTGAAATAAGCGAACCGTTCTGAACCGACCCGTACCGGACTGCATAGTGGAAACGAGGCTTTTGGTTTATTTTTTGGGAAACTGATTGAGTCTGTAAATGGAGTTTGTTACAATACCACTATTTTTAATGAATGTGATAAAAAAAAACAAAAAAAAAAAACAGGCCACTTACAATAATATCATGTGCGTCTATTAATACCAGGATACGGACATTTCATTTCTAAATGTCATGTTTTCTATAGACACTGGTACGTTGACAACTCTATTTCGTTTCATTAACAAGTTCCAATGTACAGTCATTCATATCTGCTTGAAAGATTTAAAATGACTAACTGAAAGTCAAAGTGAAAAAGAGTACCGTATTTTCCGGACTATAAGGCACACTTAAAAAACTTTAATTTTCTCAAAAATTCTGGTTGTGTGTACTGACCTCGAAGCGATTTTGTGAGGTACACGGCGCTCTGTCAAAATGTTTAAGTACGACTTTGGTAAACTACAAAGCCGCACCGCTTGCTGCAAAATGGCTACCATAGTCAGGAGCATCGCAGAGTAATACTGTGTGTGTATAAGGACCCAAAAATGGCCCCTGTCATGAGACACGCTTACGACGCGGACTTCAAACTCAAGGCTATCAGTCACGCAGTAGAACATGGGAAGAGGGCAGCTGCGAGAGAATTCAACATTAATGAATCAATGGTACGGAAGTCGAGGAAGCAAGAAGATGACCTGCGCCAAGTAAAGAAGACCATACAGGTCTACGTGTTATGACAAGGTTGAACAAGGTTGGGAGCTATTGTGAATACGCCCATTAACGTTTGAACAATGTTGAGAGTTATTGTGAACACGTTTAATAAAGTTTGACTGACTGACTTATCTGACTGTTTTGTTTCGCTTAATGTGCCTTATAGTCCGGTGCGCTTAATCTATGAAAAAAGATAAAAAATAGACCATTCATTGACAGTGCGCTTTGTAATCCAGTGTGCTCTATAGTGTGGAAAATACGGTATTTCATATACATCAGCAGTCACCCTTCTTTATCAACCAACTAACAGTGATTCACATATTTTCTTGACAGCTGTAGAGAAGACGGATGCTGACTGAAGAGATACAACCACCAGTAGCGGCTCGTGGTCTGGAAAATAGGCGGGGCAGATGATCTGCGTTATCAAAATGCAAGCCCCATGAAAATGAGTGAAGAGAAAGTTTGTGAAAGGAATTAATACTGCCTACATTTCAATTACAGGGAAACTTGTCGCAAAGCATTACCTAGCATGGCTAATATCATGGCACAATTCAAATGCGCCTTGCTGGACTCGTGTAATTTTGCCTTTTCCGAAAAATGCTTCATGTCACACACAGTGCTCCACATATCCCCTTGTCCCCCCGTGCCAGGCGATTGGAAGAGCAACAGGGGAAAACAGAACATTTTATTCCTATTGGAACAACCAGAGAGCCAGGGCTTTTTGTCATACCACGCACGGGAAAACGTCCGATTGAAAGACCTACCCTTATCCATTATTTGCTGAACTATATTAATATCAGGTTTATGGGGGCCGAGGTTTTTAATAGCCAATTTTGTTCCCGAATCTAGTCTTTCAAATGAGTTCTCCAAGAGAAACTCAACGCCATTGAGTACAGGTTCGATGCTAGCAGCCATGGTTAAAACTTCACTCACTGTAGCCTACTATCAGACTGACTCGCTCCTGAGCTTGTGCAGAGTAATATAGCAGTAGGCGGGACAGTGTGTAGCAACGTTTTTGGCTAGTCTTGGGGAAACCTAAGCTAGCAGACAAGTAACCTACTGTACATGTACGAAGCTGTCAACACATTGTTTACTGTCACAACACTGCTTTGCTCCTCAAGCTAAGATATTTCATTAAATCACTCCCAGTTTACCATTTTGCAAAGACTTCGTTCACAATCACTTAAACTTTGTAAGATAGCAACTATAGAGTAAAATCTTTACCTACCACAAACGTGAATCCGGATTAAACAGCCAATATCCTTCATCAAATCCGACATAGTTATCCGTTTTATCCAACAAGTTTGTAGGGGAATTTGGCGGCACTGAAGTTCCCACTGGCTAGATGGGCGGAGTAATATATTTCTTAAACTCTTTGAGTCCTTTCCATGTCCAGGGCAGATCATACACCTGCCCCAATAGCATCTATACAGGCGCGCTAAATGTTTCATGATATTATGCTACGTAGGGGCCTACAGTGATTCTGATTGGTAGAATGTGCTCGAGAGTTCGGCGGGGCCGGGCTTACCTGAGAGCAGACCAGGCATCTGCCCTGGCCAGTGGCCATTGCTCTAACGTTAAGCAGCCACACTGGAGGTAGGCTATATTTCAGCGAAAATAAAAACAGATTCCACTCGCAAAGTCCGTCACAAGCCACAATATGGTGTAATACGATTCCCACTGTGATTGAAGTTGAAATAAATATTTTATCTATAATTTATAATTATCTATATTTTATCTATAAAAGAAAGGTTGGGGGTGTGGAAGGCGGGGCTCTGCCCATCCTGCCCAAATACAGCGGCCGCGGCTGACAACCACTGTTATCCACCAAGCCTGCAGCTCCCCAGAGCATTTTAGCACACTACTACGATTTAAAATAAAAATAAACTATGCATATGGATGGAGAAGCTGCGTCCCACTGCTGTCATTGACCCTTTGCAGGCAGCAGTTTTAATTCCAGCAGAAAGTAGTAGTAATTCCACTGTGCACTACGTAGTAGTAACTCCACTGTGCAGGACGTATCAACCGGTGAACAGAAGACAAGAGAGCGACACTGCTGTGTGTAAACACAGATTAAACTGTACCAAGTATCATTGTGAGGGTTTGCTGCCACCAGTTTATACAGCAGATACTAATGCTGAAAAGCATCGGCTATCAGTGTGACAGCAGCTTTAATGTTTGAGAAGAAAACCAAGTGAACAAGAGAATATCTTCCAGACAGACTGCCACCTGTCATTACGCTGATCCATGCTGGCTGATTCAGTTCATCTTCAATGGCATGTTTTCACAGCTGGGTCATCTGCCTCTATCAGCGGTATAGCTACAACACTTCGCTTGATATCTCTCATACGCTCGAGCTTTGGCAAGCAAAAAAAAACAACTACAAGATGTTAGAAAGGACAGCTAATGTAGTAGTTGGTGTTTAATCCCACAAAGCATGAGCCATAGTCAGCAAAACCGATACTTACAGTCTAAACTGTCTGCTGCTCAGACCGTTCAGCAGAATGCCAGTCCAGCCTCCAGTACATGATTATTTGTGTTTGGCAAAATGCAAAATGGCACGCGTCAAACAACTCTTTTCTTTTATAAACAAAACTGATCACCGCTATGTCGCAACACTGAAGCCAAGAGACTTACTATCTGTCCCACAGTAACAGAATAACTTACAAAGGCATATGCATGAACAGACAGTATGGTGGGAAGTACAAATAAAAATAGATCTGAAAGATTTCAGAGGGGTTTCTGATGCAGAATGAATGCCTGTTGACACCTCACACACTATCCTTCTCAAGGTAATATTTTAACTTTACAAAATGTGTGGGCAGGAATATTGTAGCTTGTGAAGAAACACTGCATTTAAAGGTAGGGTAGGAGATCCTGGATTTTGAGTCCAGCGAAGCTGCATTTTGAAAATACACCGGTAAAAAGTCCCAACCCTTTTCTTCACTTTCCCCCCGAAGGCACGCCTCTAGAGTACATGAACGCGCACGAGCACGAAGGTAGCAGATTGCAGTTTGATAGACGGCATCAGAATCCAATCATTGTTAACGGTCCGTTCACAATGATTGGATACTGTTTTTCCTAGATTGTACGTTCTAGAGGCCACTAAAATTTTTCATATGTGTGTCGAAACTTTTAATTAATTGGTTGCAATGGGGGTGTGAAGAGTATTTCAAGCAATATGTAAAAAAATGTTCCAGAAAAAGATCCCCTACCCCGCCTTTAAGGAACCAAAAATAATGAGATTTGACGATTAAAGATGAGATTAAAAGATGCATTTAACACGTTTGATACAGACTACAACAAACAGTCATCTAACTACATATATTGGTGTACATTCTGAATCTGGCAACTTTTAGTTTTTCAGATTTATTGCAGACAAATTTAACAAAGAATGCTACTTAGATGCTACACACTTAAAAATGTGTGCGATTTAACAAAAAAAGGGTTATAAGGAATGGTGCATCGGCCTTGATAATAAGCACAACATCAGCATATAAAAAGCAGCAATGTCACCTGTACAAACAGTCCATGTAGTCAGCTCCTTTGCTGTACTCCTCCCAGTATCTGTGGTACATCACTAAAACCTTCTCCTCGGACTCCTGTACTTTCTATAATACACACACAATTGTGACAGGTATTACAAAAAGCACCTCCATACAGCAATGAAAGAAAATGTGCCTTTTTTCCAGTTTTTTTTTGCAGATAATGACAAGCTTTTGTGATTGCTTACCTTGTACAACTGCCGGACATGATTCTCAAGAAAAACCTTGGTTTCTGTGTATAATCTTTCACCTAAAGGCTCTGGGTATGCAACGCACAAGGCATAAATGTCACTGATGTCAACGTTCAGGAAAAATAAAATGCAAAGCGCGGACATAATTCCATTAGGTGCAGTGTTAATAAAGCTGTGATGTGCATGTTATTACTAACAAATTTCTGTCAATAAATGGTGAGAATGCCTACCCGCGGCATGAATGAGCAGATCTTCATTTTAAGCTTTTCACCAGCAAAATAACCATGTCAGATTAACTGGATTCTTTTCATAATCACTTGTAGCTACAGTTACAGTTGAAAACAAAGTTTGATATACTGCACATCCATGCAAATATGAGCAACCATCATCTATGAAACTCAACAAAAATATTGTGCTGCAGTTTATATTTCAGTAAGGATAAAAGTTGGTAAAGGATACGAGAATCTGTCATTCCACGTGGCTCTTTCCACATAATCGAGCATCACAACCGCCTTGATTGTCGTCAGTAACTTGTTCCATGTCTCGTCAAAATCCACCACCCGCGGCTTTAAGGACATTGTAGAGTTTCTTTCAGCCTGATGGTTTAAAAGAACACAGGGATTAAAAAAAAAAAGAGAACATACAAGTTTCTTTAGTTTCTTTTTTAATTGTGAAACTATCCACCAAGCCATCCTGCAATTGAGCTTGTTTAAAGCTGCAGGACGCAACAATCCCAAAGTAAAGGTGACAAGAAAGAAGACAGAAAAAACGTGAGAATAAACATTGTGTTAAGAAATAGAGAAGAAGTAAAGAAACATAAAATCAATCAAGAGCACAATGCAAAATTGTCAAGTATGTTTAACCTCTGGTTAAGTAAAATGGGACTAATCAAGATCAGCTACATTATACAGTTGTCAGAAAGCAAAGTGATATTGGCGTTGAATGAAAATAATTTTAATAATAATTAGCCTGAGTTGAGACATCTGTTTAAATCACTATGGTAACAGTGATTAGATTGATGTGCTCAAATTCATATACTAACTACTAACGATTTCAAAAGCAAAACACACCGGGAAAACCATTAGACAGTAGCACTACTCGTGTACTTTAGCAGTCGATAACGCCGCATATAACACTTTCAAATTGCCAACAGAATTACGTTATATCAAGTAAGGAAAAGTAAGGCCCTGTGATGTTTCTCCTCATTCATACCAATTGATCTAACGTCACTGATAACATTGCAACATCATTATACAGATTTTCTTGCTAGTCACTTCAGATTGACATATATTCACCTCAGATAAAGAAACGCTACTGTCACTTGATAAACATCCGCCTTACGAGTATCATAAACGTAACAAGGCAAAGATCACTGCCCAGTGGAATGCCAATCCCAAAATAGGATGGCGAGTTAAAAAGCTAACTAGCTTCTTGCTAGCGTGCTACTTCTTCCTGCTCAAGAACATACAATTTTGGGGCATTAGCTAGCAGTCTGTCGGCTAGCGGGGTGCTAACAGTAGCTTTGCTATCGCTAGCAAATTGTCATCTTAATAGTTTCCCCACATTCACTCTGACAGTTCGACAAAACATGGCATTGCTGTTAAACAAAACTAGTTACTTAGGTCCAGCAAGAACTTCTGAATAGTGCCTACCTCTATACAATAATTACTTGTTATAAAACTCCGGTTTGTCCGCTGTCACAGGCTTGATTTGTCTCACTGGTCTTCGCTACCTCTTGGATTATACCATTTGAGTTGGATGGGGATGTATTATTAACATCCATTAAATGGCTGTAGCGCACGTATGTGAATTTTACCATGTCATAATATCTACGAAACATATTACATTTCAAATAATTTATTTGGGACTTGTTCATACCTAGGACAATAATACCAGGTCAAACTACACCTTTATTACAATGGTATCGCCTAAAACTACGGAGACCCGTTAGGAATTGAGAAAGAAATAATCACACTTATAACTTATTTCATGTATTTACTCATTTTTAAAAAATGCCAACTGTTTTGCCCTTGATAAGCTGTACATTTCACATGTATTTAAAGTGAATCACCAAGCAGCTGAAACTATTTTTAACTTATACTGCAAAAATGGACCCATATTGACAACCGCGGAAGAGAAATATCAGGTAAATACTAAGAAGTCGATTGCAAACTGACAGCGCAGGGTCTATTCTTTTATGTCCAAAGCATATAAGCGTTAGATATTCTATATATATTTATTTAAAAAAAATCGGATACTGTTACTTGGCAATAAAAATAAAAAAAAAACAGCCAATCAGAGTCAGCCAAAAAAAAAAGAAGTCCTTAACGTTCTTAAGTTTCAACCGACGCCAGAAACTCCAATAAGATATATTAGCTTTTTATTAACAGTAGCTAAGCTTTTCGTAAGCATTTTTATAGAGCAGCGCGATTCATTTTAGGTGAGAACAATGTCATTGCATTATTTGTTCACTAGAACTATATTTAACATTTGCGAGCTTGTAATGAAGCTATTTGGCGCGTTGCTAAAACCTGACATGAATATCAGTCAGCTAAGCTACCTTGAACCAACTAACGAGTTTTCCAGATGTTCTTTTATTAGTGATATTTACATTATTGAATATATATGTTTGGCAACTACTGGTTGTGGCAGAAGGTTTATGAGAAACCTCGATTGTTTGATTCAACCAGCAGAGGGAGACATTCAGTAATGTTTGTAGTTCTGACATTCTCCAGTCCCATTAGAATCAACAGAAGCCCTTCAAACAGCAATGCTTTCAAAGCACCCTCTTCTCCCCCTGACTGCGGAATAGATTCACGAAGTAACTCTCTTGATTACTTTCACTAACATGCCTTTCCTCCCCAGGCTCAGTCGGTGACTGTGAGAATGAACTTAATGATTCCAGTGGAGGGTGATCAGCCCAATGTTTCATCGCCCTGCATTCGTACAGCTGTTTACCAGCAAACCAGCCAAATCCAACGCTGTAAGCACACCTGAGAGCACGTACACCAGCAGTTAGGATAGCCGCTACCTACACCGTGTAAAGGTTTTCAGTGCTCAAGTGATCATTTTTGTTATTTTGTTTCTGTTATCTCTTTGTCATCGCATCCCCATCAACAGCAGCAACAACAACAACAACAATTATACTACTACTACTACTACTACTAATAATAATAATGATAATAATAATAGGGCTGCATGTGGACATGTTCACATGCTCAGTGGTAGCTGGGGTACTGCTCCAGCCCGCCTGCAACCTTGAGCCTTTGTATCTGATAAAAGTACTCCTTCCAGTGATGACGGCAAGTGGAGGGGCAGGAAAAAAACAGGAACATGTATCAGAACCACAGTCCCAGGTTGTCACATAAATGGTGGTTTCCTAACCACTATTCGCTTTTCCACATTTTTTATCATCTCAGCTGCGTTTTTTTGCAAGAAACTCTGGTCGGGCTGCTCCTGAAAGGGGGCACAAAACCTGTACTCCATGTCTTCCACCAGTAGCCAAACACTAGCACCTCCGTCAAGTACCGGTTCCAACACTATAAGGAGATTCAATTCAATTCAAAATTCAAAATTACTTTATTTATCACAGAGGGAAATTAAATGTTGATGTAACTCAATTAAATCAAGGAGTTATTATAGATGCTGATGGCTGTGGGCAGGAAAGATTTCCTGTAGCGGTCCGTTTTGCATCCAAACTGAAGAAGCCTTTTACTGAAGAGACTCTGTTTTCCGATAACAGTCTCATGGAGAGGATGTTCAGGGTTGTCCATAATTCTCTTGATTTTATGCAAAATCCTTCTTTGTTAAAGAAGGATGTTAAACTAGATGTTAAACCATATGCAACCCTATAGTATGTTCTCGTTGGCAAGTATTTCTATTTTTAGTATCAAAAGATAAACCTTTTCACAGTGAGCTGTATATTTGAACTGACAAACTGCCGTATCAAGCCAACCAATAACAATAACACGCATTAACCAGAAGATGCAACCTGTTGTTATGATAATCTCAGCCTTGGGGAGAAAGTGCAGTCTGTAACTATGTTGACGGTAAGTTAAAGAACCCTTTTTTTTTTTTTTTTTTTTTTCTTCAGGTGTTGCCTCACAGTTTCTGCATGATGGGACACAGATGTGGCCGTCTATGGCTGTGGACAGGACACAAGTAATACCAATTCTACCGAGAATTATTCAGCCCGAGGTTAGGAATTTGCATGTTCTGCATGACCCACAGAACATAGCATTACTGACAGGTAACGACCTACTTTGCTTTCATTCAGCTTCATTACCTTTCATCTTATTAAGTATTTTTAGTGTGGCACTAATGTTTCCTCCACCACTGATTTACTGCCTATTCAAATGGTCGACAAAGGATTTTTTTTAATCATACGAACAAAACATGGCGTATCGTCATACTTCCCGAACAAAGCTTATTTATTTTGTATGCGTAATGTAAAGCCTGCAGAGGGCGCTTACTCCTTTAGTGTGAAGCGTGGAGAGCATTACATCATTTATATTAGTATTAGTAGTATTGGTAGAAACATGTTTCCATGGCGTGGTACTTGTTTCACTTGATGTATTCATGTAAAAAGAAACGTAGAGTTTTCTTTTCACGTTGTCCCCAAAAATGAAGTCGTCTAATACCGTTGTCACACTCAAAGTCTCTTGATACAACAGAAAAAGGAAGTTTTAACTATTAAGAAAGGATTTATGTGATACTGAAGTCCTAATGATCTAACAACCTCCTGCCTGTCAATCTTCAAAAAGTCTCGACAACTGAGGAAGCGCTGCTTCTTTAGCTGCGGAAAATTCCTTTCCTGATACAAACAGCAGAGTCCCTGACTCATAACACTGTGTCGGGGGAGAAAGAGAGAGAGAGCAAACCATGCTGTTGACATCAGGAGGCCAGTGATGTCATGGTGATGTCAATGGCTCTAATTGTAAATTGCACACATAGCCTCACCGTTGGCTGTGGGTACGATTCAGTGCAGGAGAAGATTATGAGGAGGATAGTTTCTCCTGGAAAACCTGGGACTAGATACAGTATGGCTGTAACTGGGGATGAGACAGAAACTGGTATGTGTTGATTTTTTTTTTTTTTTACACTGTTGTTCAGTTGAAACATTACTTTATCAGGCTTTCAGAATGCAGTCAGTGTTAAGTGATATAGTACAGCGAAGTACTTTTGGGTTGAAAAAAATTGGGATCATTGTGATCTTCGCTCTGAAGATGTTACATTTGTTGATTATGTTTTCCGGTGAATATTTACCAAACCAGCTGAAGGCAATTAGCGGTCTAATCAAATAAGAATGGAGAGTGCCCTATTCTAGAAAAAAGGGGGGAGAAAAGTAGCAAATGATCTGTTGCCACAGTCGGCTGCAACAGGCTTAATTAGACACATTTTTGAAGAATCTGTCTGTTCTTTCGGTTTCTCTCCCCTTTCCTTCTCCCCCTGTGTGAAATGCTTCAATGTGCTGCCCACTCAGAGCCACACAGCAGCAGTGTGTGACGTCACTGCCTTTTACCAGAACAGACCCCCCCCCCCCCCCCCCCCCCCCCAGCAGTGACATGTAAACGCGAGGCAAATAAGACGTACACCGACGTCAGCTGCCGTCCGTGCTGTGATTACACACAGCTCCTTTCGCAAGTCCAACTTATCGCAGAATTAATCAGCTTTGCTTTATGATGTGAGGGTCGGCGAGTTCTGCTGGCACAGCAGACAATGAACAGATGATAAGAATGGCACCATTCTTTTGCTTTTTGCAGGGACAAGATTTTGTACAAAGCAGCTTTATATGAACTAATCCTCTCTAGTTTCTGCGTTGATGAAACATTTTGAATATCTTTACTTTATTTAAAATAAACCCTCTGCTGGGGATGGCATGGAAAAGTTTCATAAGAGCATTATTCAGGCTGATTCAGACTGGAAGCAAGTTGAGTGGTTAATATAGTTACAGCATAATTGGTGATCAGCTTGTTGCCAAACCGAAATGATCGACGCCACACAACACTTCTACACACAGCAGCTTTGTAAGGGGTTGATTATTACTAAGTATTTAGACCAGTAACAGAATTAATTGCAGCAGGCTAGAGTATCTGACCAAAGACTAATGCTAAAGTTTATGCATTTGCAATTCTGTGCATTGTGAATGAAAAATGAACGCTTTTAATCCAATTTAAGAAAAAAAAAAAAGACAAAACAATACGCTCACAGTCACAAAGTTCACTTTTGTGTGTGCACCGTAAGCGTCCAAACTCTGTTAACTGTCATCAGTGTCACACCCAGAGAATGGAGGACGCAGATGCAGGAGGTTTAATTCCAAGACTTTTATTAGAGGAGCAGCAGATCAACCAGTTCCTCGTGAGAGAAGCTAAATGGGCTATGAAATATTAATCTAAGAATACACTTTCCAAAAGTGGAGAAGTATATCTATATAAAAATTATCCAAACTCAAAATCCAAACAAAATCACTCCACTAGCGGAGGAGAAAACAAAAGACCATGAAACTTTATTTTTAAACTAAATGTCACTCCTACTGAGGAGGAAAACAAAAGAGCCTCTCCTAAAAATCAGAGGAAATATTCTGTGAAAGATTAACAAACAAAAAAGAGGGAAAACAAAAAGGCTATAAGCAAAATTAACTCTGTAACTCTTACAGGTCCTATATTATCAAAAACTTACTCTGGGAAAACAAAATCACACACACTCTCACGAGGATAATTACCACTGGGAACTCGGAAACTGGCTTGGGAAAAACGCTAGGATGATGCACTGTACGGAGACAGATACAACACACTGGCACAAGACAGGGGGAGACGCAGACTCTTAAGCACACAGGGGTAATGGGAAACAGGTGGAATCATTCTTACCACAATCAGACTGGAACACGAGAGGAAGGGCAAGTGACCTGGAACGAGAGGGAAGTTAGTCTTTCAAAATAAAACAGGAAATGACGAAACAATACATGAAACGAGACAAAAACCCAACTTAACCTCACCACGGTGTGACAATCAGAATCAGATGTTTCCGTCTCAATCTGGACTACACGAATACCGAAAACTCTTAAACACATCCATCCGTTTTTCTAGACCCGCCTAATCCATGTTAGTGTTGCGTTGGGGGCGCTGGAGCCTTGCCCAGCTGCCATTGGGGCGAGAGGCGGGAAACACCCTGGACGGGTTGCCTGTCCATCACGGGGCTCTTAAGCACATTTTCGAAGATTTGTGAATATTAGAGCCGGAGTCATTGAGTGATCTGATTACTCAATCAACGCAAAATTATTCTGCAGCGACTTTGGAAACTGATTGCATATTTTAGTAATTTCAAGTATACAAATTACAAAGCAGCTATTTGAACGTTACCTTTGGCTTTAGGAAATTATTTTTGGCATTTCAGTTGTTCCTTAACTTTCAATATTTAAGGATTTAAAAAAAAAAAAAAAAAAAAATTATAATAACGGATGATGTGGTGATTTGATACCGAGAATATTCTTTCTTGCAAATGACTTGCCAATTTGCTGTAGTTGGACTCCTGAAACTGTTGTTTTTCACAAATATGTTACAGCTTTTAACTCCACTTGCTTCTTCTTTACATTGCTAAGCCGTTGCCAGCTTTTCAAAATGTCACAGATTATGCCGTGTAGTTCGGTCATTTCCACACAACCCTTTTTAATGGATTTTGTAAATGAGTGACACAACTCAATCGTGTGGTTTGACACATTGTTTCTGTTGCATATTTGCAGGCTCTGCACCTGTCTTGACGAGCTGCCAGCTGTGTAACTCCCCCTTCAGCCTCCCCCTGGGGCAAGCAGGTGTCGACGCTCACAGCTCCAAGAAGCCCTCAGAGGATGACTTGCAGAAGAGGGAGCTGCGCCTAATGAAGAACAGGTAGAGGGCTGATAACGTTTGCCAGCAGATGTCATTAGATGTCATTTTAAAAAAAATGCAGTATTGTGCAGCAGTCTGAAGCCGCCATCTATTTCCGTTTGTGTTGCCAGAAGAATAGAAAATACCTGCAGCAGTATGTTTAAACATAAATAGGAATGCAGTGTATAAGGCAAAAAAAAGTTATTACCGTTTCAACAAGCTGGAAAGTTAATGCGATAACAAACTTCCTTCAATTCATCTTTAAATTGTCTTCATGAGTAGTTGTCGAGGCTTCTTTGGATGTTGGCTGACATTTGTTTTCGCTGTCTGTCGCGATGATACCACAAACGCTTCAGTAATGTTGAGGTTCGGGTTCTGGGGAGGAATTAACACTCCAAGAGAGCTCTTGTTTGATTCTTGTGTGATTAAACAGAAAATTTTCTTCTGAAAATGGTAGAACTGACAAAAAAAAAAAAAAAAAAAGTTGAGGTCCGAGTACTGGACTGAAAATCAGAGAACTGTTGCTTGAGCGCAGTCTCAGAGATGACAAAGAAAGTCTGACTCCTTGAAAGAAAAACATAAAGAAATAAGGGTGACTCGAGCCTTTTGCTCACCGTACTGTCCTGTTCTACCCCCGTGGTGATTATCTAATTCCCTCTGCTCAGCCTCCTGTGTGAAATACAAACAAATAAATGACAATGGACGACAAGAAGACATGTAATGATGAGATTCAGAGTGTGTCATCATTCCACCGCATGATTCTCTTCCATCCAGGGTGTTTTTCTGCTAATCCTTAGGTCATCTGCTTGTTAGCTGCTCCGTGATCTGTTTGAGGTGAAGTGGAGACTGAGTCAGCTCACATGACCAAATGTCAGTACTTTCTATGCATAGATTTGTGAATAACTGGTTTACTAGAGAGCAAAGCGATGAATCTCTCATTTAACATGCTTTTCTGCAGTCTGTTGGGGCTTTGCTTCAGTTTTTCTTTGTTTATTTTTTCCAGCTCTTCTTTTAGTTGTGTGAGAAGTCATCGGCGCACCATCTTGCTTGCGTTTTTTTTTTTTTTTTGTTTGGTTGCCTTCTTGTTCAAAACATCAACGCCAAGCCCTACCAACAGTGCTGTGTCTAGAGTTAACGCCACTGTAATCATCATCATCTGAACATTCTGTGCCCATGTGAGGAAAAAAAAAAAGCCTTTGTCATTTATGGCCGGAATAAACTTTCTGTTGAATCTGGGAGGAAAGCCAAGATTCTGAGGCTTCCCTTTTTCTCCACAGTAACGGTTGTTGTTGCTTCCAGGGAAGCTGCGCGGGTGTGTCGGCGAAAGAAGAAGGAATACGTCAGATGCCTCGAAAATCGCGTGGCCCTGCTGGAAAGTCAAAACAACACTATGATAGATGAGCTTAAAGCCTTAAAAGACATCTATCGACACAAAGTGGAGTGATTCCTCCCACCAGAGGAGGAACTGGAACTGTGTGAACTGGGTCTTTTTGGACTCTGCTTCTGCATAAAACAGACACTTACTAAACACTCCTTGCCCTTATTGTTCAATGTGTTTACACAGTGATGTCAGTGTTTCAGGCTCATAATTATCCTTGCACGGCCAGCAACAAAAACAGAGTTATCATTGACTATTATGAGGACCTTTTGAGCAGGCAGGCTTCCAGAAGAGGCATGAAGAGAAGGAAGGAGTATGGGCCACCTGCTGGCCTTACTGGAAATGAAGAGGCTAAGGCTCTAGCTGCAGTTGAATAAACTTAATATAGGTATACACACACACTGCCCGATCCACGCCGTCGTCATCTTAACTGCACTGCATTTTACATTCCGTCAGAATTAGTTTTACAGGTCGGCTCCTTTGAATGACTTTGTAATTAATGTAAGGAGGTTTAGATTGCTAAACGTTGTCAGAAGCCACATTGTTAATCGTCGGGGCTTCACAAAGTTTGATTTGATTCTAGATCAGAAATCCCGGTGGGACTATAGCTGCAGGAACAATCTTTTACACCTTACTTAGAAACCTTTAAGGATCTGTGGTTCATCCCTGTGAGGACATGTCTGCTTCTAGCCCTTGGCATTATTATTTATTTATGTGGGTTTGCCTTACATTTTTTAATTACAGCTTTAAGATAAAGGTGTACATGTATATTTAGGGGGTGGGGGGTTGCTGATTTAATTCCCTGCCTGCTGCTGAATTTAGTCAATTATTTCTGTGTCCTTTGATTTGATGACAAACCTGTTTCTTAAAATCTGAAGCATTTTAACTTACAGCCAGTGTTTTATTCCACTCCTGAAGTACCGATGTCTTGTTTTTACCCGGCCATATTCAAAGGTCCCAGACTTTCCTGCTTCAATAAAGTTCTTGTGCAATCTCTCTGTGTTGTTTTCATAGAGAGTAAATGTAAAGAACTCATATGATGGGCACAATGCTCAGGTTACAGGTCCACAAAGAAGCCTCAGTAAGCGAATTTAACTGCTGTTAGCTGTCAGAGCACTTACATGTTGCTTCACTGCAAGTTTTTGATATAGCCATTACCGCCATGCTGCGTTTTTTTTTTGTTGCCAAGAACATGTTCTGTCCTTCAAAAATCACCCCTTACGAGGATTGTCACTGATGAATCAGCAATTTCTCCTTTCTCTCAGTTTCTGTTGATGAAGGTAAAGGCGGCACGAGAGAGCTTCACTGGTATTAAACCATTTTTCAGAATGCTAGAACCAGCTGAGCATCGATGTGCTCCTTCACTGCGAGTACAAAATGTGTTGCTTGAAAAACAAAGGCACGGAAATGCTGTCTGACATTAACCATATTAGGGGAGCAAGTCTAATCTTGATTCCTAATTTGACAGGGATGACCAAAAGAGGAATCATAAATAGTGATGTTGGAAAAGTTACTCGTTGACAAGACCCTGTTTACTGTGCAATGATTATATTATGATGTACAGTTTGCTGCAGAAACACAGAAACAAAGTGACCTCAGAAATAATACAATACCTTTGAGACTTGCACCGTACGTGGGCCCATTTTGACACCTTATCCCTGCCTTGAGAGAGACCAAACAAAGCTCTGGGATCAAACAGGACTGATGTGAGGTTAAACGATGCATCTGGAAGCACAGTCCAAAAGCAATGCTGCAGAAATGGGAGCAGATAAAATGGTTTGTGCTGATAAAACTATGAATTTACTGCAATGTAAACAAGTTTGCCTCTTTAATTAAGTCACATATCATTGGCAAGATGCTTCTGCAAAAGCCTCTATATCCTCCACACAGTCAGCTACAGCTACAGATTAAAGGAGCCTTTTCACTCGTGTGATTGGTGGAAAAAAAAGAAGCAACTTAAAGACCACAATATGTGCTCTCCACTATGTTTGCGCCCCCCAATAAAACGTGCAATGCATCTGCAGTACCAGCAGGCTGCACCATAATACAAGGCCTGATTACATCAATCGTTACACTCATTCTCACATACCACCGCCTCCTCCAACAGTTTCACAGCCATTTTATTTAACCTATAGCAAAACAAAGTGTTTAGGGATTCAACCATCTTCAGTCATGACAAAATGATCAATTGACACATGAAAATGTCCACCTTTGAACTCAACAAGTCAGAATCACAAATGTAGGCAAGCTCAGCCAGCTGTTTAAGCAAGACAGCTACATGGTATTTTTCTATTCTATTCTACTAAATTATATCATATTACATTCTTGAATTATTGCATCCCCCTGGAGACTGTCATAATGGTTAAATTATTACACAGTTGTAACCACCCCCTTGAACCGGAACCTTTTCCTTTTGCTGCCACAATACTGATATGTTTAAGTACTGACGGGAAACATGTTATTTTTTGCTTCTCTCTCAACATCCAATGACTAAAAGGAGGACTTAAAAAAAATCAATCGCAGGCAGTAGTGAGCAACTGAAATTTAAACCTGTAGTGTTGTTTTTTATTTGCAAATTGCTAAGTGAAAGGTGAAAGTCAAACCAAATCACACGTTTGAATGGTCCAAAAAGCCAAGTTGCTTGAAAAACGACTTTACGAGAAGCACCTGAAAGTAACACGATAGCGGATGTAGCAACGCAGTAGCAATCTACAGTATTCTGGCAACCATGTAGCGCTGAGTGCAAAAATATTTTTGTTCCAACTTGCTGAAGTACGATGCTATCATCTTCGCTCATGTCGACATGAAATATCAGAGCATGGAAATGCATTGGTGAAGAAACAGGACGCTCGGTCAGGAACTACAAGGCGGAGGGAGTCGACAGTGGATAGGAAGCCCGTTCCGAGGCACACACTAACCTCGCTTGGAGGTTTGGAAGGGGTCTTTGGGCTACTCGTTAAATTTATCAGTGTCTCTTGGCGGCTTTTATCTGCTGTAATGGCTCCGCTTGACCAGCTCAGTGTGCTTGACTTGCCGGAGCAGGGCGTGTAACGCTTGCGGATACCGGGGCTAGTTTGTAGTTTGCACCAGGTCTGTATCCGCGTTACCGCCCCGTTTTTTGTCTCTTCGAGAAACACCAACAGCACGACTAAAAACAACAACAACAACAACAACACCAAAAGGGTTGAAATTAAAGCCTTTAGGCGCGGACTGTCACCAAAACCGGCGTACAAAAATGGGGAATACAACCTCCTGCTGTGTGTCGTCGAGCCCCAAACACCGGAGGAGCAACCACTCCAGGCTGGAATCCTACCGGCCGGAGCCGGAGCTGAGTCGCGAGGACACGGGCTGCAACCTCCAGCACATCAGCGACAGGGAAAATTTAGACGGTAAGACTGAGACAAAAGTGTCTGACGTACATTTCAATTACTCAATACAGGAAACAACAAATACTAAGTGCTCACATATGTTGCTATTGGATTACTAAGTATTACTTATTGCATTTATTGATGTATTTATAGAATATGTAGCCCATATAGAATTCTTTTGTTGTGGACGGTGGTTTATTTTCCTTTTCCCACCTCTGCGCATAAAGGCTGAAAAGTGATAAACTGAGAGCTTGCAGCGTCTTTGCAAAGGACACACCCACCTGTTATACCAGTAACCACACTTCTGTAGACTTCGTTTCAACGTCCCTTTTTGGCTCAATGGCATCTTCTGTGTTGGCCATATTTGACCTAAGAAGCACGTCTGGACCAAGTCTAGTTGGTAGTCTGAAGAAGTGCGCTGTCTTAATATCGGACCCTGAGCATGCATCATTCTCACCATGTGTCTCTGTGTGTGAAAGGATGCCTGAGGTTGAAAAAGCTTTTTAAAGCGTTTGCATTAGTTAGTTTCCCATCGGGGGTAGGGGGTGTGATAATGTTGAACGGTGTTTATGGCAGGTTGATCATTCATTTCCTCCTTGCAAGCTGAGAAATGCTCAACATGTTTCGGTGTTCATTAACAGCACACCACCACCCTCATACTCTGCTCTACATTCAAAAGCAGCAGTCCTCAGATCTTTCTTGGTGTGGTTGATCCAACAAAATTATTCACATTCCCACATTCACAGAGACAAAAGATGCTCTGCTATATACAAATGCAAAGAAATGTGTCAGATCACCCAGATTAAAATGACAGATTTGATCAGAGTATGGTGAGGTCTAAAGTATGTAGCCTATATGCGGGTATCCCTCCTTTACATGCCAGAGAGTAGAAACCCGTCTGATTAGCAAGGAAGCATGAGGCAGTGGGAGTAAAGGCAGAGAAGGAAGTAATCCCAGCATGTCACCGCACCAGGGAAATAGCTTACCAGAAACAGCAGGAACCGGCCTTAATGCGTGTTATTTGGAAAACTGAATGCAGGTTGCGGCACGGCATCTCGCTTGCCATTACATCGCCTTAATCTTAAAAACGAGTCTAGATGTAGGCTTTTATCAGTGTGCAGAGCACAAGGGATAAAAATAGCTGGTACAACCGTGCGCGTGGTTGTTTAAAGTCAGCCAAAAGCAGGTCAAAATGCTTCTTGAACCTGGGTCTGCCTCAGTTTCCCTGGGGCTTTCTTGGGTTCGTTATCAAGTAGTCCTCAGCCTCTGAAGTGGGCCTCCTTCAGCAGCTTTGTTAATAATGCAGCAGACATGGAATGGGTCGGAACAGCTTTGATCTCGATGATTTTTAACGAGCAGTTGGACATTTACATCTTACGAACTGGAGTCTCCTAAACGGCGCCGTTACTTTATTTATGCTCACGCCCCCCTGTGCTCTGATGATGATTCTGATCAGGCTTTTGGTTGCAAAAGGTTAAAGAAGAAGTGTCATTAGAAATCCTTTCTTTATTTCTTTACCTCTTTAAAATATTTAATTGGAGCAAAAATATAATGAGCAAAAAGATTTTGACCCTTTATCTGTTATCAGAGCCAAAGCCTTAATTTTCCACCAGGGCAATAAATATCTTTGCAAAAAAAGTTTGTTGCATGTCTCCATTGGAATTTTGAACCGCTCGTCTTGGCCAGTATCTAAATGTTGCGTGTGTATGAATAACTTTGAGCTTACAGGAAGGATTATAACTATTTAAGGGGAAAACTCAACAGTAAGCTTTGTCCCCTTGTAATTTATTAATCTAGCAGCTAATTTGATGTTTTATGAGAGTTTGGCTGATGACTGGTGCTCATTTGCCTCATTGGCCTAACAGTACGCACCCTCCATAATGTCCTGGGACTGTCCTGATGTGTTAGTTTGGTTGGACCAGCTTGGTAGACGTCCACGTGTGATAATTTGTTTAAGAGAATAAATAGAACATGAACCGACGAGGGATTAAAACAACTTGTGTTTGTGTAACCTAATTGCTACATGTAAATTATTGCCCAAAAGGGTGGTCAGCCATGCTGATAGTTCACCTGTTGTCTTTAAACATTCACAAGAAAAGAAGTGGAACTGACCCCCGAATGATTCTAACCTATATTTAATTCAATCGTATTGAAATCTAAAGCCGAACCTGCTTTTTGATTTTGATTTGAGTTTGATTTCAGGTCCTGTTTTTAAGATGTTTTCTTAAAAAAGGAATCACCTCCATTAAAACAAATGGATCTATAGATTCTTTTTTGGATTTTTCCCTTTACTTTTTATTGTCCATATTTCACTGAAAAATGTGCCTTCACAACTTTTTCTTGCGGTGTCTCTGGTTTGAACTGTGTTCGTGTTTGTTCTTTATAGGCGGAAAACAACCAACTGAAATAAGGCTAAAACTGCCCATGAGGATACATCTGTAGCACACAGCTGGGATTCCAGTCAGAGCAATGACATTGATTTGCATTTGTATATTTGGCAGTATTTTACTTTCTTTTTTTGATAGATCGCCCTCTTGGTTTTTGCCTTTTTTCCTTGCATTTGTTTACCTTACCTGAGAAATTTTCAGCTCCAGATCCATGTTTATGACCGGTCACCTGTTGCCATCTTCTCCCCTTTTCCATGAACATGATGATAAACAGCAGGAAAACCAGGACTGAATTTCAGAGTTGATAACCAGCCTCATAACACTGCTTGCCTTGAGTTCCATTCCAGCGATTCTGAAAACGGATAAGCGAAAGAGATTCTGCGTTTATTGGAAAGTACAAAGTTGTTCTCTCGCTCTGTTCTGAGTTCTGTGGCTCTTATTGTGTTTCATTTGATTTGGTTTAACTGGAACAAGTGCCGTTATGTTGCTTGCATATAGTGCATCTCTGCCACACTCTGTGTCGTGTGGGTTATTGTGTGACCTCATTAAGCTTGTGATTACAGAAAAGATCATCCACAAGAACTGCTGACAGTGATGACGACACATACGTGCGCTCATATGTGTCCACAAAGCTTTCGCGGTCCTCGATGAGCAACTTCCTTATATTTCTATAAGCATGAAAGTGTCTCCTACGTGACCTCGTTCACAAATCGGTGTTGCGATCAGATTTGCTCGAGCAATCCCTCGCTGTTTGTTGTCATCAGAACTTTCACTGTAGAGATAGACAGGTGGGAGATTGATTTTTGTGAAGACAGTTTTTTTTTATTTTTTATATAGGATTATTAATATTATTTTTTGAGACTGGCAAAGTCAGCATGAAACGGCACTGTAATGTTAAAAGTCAACAAAAAGAAATTGAGAAACCATCTTCCAATTGTCCTTGGCTGTTTTCCTTTTTAGATATAGTATAATATTAAGAAAAAAAAAACAAAACTTAAACTGACTTTTTCTTTACTCACTTCTCCCTGTATTTAAAACAAGACTGAGGTGAACGACACGGAGACCAGAAAATAGGACATTTCAGAATTATCTACTCGCATCCAGATCAATCCAGATGTTTGATGTGCAGATCAAACAGCAAATGTTTGAATAAAGGCAAAACTATGCCACGAAAGTCTCCGAAATAAGGGAGCGGAAGATGAAACAGATGGAGCTCGTCTGGGTTTTACTTAACATAGACATGTGTAAATGAGTAACGTCTCTGGGCTCAGCGTTTGTTCTCTGTCTCATCAGTGTTTAAGTTGGTTATTTCTGGAGCACACACACACACACACACATATTGATGAGTTTTGCTTGCAGGCTAATTGAAATCTGGACGTGGATTATTCATGTGTGTTTGATGAGTCTGGGGAGTGTCCTTTCGGAGAATTCCCGACGAGTTGACCTAGATCTCCTGCGTACGATACGTTTTTTATTGTTGCGATTGTTGATGAGGAGGAAAATGCATCCAACTGTATCTGAGTTTTTGATGTAAAGATGTGGACATTCAGACTTACTTTTTTTCGCTGACATTTTTATAATTACCACAATGTTTTGTGGGCTTTTGTAAAAACTTGGCATATTTACAAATGGGTTTTTATTGAAAAATACACTTTAGACCTTTTTGCCAACGCATCTTCAACCACACAGTGCTGAGGTTGGATCATGTGAGGAGGAGTTGGCTCCTTGTTCCATTTAATTAATTTGGTCTCATTTTCATATTCGTTTTACCAAGTCTCAATGGCAACCCAGGGCAGTGGCTCTTTTGCTGATCTGCTTAAATGTTTGATGCAGGAATTGCATTTTCCTGAAGCTCTAACCTCTGTTAGAGAACCTTTATTCTAAAAGCCCTTACAGAACTTTTATTTTTGTGTAAAAACTCCCCAATTAATCATTACCTTTTTTTTTATCTTCCTGTTAATTAATTAACCGTCATCATCATTTAAGCAATAATATGAGACTTGTTGTGCCTGGACATGGTACAGCATGTGAAAGTATTAGACAAACGTTAATCGTAAGGGGGGAATTCGTCTGAATGGTGGCCAGTAGCTCTTCAAACTGACTTACTGCATTTGGCAACACAATGAAAGCTTAACTGTCACTCCACTGGTAATTTCTCAGATGTTTAACAAATTCTCATTAAAAAAAAAAAAAAAAAAAAAAAAAAGCCAAACTGTGTCTGTAACATGGCATCAGTGTTTATATTGTTTATTTCTCTGACTCGCCAAGAGTACCATCCAGTACTCTGACAGTGCTTTGGACTGTCAGTCTGTTAGACAGAAAGGACCACATCAGTTATTAAGAAGCACAAGTGTTTGTGGTCGGGAGATTCTGAATCATGTCTGCTTGAAACTATTCGAAAAAATGATTTCTGTTTGCATATTTCCCTGAAGAAATAAATCACTTCAAAGACGATTGTTACCATTTTGACAGCAAATTAATTATTTCACAGGCTGGTAATGAAGACGCAGTTGCCTGTGTCAATCTCACTCTGGTGTCTCTTTTGTATCGGACTGGCCTACAGATGGGAGGATGCATCTGCTGCCCACTAATTACCTGCTCGGGTTTTCATCTAATTTCTTAAAGGGCTTCTGTTTGACATCCACATTCACTTCGTAAAGGTCCTGCCAAGTCTAATGAAGAGACGGGAGGAAACGTCTCTATCGCTGATGGGATGCTCCATTTAACTCAATTCAGACCCGATGCAACTCAAGCAAGCTTTTACCTTTCATGTTTAAGTGTCCTCGGGGACATAAAACCCTAATGACCACCAACTGCATTGTCAAAGTGCGAACAACATGTCTACTTGAAAGAAAGAAACATTCTATGTATATAATCAAAAAGAGCTGTATCCAAGCTCTCTGAGTGGTTGGTGTCAATATATCTAAATCTACATTTGCGAAATGATGCTGAATTTGTGTGGAAACCCTGAAAACCTCCCATTGTCCTCAGACTTTGCTTTTCACAATGATTTAACGGGATGCTAGAAAAAGAATGATCTGCTGCTTTGCAAACTCGCAAATGCATTTCAGTTAACAATAAGAGGCCACTTTTGTCCTCAAACCGACACAATACTGACCTTTTGGAGAGGAACGGTAAATTGTATTTGGTTTGCTGTAGGTCAGATATAGTTGACAGCAACATTGTGTGCTGCAATGAGAGCAAAAACGTATCAGTTATGAAGCGGGAGGAAAATCATAGCTCTGTGAGATCATTCTTAGCTAATGGAGCGAAGAAAAGATGACAAAAGAAAATGCCTGATATGTCTTGGGAATGTTGATATTTATAAAGGCTGGGGACCTGTTTGAAAAGTAAATGTCCAACCCCTGTCCACACTGGGCACTGATTCTCCCTTGAAATTCGCTTGAAATTGCCCCCCTGCATCTGAACAGTTTGATCAAAGGGGGTACCATATTGCACGAGAGGCAAAAAAAAGTCCTCCGGGCTCCTTGCTGTCAAATTTGCTACCCTCTGTTTGTTTGGTTTTGTGCTGACACATTGTTGGGCTCAAGCTTTTTGGAAAGTGACGGGGTACACAGGCATTTGAATACCAAGAGCATTTGTGATCCAAGTCTCCATTAGATCATCTGGAGTGTATTCCCCTAATCCAGTTAGTCAGGGGTGTGTACTTCTTGGACAAAAAGTGAGCAAAAATCTGCGAATGCCCGGTGGATGAGTGTCCAAATGAAACGATTTCCCATCAGTGCTCTTCGGTGGTATAATCAGAAATCTGCTTGAATCATACCATCTGTCTCTTTTCTTGCGGAAGTAGCGCTTCCAACGACATGCATGGCTGGGAAGAAGTCTAAGGAGAAATGTATGTCGTGTGTGGGCACAGCTGTCAGCATGCCACTTGCATTACTGCAGATCTGAAAAGATAGAAAGGGAGAGGTTGCATTCTACATTGAGTAAAAGGGACAGACGCTCAAATTCAACAAGTGATTACAGTGTTGGTATTTGACCTTTATTGAGTTCTTCGCAGTAAAGCACAGATTTTTATTTATTGCTTCACATATTAAACAGTAGTATCTTGAAATAAGAGTTTTAACCTAAAACTATTAAGTGTGACTGAAAATGTATTTTACATATAAAACTGGAAAGTATAAGCAGTATCATACAGTATGATCTGATGTATGTGTTATGATGCATATAACGCGTCATCCTTGCATAACGGTGCATTGCTTAACATTGAACACAGTGACATTATTTTCAAGCTTCAGCCAAAGACATAAATGCAGGCTTTCATGGGACTTAACTGTAAGGGTAATGACTATCTTAAGATGCTCATGTGACGCTATAGAGATTCATCACATCATTCTGAGGTTAAAGTGGTGAATGAAGCCTTGTTGTTTGTCACGACTCGTGTAGAGACGGGGCTAATTCAGCAAGCCCACAGAGCTCCGTCATCGGATGGGACCGCGTGAGCTGTTGGGGAGGGTTGGCTGAACAGGTGCAGAGATAATTACTAGGGCCTGATTGGCTGTTAGAAGTCGATCTACGCTGCTAGCATGCTACAACAACACCTGACAGGCATTTCAGTCCACAGATGACAGTCATACAAGGCATAATTGGTATTTGCAGTGGTTTGCTTGAGTGTGATTGTGGTACAGCTAATTTGCCATTTTTTCATTTTTATCACATGGAATTAATGTCTGTAGATTTTTGAGCTATAAATATCAGTTGTAACCAATTCTACATGAGACTCGTGACATTTTATTTGAGCAACAATTCTACCACCCGTTTTTCAAACGGTGCCGGCAGTGGACATTATGGTGGCGGCAGGGTACAACCGGGACTGGTTACCGGCCTGTGGCAGCAAAGCAAATACACACGTGTGCATCTGTGAAAAGCTGTTGTTCTTTTTGTTTATTCAAGTTGTTTTATGCATGCGTGCTGATCTTGTGCGTGTGTGTGGGTATGTGTGTATGTGCTGATGCCAGAGTTCTCGTGTCCTGTGAAGATTTCAGTTCAGACGGCAGAGCTTTGGCGCAGATTGCCTTCTTGTCAACCTCTGCTTCTGCCGCAGCTTGACACTAGATCACAGCGACTAAGATCAAACAAAGAGCTGTGACAAGAACATGGAGTGGCGGTGGGCTAATTTCTCACAGTACAGTATCACAATTTGTTTAAAATTGACCAAAATGGTCACAAATGGTTTTAAAATTGTTTTGTTTTTTTTGGTAAAAATTTCTAATGACTTTTCTTCAGTGAAAAACTTGCAACGTTTGCAAGAAAAATGTCCACAGGATACATTCTCCGACTTCTTGTCGAGATTTTCCTCTCAGCACTCATAATATCCGCAAAATCAGCAGATGAGACGTTATTCAGACGTAGCAGAAAAGCTTCTGGAGCGTGTACTGCCAGTTTGCGAGGGTGTGTGCTGGGAGAGTGGCTGCTTCATTCTGCTTTCTGCTGACCTATATGTTGCTTTACATGCACTCCTCCCTATTATGGATACGTTCACATATTGGTATGTACACATCTGCTATTTTCAACATGTCGTAAAGAAAACTGCTATTGTGAAATGACCCAGATATGAAGTTTTCATATAAGCCGTTTCTCATTATTTTATGGGTCTCGAAGGACTTTCTCTTTGAGCTGCACTCGCTTACAACTTCTTACAGCTTACAAGCTCTGTGAGCTGCGCATGGGAACTAACTTTCTCAAAGTCCAAGAACCACCGGCAACAAAACACGGACTGAGTCAAAAGGTGACTTTGTCGGATGTTGCATTTGTAGAATCAGTGACTGCTAGTTAACCTGTGGTCTTTGCAACCATTATATTCCCATCAAACAAGAAAGGCCTTCCATTATTGTTGCTTATATTTTAGTTACTTGCATAGCCCTATAGAAAGAGAAGTTTGCCTGTTTAAAGTTTTTAAGCTCATTCACATGTCTATAAGTTTTTTTTTTGTTTGTTTTTGTTTTAATGTGACATATAAGACATGTCATGAGCAAAATCCCCGGTCAATGCTATGGCTGAGGAATTCTGCTTTTAGTCTCCACAGCACCGACTGCATCCACAGAAAGGCGAGGCCGCACAGCCCCTAAGTTCAATGTGGACTATTTTCAGGAACCAATCCTGACGACTTGCAGGGTGGAGCTGTGCCAAACTGATAGAAAAATACCCGACTGACATTTGTTTACTTAGAATTCCTCATCAGCTGTTGGAGCATGGACAGCTGGTAGGCTACTGATCCCCTTTATACAATCTAATTGTTTGTCATGTGATGAAATGGCCTAAGTTCTTAAAACACGCACCACAGACTGTAACGGCCACTGGCCTGTTGATGACACCCCTGAGGATTCACATTGTAAATCCCCTGTCCCAAATCTGCTTCATTAACTCTGGACTTCACTGTTCCATTCTTCTGTGTTTTAATCTTTTAGCGGCTAACATTAAAAGCTGCTGCTAATGCACAGCAATATTTCACAGGTGTTGTTTTTTTTTTTTAAAGGCCCTTACCGGTGCTGTGTTAATAATGCATTCATGGAAATGAAACGAGGCCAAATGAAGTCAGATTTTAAAGCAAAGCAAAAAACAAGAGCATGTTTCAACTTTAACTTCAGAGGTACAGCGAATGCAGCAGTGTCTCAGGTGAGTTGGGGATGAAGAGAAGATGGTTAACCTTGTAAAGTGACATGACTTTATCCAACAAATCTAAATAGCTCAGTTAACGACACATCTTCAGACATAAGGTGCCATGACAAAATACGAAGGTTGTGTTTTTTTTTTTGGTTTTATAGAGACTTCACACACCCAAGTTATATGCTCTGAAGCACATGTAACCTGCCTCAGCTCTTACTGCTTAGTATATGTTCTGTGATACAGATATGGTTTCATCAAGGTTAATATTCGTGCAGACCAGTAAATCAGAAGTCTAGTTTCGCTATAGGAGAAGGGGGTATTAGCAATTTGCATTTTGAGTGCAAGAGTAAAGAATTCACACAACTAACAGGTAAGTAGTTACGTGGTATTTTGTATTGGGTTTAGGAAACAAAATGAAACAAAATAAATAAATGAATGAATAAAGAATACAAAATTGAATGAGTGTCAATAAACACCTGAGATTTCAAACAATTCACAAATGAATTCACTGACACGCCACTGTTCTGTTTTTTCCCTTTGTTTTTCTAATTTGGATGGCTCGCCAACCACTGAGTTCTCATCCACCTTACAGAATAGGAAGAGTCTCAGCAGAAGAATTTTCCATGCAGATCTTGAACCCAGGAAATCATACAGCAAAAAGACCTGGCCAGAGGCTCAATCATTACACACACAATCTCCAGCACAATGCAGGTCAAACGGCTCTCATCAGTCCAGGTTACAGCTCTCTCTCGTCCTCTTTGCAGCATACGCTGTCCTCTAATCATTCCACATCATTCCCTTCTAATCCTTCCAAAAGAAGGTCTCGCTCTCCACACCGGTGAAAACAATGACAAAACCGACTAAATAACTCACTCTTTTGCTCAAAAAAAGATGTGCATGTCCAGCGAAACGGTAGCATGCAGCTGCCTTAACATCGGTTTGGTCGAGAGAGAGAGAAAAAAAAGACGACGACCCATACACCTTGACGGCGCCTGGTTCGCTACATTACATCATGTGAACTCCTCATGTCACCTGGATCTTGTACACTTTGAGAAAGGCGCATTTACCACACACATTTATCCTATTTTTCCAGATCTAAATAAACATATGTGCATTATTTATTTGACTATTTATTGACATATTTAAGATTTTAATCCTAAATCATATTTATTTATTTCACCAATAAACGGATGATGGTAACCTGGGTTACACACAGAAAAACCACTTGCTGCTTGTAGATCCCGCTCGAAACGGCATGTATGAAACCCTCTTGCAGTGCCAGTTCATAACTGTGGCTCAGCATTTGCAAACGCCAGTAGATGTGGCAACGAGCATTCACAAGAACCGATTCTCGTTTAAAACAGCGTTTATGAATTAGACTGACACTATAGGAACCTCAGTTTGCAGAGAAAACAAGATAAACACTGATGTTTTGTCACTTCGCACTGTGGTCCTCCACAGAATCTCAGAAAATATTAGAGGTTCAGTCGTATATTAAAAGGAGAGACTACAAACACACTGTAGTGAGAGTAAGTTGTGAATTTACTTGCTTTGATTCCACTTTATAAATTACCTAAAGAAATACATGAACGAAACCCAGCTAAGGATGCTAACGTGTGTTAGCCTGTAGTATCTATCTACATACCTTATGTCTGTCAGTTCTTTTATCTAAAGACACATCTCCTAAATTTATTGGTGATTAAATTCCAGTCCCCTATCGGACCGTCTCTGCCATACACAAAAAAGGGAAATTATTGAGCAGCATAACGAATAACGGTTATTTTTTTTATCAATCATTTTTCATTGTTAAATGTTAATACTGCGGGCAGGAACGACCTCCTGTACCGTTTGTTGCAGCTGAGGTGAAGAAGGCTCTCATCAAACACTCTTCATTGTTTGATAGCTGGGTTATGCAGAGAGTGTGCAGCGTTGTCCAGTGTGTTCAGCAGCTTGTGCAGCAAATTCTTAATGTCAACACAGTGTTTTGAAGAATTACAAGAGCAGCAAGTGCTGCATAACGCATTACTATTACTCCTTGTGACGACACCCCCACGGTCAAAAAGAGTGAATCTACCCACAAAAAAAGGCAGAGCAGTAGATTTTGTAATTGCGTACGACATCAGGAAACACAGAAAGACTCGGCAGCAATTAGTACAGTGTAGTGTTGGGGGAAGGTGTTTGAGTCGGAGAGGGATTTAGCAATAGAAAGAGACGACGGGCCCGGCTGTCTGTCTTTGCCTTTGATGAGGCCCGCCTCTACCATCTGAATCGTTTCAAGCCGGCGTTGCCTAGCTACAGTGAAGAGAGGATGTAAGGGCTGGGATGGGAGAGAAGGAAGGAGGGTGGGTTTTTAGCTCTCAGTTGGGGGCAGAATAAATGAGTCCTCTCCCGGGCCATAAACTCTTTAACTCTGAGCATCTTTTACCAGCTTGTCTGTCTTAAGCCTGCTTTCTTTTTCTTGTCTTTTCTCTGTCACATGGCCTTCCCCTGTGCTTTGCTTTTTAAATAGCATGTCTGCCAATTCTACCTACAACTCATCTGCACACACTGTAAACTTTAACAATATATGTTTTTCATGTATTTTAATAGGTGTATATATTACTATAGATCTATAGATTATAAATTGTTAATCACATTATTTAAAAATAGTTAATCATCTCTTCATAGAACTGTGACAGGCCCATTGGTTATCTTTTTTTTTCTTTTTCACTGCTTCTTGATCCGTCTGGAACAGTGTTCTCCTGCACTTTCACTGTCATGGAGGAAACATTAAGAGTGTTTCTTTGCATTTATTTATTTTTTTCGCCAATGTTTCTCATCAGGCCTCTGCAGATTTTACTTGCTGCTTTCAGATTACTGTATCGTTGCACACGCTCCTTGGCTTGAAAGGCACAGAATGGACAGACTTAGGATATGATGTATTTACAACCCTTTGAAATTACATTTTTTTTTTTTAGTTCTCACCCTGTGTGCTGTGTTGAATTTGCATGTTAAGACTCCTCAGCGATCGTAAAGTTTCTGGTGTGGTGAGTGGCAGGTGAAAATTGTTTTCTCTTGGTCTTACTCTAGAAAGTAGAGACATGGAATAATAATAATAATAATAATGATAATAATAATAAAGGTGGAGATTAGTCATCTTCGAGAAACCAACTCTTAAAATGCTAAATCTTGGTTAAGAGGTTGAGTAAGAATGAGCTAAATGATGGCAACCACGGGTAAAAACTGATACAGTGATGTTAAAGTGAAAAAAATTATATTAAGAAAACGATTTCATTAAAACTACAAAAGATCATCTAGTGTCACACAAACTAAAACTATGCATCACCAAATTCCATCAAATCCATTTATTTCCCAATTATCAGTCCCGCTGACATTGTGAGAACTTTCCTCAAACACTCCATTGTGGGAAGTGTGGGTGTCTCCCATCTTAACCATGTGGGTGATTGAAAGCGTATTATCGATCAGTTGGTACCATGCTGTAACATCTTGATCCTCTCAATAGATTGGCCAAAAAACCAGCAATCCACCCTCAGTTTAGACCAGGAGAGCCCATTGACTGACTCCCAGCTATCCGCTAACAACACAAGTTACGCGTACAGCAGAAGCACTTTTTCACAATGTGATGCCAGTATAAAGGGGAATCACTTTCCTTTGCAGATGGTAGGTGCATGTTAAAGGGTTAACTGTAGAACGCAGGTGTCACTCAACTTAGATTTGCTGTACCCTGACTTTAAACTTTTCTGTTTATTAGCTGTACTGTGTAGACAAAACAGCTGTCTGCTGTAAGCAAAAGAGCGATACGGAAGGAAGTACGTTCACTTTGGGCTTTGTTCGTGCCCTTTTACTCGAGTTTTGCCCCTAATCTCTGCATAAGATATGTTCATATTATAGGAATCCATCATCAGGCAATGATGTAAGTTTTTGCATGCCTGACTTAAATCCACATGCCGTTCTATTCCCTCCGCTCTTTGTTCAGCCTACCTTCCTAACAATGTGTAACTGCCACCCCTTGTTCCATTTCCTCCCTGCATCCTGAAACAGAGGAAGTTGGGTGCTTTCGTCTCCCCCAGGTTGGAGAGGTGGGGTAGAGTTCTTGTAGAGAGTTGAACTACGCAAGCCTTCCCCAGCATTAGTCCTGGAGAGGGACATGACCTTGTCTGTGGGTGTGGTCAACTTCCTGCGTAAATGTTACAATATCTGGAAACATTGTCTTCTTCCCGGCTGGAAGTTTCTCACCACTACATTCACAATTTGTGTTCTCGGCATTTTTGTGGCTCCGAACAGGTGTGTGTGCGCTTGAGCTGTTGAGTGTGTATACCTCACTAATATTCAAATAGTGGGTGCAAGCGTCATTAACCCACCTTTAGTTATTCTTCAGCGCTCTACCTCCACACCCATTTTTTTTATTCTGCATGGAGTGTCTGTTCCTCCCACGTTATGGGGATGTGTGTATTTGTGTGTATCGGCGTCCTTTGATGCTTCTAAAGTGGCTCTCCAGCACAAAAAAAACTAGAGTTCAAATGAGTTTGGAGACAATAGCAGTCGGTGCCTTACATGCGTAACCTGCAGTGTACTGCAAGAGGCTGTGATCTCAGGTATGCTCTGGTGTTTCCATCACACAGTGTGTATTAAGGCAAACTCTGTTTGCAGACAGAGCTATTCTTCCCTTTCCCTTTCTTTCATCAGTTTCCCTTATTTGTCTGCTCTCATTGTCGACCATGTTTCAGATCTGTCACTCTCATGACTTCGTTTTTTTGCTCTCTTGCCGTCTTCACCTTTTCTCCCTCATTATCAGACTCTATGTAGTTGTCTGTCACTTGGCATCTATTTCTCTCTCTGTGTTTGTGTTAGGATGTTGGCCCTGTCTGACACTTCCTGCTTCACTGGCATCATCAGAGACACCCTTGGAGTCACCACCCTGAGCTTCTTTGACTTTTACTTTACTCTCTCCCTAAGTTTTGAATTTGATGATCGGTATTAGGAACAGTTTTCTACAGCTGTGCATTAATTTATCACATGGGTGTCCTCAGACTTAGGAGTAAGTAATATAAGCTTCACTTCGTTTTGATTTGATAAATGATCTTCACATTTACATCTTTCATTCACTGATATTTCGGATATTAAATGACCTTAGTGGACGACCGTAGCACCAACCATGAAGATAAAACTCCAGTCCACTGCTCAGATAAGATATGTTCTGTTTCAATAACCACAGATATTAACTGTACATGATGTGTGTGGGTTCAGAATGTAGTTTCTTTTTGAACTTCTATTCTATAATTTGCCATTTCAAAAGCCGGGTTTCAGCACATTTTAGCCTGTAGGATTTAATCAGGGCAAAGAAATGGGCCACTAAATTGATTCTGATATATTCTGTGGCTTACATAGCAGCCATCTGCTAGACCACAGGGACAGTGGCTGCTTTTGGTTTGACACAAATACATCTGACAAAGGCGGACCGAATGTTTCCAGCCAAAAAGATGGATTCTAAATGTTACCTCTCCTCATCCACGTCCGTATGTGTGTGTGTTGAAGTGGGCAACGCAGTGGTTGACTTTGCTGGCAGAATCATTGCATTTGCTGGTGTGTTGCAATGAGTGTAATGAACACGGTAATGAGGACGAATGGTTTCTCATATTTTCCATCTGAACAATCTAACAAGTTTAATGTAAAGGGCTCTTATAGGAATTGAGATGTGTAAATCCACACAACTTGTATAAACCACCAGTTGTTGATCGCTTTAAGTGCTAAAAGGTTTGTTGCAGTTTTCCTCGTCAGCTTCTCTTAAAGCTGCCGTCGGCAGGTTTTCAAAATTCCGAGTCTAAAGTCAGAAAATTCGAACTGATACAACTTTCAGGTCCCTCCCCCAACCTCTACCAAGCTCCGAATCGCCCCCCAAACCCCTCCCCCTCTGTGAATGAGGTTGTGCACGTGAGTTCACACCAGTGTGAGCGCACACAAGCTGGGGCAGACTCAAGCTCAGCAGCGTGTGCACAAGCTGTGATTGACAGGTAGGATTCCTCCACCCTAACTTGATTGGTTAAAAACAGCCGGGAGCGCTCAGTTTTTGCAAGCATGATTACAGGCTTCAGAGGGAGCTACAGATTTAATATTCTACTTCCAGAATCCCATGACAGTTCAAGCTAATATGACTAAAAAAAAGTTGCCGACCGCAGCTTTAAGGTGGTTGCTTGCAGGTGGCATGTGTGCAGAAAATATTCTAACCCAGATCTGCAACATTCTGCTGTGTTTGCATAGTTCATCGATTTAGAAACCAGCCGTTGCTCAGCAGTGAAGCACACCGTCAGCTCAGAGATTGCTTTTCCATTAGTTTCGTCCATTACAAGAGTCTGTTAACCCCTGAAGACAAACCCACATTTGATATTAAAATTAATACGGTGTTATTCTGAAGTGTGTTTATATGAAGGGAGAAAGGTGCCACAAAAAGATTACATCTGTTGAATAATGAGAAAAGAAATCAGGAAATGTATGTAGAAAAAAAACAGAAGGGTTGAAGTACGTTCACGAATAAATAAATTAACAAATAAATATAGAAAGATGAATGAAAACCTTTTGTTTTTTTTCAAGAAAATCTTTCAACAAACAGCCATGAACCTCAGCTTGTCCATCAGTCAGTTTGGTATTAAATTCTTTAGAATAATCTCCAAAATGAATAGTCTTTGTAGCACTTAAATGTTCCTCATTCTGTTTTCAGATCTGCCCATAGAATACAATCCTTCAGATCATCCCCGGGCGAGCACCATCTTTCTCAGCAAATCCCAAACTGATGGTAAGTTGTGTTCTAAATCTTGTCACTCCTTGGCTTACACATGCAGCAGAAACACTTTGAGGTGTAACGTGTGGAGCCCTTTTCTGTTGTAATCGGTTAGTACTTTTGTAAGCCGTGCATATGACCCGCTTCAACCACATCAGCGTAGTTTAATTGGGAAGTGAAGCAATGTCTTGTGAAACCCTTTGAAATGAATGAAATGCCCATAGTTCTGTTAACATTTGTTGGCAAAGCGAGCGGTTGGATTTATGCAGGGATTTCAGATGTGGATCTACAGTATCATTAATCAACATCCTTTCATCCGGCATAAAAGTTCAATACAGGATCCCGCGGAAAGAAATACATGCCAGCTGCTGTTACGTCAGATTTTCTTATCATCTCTGGTAGATGCAGGCTGATCTTACAGCAATCTGGAATTTAGAAGGACACTATTGTGTTCTAAACTGAAATATCCAGGTTTTTTTAATACTATTCATCAGGTTAGACATGACCTCTTTGCTTTGATTTTAAAAAAAAAAAAAAAAAAAAAAAAAAAAGTTAATATATCATTTCATTTGTACACGTTGTATAATACCTGGTTCAGCTGAGCAGTCTGTTGCTTGAAGGCTGGTATATTGATCTGGGATTAGTTGTTTAATCCCCTACTCCTTTATTATTCTTAATTAAGCTCTTATGTGAACATCTGCTGGCCGTCTTTCTCAACGTTGCACACATAAATGCCAAAATTTAGTTGGGTGGATGAAGAAGTGATCTGAAGACATTTGGCAAATAAATATGACTCTTTTTAAACTTTCCCTAAACATGCAAATGATTACATAATTCACATGCGTTTTTTTAACACTCCACCTCTCTTGTAACTGACTTAAAAGACACACATAGCGATGCCTGTTGTAAATATCTGTCATAAACGAACAGAGACAAATTGGACTTTTGTTTTTTCAGTTGTGGGGACCAACAAAAAAGGTAAGCGTCAAGGTGTGTCCGGTCTCAGAAGGCTGGTAAATACTGTGCTCAGTGTGTGTTTGGGCCTTACTCTTTAGAGAATGGCCCCTTCGTGCGTTCTAAAACTGTATTGTATTCCTGTACTTGAGCGTTGGCCTCTGTTATCACGTCATGTGCGTTTGCTGCTGAGCTGCTGATATTGTTTTGCGTGCGTGTTTCTTCCATTGCACACTTTTGTCCATGACCAGGCACCATTTTGAATAGCGCAGCATGGCCTGGATCCACAACTGTACAGGAGAAATCTTCTTGTGACAGAAAATGTTACAGAAAGCAGAAAGTAAAAGTCAAACTCAAGTAAAGGTTCTGACTCGAGCATTACATCATTAAAAAAAAAAAAAAAAAAAAAAAAAAGTCACACCTAATCATTCAGATGTTTTTTTTTTATGGTCAAGATTGTAATTAAGTTGTTTTCCACCATAATATTTGTCCCCAGTTATGACCCAAACAACTGTAGCTTTATGCTATAGCTCAGTGCATAGTGTCAGTGTGTGTGTGTCAGACAGGTAAGATGCAGAAGGTACCAAGAAGAGAAGTGCAAGGCGACACACTAGTTCTTTGTATGTGTGACTGTGCATCCTCCATCCGCTTTGCTATGCTTTGCTGGCAATCATTTTTGTGAATCCTGCTAATTCGGAGCAAATACAGGCACGGTACAGTTTTGCCCACAAGTTTAAATGCGTTCATCCCGGATAATGATGTCATGGCAACATTGAGCTTTCAGTGAATTCTTTAGGCTGTCGTTTTCTCTGGGCTGAAATGATCGTGCAGTATGCATGCTGTATATAGCAGAAAAAGAGCAAGAAGTTGGCACCCGAGTTTGAATTTGTTGTGGTCCTCTGAAAGCAGCACAGGCTCAAAGCTACATGTAAAGGATAAGAAATATACACACAGCACACTAACTTATATTTTTAGTTAAAAAAACCAAAACAGTAAAGACCAGAGAATGTCGTTCCAAAAGCTTAATGTTGTCCTTCTTTAGCCATTCCACAAACGGTATATTAAAATAAATTTGAGATCATCGTCCACTCAGAACACCCTGTTGATCACTGGGGAAGGAGCTTAATCTTTCTCTCTTCCGACCATTCAACTACCCTGCACAAGGCTTTTTCTTTGTCCTTGTGGTCAGCTGCTAACTTTTATCTGAAGGTGATTTTGGAATAGCGTCTCAGTCTCTGGTGATGGGAAAACGTGGTTCACCGAAGACCTTACCGTGGTTGTTCTTGGGTTTCCCATCGTCAGCAATTTGTTCTCAAATGTTTGATCCTGATACTGCTCTTTATTACGTCTTCAACTTTCTCACTGCGACATTGGACAATCCAACAATCTCACTTGTTTCTGAGGGAAGGATCAATGCTAGCTCGGGTTCGGGTTATACAGCAGACAAGATGCGGTGTCGGTCAGGACACAGGACTGAAGACAGGATATTTAATCCTTGCCAGCAGATAGGATGACTGCGGTGGTTTATTGAGCACTGTGTTGTAACAGTTCTGAAATAATAATAATAAGTCACATTATATACTATCTCCATAATAATAAATGTGCTTACATAAGCAGATAAATATATTTATAACTATCCTGTACATTTGTAACAATAATAATGACATAATTAACCGAACGTATACGTTAATACGTATACGTATACGTATACGTTAATACGTATACGTATATGTATTAGCCTTTATAAGAGGTTCACTGGTCCAATTGCGCCATCTACTGGCTAAATCGGGTACTAAATAAACCTTAGCACGTGGCGCACGTGCGCACATGGCAGTCATGACGGTTCGCTGCTGAGTAAATAGCCACACAAACTATGTCAAATTACTCTGCTAGTTCACTGGACTCTCAAACCACCCACAATCATTAGCATTCACATTATAATCTTAAACAATGCAAAACAACAGACACTTGTCTCCCGTCGGCGGCAAACACATAAGTTAACTAGTGCGTCGTAATAAACGCTGTACAGAAATGGTACTTACTTCGTGCATCCACTTAACACTCGGAGTAACACAATAAAAACACACTCTAAATGAAAAAAAACAAAATATACTAAAAGTAACCACAGGTGTATCAAGGTGTAAAAAGGAGAAAAGTCTGATGTCCCAACTGTCTGCTGTGCGGCTCGCAGCTCAACAAGAGGTGATTGCGTCACTTCGCTAAATGCAACTTCAGAATAAAAGCCTTTAATACATCACTGTTACAGTAAAACAAAACTTTAGGTACGTCTGGAATAATATAACAGTATGATAATAATAATAATAGTGAATGTATCAGCTTACATGTAAGTCATGTCAAAAAAAGCATTCTTTTAATTCTAAAGTTTTAGGTATCAGGATATCATTAAAAAAATCATCTGATTCTTACCTGGTCTTCAAAGAAGGGATATGTAACTTAGAAAAACAACGATGCAAGGCATTATCAAACAAAAATCAAGTCAAAATTTGGAATCAATGTGTGAAACACTCGATTTACACTCTCTCAGGCATGTTACTTGTATAGTGCATTCAGGTGTGTGTTAACAAAAGCAAGTCATGCAAAAAGGAGGAAAGACCATTAGGAGTCCGTCACTCTTTGGCGTGAAAAACATTCAAGACAGTGGCCCCAGGATCAAACCATGCTATACTCAGAGAAAATGCAAAAATCTCAGAGAGCTACGTCTCACACTTCTCAGTTAGCATGTTACCAGGTATGCACTTTTATTTTTGGACAATTTTCTATGAATAATGGTGGGGGAATGTCTTGTGTTGTTGCTCATCTGAGGTTCTGGTTGGGCCCAGACGATATTTTAATGTCCTGATACGTCAATCTTACACTTGAAAGAAGCCATACTTTTCTTTGCAGACACACCATAATAAAGTACGAGCCAAAAGAAATGAAAGCCCAAGATTGCCATGACACTCATACCCATGATGAATGTAGCTTAACCTCCAGTTCCGACTGTTGCTATGTTGTAGATGGGCATGGATGCATAAACTGACTCGCTGCTGAACCAACCATGTCTGTTATGTGTAATCCGCCACATTTAGAATGATACAACACAGTATTCAATGAAGTGGGCTTCATAAATCGAACAAATCGTCACGTCCATCAAAGAGAAATATCATTGCAAATGGCCAGATTTGTGCGAGGAGAATTTGATGAAAAGCGACAAACTCAAATGACAATCTGCACTTGAATAAACCAGTCACTGTGCCTGATTTAATTTGGAATCGTGTATGCCAAACATGATGAATGGACTGATTCATTAGCTCACACTCATTCCCACACAGTAATACACATCGGCTTCATTTAAAAACTTTGAAATGTTGTTTATTCTTAATGAAAATGCTCTTTGCCGAAACTGTAAGGCTTTGATTGATGTTGTGTGGAATAATAGCAGGAGAAGTAGCCATTCCTAAAATGTTTGAGTGAGCTTCTTGAGCCCTGGAGAGATGCTGCGCCCTATCTGTGAGGGCTAGGTACTGCGCTGACACTGAGCCTGAACGTGACTCCTGTTCTCTCATCTTCCCTTTCAGTTCGAGAAAAACGAAAGAGCCTTTACATCAACCACGTAAGTAAGACGCTGTACGAGTTGATTTAAATGCTTATCAAAAAAGGACTCCTTTAATTTTGCTCTTCTATTTGCCGTGCAAAGAGTAATTTTACTGTCTTGTATTTTTTTTTTTGCAAGTTCACACATATTTCGGAGAGCAAGGTAAAGAAATCATGACCCTTCAATGTTGTATTTGTTCCTCCCTATCTGCACAGTTTCCATATTATCTCAGTCCCTTCCGTTTCAAATCCCAGATGTCTTTTTTTTTTTTTTGCTTTTGAGCATCTCAATTATAGAAGAAAATCTATTAGACCGTGATGCAGTTTATCTTATCTCATCGCTCCCTTGGGGCAAGAGGAAGACTTGTGCAGTATAAATAAATAAATTGTGCAAAGTAAGGATGATAAAACGATTGCTTGTCTAGATGTTAAACTACGAGCGAGTGCAGCAGGCGACTATAATTTTGAGGGGAAACAAAAACCTGAAAGATGCATTCCACCATGAGTGTAATCCCTGCATGCTAACAGATTGAGCTCTGACAGAGAACAGGGCTTACAGGTGTCCTACTTTCCATAGCTGTTATCAGGCCTTTGGCTTGTTCTAGTATGACCAAAATGCAGACTGATGTATGTGTTTTTATCTGTCTGTTTTTTCTTTGCAAATCACAGCATCATCCAGGCCCAGTGAGACGGAAGTACAGCTCATGTTCCACCATATTCCTCGACGACAGCACTGTTAGTCAACCAAACCTCAAATACACTATCAAATGGTAACCTGTTTGATTGTCTCAGAGTTAATGTACCATATTAGTCTAATATCACACAGACATTTTGTTATATTGTCTTCTTATGCTAGATTTAGTTGCGAATTGTCCCTAATGCCATACTTTTTGTCTTTACAGTGTATCCCTTGCGATATACTACCACATAAAGAACAGGTATGTGAAACACCAGCCCGTATCATCCTTTTTGGTGCAGTGATCTTGTGTTGACCCCCATGGTAAACCTGAGTGACCTGGACATTATTTTATGACTCTACAAATGCCTTTTCTTCTTTTAAGAAATATTTGCTTTTGTGTGATCATTTCTTAGTGTTCCACATTCTCTCATTTAAAGTTCCTCATCACGAAGTTCCCTTTTTGCTCCTTGATGCAAATTAGATTTGTTCACCAACAGAGGAAAAATGCTTGTTATCGGCACTTATAAACACATACCTCCTTGTGTAGATGGATTTGTGTGTACAGTTCAGAGAGTTTGATTTATCCATCATGTCCCGCGGAAAAAAAAACAGCAGGGGTGCTCTGCTGCTCAAGTGTTTGAGCGGGAGGCCCATGCACGTAGGCTTAAGGTCACTGACCAGCCGGCCTTGGTTTGAATCCTGGCCTGCTGCTATTTCCTGCATGTCATCCCCCACTCTTTCTCTGCCTGCTTTCCTGTCCAGCCACTTTCAAATGAAGGCCCCAAAAAAACCCCAAAATAAATTCAAACGACAGAGGTTTGGTGCAAGGAGATGAAAACAGTCATGCATTTCATCCAGTTTTCTCATGTTTCTGTTCACTGTAACTGGTAAGACTGATGAACAGACATAGGTGGTTTATTGAACAGGTGTATTTCAAATGCATTTATGCTGTGTGATTTGTTTATTCATTTATTCATTCTTCAGTCATACCCTCGTATTTCCCTGTCTTTCTCGTTCCAGAGACGCCGATGGACGGATGTTGTTTGACATTCTTGATGAGAAGCTGCACCCTCTCTCGGTATGGCCTCAACCGCAGATACATTTTCATTATGTGCAAACTGTTGAGCTGTCAGGATTCATCAGCAAGGCAAATCGCACAGGCTGATAAGCAGCAAATAAACACATATGCATGAAATTGTGTGTAAATTTGACTTGCAATCTCTGGAGCCATCTGGATCATTCAGATTTATTTCTAAAATAGTCCTTTACACCAAATATACAGCCCACAATGCACTCAGCTACTTTGCCTGATGCTCCACATTCAAATAGCAAAAGCTGTTCCGTACAAAGAAGCAGATCAGTTTCAGACAGCGTGATTTCCATAATGTTTTATTGGATTTTTTTCGATAGAAGTCTGAAGTTCCTGCTGATTATGACAAACACGACCCCGAGCAGAAGCAGATCTACCGCTTCGTCAGGACACTGTTCAGTGCTGCACAGCTCACTGCCGAGTGTGCCATTGTAACTTTGGTAAGTAAGTGTGTGTGTTGTAATTTACGTGTGTTTAAGTGCCGACACTAGGACGGACTGTTGCTACCTCGTGTCTTCTTCTCTTCTTGTTTTTTTTCTTCTCCGGTGCCATGTGCCGCTATAATTAGATTTTCCTTTGTCTTTATTTCTGTGCCCCGATTGTACCTCTTGATTCATATCAAATACTCAGTATATTCCTGTGGTTTAATGTGCTTAAATGTTGGAAAAAATAAAACCTTCTGTCAGGGGAGACAAGAAAATTGGAATATAACAGAAGGCTTTGGGACATTAGTGCAATTTCCTTTCAGAATAACTTTGATGTGAAGTATGTGTGTGGTCAAGATATAATAAGGATATAATTGATGCTGTGGGCTATAGTATTTTCTGTTTCCATGACTCATGACATCATTAATTGCTCACTTTTGCATCACATTGCTCTCTCATCTCCACAGTCTGAAATTTATGATTTAGATCAGATATGGCAGTACGCATACCAAGTTTGAATTCTTTATGCATTTTAACATTAATATGGGTTTTGTCTTAGTATACATGCATTAGCTTCATTGAGAGGAATATGAGCTCAGAATAGGGGAAACTTAATTATCATGTTGTCTATATTTGACTTAGTGCTGTTACTCACGTGCAGTTGGAAACGAACACCCTTCCCCTCGCCACTCATCTGCCCAGAAACATCTCTCTCCACACTTTGTCGCCATGGCCGGCACGTCTGTCCCTAAAGACAACAAGAGTGCATGGATGGCACAGCCAGCCTGGTGGTCTAGTATTGAGTTGCTCTGTTTCCCGACAGATGAGCAGATGTGTGAAGTATGTGTGCGGGTGTTTGGACAGTAATGCCCTTGTGTCAACATAGAGACTGGAAAATGATAGCCCTGACAATGCTGTATCTCTGACAGTCTCGGCGTCTGTGTCCATCTGGTCATTCACAAAGCTTTTCTAAGATTGACAAACGCATGCAGAAGGCACATGGTCGGCCTTCTCCAGGCCCCCAGAGCGAAGGCTGGCAAGCCATCGGTAATTAAGTAGTGTTTTTAGCCGGTGGTTGTGGTCTTAGCTTAGCTGCTGCAGCTAACTTTAGATGAGGGAGTTTAGATGGAAGTCGTGCATCCTCTCTTCCCTCGATGGGAACATTAGAAACAAGGAAAAGATAAAAACCCATAGAGTCAGGACATCTTATTTTCAGAAAACAAATCATTTTTTGATTGCATTTATTCATCTTTTTATTACATTGTTCTTATCCCATTATTATAACTACCACCTTGTAATTACTCATGTATTACTTTAAGAGACTAAGCCACCACCTCACAGGTCAAATTTGCCCATGATCAAAGCCAGTTTCATGTGGTAAAGGTGATTCATGCGTCTGTCACGTGGTAACTAGATAGTCCTGAACTGGAAAGAGAAGAAATGAAAACTAGGAAAATATCAATTGTCCATCATTGACCCCGATCCACAATAGTCTGAGTGACAAAGTGTTTGGTAAATGGGTTAAATCAACATTGAGATGGGCATTTTGTTTCCTCGATGTTACAGTAAACAGAAAGACAACGTTATGCTGCTCCGAGAAGTGCAGAGCCTCTGTGTGACATTAACCAGAAGTCTCAAAATTCAATCATTTGGGCTCATTCCCTTAGAACAGGACTGCTGTTTGCCAAACACTTTGCCTCTACATTCTTTGTTCTGTTTGTTTGCATGGTGAGCATGCCATCATGTGGTCTGGCTCTCATTTCATTGGGGCGCCTTTCAGTGTTTGCTGCCTGCAGCTGGGTGTAAATCCACAGCAGAGTACGGTCAGCATCGCCTGCAGGCATAAAGCCCAACCCAGCACGACTCGTCTAATGAGCCACCTGAGCTGGTCTTCCTTTCCATGTCGTCATGTCTTTTGTCCAAACCAAAAGCCACCATTGTATGTGTTTATTATGGATGATAATATCCCTACATCAGAAGACCATTTAATTACCCAGTAGTATTCTCTTTAGCTCTGTAATGCACAAAATGCTGACAGCTCTGCCACTGAGCAGATTCAGGCAGGACAATATTAAGTGGAATGCACAGTCTATTTCAGTCTGCTATAAAAAAAAGAAAAAAAAAAGAAAATGCAGCATCTCTGGCAACTCAGCCTCATCATCTGAGAGATGACAGATTTCAAGGTTTTAAGCCACTGGAACCCATCCTAATTCAGTTCAGTTTGCAGCTAGTTTTATTGATAAGAGATTAAGTATGCAGTGCTCACGGACTATTTATAGAGCCTGCTTAATGCTACACGAGGGAAGAGATGTATTGTACTGTTTGAGAGATTCTAATGAAAGAACAACAAGCTTCTCTGAGACAACGCTGCCACTGTCTCAGTGCAGCCTGTTTTAGATTCTTCCAAAATATCATGTCTGTCCAAATACTCCTGCTTGTTATGCTCAGGTGCGTACGGGCTTTATGTGCTATGTGACGTGTGGTGCGTGGGAAAGGCTGGATGCCGAAAGAGAAAGGGGAGAAAGAAATGAAAATGGTTAGAGGGGCAGGGGAATACCAGGAAAAACCTGCTTGGTAAGAGAAGGAAAGCAGCAAACTAACTCCTCAAATCACAGCAAAGGAGAATGAAACCACTGAATTTTTGAGGGAAAAGAAAAAATGATATTTTTATTGTTGTTTAAATATCATGTGTTGTTTTGAAACCCATTCGTATAAACTAAAGACCACATTTATTTGTCTTAGGTGTATTTGGAGAGGCTACTCACCTATGCTGAGATTGACATTTGCCCTGCCAACTGGAAGCGTATCGTGTTGGGAGCAATCCTTCTGGCCTCTAAGGTCTGGGACGACCAGGCGGTCTGGAATGTCGACTACTGCCAAATTCTCAAGGATATCACTGTGGAGGACATGTGAGTCACTGGAAGCGCACCCCAAACAGTTTACTCAGTGTGCAATGCAATCATGAAGGAAAGATTTCGTTTTTATAAAAGGGACCCGTCTACTGTCAGTTGTTCTTCGTCTTCCAAGCCAATTTTCATGATATAATCTGTTGAGAACATGGAAATTTAAACGGGCCACAGTTAATCGGCTTACTTAGTAGTTCGTTTATGTGTTCAAGCCACGAATTTTATGTGTGACAAAATCCGGTGACGTTCAATTTAAACACCCAAAGGTCCTCTGCTCAGCATATTTCCTTCAAGGTTTAGAAAGCGCCTGATCAGATTAAAATAAACACTAATACTTTCGGAGAGAATTCAGTGTTATATCCACATGACTGAACCATATGAGGGAGAACATACTGTGCCATGCTTTTTAGATCTTTTTTACTTTAAAGCATGTACAGAAAGGTGTATATTTTTCTCAAAGATTTTAAACATATGAGTGGTAGACAGGCAAACTACAAGGTCTGAGTTGCAGGACTCGGGAATACGGCATTATTTTCTGTCTTCTGTCTGGAATTGTTCACCGTTTTTGTGCCTATTTTTATGGCTGATAAATGTGCAGATTGTTTTCTCAATTATTCAGGGTAGTTTAGGCTGTCAAGCCAAAAGCTGCATGTCATTTTTTTGCATTGCTTGTTTATTCCTCCTTACAGAGCAGAGCTCAAATATTCCATTTCCCCATCTTTTGAGATAAAAATGAATAATAAAAAAGTAATATTCAGAAAAGCTAGAATGGTCACTTTGAATTATTTCTAATTGAAACATGACTCTGGTTTTTCCAAGTGGATTACTTGTTTCTGTTGTCTACGCTTGGTACTCAGTCTCTGGCATTGTTGTTAACCCCATTCTGTGACCAACAGCTGAGAATGGTCAGTGTTTGTGGGGACAGTCTGTGTTCAGGAAGTATTCAGAGTCACAAGTGATGGTCTGGGCATGCTCAGAGTGACCTCTGCCCACATCATGGGCACCTTTTGATTTCCTAACAAGTTGATAAGAAGAGACGTGCGGTTCTTCATCGGTACCAGCTTTTTCTGCTGAAGCAAGTGAGAATGTTAGATATTTGATTCTGGATTTAATCATAGATTAAACACGAAAAGTCGTTCGGACATGGCTGTCTGAAATACATCTTGGGCCCAGTGACGCACCTGTCTGACCTATTACTACGCTGCTTTCAGATCCTGAGGAATTCTGGCAGGATTATCCTGAGGAAGAACATGATGCTTTAGACGTGTTCCCCTGCTGCCACCCTTGACCTCTGCTGCTTTCACACACCGCCGCGGTGGTGGGAATCTATTCTTGTCTTGGGCCCAGATTTGCAGAGCAGTAATTGTATTCCACCTGTTCGGGACTCTGTCCAGTCAGTGGAGCACAGCATGAGTTTCTCTGGTAAAATGCTGTCCAGAGATTCAGCGTCTCAGAGTCGCCGTCTGGTAAATTGTCATATCAGAGCTCAGAGTTTGTGTCTTCAAATCCTTAATGTGGAACCTAGCCTGCTGAATCCACCTTTCCATCGACTGACTTTCAAGAAATTGCTGGGAAATTGCGAAGAATATGAGGAGGAGCAGGGAAATGGAAAAAAAAAAGATAGGTGAGAGTAAGTGTTGGGGCAAGATAAAAAAGAATCGGCATTATTATGCAGAATTTAGCTTCAGTAAAGTGTCTAAATTTAGCTTGTCTGTTGCTGCATACCTATAAACCTACAGGAGAAACAAAAGCTAGGAAGGAGAGATGGGTTGTCGCTACAATGTGAAATGAATCTATCACGACTGAACAGAAACAGATGAAAGCTGCTGTCATCACACTGCAGAAGGGATCACAGAGCTGCCGAGGCAGAGGCAGTGCATGACAAAAGCATTTCCAGGAGGGGGGATTAATACTCTTTCTCACACATAATGCTCAGAGCTCTCTCCTTAAATAGCATATCTAAGGCTAATGTTTGCTGATGTACTGGGGATTTACTCAGTGCAAGCCAACTGTGGAAGGTCTCATGCAGGCCAGTAGTTCTGTGCTCTCTGTAGTTTGTTTGGTTCCTCTTCACTCACTCTGCCGGCTGTCTTTAGAGACAAAAAGCATTTCAGCTGTCTACCCAGTTCTCTGTGAATCTCAGCATGGTCTTGATCCTGTTTTTATTTTCTCCGTCTCTCTGCCAAAGGAACGAGTTGGAACGTCAGTTTCTGGAGTTGTTGCAGTTTAACATCAACGTGCCATCCAGTGTGTACGCCAAGTATTACTTTGACCTGCGCTCTATGGCAGAGGCCAACAATCTCAGCTTCCCCTTGGAACCTCTCAGCAGGGACAAGGCCCAGAAACTAGAGGTGGGTGGGGGCCTAACAAATGCTGAAGGGGTGAGGTAAAGAGGGAAAAAACACTGATTGTGTAATATTTCTTTTTCAAAAATGAAACTATTTATTACTGATTCCTGTGGGCTGAGGATGTGGAATAGTGTCTTGTTAACCATTATTTTGCGGAGCTTCAAGTGAACACAAATGCACCCAAAATTCATTTTGGCTGTGTAATTAGCTCCACTGCGGCAACATCTGTCTGTTCCTTGATGTGCTGCAGTATCCCTGTGGTTAATGTTTGAAATGTCATCGTCATTATCTGTAGTTTGTTCCCGACCCCAAAAATGCTTGACCGAAATATTTCTCACTTTAGATGTTTTAACGTTTTATTGGAGTAAAAAGCACAGCTGGACACCATAACGCTATTATGGTTGTTTTACATTGCAGTTACACACTGCTTTATGTGTAAATATAGTGGATTCCAGGATTGTTCTGTTGTAACCGTGCAGGTTCTTGTTGGCACACAGACAAAGATCTCATCTCTTAACCAAAACAAAGAGTAGGCCTCCACTCTTTTACCTCACTTTAGCTTCTTTTTTCTTACTTTCAGGCCATCTCACGGCTGTGTGACGATAGGTACAAGGACTTGAGGAAACTAGCCAAGAAGCGATCGGTGAGTGCGGACAACCTGACGGTGGTGAGATGGTGTCCAGCCATCGTTTCCTAACGCTGGTCGCCCGCAGAGGTACAGATAGACGTGTCGTACTTTTGCCCGGTAAGCACGCTGACCAGGTGGGCGGCCGTTCTGTGGATCCAACGGGTTTGTGTGGAATATATACAGACACGCACTTTCACACAGTCTGGCACTTTTACAAGTGTGATTGCACTCTGCCTGGTTGTTGTACATAAGATAGCTCCCACTGGCTGCCTGTACTGAACCAAATGAAACAGAGGTGAACCAAACCCGAAGTCTATGAAGAAGAAGTGGCTGCAATGAAGACCCGAACTGCAAATGGAGGTGAAGACATTGAAAGAGTGCGTGAAGTTGAGAAAAGCTTGAAGAGCAAAAGTGAAAGACTTAAAAGCTGCCACGGCGTTCCATAGTTCCCTCTGAAGTTTTACTGACTTGTACAGTTGGTTGAGGTGTACATTTGTTTTATTTGAATCCTCTGGTTCAGTCGTTTCGTGAGGTCAAGCATGAGATGATCTTTTTTTAGGCACACTGCAGTACAGCGTCCTGTTCCCCAGTTAGTTCACGTTTAGCTGGTGTGTGTTCTTTTGCATTCCCATCCAAACACACAAAAAATATATCCACATTCCATTCCGTTGATACATTTTACTAGAGCACATATCATCAGTCCCCTTTGACGATATAAATCTAACGATTGTCCATATGGATTGTGGCCATAAAACTAAAGTCTGTGATAAAGCAGGCTTTTATATCAAGGGCCCTCTCGCAGGAAATGGCAAATCAACGGGTAAACCTCCAGTTGCAGATTAGTACAGCCCACCGAGCCGTCATTCAGATATAGCAATATTCATGCATCGCTTTGTTGTTGCGGTTCAATGTGATGAAGCATGCTTACTTGGGAGGAGACTGACTTGAAGACAGATGTGAGACATACTGTAGAGCCTATGTTGTACTTTATTCACTGCCGTTGTCCTGACCTGTGGTGCCTGTAATAAGCTAGTTCAAACACCTCTCCCCTTTCCATTGGAGGAGTAGAACAAATAATTCTGTAGTATTTTTCTTCTTTCCTTTAACATTTCGTACGGTTCTTCCAGCTCAAGGAAACAGCACAAATCTAATTGTTGACATTTAAAAGCCACTGAATGCATGATTCTTCATGAGTGTTTTTTTTTTGTTTTTTTTTAAACTGGAGAGCATTGAAATGAAAGAAAAAGCATTAAGCGATTATTGAAACACTGCTTACAAATTGAGAGATTGTATACATTTTTCTAAATCTGTTTGTACAGTGTAAATACCATGCCAGTGTAGAGGTCATTGTGTGAAAAAGAAAAACCACAAATACGTCAGAATATTTATAAAAGATTAGTTTTTATGAGGGGCGGGACAGTGAATATGTCTGATTTTGTGCTCCTGTTCCAAACTAAGGAAAGAGAAAGGTGAGGTATTTAGATGGGAGACGCCACTGGAATATGCTTTTCTTTGTTCTCTCTTCTCTTCTCAAACATTCAAGCACTGTAGAAAATGGAAGTCTTTGGTGTGCATTCTGTATATGGTATATAAATGATGACAATTCCGGCTGATTTAATAAATTAAAAAGAAGAAACATTTCTCTAACCACACTGCCAGGTTATTTAGTTTTTTTTAAATTTTTATTGACGGCTATTTCTTGTGGAGTCCTGAAACCGACAACATGCAGCGAAGTTAATCGCATGGGTCACAATTATGGTTACGTACATTCACCAATTCTGTTAATTTATTTAAAGCTTAAAGTTTTTTGATTTGCATTGAATTAGTTGACCATCTAACTTAATTCATTTTAACCCAATCATTTTTTATTTCCTCCTTTTTCCTCTTTTTGTGTCTTCACACACAAACTAGCTGCAAAGTTGGCTGAAAAGACTATCGGCTTCTATTAAGATATTGCACTTACAAACACACTCTCTATTCTGCTGTCAACAAGTAAAAACTTAGTTATTTACTCAGATTCCTATTTTGCCAACACGCTGATAAATCTGCAAACATTCTGTGACAGAAATGGTGTGAGGGGTAGAAGTTTTTTTTCTTCTCTTTAACAAACAAAATTGCTTTTTCATGTATGCATTATATCTTTGACTCATCTGATGACCTTGTGCGGTGTTTTGTCAGTTTCAGAGCTTCCTAGTGTGTTCTGGATGCAGGTAAAAGCTTTCGGAGGCAGTATTTCTCATGAACAACTCAAACTCAAAGCAAAAACAAATAGGAAATGCGCAAGCTGTAGTAGAGTGTAAACCCGCAGACTGGTCAAAGTCTTTTTAGTTTTATGTGGATCTTGGATTCTATACTAAAGTACGAGGCAAAGCTTTTGATATAAGAACTTTATAGTAGTTGTTGTTAGCCTTATGATCAACTGGACTCGTTCCTGGGATCATTCCTCCACTTCATCAGTGAACAAAGAGTAGGCTGAAGAATATATAAAAGTTACGTTGTTTGTCAAACTACTAGAGAACTAGTCAGTCATACAGGTCAGTGAGCCTGATTTGTGGGTTTGAGAAGGGACAGAAATGTACTCAAGTCATGAAGAAATGAAGGACCGTCGTGTTCAACGTGTTTGTCTGACTCAGCCCACTTGCACATAAGGTATATGAAAAGGTGCAGCGACTTGGAAAGAGAAGTGTTGTGGGGCTCTGAAGGGGTGGAACAAAAAAGTGAAAAAGTTGTCTTTAGGGAAGTAATGTTACTGGAGTTGCGCTTGTGAGTTCAAACTATTTTCAGAGAGTGTATATGCTATTTATTGTGTGTGTGTGTTTGTGTGTGCATACAGCCCAGTCTGGTGTTATCACCACCTAGAAATAAACACCGTGGCGTCAACTATGGTGAGTCCGAAGGTGGGAAATGTGCTACTCTGACAGCAAAGACCTTGGGCCCTTGGCTGGGCCTGTGTCCAGCCGTGTGCACTGAACTCTACCTCTGCATAGAGTATTACTTTGTTTTCTCCATTTTTGTTCCGCTCTACTACAACGGTTTCTGTATCATGACCATTTCCCGTGCTGACGCCAGTCAACTGCTGTAGCTGTGAACTTATTTTGTTAGTTTTTTCACTGATGGACATTTTCAACAAATTAAAATGTATCCCGTTGTTTTGTCCGTGTATTTCCTCAATCTTTTGTTCTTGTTCTCAGTTTGCCAAACTGTTTCTCTTTCTGTGTTCCAACATTGATTTCCATACTTTCATTTCTCTACTGAAGACACGTGTGAGAATTAAAATATAAAACCTTGCAATAAATCCAGCCTGTGTTTTTCTCTTCTGTTTTTGCGCAACCCAAAAGATCCCTTTTACCCAAAAGTGTAAACTGTGACTGTGTAAAACACCCTTCGACCTCCAGTTATCTTCAGTGGTGTTATCAGGAGTGCATACTGTTAAAATGATGTGACTCAGGGTTTACTTCTCCCGTAAAGAACCAATTAAATGGCTTTGAGAAAATGGTAATATAGAGATTACACTGCCAGATTGTCACTGTGGGACACATTTAATCCTTTGCTTTTGCTCATTTGCATTTCAATGGCTGCCTTTGGTAATTGCTCTCGCAAGTCAATTCAGTACAAATGAAGAAGTGCTGTGAGCTCTTCAGAGAGCATTTGTGAAGCATATGTAGTAGACTACAACTCCAAAGATCCTTGAAAGCCATACTGCGGACGCACAAAGGAAGTCGCCATTGAAATTCCATCTTTTGATTGATAAATGTGTTGACTTTACAACTTTTTGTGTTTTGTTTGGCAGTCGATTCAGTTTTGCTCCAAGCAATCTGGGCCGTATTCAGTCAGAAGCTGCGTCAGGTTACACCACCTTGGGTTAAAACTGCTGGCGCATCCAGTGCTTTTAATTAATTAATTAATACATATTAATAGTTAATATTGGAGTGCGCACAAAATGTATACACATAAGGATAAAAAGAATAATAAGTAACTAAAGTAACGTGAATGTAACGGTATGTACAGAGTAATGTGGTTGTTATGGACAGAATAAATACGGTATTTACGGTAAATGTAATCGATATATGCTGTAAATATAATTTTATACTACTCTACTTATCATTTCTAAAAGGCGTACAGCAGTACAGCCATGGGTAATGCTATGACCTGTCAGGAGGTCAGCTGCAAAAAAAAAAGCTCTGTAGTGCACGTACTTACCTGACCTGACCAGACCAGACGGGATGTCTAAGTTGAAATGAGTGGAACAGTTTAGTGTAACTCCTTTGTTGTGGTGAAGAGCGTAGCATTTTTCTGTAAAGCTGTGTGTTTCAGCTACTTCCCCCTGAACCCATGAAGACTTGGAGGGACATACATCTGTCAAAGTTCCCATTCTCAGTTCGGAAAACAGACTTCTTTGGTTGGTTGCATTGATCGTCATCCATTTCGTGGTCTCCCAGTACCAGACAGCATCAACTCTTTAAATGAGCATGGGCACTAAAGCACCCACAAAGATTTACAGCACATGTCAGTAGATATACTGAGTTTTGACATCTATCTAAATGTTCTTGAGATTTGTTTGTGAGATCCAGTATGGAAGCGCTAATGACCACTGACCTGTAGAGCGAGAACAGAATCACTCGTTTGATTCTAAGAATAAATCTTGCTTCTTGATCCTAATAAACTTCAACTTCTCTTTAGATGAATGACAAGGTGCAGTGTTATTTCCTATACATACTACAGGGCTCTACAGTAAACCCTCTTCCCCTATAAACCGGCATCAGCTGTGGGAAAATACAGTTTACAGCCTATTTAATTTCATGAGGGAAGATCCACTGTCTGCATACCTGCATATTATCTCTGTTGGTGAGTTAATGATGCAGCAGAAAGGTCTTGAATTTTATGAAAATTATGAAGCAGCCATTTTGAACATGATTGTCATTGTGCTCAAGAACTTTATTTTCACAATTTTTGAAGGAGTAAGCCATTAGATTAGTTCCTCTACTGTAAGGACAACCGACAGCACCAAAATATCTCTGCAATGCAAGGACGGTGGCATGCTTTTGGAAGTGCGTTAAGAATAGACCTACAATGGGGCACGCTCCTGTCTTCTGTTGTCTGAGGACAGACAGTTGTCTGCAGGGGACAGAGGAAGAAGTAAGACGGAGGGTTTCCGCGACTTACGTCAGACACTTGACTGACTCAGACAAACTCTGACGGGAGTTTACCCACAAGGACTGAGAATATGCTCTATCTGGGAGAGTGTCACTCTGCCATCCACCTGGAAACCAAAGTGGCCCCTGAGGTGGAAGAAAGAGAAGTGGATAAATAAAGAGTGAGGTGGTGGCTGAAGGATTTTTAATCTGTGGCCAGCAACGCAAGGACTCTGGAAGATTTTGGAGGGGCCTCCAGAACAGCAAACATGGTGGGATCAAGTGCCTCAGAGGTTCTCTTTATCTCTGTCAATCACAGCATCACTTTGATGGGTGAGTTGAATTCTATTACCTGATTACCCATGGATAGAAGAAAACTGAATGCATTTTTAAAAAATGTATGAATGGAAACCTTCACGTGAAATGCGAGGCATTTCCTTCTGGTTTCGGATCTTTGATTTCTAAAAATCGAATGCGTTCTGAAATCGGTGTGTTTAATTTTTGCAGGAAAGGTGTGGCTCATTGTGATGGTTTTCCTCCGTATCCTGATCCTCCTCTTTGCTGGTTTTCCTCTCTACCAGGATGAGCAGGAGAGATTCGTGTGCAACACCATTCAGCCTGGCTGTGCCAATGTTTGCTACGATCTTTTTTCCCCTATCTCACTCTTCCGTTTCTGGCTGGTGCAGCTGGTCACCCTGTGTATCCCCTACATCATATTTGTCATATATGTGATCCATAAAGTGTCCCGTGCCCTCTCAGTGGCCCGGAACTCCTCGGGACACACCAAAACCTTCCAGCTGTTTGAGGTCTACCAGGAGCCGTTCAATAAGATGTCTGTGAACAAAGTGCCTATTGTGGTTGAGGAGCGAGGGGGAGCACAGTGCTTCACTGGAGCCTACATCCTCCACCTGCTGGTCAGGACACTGCTGGAAGCAGGGTTTGGGGCAGCTCACTACTACCTGTTTGGTTTCTACATCCCCAGAAGGTTTCTGTGCCACCATGCTCCGTGCACTACTCAGGTGGACTGTTACATCTCCAGGCCCACTGAGAAGTCTGTGATGCTCAACTTCATGCTTGGAGTGGCTGCCTTCTCCCTTTTCCTTAACATTCTGGATTTTTTCTGTGCGGTGAAACGCTCGGTGAAGCAAAAAAGGAATATGATGGTGGAGAAACTCTTTCAAGAGGAACGCCGTTTCCTTTCAGCTGGAATGGCCTCCACAGGGACCGACCCTGATCAACAAGGTCTGGAAGCACAGTCTGGGAGAACAGAGAATTTCAGGAAGAGGCATGGCAGCAAGGGTTCTTGTGGTGGAGGAAGACTCGATTTAAGTCAGGAGCCACCCCTCCTGGAGCATTGCTCTTGCTCTCCAGGACCTCCAGACTGCAGTGGGAGCAATGCTTATTCGATTTCCCAGGGGGAGGCTCTGGAGAGGAATAGCAGTGAGGTGGCTCTCTGCCCCCAAGAAACCATGGGGACTCCAAGATCCATTCGGGTTAGCAAACGCAGCAGACTCAAACCTCCCCCTCCACCCAGAAGGGACCTTGAGTTTTCCCCTGTTGGGAACGCTTCCACAGCAACTTCAATCTGTACCAAGAGGGTGGGTCAGTATACGCTGGTTGAACTGGGCAGTGCTGCAGAGCTACAAACCAATGATGATGGGCAGGAGAAATTATCGCAGTGGGTGTGACTCAAAGGGTTGCTTTGCTTTATTTTCAGCTAACTTTGGCACATAAAAATGGAGCAAATAGATGTGGTAATAATACAAGACTACTATTGGCTACTGGGGCAGACTTATCTGCTATGCTCACCACCTCATTTTATAGTATGAACTGCTGTATCTTGATGAGAATACAAAATGGCAACACACGTGCGGGTGCCTCAAACTCCTAATATTAGTTTCAGATATATTATTCCTCCTACCGTGCCGTATCTCTTTTTAGGAGCACTTATCCAGTGATGCAAATTTTAACCAACCCCCTCAAACCAGAGTGAGATATGGCATTCTGGACTTGAGCGTCCTTGAACAAACTTATCCTTGCAAAAATCTAAAAGAGTGCAGCCCACCTGTTTCTTACATGTTGATTCTACCCCCACCTCCACCAAAACCCTGTCCATAAACAAAGACATGCCTTGACCTGTCCTAAGTACACACCCCCCCCCCATCACAGTCACTTTAAATGATACCAGTGCAGATATCACCACTCTTCCTTTTGTGTGCGTGTCAGTCGGGTCAAAGTGGACATGAGCTGCCTCTGGGCCCGGTGTCAGAAGGTCAGGGCAAAATGAAAGGCAGTAATCTTACTCAGGTGCTGTTAGCCGGTCCATAAGGGAATAAGATTCCTCCACAGCAGTGAAGGACACTATGAAGGCCCCGAAAGCTGACGCAGGATCACAAAGTAATTATGTTCCCCCATATGGGCTTTGTATTTGTGGAGACGGCTTATCGCTCTATTTTAGGGCCTCACAGAGCTAAGGAGAAATACAAACTTTAACACACCACGACACTGGAAATAGAGCACAGCGTGGAGGAGCTCTCGCTGTTGCCCAGCAGGACATCTGCACTCGGCTTTTTTGTGGCTTTGGTTTCACCTCCATCAAAGCTCAGATCAATGGGTGCCTGACATTAACGTCTCACTGTGATGCATGTCCAGCACAGACAGAATAATTAGCTGTTTCCTCGCTGACATGTTGAAAGTAGTGTAACCTGTCAGCCAGTAGGTTTTAAATTCAAACAGAAGATGTGAGACTCACACAATAAATCAGAACATCACTCTTACGTCTGTCTCTGTGTAGCTGAAGGGCCGGTCTCTGTGTAAAGAGATAGCTCTTGATCTTCATGCTCTTGTGGTCTTTTTGAAGATCACAACAAAAGCTTTCAGCCTCATATCTCACCTTAGCACAGACTGCGGGACTCTGACTGTCACATGGGCAACCACAATGAGCTTCCATCAGGCCAAAGCTGGGATGATACACATTTCTAGATTCTCTCAACAAAGCTGCTCTTACTTCAACTTGTTTTGTTAGGTTGGGCTGACATTTCATTCTAAATGGAAGGAAAATCTCATGTCATACTGTTCAAAGCCGTTTTTGTAGCTGACTATACTCTATACTGTTGCCAAGTTCTATACGTATAATTAAAAATCAATTCAATTGTATTATTACTTATTATAAATTCAAGTTAGAAAACATTTTTTTCCTAATTTCATTACATTAACAGTAGGGCTGGGCGAGTTAACTCGTTATTATTGCGTTAACACATTGATTATTTAACGTAGACAAATATTTTATTGCGCATTAGTGCAGGTTTTATTATCTTTTTTATTATTGTAAAAGTCTGTTGCTCACAGGCTTTTATTTTGTAAAAGTCTGTTGCTGTCTGCTGTGGAACAGGAAAAGAAAGTAATCGGCGGATCCACCAAACATGGAGAAGGGTACGGAACTTTTACTCTGCCATTTTCATTTTAAAGTTCTTCCAGACGGCGGCGTCGACAGAACCAAAGTCATCTGTAAACACTGCCAAGTTGAATTGTCTTTTCACCGTAGTAGTTCCAGTCTAAAATATCACTTAAAGGCAAAACACACAACTGATAGCGGCAAGTCATTCAAGGAAACAGACAGTGGAGCGAGGCTTCTACATAAAGATGCTGATGTTAAAAGTGTGTTAGCACAACAAATGTTATGGCACTTTCATTCATATGGCAGCACATTTAAAATAAAACTAAATGCTAAAAGCTATACACTACTTTTGAATTCATTTTGGGATTTTGTGTACAAATGCGATTAATCGCGATTAATCAGGGATATCATGTGATTAATTAGATTAAAAATTGTAATCATTGCCCAGCCCTAATTAACAATAAACCAGTAAGATTACATGTCATCTTCCAGTCTAATATCAAATGAATTTATACAGAGTTTTTGTTTTATCTCTTATATTTCTGTATTCAACCCACTGACATTATGAACTTATTATGTCACCGAGCATGATTGAGCTTTAAAAGCATCTTACTGAAAGTGTTCTTGTCATGTCCAGGCCATGGTGTTGCAGCAGTAGCTGCACACTGCAACACTGCAGAGTGAAGTCATGCTGCCCTCCAGTGACAGACGGGGGGAAATGCTTCCATTTATTGGATCCACACTGTATAATAACTTGCGCTGCTGTGTGATATGTTTCATCCTAAATTTAATAAGCAGTAGATTTTCTTACATTGAATTAACCCCTTTCATTTGTCCATTACAAGCATAGATTAATGCCTTTTGTTAATGTTGTACAACCATCACTGTTATTGAATTTAACTCCTGGCAAATAAACTTTTACTGACGACCAGTGAACCACTACAACATCAAACAGAATTAATCATATTTCAAGTGATATGGAAGTGAGTTGTATTTCAAGAGGAAACAATGTAGTAAAAAGTAATTACATACATTATGTTATCTTTGAATTTATTAACTCATTTATTTCATCACGGTTGGATCCATCAAAGTGTTTCCTTCTTATTGAACTATTGTTTAGGGCAATTGTACTTTTTTATTTTAAACCATCGTTGCAAAATAAAACATGTCAGTGATACATCAAGAAGACGTGGTGGTAACTTAATGAGGCCCGAGTCCTCTTTTGCTCCTGAAAAACACAGCAGCTGCAAACAGGGCAAAGACAACCAGAGGTGCCTGTGTTCTGCTTTTACAAATGGTCGAGCTGCCAGAGACCTCCAACACTTCCAACTTAAACCTGTGCCTGGACAGGCCCATTGCAGACGTTGATTATTCTGCTACTGATCACGCAAACACACCTACAGGAGCTGTCGAGTGTATACAAAGTTCTACATTAGTTGCTAAGTGGCTTCCGGGGTGTGATATTTCAATAAGTTGAATAGTGAGGATCTTTTGCCCCAAGACTCAAATGGACCTGGCTGAATGCAGGAAGTTATGGATTCTGATTTATTATGCATTAAGATGTTTTTGAGAACAACTTTTTCATTCCAAGAACATCTGTGCCAACACCCTCATGTGACCTCACAACAGATGTGGAGATAAAAACTGTCCACTGAAGAATATGTGAATGAGTTGGTTGTTATTTAAGGAGTTGATCATTTTCTCCAAAAGAAATTCTCTTTTTGAAAGGTAATGCAGTTTGCAATAACTCATGATAGTTTCAGAAGCCTATTAATACTCTACTAGTTGTGGAAACAATCTGCAATCCATGGAATACAAGCAGCACTTGTCACAATTTGAGTGAAGGTGATGAAGGAAGCTGTGATGATAAGGCTGCTTATATCTGCTAAAAAAATAAAAATAAAAAATGTACCAGAAAGGTAAAACAGAACGAATAAAAAGCAGTTATTCTATAGCGAGTTTTTCCTCTGATGTTAAGCTAAAATTCGTCTGGAAGGTTGACTGTTTTGCATGCTGTCTAGATGACCTGAAAATCCTTGCCCATTATAGGAATAAATCTGGCAGATGACAGAGCCAGCTGGAAGGAGTCTCCCCACTTCGCTTTGATGACTTTGAGGAATTTTGGTCTGGGAAAGCTGTCCAGGGAGCAGAGGATTCTGGGAGTAATACCGTACGCTATAGACTGGGAGACGCTGAAAAAGAGCATTGGCATGCCATCGGTGGGTGAATTTCCTGTACCTCCTATTACAGACAAACTGCTTGTTAATTACGCAATTTTTTTTGCCAGAGGAAAAGCCTTTAGTCCTTGAGTTTCATGTTGGAATGCTGCTTCTATCTTTATCTGCCAGGTTCGGTTTGGTGCTCTTTGCGGCTGTGATCATGAGTTTTAGCTCTTGGACCATGCGAAATTGTAACTCACAAGGCCCTTGTGTTTTTAAGACATTTAACACAGTCCAAGCATTTTTAAAAGCAAATAGGCATCATATTTCATATTAGCTGTGCAGTTAAAATGTTGCCTGCTAAGGGAGCTCTAGAAAATATGACTGAATAATATTTTATTTCATTCCTTTGAGGAAACACTGGTTAACCTGATGGTACAGTATGTAGTGAGTCATCCCGCTTTATTAACTCTCTTAACAAATTAGATTTATAGATTTAAATTGCCCAATAAACAAACTGCAAAAAACTGTTATTTAGAAAAAGCATAGATTTACATACACACGTGCATTTTGAGATTGGATCCCTCGTTATTAATCCACCGATAAACTTAACCTTGTAGCACCCAAGCATATGAATAATCATTGAAAAAAAACATTTTGTCTCTTCTTGCATCTTTTTGGGGGGGAATAAACCAATATTTTTGGAATTTTTGGAATTGGGCTATTTTTTTTTAGGGTAAGGCTATTTGCACCCCTGGTACAATTAGCACTGTATGCTGATTGTACCCTGCTGCAAATAGCAGTGAATGCTATTCGTAGCCCGGTACACTCAGCAATGTGTTCTATTGATACCCCGTCTGGTGCAAATAGAAGTGTATGCTATTTGTACCCCGGTGCAATTAGAAGTGTAGGCTATTTACACCCCTGTGGATTTACACTGGCATATTGATCGCATAATTCAATTTTAATGCATTCTCATTTACAGAGCTATGATCTACTTATTATAAGACATTTTTTACATGACTATGTCTCCCGTATGGAGGATTAAGTCGCTATCCATTAGGCCAGAGATGTCCTCAGCTAAGAGTTAAGAAAGACATCTATATTTCAATTTAAAAAGATATTAGTGCCGTCAGAATTCTTCACTTTCTGATAAGGAAAAAACTAATGTCCGCAATGGCCTTTGTGCTCACGTGCAAGGTGTTTTTGGTGGTAATTCACGGGGTGTGAAGAATCACAGATCTATAAAGAACCTTCTTTATAGATCAGTGGTGTGAATAGAGTAAGGCTATTTTACCAGGGGTGCTAATAGACATTCAGAATAATGTATGCTATTTATAGCAATGTATGCTATTTACACCCTTGTGCACTAGCTAATTGTTGCAATCAAAACTTCCGTTTGAGAACTGAATTGTTTTTCAAATTGCGCGCCTTCTCTGCAGAGACGTTGGTATGCGCACTATCACTTCTCGCTGCCAAAATGCATCGGGCAAGAATCGAACCAGGGATTCCTGTATCGTTACTCAAATCACTTACCACTACGCTAGTTGATACAATAAAGCATTTGTGGTGTGCAGGTAATTTTATAGTTAATATGGCTGAACGTCATGATCGCGAAATTTCTAAAAACTCACAAACTGACGGTTGTAATGTGTTCACTGAACATCGATTATGAAAATAAAACACAATGTTTTCATCTAGTTCTTAATTGGAACAGATATTAGTGCCGAAACCTAGCAGTATTCTTCACTTTCTGATGACGAAAAAACGGATGTCCGCCATGTTTTTTGTGCAAGCCAGCAGCTTTTATTTTGGTGTTACGTCACGGGGTGTGAATAGTTCAGCTGTGTGGCCAATGCTATTTGTACCAGGGGTGCAAATAGACACTCCGTTTTTTTAATCATTTTAGGCAATGTTGCATATTTGCAACTGTGGGCTTTCCTGATTAATTTTGTTCACAAAACCAAGTCATTCTCTGCAGTTCGTTTGGCAAAAAAGGTATAGTGAAAGTTCACCAGTAACTGCTGCTACCACAATGAAATGTATATAATAGACCTTTATTGAACATTCTTAATACAAAGTGCGGAACGCAACCATCATAAACTTTCCATTCAACAACAAATCAAACAGATTTCACAGATCTTTGTTGTGAAAAAGTGAAGCACATATAAAATGCAAAAAATGTAATGTAAATAAATAATGTAAATAAATAAAAAGATTGTTGCATATCTGCAACTGTGGGTGCTACAAGGTGAAGGGGACTGCAACAACAGATTATCTTCTCTTACAGATGTGTGACCCCCTTCACAAAGGCCCCATTTTTATCATTCCGCACGTCACAAAAGTTTCTAACCCTGAGCACGCGCTTCCGTTGCTATCGTCACAGTTCATTTCTTTGACATCTGTGCCAGTTACGTGATTACTAAGCATATCAAAACCTTGTTATGTTGTCCTTTTTCTCCACTACAGTGGGAACACTTCATATCTCTGGGTAACCACATTACTGTCTTGCCATACTATCTCGATGACCTGTATATGCCACATGTCATCCAAACAAAATGCAGTTAAAAGATAGGTAGATAACAAAGAAAGGGACTTCAAAATTAAAACAGAGCTGTCTCTGAAGTTGTAACAATGGCTCCTGGTTGACTGAGGACTGGCTTATGTTTGTCCAATATCTTCATTTTTGGGGGGGATGGAATGTTGTCCAACCCCATGCGCATAGCTTCCTCTATCTTATGGCCCACTCTAACATACACCAGTTAACATTAAACATTAAAAATGAGCAACACTGCTCATTGTGTAACAATATGACGGTCAGCGGAGTAAACCTGCACCCTGGCAGTGACGTGGATGTTAGTTTGACATTTATGTAAATTTAAATTATGTAAATATGGAGGGAACTCTCCATGAATTCAACGTTTCAAATGTCTTGAACAACAGTCAGGAATTTGTTAAGCCAGGCGCCTCCATGCTGTCCTCTGCAGATATTACTGCCCGAGCCTGTTAGGATGTGTGGATTTTTGGACTTTGCTTTTGTTTTTCACGTCTTAGTTTTTCTGTTTTGTTTCTATTCAGTTTTCTTATCTGTCACTGGTTGTTATCAGGATTTATTCTGTTTATTCTGTTTCTGTGTATTTGTTTCGTATGGATTTGTCTTTTTGTTCATACATTATTTATTGTTTGCTCTCTGTTCTTGTTCTCAGTTTGTTCTAAGCTTTGTTGGTTTGTGTTCTTGAGTTATCTGTTTGTGATCAGGTTTTCTTCAGTTTGTATTTGCCTAATCTTTAATTGTTTGGTTATAGTTACCTCTGTCTCTGTTCTGTTTTGTTTCTTGTTCCTGTTATTCTCACCCACAGTTTTCCTCAGTTCTCTCTTGTCTGGTCATTAGCTCCACTGCCACACCTGCCCATTATCCTCAGATACTCAGCTCACTAATCGGTTCCCCCCCAGAATTCAAGATCCCCGGTTTCTCACAGTCATTGTCAGGATCTTGCTGTTGCAACCTGTGTCCTTCCTCGTGGCTTGTTCTAGTTCCAGTAATCTTGTTGTTTCCAGTTTGTCTGCACTTAGGGTTTTGTTTTGTTCGTTTTCTCTTGCCGTTTTTGAATAAATCAATTCAAGATTCCTTCAACGTCCGGTTTTCCTCTGAGTCTGTATTTGGGTCCTCATCACATCCTTCACAAACTCTAATAGAGCCCATCTTTAGCAGGGGTTATTTAAAGGAACTATACATGAGTACCCTATTGAAAATTATGTACCATGTTGTTGGATAGAAGGTCTGACTTGTGTGGAGCCATTTCTCATCAATAGTAATCTGAGTGTTTAACACAAGCAGTCAGTAACTACTGATAATACAGCTTAACCCAATAGAATCTGTAGAAGCATCACTTATGATTAGGGGTTTAGCACACGTGTGATTAACACTTTTCATTATTTTTTTTCTATCAATTTATGATTATTTTTTGTACATTTGAACTTTTTCCTTTTCATTTTTTTTTTACAATAGACAGTTATGTGTTTCATAGGTTGGTGTTTCTTTATTGCTTACGACCTTGAGAAACACCGTTTAATAGTGCGCAAAAAAGGAGAACTTCACCAGTCAGTCTACACAATTTTTAATAACTGCTTTGTTCTATCTTGTATTCATTTGCTTTTCAACACATAATATGTGTCAGTAGTTTGAACCCGTCTGTTTCCCTCTGCAGGAACAAAGACAACATCTAGTCGATGACTCCCTCGAGTGTAGAGAACCGGGTATTGCATTTGAAAATGCATTTTGAACATGACGAACAGGCGCAGGCACAGTTAAGTTGTGTAAATAATAGAAGACCAATATCTTTAATGGAACTGGTCGTATTACACTGCTGAATTACAACATGTAGTGTAGTTAATCACACCGTGTCTAGAAGAAACTCCAATGAGTAGCAAATGAGCGTACTAATAGACTCTGGTTCAATCTGACATTGTACCATATGTGTCTTTCAGGATATTTTCAGTATTAAAGTGGAACTCTATGGATTTTTCCACATCCCTTTAGAGTTACCGAGGACAACAACAGGACGGCCAGCTGTACATAAGAACAACAAGTTGTGCCATGAACAAAAAGATTGGCTGCATGGTGTTAGAAAGACAGCGTCACTGACTATTTATCATCCTTGATTGTTCTGCTCAATCTTCATCTATTATCAGATATGTGCCATCACATCCATCATCGGTGCTGAGCGCTGTGCTGTTTTGTTGGTCTGGAGGTTCACCCAGCACGCCCATACCAGAGTGAACCTGGGAAAACAGTCGGCGTGGCAGATGAAAGAAGCTTCCCTTTTGTGTACATGTCCTGTTTGAGAAGGGCTGAGGGAACAGTGTGTTCAACTCCTGCTGTGTGTGTGTGTGTGTGTGTGTGTGGGGGGGGGGGGTTTGGGGTGAAGGGGGGGTCCTTGGGTAGGAAAAGGCAGCGGGGGTGCACTGTAAGGACTGAGGCATTGTTGCTGTGCCACTGGGGAGCTGGCCATTTATGTTGACTTTTTTGTTAAACTAGAGCTGACCCAAAAACTATTTGTCGTTTTGAATTTGTATGCCAGATGCAACAGGAACCAGACCAGGTGTGTTTTTCGGCTGACAGAAAAGTACCTCTTCGATTGAGAAGTCACAAAGTCCTCAGACCATTGCAAGAAACCGATCTGAACCATCTTTCTCTCTACACTTTTCAAATGTGCAAACCAAACCGCAACAACTGATGACTCTCAGGTCCCTTAGAAACCATAACCATGCAGCCTGACAGAACTCAGAACCCTGAGCCCCTTTATTTTCCAACATCTGGTGTCTCAAATAGCCAGATGGGAATAATGTGCCTGAGGTAGGGGTCAGAAGCTTTAACATTAATCTAAATGGGTCAAAGAAATCTTAGGTCACTGCGAAGCTTTGTGCATAGCAGAACACACCCACGTAAATGCCAAGATTTTACTGCTATTGTTTATCTAAGACTCACGAGTGTAACCTGGAAAAGAAAAGAAAAAAAATGCTTTATATACATTAAAAACAAATGTTATAACAGAGGAAGCTGCTTTAAAGTATAATCTTAATGTAAATATGCCAAATGTATCAATAAATATGGGCTGACGTGTGTCAAAACAACGGATGTGGTACATGAGATCATACCCACAGCTGCAAGATCTTATCTCGTGCTGTCTTAGAAAAAACTTTCCCCAGGTGTATCAGAGGGATTAATATTAAAAAAAGATGGCGTACCTAACACCCGCCTGCTCTGTTCTGTCTGCCTTTCATCAAACGCTAACATTAATATTTGATAGGCAACAAGTCTGGCTGAAGAGAGCAATCAGAAAACAAGATAATTCCATCACAGAGACAGGCTCCATTGTTGGATTTCTGCAGGTTAGAATAGATATATCAAGAAAATGTGTTCTGAAACGGTCAGACAGATAGTGTCTCAGCAAAAAATCATGACGAATTAAAGAGGAACATTTAACTGAGAACTCACCGGAGCTACGACCACTTAACACCCTGCTATTGTGACAGCTCTGACGAACATCTCTTAACCGTACATGTTGTCTCAGCTTTGGTGGTACTGGCTTTGGAGACCCCTGGAGCACTATACAACAATATAACTCTGAGGGCAAATATTCTTTATTCTAAGATTGAGTTCTTAAAGACTGCTCAGAATTTCAAACTTCGAAGCGTAGGCAGGTGGAATTGTGAACTGATGTTTTCCCCACTAGATGGAGGTGTATAATAGCAGTATGGCTGAAAGGACTAGCAGGCAGTTTGTAAACCACCTGGTGGGAGTATTGGGTGAACGCACCAGAAAAAGAAACAAGAAATATTTCTATGTATTTCTGAGCCTAAAAGTGGAAATATTTCAAGGGCTTCTCTGACTGAGCAGTAAAATGATTTAGTCTTTAACATAAATTTTTTTTTTAAATGGACACCAAATAAACCACCAAAAATAATCTTTAAAAACTTCACACAAGCAGTAAAACTACTCAGAACTGTTGGTTATCCATGTGATGGCAGAATGCTAAAGGATCTGCTCCTTTGTGCTTGAGAACACCCTTTATATCCTGATGTCCTTGCTTGTGATGCAAGTGTTGTATGGTTGACAGCCAACAGATGCATGTCTGTGCTTCGCTGAACAGAAGTTTTTTTTTTTTTTTTGGTTGTTTTTTTTATTGGGATTCCCATCTACAGTTTGAGTGTAAAAGAATAAAGCAGGAACAAACGGGTCACTACAAAGGCCACTGTCACCATTGACCAGCAAATCAAAGGCATGTCTACGCTGGATTGCAGTGTATCATCTTCTGCCAGCGCATTGGGTTAATTGGGACTAAACCAGATACATTAGTAGCAGAAATGCCTTGATTAAGGGCCCCTAAGATGTGAGATCATGTGAACAGACCACCTGTGGGGCTTTCAATGCCATTTCAATTTCATTCATGTCAAGGCCCCTGCACTTGCTGACACAGCTTGCACCGAGGGAGAAGATGTTTCAATTCAGACTCTGTAAGGAAAAAAAAAAGAAGAAATTGAGGGAAAAAAAAACAAACACAAGACGCAGGGGCTCTGGCAGGTTTCAGCTCTGACAACCCTCCTGAAAAAGCGAGGGGTTCCAAAACACTCTCTCAATTGTAGGACGTCCATCAAAGCATCCAAATGGGGACATTTAGGGGGAACCTTGGCACATCTGACAGACACTCCTAATAAACACCACCTTTATTCTCGGCTGTTAAAAAAGAAAGATCAAAGTTCCCGCAGATGAAAAGGGTCTGTTCCCTGCATTTATATCCCCCCCATTCACCCACTCCCTCTTTTACTAAATTAAGAAAGCAGGCTTCGGCAAGCATCTGAAGAGGACTCGAACAATTATGGAGATGCTCCAACTCAACCCCTGCCTCTAATTACCGGCCTCTGATGGTTAAAAGGGCTTCCTTTTTAGCCGGGGCTCTCAAACGCCGTCCCCAGCGCGGCGACCACAAGGAGCCACAAAATATGCCCGCTCAGGCTGGGACACAGAAAAGCCTCCCGTGCATGAGAAAACATTGCAAAGTTACACTGATTTTCAGATTTATCAAATGTTTTATTGTCAAAATAAAGGTCATATTTGCTTTCTCACAAAAAGAGACATCTACACTTTGTACAAATTCACAATATCTTATAAAGTTCTCTTTTATGCACAAATGTACAAGTTTTACATAAGTTTTATATAAATACATTTGAAATTACAAAATGACCGACCCGTAAAATACTCGGGCACTATTAAGGCTTAATTTAAACCACCCTTGCTGTGATGAATCATACTATGTCATCTGGCACAGATAAGATAAAATAGTAGTAAAATCCCAAAATGCTCTCTTTGTGAGGGGTAGCAAACGAAACTGTCTTCTCTGCTTTCAGCATGTAATGCCCAGTTTGCTCAGTCTGTACCTCTAATACATTTAAACAGAAAGGGAATTAACTTGTGTGAATGCCAGGTACATTGTTTCAACCCACAGAGGTGTTTGTGGGGGGGCACCTCAGCAGCAGTTCATTACAATGCAAATTGCTCGATACGTGGTGCGATGGGTTATCTCCCAAACAATTAGCAGTCCTTATAAGCTGCTTTTATTCCCCCCCATTCAAACCTGGGACAATGGCATCTGCTTGGGGCAAGACATGGAGCTGGCCGTGCCCGACCTCCACGTCAGCCCGGTGCTCACGTCGCTGTACATGGAGCCGCTGGTGCCTTTACTGCCCCAGCAGCACCTGGTGCAGAAAGTCCTCCAAGAGTCCAAAGTTTTCCCCGACCAGATCCACACTCCGGACGTGATGCCCACAAGAAGGCACATGAAGTACTTCAACATAAAAACTGCATAGTCCGGGCTCCTGCGGTCCCGCTCTAATAAACAGTTGGAGCAGTTGTGTGTGATCTCCCAGCTCTGCCTGTTGTGCTGCTCATAAAAGTAACAAGCGACTATTATAGTTGCCGGCACTGTGTAGAGCACTGTGAAAATGCCAATTCTGATCATCAGCTTTTCCAGTTTGTCCGTTTTTGTGCCACCTTGCTTGATGACACTGCGAATCCTGAACAGCGACACAAACCCGGCCAGGAGAAACATAGTGCCGATGAATAAATAAATCACCAAAGGGGCGAGGACAAAGCCCCGCAGATTGTCCAAGTTCTGGTTCCCCACGTAGCAGATGCCGGCCACAGAGTCACCATCGACGGAACTGAGCGCCAGCACCGCGATGGATTTCATGCTCGGGATGAGCCAGGCGGCCAGGTGGAAGTACTGGGAGTAGCTGGCGATCGCTTCGTTGCCCCACTTCATCCCGGCTGCGAGGAACCAGGTCAGTGACAGGATGACCCACCAGATGGAGCTGGCCATGCCGAAAAAGTAAATAAGGAGGAAGACGACGGTGCAGAGTGCGGGACCGGTGGTCTCGTAGTGGATGTGCTCCAGGTCGAACTCCCTGTTGCACGCAACTTTCTCGTGTCCGGCGATCAGTCTGACAATGTAGCCGATTGAAACAAACATATAGCAAGCTGATAGAAAGATGATAGGTCTTTCTGGATACTTAAAGCGCTCCATGTCGATGAGGAAAGTGGCGACGGTGGCAAAAGTTGAGACGAAGCACAACACGGACCAAAGTCCAATCCAAAACGCAGTGAACGCTCTCTCGTCGTGCGTAAAATAGGGGTTGTGGCACGGCATGGCGCAGTTGGCGATCTGTCCAGTCTTGACGCGGTTGTACAGCGGGTGACGGTCCGTGTTCACCTGTACCATGGGCTCCAAACACTTACACCCCGGCTCACAGGGGGCAGCAGGCGGCTTGTATTTTCCAGGCGAGCCGGGTCTGGCAGGCTTATTCTTAGGCGGGTTGTAACCTTTCCCGGGATGGTTGGTGGGTTTTGAAAGCACAGGGGAAACCGTGGTGGAGTCGGTCCTGTTGTAGTCCATGCACAGAGTGTCCGGGTTTCCCTGGGCAGGCAGCAGGTCACACTTCATTCTGTCCGGCCAGGGGAAGCCGTACTGCCTCATGAGGGGCGCGCAGCCAGCCCGAGCTCTCTCGCACACACTCCGGCACGGAGGCAGAGGTTTTTTGTAGTCCTCCAGGCAGATCGGGGTGTACATGCTGCACAGGAAGAACTTCAGGTCCGGCGAACACTGGATCTCAACCAGAGGCCAGAACTGGTGCACCTCCAGTCCCGCCTCGTCCTGCGTGTCGTGGTTAAACTGGTTAGGCATGTAGGTGTAGTTGTAGCCGATCCCCTTGCACAGGGGCACGGCTATCTCCTGGCAGGTGATCTCCTTGGCTGTGGTGCAGCTGGACCGGGGCAGGAGAGCAACTGAGAGGAGCAAGTAAATCCCAAACAGGTCCATGTCTCCGGCGACTCGTGCCCCCCACTACTGCTCTGGTACTAACAGATACAAACCCCCCAGTCCGGTTAGATGTTGCGCACCGAGCCCATCTCGCCTCTCTCGGGATGTTGCACGGAGTTGCACGTAACGTGCAAGCCGTGTTTACTTTGAGTTGAGGAGGAGCAGGAGAGAAAACAGCCTTCAGGGCGGCGAAAGGCAATAAAGATGGCTGAGAGGATAATTTAGCTCTTTTTGTGGAAGCTCTCTTAGTATCCTTAGACAGTCTGTTAACAAAAAAACCCAGACGCGGCTGTCCGATCGATGCAAACAGAAAAATGTGGGCCTCCTTTCTTCCTTCAAAACACAACGACTACATTCACTCCGTTCGTCCTATCTCAATCCTGGTTCCCATACAAATCATCAGCCTGTCGGCCAAGGGGTGCTCATATATACTGGAGCCTGGCCGGAGACACCCCCGGTGCCGCTCCTCCAATCACAGAGCGGCAGAGGCGGTGCTTCCCCGCCAGTCAATCAATGTTTACTTATATGGATCATGATCATACAATTGTTGACAGTTTGTGCGGCTCAAAAGTCCAGGATGGCTGCGTGGAGGAAGAAAATATTCACTTATTAATGATCCTTTCTGATCGATCAATTACGTCACGAGACAAATTAATCACTAACATTTTTAAAAACACACATGTTAAGATTATACTTTGTGTTATACGATTTTCTGCGTGGTATCAAATCAGCTGTTATAACAGTTCTACTAACAGCAGCAATAAAAAAAGGAATATTAACTTACATTTCTTATCATAATCAACTTAAGTAAAAATGTAACTTCACTTAACATACACCAAACAGATTACTGTTTCTGTAAGACTGGGGCCAGTTTGGTAAATTGGCTAATTTGCGCATGATAAGGCTGCCCAGGGAGCTGTCTGTCCTCTTGAAACACTGTTTTATATTTCAAATGAGGTGCTAATGTTTCGTTTAACGCCTGCACAGAGCTCCGCGGGAGGCGTAATTGCGCGAGGCAAAGACCAAGCCGCACTGAAAGGATGGCAAAGCCCCCATAAGTGTTAACATGCCGGCGGAGTCTGACTTGGATCTCAGTGACGTGACAGTAAATGCTTTTTCCTCCCACAATTTAGGTTCTGAAAAATTTCCTGTAACTTGGCTGTAAAATCTTTCTGTGGAGTGTGCATTCATTGAATTTGGTGTGTAGACAACTTCCTGAACGGATTTACAAAGTACAAAATGCCTGAAATAACTGTGTAGCATTTACATACACACACGCACACACACACACACACACACACACACACACACACACACACACACACACACACACACACACACACACACACACACACACACACATGATCAGACTTTATGGATTCCTGTCGGGTTTAAAAACACATTCGATTTTTCAGTCACTTGTAAAAACTACATTTACTCAAGTAAAAATGAGCTGTACTTTGTTTTTGTATACTTTTTGGTTCATAACACTTCAGAAAGAGGCATATTCAGAGATAATCCAATTTCACACACACCCGCTGAGCTCAAGATGTCATGTATTGCTACATTTCAATCTGCCCAAAGACTCCACCAGCTGTAGTTGTCACACATATAAGCAGAAAACAAAATTCCGTAAAGAAATACAAATGGAAACTTAGTTTAGAAGATGTTCTGCTGCACATTATGCACTTTTGTTTTTGATATCTCATGAGCACTTTCTAATGATACCCACTTTTTGGTGTTTTCCTCTTCACTCATCTACTTGTCTCTCTGCAAAAGCACAAAAGCTTTTTCTCCCAAGAGCAGAATTTGCTGCAAGGGCTAAGACGTGCTCTCTCCAAACATTGCACGCAATATAAAAAGTAATTATTTGTAATTGTCTCTCAGAAGTTTGACTTACCTTATTCAGACATTATTCCAATATGCTGCACAGGATAATGTTGTCTTTGATATTAGAGAAATGTTTTTATGCTCAGATCCACTCGACAGATGTTGTAATTGAAATTGGATTGTTGGTTCATTGCTATCATTATCTGATGAAATAAGAAAAGGCAAGGCTAGACATGTGATCAGCGCATCTGTTCGGAAACCAGATCTTAGTTTGAACAACAAGAGAGATGTGTATTTAAGTAGAAGTTTTGTTCTCCACTGTGTACATGCCTGCATGCTCGCACACACAGAAAACTCCTCAAGAGCTCGAGCGCTAAAATGTAAATTTGTGGTCCAACGATGCGAGCTCAGGGTGAGAAAACAGTGGCTTTCTTCCATTTTTTCCACACATCTAAACATAATACAACACTCTGTGTTGAGGTCAGGTATGGTGGAATTGAAGATTTTTGGTATTGTGTTTGGAGTAGAGCCAGGTCTTTATCATGTGAGGCAGTCTTTTTTTTTTTTTTTTTTAAACTGGAGAACACAGATTAATCAAGTGACTTGCATAAGATAACAAGGAAGGAGCTTTCTTAATGGTTGTTTGCTTTTGATTAGGAAACCAGAGTTGGACTTGCCAGCGCCACAGAGGTATGCGAGTGTGTGTTTGTGCACAGGATGGATGGTGGGATATTTTCCCAATAATAAACACGGAAATTTGAGATGTGTGAAAAAGGACACATAATAAAAAAGGGAGTGAGGGTAAGGTACTGGTCACAGTGTGGGAGGGCTATGGAAGGAGGATAGATATGGCTAACACAGGGCGTAGAGTCTGTTCTGCACGCAGATAATGATTTACTCCGAGGAAGTGCACTCATCTCCTGTTTACAAAGCTCCACTGCATGCTGTGAGAAAATATCTCCCCAAAACCAAGGCCTTAAAGAAACACTCTGTGACCAATGAATGAAATCCACACAATCATGTCAAGATCCAAAGTTAATGTGTTCAGTTTAAAGCCCCTTGCTGTCTGTCAGAATCAAGTGCTGCTGTCGAAAGAAAAGAAGCCCACAAGTGTGACTGCTTGCCAGATACTGGACTTACCTCAAAGATGGTGAGACAGAGATATGCTAATGTCACTTTATCTTGTAAAGCAAAGCTTCAAGGAGATTTAGCCAATCTGCTGGACACAATTCCAAGAGCCTCGGTGGCATTTAGCAGGCTCATGCTAACCCGGGGCTGCTTGTTAAGACTTTATTAGCTATGTTTGCTCAGGCCTCTTCTCTCCAAAGAGGTGGAGGAGGGCTCCCCAGGCTCCAGCCTCAGCCCCACTATAGGCCCTCCATATGGGGCTTGTTTGCTCACGGCTGGCCTAGTAATCACTTTCAGGTGGAGCTGGAGGAGATGGAGCAAGGCTGAGGGGATTTTGGAGAGAGCTGTACAACCACCTCCACCCGCCTACTCCCCCCCAAGTTCCAGCCCCCATCAGCAACTTCTTTTTTTCCATTGGAGTACTCCTGAGGTGACAGATCATACAGCATGTACCCTGTGAATTAACTCACCTAGGGCCCATTACCTTAACAAACACAGCCGGCCCTTCCAATCAGCCTACTGCTGGGAGGACAGGCGACCCCCGTAAATCCTTCCTCACAGCCTCTATCCCTCTGTGCGAGTGTAGAGTGAAAATGATAAACTTAGAGAATCTAGTATTGTCTGAGAGCATTCTGCAGTCTAGAGCAAATCTGCCTGAAAACTACTTCATTTGGGGAAGATTTTTTGACAACATGGGCCTACTGAACCTGCAAAGATGTTCCTTCTGATTTTTAAATTGTGAATATTCAGTTGTTAGGAAAACAACACTCATTTGTTCCATTTTCTGATGGGACACATTGAACAAAGGAATAATGAGTTGCAATCCACAGCTTGCTAATAGTTGAAAAACAATATATTTAATAAATCAGTTAAAAACCATTAAGAACAACTTTTGGTTTGCAAGGAATTCCAGTACATAACTAATATCACCATGTACAGCTGCAGACTTACTGAATATCTTTTTTTTGGTCACTGACCTTTGAATCAAAATATCCAGAGACTTGTTGGCTATTCAGAAATTCAATATCATTTTATAATAGATCAAGAACATTCTCTAGAAATTAGGGGATTTATTTTATTTTATTTTTTACAAAATTTAGCCGAAGCACAAGTTCTGCTTTGGATATTTTCTTTCCGATAAAATAGTTCTAATGCTTAATAATAATCGCGAATCATTGGTCAAATTTTTTGAACTTGGGAATATTTGATGCTTTGGAGATTCATAGTTTCCAGACCAAAGGGAAGACATTTATTTTGACTGCCGTCACTAGAAAAAAAAAACAATAAAAGTTTGAATGTTTAAGTGACTGAAAATGATTGATATTTACATGGACGACATCAAAAATAAAATTTTCTTTTAGTTGTGTGAAAATATGTTTTGTTCAAAACGGTCGACTTATGTTTTCTGAAATAAACAGTGAAGTTGAAAAGAGGTTGCTAAGCAGTGATGTGAATCTTTAACATCCCATCACAAACATTCTGAGAAAAGCAGCTCTACCTCGAGCCTTGCTAATTAAAACTTTGCCTCCACAAAGAGGTCCTGCACCATTCTCCTCCAGCCAAAGAACTGCTGTTGGCTACTTGTCCCTGAGCCAAGTGCGTGAGTGTGTGTATGCGTTTCTTGTGATTGTTTGGAGTTTTCAGCCATCCGATGCGACAAGAATCTGGCTGTGCCTGCTTTTGGCTGTTATGACTCCTGATATTTGACACGCCAGTCAGATTTATCTCCCCTCTCATAAAACAGCATACAACTTGTTCTCTTTATCCAGAAAGGTAAGCGAGCCCAGAGAGAGTTCTTTTGCTCGGGGAACACACACACACACACTTACACATTATAGCTATGGCGGTGTACCTGACAAGCTGTCTTTCTCCACACACTTACCCACATAATACAAAGGACGGATTTTTTTTTTTTAACTCGTGCATGTAACCAGAGAAAAGCCCTGTGCGGCTGGAGCCACTTATGAATAGCACCACGGCAGGTATACTTGCCATCTGGTTCTTTCTTGCACTTTCTTTCACACTTGCCCATCATTATTGTTACACACGGTGGTGCGATACGGTCAGTGAGTGGTCAATGTGTTAACTACAACGTTGAATCTGACCAGCTGGCACAGAATGGTCATACCTCCGGGGTGTAAAGTATACTGATAAGAATAGTACGTAATGGTGAATGCCTGGATGCTGACAAAGCTGGCAGCAGATACAAAAAAACAAGATAGATTGAGGAGACTTTTTCAAATCACAACTTAGACACAACTTGGTGAAGTGAAAGGTAATCACACTATCTATTGTCTGTATCATTGCTGAGGATTTACAACCTCAGTCTGGTTGAGTGTGACTGCCTTTGTGATATGATGCTGTACATACATTAGAATTGAGGCAAAAAAGGACCAACAAGACAGCATTTTACTGAAAAATGTGAGCCTGATATCTACATCAAAGTAAAGAATGAAGTGAAGCAATACATTTTCTCTTATGCCACGAAGGGGCGAAAATACATCTCTTGTTATTCCATTAACATTTGACTAAATTAAGAAAAATACCTCTCATTCAAAAGGGAAACTAAATATCGATGTCACAGAAATCTTAAGAACTGAATCCTACTGCATCAAATCTAGTCAAACTGCATCTAATCAAAATAAATAGTTTTGTTAAAAAATGTATTGTCTCTTATAAAGGAGATATACTTGTTTGCTTTCATTTCCACTGGCCGGGAAGAGAGAGCAAGTTCTGCAAACTAACTCATGTCATTACTCTTCATGCTGTCTTTCGGTCCATCCTATTCCACCTAAATCCCACCATTCCAAAATGGTAAAGAGCTGTTGTGGAATCAACTGTACCGACAGATTGGAGTTTTCTTTTTACACAATTCTAAAAAGGAAACAGAGGCAAATGGATTTCTACCACCCACACAGACAATTGGTCGTGCCAAAATGTGGATTTTATGGACTTGATGTCCGCTATACTGGATTTCTGAGCAAGACTTTTATTGAACAGTTTTAGAGCAAATTGATCATGTGAAAAGCTATCAAATATCCCTCATTTTTGGTTTACAGTTTGCATGAGGGCTATATGTTAGCTAGAGTTCCGTAGCTTACAGAGTTCTATGTTCGGTAAGTGAAATTTGTACATAAAATGACTTAACATTTAAAGTCTTCTCCAAATATATACATATTAGGTTTATAATCGACCTTTTGAAGGGATGAATAAATTGCACCAGTCACCTGTTTTTGTAATCCAGATCCCCATGTTTACAAGTCAAATGTTTTACCACTGTAATACATCCCAGGGGTGATGGGAAAAAGCTTGTTTGAGACCACAATAGAAAAGGAAAAAATTTGAAACATTTAACCGTCTCACGAGTCACAACTGTGCTTACATATATCATATATCACAGTGGAGGTGGAGAAAAGGTGTATTTCATTAAATCTTTATTCACTAGTTTGACTAGAATAAGAACTGTTGGTAGTAAACAATCTTTAAACAACCACAATGACAGTTTTGGACTTGGCCGCCAGACTTTCAAATACTTTCAGGCGTTGCTTTGTGAATTTTCCTGGAATATTAATGAGGTTCCAGGTTCAACTCCCGGCTGGGGCCTTTCAGTGTGGAGTCTGCATGTTCTCCCCGTGTATGCGTGGGTTCTCTCCGGGTACTCCATCTTCCTCCCACTGTCCAAAAACATGCATATCAGGTTAAAAATTGTCCTTAGGAGTGAGTGTGAGCGTGTGTGTGGTTGTTTGTCTCGTTTTTCTCTGTGTGGCCCTGTGATGGACTTGGGACCTGTTTAAGAGATATTTATTCCAGCTATGTCCAGGGGTCAAGCTGGAATTTGTCATGTGCTTGTGTCCAATATGTTTGCATACTTCAAACTCCGACAGACATTACCTGGCAAGCAGTGAATAAAACAAAGCTGCACATCCCGCTGCTCTGCACTCCAATTGGAATCACTTTATATTAATTTTGCAATGTGCAAAGCTGGCGACAGTATGATATTTCTGTTGTGGACTCTCTTGTGCATTTGTACACACTATTCCAATGGCGATGTTGCCAAAAAGAGAGAGAATAGTAATATAAAGAAATATGTACATTACAGTTTTGTAATAGTTTTGTTTCACCTGAGTTGATCAATATACTATAAAATTAGGTTATGTACCTACTTCACTGATCCATCTATACATTGAAGATGGAACATTTGAAATTTAAATGTTGTGTCACAGTTATCCATTTTTACTCTTTAGAAGTCCTTGAAAAGATAGCATTGCCCTCTTGCTGAATTTGTTGGTGCAGTCAATTACATATTTTCCACATTTTTTTCTTTTCAAGCCAGTGAAAGAGTCCGTGCTCATTGACTCAGCTGTCTTTTTGCGTCTCACAGGCATAACCTCAGTACAGTCTTATGTCTGATGATATTATGTGAATTCCCAGCATTAGTTCGAAGTATTTAATAACTTCCATACATCTCCAAATTTATGCTCAAATGTCAATATGAATATAAAAACATTTTACATATCAAAACGTTTTTGCTTGAATGAGCTGAACTGGGGCATCCCCATCACATCAAGAAGGTTTCTGGTTCAAATCCCAGCTGGGGCCTTTCTGTATGGAGGTTGCATGTTTTCAAAATGTTTATGTGGGTTCTCTCCGGGTCCTCCGGCTTCCTCCCAATGACCCCAAAAAACATGCACGTTAGGTTAATTGGTGTCTCCAATTTGAGCCTAGGAGTGAGTGTGATCGTGCATGGTTGTTTGTCTCTATGTGGCCCTGTGATGGATGTGTACCCTGCCTTTCACCCATTAACAGCTGGGCTAGCAAGCCCCCCCCGCAACCCTGAGTTGGATCAAGTGAGTATAGAAAATGGATGGATGAGTTCTCTTTCTTGCCAAGAGTCAAATGAGGAGATACATAGTATTCTTATCTGTGATTGTATGGCTCCCAGCTTATCTTAGCAAAAAGATTGAGTCTAAAAGGAACAACTAACCCGGAAAAAAAAGAGACATTTATAAAATTGTTCGTGTTTATTTGTCCTTCTGTGTAATTAGAAAGAAAGATATAGTAAGTTGAAAGTAAGGAAAAAGCTTTTGTGGCCCAGATGAACTGAGAGGTTGATACGTCTCAGAACGTGGCTCCACATGGTCTAGAAATGTCTACAAAAGAATGCACAGTGCACTCTCCGTGCTTTGCTCCACCACTTATTCTCTGCATAGCACCATCTCTGTTTCCCTGTCCCTACCTCCCTTTGTTTCCATGCGTGGCAAACTGTGAAACAGATGGCAAGGGCAAGGATGACCGCAAGACAGAAGGAAAGAAAGAGTGAGAGTCTGAAAATGATAAGATAGAAGTGGGGAAGTGGGAAACCATATCCAGAAGGTGAGAGACGAAGAGGCAGAGAGGTAGCAGATGTGTGAAACACAAATGACCTTGTGGAGCTTGCAACTCGTTCTTGGCGGCCACTGATCAAACCTTCTCGGTATGCACATCAGAGGCTGAGTGATGCTCCTGGTGAGCTACCCTGAGCATTCCATACTGCTCATTAGCAGTCTGATTAAGACATGTTTATTTATGTAAACACTGTCTGTATTTACAGCATTAATCTAGACTGCACACTGGGTTTACATTGGATACTGTCAGACATACATGATTAGGGGAACAGTTACTGGCATACAGAAATTATTCAAAGCTCTCTGGTAAACATCTGCGATGAGCTGGGGGCATGACTACACTGTTGGGTGGGTGGTGTTTGTGTAAATACGTGTCAGTGGGAGAAACAATCAGGTTCCCCAAAGCCAGATAGTGGGACATTGATGACCTTATCTGCTGCAAGCTTCCCACCCCTCCGTCTCTCTACGGAGCGGATCGCCTCCTCATTTCGACAAGCTTCAACCTCCCTCTTTAAAGCACTCATAGGCATATCATCTCTCGCTGAATAATTAATTAGATTTGATAATGAACAACATATTTAGCAGAAGAAGGTGCTCCTAAAGTGTCCCAGTATTAGGGTTTTCTAAGAGAGGGAGGCGCACCAACATTCATGACAAAAGAGGGAAAGTGCCCTGCCTCCAAAACGAAATAAGGTTTTTCTTTCTCGTGCCAATGTCTCGATATATCATGGGAAATACTGTGTCATGGATTTGGTCTATGTAGCATCAAAATACAAAGTTGTGGAGACGTAAATCTCTGAACTAGTTTCATGCTTTCATTTTCGTGAAGAAAGAGAGGAAATAATCACTAATTTTGTGTCAAATTTCAACCTCTAAAGAAACAACTGCCTTATCTGTTGTACCAGTGCAATTACCAATACCAGAGCCGTTACAGCAGCATTTTATATATCTGAGAAATATTTCAATTAATCAGCTGTCATTCCTGTGAGTCAGTTGAAAACATCTCCCACTAGATTGCAGTTTGTACGTGACCTTTTTTCCCCCTTTAATAAAGGGAAATGTCGTTTTCAAACTGCCTTGGTCAGTTGATTATCTATCCCTGGAGGGAACCTCTGAGCACTAAACATAAACAAATCAGAGCCGCTGATGATAATTTATGTCATGTGCCAGGAGAAGAGCAGCTAAGCGAAAATCTTCGGAATATGATGAAATGAGAGACTTTTTCTTTCTAACAGGGAATTCAAGTCTCGCAGTTTATGCCGTTTGTTTGAATGCTCGCACTCTCAGTCTAACTGTGCAATGTGCAACATCACCAACGGATTAAAGCCTACTCCTGATACTCTCTTCCTCCTTCAACATTCTAAAGGTCGCCAGTCCAAATTGCAAATGGCAATTAGATCAATTGAAATCATAGCGGTGCTGAAATAATGTAAGTGGACTCGATTGAGCTCCTTTGTGAGCACATTGTTTTATTTTCACTGATTGCATCAGACAGCTATGGCATGGTGGTTTGACTCTTGGGCAGGTGATTTTATCTCAACCATTATAGACCGTAGACGTCTTTATCCACCAGTGACATCATTAAGATTGGAATCTCCAGACAATACAAGTGTGCTTACTGGGCTCCTAGGCTTAATTGTTCAATCAAGGAGGATAAACATGAGCGTCTTGACCACATTCTGACTGAGCTTTATCACAGTTCCAAGGTGTGGCTTCATAGCTTTATTTTTTTATGGGACCTGTTACTTATTTAAGCTAATGATTATCTTTTGTTAATCTCTCTAAAATGGGATACTCCACATTACTGCCTGCTGCTTTCTCTTATTTTATCTATTATAGAGTGTAACATATTCTCAACGTCAAAATATCTGCCAACTAGAAAGAGCTGTTCCTGCGAAACAGCTGTGAGAATGCATGAGCTGAATTACCTTAATAAAGAAAAATCTTAAAAAGCTAAAAGATTTGAACATTTTAAAATTTGAATGGTGTCTCTAGCTGAAAGTATGCAAAAGTAGTTAAGATTTGAAGGATTTGAAATGATCTGAAGAATTTGAAGATAAAATTAAGCTAGAAACAGTTGAAAATGCTGAAAGTATGCTTAAATAATTATAAAATAAAAAAATTATAAAACGTGGTCTGACATTATGGGGATTGAACCCGGGCCACCTGCACGAAAGGCTGGTAGTGTTACCATTAAGCCATCTCGTTGTGTTACACCTGAAGTGCATTTGACCTACTTAAAGACTACACAGAGAGACACAGAGCTAGCTGCTGCAGCCGCGGGACAAATCTGACTGTCTTCAAACACGTTTTGTGAGAAAAGTTGAATAGCTAGAAAGATAATTTTAACACCGTTAGAAGCAGAAGGCTTAGAGGAACTTAGCAAAGTACTTTTACATCTGTGGAGTGAACTATATTTAAATCGAAGCAGGTTGAACACACACAACATATATGGAGAGATGAGACGGCCGCCCGCCGATCGCGGGAGAGAAATGACACCGAACACTGACTTCAAATACATCTTGTGAGAAAAGTTGAGCAGCTAGAAAAATAATTTTAACACCATTAGAAGCAGAAGGCTTAGAGGAACTTAGCAAAGTACTTTTACATCTGTGGAGTCAACTATATTTAAATCGAAGCAGTTTGAAACACTTGAAGCTGATTCAAAAATGGCAGATTTCCTCAAAATTTGACAAGTTCTTCAAGCTTAAAGGCTCATAGTTCAAAATCTGTCCATGTGAGCTCTTTAAGAGTTACATTGGCTGAAAGAGGACAAGTTTTCCTACATTTTAAGGTATAATTTGTTTCTCTCAGTTAAACTGTATGAAAGTTACAGTAATTTGTTTGAAAAGTTGAAACTTATCAGCACTGCTGAATGTCTCACTCTAAAATCCAAGAAGGAACTTCATTTTCATATTTTTTAAACTGTCATATTTCAAAATTGGCTGAATATTTTTAAAAGATGAGACATTTTGTAATAGCTGAATGTCTTATGAACATTTTAAAATTTGAATGGTGTCTCTAGCTGATAGTATGCTGAACTAGTTACGATTTGAAAAGATTTTAAGGTTTTGAAGGATTTGAAAGGATTTCAAGATAAGGATTTGAAGAACTTAATTTTCATATTTTTTAAACTGTCATATTTCAAAATTGGCCGAATATTTTTAAAAGATGAGACATTTTGTAATAGCTGAATGTCTTATGAACATTTTAAAATTTGAATGGTGTCTCTAGCTGAAAGTATGCTGAACTAGTTAAGATTTGAAGGATTTGAAAGGATTTGAAAGGATTTGAAGATTTAACATTAGTTTCAATGGGAAAAAAGTTGAACAAAAAGCTTAATATCTTAAAAAGTTGAAAAGTTACAAACACCAAAAAATATTTCCCATCGAGAGCTGAAAGAGCTGAACATTTTGATACCAAATTTGTTGAAATAGCTGAAAGTATGCTGAAGTATTTGAATGCCGAAAAACGGCGGAAGAATATGGAATACGGAATAATAATTAAGAGAAACAGGAACTTAATAGTGAGAATGCTTCATGCATTCTCACAATTACTAAAAGGAAAAATATGTGAAAGAAGAACTCTGGATAAATTTGAGTTCATTTTGAGGGTTATGAAACAGATAAAGGTGAACCCAGCGCTACAGGTTGAAGAGTGGGGGCAGTGAAATGGAAACGAGAGGCTCCCCTGAGCTGCGTTGTATAAGATCTGATTGACAGGCTACACTCTAAGCTCACCTGAGCCTCTGACCTCCAGTTTTACATCTCACTGTGGCTCTTCTCCTCCCTCCTTTTTCTCCTTTTTTCCCCCCATCTTTTTTCTCGGAGTGAAGAAACCTGAGGAGGGTCTTATCCGAGGTGGAATGGCTTCAGGCCGCAACCCTGATCTAAGGGGGGGTGGGGGGGTCACAGGGAAACAAAGGCCATTCAGGTGAAGTGCCCTGAGCTGGCCTGAGACAGGCAGGCTCCCACTACAGATAACACTGAGGCTAATGTACTAGAGTTTGCACAGTCAATGGCACCACAGCCACAGTGATAGAGGAGGGGTGATGGGGGTTACGTGTGTGCTTGTGTGTTGCTTTAATCAGTGAAAGAGAAGGGAAAAAAAAAGACTGACCGGTGAGTAAACATATTGCTAGAAAAAGTCCACTGAACATTCCAGAAATTAAAATGCTAACGTTGAAAAATATACTAATCCTCTTTATGCAGGCTAATCTTGGGCAAAATTCAGAACCACAAAAGAAGAGTTGAAATGCCACACAATCATGCATGCTAAACAATATTGGTGGATCACAGGTCTTTCAAGGATATCAATATGTCCTGTGTTTACCTGTTCAACTAATTGCTGCAGACGGAACGTTACTGTAAGGAGTCTATGCTACTTACAACAGAAACATTTCAATCTTATCTCATCTACCCAACTGACCCCCTCTTGTTTAAGGACAGCTTGGCTACAGCTGATACACCTGATAGAGTTAAAATACCCCTTTTAAAATGAAATTAGTATGTAGGTTTGGAGTTTTTTTTTGTTTTCTTGCTTTTTTTTGTTGAAGTTACATATGAAGTATGGTGATGTGGCAGTGGCAGTGAAGAACAGCAAGAAGGTTCCTTGTCTGAATCTGAGCCACACTTTCTGTAGGTAACTTTCTGGAAGTTATCTGTGTGCATGAGTGGGTTCTGTCTGGGTACTCTGTCTTCTTCCATCCATCCAAAAATATGCATGTCAGGTTAATTAGGTTAATTAGTGTGAGTGAGTATGGTTGTTTGTCTCTCTGTGGCTCTGTGATGGACTGGTAACCTGTCCAGGTTGTACCCAAAGATGCAAGAATGTCGGTATAGTCAGTATAGTATGTCATTCAAGCAAATAGGTAATTCACTATCTTCCATCTCAGGTCAGCTGTCCCTGTGTTAAGGATATCAGGGCTTTCTAATGGGGATCGGTACCCATTCTCAGGTGGGGATGATGATGACGATGAATCCCCCCTGACCTGCCGTCCTGGCTCCCCCTTGTGTTAGCAGATTCTGTTTCCGAACATTAGAACACTGGGTCAGAAATAGTTTCTTAGATAGTTAGATGTTGGGTTTTAAAGTATCCATTGGTCCAACATCATCTCCATATATAACCATATATAATTGGCATTAAACCAGGTCATGAACAAGTATCAATTTATGATAGTATATAATCCAATATAATAGTGTCAGACATCTATGAATTGTAGGTCACCCTGCCTTACAAGTTTATGATTTGGTGTGAAGAGGCCCTTGAACAGAAAATGTCCTTCTGGCTACACATCCCAACCATTTCATTCTTGAGAGAACACGAGGTGCATTGATAAGGTCACTCTATTCTACTGTGCATGGTGGCCCATGGCTTGAAGGATACCTTTTTATCGTCCTGTATCCAACATGTGATGCTCTGGCCTTTACTTATCTCACTCAATTGTCCAGCTGTTAATCAGGCTACTATAGGACTGCTTTATGGAAATCCCATAATCATGTTTCACTGTCCTAACAGATACACTCAGACGTTTTGATGAGTACACACATAATATTTTGGTCATCCAAGCTCTCCTTCCAACACTGGCAACTGAGAAGGGGTCAGATCACTGTTGTTCTCCATATTGATGAGATTTGATAACTCATGAAAGCATTCGCAGCATCACGAGGCATTGCAACCTGGCTTGACAAAGATGAAAAGAGAAGAAACATCTCGTGGTTGATGACAAACTGCAAATAGTCCACATCAAGGGGAAGTCTTTGCATGACATGGGAAACTTTCCTCAGTAGTTGCTGAATAAGGTTCCTTTTTAGCAGCTCCTAAGATAAACAGACATTAAGTCACATTACTTCACAGACTGTAGATAAACTCATGGCAGGTGGAAGTGGTGAAACGCTGGGAGGGGAAGAGGTAATCTCCTCAAAGACGTGAAATAGGTTTTCCAGCATGAGTGGAACTCCCTTTGAAATAGACATCTGTCAGTGAAATCAAGGTTTATTTTGTCAATAATTTTCATTATCGAAAAAGGGGGAAAAAAAAAATACAGCAATAATTTGCTTGTTATTGTTCAGCCTGGAATGAAAGTCTGTGACTCTGTTCATCTCGTCAACGACTTTACCATGATCCTTTTGTCTTTGTATAAATCATTAGAAAGTTGCTTTATATGCTACATATGCCACCATCTAAGCGGAGCATCTGGTGTATACACAGCTTGATAATGTATAAATGGTGTGCAGACAGAGTTCTCTCTGGGTACTCTGGCTTCCTCCCACTGTCCAAAACATACATGTCATGTCAATTGGTGACTCTACATAGACCCTAAAAGTGAGTGTGAGTGTGGATGGCTGTTAGTCTCGTTTGTATCTATGTGGCCCTCTTGCCCAATGACAGCTGGGATAGGCTCCAGCCCACCTGTGACCCTGAGTTTGATTAAGCGGTTATAGAAAATGGATGGATGTTTCAAATGAACCAACATTCTGACCCTGAAATGGCTCCACGGCTTTGCTGCTACATTAGTGCATTTTCTCAGCTACTAAATTTCTGGAGATTTACCTTTGAGGCCTGGTGGAAGATTATTGCAAAGATTCCAGGGTAAATATTGTGGTTATTTTGCGTTCTCAGATGCCACTGCCCCAGAACGTTATCAGAACATGACAGAACTCTTGGGATTGTGTGAAACAGCTCTTGTTCTCACGGAGGAAACTATCTTCTTGATGCTCATAAAGGTACAAGAAAATATTTTTTTTGGTGAACTGTCAGTACGTCAGTGTAAGTATGGTAATTGATTAAAAACAGTAAGATCTGTTTGCAGTTTTGCACTGGTAGTTTCAGTGTTTTTGTCATCTATTAGTTTTAGCTAATTAACTATAAATGCAAAAATAGCCCAGGGAGGAAAGTGTAAATGGTTACCCGTTACTCATTTTATTCACTAAAATAATGTAGGAAGGAAGGAAGAGAGGGCCTTTCTTGTTTTAATGTACATATCCTGTATTACAAGGAGCAGTAGCATAACTCTCAGCTTGCAGCTGAAAGCAACTCCAGAGCCCTCCGTCCCATCTCATAGGTTCTTCTAACTGTCACTGTGGGTTATTAGCACAGGCCATACTGCTTTACACAAAGTCAAAAAGATGAGATCTTGTCCATAGTTAAACTGTGGGTTTAAATCTGCGTCTGACTCGCCTTTTCTCTGCCCTCCTATCCCCTCCCCCATCGTCCATCTTTTCCATTTCCCTCCTCCTCATTTCTCTGAGCAGGTTTCACTCTTGTGCCTGTCATTCTTCTGCCTTTTGTATCAGTGGGCCTTTTTGCTATTGAATGCTGCTTCCACCCCCACACCCCTCTCCTCTCTCTTTCTCCTATCTCTTCTCCGTCTCTCCCTCACTCACTTATTCACTCTAGGGCCTAATTATGAGATAGCTTAGAATAAATACATGTATTTCTTCCCCTCCTAGGATGGGGGTTTAGGGTGAGGTGAGGGTCCTTGTGCTCCACATTTTTTTTGACAGGAGGCTCAAGGAGGTTTTATTCAGTGAGGTCTCTGCGCTGATCAGAATAGTCGCTGGGATGGGAGATTTTGTGGGTGCAATAATTGCGTCTCATTAATTCTTACTGTAATGCTGGGTAGCTAAACAGGCGATGCAATTAGGGGGCTGAGCCCTGAATAGGCTGGCTAATCAGGGGACAAAAGCTGTGGCTCAGAGGCCATTAGGCCTGGAGGAAGTACTTCTATTGTAAGGAATGGTCTGTAATGCCTTCATCTCCCTCCAACTGGGGTGGACAAGAAACCTTATCGGGGCTCTTCCACCTCTAAACTTGTACTGTTCCTAACAATATATCTATATTACCTACAGTTTTTTTTTTGCAAAAACAAAGATTGCATCCTGCTCTGGATTATGAGGAATCAACAGTGGATTTCCTGCCTACGGAGCAAAACTTTCAAACCCCCCCCCCCCCACCACCCAGTTGGGCCAACTATGCTGACTACACTTTTGTTGGAAGTTCTGCATAAAGTGCTAAAACCCCTTCCTTTAATGAGAATATCCCAATTGGCTGCTCTTATACACATCGAGTATATTCAGAGACACTCTTCCCTCCTGCTGTCCTTCCTCCACTTTTACCTCCTCCTCTTCTTCGGTACGTGCCCCAGCAGCCCACACGCTCCTCCAAACTGTCGACTCAGGAGTCTGCAAGACCTCTTTGCCATCTGGGAAGGGTAGAGGAAGGAAGAGAAAAGAAGATCCCTAAACATTATCTACCCCCCCTTCTCCCCTCTGTACACTGTATCTTTCATCCCTGTTAATCACATCGTCAGGCAGCCCAGACGGAGAATAAATGAACTCTCCTGGTCATTAAAATTAAGTATTGAATTATTGACATGCAATTAGCCTGCCTTTTTTCTGTGTGTGGAGACACTATAAAAGTTTCTCCCCACAGCGAGAGGGGAGTAATAATATGACTACTGTAGTCATCAGAACTAAAAAAAAAAAAATCTTTTTTGTGCTTTTTTTGTATGTATTTCCTGTGATCCGTGTTCTCCCTCAGTTGGAACTGCGCTGGCCTCAAAATTGTTCATGAGAGCTCAAGTATCAGGTCAAATCAACATTTTGGAAATTGTTGTCAATCGCCAACGTTTACAATCGCCTTTCAGCCACCGGACAACCATAGGAAAGTCAATGTAAGTTTCAACTTCTCAAGTCACCAGTCAGTAACCATATGTTTCTGCAAGCAGAAATCTCAAAGATCCAAGAGACACAGTTTAACCTCTCACAGAAACACGGATCCACCTCAGGGAATTCTCACAGATCGGAGGACAACCAGACCTCAACACTTGTACATCATTTTGTCACTACTGTAAATAAATCACTTACCTTTTACATACCTGTTCTACTCTCTGGATCCTGCCTGCCCGTAACCCTAACAGATAAATCCTATTCATGAGATGATGAGGGGCACTAAGCCTGGTTCCATCTAGTTTGGCTGAGTTTTATTCCCATAAGGAGTGCTGTCATTATCTGCTTCGTTAAGGAGCGGCATGTGCTGCCACCTCTGGATTATAGTTGGATTATGTTAATGTTGCAGAGTTACACAGTCACACTAACATTTAAGTGATCTGCCCCAGCTGTTCTTCAGACATGCTAAAGTTGCACGTTTCATTTGCCATTTTGGAAATGCTAATATATGAATAATTGAACAGATTGATCTTTAACTCCATTTGCTCTAATCCCCGTTTGCTCAAAACATCAACAAATTGAGGGAGAATGAAATGTCTAAACAATATTTTGCGGAGATGTGCTTACATATTCTCCCTTCACGCTCACTTCCAATTACAGTGACAATTGTCTTGGTAATTTAATGAATTGCGTGAATTGCAAGATAAACTTACAGTGCTTGTTAGTCAAATACACATTTCGCAGCCTTTTCATTGCAGCAGAGCAGGAGTCTGACAAGCTGTTTACGCTAAGCCTGAGTAAATCATATTCAGAGTTTGCCTTCCCTCCCCAGTAATCTCATTTTGTTTACTGCTAACGCTAAGTACATTAGCATCTGCAAGGCCTGTCTGTATTTACTCTATTTGCCCCTACTCTACTGGCTCTAAGCCAAACAGAGATGAATGTTAGGAATTGAACGTAACCAGCAGTATATTCATGAACAACTCACTCCTAATCTGACACTGAGGCAGGGATCCAGAGCAGGCAGAGCTGCAGAGGGAGTATGAAATGACAGAGGATGTAGGTTTTGCTTAAGTGAATAGAGATATTAACTGTTTTTAAGCTGCACTATTTTATTTCTTTACTTTGGGGTGTTTATATGGGAAAGTGAGGCATGACAGGAGGGGAAATAGCAAACCTCCCTTCAGGAAACTAAAAAGTATACAGAAGGATGCAACGGTTTGGTTTAAATTTCCAGAGCAGTTTAGTTATTCAAGGTTTACACAGGAAGTAAGTGTAATTTGAACTTTTAAGTAAGGGGCAACATATCCCATTTCAGCCTTGGGAGGGGGGGTTCAAGTGTTGAGGGGGACACTATGTTTTGCTAGTTTTATCATAATTCGGTGTCTGAGCAGAGCATCTCTAAGAACAGACCTAAGGTTCTTTCCAGATTCAGAATACCAAAAAACGCTATTCAGCACAACACTAAGGTGCCGTTTACACATACCCGGGTATTTTGAAAAACGAAGACCTTTCCCTTCGTTTGTGCCTTTCGTTCATACACAAACAGAGTTTTTTCCTCCGAAAACGAAGCTAAAAAAAAACTCTGGCAAAAGTGGAGATTTTTTAAAAACTCTGTTTAGCGTTTGTGTGTAAACTGGTTGAAAGAGACGAAAATGGAGTTTTCAGAATGGAATGCGGAGTTGTCGTCATAGTACAGAGCCCCGCCCCTATCCGCCATGTTGGCAGGATGCTAGCGTGACGCCATTCTCTCCGTCCATTGTTTATCTAGCAAGCATGGAGGTGCTAGCAGCATTTCTGTTGTTGAGAGCTATACTCGCTTGTGTGATTTTGAAAATTACAGTCATACAATGTATTGAACAACAAAGACATTTTTCACGGCTTTAGCAGTTTTATAGTCCAGCGCAACGTGTAAAAGTAGCTCAGTCTTACTATCAGTCCACACACATGAGCCTGGCGCCATATTTTCTTCTTGAAAAGGATCCGGAAGTTCTTCCTGTCAGCGGTTCTCTATTAGGCTTCTGATTGGTTTGTGTGGAATTCTCATTGTTCTAACACTGCCAATGTCAGGCTTGGCGTAATTTAACAGCTCCTGATAGCGTATTTCTCCGGATCAATGTAGACGTGTTTTTTTTTAAAAACGGGGCTGTGTGCACCTAGTTTTTTTTGCAAACGAAGGTTAGAAAATATGCGTTTTTCAAAATACCCGGGTATGTGTAAACGGCGCCTAAGACTGCTGTCTTCATGTTTTTACAATTCTGAATGTGAAAGGTGTTCATATTTTACAACACTGGTAAGATAATCAACAAATGACCTGACACCGTCTTCCCTTCTCAGTTCCTCTCCATCTGATTTCAGCTCTGTTCCCTGTAGGCATTTTCCCACATGCCTTCTCAAGCTGGGACTGATGTAACTGCATTGTGTCATGTTTGAAAGTACACATGTAATGTAATTTAATTTTGGTAAACTGAAAATTGACTAGACATTTTTTTTTTTTTTGTTTACTCTGCTACGTCAACTAACCTGGTGGCCTAACAAATAGATACACACAAAAACACACATTATGTACGGTAGCAGGAGCAGCAACACTTTTTAACTTAGCTAAAGTCAACGAATTCAAGGACAAGACCGTTTTTTTGACATTGGGCCCTTGATTTCACATTATAACATGATGTTCTACTCACCCCTGCTTGTTGTTGGTAATTTGGAGCTGTTCCGAAGATATTCGAGAGGCGTCTGGCTGCTCTCTTGAGATATTCGGCCATGAAACGGTTTCCTATGGGCAACGTTATACAGGCACAAACTATGCTGTTTATAATTTATTAATTACTGTACACTAGCACTGATAACGTGGAGGTGCGTCGCTTACTTAAAAAAATCCGGGTTACTGTAATTTTGAATTTTTGTCGTAAAGTGGGTGTTACTGACGTCATCGTCGTGCTACTACCACAGACAGCCCACAGACCTGCTGCCTATTTATTCATTCGGCTAAAATTCAAAATTATAGTAACCCGGATTTTTTGAAGTAAGCGACGCACCTCCACGTTATCAGTGCTAGTGTACAGTAATTAATAAATTATAAACAGCATAGTTTGTGCCTGTATAACGTTGCCCATAGGAAACCGTTTCATGGCCGAATATCTCAAGAGAGCAGCCAGACGCCTCTCGAAAATCTTCGGAACAGCTCCAAATTACCAACAACAAGCAGGGGTGAGTAGAACATCATGTTATAATGTGAAATCAAGGGCCCAATGTAAAAAAAAACGGTCTTGTCCTTTAAATGGAAATTTTCTGAGAAAGTAGATCCCTGTTAGTTTTCAGCCAATTTTTAGAAGTGTTTTCGCAGCAAACCAGAAACGTATTCTTCAAATAAGATCTTTGCATTAAACTTTACAATTTCTGAAAAAAAAAGAAACAAACAGAATGACAGCCAACCGATATGCAGTAAGAAAAAATTAATGTGCTTAAAATCTGACTGTTTGGGGTAAGTTAAAATAAAGATTATGCCAGAGAAATATGAGTGAGAAAACACGTGTTGTAATTGAACCAAAATTGTAATATTATTGATAAAAGTCTGCCTCTTAAGACTGCATGAAAATGTTTTTTTCAATTGAGCGAGTTATGATGATTCCAGTTCAGTAATAAGCCCCTGTAAAACGGACTGAACCATAAGATTCTTTCAGACTTTAACAGAAAGGGGGAAAAAGTGTCTGGTTTCAACTGTAAGCATGTTTTTACCCTGGCTACATAAGTAAAACATGTCTTAACTAATCATTTACAAAATAGTTGCCTTCAGCAAAAGATGGTCAATGCAGCACAGAAGAGCTAGCTGGCAATGTTATGTGAAAGAGAGGGAAAGAGCGAGTGTCCTGGATACGATCTGAGAGCGGCTGTCCAATTCTTAAAAAACTTTCAAGCCCAGGTTTTCTGTGTCAATGATTAGCATGGGTACTTCAAATGCATGTTTTACATTTATGTAAAAGGACAATTCACTGTTCGACAATGAGGAGGAAGTGACATCAGGGTCAGAGACAGTCAGGTTTCCATGCCCCTATTGTGTCTTCTCTCCTGGCCTTTCAGAGTGAAAGGGGGCAGTATCAGATGTCACCTGTTGTATGCTTCTTCCTGTTTGTCCACAGTTCCAGGATTTCACCATGGCCCAGGTTCCCATAACCTGTGACCTCTAAGCCTTTTTGGACAGCCGCATCACACCTTTTTGATTTAATTTAATTTGACTGATTTCAGTGAAAGAAGTAAGAAAACAATCTGGCTAGTCCTTGCTACATTACATGTGGACAAGTAAGGCTAAACAGAAAAGTCAAAGAAAGTCACAAAAAAAAACTTGTTTGTGTCAGTGACTAACATTTTGAAAGAAATGCTAATTTGCCCTCTGAAGGGGCTGCATGGTGGCCAGAACCATCAACTCACAGCAAATTCCACGGGGAGCTTTCTGTTCTGCCTGTGTATGCGTGGGTTCTGTCCGGTACTCCTGGTTCCTCCCACCACCCAAAAACATGCCTGTAAACTGACCCTAGGAGTACTGACTGCGAGTTAATGTGTTTTCAGAACCTTAGAACTAGGATTTAATGTTGAAAGATGTAATTGGTGTCCCTCATAAAATTTGATTAAAAAAGGTAGAATTTGTATTAAATCATAGAAACCATCTCAAATGTTGACAGTTAGTAGTTAGTAGTTATTAAATCTACTCATATAAAAGAAAAAAAAACGTAAAAGAAATGAAAGAAAATCTGTACAGGTTCAAAAAGCTGAAAACCCATGTTGCAACTTATTAGGTTTATTGGCAACAGGTCAGTTACATGTTTGGGTATAAGAAGAGCACCTCAGAGGCAGAGTCTCTCAGAAGTAAAGATGGACAGATGCTTAGCATTTTGTAATAAAAACTGCATACTGTGGGATAATTTCAGAAAAAAAGACTTTGAATATCCTATATTCGATCAGACATAATTTAACCACAAGATTAAAAGAATCTGGAGAAATCTCTGTGCACAATTGACATGGTCATTTTTTTATGCCTTTGAAGTTTAAGTGCTCAGGTGACACTGAATGAAAAACAGGCATGTGTCCGTTGCGTAATCACTGAAGGGGCTCAGGAACACCAGAAATCATTGGCTGTGAACACAGTTCATCATACCATCCACAAATGCAGGTTAAAGGTCTATCATGCAAAGAAGAAGCCATGTGTGAACATGATCCAGAAACACAGTCGTCTTCTCTGGGCCAAAGCTCATTTAAAATGGAGAGATAAAATGGGAAAATGTGTGGCAAATTGAAAATTCTTTTTGGAAATCACGGAGGCTGTGCCTCCAGACTAAAGAGGAGAAGGACTACCCGGCTCGTTATCGGTGCTCAGTTAAAAAAGTCTTCAGCTCTGATTCTCTGGGCATGCATTAGTGCCTAAGAAACTGCCAATTTGTACATTAGGAAGGCACTAACAACAATCAAAGGTATATACAGAGTTTAGAGCGCCACATGCTTCCTTCCAGATGTCTTTTTCAGGGCAGGCCGGACATAAATGTGACAACATTCCCCTCCTAAAGGTCCATTAAGAGGCTCTAACATTATCTTGTCGTTTCTACAAACAATGACAACTACTGAATTGAATTGAATTAATTGTTTCTTTTCCCAGACGTGTACAGACAGTTGTAAAAAGAAGGGGGGAGGCTACACGGTGGTTAACATGGACCATCCCAACTTATTTGTTTTGTTTTGACAACTCTGCCACAATTTTCACGAAAAAGGAAAATGTCTAACTTTCAACATTTCATATCTTTCCCGTGTGACATTCTGCAAAAAAATTGGAGATTTGCAAATCAATGCATTGTGTTTTGAATTTGCATCTACGCACCCAAGCAACCTTTTTGGAATTGGCTTGCACACTAAAAAGCATCTTGTACACAGTTTGTCTTTAAAAAGCAGAGGTATTTGGCACGTTTAGAGTGTGATCAGGCTCAACCAGCCGCCTGCTAATTGAGACGAGCAAACTGCCATGAAAGATGGGCAAATCATAGAAAGAGGCTCCGTTCAAAAGTGACAACAATCTACACAATATCCATTGTAAAACTCTAAGATAATGCAATGCCTTTGCATGCTTCTTCTTTCGCTATAAAAAATACACGTTTACACACATGTTCACACACGAACACCCGACTATGTCGAGTTATTAGAATACTTATGGCACTCGTACCTAGAGCTGTGTGTTGATTGCAAAAACAGTGCTGATCCAACTCAGATAGAAGACACAAATATTTGAGACATTTTAGCATCCCAATTAAAATTTGAATATCTTTTTAATGTTATTACAAATTGTCTATCAGGAATTTATACCCATTAATAGAGGCCAGCATCAAGTTGTTTTCTGATGTACTTTAGTTAAATCATAGCTGTGTCTTCTTATGCATTCATATGTACAGATGCTCATCCAGCTCCCAAGTGATGAAAGCTTATAGGATTTCAGCACATGCCTGAGCTTGCTTTTCTCCCATTTTACAGGGATCAAACACAGCTTGAGTGGGGCTGCCTCGCCAGGCTCATCCAGTCTTCTGCAGCGTTGAGAAGTTTTAGCGAAGGAAGAATTTTAGCCCTGTGGCAATGCAGTCTCTATATCCCAATGTAATTATGAGGATGAGACCTTTTCTCTCTCTGTGGTGAAGGCCAAAATTTCCTGCCATGGTGTGTGAAGATTTGATTTGATTGAAAAGGCTGTGCTTGCATGGCACATCCTCGAGGTGTCCGCGACTTGTGCAGCTCAATGTATTAAGCTCCCGTGTCGATGTACAATAGTTGTTAAATGCAGAAGTATTTTTTTTCTTTCACTGAACTACTGCTCCATAGATTTTGAGAAAGTCCTGTAGAGATTTTCATTCAATGGTAGCAAAAATGACCTGAAAAAAAATCCTCCATCCATCCAATGTCTGTTTGCACTTTATCCTGTGGAACAGGATAAAACAGCTGTGGGTGATTGCAGTGGAAAATCTCCTGGTTCATTGACTGCTGGGGTAACACACACACACACACACACACACACACACACACACACACACACACACACACACACACACACACACACACACACACGCACACGCACACACTCACACACACTCTGCCTCAGTGGACTTTGAGTTACATTAGTTTCTAGAACTAAACCTCACTTAACCTTAACCATAAAATCTCATCGTCAACTTAAAATGTATTGTTATACGTTATGGGGGCTTGCTTTTTGTCCTCAGAAAGAAGGCGCCTCCCAATAATCCGACTGTGTAAACACATTTAAAACCAAACAATGTGAGTAATACCTGCGGCACACACAGATGCACAGGCACAAACACCAGAAGCTGACATCCCTGCTGATTGATAAATACTATAATGTTTCTAGTTTCCAGCTGTGCAATGATTTTCCCAACATGCCCATCCAGACACGTGACTGATTATCAAGTTCCCTGCTTTCTATCAATGCAAGACCATTTACAGAGTCTGTACCTCTACAACACTGTTCAGCTAGTTAAAATTTAACAGGAATGTCAATGACAGAGATTGTTACTTTTTAACCGCGTTAAATATTCAACAAATAACATTCCTTTACCTTTAGTTGTGCCTTGTTGCTCCAAGAATTCCCTCCGCTGTTTGTTTGTTTCTGTTCATTTTCTTTCTTGTTGACTTTGATACCCAGGCCTCTGCTTAATTGGTATAGCTGTTAAGCTTTTCTGAGTGTGAAACAACAGTGTCACACCTCTAATGCAGTTTTTATCAATTTTGCATGCAATTGTCTGACAGCAGGGGACCTTATTAGGCAAACTAATTTATAGGGTGACCAGCAATCCAATTAGATCTAATTGGAGGCTGATAGAAAGCCCTTTAAAGGTAACCTGAAATGACTCTGGCAACCACTGCATTGTCAAACTCCTAGACTCCTCCCTCCTCCCTGCATGAATGTTGTAGCCACCTCACTGAGGTTTGGTTAGTGAGACAAACTCCTGCAATGGTGTAATAAGGAGAATATTGCATTATGCAGTGCGACAATAGAGATGTATTCATGGCGATTGGATGGAGCAGAGGGGGCTGTTAGGGGCTAATTTAGCAAGCTTTCTTACAAAACTGTGGACAATGTCCTGGGTATAAATGTGTCTAAAATGAGTTTTTTTTCAGGTCTGGGACCACCCCAGCAAACCCATTGCACCAAATAGACACAAAAGGCCTCTTTAAAAAAAACATGACCTATAGAATGTTATTCACATTTCACATGTTAAATGCTTGACATATGTCTTTGGAATAACATTGTTTTTTCTTCTTTCCTGAAACTACTACCATGAGTGAAAGTTCCACTCAACACGAAACCGTGTTCCTCTGTTAATTCTGAAAATCCAACATTGTCCTATCACAGTCTTCATATGCAAGTTTCTTTCAACAACTTCTCACCACACCAGCGGAATTCTTCACTGCAGCATCTTTCTTCTCTTTAGGATTTTCAGACTTTTCTCTGTGAACCTCCGAAAAACCTAGAACCTTCATCATTTGCCAGTTAACAAGCTGCCACTGTTAAAGCATGATTCTTGGAACCTTACTGTATGATCACACAAAGAGTTGGCCGCCAGAGACATTCATACACATGTTACATTTATGCACGCCATGCCTGGCTTGGTCCTTCTTTGGATATGCACAATTCTCATTATAGGTTGGTTAAATGCAAAGTATTGCGTGAATTTCTCGAGCCTGCAAGGTCTGGTTAATGTAGTACATCTTAAAACATAATTAAGTTGAACTCAGCCAGTGCTTGAGCAATAGCCTTGAAAATAAACATAGCTGAAGCAAATGGAATCCTGTTTGACACAGTTTTAATAAACTGTAACAACATAAATGTCACGTGTGATTTATCGCTGTTGGACAGGGTAGCATTGTGTTGCAGCTGTTTGTGGTTTTACTGCCACCTTTATACGTCACCAGTGGACTTGATCCAGTTTGAAGGAGACGCTCTCACATCTGCACAAAAGCTTGAGGAAAAGTTGATCCTCATTATGTCAAGGAATAGGTCTTGAACTAAATTTTCAGTTTGGCTGATGAAAGGCATTCATTTTCATTTCACAAAGAAGGCCTATTTTAAGTAACAACCTTGTGAGATCCTGGTTCAAACTCCAGCTGAGGCCTTGCTGTGTGGAGTTTGCATGTTTTCCCCCGTGCAGGTGTGGCTTCTCTCTGGGTTCTCTGGCTTCCTCCCACCACCCAAAATTATGCATGTTAAGTTAATTGGTGATTCTGAATTAAACCTAGGAGTGAGCTTGGATGGTTGTTTGTCTCATTTGTCACTATGTGGTCCTATAATGGACTGGCAACCTGTCCAGGGTGTACCCTGTCTCTCGCCTAATGGCGGCTGGGATGGGCTCCAGGCTTGCCGCAACCCTGAGTTGGATTAAGCAGGTATAGAAAATGGATGGAACCTTTTTGTTCCTTAACGTATTGCAGTCTAAGAATGGAAAGGCCATTCTTAGACCAACGTGGGGACACTAGAAGAATCACTTCAGTTTCAGCTGAACTATTTTGACAGTCCTTGTCGCTCATCCTGTGTCCTTTAACCAGAGTGGTTAAACAACACAGGATGAGCGCTAAGCAAATGTTAAAGCCATAATGTGTAATATTTCACGTTGTCTATTAACAAATTTGAGTCTTATCATTCACAAGTATTACCTCAATCGTTATTAATTACCTCCATCACAAAAGTGCAGTGTTCTTATATTCTTTATATTCAGCATGCGAATGTACATAAGAGTGTTACACCCCAATGGATGTCGCCATGTTTCTCCGCCATTTTTAAACTACGGGATTTGTAGAAGGACATGTCATCAGCTTTTGGAAACGGAAAATGCGAAGCTGATGACATGTCCTTCTACAAATCCCGTAGTTTTAAAATGGCGGAGCGACATGGAGACATTCATTGTCCGTGAAATATTACACATTATAGCTTTAAGTCTAACCCAGATAATCAGCTAAAGTGCACAACACTGCTCAGCAATGATGTGGTGTGATGTGATGTGATGTGGCACATTGCAGGTTAATGAGCGTGTACCAGCTTTCAGTGCTAACCAGCAAATCTGTTAATTAGCCAACATCAATGACGTTTTATTTACATTTCAATTTTCATATTATTTAGTCCTATGAAAAGACAGAATCGCAAAATTATCACTAATGACGTTTTTTTATTTTCGCCATGGCTTAAAAAAATAGGGTAAAATGTATAGATTGTGCCTGTGGACTAATCCCCACATCAAAATATTTGCTCAAGTTCTTGCCACAAACGATATAAACTATCACATTCCAGTCCAGCAGCCACGATGAACTGCTGCCACTGACAAGTTCTCACTTTGATAATCCAATGAGAGGCATCAGTGATCACTGACATGCTGAGCTGTTCCACCAGCCCATATGTACAGCAGGAACAAAAGCGAATTAACTTGGCCCGCCTCTGGTACCCAGGGAAATGCGCAGCAGCAGCACGCTGGAGCCTGCTAATGTTTCCTCTTTGGGGGGGGGGGGGGGGGGATCCAGTGTGTATACAGTAGGTATGTAAGATCAAGAGACAAATGAGTGGGGGTATTCCCCTATCTGATTGGCTGCTGGCTTGCTTTGGAACAAGATGCAAGTAATCACAGGTTACCTTTGAAATATCTAACACACCATTTGCAATTCTAAACATCCTGGTCTGTGTTTACCCGTTCCAATGTGGACATGTGTGTATTTTCTGTGCAGTCGAACCAGTTCAAGCAAAACACTAAGAAAGACTAGTCATACAGTGAGAAAAGAGAGCCACGTGAGAGACGACAGATAGACGCAGGATCCCTACTAGTTTTAGAACTGTCATAACTTACTCCGAGATTTGAATTGACAGGAAGCTGTAAAGCATCAAGTAAAGTCTCAGAGCAGAGTCATTCATCAAGAGAACTTTTGTGAGATCTTGCAGAAACACTGAGGGTGGACACATGTCATTCTTAAGTATAGCTGTAACACACAGCTATTTCACCTGTGGCAAGTTTTCTACAGACTGATAAAGAAGGCTGTTTTTTTATTTTTACTCCACCTCCACTTTGGAGTAAAGTTATTATTTTCTGAGATAAAACTCATCGCGATGTTTGAGTCTAATGAAGCAGTGCCCTGCTGCATCAGCTTGTCATGATTAGTGTAACAGAAATGGAGATTTTAGTCATTTAGATTCATTAAAATGGCTTCTAGGAATGCAATTGCAAATGCAAACAGTCCTCAGCCCGGGCTCATTGGAATTCGTGCTGTATAGACACGAGCAGCTCAGCCTCACTTTGGCAAAGGCTCAGAGCAGACAGACAAGCTGTCAGAATTGTTATCGTCGGGACTTTATCTCGTTAATTTGGTAGGTGGGAGCGCGGGTATTTGCCCTGTGGAAAACTAAACACACTCGCAGTGTTTCTATCAACGCCCCTCCCTCCACCCCTCACTCTCTTATCCATGCAGCAACCAGCAAGGCAGCCAGGGCCCACACATAGCCTGCGGTCATATCACACCCAACAGCCTGGCTGGAGTCAATATGACCGCCGGCGGAAAAATGGTGCTAGGAGCCGGTCCCCCTCAAGCTGGTGCCTAACATGGGTACTTGTTCAATATGAAAGGTTGTACTTGTATATATGGAGCACAACGTTTCAACAACAGGAATGATCGAACAGAAGATGTCTTCTCCCTTCTCTGCTGACCCTAAAGACTAGAATGTAGAAAGGGTTGCAAAGAGGTGGAGATCAGTGAATGAAGAGGAAGCACCTTGTATCTCATCTTAACATCCAGTCCTTCATTATGAAGACACACACACACTTTACCTGAAAATGCCATGCATAGGTGTAATAATGAGAAGCTACAGTGAATGACAGGAACTCAGTCAGAGACTGAGGTGACATTTTATGACATACACCACTGGCATATGATGCTCAATTATTAAGCTGTTCCTGCTGTCATTATTTCCAACAGGTCAATCACACGGTTCATCTGAATGCAATCATGTTTTGTATACGCCCCGTTTTATCATTGCATGTTGTCAACTAAATATTCATGAATAAAACACAAATTTTAGGCAAAGCTTTACAAAGGTTTCCCTTGTTGGGCTGTGCTCAAACATCTCACACAGAATAAGCGAACACAAACTGCTTTATTGTGGTGTGTGTGTGTGTGTGTGTGTGTGTGTGTGTGTGTGTGTGTTTAAAGAGTTCTGTCAAACGTCTGTTTACCATCTCTCGTTCCCAGAGGCACAAACCTCTCGACAGAGGCTACATCTACTTTTCCTGCCGAACGATGCCTTAAAAGAACAGCGTTTTTGCTGTCTCGTCTTCAAAGGTGGGAACGATGTCAGTGTTACAACCTCAGAGGACAAATTACGGTCAAAGGAACTTGCCTTGACGGATTGTGTGTTTTTTTCTGCTTAGCAAAATCCCAGGTCTCACAGTAAAGTTGCCTGTCAATGTTTAAAGGGCCACTACAATTAAAAGTTTTTCACACTTTTCACACGTGGCTTCTTGTACATACTAGAGGATATATCATAATAAAAAGAGGAGCTTAATGCCACGACTGAGCTTGTGTGACAACAGCGTAATAACCACAGTTTCAAAAACCCAGATTTTGACTGACAGAAATGTGAGGGAGAATTCATTAATGGCAGGAGATGGGCTTTTTTTCTGGCTTGTCTCTTTGCAAAGCTAAAAAATGCAATCAGCATCTCTTAAGCTCACCAGGAAACACATTATGTCTTGTTTGCTTCACATGAATACTCAAGTGTTAAAATGCCAAGTCGTGGTTTTACAGAGATTCCGTGAAGGACTCGTTCTCGACTTTCTTACGTAACTCTGAAAAAACCACAACTTGTCATTTTTAAACTTTGGTTTTTGTTTGCATTGAAACATTTTGGAAGGATTATTAACCATGGCAGCGTATCTGTGTTCTATGCTTCCACAGCCCCGTACTCAATGCACATTAACATTACCTTTCCTTTGTGTTTGGGTTTGTGATAAAACCTATTCATCATAAAACTGTTGTCAGAGACCATAGACCTGAGGAACATTAGACGCTTTGTCCTATTCTCATTAGAAAGTCATATAAATCTTTACTACGTACATCCTGGGAACACAAGAATTGCTCAAGAGTTGCCAGGTCTGATGTTTAATATGGGTTATTCTTTTAAGTGTTGCCCTTGGCTGAAAAATATTCTACATGCAAATAGTGACCTGTTCATGTTAGTATTGACATTAGTTTTATGACTGGCACATGCCAGTAATCTGATGATTGTGTTTTGTTGGACCTCCGTGTTTAATGGGCAGACCTGAGATCTCTTCATCTCATCCTGCAGAAATCAAATGAGGGCATTCCCCATAGTGCCTGGTGCATTATAGAGTATTCTCGACTTAGATGTCTAGCTCATTTGTTGCTTTTCCTCTCAGCGAGCCAAGTAAATACACAACAGATCACTGCTTCACAGCCCAAATATAGATTTCACTGTCATCTTTAATATGCAAACAATCTTTCTGTCTCTGTAGATGGATGGCTTATGGCTGCATTCCAGGTTCTCTGGGTTTAATAACCAAACTGATGGTGGACTCTTCCATCCTTTTGTTACCATGCCGCACTGAGCCTCTCGCCAGCCAAGAAAACAAAAAAGTCAGTTATACAGCAGCAATTGATGCGACAAGCATTTAGCAAGGCAATTTCTATGGTAACACTGCTGAGGAACATTTTCATTTTCAGCATCAAATGGGTAAAAAACGTAGCCGTGATAATTAGCACTGTGTGCGTAGCAGTATGAGTGTGGAACCTGCTTTAAAGGACTTCAAAAAGCCTGGAGGAAAAACACGGTTTGGTGTTTTACGACATCTTACCACTCTCTCTGCTGTCACTCAGCATTAAGAGCTTTTTTGCCTGTTGTATTTTTCTTTTGTAATCTAAAGCACCCTCCTTCTAAAACGACTCAGCTAATTACTTTATTTAATCAGGCGCCGGCCAAGGAATTATTTTCGTCGCCCAAAGCTAATTTTGAACCTGAAACAATAGCTTTTGGAATATCAGTTTAAGATAAAAAGCTTTTCGAGTTAATCCTGGAGGGTGTTATATCTGCACATTTTGAGTTGCACTTTCATGTGGACCCTTCAAGATTGTGAGGACTCGGATATAGCTGTGTTGCACCTGAGGATAATCTGAAAACCAATGCAGTTAGTGTGACTGAGCAGAGAGCAAGGATGAGTATATTTCAAGAAAACAAATCACAGTAGCCACAATGTAGACTAAGACAGAATGTCCCTGAAACCACAGAGTCTTCTCCCTTTCTAACCACACCTGTTCCTTCCCTAACACCCCCTACTCCACTTTTCTTTTTCCATTTTGAATTGAAAAAACTAAAGCACGGGGCAGCAAATGGTGTTTGAAAGACTCAAAAAGGACAGGGTTTGGGGATTTGGTGATGGTGAAGGGGGGGATGAAAAAAAAAAATAAATCAAAGCAAAATCGGCAGAATGCGGACTTTCAGAAGCTGCGGCACAGTTGAACTGTGCAGGCCCAAGTCCCGTGAAAAGAAATGGAGACAGCCTGAATGCAAATTAAATCCCCCTCATTCCTGCAAATATTGTCTTAGCCATTAGTGCGGGCTTGACTAGAAAGGAGTGGTCCCACTCATTGTCGCTCGGCCAGGGAGAAGTCAGGGGAAGAATTCTATTCAGTGGCTGTCTTGGGGGCTCGGTGCACTTGGGCGCTTGTTTGGTACCATTCAAACGCCATAGACCGTAGCAACAAAGAGAGCTTTCAGCGTACCTCACTGTAAAAGCATGTGAAAAAGAAGAAAGGAGGTGGAGGAGGGAGAAAAGGGGCTGGTGGGGAGCGAGGAGGGAGAGCACAACACTGGAAAAGTTTAGGTGTAGGTCCTCTGTGCAACTGGGCCTGTATGTTGGTTTTTTAATGCCCTGGTTTATTTTGCTTGGTGGGATGTTCGAGCACCTCCTGCAACCTGCACAGTTTGGTCCTCTGGGTGAGGAGCAGTGGATCCTGCAGACAAATACGCACATATGTACAGTCTTTTAGTGGCTACCTTGGCCTTCATTCAAGTATCAGCCAGGAGCCAAAAGAGCCACTCCAGAATTAAACCACAGCTGCCTGGTTTCCGTTAAAGCTGCTTGTGTATTTCATGTATTTACAGTCTTATTTTACAACTAAGCTCTGCTTTAAGCATCTACTCTTGTTGTTATTTTGCCCAGACACTTCATCATCAGGGAGGTTTGAAGCGTGCTACTGACCCCAAGTGACTTTCATACACACAGAGAGCATGTTAGTTTAAGGCAGTGTGCATATCTAGATGGAGGACCCCCTTTCTTGCAAAATTCCTGAGCCTTCTGTTGAATCCATCATCTCTTAAACCAAACATGACTGTTCATGAGCGGATTATTTGTGTTCAGTCTTTAGTGCACAAGTGGATGAGCATTCACTGAGCCAACAAGGTTATATTTTGCCACAGGCCTCACACACCGCTGAACACTAAGAAAGACTATTACAGAGAGGTAACTCACAGCGGCCATTCGCTGGAGTGAAGAAATCAGCAAAGAAACACAGCACAGGTTTGTGTTTGTGTATATAGGTGGAATCGAGGTGTGTGCAGAGAGCAGAATGGCCCTTGGCATCCCAGATTTGTTTTGACTGGTGCGTTTACAGCTGCTGCATAGCAAGGGCGAGGATTGCCCTGGTTGAAGTAAAACAACCAACCTCTTGCTTTTCGTCTTCTTCTTTCCTTTCACTGTTCTTCCTCTCCTGTCATTGGAGAGATGACTCCCGGCCAGCCAGCTGTATAATCAAGCCCTTCATTTATACTTTATTGACAGATGCTACTTCTATCCTTGGTTAAAGGAATACAGTTTGTTTTTTGAACCTCTAGGGAGGATTGAATTACATGGTAGGGCGATATATGCTTGAGAAGGGTTTCTTAATGTTGGACTACAGCTGCACGACACAAAATGTGGAATGCTTTCCTCCATGTTTGTTAAGAAGAAGAAAACTTCAAATCGGCTTTAAGTCGTAAAAAAACAGTATTGAAAACAATGAAGGATCCAGTCAGTTGCAACTTCACACTATATCATTACGTCTACATAGTTTCCTTCCCAAAGACAGAAGAATTAAGAATTAGAAGTGTAGTTATATGACTCTTACATCACAGTTGCAATTAGAAGCCGACTGTCTATTTGTCAAAAATCTTGGTTTCTTAAAATATCATCCATGCTCGTTTATTTCACTGGTTTTCTGAAGGTCCGACAGTCACCCTCTACAGTGAGGATAAGACATCTAATATGCTTTGGCGTATGAGCTGATACTTTTCAACATAAAAGCCTATGCATTTGACCTTTCTGGACTACAATGGCCATGCAACATGTTGGCGGCGTCTGCAACATCATCATCATCATAAGCTCTAATTTAAAGATGATGAAAACATAATTAGTGTAGTGATACACTGAAACTTAAAGGGATAGTTCGCCTCTTTTGACATGAAGCTGTATGACATCCCATATTAGCAATATCATTTATGAACATTGACTTACCCCCCGCTGCATCCTGTGAGCCGAGTTCCAGCCTCGTTTTGGCGTTGACGAAGGTAGTCCGGCTAGTTTGCTAGGGTCCGGAAAATAAAGCGTCTTGCTTCTCAAAACAATTTGCGTTCAAAAGAGTAATACATTTGCATCACAAAATCGTCCCTCCAGAAAAAGTCAGACCTTACAATCGCTTGGCGCTATTTTCTCTCTACCTTCGTATCACTATGGGCTATGTAAACTGTGCAGACCGAAGTGCAGACCGAGCACTCCCCTGCTTCCGAGCAGTAAACACCGTAACAGGTGCGGCTATCGCTAGGTGGCTGAACACATTGATATGAAGGGAGGCAAAAATAGCGCCAAGCGATTGTGAGGTCTGACTTTTTCTGGAGGGACGATTTTGTGATGCAAATGTATTACTCTTTTGAACGCATATTGTTTTGAGAAGCAAGATGCTTTATTTTCGGGACCCTAGCAAACTAGCAAACGGACTACCTTCGTCAACGCCAAAACGAGGCTGGAACTCGGCTCACAGGACGCAGCGGGGGGTAAGTCAATGTTCATAAATGATATTGCTAGTATGGGATGTAATACAGCTTCATGTCAAAAGAGGCGAACTATCTCTTTAATACCAGTCAAGCTTTTCTAATTTTCTGTCAGTCTAATAGGAAAGTGTGTAATAGGTGCCTTTGTCCACAAAAGTGTGACAATAAAGACCTAGAAATTGTGGCAGTGTTTTTCATCGCCTGTTGTTTTGCACAAGGAAGGTTTCAGGCAATCTGATGGAAGCCTGTAATCATGTATTTACACTGTGTTATATCTAAGCCGAACCATGTGCTTTTCTTCCATCCCTAACTCTTACCATATTTTTTACGAATATCTAAACCTAAACATGTATACTTTATGTCTTCTCCTTACTTGCCATGACGGACAGCAAAGTGGGTCAGATAGGACTTGCACTACTTGCATAAAACTCCAAATTGTAACATCACTTCCCGACCTCTCCTACCTCATTGTAAGCATATTGGTATATCTAAACGCTGTGAAATATCATAATTGTGACAGTTTCATGTGGTGCAAAATGCGTACATCTAAAAATATGCAAAATAAATTGTGTGTCTGCTATGTTTTTGAAGCCCAGAAATAGTTGGGCTAATTTTACAACTTTTGCAAAGGTCTTAAAAGCTCCTTCAGTGAAAGGCAGCTGCACCTTAAATGTGTGAGGGAGCGATATTACAGGTCCTCACATCCTGTGGTTTTCAGACTTAGCTACCAGATCCACATAATCACCATAAACACCAAACATCATCAAAACGGCTTTATATCCCATGTGTTATGTCTTATATCACTGAGCCATCATCAGTGTGACTGTTAAACATATTTTTAAACAAAATGATAGTGTCGACTTAGTGAAACTACTGTTATTGTTTATTACAATGTTGTTTTGCATTTTACGTTTTTTTTTCCATTTATATATAATTGTTTTACATGTCACTGTTTGCTATAATCTTTGCTGCTGTAACACAGGGGTTGAAGAAATACTGGTACTTTGTTACTCCTAGAATCTTTAGGTTACTTTTCTACTTGAAAATGTGTGGGGTGGCTTGTCACTCAGTGTTTCAATTTTTATTGAAATTTGACGGCATTCTGAAAAGTCATGGAAAGCTCTTTTTTTCTTTGCAACACATAAATCAATTGTGGCTTAATGCAACTTTTAAAGACTGTTTCATTCATGTTTTGTGATATTATCGTTCTCTTATTTGGTGGTAAATGCAACCACTTTCATGGTTGATACAGACACACAAGAAAGTGTACCTAGAGAAAAAATATAGTTATCATGTTTTCCTCACTGCCAACAGTGTCTAAAATGATTCTGATTGGTGCAGAAACCAGAATGATGTGTCACCTTGGTTTATTTAGTTTGTCAAATGATGACAGATGTTTTTTATTCTACAGTATGTGCACACATACGGTGCATCTATTGCAACACTTAAAGACCCTCTAAACAACAGATGGCATGTTAACCCCTGGTTTTAATATATTTGATTGGGATTATCATTTTCTTTTCATTTTCATTGTGTGCATAATGTTTTCATTTTATTTTTGATTTCAACATACATGCATGTAACAGTTACATGTAGAAATAATGACCTCTTGATGTATACACACAAGAGACCTAATAAAATATAACAAAGGAATCTCACTAAACAGACAAGAAGGGGACTTGAATGTATTGGCCGTGACAAAAAGATCCAGTAACTAATGACCTCGATAACAATGAACCAGATGACAAATGCGCCGAGCAGATTGGGAGCTGCAAGACATTCCTCACACATAACCTTATCTAAACACACAGTTTGAGGTTGTCCCCTTTTAGAACAATTCTTGGTGAATGCTGTCAGTGTATGTTATTTTCAGTATGTTGTCCTTTTATGATGTTCTTTTTTGTCCTTTTTAACTGATGTCATAATTTGGGGGAATAATTGATTGCCAATTAAGTAAAGATGAAAATATTGGAAAAAAGTAAAAAAAAAACACCTGAACTCATGTAGAAATGTATTTTAAGAGTTATGATTTAATTGGATGTTGTCTCCACATGTGTTCTGTGCATCTGGAATGCATTTATTGACAGCTTACCCAACCCACTCAGGATTTGTGAAAAATTGGAATTTTCCAACATTTTCTATCAAAAAATGAAGGGTACTTACACTAAAATGGCCACAATTTTTTTTCGCGATGGTTCCGGCAGAGCAGACCCTCTGATTATTGCTTCTTAAGGTCAAAGTGAACATAAAAAACACAAATAAAAAGTATGGCAGACCATGTCAGGTTCAACCCATTTTTGAGACTTTGGCTCTCCGACTATTTATCAAATTCTAGTCACAAAGGTTTCATTTTCTTTAGATGATGTTATAATGTGAGGTTTAGTAAGCCTTGTGTTCACAGAGCTGATGTATATTTGAAAGTATATTTCAGAGCTTGTACTTTCTCAGTTTTACTTGAGTAACTTGAAACAGTACCTTTATTGGTCTATTTTCTTTTACAAAAGTATATGAACTTTTTCTTAAGAAGAAGTTCTGTGTACTTTTCCAATATTTGCTGGTGATAATTTCCCCACTGCAGGAATAAAGGATAATCTTATCTTACTTCAAAATGTACTGATTATCTGAAGTTCTATACCTAAAGGAAGTATAATATTTCTAGCAGATGTGTGTATCTCTCCCTCATAAGACAATCTGATACATATATGGATACTGTACTTGTTTTCTATACTCACAGTAAAATTCAGGGGCAATCGAGTTAATTGCAGAATGATTTGGTGCAATTCCATGCAATTGTAACAGTTGATATTTATTTTCCATTCTGAATGAAGACAAGCCATTTCTAAATATATGCCATCCATATCCACTACCCTTTGATCAAAGACCAAAGAATCCTATGTATTTTTTACTTCATAGCACAGGAAAAAAGGCATCAAATAGCTCTAGTTTAACATTGTTCTTTCTGTCTGGTGCACATCTTTCCATTCATCCATTTTCTATACTACCTTCATCCAATTCATGGTCTCAGGTGGGCTGTAGCCTCTTTGTGTCCTTGTCTTGTGCATTCTTGTTCTTACTTGCACTAGCTGTGTTAGCATCTATGGATTCACAATGCCATCTTACAAGGTGAATATTCAGATTTGACATGCTAAGGCTGCACTTAACTGATATTCCGCAGACTTTTGTCCAAGCTTGTCTGAGACTTTACTTTTGACCACTTTTATAGGTGGTGTGCTGACTTTGCTCACCCTGCCATTGGTCTGGAAATCTCACATTGACTTTATGCAGAATAAAGAAAAAAACCTAATCAAATGACTTTAGAATCCTACCACTCACAGGTTTATGGAACATTTATATCAATGCATGGGTCCATGAGTTGATGTGATTACATCTTTAATGTTAAAACCAGTTAAAAACAGACATCGCAGATGTAATCTTGAAGTGCGGTAGGATGTACTGAAACGAAAAAACTGTGTTTCATGTTTGACTTAAAGACTTAAAACTGGCAAAAGCTTAACATTCAGCCATGTTTTCTATCACGTTCCAATTTGGTATCTCTCTGTTTAAGTCACCGTCTTTGCAAAACTGCATCTCAGAGTTTCTTAGGTGCTGCCACAAAAATCAAGAGAGAAGATTCTGCTCTTTAATTTAGATTCAGGCTAAAGCGTGTCAGCCAAGAAATCCTCTGTCTCCCAAACAGAGGAAGGCAGAGGATGCCAAGACAATCTGAGATGGAGGAGATGGCAGGTTTGTGTCAGTGACAGATGGAATGGGGAGGATGACTTCTTTATTTTAAGGACAGTATCTTCTATCTCTTCCTGCCAGCCCGTTGGTTTTTATCGGTGTGTCTCCTGGTTCGGAGAGGGACAATCTTTCCCTTCGTGACACTGCTGGAGAGAGTGAGTGATACATGTTTACGCCTCACAGTGACAAAAGACTTACAGAGCACCTTCCAGCACCACCAAAAAAAAAAGTAGTTTTTTTTCATATACACAAATACTATGACAGGCACAAGTTTGAAGCCTTGTGTTACTGCTTTAAGTTTAGAGATGAGTAGAAAAGGATGTAGATGCAAGAATGACTGACATCCTTCGAACATACCATATTACATTTCCTTTGTGGAACTGACTGGAATTGTATCGTCTTACTAATATCGATTTGCCACACAGTAGAAACTGGTGCTAAAAAACGTCAGCCAGCCAATGTGAAGGTAACGTTTGTGTGAGAGAGTAAACGTGCCACCGATGGATTATGAAAGGCTCATTCATTCATCCATCCATGCGAAAGTTTTGAAAAAGAGACAAAATAACAACGACTATATAACACTTGTAATCCAAGCTGGATATATAAAACAAGTTGAATGTAAGATTCCAGAAATGGCTTGTTGACATCTGTGGTTTTCCATTTCCTGCCAGAAGTCGGGAACACCTCAAACCCACATCCACTATCCACAGCTACTGTGGCTTTGTGTTCTTAAAAAATATAGCTGAAATTGCGCAAACAAATGCCAGGAGCCACAGAGTTGGGAGTGATTTTGCATGTTTTCTAAGTACGACCTTTGATACAGGTGTGCAGAGACAACCACACCTGGACATATAACTTAAGCAATTTATCAGCCTCTTTCTAGACTGCTTGGCTGCCAGCTTCCACTATTTCCCCTTCAGCAATGACAGGATTATGTCTGGCATTTTTTTAAAAAGTGGCTTTGGCAGGCGGTGTTGAAGCAGCAGGCAATGAGACACATGCAGGTGCATACACATTCCTGATGCCAGCTTTGACTCAGGATCGTTGTATAGCAGGACAGGTTTGGACGACGAGTCTGTCAAGCTGAAATTAATCTGTGTGTAAAAAGGACGAGTAAGATGTGGCAGGGAGATTTAGCATTAGCTCAGTTATCATTACAGATGTCAGGTGGGATGATGGGGGCAGGCGGATGCTGTTGGTAAACCAATCCTCGCTGCATGATTGGAGCAGGGATTTATTCGTAGTTCATTACAGTAAGTGGAGGTGTTGGAATAGCTGAGGTATTTATTTTCATTGCTGTTGCACGTGCTGATTACAATGGCAATTTTGTATTGAAGGGACTGTATGATTGCCTTGTCTGGAGCTCCAGTTGTCTGCCAAGAACATGACACACCAAACAATGAGAAAACAGAGACAAAAATATGAGGCTCTTGCTCTGCGGGATCCAGTCAGATTGGCTTCATCCACAGCGTCACTACCGCAAAGCCAAATTCCCGAGAAAATGACTTAACTGTCGGGTAGATTTCAGAATAATGATGTGAGGCAAAATAAAGAAACCAGGGGCGTGAGAGCCTCACATGGCTCTGCTTGTTTTGCTCAACAGGTGGAATCCTGAGGACACAGGTTGTAAGGGAGGTAAAGCTAAAGAAACACAGAAAAAGAGGACTGACAGGAAGCAGGGATACCTTCACAGGTTGCACCAACAAGATCTCAGACGGTAATTGCAGACAAATGTGTCCAAAATAAGGAAAGCTGTCTCAATCCAGTATCCTGTGCTTTCAGCTGGGTTTTTATCCCAGAGACAGAGAACAAATGGCAGGAACTAGAGAGCCAGGATGTGCTGAGGGGCTCCTTATACCTGCTTTTAAGTTGACTTGCCCAAACATGTCACCCCTTCGTTACCCTGGAGGTTAGATTTTTTTTACCGTTGATGCAGACAGGATGCACTCTGTTTCTCTGTACCCACAAACCGTCAATACATCATGTTTTATACAAGTCATAGGCTATAAATCAATGGTCTAAAAGTCAGAGAAGGCGGGAAATCGGAAGAGGTTCAAAGAAGTTCAGCGCGTCTTTGAAAAAATTTGCCTTGTCACTAGCAGGTGTTTTGATTTATAGTTTCCTTTTAATTGGGATTTAAGGTTTGCACAAGAGATAGGGTTAACTGATATTTTTCAGACTGAGTGGCTCAGTTTGGGCAATGAAAAGTCACAGAGGATGCTTTTCTTCTTCAACAAGATGCCCGATACCTTTCTGCTCCCCTAAGAAGAAACAGTGTTTTTCAGCTAGCCCGGGGATCTTGCAAGTGTTTTAAGTTTAGTTCTGTGCATGACATCCAGTTTGTTGGTGGATCACCGCAAAATTGGAAAGCAGAGGGTTAACAGTTATTGAACGGACTTCGATGGAATTTTGCACAGACATTCGTGGTCCCAAGACCTTCCTTCAGCACCACCACCAGAAGGACTGAAATGTATGTGAGCCTAACATATAAGAAGAAGGTTTTTCTTCCTTATTTCACCGGTAAAACTCCATTTATTCAGCTGAGTTAGACAACCAACACGGACCCAAATAATTTCAATGGGAAGAAAAATGGATTCTCAGCAACAGATATCTCTTGCAGTCTTTAGACAGGAGAAGAGAGCAAGAAGACTTTTACAGTTTTACAAACTTCTGCAAAGTCCAAGCAAAGACCTATGGCAGGAAATTGAAGCAAAGCAAAACTTCTGACTGATATGATGGTTGTTAATAGAAAGGAATATAGCACCATAGGAGGTGGCCATGTTTTTGTCACTCAGAAAAAAATGCCCATGTTCATTTTACAGCAAAGTGGGGAAGCATGTACAGAAAGTGCAGATTTAATCCAAGACAGAGAAATGATCAGGACAAATGTCGACAGAGTTATAAGGTTCCTACTGGATTAGGTTTTTTATACCATGGGATGTTATGAAAATAGAACAATTCTTAAAGAACTTTTTAACTTCTTCAAATGCAGTAGAGATGTCAAGAACCTGCTTGGTGTATAACCTGTTTTTTCATCGCTCTTGATCTACCCTTAGAAATCAGTCACTGGCATGTACTGCCCCCCATGCATTATTTTTACACATTCTTGGTGCAGTAAACAGGTAATTACTGTCCTATGACCATGCAATTGGCCATCGGTTGAAATCTAGATATTTGCTGACAGACTGCTAAAGACACGATCTATGTGCTTAAATAGTTTGAGACCAGTGCAAAGCCTTGTTTGTTAGAGGCCTTTTATGAGACTGAGTACCCAGGATAAGGGACAAAACTTTCTTTTACACCACAGCTGGCAGGACATTCACTTTTGATTCGCACAGGATGGTGACTCAGATGCTTAAAAATTAAATGAAAATATAATCTCCCACTTCCCTCGTACCCTGAGGTCAGTCTTCCCAGATTGCTTATTTCTCCCATTTTGATTGTTTAAACACTTCCTCTGTTTGGTTCAAATGCATATAAAATGAAAAAAACTAATTACACACTTTCAAAGCCAGCTCTGTTTTAATGGGGTGATATTTTTCTATTTTATGGCTGTTATTCTTGGCACTGTCTCCTATTTTTGATTTATTATCTAAAAGTAATAGATTGAGGTTCTGGTTTGTACCACAGCTGTTCACTCAGAAGTGTGTGCTCTGGACTGTTCACCAGCAAGGCTAAAATAAACCTTGGTTTGTTATGCTTGTTTGAACAGAAGTTGTGGTTTTTCTTCATTTTGTGGCTTTCAGCAGGGCTCCTATGTTTTTTTTTCTTCTTCTCTCTAAATATAAGCCTGAACAACACTACCTCATCCTACTCTGTGTGCCATCGTAATAACTGACCAACTCAAACACATACATTTTTACATTTAAATGTATTATTGGAAAATAGACCTTTGAAACTGTTACAGCACATTAGCAACTGGATGGTTTTATTTTCTCAAAACTAGACGCCACCGAGCAAGTGTTGCAATCCATCATAGAAATCTAACGCTGCCAGCGTTTCCTTAGCCCATAAAAATGCAGGACTTGTCCAGTGTGTCAGCAGTGTGTCACTAGCTCCATTGCTGAAGTCATTATGATTGAGTAAACCTGCAGGAATGGCCAGAAACAACACACATTGTTTCATTCAGTGAAGCTCTGAATGTCTAAACCCTCAAATGTTGAAATCAGCCTCGCATGAAAACATCCAACTGGTGAAAACCTGGGACAAAACAAAACGAAGAGTTGACTAATGCCTTCAGTTGTCAGTGTATTATGTTGCTGCTCTGAGGTTGGGTGTAACTTTAATGACCTGAAGTGTGGACAGATAATATGTGAGACAAAAAAATGAACAGAAATCACAAGCTTGCTGTCAAATCTGTACACGAACGAGCGCATCAGCAGCACCTCATCTGTTTTTCACCAACAGTCTGGCAGAGATATCCCAAGTTCGTGTGTCTGCTGGAGCAGATTGAACTTGGCGGATGTGTGTTAAATGGCCGGGGCCCCCGAAGTTCTAAATAACGATTCCCAGTCGCCCCATGCTCGCTCACTTGGTGTGGTAGTGCAGGGCAGTAGAAGTCTGAATGGAAAAATCTTCTGTCCAAACAAAACCATGCTGCTGTCTCAGTCGTGAACCCTCAGCGTCTGTCATCAGCCCTCCACATTGTTTTTGGACAATTGGCACTAATTTGCCATCTGGTTGAGGGAGCCTTTGTTGAACGGGAAGCATTATGTAGTTATCAATGGTGAGTCCACTGAGGAAGCCACCAATGGACAGAGAAAAATAGGGAGACAATGCACTTTATCTTGGCTCCGCTCTGGCTAACTTCAGTGGCCTGAATGTTTATCTGAATGACTATCTTGCAAAAGTAGCAAAATTTACTTTCAGTGCAAGCTGATATGATAGGTTATCGCTTCTGAAAATGTTGTAGACCAAACATTACATCAGATTTGCACCATGTGACGAAGGTGACCATGATTTCACATAAACCAGAGGAGCAGTTAGAAAAAAACATAAATTCAGAGTATTTTCTCAACAGCCTGGCAGTACAAGCAGGAAAAAACTCCCTGCAAATACAAAGAAACAGATACTGGGCTGTAATACAGACAACACCAAATTACTAGTTGAAACCTTAGACATTACGTGACATCAGGGTTTTAAGGTCGGGCTTTTCCAGATCAGCATGTGTTTTTGTCCATCATCCAACAAAAGTCCCGTCACACAGACACATTGAACACTTCAGTACAATGCGTCTATCCATTGCAAATATTCCCAATAGAAGGCAAAATATGGCAGTGAAGCATTGATGATGATTTGGTGGTACCTTCACTTTTTCACAGAAGAAAAAAAAGTAAATACTTTGGACCTAGTACCAAGAGAAAGGAAAAATTCCCCAGCTTATGACAGAGCTGTTTTCAGATGCATTTCAGTATGTCACTGGTCTGGTTTGAGACCACCAGTTTCCATTATATAATTGACCATGTGTTGCTTTACATTGTTTGTCATGCCCCGAAAAAACTTAAATGATCAAAGAAATATTCAGAGTCAGTGTGTAAATACAATTGAGATTACCTGTTGCAATTTATTTTTGAACATGCGACAAAATTGAATGCCAAATGCAGACTTTAACACTGAACATAGATCTCCTCATAAATGAGGTTAAGGGGAATTGGAAAAAAGTCATATCACCCTCTCAAACCCCTTGACAGCACTGCCACCACAACTGAAAGAGTAACAAAGCACTGGTGCCTGCCTTATTTTTCCAGTATGTTTTTCTCTCTGGCTGTTTTTATCAAACCCTCCAACCCTCCCCCACACCCCTCTTCTCTGCCCTCTCCATCTTCCCCTCGTATTTTTTTTTCTGTTGTGTGTTACTCCCACCGCCACCTTCACCATCATCATCACCCCAATCCATTTTGCAGTCAGGCCAAGAGAAGATGAGAAGTGGTGCTCTGTGTCCACAAATCAATAGGCCTTACTCACCTTTGAATCAGGCAGGAGAGGCAACCCCATAACTGTATTCAGCTGTACAGTGTGTGTGAGGGGGGGGGGGGCTTGCCTGCCTGTCTAATGCATTATTGAGAAGTGTATCTCAGCCATCAGTTGCAGGTAGAAGGCTGAAATAGCGTTATTAGCAGCTGCAGACTAGAAGCTGAAATCCAGCTAGAAGCTGATGTTGCTTTTGTGTGGGGAGGAATCTCTGGTCTTTTGGAAAACTTCACTTGTAATGAAATTCACCACTTGGATTATTTTATAAAGTCATACCTTTTATCAAAAGATCCAATAATACATGGCTTTGGTAAAGTTATCTGAAAGGAGATACTTAAGTGTTTTATACAACTGCTGTTTGTCTTTTGTCAAAACAGAACTATTTTGGATTGCTGCTTTTTTTACTTATTTATTTTTTTAAATTTTTTTTTTACCCCTTGTCCTGTCCAGCATTATGGCAGCAGAATTGTAATCTGAATACCGTTTATGCTAAACACATTTGCTATGCCAAGGGACGCTTTATGAATGTGAAGCTCCCCTTGATGCCCATCAACTCCTCATTTTTATTTATTTATTTTTGTTACAATATTTAAGATGTGATAGTGCCGAACCGGAAGACAGAGAGAGAGGGAGAGCGAAGAAGAGAAAAAAGGAACAGAAACATGAAGAGACAAACAAAAAACAATGAAAAATCAGACAACCAGCTGCTACACCTGTAAAAACAAAACTGAAGACAATTCACGGCTTTTGTGGGGAATCCAGCCTTAAAAGCACCAGGAGCACCTGTAGGCAGACAAGCAGAGAGCAAACAAAAACAAAAAAGCACAAGCAGCAGCAATCTCATATAATACACAGGTGACCTTAAACCACAGGACAGCACAACAACTGCTTAGTGAGCATGCTACTGGGCTAATGAATGTGTGTGTGTGTGTGTGTGTGTGTGTGTAACCAGATTCTGTCGACCAACGTAAGACAATGAAGAGTCAAGTGTCCAAAGGTTTACAATTTATTTAGAACCAAGCTCATGAGAGGGAGGAGTCAGAGGTTGCCACCCACCACTGGGACCTTAAATAGATAAAACACCAAGTCAGTAACAGGGAATAAATAAACTCCAAACAGAGAGTGCAAACCACATACATATCTCAGGTTCACAAATGACACCACTGCAAGCATTACACCTAAATTCAAACATGGCGCTCAATAACTACTAATGGCTACCCACAAGTCTATTGTCACACAAAAAGGCCCAGTAGTAGGTGCACACAGTGGCTACAGCCTGCAGTCCCCAGTAACTGGCAAAGTTCATAAACAATTAACATTAAAACAGTTAAGAAAGCATTACTTTATTAAGTTTAATCCTAGTACTATGTTAAAAAAGGCAAAGGCTACCACAAATCACCATGAAGCAGAAACTACGACTACTGGACCTCAGGCTGAGCCACTCGGGGAAGGCAGAAGGTGTGCAGCATTCCAGCACAGGTCGGCCGCCCTGGCCTGGACAAACAAACAAAACTAACACAAAACAAACCAAATAAACACAGCAAAACTCATATGGAAGGAGACCGGAGCTTAAGGCTGTTCTGGCTCCATGACGGCACTCAACTAACCACAACACTAAGCTCTTGTTAAAGCAAAAGCACATAAATTACTCAAAGCAAACCAGAAAACTCAGCTGCACACCATCCACCTTACCCACTGCTGACACAAAGGAGACCAAGGGCCCTGGCTCTCAACAGGCCCAGCTTTTAAAGGTTCCTCTTCTTCTCCCCATGAACCCAGTATTTCACAGCAGCAAATCCCATAGCTCCCCCATTGTCCTGGCCCCATTATTGCACCCTTGCTCCCATCCAGTCCATCCGGTTACATGTGTGCGTGCATGAATATGCAATACACATAGATGGTCCCACATAATAACCATGCTTAAATATCAGTGTATAGGGCCACAATCTCCACCCCCCCCATCAATCAGAAGCAGGCCGAGAGGGCTGCTTTATTAAACTGCCCCTGACCGCAACAGCAGATTTATATCAGTGTCTGCTTAATTCATAATGTTTTGACTCCAACTGCGAAGGTCCATTTCATTGAATTTTCTATAAACACCTCACCCTGCGGTTGTGCTTGCAGAAAAATAATCTCTTTAGGCCCCATTGGTATGGAGATCCAACAGCATACTTAATATAATAATATTTGCAACCAAAACCCCCAAAAGCTATTTTAATTTGGACACTTAATCAACACCCAAGTGGGTCTGTCAATGATATGAAGAACTAATGAGCACTGACATGTCATTTAAAATGTATGTGCCCAGTAGGAACATTTGATTCAGTCGTCAGTGTACCAAAACAGGCGCTGAGCTAAATGTCTGGCATGTAACTTACTCCTGTAATATGCTTGGATTTACTTGAATTTCGTCATGCTATGACGAGTGCAAACATGGCAGTGATGCTGTTAAAAAAGAAATGATAGTTTATACATTCAAGTCAGTCATACTGCCATGTTCTTCTGCCTCTCTCATGTTTGTTACAGATTGTGAACAAACCACAGTGAAGCTACAGAAATATAGCCTTCTCCTGCCATCATTAATATTAATGGCTTACAGACAAGAAGCAAACACACACACACACACACACACACACACGCACACGCACACGCACACGCACGCACACACACACACACACACACACACACACACACACACACACACACACACACTTTGTAAATCATCTAAGAAATTACAGTATTGCTTGTGAAATGATCCCATACAGTGTGTGTGTGTCTGTTTACCTTGCCAATTTGGTTCATTTGTTTGTGGGATGTGCTGGATGTGCTAGCATTCCTTGATAGATAATGAATAATGATGATGATAATGATGCAATGAAGTAGCATCTGTTTATTGAGCATTGTCTCTTTCGTCTAAGCTAGTTATGGTCCTTCCTAAAATATGCAACTTCAATCAATCATAATGGCACATATGTTGCACATTAAACTTCACCTGCATTAATTGTACACTGCATTCAATTTTGAAAATGTACATACACTGTCTTTCCATTTAGAGCCTAAGTGAAACATCTGCTATGCTATACATATATTACAGGAGAGACCTGTTAGCCTTTAATGAGGCAGAGCAGAAGGCCTTAAACTGGGGCAAAGAGAAACCAGGCCAAACCCTATTATATCTAAAATACCCGATGCCGTGAAACTGCACTGTAGTTGCACCATGTACTAGCCTCAGGATGTGCTGTGCACATGCACCGATCTCATCATAGTCTGCAAAAAGTAGTTACAGGAATTAGCTTCATTGTGTACAACTAGGGCAACTAAATGTCCTCTGCTTCTCTAATACTATGTTTATGTGAGCTGAAAATCCAGATACATGAGCATAGGAATAAAGCACAAACAATAGGAATGGGTATAATAATGCAATTCAAAAAAGTAAAAAATACGTATCGACACTCTTATCAATAAAGAGTTTAATTGTTAAAGAAAGTTTTTGATTGATCTACCATTTGTTATCATTATATTAGGACAGAAACCTGAACCATACTATGCTGTTTATAAACTTGTACATTTCTTTTGTATAAAGTCAGTCACAGATCACTTTGTCCTCAGCCTTTTTTTATAGCACTGCAAACTATCTATAAACATAGCCTATGTATACTTAGAAATATTGATCATAAGCTTCACAAAACCAGTTATCTGTCAGGTAAACTTTCTCATGAATCTATTAGTAATTATTAGAAGTTGGATGCAACACAAACTGAAGTAACTAGATTTTTGTGACAACTCTTAAGATTCTGCTCTTTTTCCAAGGTTAATTCACCTCACCTACCAATGAGAAATTATGAGTTGACTTTTGCTATCCACTGATGAGACTGTGGCTGCTAACCTAACCATCATCTTTAGGATTCTTTTGGAACATGAGTGTAGAATGTAGAGCTCTGAGTCAAACATAATTGTCTATCGGTGCTTTCACACTATGGATGTTTGGTCCAGACCAGAGTCTGTTTCCTTGAACAGTTTGTTTCCTTGGGCAGGTGTGAAAGCTCCACCGAACTCTGGTGCGGACCAAGCAAGCGAACTCTGGTCTGCCTGAAAACTTGGGTCTCGCTTCACTTGCAATTGAATCCCACCGACTATCTAGTGAACCAAAGAGTGGAGGTGACCTGGGGCACAGTGCATTTTGGAAAGAAAAAATAACAACAAACCAACAGAGAAAAACTGAAGAACCATAAGTAAACAGAGAAAAAGTTAGAGCAGTCTTGTGGGCAGATGTGGATTAGTGAGGAGGTACAGGCGCTTATTGATCTATGGTCAGAGGACTATATATCATGGTTGCTTGTGGCTAGGGTTATTGCTTGGTGTGAACAAGCAAGCCAAAGCCAACTAATGAGCCGGGTTTCTTCTTCCCCCTGCTTTTTTCCTTCCTGGTCAGCACTCATTCCGGGCAATAGCCCCCCAGATGAGCAGCTGTTGGAACTGTGTGACATTGTCCAAGCGGTTTGGTCCGCTTTCAGCAGTGTAGTGTGAAAGTAAACCAAACCAAATCAAGGTGTGAAATTTTTCCACATTCCCCGCCCAATCGAACCAAGTCCCTTAAACTATCCCACTGCGAAAGTGCCCTAATACTCCACAGCTTTGTCATCATTAGTAGGTGGTTAGTATGGATTTATGTTAAAGAAATACAGACTGCAGCACATCATTTCTTCAAAGTAATTGTACCCACCGGTCTTAATCCAGAAACTAGTTCAGTAACACCCATCCCTCTCAAAGCACGTGGAATTCTGGGACACAAAGGGAAAACTAACAAAGATACAAAGTAGATACTGTTATATCAGTACTGTAAAATGACTCCAAACTTGGGGCTAACTTTAACTCAACTTGCCAGAAAGTATTATTCATATGTCAGCTGTTATCCAAGTCTGCAAGCTGCAGGTTTTGCCATAGCTGAGCACACGCAGCATGTTCTCACAGCATTTGGTGTCTGTGTGAAATATTGCCAGTTAAAATGGCTCAGAAGTTAACCTGGTGGATAACCTGTCCACTGGAACAACTGAAAACCTTTGGTTGAAACATGCAGTCTCTGTAGCTCCATTTGATGGGGGTAAAAATGCTACTTTGACAGACTGAACCAAGTATGGACAAATTAATGAAACATTATGTAATTTAACAAATGGTTTTTTGAGTTAGGGAGACTTATGAGGATTACATTTGGCACCAAAAGGTTTGGAGCAACAGATGTAAACTGTAGTTCAAAGAGAATATTCCCAGCCTGTGACTCAACTGTGTCAGCCCATGCTGACAAGTGAGACTGCATTGCTGCTCATACTAGTTTGGACTTTGTTAGCTTCACAGATGTGTCACATTCAATTACCTAAAAAAGGAACTTAAGTGACATGCATCTGGAGCAACTGCCATCTTACAACTACACTACATCGTGTTACATGAATTGACTCACTGGCCCGTAATGCAATTTGTTATTCATGTGTTCAGACGTTGGCAGATGCATGTACACGCACACATGCACATACAAACACAAATACTGGTGCTCCACTGAACTGTACAAACCCTGACAGGTCCTCAGTGCAAGTGAGGACTCCTCAACACTCTTGCAGCAGCTCAAAGTGACATGACTGGACACAAAGGAGCTTTTGTTAGCATCCAGTGTTACTGAATCTGCCTTTGTCATTCCTTCTATGCTCACCACAATTCTGAAGCAGATTACTGTCAATAGCTTTAGTGTTTCATACCTTCACCAAGTGGCCTCATATGAAACATTAGTAGCTGGATAACTTGCAAAAGCCTGTGCTGGAGACAAGCAGATAACACCAAAAATGCTCTGCCCACTTCATGCTGACCAGTTTCTTTTCCTTTTTTCCCACATACCAGATTAGCTCTCTTTGTACTTCTTTAATATTGTAACCAATATGCCGACAGGCTGTAGGCCTCACCCTGGGGCTGAACCCCAGGTGACCTGATAACTGTCTGCCAGGTTTAGTGGAGAGTGCTTTCTTGGAAATTGATAGTTATCCTCTGCCCTGCTGACCCGCTGCGCTGTTTGCACACCCCTATTTACACAACATTGTGCACTGTTGTACATCCTTGAAAAGTGAAGCAATTTACAGAGATTGCCAGGAATCTAGAGCAATTTATAAAAATTACTTAAAAAGGAATGCAATGTTGTGGATATGTGTCCAACATTAAAATGAACAGGCAGGAAACATATGCTAGTTTGGGGTAAAATGATGATGGACCGCTCACCATTAAGTTTTCGTAGGATAGTTCCAAAGACAACCTGTAACAACAATAATCTGTGATTGTATATTTTTTTTCAGACTTCTTTTTGCTCAGCAGTTACTGCTAATGATGCTTTCCAAGTTCAACTGTGTGCGATATTATTTTTCACTTTTGCTAAATTGAATGTAGTCTGAATAATCTTGCGGTTCGAATTTCAAGCAAATGTGTCTAAAATAGTCTGAATCAACATCAGAAAGGTACAATCCTGCACACAGCCTCAGAGTTATACAGTCTGCCAATGCCACTAACAAAACTGATAAATGGCAAATCTTAAGGAACTACATTCTCAAAGTATGTCACAGGGCAATCTGATTTGGGAAAACAAATATATGGATCTCTCGCTTTCTGCATGGTGGTCTTCAGTCAGAAGACTAAGCAGGCCTGTAGAGGTACTATCCCGAGAAGGGGCCCATTCAATCAATCCAAGACGGGCAAATGTAAATAAACCTGTATGATGGTAGATGTGGGCGGCTGGGTGGCGCTCTCGGTGTGGGAAACTGCAAGCCTTGGGGAAATAAGGCAAGAAAAGCAAGCAAACCATGACCTGGAGTGATTTGTACCTCCAGAGTAACTTTACTGGGACCCTTGGGGTGCCATACAATGCAGTGTATATTGGATTTGTTTACACCTCACTTGGCCTCAAAGGCCACCACGACGGGTGGTGGTGGAGGGAGGGTCAGAGACGGGGAGCATGGCTCCATTCGCAGAGTGAGGGCACAAAGGGAGAGCCACGTTTCTCTTTAGAGCGCGCACACAAGGTCAGCGGACTCTGATTTTGATTCTGTATGCTCCTGATGGGAAGACAGGCTAATAGCTGTTCTGGGATCAGAGGGAGATAAATACCGGTCTCCAGGCAGACAGGACACACACAGAGGCTGCAGACAGGACTTGACTTGTGGATCCCGTTAATCCCATCGCTACAGCTTAACTCCTAAATTGATGTCAATCTTCCTAACCACAATCTTTATGTAAATGGGGAACATCCAGACAGACAGGGAAGTGTTGTTCAGCAAAGTGACAGAGCTGTAGTGATACATAAGACGATAAAAGAATAAAAGATTAGGCATGTAGAGGTTTACTCGGGAGCTTAAGTGTGGTGGTCTGGCAACACAGACAGTGCTAACTGCTTATTTGTGAGGCAAATTGGTCAAATTGCTTTTTTTACGGTAGAAAACTGGAAACTTTTTCAGAAATTAATAAAAGTTGGCTTCTGACCAGCAGAATTCAGAGATATAACTTGACTGCCTCACAATGTCAGTATGGTACAGTTTAGGACCCGAGGCTGTTGTGTAACCAAGCGATCTCTGTGTGAGTGTGCAGGGCCAGGGAAACGGGGAGCTGCCTGCCAGCACAAATGCAGCTGCAGGGCTTAAGGAGCCAGAGGCCTGGCTGTATGAATGCATCAAGTAGATGTTAATTGGCGGCCCCCGCTTTCTGCCACTAGTAAAACTCCTCCTCCTCCTCTCCTCCCTCCCTTCCTTTTTTCCTCCTTCTCTCCCCCCTTTAAGAACAAATGCCACATTCCTGCCATCAGTTATCTGCTTCGCTGACAGCATCAGTGGCCCGTGGAGGACTCCCCCCTGCAACCTGTCCACTCCAGGAGGAGGCCTGTTTACACAGCGCTGATTGGGAGTGCCCTGCACTGCCCTCATGACCTCTCCCCCCTCACTCTCTTGCCATCTTTTTTTCTGCCTCATTCTTTGCTGCACTCCTATTCTGCCATAGCCCCTCAGTCTTTCTCTCTCGACTCCCCCCTCTGTGGTTCCTGCACCCTCACAACCTCAACCACCTCCCGACTCCGAAGCACCCACAGTGGAGCGGGGGGTGGCAGTGTTCTGTGGAAGCGCAGGCAGTGGGGATGTAAATCAGTCACGGTTTTTACAGACCTTCCTTAAGTGAGCCCAAGGGCCATGGTGAGTTTCAACAGTGGCTGGCCCAGATTTGCTGCTTATTCACAGGAAAGAAGTGACTTTTGTGCTGCTTATGGCAATCAGCTTCAACACTCCACATTTCCTCTGGTAAAAAAGACTCAGAGCCTGGCTAATGTTTCCATTTCATTCGAACAGAAATGCAGCCCAGGAAATGAACCTTGATCAGACATTTCATAAATCAATGATGACTGTGCAGACAATGTACAAAAAAATCAACACAAGCTCAGCGTGTTTCGTAAATCTGAGTTGATTTAAGCACGATCTACTTTAACAAATTTGTTGCAACAAACCAACCTTGCAACAATGGCTAAAAATGAATTATACATCCACTGAATCAGTCCAAGTAGCAATTAGGCTTCAGGATTTCGAACCTACTTTTACATCTTTCATTAACTTGATCTTATACACAGTACGGTATTACATTGTTCAACAACATTTAATTTCTGTAAAACAATGCAAATATCTGTTGTAGTTTCAATTCCATAAATGAACCGTTTGGCCTGCTGTAAGAAGTGAAGTTCAAATGAACTGCTTAAGACTTTCAAAGAGAAAGGGTGTGTCAAAGCGCAGTAAGGGGAAAAAAAGGCAGATAGAGAGAGGGGAAGAATGAGGGAATGGGAGGGAGTGGAGCAGAAAGACTGTATATTGCTGTGGTTTGTGTCAAGGGGCCGGGCGCACGCCTCTGAAGTCTAGGGCCCCCGAGTTTCCAGCTGTGTCAAGGCTTTCTCTGGAGCTTGTCATCACATTAGGAGGAGGCTGCTTGTTGACCACAAATATCCTGCAACAGCAGCCCTCTTAGAATAGGTAGACTACACACCACTGCCCTAAAATGAAGTACAACAAGGATTGGAGTCATATTTAGCTGCAATAAATCACAAAGGACAATGAAAGTACCTGCTTTTCACTGCCAATCAATGTGTATTAAATCAAAAATGTCAAGTCCTATCTTGATAGTACTGTCTCTCGCATATATCATGCTTATAGAGTTGCAAAGAAAATTACATTTAAATCCTTGGTAAGTGTCACAGTTAATATAAAATGTATGCTTGTGGTGTTATTTCACCTGTGCACATTCAATGATAGTCAATGTAGGTGTGTGTCAGTGTTTCCTGGAGGTTGGGAAGGGTTCCTGCCTGGTAGCTTACAGAGCTGTGCTGCTCATGTGGAACTTTTGTGTTCACACCCTTGTCTACAGGTGAGCAACACAAATGACTTACTATCTATACGTACACCAGCTGTGTAGCACTGAAAGCTTGATATTTCTCATTTGTTCTATTTTTAAAATGAGTCCAAGACACTAACAGAGCCAAAAAAGTCTCATCTGATTATGGGCTGTTCAATTTCTCAACTGGTAATTTCATTCACTGCATAGTCCACTACAAAAAAAAATCATCACTATGCACAGCAAATCTAGTGTACAGAGGCTGTCTTACACACAACAGATTAAGCACTAAATCAATACTTGATATTTAATCCGATTGTTTTTACTCTTGAATACTCATCTCAACTGTCCAGTGGCTCATCAACTCCTTCAAACGAGCAGCCAGATTTCAAAGAATTATTTGAAATTAGCCACTGAAACAATATTTGAAACTAAATGCTCAGTCATAGATTGCTCTTTAAGTTGTTATCTTCACTCTTTGAATGGATGATTCTTTAGGTACTTTTTGGAGTTTAGTTTGTAATAGCAGGTGGATGAAGAACATCCGAAACATTTTGTCTGTAAAGTTAAATACGCAGAAATTTGCTTCATAAGCTTGGTAACAGCATGCACTTATCAAAAAAAATAGCAATGTGGCCGCAAATGTAGTACAGATGTTCTGGTGTTATGAGACTGAAATAATTGCAAATATCCAGAAAATAATTATGTTGCTGCTCCATCCAAGTGGTGTCCAAAATGTCTCAGCAGCTGTCCAGTCTTATCCTCCAGTGAGTCTTCTTTGCTGTAAATACTGTATAGTGGGTTAGCAGACAACCCAAATATGGTCAGTGAGTGTACAAAGTGTAACGGGGAAAGAATATATCAGTGAACTGAAGGTCTGAGGTTGTTCGAGGTTGTTTGGGAAAGGAGAGATAGTTGAAAGGAAATAAATATTGGACTTGAGATTGAATGAACCATCTGTCCACTTTACTGTTAGTTAATCAAATTCTTGGTGAAGTCATTTGGAAAAAGAGTAAAATCGTCTTTACTGCTGAAAAAAGCCCTCATTATCTGTGTTTTCATCTTGTCAAGAGTATTTTAGATAAACTTGTGATTTGAAGAAAATGTGTCTCTGTTACCTAATGTATTGTGAGTAAAGAAGGCAGCACAGTGTCATAAGAAGTTGCTGCTATAGGGCTACGTTATAGATGGTTGTAATAAAACTGATTTATTTAGTGCTAACAGAAAAAACAAAACATTGAGGAAAAAGAAAAAAAACAACAACTAGTGGCCTTGGCAATATTTTTGAGAAGCTGGAGATTTGCCAGTTTTCAGGAATTTTCAACTGAATCTTTTTTTATTCATCCTCTCATGTCTGCAAGTGTTGCCCAGGTTAATTCTCTACAAGTGGAAACAGCTGATTATTCAATGGATCAAGGGAATAAAGCGTTTGCTATACGTCAAAACCTGAGGTTACCACTTGAAAGATAAAAACCCTTGTGAAAAACGTAATCCATCCATCAATCCATATTCAATACCTGCTTTCTTGGGGGTGGGGTGGTTGGAGCCTATCGCTGCTGCTGTCGGGCAAGTGGCAGGTTATATTCTGGATGGCTCACCAGTATATTCCGGGGCAAATACAGTGGCAAATAAGATAAACAACCATACACATTCACACTCACATGTTTTTTTTTTTTTTATGTTGCAGGACGCTTGAGTATCTGGAGGGAACTCACACATGCACTGGGAAAACACGCAAACTTAACACAGAAAGGCCCCAGACGAAATTCGTAGCATTAACCTTTTTGCTGTGACTAACCACCATACAACAGTGAAGCCCCTTACTGCACAACTAAGAACATTTGTTTTTTTTTTCAGATTTTGCCTTTTCCAATAATCTTTTACAAAGTGGAGCTTCAAAAAGATCTCAAACATAGTTGACTGAATCAAAGCAGCTGTAATTCTTTGTATGTCCTTTATTGAACTATTGCTCTCCAGTCACAATATTGCTAATGCTATGGTAATGTGTATGCTAACTTCTGTGCTGCCAACAACTGCTATCGTTATCTGTTGTCATTTTTACAATTGGTGGCTCCATGGTCGGGCTTTACATGGTGGCTGGCTTTATTTTTCAAAAAGTAAAAACAAAACATGGCCAGGCTTCACTTAAGAGTGTAGCAACTGTGGGAAAATGTAGCCAGGCCAGGGTTGATGAATTTGGAAAATGACACTAATTGCCCTCCATTGCAATTCTTAATTCCTTTAGGATTCACATTTGTAATAAATTAAATAATCTAAACAAGCATGGTTAGATTTTCCCCTTTTTCAATGAGATTTCACCAAAACTGGATTACACGACTTGCTAAGTGTGTTCATTTGCATTGTTAAGGGACATTGATGCTCATAATGGAGGTCGAATGAGGACAGAAAGAGGGAGGGGTGGGCGCCTTATACGCAGTGACCCGGAGAGTCCCATGTCCCAAATTCCTGCGTGTCTCGGGCCGTTGGACAGCCTTCTCTAGAGACAAACAGCAGGGTCCACTTTCTGTTTAGTGAGCCTTTTAGAAAACTCACTTTTATGCTGTTTCGACCATGCTGACTCATATTGGCGTGAAACCAGCAGCCTTTGTGTAATCAAGCTTACGTTCTAAGATAAATGTACATGTGTGAAAGCCTTAGGCTTTCTAAAGCAGTTATTAGTTTGTCTGCCTTTAAAGTGTCTGTATGAGATCTGAGCAATAGTAATTTAGTGTTTTGTGGTTACAGAAAATGAAGAGGAAAGAAAACAGGAATGAAGCAGACAGTTGCCTTTTGTACTTGAAAACCCCAGTAAACCAAAGAAGTGTATGTCCTCTTTTATAATGAAGTGAAGAAACATTACCTAAAGTGTTTAGATACCAGTGTGAGCACTGGTAGACAACATAGAAATGGGCTGTAATCTGACTAATTTGATTTATTGGATTGGATGGCTTACGAGCACTGTTCAGTCATGACTTTTTTTCTTTTTCTAAAAACAAAACAAAATGTTTAAAGAATGATTCACTATTAAGGGATATGAAATATTAGAAAAACAAAACACATTTTAGAAGTATTAATTTTTCAGGGTCCAGCTCACACCCAGTTACAGTATTCTAACACACCCTTCCATAGATGCTTCCAACAACTGTACAGTAGGAGGCGATCATAACATTGTTATGTTGAAAATTAGATATCACTAATACACTTATTATTATTACTATTGGAAGAGAGGTTTTGACCCATTTCTACATCGCCTACCAGTGCTCACACTACTCAAAAGTAGTTCACATAATCCCACTTAAAAAAGATAACAAACTCATATCGCTTTAATGACAATCATATGATCAATTATTTTCAAAGCAGTAAAATTCCCAATCTGCAGTACGTCATGACTGGATCACTCAACATCAAAATCCACAGTCTAAGACACAGTGGGTCTACATGATGAGATTAATTCCATTATAGCTATAGTTGGGTTATGCTCCTTATCTGAGCAAGGGTAATTATCCTTGGATATATGGCGGTGAATGAATGGAATCAGAGGCACAAAGCGTGTCATACTCCGATACAATAGGTGGCGCGGTACCCATTTCAACTATTGCTAATAGAGCCACTTCCTGTTGACCTCTTCACCACCAACAACAACAACAACAACAAACTCAGGCATTTGAGAAAGATGGCGAAGGAAGGGCAAGATGAAGCTACGTCCCTCTACATTTCGTTTGTGGTGAGCATGCTTGTTGCACAAACGCGATGCACCACGCCGCATTCTCCATCGCGTTGTTGGTTTCTTACAGTAATATCGTCTCCTTTGACTTCCGGTTCACGATCCCGGGAAAAAATCTGAAGCATGCGCAGAACGCAAAGTCTAATTCAACACGTGCTTCACTGTCTACATGCACGTTTAATCTGACTTTCAACCGAGTTATCGCGGGATCTTAATCCGATCGCGAGTAACCCGATCCGATCCAATTTCTTGTCCGATTAAGGTGTCTACATGCACTTAATAACTCAATCTTATTGTAATTTCGCCCTTAATCCGATTTTTACAGTGCCATGTAACCCCACTGGGTGTAAGCAATGCCAAAAGTGGGTAGAAGTGATTAGTAGTGGAGCACGGGGCAAACACTGATGTCATGGTTTGAAATGCAGGAACAAAAGGCATGTGATTGGGGATGAGGGCTCTCGCTGTGCCCTGTTGTTGTCTGGGTGATGTTTAAAGGTCAGAGAGAGATAAAGGCGTGACTGACAGTAAGGACAGGCCTGGTGTTGGAAGGGTCATGGGTCAGGCCTCTGCTAAAACACCCCGATTTATGGCTCCTCAGACCACGAGGTCAGGAACTCGGCATTGTTAAGGCATGTGATCATTTCCATAACACTGTGTGTGTGTGTGTGTGTGTGTGTGCGTCCATCACAGAAGAAAAAGAAGCGCTCTCTGAGCAGCTATAGAGTTTGTGTAATCCTTGAGAGATCTGGATGGTTGTGAGAGGAAGAGGCTTGAGACAGAGATGTGGTGTCTGGAAATAGCAGCGAGGAGGCTTGCTCTGCTGTTTGCCTTCCCAAGTTTGATTTGACATCCTAATTGCCACATGGAGGAACAAAATACTCTGAGGTTCTCCAAATTGAAGTTGAACCAAGCAGGCTATGTTTAGCGGCTTGGGCTATCTGTGGAGGGCCTACATTTACTGTCGCTCTTCCTTTCTCTGCCTGTGTTTCTATTTTTTTCCTTTATTCCTCCTCCAGTGTCTCCTTGTGAAGACTGAAATATGGAGACGAAAACCGAGAGCGAAGACTGACTGGAGGGTGCCGGCACCAGAGAAAAGTCGGGAGAAAGAGAGTTAAAGATAGAGGGAGAGAAGGGATGAGCAGCAGAAACAAATTGGAAGATCACTGCTTTTCATGCACCCTTCCAGTGAAGCTCCTCAGCCAGGCCAAGCGTGCACACACAGGCGTATTCTTCTTCTCCCTTCCTAAATCTAACCCACAACTACCCCGCCCTTGCTTTCTCTCTCCATACACCCTCCAGCAGCAGCAACCCAGGCAGGTAACTGACAGGCAAACTGAAGCCTGGCAGACTGGAATAATTACATGCGGCTGTCTGTGTGGAACATGACAGCGCTACTTTCAATTAAGCTTGCAGAATGCATTTTCATCACCCGCTGAAAACTCCTGACCTCACCCGCTCATTCGCCTGCCAGTCTTCTGTCCACCAATAGGGCGTGAAGCTGGAGGATGGAGTACTGTCTCAAATTATGATCATTAATGAGCAGCAAATCCATGCAGCACAAAGGCTGTCCACAACAGTCAAAAGGTGAAGGGGGGAATCTATCAAAGGAAATGTAAGCTACACGTGGAGTAACTAACCAAATACTGACAATTAACCTGTGAACCCTGCCTAACGCACCCGTGCTCTCTCATCTCTCCCCCACCCCACCACCAAAACTGAACTATCAAAGGGTGACATTCCTGTGATGCCGATTAGCGGCAACATCACAAGCAAAAGATTGAGACAGGAGGTGGTGTCGCCAAAAGTGGGCTTAGCCACACTTTGTTTGCACAGTTGAAATGTACAATTTCTGTGGAGTGACAAAGCAATCTTAAGGAGTTGAGCAGGATGTAGAATTTAGATGTCGTTTTTTATCATTTTTCTCCTGGGATGAAATAAAATAATGCTAAAAATATCCTACCTGCAGTGAAGTACATAAGAACTTGATGTCCCCTCTCTATCTGAAGCCCCGCTAAAACATGTACGGGGTTGATTATGAAATTTACCTCCACATTACTGCCACTGCTGTGCATGGACACTGACTGGATCCTGAAGAGCTTTTACCTCTCAAAGGGTGTGGAATGGAACATTGCTTACATTTAGCAAATCTTAAATTACATTTAGAGTGAATATTATCCCCTTCCTAAAGTATTTTAGAACACTCTCCTTTAATTTCCTTTACAAACAAGGCATCCAAATTAAAATCTGCTAAATTAAATTTACAGGAATGTTGACAAGTGTCATAGAATAGTTCTAAAGCCCAGGGTGACAGGCAGAACAGCTTAAGACCCGAGACATTGGATCATCGCTTTTGTGTAGTGCATCAATCTGGGACCAGGATGCTTGAGCCAGGTTGCCTCTGCTGTCCCGCCTGGGACAAGCACTGGGGTAGGGTTGGAGCAGCAAGGTCGAGGAGGTGTGAATTAATGGTACAGATAATCAGTGGGTTTACTGAGGCAGCTTCACAGGCTTCCTCCACTGCTGTGTAACCCCCAGCAGCCCTTGGCGTACTCCAGGCTCCCATGGCAGCAGGGGTAAACATGTGTGTAATACTCCTTTGCTTTTTCTCTCACACACATGAATGAATGCACGTGTGCACAACCACACGGAGGATGGATAAAAAAGTACAAAACAGAATGCAGTTATGCGTGTGTAGCTCAGATATACGCTTCCACACATAATGGAAGAATCTGAGAGGTGGGTTGACAAAAATGCCTCGGGTAAAATGAATTGAAACCAACGAGATGTATTGGGAGGATAGATATGTAAAAGGGTTGACAGCTAATATTGCTCTCTCGGTGGCTGGTGCCAAATGACAGGCCTGCAGAGAAAGGTGCGTTTGATAATCCATCCACTACAATACAGCACATCGTCATTCCCTTTGGTCTATTTATATTTATTTTTTTTTGTAATGTTGTCTGCGCTTACCGTGAGTCGAAAGCATCTTGAGCTGTTTTACAAGCTTTGCAGGTGAAATACACTTTGTTTCATTGTGTTTAAAAATAGCATATTATCAACTTTTGGAGGGCTAAAATGACAAAAAGACAGATATGCTCCAATACACAAATCTTACTTTTTCTTCTATAGCTTCCTTCTTCTATATGCCTTGGATACATAATCAGGCCGCAGAGGGTGGAGGGGCATTTGCAGCTTGGTGGGGCTAACATGTTGCATTGGGCTCCTTAAGTAGAGAGGACAATGACTTGGTCCACAGTGCCCCTATTAGGCAGCAGCCTCCAGGCCAGTGGATTAGTCTGAATAGGGTGTGCTCCCCAGGTACTGGATTTGGTTTACATTAGCCAGCTTTGCCCTTGGCTGCCACTGCTAACTCCTGTTGAGGTCACTTAGCTTCGGCTCACTACGCAGGGCACCCTTTTTGTTGCATAATTGGAAAGAAGTTCCTAATTGTCTACTTTGTACCACAGATATGCTTTTTGTTGTTGAGCAAGCACTGGCTGTGCAATCGTGATGGCAGATGCTGAGAGAGAGAGCCGCGGAAAAGTAGAAAAATGTCTCACTTTTCGGCAGTCTAGCGTGCATGACAGTGAGGAGGGCATGTAGCTCGGGGCAATGGGACCGCTTTAAATTTTAAACACAGTTTCAACTTTGCCTCATTTCAATGCGGTACGGCTGGAGGTGGAATCAGAATGCATAAAATTGAGTGCATGAAAAGATAATGCATATTAAATTTATTCTACATTGAGCACTGGTGGATCGAAACATTGATTAGCACTGGGTCCACCACTTCTAAACATTCCTGTTACATACATATTTCATGAGGGCTCTGACAGTGGCTGGCTATGCTGTCAGGGGACTGTGACAGATGTCCATTACTTGAACCGGTGACCAGAGCCAGGGAAGTCCTTGTAACCTGTACCAACCTAGATCTGGAGTCCCCATCTGGCTGCTTATATGGTGGCTGGGAAGCCCTTCCTCCAGATTTTGCTTCCGATCCTAGATATCAAGCTTGACTGAAAAAACTTTTCCTCCTGCTTGTAAATTAAGTGTTTGCCTCATACGTACTTCTTGTTTAATTTAGCTGCTGTGAGGCAAAAACATTGCATATCTGCAATCTGTTGCTTTTCAGATGATGAAAACTAACTTAAATTTAAATAATAAATACCGCAGTGTCAAAATTTGATCCCAGCTGTGCTTGTACTGGAGGCAGAGTGCAGCCTGGATGGATCACCAATCCATCACAGGAGGAAAACAGACAGAGGAGACACACTCACACCTATGGTTAATTTAGAGTTTATGCATGTTTTTTGAACTGGGGGCAGGCTCTAAAACATTTGCTTTCACCTCAGAGATCCGAGTTTGACTCCTGAAAGAAACAATTCTTCTTCAACTTATTTTAGACCTTGATGTTATACTCTGTGATAAGTCCTGTCACTGGTGTTTTTCCTTCTTTCTTGTCTTCTCTTTTATGGTTATGTTTACAAACCACAGACACTTGATTTGGTTTAGAAAATGAAATCCCTGATTAGGTTTAGAAATTAAATACCTGGTCAGAGATAAGAAAAAAAATGGCTTGGCATTTAATACACTACTTACATAACACAGCATAGTCCCTATGTGTCACATGGTGGCAGATACACCAGGGCCCTTTGGCACAGGATCCATAATTGTGGTTTCGTAAAACATAAAATGGCTCCAAAATTCTAAAGGCACTGAGCTGTATCAATGCCCTCCTTGCTTGTTCCATGAGTTTTGGTAGTCTGCCCTTCCTTGGCAGGTGTGTTGTGGTAAATTCAAACCATTTTCTTATTATGGATTTCACAGTGCTCCATGGTGGTGTGGTGGTTAGCACCGTCGCTTCACATGGGCTCCTGGTTTGAATCCCGGCTGGGGCCTTTCTGTGTGGAGTTTGCATGTTTTCCGCGTGTATGCGTGGGTTTTGTCTGGGTACTCTGGCTTCCTCCCACTGTCCAAAAACATCCGTGTTAGATTAATTGGTGACTCTAAATTCACCCTGGAAGTGAGTGTGGATGGTTGTTACTCACTATGTGGCCCTGTGATGGACTGGCGACTTGTCCCGCGTGTCCCCTCCCTCTTGCCCAATGACAGCTGGGATGGGCTCCAGCGAACCTGAATTGGATTAAGCAGGTATACAAAATGGATGGATGATACTCAATAGCATGTGCAGAATATTATTTTATGATTAAACCATAATCTGTACTTCTACAGAACTTTGTCCTTGGAGCCACCTTTACCTTGAATAACTTAATATAATTGATGAACTGAACTAATTATATGACTTCTGAAGGTAATTGTCAGCACCCGATCTTAATTGAGGGCTTCAAAGAAAAAGGGGTGAATGTGTTTATGCACATATTACTTTTAAAGGTTTATCTATTTTTTTTGTGTTAAATTTATCTTCACCTATTTTTATGTGGGTTCATTACCAAAAATCCCAAACCTGTCCATTGAATTCTCTGGTTAAAATCCCCCACAAGAAAGGGAGAAATGCCAAAGAGAGTGCCCAACAAGAAAAACAAGCTCCATGAAGGTTTTTGTTTATTTCTTCTCATATGACCTGAAGAAATGGAATCATGAACTGAGCTTCCTCGTAGGAGGAACTGACTGGTGATATTTCCCATGGGGAGCGGATTTCCATGGTGGTCCTGACACGGAGGGCAACGAGGGATAAGAACAAAACCCACAAGCACATATAGCCTGATATCATAGTTCCATCTACTCGAGGAGCCCACTAACTACACACTCTGCAACACTGTCAACACTTTTATTAATTCATTTAGTGTGACAGCGTTTCTTTTTACTTGTTACCAGTGTGAACACACACACACACACACACACACACGCACTCTGTTTTGCTGCATAGGGCTGTGTGATAGTTGTGATTTTGGAAGGTATGTCCACAGCAGCATACAGTTATCCATCTCTCTGAATGAAACCACAGAGACAGTGCTGTGTAACTTATAAAGCTATAATTCTAGCCCTGGTTGAAATGCTGTCACCCAGTGATTGAAGGGTCCGCTCAGTTCTCAGAGTATCATGTACACAACCTGTGATTTTGGCTGTCTAATGGCATACATATGCCTGTTTCACAGACGTTTACAAAGACAGTCTGTAAAAATAATGCATGTGTAAGATGTGTTGGAATAAATAAAACTGGATGCCAAGAACCAGTAGAGTGACCAAATCGTGTCTCAGCTCAGTTACAGACTAATCTTTGCAACTTTGTGAATTTAGCATTTGCTTCTACCGTCATTATATGATGTAATTTGCAGCATTTTAAAGAGAACATGTTTCATGTCAGAAAACACTGTTGTATGTCTAATTATCTCCTCAGCATTTCTAGTTCAAAGAGAAACTTTAGACACATGTATTCCCTCTTCGGGGCTTGTGCTTTTTACAACGTGAATGCAATTTGTCAGGTGAAGATGAGAAAAAAAAATTAGGCCAGCATATGGGCCCCTTGAGTGTCTATATCCGAGAGAGAATGAGGGAGAGAGATTGTGCGCTTTTCCCTCTCTTTATTTTGGGGAACTAGAGCGTTGTCTCAGCGCTTCACTATTCCCTACTAATCAGGTGCTGCCAACCTGCCAGCCAAGGCGGGACGCGAGGCCTTTCAAAACACTCTGCTAATTAACAAGCCCCCGATGCATCCCTTCCGCTTTTCCAGCACTGGCACATCTGCCATAGAAACTCCAGAGAAGAAAAACTACATTATCGTCAGCCTGAGTGGATTTCTTCTCTTTGCACACAGGCTCAATAGATGTTTGTTGTGTTGTGTGTATGTATGTCAATCGCAAACTTGCGCTCCAAGTTCTTCACGCGAGCACCTATTTTTTTTCACTTGAAGTGTTGACGCCTTTACAGTAGTGAGCTGCTTGTGTAGACATTGGCAAAGCATCCTGCATCTATCAAGCAGCTGAAAAGCATGAATAGGGTTCCCACCGTTTTAATGACTGTTTACATGTACCCTGTAGAGATTAATAGATGTTTCTCGTGTTGCCTTGAATTTTCCTGCAACACATCTTTGACAACTCTCTTGGATGATTAACTTCAAGGATGTTTTTACAGCCTCTGGTAAAAAGAATTTAAAAAAATAGACTCACCACTCTTAGAGGATTTCTAATCAGCTGTTAACCCTAATCCCAACCCATTTTGTTGAAAACAAAATTACAAATATGATACAAAACTATTTAATTTAGTAGCTAAACATTCTGGCTTTGTACTACATACCACAAAAAAGCAAGAAAGATGTTGAGACATGGACTTAGCTATTTGAAAAAAAACATATTCTACATCAGTTATGTTCAGAATTCCTCGTACTGGAATGGACAGATCAGCTTTACAGGATTGAGCCTTGCTTGATTTTGTGGAAAATAAAATCCCAAATATAACTCAAAGTTGTTTGATTTAATAGCTGAACATCCTGGCTTTGTGAAACATACTTGGAAAATAAAGTCTATTTTAAAGTTCGTACCTTTTTAGCGCCTCTTCTGGCTTTTTCGACAGCTTGAATTCAGCTTGAAATCAATTCATTAATTGAGTTCCAACTCTCTTGTACAGGAGTTGACAGATTAGTTTTACAGGATTGGGCCTTGCTGTGGATTCTTAAAAATATTCTATCAATTTATTTTGTTTTTGTTTATTTGTTTGTTTGTTTATTCATTTATATATTCATTTGTAATTTTCCCCATAACTTTTCAACAAGAATAAGATATGGACTGATTTCTGGCCATGCCACTGAGTTGATATGGCTTAATGACGTATTTTGAGGCTCTTTGCTTTATGAAATGATACTTTACCGTCACCATATATCAATTTATTGGTGGGATGAAAAAAGGATGAAACATGTCAGCGTGCACCTTTGCATTTACTGTGAAGGTCAAGATATGATTTTAATTCAACATCCATAGTCCATGACTGCCTCCCTTTAGCTCAGTGTAACCCTGTTTTCTTAAGTTTAGGTGTTTGTGATGTTTCATGTGTGGCTTTTCTACATTTAAATTCCCTTTGTTTTTCCTTCAGTTAGTTTATTCAGACATATTGCTTTGTGTTTTCTGTCCTCACACTTTGGCATCTTGCTTGTTCTACCTGTATCTTTCCCTTTTACAACCTACCTATAATGTTGAACTTACTCCGAATTTTAGACACAGCTGACCAACATCTTTTGTGTCACTATGAGTTTGATGACTCTCTGGAAAGAGTTTTATAATCTTTTTTTCCATTGCTTCAACTAAAAACTCTCTTATTGTTGTTTTTCAGTCAGACAAAGTCATTTGAAGCTTTATGATGATTTTAGATTCATTTTAAGGTAGAGGTATGATTGCTTATGGTGTCATAAGATAAAATTTAGAGGCAACCATTTGAAAATATCTGAAACTGGGAAGCCTGGGTGGGTGGGACAGCATTTAACCTAATAAGAAGGACTTATGCTTACATGAATGGAGACGATTTTATGTAAAATCAATACTTCTCATGTTAACTTAAGCCCCTTTAACATGGAGCATAACTTACAGAGGACATTTGCAGGTCTTTGAAACCGCCCCTGGAAAATTTGACAAAGCAGCCATAGTGACCTTGTTTACTTTGGAAAGGTCTGTCAGGGCTTTAAAGGACTTATAGATTCACAATGTGCTGGAGTTATGACTTTTTCCAGGCCTGGAATTCCATCACCTCTACGTTTGCAAACCAAAGGCCGGCTGCGGCCCAAAAGACCTTTTCAGCTCATTTCCTCTCACGTCAGAAAGCCATACTATACACAAACTCTGCCTCTGAAGGAGAATACCACTAAATTACTGCGACTTAACATCTACCACCCTGCTACTCAACATCAACACCTCTTGAAATTGTCACTGAGCCATTCAAACGTTCCTGGAAGTGATGAAAAAAATGTATACTTTTGGAGGTCAAATGATCGTGTCAAAGGATAAAAGAGAGAGCAGCTGCTTTTCATTTCTGAGATTGTGATTCCAAAATAGTTATTAGGACTTTGAAATATTTAGAAATTCATGTGAGGGGAATGAGATTTAAAAAAAAAAACATTAAAATCGAGGCGGTCAAATGATTACATTTTTTTATTATCACCTGACTCTTTGTGATTAATTGTAAATGAATCCTTAATTGATTTAACTTTGTAATCTTTTCAAATTCTACCCAAATGAAGGATTTTTTATAGAAATATACTCCATACAAATACACCTTTACTAGCTGAACCTCGCCTTTTAAGAAGGTTTTAAGAAGAAGGCTGCTCTATCCACCCGCCTCCCTTCATCCTGATGAGGATTGCTTCAAGGACTTGTTGGAAGGTCACAGACAGTGCTGCTTTGGGCTAAACACTGGCATCAGCATGCTAAAATTCAAACTTGTTAACTGGATTATATTTTGTACGTTTAACACATTTACCAGTTCATTACACTAAAAGCAGTGACTTCAAACTTGTGGTGGTAGTGGAAAATCATCAAAATCTGCCCCCTTTATAATTCTTAGTCAACCCATCCAATGGCTGTGATATTTCGACTGGACCAAAGAGGAAAAAATATTTTTGGTATCAGGCAAAACATTTCTTGGAGGTAGGGAGCTTGGATTCATGAGCCCAATGTTTTTAAAATCTTAGTCTTGCCCTTTTTGATTAACCATCCATTCTCCCTTCAATCCCTTTAATCATGCAGTTCTTTTGAACATCAAATTTTTGCATGAGAAACATCTTCATTCACAGTTTACCCACCTTTATGTATTTTCTTGTGGAACCTCATTGGCCATGCTTGATGTGGATAAAACTGTAATATTTTCATCCTGTGTTGGTAAATTATTCTAAAACACTGCCAGCAAAATGTTTGCCAGCTGTGTATAAATCGCTGTTAGAGATTCATGCAGCAGTTGCAACCACAGCAGAAAATCTTGACAAGTGTGCTTTAGCTGAATCCTGGGCCCAAGTGTTGTAGACAGATGTGTATTTTATGGGAGGGTGAAGGGTATAGTGGGAATCCCATCATCGCTTTGCTGCCCAGAACACCTTCGTTTTCCATTTGCGTCGGTATGCAAACCAGGTTGTTTGGGGATGAGGGGAGACATGGCTAATAAGCTGCCTGCATCAAGCCAGTAGAAAAAGAAGGACCTCTCAAAACTGCTCAAGAGAACACCTCTGGGCATGCCCGTAAACAGCAAAACAGCTATGCAGCCACAGTAACACAGATTCATGTGATTAACCAGTGGGAATGACAGTTATTGTGAAAGAGGCTAGATGCAGGGTAAGCAAATTGAGAATGTGTGTCAACAGGCAGACGGAGAGCATGCAGCTGCAGACTCGCAATGTGGAAAAGATGGCATGGTGAGATGTCAGCTGCTGATGGAATTTGCTTGACAAAATTCTCATCCTTTTCTAATTTTTACTTTTTTTCTTCTTATTTAATGTTCAATATTTGGAGTGCTGAGAAGAAGAAAATGAAAATGACATTAGGAGTGGTTGGCTTTTGCACTCAGAGATAATAATGTTGATAATGATTCAACACGGGGTCTAACGGCTTCTGTTCACTTTTATCTGCCATAGAATACAACACATTGTACCATGTCCTAAAGACATTGTAAAATAAAATATTACGTATTGACTTTTGCATTTAAAAAAAAAAAGTGAATGTGCCTAAATTTCAGAGGCATAACTCTGTTTGTTTGACCTTATAGATATACAGTATATCTAGGCTAAAATAACTGCAAAGTTAATGTCATCCCTCAGAGTATTTGGCTCATTGCACAAACACTTGGTCGCGCTGCTCAAAACACTTTATGTAAACATCAGTGTGCTGAGGTCCAGCTGAGTCCAGTGTACAGTTCACTGAACTTTTGCTCTTTCCTCGGGCCGCACAGCTATTTACTCTGCCACAAACCCTAACAAACAAAACACGAACACAACCTCGTTGCACTGAAGCGCTCAGCCAGAAAACATCCATTACGCTCTTGTTTTGCTTGGCGCACAGACCAAAACTTGAAACCATGAAAGAAAAAGGCTGTGGGAAGTTCAAATGGTATTGTCACTAACGCCTCAACATAGTGATCATTCACGAGGGCCTTGCATGTACAGACAATGCCGTCCTTTCTTGCTTTGGTGCAGATGGCATCATAAAAAAAAGAGGCCTTCTCCGCAAAAGCAAACTCAAAAAGCAAACACACAAACATGGACCCCGTGGTCTCCAATCCATCTTTTCTCCTGTTGGGTGCTTGTTGTCTCAAGAAGATCAAGGCCATTTCCCTTATGTTCCCATGCTGTTATGCGTGCTCATTTGGGGTGAAATCTTGAGATGTAAATGGCTTGTAAATGTTATATTTAACAAAGCTTTTGTTTTGACTTCATCATTGCCTCCCAAAGCCGTAAATGTACAGTAATACATTGTTTCTCATCAGTATCTCCTGCTTAATTTCCATTCATTTTTGTCCGTTCCAGTCAGCAGAATTTTGTGAATAACCAGTGTTTGACTGCACAATGCAGCGTGAGGCTGTAATTTCCATTTGGTTGAAATTGATTAACCTTTTGAAATGGAAAGTGCTGAACCTCATAATATATTCCAAGATCATTGGGCATCCTGCGTGTTGCCTTTCAGTTACATATATGTTCCATCTCCCATGATGGCCTAATCCCATGATGCTGGCATAGGCGCGGAGATATTTCCAAACAGAGCTGCATTACTTCTGTGTGCAGCTGTGTCTCAACATTTGTCAAACCTTGTCATCAAGAAGCGGAAACAAGGCTGAAGAATTTGCACATGATTATATCGCACACAAACAGAGACTCATACACACGCACACATACTTATGCATGTTCACACGCATGCTGTGTATTCACTAGCAGGCACACACTGACATACAGTATGGATTCTAGGAATGAAAAGCCCTTTTATAGAATGAGAATTCTATATAATTGTGTTCCTTCATCTTGTACAGGTGAATACAATGACATCTGAAGTCACATGCATCCAAGTAAAACAAGGCAGGAATCCTGACCACTTATTTACTCTGGATGAGGATGGGACACATTCCAGCCCCGGCATTGTTGCCAGAATTGATTGTTGAAACTCTATGCTTGTGTCGCTCATGGCCTTTTGTGAGGTATAACACTGAGACCAACATCTTCCATCAATTACAGAAAAATACACTTTTTAATTTAAAAAAGAAATTTGGTTTATTTTTTTCGCTTTCATTTACACGCAACAGTCACCCTCATGGACAGCAATTTTCTGGTTGCCTTGGTTACATGTACAATGGCTTACAAAATAATTAGCGTTTTTCCTATTTTTTGCATTACAATCTGTCATGTAATTGGATTTTTTTTCGGGAATTTGTATGTAAATGATATTTACCAAAAATAATAGAAATTGTTGAAGTGAAATTATAAAAGCAAAAAAAAAAAAGCGATGCATATGTATTAAAGGTGAACCTCTATCCCAGTCTCAAATCGCTGGATGACTAAAATCACCTTTATTTTTATTTATCGCCATCCATTATTTCCTAAATTCTGTCCAGATTCACAGACCCTCCTGATGAAAAACATCACCACAGAATTATGCTGCCACCATCAGGCTTTACTGTGGGGATCTTGTTCTTGGGGTGATGAGAGATGATGAGTTTGCACTGGACATAGCGTTTTCCTTGATGGCCAAAGACTTAAATTCTAGTCTCACCTGACCAGAGGACCTTTGTCCATTTGTTAAGCATGTCTCCCACATGCCTTTCGGCGAACTGCTTCTTCCAGCAATGTTTTATTTCTGGCCACTCTTCCAAGGCCACCTATGTGGTATGTGAGGCTTATAGTGGCCCTATGGACAAATACGCCAGTCCCCTCTGTGGAGCTTTCCAGCTCTTTCAGGGTTATCTCTGGTCTCTTTTTTGCCTCTCTGAATAAAGCCCCTCTTTGGCCAGTCTGTGATTTTTAGGCAGGTTTGTTGTGGTGCATAGTCTTTTTACTTTGTAATGATGGATTTAATAGGAGCTCCATGGGATAATCAAAGATTCAGATATTTCCTTGTAACCCAACCCTGATTTATACTTCCCCAGAACTTTGTTCCTCATCTTTTAGTAGAGCTCCTTGGTTTCCATGGTGTCACCTACTTGGTGGTGCCTCTTGATTAGTGGTGTTGCAGACTATGGGGCCTTATGGGGGCTAAGATCATCAGATACTTAGATTGCACACAGGTGGATCTTAAAGGGATAGTTTGCCAGATTTGACATGAAGCTGTATGACATCCCATATTAGCAATATCATTTATTAAATTTGACTTACCCCCTGCTGCGTCCTGTGAGCCGAGTTCCAGCCTCGTTTTGGCGTTGACGAAGGTAGTCCGGCTAGTTGGCTGGGGTTTAAAAAATAAAGCGTCTTGCTTCTCAAAACAATATGCGTTCAAAAGAGTAATACATTTGCATCACAAAATCGTTCAACAAAAAAAGTCCGACCTCACAATCGCTTGGCGCATTTGCTTTCCCTTCATATCAATGCGTTCAGCCACCTAGCGATAGCCGCACCTGTTACGGTGTTTACTGCTCGGAAGCAGTCTGCACAGTTTACACAGCCCGTAGTGATATGAAGATAGAGAGAAATAGCGCCAAGCAATTGTGAGGTCTGACTTTTTCTATTGAACGATTTTGTGATGCAAATGTATTACTCTTTTGAACGCATATTGTTTTGAGAAGCAAAATGCTTTATTTTTTAAACCCCAGCCAACTAGCCGGACTACCTTCGTCAACGCAAAAAACGAGGCTGGAACTCAGCTCACAAGACGCAGCAGGGGGTAAATCACATTTAATAAATGATATTGCTAATATGGGATGTCATACAGCTTCATGTCAAAAGAGGCAAACTATCCCTTTAATTCATTTAGTTACTTCTGCATTTAATTGGTAGCAACAAATCTTATTTAAGGGGCTTCATAGCAAATAGGGTGAATAGATATGCACAAATCACTTTTAATTTTTTTTTTTCTAATTTTCTCGAGTTATTTAGAATAAGTTTTTTTTCCCCTTTCATTTGACCAGTTTGGGTGATTTTTTGTAGATTTTTTAAATAAAAATCCCCACAAATCTCATTACCCTTGTTTGAAATAGGTAACACTGTTTCATCGTGGGTTTGTAAATTATTTAAAAAATACTCTAAGGGGGTGAACACACTTGCATGCTACAACACAATACGTCGAAATGCTTTTAAAGTTAGACAGAAAGTATTTCAAAATAATATCACTGTGTTACACCTCATCCTGACTGAAAGCGAGCGAGCGAAACTGATGAAATTTCGCGAGGGTGTCCTGATATGCAGCGTGACAATTTTGTCAGGAGTGATTCTATTGTTTCAGAAAGTCCTCACTTGAAACACAGAGGTCTCTGGCTCCCTTTGGTTCAGATTTTGGGGTACGGGTGTTTGGGGTCATATACCATTGGGTGCTGTTTCACGGTAAAGATCAGCTTCTCCTTATCCATTATTCCATAATGGAATAATGGAGTGCTGCTGACCTGTTGCTAACTAGCTTGTCAAAAGGAAGCAGCGTGTTCATTTCAACCAATAAGAACGGGACGCCGCCGTCGATTTTGCTGGATGGAGCGACATCGCTCTTGGTATGTCAGGACAGGCTGATTGAAAAGTACACATTTTAATCACTTTTTATCAATCGCTTTCTCGCTCGCTCGCATTCAGTCAGGATGAGGTGTTAGGGTTCGAATTTGAAACTTCTTGGGTACCTGGTTAGAGCTAAAAATCATTATTTTTTACAATGCAGCCATACTGTCTGGGATGCCATTTGTACCCTTCACATGCAGTGGCTCTAGACATTACATATTCTTGGAACATGATTATCGGCCATATCTGTTCTATAAAAAAGCCATGTGGGAACAATTTGAAAAGCAGTTAATAAATTAATAAAATTCAATCAAATTTATAAACAAAGACGACACCACGAGAACATGAGGTCCCCAAGATCTAGCCATCAATAAATAGCAAGCATATTCCTATAGGAGCAAACTCATATAGGAAGGGGTTGAAGGGTTAAGGAAATGGAATATGGGGGTCAAAGACCCCCTTTGACCTTGCAAGGTTTTGTAATGGTCTTGTGATTGAATACAAACTAAACATAAGTTCTGAAAGTGTCAGAAATTTAGTATGACCATCCATGAAAAGTTCTACAGTGAACAAAAAGGAATGCAACATGAAATGAGGCACTGACCAAAGCGGCATCCGTGTCACTGTTGGAAACGACCCCTCCAATGAGGATGTTAACATAGGAAAAACATAGAGGAGGAAGTGAAGCCATTCATCATTCATAGCCGACTATTCAGTTCTTATCATTGTATTATTTGCTTATGCCTCTTTGACACGTGGTACAGGGAAGCCAGGATTTGAGCCTCCAACCTTCTGATTAGCTGACAACGGTTCTTCCTCCTTAAAAATCTCTGCATAGTCAAATCCGTGTTGAGTGCTGCTTTTATATTAATGTTTGCTATGCAGTTTTAAGAGATGAGTCTAATGAGATGGGATCAGAATTTTTGCATTCTGCAAAACAAAGTAAACACTTTAGAGACTGGCTTTGGGAATTACAGAACCTTAGTCCGCTCTTCACAGGCCTGAATCCACAGTCCTCTTCTGCTTTTGGCAAAGGGGTGTGATCCCCTTGGGATTTTTAACAATTCCCATCTATCTTTTCAGGCAACTGGCAAAGTTTACCAGCTTGTGTCTGTTTAGAAAATCGGCTCTGCCAAACAAATTGTGTTGAGTGCCGCTTTTTGCCCCTCATCTCTTTTTGAGATGGTATTTTTTTGAGACCGATCACAGGTATGCAGTGTTTTTTCACATCACAATATAGTATTGGCTTAGCTCATTTAGAATGAAAGGAATAAGAGAGGGGACTTCCTCCAGTGGTTATGAAATCTCAGAAAAAGTCCCTGCAGTTTGAAAGCATCTTTAGTTGGCTGCATTTGAGATCTGTCTCTGACTGTTAACAGCTGTTATAGTTACTGTAAGGTTGCTAATATGTTTGCTCAAAAACCTTTAAAAAAGCAACTAGCAAGACTTCAGATAGCTACCGTTAGCTTTTAATTAGCCTTCAAGGATTATAAAGGTATTTTGAGGCCAGGTGAGGTAGTACATAGGTGAAAAAATAGTTATTAGGCTGCAGTGGCTGAATTGTTTTACACCAGACCATGAACTGAAATACGTGGATTTTTCACTTTTTAACGTCTCATTTGAGGTGGATGGCTACTAACAAATTTTGTCACGATTGAAAGAAGGAAACTGTTTTTACATTCTGCTCATCCACAAAACAAAAAAACAAACCCTTTTAAAGTAATCAAGTAAGCTTCTCCATCATGACTCAGCCTGATGAAAGATGTGGATATATGATGACTGTCCAAACACTGACACAAGCTGAGTTATGCAGGACTGGCTTGTGTCTTAATATAAGCTAATTTGACTGGGTTTATAGTCTTTACACAGTTCAAATTGACCGAAAAGAGCTTAGCTTAGCTGACCTCATCATGCACACACACACACACACACACGCACACATACTATCCCACTACATCTCTCTCTTCTTTCCAGAAACCTCCATTTACCAAAATAAAGATCTTCAGCGTTGACCTGCTCAGTCTTTCCTCTTCTTTCGCAAGAGAATTTCCAAATGATGTTCAAGATGCCTGCACAGAGGTCAAGCAAATTAGTTTCTTAAAAAAAAAAAAGAAAGAAAAAAAAACAACACATTAGGTCCTGTTAATCAAGTTATGCTTTGCTCCTTTTAACTTTCAGTATCTGACTGCTTTAGGCTCAGTGGTAAATGTGTAAACAATTTTAATTCAAACTTTTCAACTCAAGATTTCAATTTAGTTGGCTTCCCCTCATTATTTATTTTCATTATTTATTAAAGAGAATGAAGTTTGGTCAAATGCATTGTTGTTGGAGCGGATGACGGGAGATTACAGAATCTCAGCTCTGTTAATGAAAGGTTGTGTTATTTCATGGAACTATCTCCAAGTGAAAACAACATCAGGACAAGCTGAATTAATGCCACAAGTTTGAGTTATCGGAAATTAAAATAACATGGACATGCCAATTATTACCAGTCTACATTTACTTAAAAAGATGAGATAATTAAACCAAACAAAACAAGACAGCGCTAAATTCCTGTTTGTGTTTTCTTTTCTATTTTCATCTTACATTATCAATGAAAAGTTGATATTTTTCCACCACTATTGGTTGGATTAAGGACTCAGCATTGTGTTGACTTCTTTTTGCTGTCTGTTGAAGTTTCATGAATGATTAAAAACACTAAGCCTAGAGCTGCTCATAAATAAACAGCAGGCAACAGGAACTGGCAGACTGGCTGTCAAATCATGCCATTCAGTGGTGGCTAATCCAGTTTATAGCATTTTTATGCAGGAGCACTCTGGTCAAAAAAATCATGCATATGTACTATGAGTTGGAGAGAAGGATGTAAAAGTAGATGAAAAAGTATTCACCAGGAGTGGGACATGCTCTTTTTTAATATGACCAACTTCTTGCTTTTATTATTTTTTTTACAAACTGTGGATGGAAAACTCTAGGGGAATACAAATGAGCGCATGCCTGAAACCATGCAACTATTTCCAGTAAATAAAATGTCATCCACATGTGCAGTTGACAGAAAACCAGAGCACAACAGGAAAATGCTCCTGGTTGTCTCATTACCTTGAGGCGATATTGTGATTTTAAGTCTTCAGTCGGTCCCATAGCGGGTTAAGGGGTCAGAGCATCCATATGTGGTCCTTTTTACAGCTGTTCTCCCCCAAATGAGAGCCAAGGTGCCACAGAACGACCCTCTATCTCAATCTTGCAGCATAATGAATAGTCTGAGGCCAAACACCCAGCACATGCTGAACTTCTGGCTTTGGAATCACATATCGGCCAATTTACTCCCCCGCTAGTCTTCTGGTAGGCACCCCAACCCCCATCCGTCGAGGTCAAGGGCTTGGAAGCAGTTTGCTGCTTCAAACCACATAACTAATGGCTAGAAATAACTAGGATGCTTTCCATAAGAGTTTCAGGTTGGCTAATTGTTTTGAACTCAGTTTTGAATTTTGTAATATAGCAAGTTTATTATCTTCTCTTATCTAAAATAATGAAATTAAAATTGTCTCGCTGTAAACCAATCAAAAAATGTCCTGATGATACTGATCATGCTTGAATGATATGTAACGAGCTGAACTATATCATGCTAAGGGTAAAATGACTGAAAGCCTAAATTAATATTTCTCAGGCGTTCCATTGAACGTATGTCTTTGTGATATTCTCACAAGTTAGAGATAAAAGAGAGAGGGGATACTCTGATTTGTTAATTGGTGTGTATAACAGCTTGATGAAGCTGCCATTCAGTTTCATGTGAAAATAATTAGGTGTTTTTTTTCCCCCAGCAGAACTCAGGTGTGACAGGGGAGGAGGCTGAGATTTCAGACGTCCTTCTCTTTGTCACTGAGCACTGTCACCTGACACTCTCCTTTTCTCTCACTGATTTACCGTATCACTCTAACCAGACTTGTGACACAAATTGGGATATCATGACAATGACCGCAAGGGTTAAATGTTGTCTTCACCAAATATTGGCTGGTTCGCCCGCTTTTCCATCCTCCCCCTTCTCTTCTCTGCTCTTTTCTCTTTTCACCCCCTTAAGTCCTTGCGCTGAACCTACTAAAAACATTTTTAAATGACACTTACTGCGTCTCTCTTCAAAGAAACCTCCAGTTGGGGATTTTCCTCGCTTAATGTGGCATCTCTGGCAGCGCAATACAGTGAAGGGAGAAAGGTGGGGTCCATGTGGGACAATGGTGGTTTGTCTTGGAAAAGGCTAAGAAGGGGTCAAGAATCAGAATGTGTAGGACATTAGCAGTCAGCAGATTGATACAGGACCATTGATTCCTGGCTTCTTTTTTCCTTCCGCCTGGACATGATCTGCATTGCAAATGGCAGTTCTGTCGCTTTGGCCTTTTTTTGGAGTCAGAAAAGATTGGAGGGGGAGGGGTGATTGAGCGGTGGGGATCAGGGGTTCCCACAACACACAGGCCCTCTGCACTACGTAACCTCACATCCCTCCCCAATAAAAAGCCTCTGCTAAACTCCTCCTTCCCAAGTCCTAGCCGCTTGTCCCTGGATCCCACTACAGCTGCCTTTCGGAGTCTCCAAGGACTTCTTCTGACTACTGAGGAAAGCACAACAGGCTCATTGTTCTGCAGGGAGTAGGCTTGGACAACACTGTTGGTCCTAGGTGTTTTGTGTCCCTTAAACCCCCCCGAAGATCTAAAAGAAAACTTCTCTGACAAAGTGGGAAAAGTTGGTCTTCTACTTTTTAAAAGCCAGGTATTGAGGCTGCCCCTTTTGGCTCCATCAGGACATGATGCTCATCAGTGGTCAAATCCCACTCATTTAGACTTAGACTAGACTGTATTTGTCACTCAGCATTGACCACTGTATAGTGTACAACAAAGTTGTGTTTTAGTGGCTCCAGAAACAATGTGCAGTTTTATAAAAAAAAGAGTACAATGAAAATATAAAGAGATAGGACTTTCACACAGTACTGTATAATTTTCCAAATGCAAACTTTTTTCCAAGCTTAAATTACCTTTCTGAACATCTGTGAGAATATAAAAAGATTTCATTTAAACTCCCTGGGCCCTCTCTTGCTAGGATGCAATGAGCTACACTCTGGCATGTATTATGATGCTGACACCCTCACTATGTAATAGCTGCAACGAAGTGTGGTGTTTTTGTTCATAGAAATATTTCTCTACAATCGCAAAGAATAAGCAAGTCATTTTTTGGTGGTGTTTTATAAATTCATGGAAAGCAAAACACTTCAAATCCATTTCTATACAACTGATATTCAGATTCTTCACATAGCAGTCGGTTTAAGCAGCTTTGGCAGCTCTGGTTTCTCACATTTTTCTTAGGAAATCAATATTCATGCCAAACATCAGTGTACAGCAATTTTCAGGTCTCTCCAGAGATGCTCCTCTGGCCTCAGGGCCTGACTGAGTGTCGCTCTTTTTTCCTCAAAGTCGCTTCTTGTCTTCTTGGCAGTATTTATTTCAAGTTTTTGTCTCATTGACATGTGAAGCATTGCTCCAGCCTGAGATCCAAACTTGTGACTCTCATTCATTCTGTAGGTGCTAGTTATATTAGTGAACATGATGAGTTTATGGGGAAACAAAATTTGCAGATTAATTAGATGTCGTTTCTCTGTAGTGGCATCAAGCTTCTCTGTTGTATTTCTAAAATATTTAATTTTTCACGAGTCTTCTGGGAAGATTTTTAGTACAGGTTATAGCTTAAAGTTTAATGCAAAACTGCCCTGCATCACTGAAATAATTCTATTGATCTTTTTCTCTACCTGGACTGATTTCTGGAAGGATAAAAACTCAATGGCCGCTGTGTATATATTTCCTCAATCCATGCAAGTTTGGAGAGAAAACCATGCAAATATTTTTAGAGCATGACCTGGACAGACAAACAGGCTAAATTTGATGGTAAAGTAAATAAATGCAGGCATTGCTAACCATGGACACCGCAAGTGTTCCAGTTAATAATGTTCCACCGCCTCACAGAGACAGTGGAAGTGATATGCAAATGGTTCTTCACACACACTGAGCGTGTCCTCCAATTATAGGCTCTCATGTTGCTACAGGCCACCTCTGCGCAATTAGCCCCCTCCGAAACCGACTGTTGAGCCATGTTAGTCTGGTCTGGAGGCAAGTTAGCATTGCAAATTAAATGAGAAGCTGCATTTCCAGAGGTGTCATTATAAATTAGTGTTGCATGATGGGCACAAATTGCCATACTTGTTCAGACTTGAATCTCCAATAAGAGTTGCCTTTTTCCCCAGGAAATGGTATTTATCCCAGCATAAATGTGCAATGAATCTGCTATGAGCATGGAAAGAGCTGTGCATGACAAGTAAGTCTCTCACAGCAACACAGATATATGAGAGAGCGGACAATAAATGTTGGAGCTGTGGTCCCAAAACAGATGCATTCAGTTATGATTCGCCACACTTGGTTGTTCTTAAACGTCAAACTCCTCAGTCTTGGCCAGCACCCTGCTTATTGCCTCAAACTGGTCTTCAAGCTGTGAAATGTGAGCTTTTACCATTGGCTTTAACCCCCCCCCAGATGATTTGTTAAAGGTTTCGAGTAACTGACTCAGTTTACGGCATCAAAATGTCAGTCACTATCTTGCTCATATCTTGCATCCCCAGCATACCAATATGTGTGTGAGAATGAATTCCAGTTTAGTTCCAGCACAGCCTGCAACCCTTGAGGGCTGCCAACTGAAACTAAAAAAATTGTATACAGGTACTTAAATATGCTTGTTGCTTTTAAAAATACTAATATTGTATAAAATAACAATACGAAAAATGCCATTTGTGGTGAAGGTGGTCAAAAAGCTTAGTGTTTACATAAGTATATCAGATTCTGCTCAGAGACTGTTCTGAATCTTTCAAAGTTTCAAATTGTTGCATACTCTTTCTTCAAGTCTTCATCTGTGTTCTTATGTGTCACGGATGCCTTGTGACTCTGTTATTATATACTATATTTCAGCATTTAGCTAGTTTCTGGCTGTGAGACAGTAGTCTGGAGTGTGTAGTGTTTGCCTTCTTAATCAGCTGCTTTGTCTCAGAGATGATCCAGCTCTAACCTCGGGCCTGCTGATCTCAAGGCCTCTGCAATGGATGGTGAGGCAGTGTTTACAGCAAATATTGATCTAAATTCATTAACCCTCCCACAAACACTCACAGGACAAGGTTTCCAGGACAAGGCGCTGCGTCTCAAGGAGACAATTGGTCTCAGAGCAGATCACGAAAAGCCTTGTGCTTATAGATGATTGGAGTATGGCATGAATCTCACCTTAAAGATGTAAGAGCTAGAGAAACTATAGGGAGCAGAAGATGACAGTTTGGTCTATATATGCTCTTACTGATGCTGCTTGGTATGAGCTCTTTTTCAAAAGTTTCTTTTTACATAGTATTTTGCGCTGATTGTAGTCTTAACAGAGTTCCCCAAGGAGTGTGAATCCTTGTGACACTGTCAGTCAAAGGGATATGAGAATTATTTTGGATGAAGAGATATTTAAAAACACATCTAAATGGCCCATAGAAGTCTAGGCTAAAACTAGATATATTTGGTTAGAAAAAAAAAGCTTAGTAGGCAACAAGGCCCATTTGTTGATTAAAATGCCACAATTAGCCCAGATTTCAAAAGTTGAACCGACCTGTTTAAGAACTCTAGACAATTTCTGACCATTGCTAAATCATGCTAAATGATTGGCATTTTTTATGTATTCTACTCTTCTTGATTCTATTTCATTTTTTACATTTCACTTCTGTTTCTCTTGCTGTAAGGTTTAGACTCCAGCTGTCTAAGTATTAGCACAGGAAGAGGAAGAACTCGCCCTGTAATTACATTGTACATTGTACATAATGTACATTTTACAGAGCAAAGTTGTATTATGAAATATCCACAGATTACAAAATTAAATAGATAACCAAAAATTACAATATAAATTATCATAGTCAAACAATAATCAACTGTGTTTACATTTTAAATTGCTTGATGCTCCCACTTTAGGCATCAACAATGACATGATTAAGTTTAAGCATTAAAAAGTCGGGGCTTGAAATACACCCACTGACAACGTCTGACTCTGAGTGTAATGAAATGGTCTGTTTGTGTCCACGTACATGGTTGACATACCTTTGGTTTTATGACTATTTCAGCATTTGTCGTGAGACTGGGTTCACACTGGATGTGCATGTAGAAGTTCTCCGTAGAGCAACAGAGTGGTTGAGAGCATGTCTCAGACACCATTTAATCACTATAACTGCAGCTCTGGATGTTATTTATATAGATGAGCCCAAAACTTTGTTACCCTCTTATGACAGTTTGAAAAAATGTAACAGCAGTTGTAGTGCTCTTGTAGTTTAAATCATTTTCAGAGTACTCTTTTCTGTTGTGATACCTCAAAAGAGATTAAAGTTGCTTTCGGTATAGGACCTTTTGTATATATCCTTAAATGCAATTGACACGACTCATACATTTACACTCATATAACGTGCTGAGTCCAAACGTTGTGGCATGCATTAGAAACCTGAGATTTAAAACTGCAAACTGCAAAGGGAATCATGAATTTAGTCTTGGGCATAGTAATGTAAATTGTACCTCAGAATTACTGTTTTTTATACATATGACTAAAAAAACTGTGAGTTGGTAGGAAAATGCTGAAGATAAGTAGATGCTCTTTGGTGTCCACAAAGGCATGTTTGTTTTGCTGAAGTCAGTACCACACTACAAGACGTAGAAAGAAAGAAAGAAAGAGGCCAACTGAGATGGGGAGACAGTCTGATTTGAATACATTAACCGGGCAGAATAACCACAAGGGCGGTGACATGCTTGAATGACACGGCTGAGGAAAAAAAACAAGACAAGATGGAGAAAGACATAGTGAGTAGTGGCAAGCGTGGCTTTTAAGCCCAGAGTCACATTATGCCAGCTCACTGGGGCACCACTTGCTCCACAGCTGCCAATAAAAAGCCCTCTTCTTGCCATTCTCTGGGAATGATATCTAGGGGAGCGAGAGAAGAGCTGCTCTCCCTTAAAGGCCTGTCAGAGACTTTGACGGCAGGCGTGAATTTAATCCCTGGACCTGCTGGGATACAGAGGAGCAGAGCAGCAGGAAAGCCTTTCCCACTTCAAGGACCTTGGCTGGCTCAAGGATAGTCTGCCAAAATAGCTTTAAACCTGATGACAAATTCATTTGTGCAGCTCTACCTCCCCCCACACCCGAATCCACCATGGAAATTTTAAGTAAATCATACCTCTGCAAACAAATCTGAAGTATGTGAAGTTTAACTTAGAGACAGGACTAAAAGACCTGTATGTGCTTCGCCTTTTCCCCTCAGTAGATGAACAGTAAATATATTTCTGATTTATCCTATCCTGCCAGTACCAATAGTCTTTTTTTTTGTCTATCATGTGTCACCAATCCTTCTGGAGTGTGTGGCCTGTGGCGCTGTGGGAGTCCGTCTGGCTGCCGAGGCATTTTGATATGAGTTGATTATGTGGGGAGACAGTCGCTAGGACGGCACAGATGCAGAGGAAACCGATTTCTACAGCCATGCAAAAAGTGGATTGCTGAAGCAACAGCGGGGTGGCCAGAGGGCCGATGGTCCATGAATATGTTTTTCTTCGAGCTTACCCCTCCTCTTAATGTTGGGGCCATGCTAATCGTTTGGTGCTCTGATTTCTGGAAGCTTCTCAGGGGAGGGCAAATCGCACAAGTTTTCTACGCCCAGATTTCCAGAATATTTGAAGTGGACACATCTAATCTGTAGAGATGAAAACCATTAAAACTGAGGAAGGAGGCTGTTTCTCTTCCGCTGTACCAGAGTGAGATTGTCAGAAGTATGTCATGTCATCTTTGGTCAGATAAGATGCCATGGTTTTGCCAGATGTCACTCAGATTTTTATCCACCCTAAACTTAATGATTTGAACACAGGACTCTTTTCCCTATTCTGTCTCAAGTTGACCTGTGAAATGCTTAAATAACAACTTCATTTGGGATTATCTATCTATCTATCTATCTATCTATCTATCTATCTATCTATCTATCTATCTATCTATTCTCTGTTGCATTCTTTATGAGACTTTGACAGCTGGCCTTACCTTCTTTCAATCACTGGGCCCCAGGGGGTTTTGGATACCCGCTCTTTGAAGCACTCAGATAGAAGTAGTGGAGAAAGCAGAGCAGTCAGGATATGGGAAAAAATCTGCTTCCCACAACATTGTTTCCACAGAAAACAGGTGCCTAATTCAAGTAGGATGTGTCTTCAGGTTCAAAATGCCAAAAAAGTAAATATCCCATCATTATGGGAAAAAAGTTATATACCTCATGTACCAAGTAGCAAGCAAACCTACATTCAGCTCTATTTCATTCACATTACAACAAAACTAAACAAAACTAAACAAAAAAAACAAAAAAACAATGGGATGTCTCACATGGAAAAGGAAGAAGGAGAAGGAAGTGATATTCTTGAGAATTGGAGCTGGCCTTCATTTTGGTGGGATCAGGAAGCCTCATAACAGGAGATAACAAGCACCTTGCAGTCTGAGAAGACAAGCAGTTCCCCTCCACCGAAAATACATCCCACCAGCAGGAAACCAACATTACCTTTAAATGATCTGATCATTTTTTTGAGTCTAACAGTGATCAATATATGTGAGAAACTGATTCTTCACTCAACAGGAAGCAGATGACATATACTCTAAAGACCAGTTTATAGGAAAAAAAATTCTCATTTGAGCTCTTCATCCTTGAAGCCATGGCAACCACTGGCATCAGTGACTGCATATTTTTTCTGGATATGATGCTTTTCAACAGCAAACTCCATCCAACTTTGTCTGTGCAGAACCCCCGACTACTTTTTAAACTTTCAAAAAATGTATCGTATACCAACATAAAGGATGATAGTATAGGAATACTGTAGTTGTCAATGTGACACTTACATTCATAATTACTCTCAAAATGTATGTTTCTTTTTTCAAAAATGACAAGGTATAGAACACAACAGATTACATAATCAGAAACACAACATCACATCTAATAATTCATTACATCATCAGGCTTTAATCATTTTTATCTGACAACCACAACTTAAGAGTTTAACACCTGGTGTCTCTTTTTGAGATTTTGGATATCACTCTGGGCTGCACAGTGGTGTGGTGGTTAGCACTGTCGCCTCACAGCAAGAAGGTTCCAGGTTCAACGCCCAGCTGGGGCCTTTCTTTGTGGTGTTTGCATGTTCTCCCCGTGTATGCGTGGGTTCTCTCCGGGTACTCTGGCTTCCTCCCACTGTCCAAAAAATCATGCATGTTAGGTTAATTCGCGTTTCTAAATTGTCCTTAGGAGTGAGTGTGAGCGTGCATGGTTGTTTGTCTCGTTTGTCTCTATGTGGCCCTGTGATGGACTGGCGGCCTGTCCAGGGTGTACCCCGCCTCTTGCCCATTGACTGCTGGGATAGGCTCCAGCCCCCCCCCCTGCGACCCGACCGACGGATTCAGCGGTATAGATAATGGATGGATATCACTCCATGGCTTTTCAAAGTCATGTCATCATATAAATGTACCACCCTGCTCATATGCTCTTTGCCTACTAAAGTGGAGTATTGTCTGTGTCCAAAACGATCCCAAAAAAGACATTTGACGTCCAATCGAATGCTTTCGTGAAAGGAGAATTTTGCAGAACCAGTGGATTGTTTGGTGTCTGCCCAGACCAGCAGAGCTGGTTAGTCAGAGCGCCAGAGTTATTTTCTTGCTTTTGCTTTTCAAGGAAATGGCACAAAATAAATAACAGTACTCAACTAGCAGTTTCATGGATTAGTACCGTGGTTCTCAAACTTTTTTGGTAATTTCCAAGCTCCACCTGCCCCTGTCGCCCCAACAAAAATATTGACAAATTGCATTTCAACTTATTACCAAGTAAAGTCATATTTTATAATGAATAAAAATCAGTAACATCAAATAACACAAAGTTCAAAAAGATCAAATAAACGTGTTTCATTTGCAATCTTTGCAAAAAACAAAAACAACTCAAATGTATCCCTGCATTAGTTGCTGCAATGAGCCTGTTTTGCACTGCACAACTTCTCAAAACGTGGTTGCAGGCTTGAAACTGCCACTCTCAAGTCATGCTCAATGTTGAGCTGAGATCTGTATTTTGTTTTCATAGATGCCACAGCTGAAAAGCATGTGGTTGCATTGCGGGATTCTGTATGTAACTTTGTTAAATACAGCCTTTACCATGCGTTGCTCCTGCTGTCGATTTTGTGCCAGTTTTCTTTTAAAGAAATCCAGTGGCTTGTTAACGTGACAAGGGTGTGTTGTCTCTAGGTGTCTCCTTAATTTGTTCGGCCTCATGCTGTCTGCTGCTAACGGCTTCAGACACAGAGCACACATCGGTCTCTCCTCTGCACCGACCGTTGCAACCGTGAATCCTAGACCAAGATAGCTTTCATCATATTTTCTTTTCGGTTGGGTTTTTGGTTGACTTTGGCCCCTCTATGGAGTAAAATAGCTGTTCGTGTGCATAAACTAGAAATGCATGCATATGTTTTGATGTTTGTGTGCAACAACTAGAAATGTGTGCATAAACTAGAAATGCATGCATATGTTTTGATGTTCGTGTGCATAAACTAGAAATCCATGCATAAATGAGTCCAAAGGTTTTGACATCAAGAATTACGAGTTACGAATTACGAGTTACGAGTTACGAATTACGAGTTACGAGTTACGAATTACGAGTTACGCATGCAAGTTTTTTGTTTTTTTTAAACTTTATTAGTAATTCAACAAAATAACAGTTTACAAATGTGAGCATAACGCCAAAAAGAAGATAGCCAGGGGGAGCATAGGAATAATAATAAAAAGAAGAAGATGACCTTCATGATGCACTTACAACAAGAAAGCTAATGAACACAAAGACATGTGTACCAAGGAATCTCTTGTAACAAAAAAAAACAAAAAAAATTAGGAATTATGACAACAGTTCGTCCAAAATCCCAAGTTGGGAACAGGCCCATATAGTTGTTTTTAATAAAAAAGCAAAAACAACTATATGGGCCTGTTCCCAACTTGGGGTTGTAAGTGCATCATGAAGGTCATCTTCTTCTTTTTATTATTATTCCTATGCTCCCCCTGGCTATCTTCTTTTTGGCGTTATGCTCACATTTGTAAACTGTTATTTTGTTGAATTACTAATAAAGTTAAAAAAAAACAAAAAAAAAAAACTTGCATGCGTAACTCGTAATTCATAACTCGTAATTCGTAATTCGTAACTCGTAATTCTTGATGTCAAAACTTTTGGACTCATTTATGCATGCATTTCTAAATTATGCACACGAACAACAAAACATATGCATGCATTTTTAGTTAATGCACACATTTCTAGTTTATGCACACGAACATCAAAACATATGCATGCATTTCTATATATTGCACACGAACATTTTGACAGCTATTTTACTCCATACCCCTCTGTCTTGTGTGTTTGTGACTCGGACCAAAAAGGAGCCAGCACCATCACAAATGTATCCATGTTGCTCACAGTTACGCTACCTGCTACCTTGTTGTTCCGCCACAATTGTTGTCCAGCTGCAATTAACAACCCGACATCAATCATTGTTTTTGCACTTTAGTGCCAGGTTACATTTTTCTCCCAATGCTCTCTCATAATTTTAGCCATTCATTGTTACTTCGTTTGTGTGTGGGTGTTTTCTTTAGTGAATTATCTTTATTGTCAATAAAGAAAAGCATTTAAGATAGGCATAAAATTTAAATTTCCTCCTGTTTGTCGCACCCCACTTGCCATGTCTCCGTTCCCCACAAGTGGGGCACGTCCCACACTTTAAGAAGCACTGGATTAGTAGGTGTTTACTCCCCAAACAATTACACCAATTTAGTTCACTAAAAACTAAGAAGGGATTCAATTGTTCACTTTTTACACTTACTTGCTAAGTCGGTTTTTTAAAAAAACATTTCGATTTTTTTTGTGTCGGTGGGTTTCCAATTTTAATACGCTTCAACTTTTTTATGTTAAGTAAAATGTACCCCAAACGTTGGCTCATTGTATTCCTAAGCATTATGAGAAAGAAAAACCGCCTCCTGATTAATATTACAATTAGCGTTATTTTTCTGCACACCAAGCAAGCTGGCGCTTGCTGATAATTTAGTGTTCCTCCCCTTCTTCAAGATAATTTCCAAAATAAATATTTAGTGGCAACCAATTTCTGAACTTTTATATACAGTTTATGGGTAATTATAGATACAAAAGTGTGCACATGTATATATTCAGGTCCACATATAATTAGTTTCAGCCTTAAAGCTGCGGTCGGCAACTTTTTTTTAGTGATATTAGCTTGAACTGTCATGGGATTCTGGAAGTAGAATATTAAATAGGCTGTTTAGGAAAAATAACGAAATCTGTAGCTCCCTCTGAAGCCTGTAATCATGCAAATTTTCATTGTATTTCTATCATTATCTGCTTATAGTACATTTTAAAATTTGTTTTGGTATCAACACTCTTTTGATTCACACTTGTTTTCCATCTGAAAAGTGAATAGCAACTGATTGTAACACACCTGGACTTCCCTGCACTGCCCTGAAACTTCAAACAGTAGCACCCAAGTTTGAAAATCTAAGGCGTTACTTTTGATTCCTCTGGCATCAAACACATCCTCGATCAAACGTCAAACTCTTCAAACATGGTGTCGTCTGCTACTGTCCAGTTGAGTTTGATGTGAAGTGGTGTAACAATACAAAGGATGTGCTCAAGCTATGATTACCTGCCACCTCCTCTGATAGCTCACAATTCAACACCCGTAGCAAATCAAATGAAAACTGACAGTATACACCACCCTGAGTTTTCATTCATGATTCATAATTTGTATACCATTTCCAAACAGAAAGCACAGAAGCTGCCCATAGTTAGAAATGAATGCTTTTACTATTCACAGATGCCGACAAGCGTGCAACAATATTTGGCTGCTATACCTGTCGGCCAGTGTAGGAAACCACTAATACAGCTGTAAACTGGTCACAAATCAAAACCAGCTCTCTGACGGCCCACCTGTTTACACAGGAAATCAATCACTTTGAACTATGTACAATTTGCTACACCACTTTACTTGTGGCTTGCTTCTATTTTTCTAAACAAAACTGGACACAAGTGTCTCTGGTTTCACTGCGGGGCCCAGCAGTGGAAGCCTTTCAGCCTCACACTGGTGGAGAAGCAGAAACCCAGCTCCAGTCCAATTTGCTGCAGGTTTCCCTGAGGAGAGAAGCGATGTTGATTTTGGCACACGTTCCCCGACCCAACCAACAAATCCTGTTTTTTTTCCAGACATGTTGGCTCAGGATCTCACTAGAGAACTGGGGAAGAAGAAGAGGAAAGGAAAAAAAAAGAGAGAGAGGGGGAAAAACAGCCCTAGGGCTGGAGGGTGATATTGTATGCATGTGCACTCAAGCACAAGGTTTGTGGCCAGCTGCTTAAGGATTTTTCTGGGGAGTCAAGATTATCCACAGAGTCAATAGAGGGAGCGAGGAAAAGAGAGAGAGAAAGAGAGTCTAGTCTGCTTATGCCAGTGCAACTCAATTCTGCTGGGGTAACAGAGAGACACTGTCAGTGCTGTTTTCTTTTTTTCACTCTTTTATTCAGACCTAGGCATACAGCCATTGATACCAAGGATCTGTAAGAATATTGGCTTCCAATGAGTCCATTTCAAATCCAATACACACTGATGATTCTCTACAGAGAATTTGACAGGACTGACCGGCAGAAATGTACGACAGGCTTTAAATCCTACATAGGCATGTTCAAACTAACTTTTGAGCTAATAATAGTTCTCGTCCTTCATTTTCTTTCGTTTCAATCAAAGAATAATGATGTCTTATGGGATGCTGTTACCATCATATCTCTTACCATTTTAAGCTTTCATTTGGTGTGTTAAAGTGTGAGTGAGGTGCACAGAGTTAGTGGGAGTGTTGATCGAGCACAGCATCCCCTCCTCCTGGTTTGAAATGGGGCGGGTTAAGAACTGTTGCCAAGGTCACAGCTCTGCATTTGCACAGCTACGGCTGTCAAAGGCTGAAAGGACTCGAGCCCCTGGAACACCTTCTGTCTGGCTCATCTGTTCTGCATGTGGTGAAACTGCTAAAGGTAAGAGAAACGGTAAGAGAAGCAGCAGCTTGAAGGATGTGAGAGGGACAAGATCAGCGAGAAGGGAGTCTGCATTTCACTGATACCAAACCCTACCATACTGTCACACTTTGAATAATTGTGAGGGACAGGCTGTGGACACCCCTGGGCCAAAGTGGAGCCTAGAATAATACCACTCCTCTGGGCTTTCTCTGGCAGCCTTGCACCGAGGCCTTAACAGCAGTGCCATGCAAAGCCAGTTAGCCAAGCCAGTTAGCCACCATCAGTAGCTTGAGACTGCAGTTCATTTTGAAACTTTAACCCACTTTAGCTCCACCTTATCAGAAGGAATGAGACATCCCAAATGCCTCGGCTGAAGGTTGCCGAAAAGTCTTTTTGGGTTGCTGCATTGTGGATGGACTGGCCATTCAGACAAGCTTTTTAAGGGTTTTGTCTGGCAGGAATTAAGATTTGAGTCTTACATGACCCCTCCCCAAGGGTCACTGGCAGGGTCTGATGGAGCTTTTGTTGTCACACCTGGATGATGGAACCTTGACAGAGCAACAAGCTCCTGTTTCAGGTTTTGTGTGGGGCTACAATAAGAAAGAAAAAAAATCCCTTATCCTCCAAAACTGAGTGGGAAACTTTAAGGCTTAAGTTTACTATTTAAGTCAAAAAGTTATATTAGATATTAGACAATATCATACATTTATTAGATTGGACAGATGAAGTGCTTATAGTGGACTTATATTTATGAAAGAAACCTTATAGAAAAGTTGTGAAACTACAATTAGGCAATAACTAAATGTGGGTACATGAAAAAACAAGATATTTTGGTATTGTGATGAATTTTAAATTAGCTTCACAATCTGATAAATAGTTAGCTGAGCATGAATACCAAAAGAGGAAAAAAAGGTCTCTTTCCAAAGCTAATAATTCAAATGTTTACCCATCAGCACATCACATGCCGAGTCCTTAAAAATGATGGGTTACATTTTTACATTCTTTTGAGGTGGATAATATTTAGGGACAGAATAGCAAAAATAAATAAATAGATAAAAGCGATTATTGCAAATTGTATTGTACAAAGCAGAGTTGAAAACACACAGTAGCTTTGTAAGTGGAGCTTGCAGTTGGATTGCAACACACAAACCAACCTGTGAGTCGGGATGAGTCGGGATACACACCCTTTTCACTCATGTTACTCACAGATGTTACTTAAGAGCAGATACATTTATTTGGAATGACCAAAGAAGCCCTGCACCCACGCAGTTAGCATAAAACTGGGCAGACTTGATGAATTTTCTTGTCACTGCATATTATTGCATTAGAAATGCAAATGATTATTACTTTTTTCACCTGCAACGTAATAAACAGCAATGTGGCTATGTTTACTGTCTGAACAACCATAAATGTAATGTTTATCCACAGTTCCACGCTTGTGAACAATATGGAATAGCTGGTTTCTTTTGCTCTTAAAACAAAATCAGCAGTGGGTAAAAGCTACTAATTTACTTGATGTTCCATATCTAATCTTAGCTATTGCAGATGTTACCTGTAAAAACAAACACAGCGGAGAGAGAAAGACTGCTTTCAACCACTAAGTGTTGTATCCCTGTTAGGAAATCTTGGAAATCTGAAAATAGCCCCAAGGCTCCCGGTGTTATTGTAGGGATTGAGGTGGATGATGCAGAAGCCACAGTGGGATGGCGATTGGACCAGACTTTGTTTGGAGAAATAAATTCAGAGATTGCAAGGTTTTCCAAAGCACAGTCACTTGTTTTTGCTTGTTCAAACTCTGGGTCAGTTTTTCTTTTAAATGGAATTTTAAAAAAAATGGAGAAAACCAAACTCGGCATCCATATGTTGAAAATATGTCCACCTCAAAGAGGAATTTGTCACTTGGGAGTTAAGATAAAACAGAGAATCAGCCCCCCCCCCTGAAACTGAAAGCAACTGAAAATGACTTTTTAATGATGGGTGCTTTTGTAACAGCCTGATGCATCATGTACAGAAACCACAGTTAAGTGCATTCCTTGACCAAACAATTTGTTTCAACAGCCTCTCAATATGTTCTGCTGTTTGAACTAAGAAATTACAACTAAAATGTACCCACAAGCTTCCAATGGCAGCAGACTGACTGGACCTACAAAGAACTCACTCCTTGTCGCCTCTCTCTGAATGTGAAAATTATAAAGCGGATTTTACAGAGTCTTTTGTAGAGGCAAAATTCTGGAAGATCAGTTCCAGAGCATAATGTCTGTATCACTCTTGTTTTCTGAGCACCCAGCACCTGTGTCTCTCCTTCACCAGTGGAGGCCAGGTGTGAAACAGAGATGAAATGCTGATTGTCCCTTTCCTGACTTCTTTTTAGATGGAAGTCGGATGCATTGAAGTGAAACCACTTGCCTTTCAAGATACCTCCCTGTCTGCTCTTGACTTCCAGGGTGTCTCCCCACCAGCCCATGCTGATTAATCAAAGTGCTCAATCATCAAACACTAATGCTAACACAATTCACCGGTGCCTCAGTGGGGCATGTAATGCCCACATATCATGATGCTGTCACAAGTTGAAGGGCAATTGCGCGTGCCACGTAAAGACACCGGATCTGATACCACCAGTATCCAAGACGTAAAGCAGCTGCTTTACGGCAGCCAGCTACACATCCAAGAAAGGAAAAAAAAACACAAGGAGAACAAAGTCTCAGACCCACATTTGACAAAGCTGTGCTGACATGTGATTAAATGCATAATGAATAAACCTGTATGTACCTGCATGGGACCCTCATGCTTGTTCAGTACTTGAATAGGCCTCATTGGTTAGATTATTTGGACAAGAAACTTGCTGGGGCTTCTAAACCAGTTTTTACACACAAGTGCCTCAGTTCAGTTTTTTTTTCTGTATTTTCTACCACATATTGTTTCTTAGGTTTTAGCTGCACTGATAAAACAAATAAATAAATAAATATATACATCATTTGTCAAAAATAGAAAAAAAGAAGGACTGCGTGTTGCTCCTAATCTGCAGGACCCTATTTAGTACCATGCTCTGTGGCAAGTTCAAACAGGTGAACTTGTAACAAGAATTACATTAATTGTTGCTTGTTAACGTGCGTGGTAGAGTGATGAGCCATATATATGCAGATAGATAGATAGATTTGTTCTGCATAATGTGCTGTAATTAAATGATGATATCTTGATCAATATCTACAGTTTATATGGTAACAGTGTCTGAAATGAGTCCAGAAAACGGTTGTGTAAGCTACTGCTCTCATGTTAGTTATACCTCAGTCCTTGAAAAGGGCTCAGGGAGAAAACAGGTCAGCTCAAACTAATGTGTGGTACTGTATGAACATTTGTTCACTCTGTCATTCTGATGTACCAGACTATAGGCAGCACGCCGATGAAACCCAAAATATGAAACCAACGTGACAAAAACTCTTCATACTCTACTTGGATTACAAAATAGCAGTTTTGGGCAAAGGAAAATTTGGCCTCTAGTTAATTCTCCCTATTTCAGTAGATTTTTATCCACTGAGATGGTTTTGCATCAAATTAAAATCTGCTTTCTAAATTACTCGAGACAGCATCTGTTTTCGCAAAAATGTACACGTTATCTTAGGCTGGTATTGAACATCTCTACATATGACTTTATCCACAATGTTCTCTCTTCTTTTTGATTCTCTTTTTGAGACACCATCAACACTTGACCTGTTGTTTTTGGAACACGTTCTCATTCTTTGCTTTTGGTGGAAATGGAGGGAGGACCAGACAAATTGAAGACAGATGAGAGAACACTTCCTTACTTTTCAGCTATTTTCCCACATATAATTAAATGTGGTACTTGCGGTGCTACAGTACTGTATTGCATGAATGTTTAAGAAAGGGTAGTGTTGGGCAGAGGTGGGTAGTAACGAGTTACATTTACTCCATTACATTTATACAAAAATTATACTTCTAGGAGTAGTTTTAAATCACTATACTTTTTACTTTTACTTGAGTAGATTTGTGAAAAAGAAACTGTACTCTTACTCTGCTGCATTAGGCTACAATGAGCTCATTACTTTTCTTCTTACCTCTTTGGTATTCTACACGCCTCCCCCCCGCATACGCTTCATTTTAATGTTTTAATTTGAGAGAGAGGCAAACTGCATACTTCCATTCTGCATACTGCATACTGATCGATCAGACAGTATGCAGAGCGTTTACCCACAATGCATTTTGCTCCTGCCCGAGCCGAAATCAGCCGACCTGAAGCTGATTTCGCTTAAGCTCTAAACTCTGTAAACTTTAGTAACATTTGAAAAATTTTCAGGCGAGAAAGTAGTCGTTTAGATCCCCAACGTGTTGAAAATCTGACAAAATACCGGCTATTTATAATTTTGTTCCGATGAATTCGGCGCTACTAAAGCTAGCCGTAGTGAGCGATACAATTGGTGCTTTTGTTTTGAAAACAGGAAGTGAACCTACCCTCGTTGTAGCTAGCTTGAAACTGCCGTTTTGACAGGAAATGACGATCGGCGACGTCACGTTACGTTGCATCTTGGGTAGTTTGAGTACGAGTAGTAACCTCATGATGCATACCCAACATTTCGGCGAATGTAGTATGCATCTGGGAACTTCTCGCTTACTCAAGCTCGCTTACTAACTCAAAAAGTTAGTATGAGTAGTGGGAGTAGTAGGAGAAGTATGCGGTTTCGAACACAGCCAGAGAGAGACTTCCGCCAAAGGCTCTACCACGTGACTGTATTTCATCAATCAAACCAAGCCGTGCAGTCTCGTCACGTGACCATACTCAATCTCAGCAGCGAGACGGGTTAGCTTTACAATTTACAGTTGTCGCAAACAAAAGAAATAGATGAAAAATGTCAGCTTCAACGGACGTTTACCTTACAAAAAGTGCGAAACAGCAGCTACATTATGTGTCCTCTGTGTCAACCAAAACAAACGGACATTTCAGCATTCAAAAACTCAACATCTAACAGGAGGAAACAGGTAGCGGTAAGTTTCCTAAATTCGTTTTTTTTTTCCATGGATAGGTGAATGTTTGTTTTATAGGTTCCATATGGGTTACATATGTTTTAAACATTTCCTAAGTCTCTTATTTTTTATTGAAGTACTTGAATTTACTTGGATTATTTTCATTTAAGCTACTTTGTAATTAATTAATTCATTTTAAAGTATTTTATCAATTGGATGAACTCTAATTTGCCTAAAGATGATTATTTTGTATTTTTGTCTGTCTGATTGGATGCTTGTGTTAACAACTAAATCAGAAGTTACTCAACATTTACTCAGTAGTTTTTTCACCAAGCACTTTTATACTCTTACTCAAGTAATTATTTGGATGACTACCTTTTACTTTTACTTGAGTCATATTATTCTGAAGTAACGGTACTTTTACTTGAGTAGAATTTTTGGCTACTCTACCCACCTCTTGTGTTGGGTGGTCAATACATCAGGTGCAAAGACTAAATATAGCAGGGTTGAACATTGTAGTGGAAAAATAAAATCTTGAAAAAATAAAAAATAAAAAGTCAAGGGAAAGAAGAAAACACAAGCCTCTATGAATTGTATGAGCTCCCATGTAGTTGAATTATAGATCTGCTCTGGTGTTTTTTGCCTGGATGATTGACAGAAGGGGTAGGCACATCTTCAGACCTCGTGCCCCTGCCATGAAAGTGAAATGAAATCTCAAAATATACCGCAAGAGCTCAGCAATCCTCAGCATCTCTATTTCTGACTCAATGCCTGCAATAGGCAATGAAATCATCTTATTTGACCACACAGGTTTCATGCAGTAATCGTTTTGCCCTCTTAGAAACTGTACTACTCATCAGAAAAAGGTCTTTACGATACTTCTTGACTATGCATAGCTGTCATTCACGGCATCTGTACATGTTTTCCTCTGCTGGACTTACAATTTTTCATGCTCTATTGATTCCTCATGGAGTCAAGTAATTATTCAGGTTAACTCTTTGTGTTACATTTCAGAACTGAGATGTTTTTGGACCGTTAAGTTTCTTATCAGCCCTCTCTGTGAAAATGTTACAGGCAAAGTATATTGTTAAATATACTATCAAATCACTCCAATCTTGTGATTCAATGTTTACATTGGACATTTCTGCAAAATAATTTTATCAAGACAAAACCACAAATCAAAACATTATAACAATATTTGATGTTACTATATGTGTATAAGGAAATAAACTATGGGATTTAAATGATGGTTTTGGTTCAACAACTAAAGCATTTAAAACTCCCTAAAAATTGGTGTAAATTCCTAATACAGATTGGGTATAAAAGATAAAGTTAGCCACATAGATAAAGTTAGCCACAAAGATAAAGTTAGCCACAAAGATAAAGTTAGCCACATAGATAAAGTTAGCCACAAAGATAAAGTTAGCCACAAAGATAAAGTTAGCCACAAAGATAAAGTTAGCCACATAGATAAAGTTAGCCAAATAGATAGTTAGTTACATATAGACCACTTGGCCTCAAATTTAAATGTGGTGTCTTTTTAGCTTAATTTATTAACATACATTCTGTCTAGTTAACTTCAGTAATGATCTCTAAATATCTGTTTTTAAATCCAAATCCGAGTCGTTGCTGTTGTCACTGTTGTAGCCATCATTTGGTACCAAATACAGATAGACAGATAGATCAATCTTTATATCTATCTATCTGTAGGTAGGTAGGTAGATAGATAGATTGAATAAATAAATAGATATTAAAGGGTGAAGCTTCATTTTTGTCAAAGGATGGTCTTTCAAACCAATGTTTTCCTAATAAAGCAAAAAACCAAAATAAAAAAATAAAAAAATTGATTAATAAAATGCAATAGACAAGGTCCAATATGGACCTCCAACCTGAAACCTCCATTGAAAGCTGTTTTCTCCTCTCAACCATCCTCCAACCCTCAGATGCACATTTTGTCAGCCCAGTTTAATTTAACCAGTTTAATTTGTCAAAGTTTAAACTTAACCAAATAGTTTGTGATGTATAAAACAGTGACAAAAAAGAGACTCACAGTTAAAGGAACCAGCGCCTGAATCCAAAACTTACCTTTTAGAGTAAGTTACGTTAAAACATCAGAGTCGCTCCACTTGACAACACCTTCAAAGCTCCAAAGATGGGCTTTTTTTTTGCCTGTTAAGTGTGATGCTACAGTCAATTTGTGATTATTTCCCAAAAATGAGTTGACAATGTGTTTATGTCTTTGTGTTGTGATTCTTGTTTCCGATTGCTAAAAAAACCCAGTTAAATGAATATCTATGGACATGAATCAAGTTTTTAGGAGAATCTAATCCTTTGCTGTGAGACCAGGTGATGCTTTCATTTATTTCTGGCTTCCTTTTCTTTTAATCTCTGCACACCTATGAGTTACACTATGTTACAAAGCTGTGGGATGGGCTCGTGTATACTCTCACAGCAGTGTGTCGCAGTGAGCTTGTCGCAGACACGACGCAGTTATTTTTGATTTATGCCTTGAAGCGCTGTCTATGTTAATCCCACGCCACAACGCAAGAGGGACAATCACGAACAAGCTAGGATTGTGGGTGTTACGGTTACAGAGGTCATTCAACAACAATGGCGACTGGACGAATGCGCACTTTGATTGAGATGCAGCTGATCGATCTAGAAATAGAAGAAATATTGCTACTACTGGAGCTGGCAGAGAGGCGAAAGAATCGTCACGGTTAGCACGGTTAGCGTCACCATTAGCCGGTTAGCAAACCGGAAATACGCATAATGTAGAGTGGATGTAGAGTTGACCAATCAGAGGCCTCCTTTCTCTCCTCCCTGGGGCGATGTCTGCGGCACTGTCTGCGGTGAGTTATAATTTTGAGGAGGTGCACCAGAGTGTCTGCGTAGTGTCTGCGTAGGGGGCGGGGGCATGTCTGCGTTAACTGCGACACACACGCAGACGACCTGGTTTCCGACCATAAATCAGCCTTTAGGCAAACATCCAACTGTCTTCCCATTGAATTGAAGGTAAGTGCACGTATTCTAAATTCACTTTGCATTTTGTCTGAAGATAAAATAAAACATTTTGCAGAATTACATCCCAATGTCCCAAAAGGGTGGAATGCTCTCTCCGGGTCGGGAATGAGATCCTTCCCCAAGTGGAGGAGTTCAAGTATCTCGGGGTCTTGTTCACGAGTGAGGGACGAATGGAGCAGGAGATTGACAGACGGATCGGTGCGGCGTCTGCAGTGATGCGGGCTCTGCACCGGCCCGTCGTGGTGAAGAAGGAGCTGAGCCAGAAGGCGAAGCTCTCGATTTACCGGTCAATCTATGTTCCTATCCTCACCTATGGTCACGAGCTGTGGGTAGTGACCGAAAGAACGAGATCGCGAATACAAGCGGCCGAAATGAGTTTCCTCCGCAGGGTGTCTGGGCTCTCCCTTAGAGATAGGGTGAGAAGCTCGGTCATCCGGGAGGGGCTCGGAGTAGAACCGCTGCTCCTCCGCATCGAGAGGAGTCAGATGAGGTGGCTCGGGCATCTAGTGAGAATGCCTCCTGGACGCCTCCCCGGTGAGGTGTTCCGGGCCCGTCCCACTGGGAGGAGGCCCCGGGGAAGACCCAGGACACGTTGGAGAGACTATGTTTCTCGGCTGGCCTGGGAACGCCTCGGGGTCCCCCCGGAAGAGCTGGAGGAAGTGGCCGGGGACAGGGACGTCTGGGTCTCTCTGCTCAAGCTGCTGCCCCCGCGACCCGATCCCCGGACCAGCGGAAGATGATGGATGGATGGATGGATGGACATCCCAATTTCACTAATTGCATTTAGCGTCTAAGACATCCGACACAGTTATCAGAGTAACCACAGGAGAACTTTGTTAGGAAACAAAAACACAGGCTGTTTTCACGTGTTTATGAGAAGGACAGTTTATGTTATGTATCCATCATGTCCTCCAAACAACTTGCTTGTTAGATTATGTTGTACTGTAGGACATTTGTATTAGCCTCTGTGCCCCGTGTTTCTTGTGTTTAATATTCTGGTCACAAGGGCTGTGTTGGACCTTGTAAAGAGTATTCATCATTAAAGCACAGCCAGTGAGTGACTTTCTCCCTCATTCACTGCATCACACTGCAGGGCATACAGTATTTAATTTAGTCCAATCTCTAAAAATCAGCTAAACCATTCTTCTTCTTAATGGAGAGGAAATGTGCATTGCATGTCAACTAGTGGTTAACTTCACAGAAGTTTCTCCGGTGTTAATCTTGGATGAAGATCTGAGCTTTTTAACAGGAAAAGCTAATTAAAAATCAGTTAACATCTGAAACCCGCCATATACCTTTTCCATTGTCAAGGAAAAAAAAAAAAACAGACACCTGAATAGCCTCACTGTTCCCAACTGTAACCGAAAGACCCATGACTGCACCTAATCTGCAAATTATATAACACACGGGCCATTTCCCTATGTAATTCTGCAGGAAACAAAAGGACAGTTATTTCAGGGGAGCACTTGTTCTACGCAGAGCTGGCAGGGGCACGGTGGCTTCTGGAGAACAGTTTCCCACTCTCAGCACCATGAAATGAAAATTTACATTCGCTTAGTGGAGCTGTGGTGCTCTGTGGTAGACAGCTGTATTTTTAATGAGAGTTGGGAGATTTAATTACCTCAGTTTTAGCGGGCAAGACTTCTGCGGTGCAATGACAGGGGATATACAGCGCAGGGAAGAGGTGGCAGATGATTTCTCTGCTCGTATCCCTGCTCAGTTGCCGAGCTGAAGTGGAGAGGAAATAGCTGGCACTGAGGCTGCAATTAATCCAAATTTATTCCACGACTGGATAAGAGTGATCTAAGGGAGACAGTGGAGGTAGTCAAGGCAGGGAGTCTCCAAAAGAGAAACAAAACAAATAAATGCACTAAAAAAACAGCCGCAATCTCCAGATTTTTGCTGAAGTAGAACACTCATATTCTAATGTTGTGAATTTCCCCCTAAAGGCCTTGTTTTTATAGCATCAGCATCACTATTTTAAGTCCATTATCTGACATCCTTATGTTTATTTCAGTCATAAAACTTAAGCTTCTGCAGAAGTGATGACATGGAATCAGGTGCAGTTATCATCATCAGAACACTTCAATAAATCCCAGAAAAATCCTTCCCACGGCAAACCTATCGGTCTTTGAACTCGCATGTCGCCTCGGTTCAGACACAATGTGTACTTTGTATTCCTATCAATGAGCGACAGTCACACATCATAAAAAAGCTCACTGACAGATTGTTGCCATCTTCATTTCTCCAACAATTGGTAGCATAATCAAATGAAGCCCTATAACCGTTATCTTCACCAACTCCGTCACTCACACACACACACACACACACACACACACACACAGACACACACACACACACACACACACACACACACACTTGCACATTGTAATGATATTTTATTTTTTCATAGCGGGGAAAAAATTAGATAAAGCGCAGTTGGGAAAATAAACCAAGTACATTTTGAGACATAATGAGGAAAAGTTTCAGCACAAGCACTGTCGCCTCACAGCAAGAGGGCTCCTGGTTTGAATCCTGGCTGGGGCTTTTCCACGCGGAGTTTGCGTGTTCTCCTCACGTATGTGTGGGTTCTCTCTGGGTGCTCCAGCCTCCTCCCAGGGGTTGTGCCCTGTCTCCAACCACAGTGAGCGTAAACTATCTGCAGTTGGACCCAGAAAGGAGAACAGCCCAGTCAAGTGCAGTGCCAATCAAAGCAGCATTTGACGGGTATCTATATCAGTATCTGTGGCCAGAATTGTCAACTCAGTAGTTTTCCAGCTGTAACTAATACAGTCGTAAACCTTTATCATCGTCTAACCGAGATGTAAATGAAATCAGATTTACAAATGGATGGGATCTGGCCCACAGTTGAGTAAAGGTGGGGTCAAAGGAATCATAGACTTTCCTGTCCTACACATTGTTTTTGTGTTTTTCAATCATGTCATTTTTTTGTGAGGAATACTTTGTGTCTGATGTATTTACAGTCGCTGGTTAGATAACATCACAAGATGTGTGATATGATGCCTGTGAACTGAGTCACGGCAGCGATTACATTTCCTCTTAATCCTGATTGACCAAGAGAATCATCCATCCATTTTCTACAGCCGCAACAATCATGCGCGTTCTCTCCTAAAGAAAATTTAGAGTCACCAATCAACCTAACTTGCATGTTTTTGGATGGTGTGAGGAAGCCGGAACACCCGGAGAGAACCTATGCCTACACAGGGAGAACATGTCCAAAAGAATTAGCAGCATATAAATGTATTTTATGGAAGATAAAATGTCAGGAACACCAACCAGAACCACCTGTACAATAAGAATATAAACGGTGTATACCCAGTGTATCAGTGGAGAACTAGGATGTTGAGTAAAAAATTATTCCTGGTTTTACCCAGTTACTATCAGTCAGTGCCACAATTTAATCAAGTGATGGAAGTTAGCAACAATACCACAGCTACCCGGGGATACTGTCTGTGCAGAATTCTTGATACTCAATTATTCTAATCTAGAAGTCCATTATTTATTCATTCACTGGGTACCGTGGTTTATGATTTAGGTCCCATAAAGTAAAAAACAAGCAATGCAGCAATTAAGAGGATGTTCAGCAACGGAGACCAAATTCACCTCCAGCTAATGTTTATAATATTCAGATACCACCATGGATTCCATTCCTCGGAATCATTATGAGTCCTCACTGCACGGCAACTTTGAGTCAAACATGAGAATAGTTGGAGGCAATGTGTTCCTTGGGGTTTAGTGGAAATTAAAGTTTTAGAAATTGGTTCATGCCAATCAATGTGGCGAGGAAAGGAAGGGAGAGGCAAAATGAGGGAGAGATGCAGGAAGAGAAAATAATGAGGCCAAGAGTGCAGTGAGGATGAACCACCATGATGATTGGAGTGACAGTGACGGAGAGGAAGAGGAGGGGGAGACAATCAGGAAAGCCCAAACTCACCGAGTTCATCCTCAGCTTTATATACCCAAACTCCTCTGCAGCACTTGTCTCTTTACAAACTGCCAATCCACTCAAAGCGTCTCCTCACTCCATCACTCCATCCTGCCCTCCCTCACACACACACACACACACACACACACACACACACACACACACTCACTTGCCACCATATTTTCCTTTCTTTCCGCCTTCCTCTGTTACATTCCCCCCTCCTTCCCTTTCCCACTGTTTGGATTTGGGTTGACTTGAACTACCCCTCCTCTCCCCTTCTTTGTCCCCCAGCCAGCTATGAATCACATGGAGGCCAGGGACCCAGAGGCTGCCAGGGCCTACTGATGACTCCCAGCCCGGTCATAACAAGTGGCTGACAGCTCTATTTACATAAGACCAGCAGGCAGTGTGGAGAACCAGCCCTGACTAAGTTAGACATACACACATAAACAGCGCAAAAGACAGATTTGTCATAATATTGCTTGGACTGGGTATGAATAGACACTGTGCTCCAAATAAAAACAGGAGATGCACAGTCAATACGATTGTTGGCCTTAGGGCAAAGATCGAAGTATTTGTTTTTTAGGAGATTTTCCACATGAGTGCAGAGGGAGATGGGACCCAGGGGATTGGAGGCCTTTAGACCTCTATATCCGCCCCTGTCGTACATCTCTCATCAGTAGATACCAAGTAGAGCAGAGTGAAGTATAGCCTTGCTGATTGATGTTTAGCTGTTATATTAGAGAAATTGAGCCTCTTTGACCTTTCATCTGCACATGAGCGCTGAATCCTTTGACATGAATAATACACCTTTGTCTGCATTTCAAAATGAGAAAATGATCATTTAAAAACCACAACAAATAAACTTTACATTCCAGAGTTCAGGGATAATCTAATATCTGTATTTTATATTAAATTTTAATTCGACGTGGTTGTACATTATTTGGCGGATTTTCCTAATTCATGTGAGGACAGTTTTGCAGTGTTGCTACTTATTTACCCCAGTGGGTTGTTTTGGAGTTGGCGGGGGGGGGGGGGGGGGCATATCGCTCTCAGACTGACAGCTGGGGGGAATGTTTATGAAATAAACATGGGCCTGATGCATTGCTCAGAACCCTACTCTGCTGTGGCCTTGGAAGCCTCTAGAATCATCTCACCCGCCCCTCCTTTTCCACTTTCTTTCTTTCATTCTTTCTCTCTGCAAGCCACACTGACACACACATTCCCCAGAGTGTTGAACACAAAAGGTGCTCGTGGGCCTAATGGGGTCAAACAGACTGTAAATCAATTGTAAAGCCGTCTCTCCAGAGCTTTCTCCAGAGGACAGGCTCTGCCACTGAAGTCCCCTACTCTGCTCCACACAGCAAAAACTATGTGACACTTATATCAAGTTACACTGAGAATGAAATCAGTGGAAGAATTTAAGAGTATAAATGTTGCAAACACAGTGAAGATAAATGTCGCCAAGGGTGCTCCAGACTGGAAGAGACTACTTATCAGCGCCGTGGACAACTGTGATGGATTGAGTTCAAGGCTTGGAACTCTTTGTAAACTCGCTGTACTTTCTTGAACTCATCTGACACACACACACGCACACATATATGCTGAGTCTTTGTTTTTAAAATGAGTGCTGTCATAACTTAATTATCAATCTAGTGATCACACCAGATTTGTTCATTAAATCCATTTCTTAAAAGAAATATGAATTGTCTTCACATTTTGAGTTAATGAAGAAACAGGGTAGCAATGGAGTCATTGAGTTCAGAAGTGGAGACCTTTTGGGTATATTTGCATAAAATGTTCTGGAACCATTTTCTTCTACACATATTTGAGGGCGGAACATGACCAGGAAGTATGTGGCTTGACCTGATGGAGGAGGATGTGATTCCCCATTTGTGGAAATAGTTTTAGAATGCCTGAGGAAGACGTTCTCAGAATATATTCATTGCTAAGCCATGTTTTTTGTAACAGAGACATGAGGAAATTTTATAGCTAGCTGTTTGGGAAGTCCAGAAGATTTTCTTCATCACTGTTTTTTGGCTACATGACTTTGTTGACTTTACCCCACTAATGTGTGCTGTCAAATCTGACCATAAAAAAACAGCCTGTTATTTACAGGCTCTTGATTATCAACACGGCTTCTTATTTACACCTTTACTTTAATAATGAATTCATGTTTCTCCTATTTGACTGCTGTGGTCATTATTGAAATGAACTGGTTCACCCACAGAACTGGACATTAGACACTACTCCCATAGGTTTATTTCCATAGTCACTATTTAGTGCAACCAGACATAATTTGCCTGGTTTAGTAAATTTGGGCCTTAGTGTCTTTGTGGACAGTAGTGTCCTAACAGTGATTGGACGAGATAATGGGGGTATGAAGTGATCCTTAAATGGAAGGAAAATCTTTCTTCGGGGCCATCTATATATTTAAAGCATCATTGGGGCATTTATCTTTTTTTTTTTTTTTGCTCTTTGGCTCCCCCTACAGTTGTGATGTAATGCCACTGTCACGAAAACAACCCTCAAGCTGAGCCTTGCACATGCACAGCTACCTATATCATCGAATTTGTTGTCATGCTGAAAATACTGACATGGCTGTAGGTCACCAAAAAGTTTGGTGAGGTTTATTGTTACACGACCTAACAGGAATATGATTGTATATATACTGTTATGACCAAAAACACTTGCAGAAAGACAAACAAACCAAAAATATGAAATATTCTTCTTTATCTGGAATATGGTTTATTTTTTCCTATTTGCATTTTTTAATGATCTGAATGTGGTGTATGAATAAAATCTTATTCATGCGCAATTTAATGCACATTGTATATTTTATTGTATCATTGACTGCATTGACAAGCCTCCAAGATTTTGGTGCGTAACATAACACAGATGAAAAAAGCCATTGTAATTTGGAGTATTTCCCATTAGTCATGACACAGAGCACTAAAGTAAATGTCTGGAGTGTAAAAAACATGTTTCATTCATTTTACAATTGGAACCAACCACAGCTTCGATCTCCTCTGATTTACAGCTTAATACAGAGTATAAGGAGAAATGTTCATGATTGTTTTCTTTTCATGAATTCAAAAAGAGTCAAGGAAAGAAAGCAAATCACTTAGCAATAGTAACAACAAAGCTAAGCCTGTATCAGTCTTGCATCTTGTTGTTTCTCTGAGCTCTCTCTAAAACAGATGAATGTAGGCATTTGTCATGTCGCATATCGGTTTGTGGACCTCAAGTTTAGCTGCTGTCAGTTACTATCTTGATCCTCTACATTAAGTTATGAATGAGCTAGGATTGTGCCTCAGAACCACAGAAACTACACACTCTCATTGAGTAACGGCTTGTCAACATAGCCCAGACCTGATATAAACCCTACTTTTACATCCATACAAAGAATGAGACCATGGTTCACAAAATAGACTTGATGCTCAGCTAGATGGGACATAAAAGGATCAATTAAATTAAGTTAAGAGAAAACTACTTTTCTTTGTTTTCCGTCGAAGCAACAAAAAATAAGCTATTTTACTTTAAATCAACTAATTAGCTTTAGTTTTTTAAGGTTGCAGTCTTACCATAAATAAACAAAGAAAACTGATGCTTGCAGGCAGTGGCAAAACCCCAGGGTTCCTCTATACCCTTCCAAAGTAACTAGCACAGTTACAGGATATAAATCGATAACATGTCTACAGAATGTATTTGAGCAGACAACCCCCCCAAAAAAACAACAACCACACTCACAAATTGAGTATAATTAGGAGCCACACTGTATTCATTACTTATACATTACTCATATGTAAATACTACACTTGTGTTTCCTAAAATACCCTAAACAATACAAGGCCTCCCAGGAAAAAGCCTTTGTTAAAGTTTTAAAGGCTGATTCCTGCTGTCAGTAATGTGTTAATAAATGATAACGGCAGATGTTTGGCATGCCGCTTGCTGACTTGAAGTGCTGTTGAAAGACTAATCATAGCTCTGCGTGTTTATTAGCAGCCTGCAAATGACTGTTTCTGGAAATGATTAGCAAAAATACAGGGTAAACTAAAATACATTTCTGCTTTTGGACGGTAATAGTATTGCAAGGTCTAATATAACTCGAATTTCCTGATTGTGCACGTTATACATAAGAACATACTGACATAAGCAAAAAAGCAATTCTGCACAAAAGAGTGCAGAACAGAAATTTCAAGAGCTAATCAATAGATGTATGTAAGCTTGTTTTAATCATGACCTTGAGATGTTGTTCACTGCACATTAATTAGTTTTGAGTGAATCGGTTACTTTAAAATGCACCTTATTCCTTAAAGACTAAACCCCCTCCCCACTGGACTCAGGGTTCAATGCCTCACAAGCATCCAAAAACTCTGACTAATGTTCTGAGCAGCTCTGGCTTTTGCTAGGAATAACAGGCATCGGTCACTGCGGAGCATCGGCCTCTGTGTGCAATTATTTCCACAAACGACCGGAAAGAAAAGTCACTTGCTAGAGTAACAGCTCCCCGGTTTTGAGGCTGTCGTGCAGAATATGAAAAAGGCACAGGTTGGGTGTTTGCCTGTGCTGACAGGAAGAAAGAACACCAACATACTCCCTCAGTGTATATGTGCTCAGTATAAGTGTGTATTAGCGAGGGGTTTCATTAACGACGGGTTCGTGATGGAAGGCAGTCCTTCTTTGGCTCCAACATCGCGTTTGCCTCTACAAGGACAAAGTTCACCTGGTTCAAAAAAGAAGCTCTAAAATGTTTTCACATCCATTACGAGTCAGTTTTGTGGTTTGAATACTTTACAGAAGCAGTTAAAAAGACTAATGGTGCTTTCTGCTCTTAGTCCCCTTTGGTATGAGTTCAAAATTATTATTCTTTTTATGATCGTGCAGTGAGAATGAGCTGGAAATCTGAAATGTGCCGCCTCTCTTATTTGAGTTAATGGCCAAACTGTTAAAATAACTGACTTCACTACATGACTCACATCCTGAAAAGCCTCTCTGGTGCAGTCTGACATGTTTTGGGAGTGGTAGCTACATAAGTGTGAATGTGAATGGTTTAGTGTAGAATTAATTAGTTTTACTAATCTGACCAGGGAAGTCAACCAACCACAATGAATTCTAAACTTGAGGTCGTCGTTTCAACTTTTTAAGAAGGTTTAAGTGGGGGAAAAAAAACAAACAAACATATAAACACCAGGGGCCCGTTGCACAAAAGTAGGATTTAGACATCCAGGATGAATTACTTAGCCAAGTTCAAGGAATCCAAAACATGGGCGCCCAGGCTCAGTTGGTTGCACAAAGGCCAAGCCAGGATGAGCAGACACGGATTCATTAAGCCAGGTGAAACCGATCCCGGATAAGTGCTGCACACGGCTTGCTTAAATAGACCCCACGATCGATCATAGATTCACTGATTCACCATGGCAACAAGGGCGGCGTATTCCTCCCCGGCGGAGCAAGAATTATTAATGGAAACCTATGAAGAGGTGAAGGAGAAAATAAAACAAAAAGGAAATACTGCCACAGTTAAAAAACAAAGGGAGCAAGCGTGGCAAACCATTGCTGACCGCCTGAATGCGTAAGTAGTGCACAAATACACACTCACCACTCCACTGAAACTATCACAATTAGGCTACAATCCAAATAAAATGTTAATTAACATATCGTCACCTTCCTAAAATAATCGCCCAAGTCATTTTTTGGCATCAAAGGTGTAGTCCAAAAAATGCCAAGTTCATTTATTTAATCTTAGTTTTTATGAAAAACAATAAGTGTTCTTATGTCACGCATCCTTTGATACATACTTACTGACTGAAATTATTATTTTATGCAATAATTTCACTTTTGGGGGGAGTTTTTTGTGTTTCCTGAAAAACCTGAAAAAATTACTTATGCGATTATTTTAGGAAGGTGACGATATTTGAAAACATATTTGTAGCCTACTTTGATTATGAATAAGTTGAAATTGACTGCATGTGAGTGAAACTATCTAAATGTAACTCCATGCTCCTCCACTGTTTCATTGTGTGTGTGTGTGCGTGTAGATTTAACATGACTGGGCCAAAACGTACATGGCAGCAAGTCAAAGTGGAATATAAGAACATCCTGCAGAATGGTAAGTCCCCTGACAAATACTTAACAAGTGTACTTTTTATTAAGAATGTGCCTGCCCACACATTGCCTGTACTGTGCATTAATCGGTTTAACATCTTATCATTTCAGATGGTCTGCAATGCTGACTATTTGATCAGTAATGTTGTGGCAAAGTGGCCCGGCTCGGTCCACGACTCCCGAGTGTTTCGGAACTCGGAGATCTATCGGCGCCTATCACAAGGTGAGCCACAGAACCTCTATTGATAACCACTTTTAACATCATGGCTGTGTTAAGAATGTCACTACTTATGAGGTTGTGATGGTAACATTTTGTATTCACAGATGAATTCCTGGGTGTATTGCTGGGTGACAGAGGGTATGCCTGCCAGCCTTTTCTGCTCACTCCATTTGCAGACCCTCTGGAGGCACAACTGGCATACAACCATGCCCATGCCAGAACAAGGGCCCGGATCGAAATGACATTTGGCCTACTGAAGGCACGCTTTCAGTGTCTGACCCACCTGAGAGTCAGCCCAGACAGGGCATGTGATATCATTGTGGCCTGTGCTGTCCTCCACAATGTGGCCTGCCTGAGAAAGGAGAGGGCCCCCAGAGTGCCAGCTCTCAGACTCGGACAATCCTGCCATCTTCCCGGATGACGACTGTGGTCGGCTGGTCAGAGACCAATATGTGTTAAATCATTTTAAGTTGATCCAGGATAGCCAACATATCCCGGCTTAATCCCTTATCCTACTTTTGTGCAATGGGCCCCAGAATATCAAAACATCTCACATCGCTGAGGTATTGATGTTTATGTTCTAATTGACCACGCAGGTCGGCCCATTCTGAAACATTACCAGCAGTGACTTTGAGGTTATGATTTATGATTGAAAAGGTCAACAGTGAATTGAAGCAAGTTACAAGATGTGATTACTTTTAACGCCTTCCTCCCAGCTGAGGAAACATTAGGTGAATAGTTATTGAGAGAAAGTTGAACAAACATTAAGTTTTTGTGTGATGCAATTGTCTGTTGATGTCTCTTCTCTTCGGGAAGGGAATTGATGGATGCCTCCGGATATACTCTGTTAAGTGTCAAGTGTTTTTATCCATTTTACTTCCAGTCATGATACAATATACGTCTAATCCAATCTGATGGGAAACAAGCGATAACGCTGTCTTGTAATATATCTTTACCCAGAGTCTGTCACAAGTTGAATTCTGTTCTAACAAGCCCCTGGGAATCACTCCCCCTTTCACCCTATTCATCTATACCCACACTTGACAGACAGGCTGTGATAGAACTCATCAAATGTTCCCATTCTCCTGGCCAAGACTTCTTCCAGCATGAGTCAGCATAATGTTAGTGTCATTCTTAATGGTATCCTAATGTACATCATACTGATTCCACCATGTGGCTAATTGGTTTGGGAGGCTCATTAGGGCATTTAGCTGTCCTTGGCTGAAAGCTGCAGAGTATTTCTGTCATGTTTCAGTGTCAGACCACAGATCCAGACAGTCACACCATCAGACCTAGACCTGGAGCATGTGGAAACTTGAAACTTCATGACAGTAAAGACATCATCAGGGTCTTTCAGTCTCAATTCACATTGACATGCCTCTGCAGGCCACGAGTGATTGTGACTGCACTTTTACTGTATTCTGCACCTGTAGTGTTCAGCTGCAGCAGATTCTCCAGTTTGTCTTTGCAGGGTATTGCATCATGATTAGCGATATCATGAATAATACCATCACCCAGGGGGGCACCTAGCTAGTGTATGTTTGCCATCATATCACTTTGATTTATCACCATGAGGCCCAAGTCAGAAAAAAATGCCAAAAGATTACATCAGAGGTCAGCACAAGGCTCCCAAAAATGATAACTTTCACGATTATCATTGTGCTGTCTCAATGCTTACTCAGGGATGATCAAAAACACAGTAAGTGTCAGACTCAGTCTAAAAGGTAACACAATCTAGTTGCCAGAGGCTAAGGCTCACTCACGCATTCTTGTCTGTTTAATCACCTAAAAGACCAAAGTCAAAAAATGAAATGGTGCCGAGGAAGCCAGGCTAATGATGCGGCTCAATCATTCAGTGTTCTAACTGTATGGGCCAACATTACAATGGTGCTGATCTTGTCATGTAAATCTAGGTCCCAGTTTAAGCCACTATGGTTTGCCATGTCTATGGTCTCCTGACATAATTAAATGGTATTTTAAATTCTAAAGTAATTCATTTCAACCCAAATCTAAATGATATCAGATAAGCATGGCCAACAAGCTACTTACGTGAACACATACCAACCAATTGAAATGATCATGAAGGTGGTTTGTTCAGACCCTTAAATACGACCCATGTGGATGCACTGTCATGTACCATCCCTGTAAGAGGCAATACAATTCGTCTGAGCGTTTCCACATTGGAGCTAACATTGTTCTGAGGTGTTTCTTCGTGAAGAGGAGGTGGGGTAGGTTGGCACGCTGCTGCACTTTTAATCATTCACGCATTCATGGCATGTACTCAAGACCAACAGGTTTTTCACTTCTGAGTTACATTCGGCTAATAACTCTTCCTGGATGGGTTAAGCAACAACAACATGGCGTTAGGGTTAGAAAAAACAAATATTGCACTAAAATGGGACGAAAATGCATTTTCACAACATGACATTAGTCCTCATGGGCGCAATTTTAACTCTTCACATGGAGTTTTTCTTATAACCATTAGAGTTCAGATGTTCACCGTAACAAACGCCAGATTGGGTTGTAATTGGGCGAAGGACGGTCTCACACATATAGATAAAACATTTTGTAACGCTCGCTGCTCCAGCTCTCAATTCGGGAGACATTTTTTTGAGTTCTGGAATTGGGCTGGATTTCATCAGCCATAGTGGTCACACAGACAAGGGATGCAACCGGTAATAAGAACACTTTAACTACACCTTTTCAAACCAGAAGTTGCATGAAAACAGAAATATCGTTTCTACTTAGATGAGCAACATTACACCATGCACAATTATATGCACACAATAAAACTACTTTATCCAAAATTACTTGCATGATTATTTCAAGAAGTTCAACACTAAAGATTGCTAACTAAGAAATACTGGGGAGTTCTAACATCTGCAACACATTTGCACTTTTCTTGTCGTCCCTCTGCATCAAAATGTTTGCATAGCTGTGTCTATATGGTAGAACAATCAGTGCTAGCAAGGTGATGACACAATGGATTTTGATCTTGTTATAAAAAGCTAAAGCAGTCCATCAGTTCTTTAGTTCTGAAGATGCAAATAACGTGCATTCAAGCCAACAATAGAAGACGTGGAAGACTTTATTTAAAGCTGAGAAAGTTTAGATTTTGTTGAAGCAGCTCTGTGGAGGTAATAAAACGGGAAAACTGGGAGGCAGCTGCTTATTCAAGACTGGACTCCTTTTGACAGAAGTCTGATCCCGTTAAAGAACCTTCTGTGTGATGCCGACAGATTCAGACATGGCTTGCAGGCTTTAATTGTTGCAGGACACAGCGAAGGTGGGGGTGTCTCGTTCCGACTCAACTCCAACTGAACTGCCTCTAAACTTCTTACTGTAAAATTTCCATATTTCTCCCACAGGCCCAATGATATGAGTGCAAAGCAATATTTCTGGCAGGAGTAAAGAATCGACACAAGGGAATCTCCCTTTGAGAAAACCTGAGGGGGCAAAGTAATAAATTTTAGTTACTTTTACGGCAGCGTTTCAAGATCTGAGGAAATTGAATACAGGGCTGATATAGTCTGGACGCTTATTAAGCCCAGCCTTTTGTAACAAGAGAGAGGCTTGTTCTACAGCAGGTACACTTGCCAAGAAAGGGTGATTTCACTGAAGTGGCAACGCCAGACTGAGAAGTGAGACAAGAGGATTACTCTTATGATGTGAACAGGAGAATAGCCATGCTCCAGAGCTTCCAAAACATGCTTTCTTGCTCTGCCTGAAAATATTTGTGAATTAGATGGGTTTTTTTCTATGTAAATCGTGGTTTATTTTTCAATAACAATGACATATTGCTGACAAGAACTGGAAATGTTTACATTATCGCTAGAAATGTATGTCAAGTTAATGTAACTTGTTTTAAGTTTCAGAGTGACTGGTCACAATTATACACCCAAAGTCCAACTGTCAAAGATAACGTTAATTCTCTGTATACTGTATGCATACAAAATATTGTTATTGCATTGTAAACGGACTGGGCATTTTAATTTCAATTTTCAATTATAAACTTAATATATGATCAAATCATTTAGGAACTTACTTTGGAAAACAAGTGCTATGCCGTTACCCCTTCATTCTATAATATGCTTCACATTTCAGACAAGACAAGTAAACCCATTTTTATGGACAAGCTATGATCTCTAGATAAAACTTCAGGTAGTAATATGCAAATCATTTGTGGATTGCAGTTTTGATAGGCATTTGGTTTGCACCACCTTGGAATGTTTGAAAGCCAAAACTGGCCATCTTTGAACAAGAGAGCGACTCCAGTTCTCAGCTAATGTTAACACTAGTGCTGGTTTGCTTTGCAGCATGTGTCAATAACTCTGGTTAACAAATAAGCCAAATCATAAACATGTCATGAATTTGGAATAAATCTGAGTGAACATCGGTCTGATTCAACTTGGATAATCCAGAGGAGGCAACGTGATGGCAATGAGTTCAGGAGATGATAAAAGATTATGGTTGGCAGAGTGTGGCTCTTGCCAGGAGGCAGAACCATCGCATGAGCCGTACAAAGTGTGCAGCAGCACACGGGGCCACGCGCTTCACGGGGCCTTGCACTTGGCCGGTTCTAAGTGCATCAGAAACTCGGGACATAAATGTGCCACACTTCTTTTCTGAGCTGAGGATACTTAAAGTAAGTATTCTTAAAGGAACAATTAAAGCGTAAGCACGTTGTTTACCCAATAGAATTGTGGGAACTGCTTTGCGAGTCTGCATTTAATATGCAGTTTTGTCCATATAAAGGACTGCATGTGTTAAAAATATGTAGGCAGGGATTTCGGCTATATTTACATGTACAATGATCTCCCAGAATGAAGGTTAGAGGTGGAAGAATGCCTCATGTTTTCTAATACCATCCACGGCCTCCTGTTGTTGGGCAGTTTTGTGACATTCATGATGAAAGTCAACAGATTTCTCTCATCTTTTTTATTTAATTATCTATAATTTTAGTAGCAGGCTGAATGACAAAAAAAAGTATGGAGTCATACCCACATTTTATGTCAATGAGAGGGTTTATTTAACTCATTTATTTATCTTCTTTTTGCAAAAAACTTTAAAATGTACAACTTTGAATGGCACAGACTTTTTTATGGGATTATAAAGTACTGGAGCGGAGAACGGGGCTTTGACGGAACAATTAGACTAAAAAAGTTGTTAAGGCGTGTCAGTTCCTTGTAACTTTTCATGCTTTAATGGATGGTTTTGAAACTGTTACTGCAGAACAATATATCTGCCTCACGTAACATTCTGGTTGTTAAACCATACCAGGAAACTCATCTTTGGAGTTTGCAGAAGGGAAGTGATTTGTACATGTTTTCCTGGAGATTCCATAATGAATCCTACAGGCTCAAACATAGGCCATGCAGCTCACATTGCCCAGCCCCAGAGGAAATGTACAGTTTCAGATAAGGCTCTGAACAAACATTTCAGTGTTTCTTTGCTCATCTGAAGGTTTATTTTGAGCGGTTTGTATGTGAGGTCAGAGGGAGACTGCCCTCAAATTGGAGGATGTTGTGTCTCTGGCTTCTTCCCAGGCTTGTTTCTGCTTACATAAAGCACCGCGACAGAAAAACACTCTTGAGCTGCAACGCGCTGGCTTGACAGCAGCACTTAGTATTTTATCGATGTGGAGGTAAACATTTACACTTAGCCAAGTCGTAACAGAACTTTACATTTCTGTAAATTTGTAGACACACACAGTATTAGTACGAATTGTTGTACGTAACATCAGAGTACCTTTTCTATAAACAACATGATCCTTTGGGTTGTGAAACAGACCCTCTTCCAGCTTTAAAACAGACTCAAAATGGTGATTTCCTCACCTGATATCCCATTACAGGAAGAGATCAGGTATTTCCCTCCAAGAGCTCAAGGTGGTAATATGAGAAACCTTTTCCTAATCGCTATGTTCATTTATTGTGATTTTCTCAACGGAGACGGTTAAGTGAGAGTGGAAACAGCAAAGCTCATCCAACTGACTGATTGATGTGACAGTTACGGTGATGTTCCCACAGCTGTACTTTCAGTCTATCTCTGATTTGCTTTAATTGAGCTCCCGGTAAGCAATTGGCTAAGGCGACAAAACTGTCAGCTGGGAGGCGCATAGAAAAAAATAGTCTGAAACTGTATCTGAGACACACCTGCTCTCAGCAGGTCAGCTGCCTTGTGAAAATCGAGCCTCTTTTCACTGGCAGTGTTAAGAAAATCACACCGTGCTTTGCGCAAACTTCACAATAAAGGCAGCCAGAACAGAAGGCCGGATTTGCTCTTTTGACCCTGTTGTGTTTTCACTCCTTTAACTTTGCAACTCTCAGAGTTCCGTGACTGTTTTCATCAAAGGAACACTGGCCTCCTTTGCAGACTCGCCCTTCCGTGGGAAGATTCATGGCGAGACATGGCTGCAACTTGATCCACTCAGGGTCTGTCGATTATAATGTCATGACCCGTCAATTGTACACAAGGATCGCGTTTGTAAAGAATATTTGTCTTTTCATGCAATAAATGAAAGGCATGAAAAATAACCAAAGAAAATACTGGAGGAAGTTCTTGAAATTTGGGAATTTTCATATTGTACTCAAGCTCAAAGCAGAACCAAAGAGTCATTTGCATGGCAAGACCTTTTGGAAGCTTGCTCCACACCATCAAGAATGCAATGTATGATTTTGGAACACAGGTGAGAACCCTTAAACAATCCTGCTTAAGCGAAAAAAAACCCAACAAAAAAAACCCACAATGCATCATTACACCAAGTGTAAAACCTGTGTAAAACTTGATGATGATGATCCCTCCAATAAACCCATCAAGTCCCAATCGTCCTGTGGCACGGGAGCATACAGTCGAACATCCCCAGACCGGCATATGTCTCATCATCCAGCCCAGCCGTGGGCCACACACTGATGATAACGAGTCTTTGTCGGTGGCATCCAGCAGTATTGAACCACATCCTGTGTGTCGGGGGAGCAGCTGAGGCAGAGGCACATCCCTCATACATCGGAGCTCTGTCACCAGGTTGTACTGAGGTTTGGCTGATTAAAACTGATAGAATGACATGATTGTGACCTGTATGGATTTCTGATGCTCCCAGCCACACTGCCCAACTACATGTGTCCCCCTCCTTTGACAAACCCACCTGGGAGCCATCTGAAGCAAGCTGCAGAATGCATAATTTAATAGGCAGCAGGCAATCAATACCAAAAACAGTAATGACAAGGGAAAGAGAAGGTGGAAGAAAAAGAGGAGTGCATCAAAACTTCCTGCTGTCTATCAGCAACCGCAGCCATAAGTATTCACTTCTAATCCTAGTGTGAATTTCCCATCTTGACATGAAACTTCAGCAAGGCATAATAATCCCCTTCAGGAGTTGAGCCATGGAGCCATTTAACATGATATTATCATCCTGTTACTAGGCATTTGTCATGGGGTTCAAATGAGTGCTAACTTTATATTCCAGGAAGATAAAGACATTAACACAACACCTAGAAAAGGGTCATTTTACATTTTAGCAGATATTATTTTAGCTTTATTACCATCTTAATGATTATGATGATTTTAACAGTGATTGTGCTTCTTCCCAAATTAGCCAGCAAACAGATCATATTACAGAATTAATTTGAAATGTTTTTCTTTTTTCTTTCCCATGCAGCATGATATTGTTGTGTTTCACTTTGTTGACTGATATCTTCCCAGTAAATTCCTCTCCACTCTTGCACTTTCTCTCTGTTGCACTTTGGGAAATGGGGATTGTTTGAAGACTAAGGGGACATTTAATGGATATCCAGCTAGGAAACAATACTTCGAAATTGGGAGCCAAACTAAGAGGAAAGTAGATGAGCCAGCGCCTAAAGTACAGTTAGCGTAATGAGACATAATTACTTGTATTATTACATCTGGCAGATAGATTGCAGTCCACAGAGAGTATGAAACGCAGAAAACTCCTTAACCCCACATGGTGCAACCCACAGGCCATGAAACAATTAAGCATTTTTGAGTTAGTTTCAGACTTATTACTGTGCCTTTGCGAAAGGCAAACTATGCTGATTGTGTGATAGTTATGGTCATTAAATGTCTTGAGTTTTTAATCACTTAATAATGCTACTTCAAGCTGTATTAAGAAGTCTAACAAGTTCACCTAAGACTGCTTTTGTTTAAAGCTGTAAGAGTATGGTGGTGTGGCAGTTCCCACCGTTGCCCCACAACAAAAGCATTCCTGGTTCAAATCCCGGCTGGGACCCTTTCATGTGGAGTAGCTGGAGCACTTGGTTCTCTCCAAGTGCTCCAGCTATACCTTTCACCATCTAAAAAAGATGATTAGTGATTCTAGATTGACCTTAAGAGCGAGTGTGAGAATATGTAGTTGTTTGTCTCTGTGTAGCTCTGTGACGGGCTGGACTGATCAGGGTGTACCCCATTCAGGATGTACCCCATCTCTTCCCCAATGGCAGCTGGAATAGGAGTTTAAGAGGTTATTTCCTGTAGTACAAATGCACTAAATACATGGCAAATGTGCTGTGAATTATATTGTGCAATCAAAAGCCAAGAGTCAGTCAGTGGGGTTACATGGCACTGAAAGGATCGGATAATTTGCTAAATTACAATAAGATTGAGTTATTAAGTACATGTAGACACCTTAATCTGACAAGAAATTGGATCGGATCGGATTACTCGTGATCAGATTAAAGGGGATAGAGAATCAAAATCATCTTTTTCACGTTTTTGGTGTTAGTTCTCAGTCTCCCCGCTGTGGGGAGTACACACGAAGTGCCAGCAAGTGTCAGAACCTCTGTTTCAAGTACTCCCCTTTTTTGAATATCCCCCAGAAAAAGGGCCAATCCGTTTTTGTGAAAAAGTGATGTCACTTTTTCAGCAATCGCCCCCCCCTCACCCAAATCCACAGCCACCCCGTTTCAGACACGCCCCTTCGGCGAGAAACAGGAACTGGTGTGCCTTCCAAGGCTGATAAAGCGGACTACGATCGTTACATATTCTTCCCCCGGAAAGCAATGTTCGCGATCAATGGCTTTTATTTATTTTTAACAGCATCCCCAGTAACCGCCGACTTTTCCTTTGCGCTGCGCATTTCACGGAGTACAGTTTCACAAACCTTGCACGATTCCGAGCAGGCTTCAGTCGGAATTTTGCTCAGTACAGGGTCAGTTCCGACAGGGACAGACACAGACTGCAGCGAGGTGTGCGCTCCGCTGAGAAGGTGATCTATCCATGACCTGCACGTCTCCAGGACTATGGGGCGAGCAGGTTGGATCACAGCTGATCGTTCTCGATTTGCACCACTCCCCTCGGGCAGGAGGCTTCGGTCCATTCGGATCAGAACCTCCCGTCACAAAAACAGTTTTTCCCCCTTGCAGTTAGACTTATGAACACTTCATAATCACCTCAACCGGCCACAGTCACTTTACCATTATTAAAATTGCACTAATGAAGCTGCACTGTTGTTGCTCTGTATATTGGATATTGTGTATTGTTGTACACACCTTGTACATTTTATATTCATATATTTTTATTCTTTATTTTTATTATTATATCCTATGTTACATGTTTGCACCTTACGCCGCAGCAAATTCCTAGTTAGTGAACGCTGTTCACTAACAATGGCAATAAAACGAATTCTGATTCTGATTCTGAACAAAATCAACCCCAGCAATCAGTACAGCCTGTAAGTATCACATTTTATTTTGTTTTATATGTGTGTTGTGCCATATTCCTGTTGTAAGAATTGCACGTTAGCTCTGGCTTGTTCATCTAAAGGGAATGAGCTTTCTTTTCAGTCAGTGTATTACTCTATAGCTCTGTTTTCAGTGAGAGCAAGGGCAGCCAATCAAGCAACAGCAACCGAATAGCGCCAACACCTACCTGCATTTCATAATGAGGTTGCCAGATAAGCTCTGAAACGACGCCAATAAGGGCAAACGACGCATTCAACCCACGATGCTGGCAACCCAGCATAGTAACATAGCTGTTTCAGAGAGCCTTTTAGGGAGGCTCTGAGCCATTACACACCCAACCAATTTTTTTTGGGCTACCTATCACATCACAGAACAAGGATTAATGCCCCATTCAACTTTTCTCTATCACCTTTAAGACCCAGAGATAACAGTGAAAAATAAACGTGCTTGTAGACGGGTGAAGCACGTGGTGAATTGGACTTTGCGTTCTGCGCAGGCTCCAGATTTTTTTCCGGGGTCGTGAACCGGAAGTCGGAAGAGACGATATTACTGTTGTAAAGAAACCAGAAAAAAACAAACAACGAGATGGAGAATATGCCGTTGTGCATCGCGTTTGTGCAATAAGCATGCTCACCACAAACAAAATGTAGAGGGACGTACCTTCATCTTGCTTTTCATTCGCCATTTTCTCGAATGCCTGAGTTTGTTGTTGTTGTTGGTGTTGAAGCGGTCAACCGGAAGTGGCTCTGTTAGCAATAGTTGAAATGGGTACAGCACCACCTATCGTATCGGAGTATGACATGCCTTATGACTTTGATTCTACTCATTCAACGCCATATATCCAAGGATAACTACCCTTGCTCAGATAATGAGCAACTCATGCTTATTGTAATTTAGCCAATAATCCGATCCTTTCAGTGCCGTGTAACCCCACTGAGTGTTGCAGCCCTGACGGTCTTTTTAGCTGGACAGGGACTTGCTGCTTCTCGTGTCTACTCACTCCACAGTGCTGTTTCAGGTAAAGAGAGGATAGTGGGCCACATACTGTACATACAGGAAGTAAATAAGAAGAAAATATCTTTATTCTGATCATTCTCTGCGGAGAGGCTGCTTAAAGGCTCTAGCATGGTTGCCACGTCTGCTAGCGCGAGCGGTGTTGATGACGTCACAATTTCGTGCCGGTTATATATGGTGGCGCAAGTAGATGTGCCAGTAGTTGCAATTTTCTCCGTCACAGGTGTCGCTGCTACGTGAAGGTTACTGCTACTCTACAACTACGAAAGTCGAGAAGAAAACAATGCCCCTGTCTATAGCAGGAACACTGTCATCAATGATACTGCAGCAGTATCTGAAAGATGAAATGCTTAGTGTGTTTCTGTGTTTCACGAAGTTCGTGAGCCAAGACAATTCAGTCAATAGAGGTGAAGGTCTGAAGCCCCCGGCATCACCACTTGGAGTCTCTGCCTTCTTCTTTGCCCCATGTATCTGTCCCGTAGCTTCTTCCACACATTCTAATACTTGTTGTTGGAGCTCACTAAATGTCTTGAAAAGAACTTCATGAAATCACATACTTTGAAAACTATGTAAAAATAGGTAGGTGACATTTGTACAGTAGCTTTATATTCAATTTGAACTTATTCTTTAAGCAAGCACCTTTATTCAGTAATAATTTGTGAAAACCTTTGGCAGCCTACACTAAGACCAGAAAGATGCTGTCAGAGCAGACCTGGTATTAAAATGTGACCTGATTAATCCGCTCACAAACTGGACAGCTGTTAGTACATGTGTTCATACTTGGAATTCACATGCGTCACCACATACGTGTCCGTGATCTCAGTTACCTGCGCTACATGCAAACACACAGCTTACATTACAGAAGGACATCTGCGCTGTAGGTCAACTGATGTTTCTGTAAAATCACAATATATTCAGTGACCTCGATTATGACAATATTCAGACACTAACATGTTTCGGATATGCACGTTCAGTCATATCTACAGCATTTTTTTTCAAGAATGCTGCTTGTGTGAAAGCACATCAGGTAAATAGGTGGTCAAATCTAACTTTATGTTGAAAATGTTATTACAATGGCTCAATGTCGGTCAAACCACCTCTGTATGAGTGATCGGATCCAAATGTGTCCTCAATGTGTATATTCACACATGTCAAATTGTGATCAGCTCCAGGTCTTAACAGGGCCTTCTGACAACATCAAGCAATTAGGAACCAAAAAAAAACAGGAACATATTTGAATCAGGAGTTGGTAGAAGCCAAAAGCAGAAAAATAGTCAAAAATGGACTTGCACTCACAATGTTTTCTCCTAACTGTAACAGAGGATGTGTTGAGTACTTTGAAGGGAACTCCAACACATTTGATGAATTATCTGAAAGCACAAAACGCTGAGTTATGTAGACAGTGTAGTACGAGTTATTGCAATAGCAACTGCTGTGATAAATTATGCTAATTTCAGTTTAAAAATCCTTCTGCTAAAACAGTCAAACAGGCTGGATTATATATCTCTGTTAATCTTTCTTTTACCAGGGTCCAATTAATTTCCTTTTCATTTCACGGCTCATTATTTTTCTCTGGTTGTTCATCAGTTTGCATCTCACCTCTAACGGCCTGAGTGGGAGGGCAGAAATCGGCTCAGCGTAGCTGGACTGTGTCCAAAACACACTAAATGGACCTTCGTTACAGAACACTACAGATGGTGTGACAGAAAGCAAGGCATATGACAGACTGCTCTATTTGGAACCTTTTTGCTGGTGGCAGTTACTGACCGGAGCAAATGAAGTGTGAACGGGCGAATGGATATGCATGTAACACATTAGTCACATGCTGGATCATAGGCAGTGTAAAACACAAGTGCAGGGCAGTATTTTTGGAAGCTGTACATCATTTCTTTCTGTTGAATGCAAATGCATGGCACTTTTGGATAATTGGAACTACATAGAGACAGTCTAGATAAAGGGCTTATAGGAGTGAACAGGTTGAATCGAAAAGGCTGCCTGAATGACTGACTCTTCCTTGATTGACATTCTGAATACAGTCGTGATGGGGGAGCTGAAGCTCCAGCTTAGGGAAAGCTTCTGCCTGGGGTCTTTTTTTCTTGCTCCCTTGTTTTTAATTAACCACGTTGAAACCTGTAACTCGAGATGGGGCTTAAACTAATTTAATTTCTACATAATAGCAAATTTATTACAATTGTGGAGCAATTAGGATGGATATTTGTTGTCGGCTGGCATCATAATGCTTGTAGTGTCTTACTCTTTCTATTCCCTCCTAGCAGTACTGAAGTGTTGTCTGCCAGGGGATTTCTCCATGGGAACTGGCCACAGATGTACTCTTGAGTGCAGCATATGGGACTCTGGCTCCATCAAAAACATAGCTTCAGAGTAGCATTTACTCAGTCATTCCCAAATCCTATCGAAATATTCCAATTAGAACTAATTACTCTATATTTCTCCAGGCTGTAGTTTGACTTCTACATATGGCCAACATAATCTTAAGCCTGCAATCTGCAATTTGTTATGGACAGTTGTTGTGAAATTTCCTGTGCTGATTTGTAGAACTCACTCAGCAGACATTTCACACAAGATTTTGATTGCATAGCATACTGTACCAGACTGCAACCCCATCAGCTATATGACTGTCATAGCTGTCAAATGTCTCATTACCCCATGTCAAGTCGAGGATGAGTTCATATTTATGTCATGAGGCAGCGCTACATGGGAAAAGAGATGCAACGCATTATTTATTGAAGGGACGATGACAGACAATGTACCTGAGGAAGTTTGAACAGTGCAAAATAACCCGATTCCCCTTTAATGAGGCTGTCTTGTCAAACATTTATAGGACAGAGAGAAAACAAGGGCAGAGCTATGTGTATGTTTATTGACATCATGACTGGGGAAAGGCTGTCACAGGATATGGGAGAGTACCATGAAAAAAAATCCGGCATTGTGTTTGGAGGAAGTGCCTATCACTGGATTGCCTCAAGGTCTTTTCAAAAAAGCAAAAGGCTGTGTTTCATGGTGATTTCTGAATGTATTTGAGTGTGTGTGAAAGTTATAACCCACATTTAGTCTCACTCTAATACCAAATTTGTATTATTTGAAAAGATAGAAATAAATGCCTTGTCATTCAAAATGCCTGTACAAAAGTACAAATATTCAAACAATTAAGTATACAGATGTAATGTTATTGCTTACATCCATTCGCTTTTCCTTAAAAAATACACCGAATGTACATTCAATTTACATGTTAATATTCTGTACAAATTAAAAGTCAATACTAAATACTAAAGTCTTAGTGCAACTAGTATCTCCATAAAGTAATGTTGGTTATCTAAGGGGCCTTTCCATTTCTAATGAAGATAGGTGCAAGCCTCAGTCCATCATTAGCAAAAATATTGTTGCAATTTAGCAAATGAGGCAAACAGGAGAATAATGCTTGTCCCTGTTGGTGCTTCAATTATTGATACAAACTCTAATTACACAATTATCAGGTGAATGGAGCTGGGTATTTGAGGGGCACTCGGTGAAGTGTTCTGAAAGCAATAATTGGGATCTGATGGTCAGGGGCAGCTCATTAATTGACCCCTGCTGGTCTGAGCTGAACAGAACCCACAACAGAGGGCTGTTAGCTATGCAGTATTCACATGGGTGAAAGCACTGTAAATGAAGATGGCAGCAGCCACTCTCTGCATGAGCTGTTGTCAGCTAGAACTGTGAATGATTGGGACAGGCTGGTAACACACGTTTCCAAGTCTGCTACCCGGGCACGACATCATCAAACAATGAGAAGAGACAGCTTACGGCCGGCAAAGCTTTTTGAAACTCAAGATTCAAACGGAGAATGGCGTGTTTGTGCCAGAAGTGAGATGCAGCGCCTGCTGAGCCCTGAGGGCTTTAGCCAGACAAACGAAGAGCCCAGAGGTCTTGTCCATTTACTGGTTAGCAGTCACTTGGAAAGCATGACGGAGCGTGAAGTACCTCCTTCCATCACATCATACAAGTTTTTGTACCTACAAGAGCAATGACAGAGCGGGTAAGGGTAACAAACAGGGATATTGTGTTGGCTTCATGTGATATCTAATTGTCAGCACAGATTTGTCACACAACATGTAATAGAGGGATAGGGAAAATAGCTGAGCTTGATGTCCCACTCAGAAACTGGCCCAGTGACCAGGCATCTGTCCAGTAAGCTGTCCAGCCACCCCATCAACCAGACAAATGAACAAAGTGTTTGTGAAAAGGCATCAGCAGGGGACACTCTGCACCTGGGGCTGAGTAAACTTTTTCATGCTTTTCAACAACTTATCCTCTTTCTTTTTGGTCTCTTTATTTATCACCAGGGGGTATACCACACTTTGAAAAAGAAAACATTTCCTACCAGCTTGCCTGAAGACAAGCCTTTGTTTCTGTCTCCCCACCCCCTGTTGGCAGAACACTGTTTAATAGTCTGCTGATAATGTCCCTTTTCCTTTGCTGAATCCACAGCCATTTCTGTTTGGACTTAAAGCTGGAGGTGTTTGTTGACAGGAAACATAAATCAACAAGGTGTCACTCAACTTTCCACATGGTAGCCATAATAGATATATACCAAAGCGTATATTTAGACGTACAGTGATTGACCAGAGAACAGGAGAGATCAGAGTTCAGAATGTTTATGTCCCTTGTGAAAAAAGTCATTGCAGTTCAAGACAATAGGGAACATTTGGATGATGCACAGGGGTGTTGCTCCATCCTGTAAAAACACTGAGGTCTCAGAAACATGTAGATGAACTGTTTGGCCCGCTCACCCTCAGCAACTTAACACTCTCAGGACTTTCCGTCTGCTTAAGTTTGTACCATTCTCTCTGTTGCAGCATGCTTGCGTCATTATTTAGCCGGCAATTGCAAATCCCCACTCACCTTAACGTGCCTCAAAAGTAACTTCAATTTGAAAGATATATTTAGATTTTCACCAAATAATTGATCCCCCCCCCGAATACTCCTGGACAGGGAATCGTGAGAGTCTTCATGTAAGCAAAGGGCGATAATCTACACGTTGTTACGGTAGATCATTTTTATTCAATTTCAGTCACTGAAATTCTATAAAAACCTTTTGCACTCTCTAAACACTATTCAAAAGCACTATCAAAACAGTTACCTCAATAAATGATTTTAAGATTTTAGGATATGTACTTATATATTGTTGTATGTTAGAAATAGAGTTGGTTAGATGAATAGTACTCCCATATCCATCCAGTGAATATTACATCCATTAGCCAGTGTTGCCAGCACATAGTTACCAGCCTCACTCTGATCAGAGATAAACTCTGTTGCTTATCTGAATTAACAGTTTTCATCTTGTTTGCTTGGCCTGTACAAATATGAATGAATAGCCCCCTCACTGCTTACAGCAATGTGGAGTTCAGCAGGTTATTTAGTGAGCTTTGGAGCATCTGATCTTTCACATCCCCAGTCGGAGCCAGTCTAGCTGTTGCTGGTCAGGCTAATTGGTTGTGGGATTAGGATCGAATCAAAAAGAGAAAGAAAAACAGAACTTCTTTATCTATTTGGAGGTCTTGTTCATGATGGGATCACCATGAGATCAAATATAGGCTTAAGTTTGAGTCTAGCGGAGCCTATAGATGTATTCTGAACCAAATACTTTAAGTGTGTTAGTCCAAGGTTTTGGTCAGACTATGATATTTACATTCTAAAAGTCTGGTTTTTAGTTGGACTAACACAACAAATACATTTTTTGTAAACATACTGACTGTAGTTTGCTCGTGTTAGCACTGTGTTAGCATTAACTTGCTAATTAGACTTTAAAATACATACAAAAGGGTGTGGCTAGGATATTTTAGCTTCAGAACAAAGTAAAGTTGAAAATGTACTATTCCAAAGAGAAGATTAACTTGAATCTACTGAAGGACAGTCCTGGGTTTCATGTCCATGTGTCCAAAAAAGCAAAACATTTGTGTCCAAAACCACGATTCAAAGAATTTCCCGTGACATTTCCTTATATAGTTGAGGTTTTTTGGCTTTTTTATTTATAAAGAAGTTGACACAAAGTTGAAAAGTTGTTTACTGACTCCAATAATGGGCTCTGCCCTGCAAGCATATAAAACTTGAATTAGTACAACTGCTCCTGAAAGACATAGGATTATATTTTCTCTGTAACTCTTTAACTCCTACTAATTGTGTCAATAAATATATAGTTGGAAAAGCCTACATTATATGCCCTCTAAAAATGATACTAACTTGCTCTTAGTCTTTTAACTTGCTTGCTTCGTTATGGATGTCAGTATGAACTTTAGGAAAGAGCATGCTGTGAGAACTTGGGTGTGAATCTTGTGAAACACCTTACTGCAACCAAAGACTAAGCTCTTAAAATATGTATGCTAATTCTGGGCTCTTTTCCTAAGGGTCAGCGTGAAGATCCCTTTCTCAGTCGTTAGTGGAGGTGTAACTGGACTCAAGTGTATAATGATCTAGTTACCCTGACATTTCTAGAGAGCCCGGTGTAGCAACCATGTGGAGAGAAGACGCAGGAATGTGAGCCTTAAATTCAAATATAGATCTCTAGCAAGTCAACTCTCTCTGGCAGCCAAAAGAGATGTTTATTATTTAGTTACTTGACTTATCAGTAAAGCACACTGGAATTAATACATTTTAAAATCTTTTTTTTCATACACTTAAGCTCTCTCTCCTGACTACAAATTTTCATGAATGAATTAACTTCATTAATCCTTCCTGGTAAGTAATCAACCATAATCATGACATAAGGTCTGAATAAGAGACTCATTCTTCATTGTCCAGGACTAGTCTTAGCGGGAGTTCATGGACTGTGTGTGGAGTCTGGAAAATTGCAGTACAATTCAGCTATCCAGACAAGGGAATAGCTGTCAACTTTTGGAATGTTCCTGTGAAAATAAACAATGCTCGGGCTACTTTCTGTGTCTCCCTTGTGTTTCCCCTCTCGACTCTCAGTTTTAACCCTCTCCGCTGGAGTCTTTATGCATAAAACAGTTGTTGCAGATTTGAGAGGCGAAGTAAATCAGCGTAATGTCTCCTCGAGGTTGGAGACAGTCAATTCTGGCCCTGAGAGTGCCATCTTTCAACTCCTCAGCAAAAACATGTGTTCAAGGTACAGTTACAGGAGCTTTTCCAAGTCAGCCACAGATCATATTAATTACATGTCTTTCATCGTGGCACTAAAAGAAAAAAAAAACAACGTTTCTTCTACGTTCAGTTCTCTAATGTGTGAGCAGTCAACAGAGCTTTGCAGTCTGCATTTTGTTTGTCTTCATTGACATTTAGAGACATAGCATTTTATGAAGTAGTTTACAGTGACAAGGATGCAGATAACTGTGTGCCTTATTTAGGAAAGTGGCTAGCTGCATGCCCTGGTTAAGATCAATTTCATTAGAATGTAAATTTAACGTATTCTCGTGCAAAAAGTTCACCAAAGGCACCGAAAATGTGTGCCATGTGTTATATGTGTAGCTCAAAATAATCCAATTAACCCTTCAAGGGTCTTACCACCAAAAAAGTCATCTTTTTTTACATTGCATTTACATTTACAAAATGGTTGAGATGTGCTTTTACGGCACACAACTTTTAATATTCTGCATATTCATTTCTCTCCACAGAAGTAAAATGAAAGAACCTCTGAACGGCGCATCTCTTCTTCCAGAAAAGAGCAATTTGGGAAATCTAAAAAATTAGACACTGATCGTTTTTAAGATAGAGGAAATACCAATTAAAAAAAATATCCTATGAAGTAAATTTACTGTAGAGACCAATAAGACCCTGTCTTTTGTATTTTTGTTCACGGTTTTTGGGAGATGCATCCATTTTTTTTTTATCTCAGCTGCATCACTTGTCACTGTTCCACAACCGCAGCATTGTCAGGGGTTTAGTGTATCAATTGAAATAAGTAGAAGTGCAAGTCGGTAAATAGTGCAAACATGCTAAGCATGAGAATAATTTAGGTAGAACTGATACTGTCATGCGCTGTATGTGTAACATGACACAACAGTGGGGGAAAACATATGACTCATAAACATGTATTATGCCACTCTAAGCACACAACTTTTGTCATTGTTGCAGACAGATCTATGACAGATGACAAAACCACAATGGATCATCCATCGTTAACTGGTGACTAACTTTGTCCAGTAGACATTTTGATCCAGCATGTCGCCAAATCCAGATAAGTGTTCGAGATGTATGATGGGGTAACTAGAGAGGCGTTAAGAATGCTGTGGCCAAAGCTGGCACCTGTAGCGCAGACTGAGCACTCTCTGGTTTCCTTGCCTTGGCCTGTATGCAGAAAGAGCATGGCCATCAGCTTACAGTATTAGGAGATGGCTGTCATCAGGGGAATTTGCAGAGTGAGTTTGTTATTAGATCCGGGGTGTGGGTGGAAAGCAGTCAGAGTGTCCCGGACTTGTGGCTTTATTGACTCCTATATGACCATCATTCAACTACTTACCAACCACAGATTATCAATGGATATTGGCTTCTTGGCTTTAGTTGTCCTACTGCTGAGGACACATGACCTGTTGAATGGGGACAACCACCGATTCAGTAATAAGGGATTAAGCTGTGAAGTCAGTAATGCAGGGTGGATTTAGCCTTACTCCAAGCTTTAGAATGAAGCAAAGAAAGACAGACGTCATCATTATACATCATCAGGCAACAATTGTGCCACCGTTGGTCTTATTAGTAATGCTTTTACCTCTATGATGGGACAACATGGTAGCAGTTAAAAAAAAGTTAACAACACTTGGATATGCCTCAGCAGTTTCTTAGCAACTTTGGGTCAATATTTGTAATTTTGTCAACTTAACACTCATTTTCTGCAGCTGTACTGCTGGCTAAGAGTGACCAAATACTAATGTCCGCTTTTTAAAATGTTCAGAATGGTGTTTAAAAAAAATCAAAGGTTTCCTGTTGTTGCAAATTTTGTAGTTATGTTGTTCACCAAGTTCACCCTCGTTGTAAAGGATGTTAACATATTCTCCATTGTAAAGGAGTACTTACCCTGATGGAACACAACTTAAAGTCAATGGAAATTTCAGCTCTGCAAATTATGATTCGTAAACAAATGTGTTCGAAAGAATGAAAAATTCTCCTGAAAATGTAACTTAAGGAAATGTGAAAATGACAGTAGAGTTAATACAGAATATTTTCAGGGGGTCATGAATATGTACATCAAATGGTATGGCTAAATTAAAAAAAAAAGAACTCACGAACATACACAAGGAAATGGAAAAAAAGTTGATCACTCATTTGGATTCATCATTTGGAAATCATGAACACTTTTTATGGTAATTTCAGTCTGATATTTCAGTGAAGAAAAGGAAGACCAAAAGTCTCATCCAAAGTCATTCCACCTTGTCTGATGTAAATGGTGATGTCTAATGTGATTTAGTTTAAACACAATGTGATTGTTTTATCCATCTATACTATATGCAAATGGTTCAGCATCTATGTATACTGGTGTAGTCAAAATGCTAATGTACCCCTTGAAAGCCAGTCTCACTAAGATGAGAGATGAGCCCTGTCTCACTCCAGATCCTGAACTACCTGCTTTGGTCCACAGTGTAAGAAATGCAGTAATGTCACTATTAAGACAAGAAATTCCCAAGATCGCAACATTTGTGTCGTCTAAGGCAGTGTGCACATGATGTGATGGCAAAAACCAACCAGTTATATTCTAATACTAAAACCTTGTGGCATATTCTAGGCCTAACCTTAACAATTGTTAAGGTTAACTGAGCCTTGAGAATGAAGCAATGTAGCTATCAGACATGGTGGAGTGAGACTGCATTGTTTTAACTGATGGCTGTTAAAAGAAAAAAATGATTTACAGCAGTCTGTTTCTTTATTTTACCTTTCTTTTTTAGCTAAAGAGGTAGTGAGAGATCCCCGTGCAGCAGCTCTGCAGCTGATACTTGGCTTCGCAGTTCAGTCGAACAAGGCCCAAACCAAATATTGCTCTTTGAGATCCCACAGGCACTCGATTATTTTCCTTTCAAATTAAGTTTCATTACTTTGAGGAGTCCGTGCACTTTCATTCGCATTTTTGTTCCCCCCTTACAGCGTATGAATTGTCCTTATATAAAGAGCAGGAAAGTAAAACCATGAAAATTCACAAATCCGCTCTTAAAATCTCTACTTTGCCCCGTAGGAAAATTGAAAATCATTGCAAAGTCACAATCTACTATGATTAAACAGAGGGGCATGTGGCATGCGTCTCCTGTCTGCAGTTTCTTTTGGCCAGGTTGTGGCTTACATGTGCTCACTGAATATTTGGAAGACTCCGTACTATTTTGTTTGGCTATATGCAAATATTGATACTGAAACAGATGGGAAAGATTCAGCTGTGACCTTTGTTACAATTGCACGCAATTAAGCCTCTGGATTTATTCTGCTATGGAAAGCGTTACGGCTAGATCGCTCTGCAATTGTGACACTTAGGTAGCATCAGCCCCATGCAGATTCGCTCAATGAGAGATTGCCGACTCGTTGGTCAGAAAAACTCATTAACTTTGTGTCTCTTTATTCCTTTAAAAAACAGATTCTTGTGCCATCTGAGTTTGTTGATTAACACATCTAAGGAGGAATTACAGCCGGTGGAGCATTCAAGGTCAAGTTGACTTTCCCTGTCACCTCTTTAACGTGGCGTGAAACAAGTAATACATTCTGTTTAATGGAGTGACACAAGGCATCGCTGTGGGCTTGGCCAGACGGGTTTGATCGTGACCATTGAGCCAGAAAGTTGGTGCTGAGAAGCAGAAGGCGCACCAGGAGCCCTCCTCTATTTCAATGTGTGCCCTGACAGTCAGCATTTTGTTGACGTGGACCTAATAAGGCTCGGCATGGATTGACCCTGGCCCATGCCTGCTGACAGCCTCCAAGCCCCCCCACTCCCCCCCTCTTGCAGACCGCTGCCTCCACCACCCTGCTTGAGCCATCAGCCTTGTCCCTTCATCTAGGAGGCCCATATGTCTCTCTACATTGGGCCAGACTTTGACTCTTAACATGGATGACCATTGCTCGTGTCAGATGGGCTTAATGATTCAATTTGTCCAATCAAATAGAGGGGACAACAGCGGTATGCTTGGAATGGGACAGATCTTTGGCAGATGGAAGCAAATTGTGTTTGTCTGTGTGTGTGTGTGTGTGTATGTGAGTGGAGGGAGGTGGGGTGAGGGGTAGTGAGAAGTCTCCTTGGGAACAACGATTTGCAACAGGGAAACTTTACTTGCATTTTAATGCGCTTTGATCCGGGGAGAAATAACACCAAGTTTGACATCTCACTTAATACTTTACACTGGTATTAGTTAGCAAAGAGGAAAAAACAACAAGTCAGCTGGAGCGATATAAGACTGAAAACTCAGGTCAAATAGTATAATTATGGTGTTTTGTTAAGGTATTGGGGAATATGCTGATTGACGAGATGAGAAGATGGATAGCGCAGTGCTTCCAAACAAAGAAATGGCTGTAGCCAGGAGCAGATGAGCTTCCTGCAGCTTTAAGTTGAGAATAGACAAACCCTTTTTTTTCCAAAATGAATTTAACATTTATACAAACCACACCTCTGAGGCTCACAAATTCACACACGTCAAATTTTGTAAACAGAAAACTGAAGATTAAAAATGATCTTTGCATTTTAAGGTGTTATCTTATGAGGCTGAGTGTGAATTTTTGTCGTTCACCAGCAGGAAACAGTGAGGGCACTCAGGCCTGAGACTCATTCCCTGTATGCGACTTTAAAGATCTGAGATCAACAGACAGGTTCTGCTGATTCTATTAATGTTGTTCTGATTTGTTAAGTTTATTATTACAGCGGGGTTCAGTCACCCAAATTGAGTGGCGTTTCTGTGGTCATTGGCTGAAGCACATATCTCACGACTTAAAGCCATAGTCATCAAGTCTGTGGTTGGTGGAATTATGAAGGGGAGGGTGGAAATCTTTACCTCAGCAGTGCAATAACCTCTCAGCGAGATGGCAGACAAAACATGCCAAGAATTCTCCTCCTTCAACCAAAAATATTAAGATATTATTAATAAAGCTGTAACAAACAAACAAACCAGCAACTCTTCCCCTCCTTTAGGCATAGTCTTGTTGAACATCATGTCTTAACCTGTCCAAGTTAAAACATGCCCCGCAGAACATAAAGGCTGCTGGCTAGTTAATAACACCACTGAGAACTCATTCTCATTGTCACTCCCATGTCACATAACTACTCCATAAACTCTGGAGTTCACAGTTGCTCCTCTCTTTTGTTTAGTTCAGCCTTGTCTAAGCTTTTACTGAGAACTGTTCCTTATGGCCCTGTCACACTGTTGTGTATGAGAGAAGCGTATGAGTTGCGTATGAAAATTAATAATATAATTTTCATATGCACGAAAAGTCCTTGAAAATAAAGAATTGTGCGTAAACTTACCGTATTGAACCTATGAGTAGCGTATGAGTAGCTTATGGTCAGCGTATTGACAGCATATGGCCAGCGTATGTCAGCGTATGAACAACGTATAACCAGCGTACTCTGCGTATGACTAGCGTATGAGTAGCATATGAACTGCGCATGCCCAGCGTACGTTTCAACGCGCCTATATCAGCAGCCTTTCCACATTGCTCCATTATTGCAGTAGACGACGCGCTATCAACATCTCTCGAGACATTCATCTCGATCATGCCTCCCAAGAAGCAATCGTAGTTTGCCTGGGCCCTGGGCCGAGGTCGAGGAAAAGGCAAAAAACACAAGAATCATTCTCACCCAAACCTGCTGAAATGCCTGATGCACCTGCGGCTGATGAGTTACATGCTTCTGAGCGATCAAGATCCACAACTCCTCCTCCTGACCGCTCCCGTGAATCGTCGGTTGCCTCAGATATGTCAGTTGCTGCCTCCATCTCCGCCTGTCTGGCGGAGATGGAGGCGGCAGACGGGCGGAGGCTATAAATACGCTAGCTGTACGGTACACCTTCATGCCAATGTATGGCCACTTATGTCCAGCGTTCTCGACCTATCAGTAACGTACCTGTATCGTACCTCTAGCGTACCTCTAGCGTATTCAGCGTATGCCTAGCGTATGCTTAGCGTATTAACCATACGCACAAAAGTTTTGAGCATGTTCAAAAATTTATTTCTGCCTCAGCGTATGCCAACGTATGCCAGCGTGCTTGAAACGTATACAACCTATGCCTAACGTTCCCCTAGCGTATGTCAGCGTATACCAGCGTATGAGTGATAATTTTCATACGCTGGCATACGCTAGTGCCATACGCAACAGTATGACAGGGCCATTAAGTGGGCAATATTTTATTGATGTTTGTTTTTATAACGGCCGTTACTGGTGACCAACTGTTGTAAGCTCACAACTTAGAGCTAAACTTAACGCTCACAACTTAAAGCCATGACTATGGCAGCGGGAAGTTGGACAACAAAACTCTGGGCTTAGTATTCTACCATTGTTATGGGGAGTAAGGGTATGACCTTGTTTTGCTGTTTGCACCAGTAGCTCTCAGACTAAGAACTATATGCCCTGCCAAACACTAATAATTTGCATGCAAAAGAGCAGTAAGTTCAGTGTTGTATGGCCTCAATCCCATTTTGACCAAAGCATGTCACAGACTTTTCATCTAGAATTCAGTTTGTGTGTCAAGTTATATACCATACCTTTAATATAATACATTTAAATACAATTTATCTTAGTACGGGGTGGAACCACAAAACCTCTTTTAAAAATGACCAGGAGTGATAAGCAGAATCATATAGATCTTTGTATTTTGGCAAATTTACCCCTAAAGGAAGAGAAGACTCTATTTTTTTTTTTTTGGAGGCTCCTTGTTCTCCAACAAGTAAAATCTTGACTGTGTGCTGAGCTCTGCTAATGGAGGGCAGACTAAACATTTTCTTTGCCCGATAGCATCTGTTTGCACTCCAGACTCGGCTGCATATCAAGAGCAGTTGGCGCATGAGCGAGGGTGGGGGGGAAGATTGTGACACGTTTCAGACAAGTGCTAATGAATGTAAACATCGCTGTGATAAAGACAACACAGCTTGAGGAAACATATCCTCTGCAGATGGTAATTTAGCCCATTTTTTCAAATGCCCCTCGCCTGTCACAATGCTCCTCAAATACTCATCTCAGGAAAAGTGAAAACATGCTCAGGAATGAGATGTGTCGAAGAGACGGCAACACCCGGGAGCGGGAGGAGGACCTCCTGTTGAGAACATGAAGGAGGACAATTACTCTGCACAGAAGGTGAAGGGCACCTTGGAGGGCTATTGAAAAATGTGATGAATTTAAAAAAAATCTTTTCCCTTCTGCATTTAGGCAGCAGAGTTTATTGCTTTCTACATGTCAGTGCAACTGATTCAATTTCTCTTGGTTGATACTCAAATTTGGTGACATCAGCCCCTCCACCTACTGACCTGTGGCCTCAGTTGACCCTTATTAGTTAGACCCACACACAGCATCTGTGCGTTAGGCAGACAGATGACCTAGGGCCACGCAGCTCCATCCATCTCTGCCAGCAACCACCCTACAGCTGATGAGGAACCAACCTGGTCATCCTGTGCAATTTATTTCATGGCAAGAAAGATTTACCCACAAAACGTAAACACCTGAGATGACGACCATATCAAGACTGCAATTAAAGGAAAAACAATATGTATGAAAGCCGACGACCATTCCAGAAAAGGTAAAAAACGATTGAAAATGGGAGTATGTAAGATCAGACAATAGCCACAGTTAGGAATAAATAAAATCGTATTAATATGGTACCACCTTATTTAAAAGAAGGAAAGCATAACTAATCACCATAATAAGAAACCCTAGGGTTTGTTTAGAGTAAAATCAAGCCTGTAAATATTACTTTGGGTGGGGACATCTTGATTTGAAAGTGAAAACTCTAAAATAAGTTGTTATACCAGACAGCTTAGTGGTGGACTTGGAAAGGAAGGAACAAATCAAAACAAATGGTTGGAATTTATAACACCATGACAACAATTTGAAATAATCAGTCATCATCATCATCAAACTGTACTGTTAAAAAGAAAAAAAAATCCTAATGCAGGAAGGACAGCAGGGGCAACTGGAAATAATGCAACCAGGCTATTAATTTAAAACTTTTTTTTATCCTTGAGGTTCTTCACCCAGTGTGTCAGAGTACCTCATCATAAGCCAGACGTGCTCTCACAGGGAACTTAAATTTCACAGGGGGGATGTCATTTCTCATGGCCTCTTGGAAAACACAATATACAAACTTTGTCATAAGATGAGACCACCTACAGAGAGGGAGACAGCTATCAGTGTTCACAAAGCACTCCATTCAGATAAAAGCTCATGAAAAGCAAACATCTATGACATGATAAGGTGCAGACTTGGCCAGAATATACTTAGAACGAGAGACAGGCTTCTGGTTGTACTAAATATTGACCATTTGCGCTCGATTCGGCTTTGGCCTTATCCGGGTAAACAGTTTTAGGAAGAGAATGACAGAGTTTTCTGTCATACTATCCAGTAATTTATTTGTTGACTCCATCTGTTTGTCTGTGAATTCTTCCAAATTATTTTTGTCTGCAGTTCTTACAGCTGCAAAGGCAACAGGAGGAGTCATATCCCCATTCTTTCCTGAACATGGTTATGACAGTGAATTCATAACATTTTTATTTATTTATTTATTTCTTCAGCTAACCTGCAGGCTGTGACAGGATGGTGAAGCATAATCATACCTTTGCCAGCTCATGTTGATCTTTTGATATTGTATCTTGACAAAATCTATAGACTGCAATTGTTGGCAAGAATGAAGGAAACGGCTCAAGAGTTGTTGCAATACTTAAAGACCTGCATGCTCTTGCAAACCAGAAATCTCCTTTTTGTTTCCTGTCTGAACAGATGCAGTAAAAGTGATTTGAATCAATATGGATGTGATTACAGAACTACCCTGGCTGTGAATGTGATCCAGAGAAGAAAAAGACGAGGATAATCTTTTCAAAAATAACATGCAAATCTTAATGGATCTTAATCTTAATGAAGATAGATGCCTCTATCTTCCCCATTTGAGTCATGTGTCACAGCTGGTGTGTTTTTCAATGTGACCAATTATAATCACAATTGCACAGCAACACTAACGTGCATGTTTAACTGTGCCAAATACTAACAAGAAAATAATCATAACAGCAAGTGCTAATGCTTTGCTCATAGAGTTGATGTTTTATTCATGGGGCATCTGTGCTATTTGGATTCAGTCTGAAGCTTTACAGCCCAAATAAGAATTATTCAATTAAACTCTACAAAATAGATGGGCAAATGTTAGCTATTCTTAATATATTTCTTTTTTTTTTTTTCTTAACAGCAGCCCACAACAAACCCCAATAATCGTGTATCGATAATCTCCCAGTGTTGCATCATCTCAACTGTCAATCAAGGAATGGACTGGGGCCTGTTTGCTTTTCCTATTTGAAATATTAATACTGGTTAGCCTTGCGAGATGCAAAAATATAGACTGGGGCACACACTGGCACCAGAAGCAAGGCCGCAGCTTGACAAGGCAAACAAGACGCTCTTAAATAAATGATGAGTTTAAAGGTTTGGAAAGGCTCTCTGACATAAAATAACCATTGTACAATCAGGTCTGCACTGACCCGCAGATTTCAACACAACCCGATCTACCACCAGTGGAGAAAAAAAGGCTGCGTGTACAGACAGCTACTATTCTTTCACATTAAAACGATACAGGAAAACAATATTTGGCATGATATTTAAAAGACATAACTGGTTTGCTGACAGTCAGTCATTTGACCTGAAGCAGGAAACAAACTGGAAATGAGTCAGAACTCCCTCTTGACTTTCTGTCTTCCTCTTCATATGGAGAAAAGGTCAGAGTGTGCCCAGCTAGTTGCAAGCTAAACAATGCAGTTATGCTAACAGGCTGGATGCTGGTTCTCTCAGTTCTGTGCCTGCATCACACACCTAACAGTGGAGGAACATGGTTATTTTAAAGGACCATAAGTTTAACAACTAATGGAGATTCGTTCATGCAGTCACCATTGATATGTGAGTACGGAATGGCAATATAATGTAGTCTTTACTGTACTGTGAATTAATGCTGGCAGTAGGAAGGCTTTCACTGAGTCCAGGACTTGATTTCTAGGGATTTGTCCAAATGGAAGCTAAATAGTCCTTGGGATCTACAGGAGCCTAGCAATCCCCAACTTTCCTGCGTTACAGTATGTGAGTGTACAAGCAGACCAACATGCCTCAAAGGGACTGTAGCTTTTGTACTTTCTTCAGTTCCTAACAACATATGGATGCCTTTTGACAGATACAAATGGTGAAAAGATGGTATCGTGATTTTGCTTCGCTGACTTAGAAATTTTGAGGGATTTCTCTTTGTACTTCTGACACATTTAACATCTTTTATTATCAGTTACTATGCCAACAGAAAAGTTGGTATAAGTGAAGCAGCTGTTTGAACTTTCCAAATGCCAAAAACCGCCTGAAAAACGAAAAATCCCCAATGAGTTGTTCATGAAATGCTGTTAATGTTGTTAGACCTCTGTTAATGTTGATCCTCATGGGGAATGTCAGATTGCTAGCAAATAAATTGGACTAGCCTGTTGTGCTCACAAGGACATAACGGAAATAATGAGAATGCAGTATCATGTGTTTTACATTTCTTTTTTCACACCCGCAGCAACGTCCTGTAAAGCAATGTGGGAAATTTACTCACAAAAGTTTCCATTTTGAAGCACACTTTATTCCAAAGTCTTTCCTTTAAAGGGACACTATGTAATAAATTAAGTCATTTATTAGCTCAAATCAACATATTCATTCATAAGTTAGTCCTCATTGGTGTAAAATGATCTCTGTCAAAAATCTCACTTATCCTCCTGAGTGAAGAATAACTTGTCTGTATCTACATAGAGCAGGTAAGCTCTGTGGAGGCTGCCATGTCCTTCCGGTCTATGAAAAACGACGAAGTGCCGAGAGGGACATAAAGCACTTCGAATCGCGATTTCCCCACCAGGCCCACAAGCGGAAATGACGTCATTGTGACGTCATTTCCGCCAAATGGCTTATTACAGCCGCTAATGCTAAATAGATTTTATTCCTTGGCACATATGTCTATGTGTTCATTAGCTTTCTTTTTGTAAGTGCATCATCTTCTTCTTTTTATTATTATTCCTATGCTCCCCCTGGATATCTTCTTTTTGGCGTTATGCTCACATTTGTAAACTGTTATTTTGTTGATTTACTAATAAAGTTTAAAAAAAAAAAAAAAAATGCTAAATAGATTTTATCTCGTAAATGATCCCACTAATAATGCATTGATTGTTACTAAACTTCTGCCGTAGTACACATAGGCTCTTTACTCACAAAACGAAGCATTAGAAAGTTTGTAAGTTTACCGGGAGTTTATTTACCGCTGCTAATGCTCCTATTGCTAACGCTGCTAATGCTAATGCTGCGTCGACGTCACTTCCGGTAACTCCCGGAATAGGACTAATTGCGTTGCTTGCACACCAAAGGAGATGTTATGTTATCTGACATGTTATCTGTCATCTGTATTTATAGTGTTGTTGTATGTGTGTTATGTAATCCTTTGTACTGTGTGTCTTGATGTCTTTTTGTTTGTATGGACCTTGAGTCTGAAGCTATAGCTTCTTGAATCTTGACACATTCCGCTTGCCGTAGTTCAAGAAGTTGCAGCGCACATTTGAAAACGTGAGGCGCTAGAGAGCAAATTCATTCAACTTTGCAAAATAAAATTGCACCACTAGATGGGGGAAGAAATTACATAATGTCCCTTTAATAAGCCATAAAATCCTCATAAGGATGAAATCATTTGCATGTTCATAATGCAAGTTGGGGCTGCACGGTGGTGTGGTGGTTAGCACCGTCACCTCACAGTGAGAGGGCTCCAGGTTCAATTCCCAGCCGGGGTCTTTCTGTGTGGAGTTTGCATGTTTTCCCTGTGTACGCATGGGTTATCTCTGGATACTCCGACTTCCTCCCACTGTTCTAAAACATGCATGTTAGGTTAATTGGTGACTCTAAATTGTCCTTAGGAATGTGTGTGTGGTTGTTTGTCTCATTTGTCTCTGTGTGGCCCTGTGATGGACTGGCGCCCTGTCCAGGGTGTACCCTGCCTCTTGCCCGATGACTGCTGGGATAGGCTCCAGCACCCCCGCGACCCAACCAATGGATTAAGCGGGTATAGAAAATGGATGGATAATGCAAGTTTAAAACCAACATATAATTAAAAACGCGATTTTGCGATCGCTGATTTTATTGCAAAATCAGCAAAATACCGCTGATTATGCGGGGATCAATATTTTTCAAAAAAGCCGCATATTCACCGCAATAATCACATTTTCCGCGCAAAATATGCAGGACTCGCTTGATTTCACAATCTCCGCACTTTTCTGCATAAAGTTGGGAAGAGAAAAAAATGTCTAAATTAACCAAATTAACTGGCGACTCGCGGCTTGCGATGTCATTGTCACCGACACACACAAGGAAAACAGCAAAGTAGCGTGAAGAGAAAAGTAACGAGACAAAATGAAAAAAGCTAATTGACCTCACCTACCGACGCACATTACTGCCAAAGAGCGGGCAAACCAGTACCCCGATGTCTTGCACGAAAGCGGGGGGATACTATTCTGCACCCCGTGCAACTGTGTGTTGGAGCATAAAAGAAAATCGTCGGTGACGTGCCACTTTACCAGCGCGAAACATTTGAAAATGCTTTCTGCAGCTGCGGAAAGGAAAGCCAAAGCCAGACAGCTGACGTTCACCGAGGCATCAACCTCCAAAACCATTGCGAGGGCTACCAGAAACGAGGTGAGTAGCGTACAAGCTTGAAATTGGCCAAATAAAGAATAAATTAAACAGAATGAGACCGAGAAGTGTGTGTGTGCGCGCGCGTGTGTATGTATTGTGAAACTGCTCAAGTTGTTAAAATAAAAAAACCTTCTTTGAAGTAACTTGGTTCCAGTATGCTTGTTTATCATAGGTCTTTAAAATGACTCTTTTTCATTCAGTAGCAGCATATTTTGCAACTTTGCATAATTCACAACTTTTTGCATAATTCGCAAGTTTCCGCAAGTTTTCGCAAGTTTTCGCAAGTTTTCGCAATTTCACGGCATAAAATCATTAAAAACCCCACATATTCAATCGCAAAATCCAGGATTTTAGCCCGCAAGATCAAGGATTTATGCCCGCGTTTTTCTGGAGGGTATATAATACTCACTTAATGACATAAAAACACTTTACTGAAGCACTTTTGTCGCTTTTTGGTTGGATTCAGACAAAAATACTAATTGGTTAGGTTTAGTAAAAGATCATGGTCATGGCTAAAAAAATAGCTTTCTAATGCTACCTTTACCCTAATGGATGCCATTCTACTTGTTGCTTTGGTTACATGTACACACAATGTGCTGAATGATGAAACATCTCCTTAGGGTTTAGTCAATGACGTCAGGTGGTAATGGTGTAAAATTAAAACGACTAGGGTAGGGTTGAAAAAACATCACGACCATGACTATTTTACATTCTTTACAATGCGAATGTACTTTCATCGATGCCATTTTCATAGCTCACATGTAACACTAAAGATGACATAATTTACAAATATGAAAAAAAGGTCTAATGAACAAAATTGCTATGGGGTTGTACTTAGGGAGAGGACAGTCATAGGATTCTGTTTCCGGATGTGAAATAAAACCCTGTAGTGTAGCATAATCCCCTTCAAGGCAACCTAGATTTATGTCAAAAGGGAAATGCTAAAGCTGCTATGCTAAGAGACAAAATCAACATAGAGGGCATATGAATAAAAAAGTAGAAGCACTTGCCTGGTCTCATAGGAGACTGTCCCCCTCCCCAAATTGTGCCTATAAGGCGTACATGTATCCGGACTATAAAAATGTTCAAAGAATATGTGACCTCTTGTGGTTGTGAAAGCAAAGGTAAAAATGGTGTCAATGTCAACCATAGTGTGTTGTAAAAAAGTTTATCGCCCTAGCCATGGCCCATCTTTAACCCTAACCAAGGAGATTTCTATTTTCTAACCCAAACCAAGTGATTTGCAACTCTAGAGTCAACTAAGAAATTACAAAGTTTTGTTGGAATGTGCTGTGTGTACATGATACAATAGCAACCTATAAAATGGTGGTTCAGTCATCTTGTAAAACAAGGGATTATTTTAGAGTAACCATAATATTTTTCCAACCCAAAACAAGTAGTTATGATTTCTACCCGTAACCAATTCACAGCCTAAATGCAATCAATAAATGGCAAAGATTGATGATAACATGTTGTTTTTAGATGTAATCATGGCAACCAGTAAAATGGCATCTATGACCGTGATGGTTGCAACATATGTGTGTTTCAATCTCAGATAACACAAAGGATCACATTTGAAAGCGCAGCATCATCAAACCACCCCTCTCTCTTCCTAAGGTGGTCTTTGTGGCTTGTTAAACATCACATTTGGCAATGACTTGAGCTATGATGTTAAAAAGCATAGAAGAGGTGTATATCTCTTGAACAATTTGTAGGGAGGTACCAAACAGGACTGAATTCCATCCATGCATTGTCTACACCCGCATGATCCAGTTTGGGGTTGCAGGGGACTGGAGACTATCCAAGCTACCATTGGATAAGGGGCGGGTTACACTCTGGACATGTCTTCAGTCAGGACAGAAATGGAGCTCCGCGGTAGGTCTGGCAGACCACGTAGTCAACGCGCCCTTTGCCTATTGGCTGACGCCGACCCAACCCTTATGGCTGTCCACAAACCAACTGCGCTTATGGATAATCAGCTGCTGCTCGCAATTGGATGCTGGCATTTGGGGCGCTTCATTTAAACTGGTTTGCTGTCACTGCTCTTTTTGCTTCCTGCTTGCAAGACGTAGCTCCGATTAGCATACGCGCTGATGCTAGTATTATTATTGCTGCTGCTGCTTACCCTGTCGTCCGGCATGGATCCCCGCCTGCTGGCGGAGTCGGAGAGTCTGCCGGAGGACCCGAAAGATTCGGCTGAGATGGACGCCGTGGAGGACACCGACCTTCCCAAGTCCAGCCGAGCCAAGACGCGACACCGGGCGGGCTGTCCACAGCGCGCCGCGGGCAGAGTCGAGGTAGGCCACGGCGTGCTCCTGTACTGGCAGGACTGCGCGGTTAGACACGAGGCTTATTTTACACCGATTTCACATGATTTTACGTGACTGTAGCTGTGTGGCGCGGGTCTTATGCCGGCACATTTGGATTACAAGCCATCCTCCTAATTGGTCCGTTTGGATCCTCGCGGTGATGCTTCTAGGTGGAGCGTGCGCCTCACCTCCCCAACAGGTGCTTCACGCGGCTGATTGGTATGTCTGCATTACAGTCTGATGGGTGCGGCGCCACCTGTCGTGTCGGGGTGTGAAGTGCTTGTGACCGTGGTTCGGGTCATTCGCCGCCGTGCGTCCGGGGATGGTTATTGCCTTGCTCGAATGGGGAGCATGGCCCAACTGTGGCTGTGGTCGAGTTGATCTCATCATGTAGATACACTGTGATTATATTGCTCATGTATGTTCTGCTTGTATTAATTCGGCTCATCGTTGATAGGCCCTGAAAAGGTTTTTGATCCTGAAAGAGAAGAACGTCAGGATGCTACCCTGTTTGATATAGAAATGCACTTCGTTGTATAACAACCTCCAGAGACCTACAGTGAAACTTTCACTTACTTAGCTGCATTTTTTTTTTTTTTTTTGCTTAACAAAAGCAACAGTAAGAGGCTTGATTAGCTAGGCTATCGTAAAAGTGTACTTGGCTGACTGAACTACCTTTGAATATTTATTCAACTGGTAAATGAGCTCTGGGAATTATAAATTTTTAAACAGTGGAATACATTTTTAGGTGGCTCGGGTTTAAAAAAAAAAAAAAAAAAAAAAGACATTGTGCAGCTTGTGCCTCTGTTTAAATAAAACAAGAGCCACTGTTAGGGCTTAACTTTGCATGAAAGATGCTGATTAAGATCGAAAATAAATTTGGGATGAAGTCAAATCATTAAAACCGCTCCCGGAATTGATGGCATGAACGGCAATGACAGAGGTCATTTGTGTTATGCTTTATGGCTTGTTTAATCGTGTGGATAGCAAAAATATGCAAGCTCACGGTGACTTTAACTTCCTAGGTGGGTCAGGTGAAGTGTCTTAAAGGCTCTGCTTGCTTGGAAGTTGCTCTGCTTTGCTTGGATGTTGCTCTGCTTGGCTTGGATCTCGTTTTGCTGTTCTTGGATCGGATCTTTCTCTGCTTTGCTTGGATGTTGCTCTGCTTGCTTGGATGTTGCTCTGCTTTGCTTGGATCTTGTTCTGCTTCGCTTGGCTCTTGTTTTGCTGTTTTTGGATCGGATCTTGCTCTGCTTTGCTTGGATGTTGCTCTGCTTGATTGGATGTTGCTCTGCTTTGCTTGGATGTTGCTCTGCTGGCTTGGATCCTGTTCTGCTTTGCTTGGATCTTGCTTTGCTTTGCTTGGATCTTGCTTTGCTTTGCTTGGATCTTGCTTTGCTTTGCTTAGATCTCATTTTGCTGGTCTTGGATCGGATCTTGCTCTGCTTTGCTTGGATCTTTGCCTATTGGCTGACGCCGACCCAACCCTTATGGCTGTCCACAAACCAACTGCGCTTATGGGTAATCAGCTGCTGCTCGCAATTGGATGCTGGCATTTGGGGCGCTTCATTTAAACTGGTTTGCTGTCACTGCTCTTTTTGCTTCCTGCTTGCACCCACCACCTCCCCTGCTCCACCGACTTTTCATTGCAAACAATGTCATACTGTTGTCATTGTTGCTTGCTCTGTTCTAGGGGGTTTGTTGCCTGTACAGCAAATGGAAGGCACTCCACCTGAGGATGCTGCTGTTCCCTGTCTTGGCTTCCATGGAGCTCATGGAAAAGTCGGGAACTTCCTCCGAACAGAGCCATACCACCAAAAACAAATTGTATGCATTCAGATTAAGCTTCTGAAATTTATCTCTGTTTCTCGTCTCATTTTGACGAGAGTGGTTCTGACAGAACTATGAAAACTACTCAAGGAAATTAACAAACAACAGTTATGGGTATTTCAGTTAACGGACTCAATGCCAACAGACATGCTTGAAAAAGAAAAAAACTTTATCACTACTTTAAAAGGTGGCAACATGTGTTGAAATAATACTTTGAGGCCTAATATTTAAGTTTTGGACTTACTTTAAGAAGAACCACCAGTATGTTACACTATAATGGGCAGGAAAAATGTTCAGTTCTTTTTTAATAGTTCTTTTTAATCAGAGCACACTAGAATCATTGGTGGTGTTGCACTTTAATACACTTCCTCACTGGCTCCTGACTCTAGGTCACTATTTTCAGTCTCATATGTTAGGTGGACATAGTTTTCAGTATTCACTGTTTGCTTTTTTAAGATAATATTCCTTTTAAATTCAGTGAAAGTTTGGTTAGGCTTAGGCAACAAAATTGCTTGACGAGGTTCATTGAAAAAAAATTGTTTGAGCGCCTGGCCTCAGTAGAAAATCAACCAGGGGGGTTAAAGAGAAATTCGTGCAAGAGAAATCAAATTGGTATTGAAGCTCAAATTGTACCATGGTAAGATAATATAACTCCTCCCTTAATGATTGACACCTTCTATCGTGGCCATTGGATATGTGCAATTCTTTGTAAATCCTCTGTGTTTTCGAATTATCTGTGGATACTCTATAAGATGCACAATATTTGTTATATATATATATATATTTCTCTTTTCGTATGGTTCGTTAGTTTTTATTATTTTTTTGTCATATTTTTTTTCCCTTTTCATGCTCTTTAAACGGGTGCAGCTGTAACAAAATAATTTCCCCCTGGGGATCAATAAAGTATTCTGATTCTGATATAACGGCTGGTGTTCATTAAGTTCTTAACAGCCACAAGCTTATCCAAAGTTTTACAAATACAATCAGAAGAAGTGAACAGCATACAAAGTTACATCAACTAGTTATATTTTCTCAAGAAGGACAAAACAACATGGATGACTGAAAAGGATTGCATGAATTTATCGAGTTTTTCTGTTTTTACTTTTTAACAATGCAATGCCAATTTAGGGACAAATACAAAAAAAAAAAAATCCATACTGAAAGAAGGAGAGCTTTGTACATACACGCAACCTATTTGTAAAGGATTAATCTCCCTTCATTAAACTGCAGCTGTATCATAAACTGAACTTCCCCCTAAGCCACAGAAATGGACACTTTTTGTTGATTGCTTTTATCATTAAATTCCCCCTCACCTTCTTACTTAAAAGCAAAAATATATCAGGAGGAGAAAAAAATCAATTACACCTTGCACCTCTGTGTCCATGTCGTTGCTTTTCAGCATTGGAAACCTAATTAAATTAAGCTCAAAGGGAGAAGGACTGGAAGCACGGCCAGGGCACTCGATGATTAGGGCATCGATTTATTAAAATGGGTGAGCCAGCCAACCAAGAGAAGACCCTTTTTCCCGCCGGGGTCTTGTTTACTCCACACTGAGACAGTTAGAACCGTTCTGCTCTTTACTCCTGTGCACTGCGCAGTGGAGTTAATTAGTTTTGAATGAACAAGCATTTCAGAAATACAGTGAGAGCTAGCTAATGGGCACTGCTTTGTCCACTGTGTTGTAGCAGTAATGAACAGCCAACAATTTAGGATGTGGTTGTGTTCTTGCACTTCAATGTCAAGGAAAGGAAACCAGCAACATTTTGCTTTATCAGATATTAAAGTAAAATTAGCAGAATGTTGATACTAGATGAAGACGATTCAAACTATTATTTCAGCTTTTTCAAAATCAAGCTGTAACCATGCAATTAAAATGCTCCTCGAAAAATCCTGTCTTTCTGTCTGTCTGGCACTTGATACACATACATACAACAAATGTGTACATATGCACCGGGTTACACTAACATAGGTGGAATAATTGAAACACGGGATGTTGACTCAACAATACAGTTGTATGTCCCAATGACCTAAAGCAGGAAACAGTGAGCAAACAGCAAAGGTCAGTGGTTCACAGTCCAGTGCCTCCTAATCCTCAAAATGGGCCTCCTTAAAGGATCTACTGCTACTGTGGGCCATTGGGATATCCTGACTGACTCACTTTGTCAGCAAGCCTTTTGCATTTTTTAAATTAAGACAAAAATATGCTGATCACAGTAGAGGAACCCGGAGTTATGCTGGAGAACTAAAGCTGTGCACACGTAGAGAAAAAAACAGAAAGTGGCACGGAACCTAACTACACATTTTAATCAAGGAAATCAAGCAACCGTTTATTGAACCCAGAAAATAATAGCAGAATTATCACGATCAAAATTGCCAGAAGTGCTATTCGCATCACACAGATAATAGCAGGGGAAGCCACACAGAGCTTTGAGTCCACAGACATTTATTGAATGCTAATGGATTTATTTGTTGGCAGCTTAATCTTCTTGTTTGTTTGGAAATTGTAAATAAAACTAGTGATTTGTTTTTACATAGAAATACACTGTGGCTCAGGGTAACAGCCGCATAAATTGTAATGCTGTCCTATTCATGTCAGCATACAGCCCTGGGATGGACTGGCGGCCTGTCCAGGGTGTTCCCTGCCTTTCGCACTATGACAGCTGGGATGACTGTGGATATGATACAATCATATGGGTTGTTTGTTTGTACCCTTAAATATGACCCATGACATAAAGTTCCGCCCCTACAAGCAGCAGGAGGTAAAAATGACTCATATGAATGTTTCCACATCAGAGCAGACATCAAGTGTTTCGTTTATATATCATTTTTATAGAGCTCTAGCAGATAGTGAAGTGTTAAGAAGTCAACCTCTTTTCATGTTTGTCTCAGAGAAAAGCCTGCAGCATACTGATTTTCATACATTTTTCACTGCATTTTTATCTGTTGGTCTTTGAGCTGCTTTTAGTTGCAGCGGTTGGTCATTCCTTTGTTATGAATGGTAAAGCTTTAGTTAAGTGACACTGCTGTTGGTTCTTGTGTGATAAACGAACTCATTTCCATTGTCTGACTGAAGGCAACACAATGGTTACTTTAAATTATCACCAGTTTGATTGGATTGTCTCACGTTAAAGCGCTTATCTGTGAGGAATTCCAAAGCTATATGGGTCAATCAGTTTATGTTGTGAGAAGAAATACCCTACAGCATACAAACATTGTATGGGAGCAAACAAAGTGCTTTAAGGAGGAGGAGATCCCAAGCATGACTGCACATTTAATCTTAAAACAACATTACAATCGATACTTATTCTTCAGCTCTCTTATCACTCACAATTGTTATATTGTTTGGATTGTCACATTGCTTCTTATATTTCTGGTGGACTTGGGGGGGGGTTGGCTTCCCTGGGGTGTCTGGAAACACAGCCATTTTCAGTCTGTCTAATCCTGCGTCTTTATCCCGAGCTGACTGTAATTGCCAGCATCCCCTCATCATTGAGTTATTACTTTTTTTCCTCTTGGCTATCCCACCTACCCCTGAGAGCACTTCCCACTGTGAGCCAGTCTCGTGGGTCTCTGCTCTGTAGGGCAAAGAGGTCCTGCAACACACTAGTCCTCATAGTAACTAAAATCTCTCTGACTCTCCACAATAGGCTATTACAGAGTTTTGTATGGTATAATGAGGCACTTAGTGGAAAATAGAACGGCGCCGACAACTATCATTTTGAGATTCCTGAATGTCCGCAATTAAAGCACAAGGGGCGGATATTTTATCTCTTAGGTTAGAGGAACTATTATTTCCTAATGCACCGTGCCTGGCTCTTCAAATGCTCTACTGCAATGATAATTTATTTTTAAAAACACAATAAGATTGCAGAAAATGTTTGCTTTTGTACCACGAGCAGGTCGCTTTGAACCAAACATCTCTTTGAGTGGTTTTTATTATGCGACAGCACAAGAATGATTTATTCTTCACTTAAGTCATCCAAAGTCAAAAATAACTGCTATTAAAACACAGACGTGCCCTCAATTAAAGTTCTACTTTCCTCCAGCGGAGCTGAACTCTTGGTTGTGCAGGAGTGGCAGGAGGCCATGGTCCATTTCCCATGTATTTTCCTTTGCAATACTGCAACACTGTTTTGTATGATTAAGGCTTCCATGATCACGCAATTTCCATATTGTTGACTCACGCTTGGAAACTGTTTTGTCTTCAGAAAAATAAACTGATGATTGAAGGGCAAATGCAGATGCAATTATCTAATGTGCAAGAACTTGTGTAAGACTTGCCAGTGATCAGAGTTTCCATTTGTTTTAGAATCCAGGCGGAGGCCTGAAACACACCGTATGTGCTCACTGTGTACTCTTAGCTGTGGCAATCAGCAAAGAAAACAAAACCTGAGCTTTCTCCTAATGCCAACAGCACATAAACCAGATCTGGTCTTGGAGCCAGTGCGATGACAGCCAAAACAAAACAAAAAATGGTCAGCATGACGACATTGTTAGTTCAAGCACAGGGTAGTTGCCTCATTACACTGCGACACTTGCATGAGAAATAATTCAATTTCGTATTTCTTTCCTTGGCAAGAACCAAATTACCAAAATGCCACAGTCTGATGAATCATCCCCTCTTGTTCAAACAGCACAAGGTGATTTTTTTGCAATAAGAAAAGCAGGTAAGGCTAAACAGTTCGCAATAAAGCTACATGTTCCAAGTGAGACCCTATCATTATCCATAACTAACCACAGCCGAGACGATATTGAATATGAGAGACAGAAGACACGAGAGACAAGACAATTAAGGATGTTTTTCAGACAGACAGCATGGGTCTGGATTGGGAGAACAGAGGATGCAACTTGATATCTAAGAGGAAAAAATCAACCTGGAGGACCTGCAGCATATTAAAGAAAGCCACAAAGAGAAGGGACATGTTCAGCCAAAAACAAATTTAGTAGAACATTTCTGTAGTAGAGGCCATGCTGTTGTACAGTACCTTCCAAAGATGTAATGTGAATGCATATATAACATTCTTTGTAAATATAAAGATGAAAAAAACAGGGAAAATCAAATAGAAAATGGTTACGATTAAAGAGCAACGTACAGGTAAGCAAACCCAGTGACTCAAAACACTTTTAAGTCACTGGCCGTTCAGTCTAACCAAAATGCAGAAAATATTTCCACACGGTGTTGCAACCTGGGGCCTGTGGCACGAAGCGGGATTAGTGGTTATCGAGGTACTTTAACTTCAGATTCAGCTCTGCATTCTCAATATCTCAAAGACGGTTTACTTCTTACCAGGTTGTGTCATCATGACAACGTTTTCTGGCAACCTGCCCTTGAGCAGATTAAGTTTCAAGATAAGAGATCAGCACAAGTAAATTCCCTGCCTCCTGACCAATCACTTCTCTTAAAAAAATAAAATAGACACTGATGCATTATCAGTGAGAGAGACTGGAGTCAAAGACCAATTACGCTGTTTGACTTCCACACAGAAGTACCATGATCAGAAATGTGTCAGTCAAAGAGAATGTTTTTACTTTAAAGCTTGTTCCTGCTTACTTTGAAAGATTTGGACATTTATGACTTTATTAAACAAAATCATGACTGAAATACATCATATTTCCTTGACTTTTACTCATATTAAATGAGTGAGCAGTGTATCAGATTTGAAAAACCTTTGAAAAATCAAAACCTATACCTATATAACCTGAGTTGATAATTGAATTGATAGTTGAACTGATAACCAGCATTGTAGTACTGCTTAGCGCGATCTGCAATGTTAGTTAAGCCAGATCACTTAAATATACCCTGGATATATTGAAACTGTTTTGTTGGACTGCATTACTGCAAAGATGTTCGGCGCTGGAGGGAGTGTAAATAACTACTTGAAGCATAAATATCCACAACGTAGCGCTCACTCGTTCTGAATTTTTCAGCATCAAACTGTTTGAAAAACACCTGTTAACTCAATGCTTAGTTGGTTTAAGGCAATATCATTAAGTTACAAAAAGGTCATGGTTAGGTCTATAATAGGTTGTTTTTATAATGTGACTGTCACACTCGTGGAAGAAATGTTGCCCTGGTTACATGTAAACACAATACATTACAAGGAAACTTTATCATTTTATGGTTAGGTTTAATATCAAAACGGCTTACTTGGGGCTAGAAAACAACATGGTTAGAACTGAAAACATTATTTTTACAATGTGACCACAGCCACAACATGTCATTGATGCCATCTTAAAGCAATACAATGTAACTTCTCAAAAAGCCCATTATGGAGCTCCCCCTACAGGCTTGGAGGTAATGTACGGTTACACTGTCGTAAATGCAACACCCTTTCGCTTTCACGTTTCACGTTTGTTGACGAACCGGCGAGGAGTCAGAAGGTGCAAGCTATGTCGACCGAGAAGGTAAGAGTAATCAAATGTATCTGGGAGCGTGAGAGGGGTCCATTTGTTTTTGCGGTAGGTGTGCCAGAAAGCAAGTCGAAGTACTTCCGCTCAGCTCCCGGGCCGGTCCAGCAAAGTTACATAGCGCAGTTTTTCCAACTCAGACCCCCGAAGGGCATAGGAGACAGGCCAATCGTAATATTAAAACTCATTCTAGCCGCACAATTTTTTTCAAGCTGTTATTTTAAGGTAGAAATATTACATAGTATTGCTTTAATCAATTCACATGCAGTTACTCTCATGGCCACTAGAAGTCGAATGTTCTTCAAATGTAATTAAAAAACACAACATTCAACCACTGTCATCATTTTTTTAATTACAAACTACTCAGTTCAGGTTAGGTGTTTAAAAAAAGACGGCTTAGTGTAAGAAAATAAATTCATTGAATAAAAATAATCTTTTTTCAGAATTAAAGCTGCTAAGTCTTGCTCCATTGGCTAAACACAAAGAATATACAGGACACATGAGCCAGAAGTCCTATTGAATTACATTAGTTTGGAAGTTGTTTATGATGATATCTGAAAAAATACATATTTCATCTCCATCAGCATGGCTACAAAGTTTCTGTGTGTTACTATTTCAGGAGTCTTTTTTTTTTTTATGGGTTGAGCGTTCACTACGTCAGAGCTGAGTTGCATTATGCGTCTCAAAGGCACTTTAACAGTTAAAAAGACATAAGGCAAAATGACTCTTTGGACTGCATCGTCTTTGTGACAAAGTCCGAGAGTGGCTAATCATCCACCAATTAGTGCAGCAAGTAACTTGCTTGAAAGATTAACATGTTTAATGACTCAGCAATATTCACTCACTTTACTTCCAAATTAACTCGGTACAAATATTGCTTTATGTCCCTTTGAATGTCTTCATCTCTGTAGAGACACTCAGAAAAGTTGATTTACAAAAGAGTGAAATCATGACATTTCTCCTAAAAGGCAGGCAGTCGCAGACCTGCTACTCAACTGCTTGCCCAGCTGTTGTCAACTGGAGGGAAAACACATTCTACATCACCTAGACTTATGCAGAGCATGAGAACAGAGCAACTTCTGTGCCAGCTCACCCCAGGTATTGTATCTGAATTAAAAGATCCACACATACACATGCACAATGTCCTTATTTCACTTCCATGTCACCTCCAAATGACAAAAAGTGCTTTTATGGAGGTCTACGTGGACAGACTTCCTTTTCATTTCCACAGTTTAAAATATGACCTAAGAATAACTAATCAGTTAGGAATTTGCGTTGTCTGGCATGAGATTCTGGTCAGTGCTTATTTTATAGCCGAAAGATGCAGGGGCTGTAAAGATGATAGCAGCTGAGGGCATTTGGAGTCACAGCTGGCGTTTTAATCCACAGCTGCTCACTTTATATTACTTTAAAGCATGCAAGAGAGTCGCTGACCAGCAACAATGGCATAGTATGTCATTTTACAGGTATTCTTAACATCCTACTGTGGGTTAATCTTTTGTGAATCAAACGAGGCAGCTTTGTTGCCGAAAGCTAAACCAACGGTGACTTAAAATTAAATCATACGGCAACTCAGCACAATCACCACACTGAAAATTATATTTTAAAAGTATACTACTAAGTGACTCAAAACAACCCAAAAAAAATGCCTAAAAAGAAATTTAGGTCAATAAATTAAATGAAACAGCCCGTTTACATTAGCCCAGATAAAACAAAGAAAAACAATTATTTTGTGGACCAACCAAAACAGACTTTTATGATACACATAATGCGGTTTAGGTTCAAATCACTCCTACATGTGTAAACTCAACTAAAGTCACATGACCCGAAACACTCTGCACATACTCAACTATGCATGTAAAAGTGTTTTTAAATGCTATTAAAGTCATGCAGGTCAAAGATGTGAAAATGTTTACTGTATGCAGACTTTGTGGAGTTTGTTACACCCTCTCTCATTTACACAATATTAAGATGAAATACGAGGTTTGGGGTTCCTGTACTGTCAAGTGGATGCTAACCTGCACAAAATAATGTGCGAGGGAAACGTTCCCATCTCACAAATTCAATACTGCAATACTACTGCATTTCTGAGATGTGGACAAACATGTCTATTACACACTTTCAGGTGAGACTGGGCCGAGACATATTTGGCTATGGACCAATGTAACTATTTCACATTGAGATGTGAGATATGGTTGACTTCTGTGTATCATACCAGTGAAAGCTATGCTATGCATATGTTGGGTGAGAAGCCTCTCCCATCTGTTCCAGATTCCTGCTACAAGTCTGAGGACAGAATTGCTCTGATAACTTCAGCAGCAGACAATCCACAAATCAGCAGGTCATATTTCATCATCAGCTGCCAGTCCTGTCCCACGGCTGTCCCCTCCACTGTGACAGGAGGAGCCAGAGGAAAGAACAGACTGAGAGATACTGCAGAGGCAGACAAACTGTAGCCTGGTGGAAAGAGTGAGCCGCATGAATGACACGAGCGGTGTGGGTTTCTGCTGAGAAAGAAAACAATGCACTTATTTTGCCGTCAAAGAGAGTGACTGCAGTCAGAAAAGCGTTAAGTCATGAACACCTGAGTCGCTGACAGTGTCGGAAGTGTGAAGCCCGTGCAGCAGGAGGTGCAGAGGCTCATCTCAGTAACTGATTAAGTCTGTTTATGAAAAACTGAGCTAACACTATTTGTTTCACAGTGGCTCTTCCCATGGTTTTACGTTCATGTCTTATTTCTTCTGGCACTGAATTAAAACAATAAAAAACATGTCAAGCTTTGCATTTTTCACTGAAATACAATCACATATGTTGACATCTGGTTAAGGATTTGGATGGAATTGTACAGATTTGAGTGTTTTGAACTGCTATTAATATTTCCACATTTTTCAAAAAGTTGTATATGGATTTTTTTAAGTCAGTTTCGGGTAAATTCTAGCAATATATTAACACACATAATGTACCAAATGCTTTGACCAATATAATATCGCGCTGACAGATGTTTCTCAAATTAAGAGTCCATGTGATGTTTTGGTAGCAGTCAGCAGCTGGGATTCATGTCAGAATATAAATGAGAAAGTCATGACAGTCACATGTATGAAAACATGTGTCAGTGCTTAAGGCTCTCAGATTAAGACAATGCGAGGTGGATGCAGGTAAATGCAATTTATAACAAGCCTTCCCTGCAACAGCAGCAGCTCCAGGTGCTCCCTGTTTCTTAAATCTTTTACATGATCTGGTGGAAAAATATGGATTTTAATAAGTCCCCTCAGGAGCAGCAATGGGTGGGAGCCTGGGAAAGTGGATGATGTCGGGTGTCCTGTGCATTACATTAGACTTCTTTAATGTTTTTAAAATAACAGGCAAGCGGGATTGGAACTTACTAAGTTGGAAACTGGTAAATTAGTCAGATACAGCAAAAATATTTGACCCACTACTGCTGATTCTAAGTAACCTTTTGTCCACAATATGAGGGCAAATTTTCCTACCAATGAAATGTATTTATGAAACTGCAATTGTTGACTTACACTGCAGCTTTGTGCCCTTCAAATTTGAAGCCCAATTTTGGGATGTACTATTCAGTGCCATTTCCCTCACATGCTTGCTTAGCTTAAGCTTCTCAATTATTCAGCCTGGGATCAATACTCAACACACTCAGGGAGCAGGAAAAGCAGGGAGGGAGAGACGAATTTAAGCCAGAATCCTCAATTTTGGATTTGTATCAATTTATGTGTGGCCACTCAACCAAAAAATCTGTGGAAAACACAGGGAAATACGGCTAAGTGGACAAAGCTGGAAGGCTCAGAACTTCTGTCCATTTTAACTCCTTGTTGTGTCGGGACACTTTTCAGCCTTAGCCAATTACTACACAGTCTTCTTTGGCCTGTCAAAAGCTTTCTCATTAGCCCATCTCCTGTTCGCTCCACCGGCTTTAATGAACAAGGCCTCCATTACCCAAGTTTACCTCCAACTTTAACAACATGGCTGTGTACAGAGAGAGCGCCGATGGACAAGGGCAACTTACACATCGGTGGCATCTCTAACAAGACAGACAGGACACAAACTGTCCTTTTATGAGTGGGCTCGTTTTACACTGAGTGAAATCTTTTATCTCAGGATTTTTAAAAGATTGAATTATGAATTATTGTTGTGGCCTGGCTCCCCCTAGTGTTGTTTGAGACAACCCCCTCCATCTATGTTAAATCTCTCACATGCATGGGGTACGTTTACTATAACAGTTATGAGATCAGAAAATATACCTCAACACATGCAGAGACATTCAAATATACATTCAGACAAACATTTAAAAAGCATACTTTCAATGTTTTACTGATACTATCTACCATACAGATGATTACATCAGCAGCAGCCAAGATTCCCGCGCTGCTCATTTCCAGACTTGTAAGCGAAAGACTGACACTTTTTAAAGGTAAATGAGGCAAACTTATAAGCAAAGGCTTCACAAATTCTTGCTCAAGTCTTAACAAGAAAAAAAAAATCTGCCAAGAGGAACTAACTAAGAATTGTTATCAGGAATTTTCTGATTTATTTCATGCAGCACAAACTCCATACTTGGTTACTGAATCATTAAATTGCATCATTGTGCTGCATTTCTGGGACCAGTTCTACGTGTGTTCATCTGTGCATCCATGCGTGTGGTTCACATCCCTCACCAGTTTGAGAAACGTTCCTCCCTCTCTGGCAGCGTGCGGCAGCGTGGCCCTGAACCGCGGTCCAGCTCTCTACGAAAGCCAAAGCCAGAATTAGAGATGGTGGTGAAGCTTACCACCGGTCCCTTGTTGTATTTAGATTGGCAGATGAACAGCAACTTCGCCCAAACCCTGTTTACAAAGCGCTCTTATGCACATTTGTGGGAACTGTGCCCCTAACGCTCATGTAAACAAAGGCCCCGAAAGGCCTGTCACTCTCTTATTTCTCTGCCTGTCTTTTACACAGCCATCAATCCAAAATTATGATGTTTTGGTTCCAAATTAAAGGAGGAGCTCTTTTGGAAATTATATCTCTGCTACTCCCACAATTAACTTCTAACATATAGACGATTGGTAGAGCAGTAATCGCTTCATATTATGTAGAGAGACATGACTGTACAAGTCATTATGCGGCAGTTGACATGTTTCCCAACTGTACCATGCCGTACTGTTCCAAAATTCCATATACAGACACAGACAAACGCAGATATGTGTCCTTAGAGTTTTGACCTGAGAGCAGGTTTGGATTACCAAAATGCAGCTCTTGCTTAAACATCGCCTCATATTTTCAGTTCCAGACAAAATACCAAAAGCAAGATCATAGGACAATGATTAAAGGAAAAACCCAAAATGAAAAATAATAACAGAGAGAGGGTTTAAAATAGAGAACGTTAAAATACATTACAAGGGAAATCCTATCCCAGAGAGAGGGTCAGACATGTAATTTAAAAAAAAAAAAAAAAAAGAAAAGACACAGTTAAATGACATGTAGAGAGTAATTATAGAGCTGGAATAGACAGAATGAATTGAAATAATAAAATACCACCTAGGCCTGTTGAGTGCTCTGATGACTGAAGGAAAGTAGCTTCGGGTTTTAGAAAGGGCAGGCTGCCATTCATCCCTTTTTTATGGGATGCTGTGAGGGATTTAACTGTGTATTCTTTAATCACATGGTATCCGTAGGTCATCTGGCTCTGAAAACGGCCAAATTAAAATCAGTATTCAAGTAATAAAATGGGATCTTTGCTACATGATGACTTTTGGTGCAGCTTCTTCATCAAATCTTGATATTTTCATACAATATTTTGCCTTTGACGTCCAACTGTTTTTAATATGGTTTGTCGTGTCCGAATCTTTCTCCAAAACAAAAGGCACGAATAGGCAAGGCAAGGCAATTTTATTTATAGAGCACAATTCGTACACAAGGTAATTCAATGTGCTTTACAGCTACATAAAATCAAAAGAAGGCAATAAAATCATTAAAAAGAAATAAAAAAAAAAAAACATAAAAAATAATCATTAATTAATTCATTTAAAAGTGAAGAGTGCAGATAAAATACTGTCAGGTGTCATATGCACAACTAAATAGAACTGTTTTCAGCCTGGATTTAAACATTGTCAGAGTTGAGGCCTGTCTCACATCTTCTGGAATAAATGAAGGAGGTCAAACAATACAGGGAAGAAGAAGAGTTAAGAGTTTAGGATGCAGTACAGAAAGACCTTTCATCTTCATCATCTTTAGCTTGTCGAATGTGCTACTTCAAAGGACAGAGCACTTCATTTGACTCCTGTCCCTCAGCCTGGGTGCAAACGTTATGAGTGTCACATTACCCTCAAAGTGATGGATAGCATCCCCCTCCATCCAGAGCTGCTGCTTGGTTATGGTGAGCTGTGATTGATTGCATGTAGACTCTGAGTTAAAGTGATGGATGAGAGCGTGTAGTTTACCAGCCGTGTTATTTATGTGATCATGTTGCCAGCCTTTCATATTGGTGCTGCAACATGTCTGTCACTGAGGAGATGTGACAAAAATCCAGCGTTTAAGGAGCACTTCACTGATAATCTATACTGATGTTTAAGTCTGTGCTTCATCCTCTTCGCCGTACACTTGTAAACATTTAATCGGGAGAGGAGTACTATACGTAACCAGGTGTGTTTATCTGGCCAAATTCTTTTGTCGTCACATCTGGCAACATTTTAGTGTGCCGAAAAATATGAAAAGACAAACATTTCAAAGACAAAAGTGAGGAAAGTTTCAGTGCCCCTCATTGCCACTGCTTGAAGAGCCATGAAAAGCATATCAGATCCATCTGGTTTCGTGGTAAAACAATAATTAGGCAAAAAATAACAATCAGTTTTAGTGTAGACAAGAGTAATTTGCCATATTAATTATATTTGTTTGCAGTGAAATTTACGACTTCCTTAAGGCAAGCTGTTATGCTTTCCTAACCCTAACCACTTAGATTTTGTTTGTAAAGCTTAAAGCTAACCAAAGAGTAACAGACAATAGGAAACAAAAGTGCAGTAAAGCTTTAAACTTAAGCCAGTGGAAAAAGGTTCTGGGTCGTACAGGAGAATAACTCGGGTTTCTTGGTTAAAAGTAAAGGGTAACCGCACCCCCCAAAACCCTCCAGCCTCTAAATTCAGATTTCTTTTTAAAGTTACAAGCTTGTGATCACCATTCCTTTCCTGATTTCACAAAATGTCTTGGGTTTGTACTCTTGGGTATAAAGTTGCTTCTGTCTCTGAAGTTTTGATGTTTTTGGTGCACAAGAAAAGAGGAGAAAAGAAAAGAGAGAGAGAGAAATTTGTGTCGTAAAACAGTAATGAATTGATTATGTTCTGTGAAATAGTTACATGCAGATGATGGACAAGATCTGATATTCAAAAATAAGTGATCATTTTAATGATAAGCTCTTACCTGATATTTATAATATTTCAACAGCATTGTTTCCTTGAAAATATATTTGCCATTGAGAGTTAGTGGTTTGCTCCAGTTTTAGACAGTGAGTCTGTTGTATTACGTATGGGCTTAATTCTCTACAGTCTCAGGAGTACAGTTCTGAGTTCCTCTATAAATCCTTTGTCACAATGGCTTAGCAAATAGACTGTGAACCTAAATCACATGTATGAAAAAAAGATAAAAAATAACAATAGTTAAGAAATGCATCAATCCCCGGAGATGTCTCAGATCTAAAATACAGACATTACTAGAATCGCTTATTCCCAAACAAGTTTACATGTGCATGTGACCCAAACCCTAATCGATGCACACTCAATGCTTATCTTGGATCAGCCCAGACCATGACATGTTCAATCACACCACTGACAGCCGCCCTGGTGTCCACATCTCTTCTCTCATCTGTCAGTTAAAACCACACTGAGTGCAGCATGCATTAGACTGCTCTGCCCTTTCTCTCCTCCAAATGGCAAGTAACTCAATTTTCCACAGATGGCTTGAAAGAAAAGGGAGGGAGAGAACAGACTCGGGAGATGTGTAGTTTTTGGCCAGAAAGGCCATGATTCACATTTTGAGAAAACGTAGAGGGGTAATTTCTTCCAGTAGCGGTGACCAGCTGTATTCTTATCCTTTATACCTTCTCTCAGGAAGGGGTTTAAGGCAAAGTGAAGCTAAGCTTACGATAATGGCTGCTGTCAGCAATTACAATGGCTTTTTTCTTTTTTTTTTGGACACAAGTAATTTTTGTTGAAATGATGAGTAGTGCTGAATCCTACAATATCACTGGGAAGTGTTGATAGTAATCCAGCTGTGAGACTTTACTAACACCTAGTGGTCATGTTAAGGGATAATTTTGGTTCGAATAATCATACTTTTAAATGATTTACGTTTGACTTTATTCTCATGAGTAACTGCTGCGTTTTACGAGGACATGTATGCAGCATAGACTGTGGGTGAATGTAACAGTACGCACAGATGTTTGTGCAGCATGTTGATAGTGTCTATGCTACGCTTTAGTTTGTTTCCGGGTCTGCAGAACAAGTCGAGGAAATACGAGAGGACTTGTTGCACTCGTGCTGGAGTTCCAGCAACAGCTCCGCTCAGATTAAGGGCCTTTAGGGATCCACTGTGCTCCAGGTCTGCCAGAGGGCAGAGGCTCCTCAGGGACTCTGTTTTTATGAAGACAGCAGCGTGTCTGGCTCTGAACTCTGAGCAGCAATGGGCTGAGATGGATCGCTGCTTGTCTGTATGTATATGTGTGATGCCGACCAAATAGACTGATACTATCCTGGCTCTCCACTCGCTATAAGGTGTGTCAGTTATATGTAGCAGATGTTTTAAAACATGTTGAGGATGCAGTGTTTAGTACTTAAAAAAAGCCAGTACTGGGAACAGAATCCACTATGGTTTACAAACCTGAAGAATTAAATAACTGTACAATTCAGGATATTTTAAAGGAGGAGGAGAAAGCCAATCTATAAGCATCTGCTGTAGCTACTCCAACACTTGAACTAAATTTCTTTTCTACATGCTTTTTAGTGTTTTTAGGAAACCATCATATCAATGCAGTGATATGTACTTAAAAAAGATCTACAGAAAAGAATGATGAAAGAATTCCAAAAAATACCGACAGACAAAAACAAGACAGACACAAAAGCTGAAACTGACATTTAAGGACATAAGATTTAAAGACATGGAAATCCTCACTCTAATTTGAGTGAGGATTTTCCTCACTCAAATTGTAACATGCTGTTACAAATGTGCCAGCTGATTTTGAATTCATGCCCCTCTTGAGGCTCTTTTGCATTATCCATTTTACATGGCTCATCCATCACAACTTGTTGCCAGAAGCCTGTTGTTAGCAAGGCCAGACCTCTGGCCCCGTGTACCCTGAATCATGTCCTCAAGGAGAGACATCAACATGATAAAGCTGCCATGGTTCCATCTGGCTGATCCAAAGATTACAGTCGGAAAATGTTTGTTTGTAGAGTGAACACATAAACCAGAGGTCACTGATCTGCAACTGTGGCCGCTGTCTTGGCCTTTAATATGTATCATCATTATTCCACAGAACTTTAACCTTTGAAATATATAACATTATAATAAACTGTACAATGTTTAGTGTGAGATAATGCCAAGTATCCTGCCCTGCTAGCAGCTCTGGGATGCTATACTTTGACACAAAAGTGCTTTGCGTAAATGCTAATATCAACATCAACAGTGTCAGGGTATTTGGTCATGATATAAATATGAAATTAGGTGTAAGACAGAAAGTCAAGCTGTCATCACAGTTATTTTAGTTTATTCTAGTAGTCCAACCAATCACTAAGATGGAAAGTTTAGTCCCAAGTTGTGGATGGATGAACACTATCCACAACTTGAATACTCAAATATTGGGTAAAGAACACATCCAGGCTTGGCTAATGAGGATGCATTCCAAGTCCCATAAAAATATGGTAAAACTACACATTAAAGGATTTCTTGCAGTAAACAAAATCACAACCTGTTCCTAAATTAACGAAGTTAGTTTTATTGATGAAAGATGATTACCTCATTCATAATTAAGTCTTCCTTTTTCACCTTTCTTTTTCGATACAAATTGAAGAAAAAGCAGCTAATATATTTTTCATGATTACTCAAGAACTTGAGTAATTGCTTGTTTTCCATCGATTACTGTCTATATTCATGATATTTTCCCACATTTTGCTTGCATTAATTGGACTCCTATGGTATGGGGATAAATAAATGTATCTTGTTGCCATGTCAGAACAAGCAACTGACAAATCCCTGTCAGTGTAAACACCAATAGCCCCCCCGATCAGCGACATTAGCATGATTACTTTCATTCATCCCATTTACATCTGATTTACAGAGTTTGTGTTAATCAGAGAGGATTAAGGGGCAATTCTGCCTTCTAAGCACCATGAGCTGACAACATTTTCATGTTTTGACAATGTTTTGACTGACATATCTGAACAATTTCTTAAACTCTATCTTGAAGGCAATATATTTATGGAATATTTTAAGTATAATATTTTTCAAACATAAAGTAGGGACATTCTTTAACTTGTTTTATCTATGCTTTATCAATGCTTTGTATAATTGGTCTGGTTGCTGCAGGAAATTTGTGCCGGAAAGTGTTATATTGTGACTTTCTGAATATAATGATTGCTTGAATGGACATCAGTCTTATTTCCTGTCTGCCGCTTCACTGTATAATCCGTCCATAATTTACCTTTTGTGGAAGGGATTGATGCCTCTTTTCCACATGCATGTAAATTCCTATGGGAATCCCCATAATAACTGTCAGATGTGCAAAACTCAGCCTTCTGTTTTTTTTCCCCTTTCTTTCTTCTTTTTTTTAAACTCAGGAATTTGCCTTAGGTATGCTGAAATACGAAATATTTACACTTTTGCGGTGAATTGCAAAGAGAGACTTCACACTGTGTCAGAAAGTCTGATCAATGAAGCAATTATTAAGCTAACAAAGTACAAGCTTTTCCATGTTTTCTGGCTTATCTGCAGTGTTAAAATGATGTATTATCACCTTAAACTTCACTCCACCCCAAGCTAAGAATAGAAAAAAAAAAGATTTACACGTGTTTTAGTATTTTTATGCAGATGGAACTCTTTGGAACTCGAGCAGTCTGTGTTTTTCTACACCCCTTTTACTCACACTTCATAGTTTCCTTCACAGATTTCCTTTTATGGGCAAATTCTCCAGGCAGTGTGTGTCCATGGGAGCAAAACATTTTTAAAAGCAGAATTATCGTGCCACAAAGAATGCATGATGCGCTTGTACTTTTTCAGAGCATGTTGAGATGGCTGAACGAAGAGTTATTTTTGGTTGTGAGGGCAAGTTGATCCTTTTCTGCACAAAAATCCAGTGATTTTGGACCTGTGGATGTGATTAGTTTTTTATAGCCAGAAACACAATCAGAACATTTTTTAGATTTGCTTGCTACACTTCACAGAAAATAGCTTTATGAACGAGGGCCAGTACAACGCTGGCTTTGTGGAAAGACTGAAGCTAAAGTAGAGACAGCTCCAACACCAAAAGGGCATGAGTTTGAACTGCAAGTGGTGAGGGAAACTGTTTCAAATAGCTGCGTATTACAAACAATTGGAAGTTACGAAGTGTGCAAAGTTAATTTCACTATAAAGTGGGAAGCAACATTATTCCCAGGCAGACAATGCTCATCAAATGTACCTCTCTCTTGCATTGTTGGAGACATTCTGTTATGGAAATTCCATGCTCATATTCCATAGAAGCGGATGGGAAAACTGCTAACATTAGTGTCTTCCCTTGCTGAAGTGAAGAAGTTTATTTATTGAAAAAAAAAAAAGCATTCTGAACATAATGGCTGGTATGAAATAAGCAGCAAGGCTTGAGAGAACTGAAAGAGTAAGATATAGAGTTAAAAGTTACATTGAGGTTTTGGGTGCATGGATAGATACTATCAGTAAACTAGTAACTGGAATACATGCATTCAAGTCCTGTCTGTAACCTTTTCCCTCAGACTTTGTAGACTAGTTTTCAGGATTTTACTGTTGTCTGTCGTGATTATGCCTGGCTGTGGTTGGTTTCTGAGACAGGTTTGGCTGAGCAGGCTGCAGAGCTTCCTCCTGGGTAAAGTCGGGCCGGCTCCTGCTACCACACCTGTGTTCTATCTAGCCTCATCAGAAGTCCTTCTTTAGGATCTGCAGGAGCAGCTAGGCTTTGCCAGATTGTCTATGTCCTCTGTATGGTTATCAGGTCAACTTTTGAAAGTTTCCAAGTACTAAGAGTATTCTTGCCTTGTCTCCTTGTGCCTCTTAGTTTTTTCCGTGTTTCCTGGAAGTATATGTCCTGTCTTCCTTCATTCCTGTTCCTGTGGACAATCTCCTGTGGATAACTCATCTCAGCTATACCCACCTGCCTGCTTGCCCTCCTTAGGCCCCAGTATCACCTCACCACAGCCAGTGCCTCCCCTCAAGGATCCACATGCCACTTGCAACAGTAAGGAAAGAACCCTTTAAATATCTTGCCACATTGGACAATTCTCTGGATTCACCTTCAAAAGTATCAAACAGAATAGCCTCTCAGAGCCTTTTACCTCTCATCTGGACATCCTCAAACTCACCTTAAACCATCGCTTGTAATAAACAAATCTGCTTCCTTGGTGTTCTGCTTTAGAGTCCTTCTCTTTGTTCTCGTAACAGTGTTTGTTTTTGTAGAAGAAATTACTTGGGAGGAAAGTTGCAGTACATGTCTTGTAGCAGCTATAGCTCAGGTTGTATGAAAAATTATCCATCAATCTCCTTAGTCAGTTTTATCCCATCATTTATTTTGTAAAATGTAATGTTGCTGTGTAGGGTAGGCTACATGTGATTTGTGGGGAGGGGAGTAAAACTAGATGCCAGGGTTTTGTTTGTCAGAACGGTTTCATCCCAGGCACAAGTTCTCTACCGCACTTTTAATACAAATCCTGCTTTTATTTGCAAAACCTCTTTAAAACCATGTGCCAAGCTTCTCCTTCCACACTTTTTTTTTTTTGCTTACATTCTCGTCTTGTGTCCATTTCTTCCCTTCTCTCCCTCCCTGTCCTACTCCACATCCCAGTAATTACCCCTCCGCAGTGAAAGAGTTGTGTTTAGTGGCATGCCGAGGCAGGACCGGTGGCTCTGACAGGCTGTCACGCACAAGGCTCACATAACCTTTCAGAGCTGCTGTGATGACAGATAATGGCGGGAGTCCTGGCCTAAGGCCCACAACCTCACTCCCCCCTGCTACAACCATCTCCCCTACTACCATACCCCTCCACTCCCAACATCACCCCACCACACATGCATTCAGATCAGCTCCCTGGCAATTTGTTGCTGTGCTGCTGTCTCCATGGATGGCTGTTTGTGCCTCTCCTCCTCTCCCTGCTACTAATGATCTTATTCACTGTCAGTGTAAACTGGAGATGCAGAAGGGTCGGATGGAAAATCAGGAAGATGCAGAGAGAGCTTTGTGGGGCTGCGAGGCGACAAAGATTTGGTTAATTACGTGTGTAAACGTGGACAGCAAAATGTGTTTTATCATTTGATGGCAAAACATTTGATGGGCACATGTGTGTCAGCATGAATGAGTGCCAGACGGGGGTGCGCAGTTATAGGGTACTTCCTGATGCCAGTTGACATGTTTCCCGCTACCTGCTGAGACAGGTCCTGCTGACTGAGATAGTGAGAGATCATTAGTGTTAGCACCCCTGACACGACTTTCTTAGCAGGTGTCTTCCCATTACTCCTGTTGTTCCCCCCGCCTTCTGTTTTGCTGTATCAGTTCGTAGCCCCTGCTTCACCATGTAGGCACGTTCTATCTGTTTGCGCTCTACGCCACTTAGTATTGCTGAATCCAACTTCATCTTTTACATTAGGTCATTGGAGAAGCTGTGAATGGGATGTTGATGATTAAGCTCAAAGACGCCACATATATTACCGAGGAATAACAAGCTGAACAAAAAAATCTTGAATCTCACAAATCCTATTTAGTCCAGTTATGTAGAAGCATGTACAGTAGAAGCTGAGCAAATCAATTTTGATTTGTTTCTGGATTCAAGATTTATAAAAAATAATCGGATTACTTTTTCCTGCTCACTACATGTTAGTGTAAATGAGATCATCATTCATTTTCAAGTCAAAGGAACACATCCAGGTTATTTCTGCATTTTCATGTCTGTATGGACTCAAACTGGCCAATGTGTTCTGCCAATGCTCCAAAGTTACAATCTTGGGCTTTAATCTATGAGTGTCAGAAGAAGCGGTACATGGAAGAAAAGAAAAAGAATAGCATTAGCAATAGAATTATTATTTTTTTTTTAAAGTCAAGCTTGCAACGTGTTCAAAGTACATGAAGCTGTCCAGTTCCCAGCTCGTCATGTCAATTCACTGCGAATGAAATTGTTTATTGACTGTTTTGGTCTTTGCCATAATAGACCAGTAGTAATAACAAGCTGAATTGGGGCATGGAATATAGCTTGTAGCAGAGCTAGATTTACAGTAGTTTTGTCAATAAATACCTGTGCTTGTGCAACTCCAATTCCAAAAAATCTGATTAACCAACATGATATTCCCAATAGAATATTTACACTTTGAAAGTGAGACATTTGACCTTTTCATGAAAAAATAATAGCGCACCACGAATGAGTAACCCAGTGGTTATTTTCTGCATGACAAGAGGTAGAAAAAGCAAAAATAAATTCCCAACAAAACCAAGCCCATCGTGCAGCCTTCTGTGCAACTCATTCTGACCATTAACACCATTTTTGTTGTTACAAAAAGTCAGATCAGCTGACAGAAGTGAAGATTTTGAAAATACATTTTTCCAAAAATCTTTTTTTATCTCCAACCTCTGTTGATGTTCACACTCAGATGTATCACTAGAGATCCTGCTGTGCAATCACCCCTGCCTCTAAAGTTCAAAAGTCATTATTCACCACATGAACCATCTTTTGTCATTGTTATAAGAGCCACATGTCCTAACCATAAGCTCCCCATTGTTTTTCATTTTCTTTTTTGCACTTCTCCTGTGAATGAGGATGCAAAACTTGATTGGACTTCACTCAAGAAACAGTCATGCCAATAGGTTTGTTGTTAATTCTCTCCTGCTATCTCCTATTCTGTGCTTTATGCCCTTACCATTGTAGCTGGCCTGTTCAATAAGAGGTTTTTATAGATCTTTGTATGTATCCTGCAATGTTTTCTCACAGCAGCTTCAAAACTGTAATTCAGCAGATTTCAACACTTGCCTAGGGGTCTTTATGCCGGAGATTTCTAACCTGGGGATAAGCTTTACCATCGTTCTTAAACAGCATGCCCGAATACTTATGTCTGATTTTTATAATGTATTGATTGGAAGTGTGGTATCTTTTAATTGTTTCTGATCCCACTCTGACAAATCCTGATAAAGATATGATCTGTAACTGGCAGGATGTGTAGCATAGGTAGCAGACAACTTCCTGACTGACATGGACATAGTCATATGCAAATGTTCCAAAACTTTTCATTTTCACAATGATTGAACTATAAAACATGCTGAAGGCTTCATGTGAAAGCGATCACTCTAGATATTCGTTAACGCAATAATAATTTAAAAAAAGAATCCCAAAAATCCTAAAGTAAGTGGATTAGTAAAATTATAACAGGAGTTTAAAGCAAGTGGTTGATGATTATGATTATTTTTAAGGCAAATAGAGCAGACAAAATGCAGAAATTATTGTTAGATTGTTATATTTGAAATATTTCCAGGGATGCAAATGACTGATTTATTGTTTCTGAATTAATTTCCCAGATTCCATAATAATTTACGTTAATGCACCTTATGTCTGTGTATATATCATCCCAGCAGATAATCAGCGTGTGAGCTGATAGAACAGCACATAATATAACTGCTGTTTATACTACATCTACTGCAAACTCATTAAAATGACTTTAATGAATTGTGTGGTAGCTAATCCAAGTTTCCAATCCATGGTTTAATTTCTAAAACAGATGCACAGTGATGGGATAGTTTTACATAAAAAAAAGAGCACAGTTTCTTTAAATATTTGCCTTGTAATTAATATGTTGTTTGTAATCTCTGCTCATTAAAGCAGCTTTAGATAAGTGTGTGAACCCTTGACACTATGTGGTTCGTTTTGATTGCACATTAACATCTATCATACACATTGCTGGGTCTGAAACTCACCTTGAGTGGCTGGAGGCACAGAAACAAAACGTTGGTTCCTATCCCAGCAGCATACCATTTGGCTTTAGTGTAATACACCACACACAAACAATAAGATAAGAAGCAAAACAACAAGATAAAAAGACACACTCAAATATTTGACCAGCTTTATTTTGACTGACGACAATGCAGAGAGAGAGCAGGGTACAAAATAAACTTGGCTTTGTAGCTATTCGACTGATAACAACCAATTAGCTCGCTGGTTTTGCATGGTGACGTGTTTGCTCTGTTTGGCTTCATCGGTAAATTGTCGACATGTGAGTTTATAGTCAGCATGACAACAAATGAACATACTGTAGTGGTTCTTTTTATGACAGTCATCACTGTAGGGAGGGTCCAAGAGCAAAAGTGTCACCATACCCTCAAGTGCTGCATTAGAAATAACATCGTGTCAGTTTGACATCACGACTGGTTGGTGGGGAAAAAAAAGTTCAAATGAAGGCATTTTAACATGAAATTAACTAGCTGGGGAAAAACTCGCCATCAAGTCACAGATAAAGATTTTAAGTGACAGTATTTGTATTTTTGTGCTTGAAAAACTCGACTAACGCGCACGCTGTGCTCCATGAAACCCAGCCCAGGCTCTTTTCAAACTGCTTGACCTCATAAACCGCAAAGATCTTTTTAAATGTCCATCACGAGCAATGAAACATCCATAAACATCATCAGCGCCAGTTATAGCAAGCTAAGAAGAGGCACTTGGAAAAACTAGAACCGTGTAAATAGCTCTCGTAAAGCAGGCCAACACGGCACGAGTTCACAAACTTCAAGCTTTCCATGAGTGTAAATCTTCATACAAGGTCCACAAGATACTGACACAGTGGCAAAGTGAGCCTGACAAAGCGTGGCTTTGGAACATGTGGAACATATGTATAGTTATGGGTGCTGATGCGACTGTTAGTTCACACAGACATGAACTTATTCCATTGCTTACCTGTACAGCAGCACATCAAGCTGAGCATAGAGAATATGATTCTGTAAACATGAGTCATGATTAAGTGATAACTACTAAAGCTCTGTCTAAGTGTAAGTATTAAAATACTCATAACAATGCTTTGCAATCATTATTGTAACTCAATTAGTGGGAATTAGTATTTTTAAGTAGAACAATACTAAGTATTCCTACATTTTCTAAAGGTTTTGTTTATCTACTTACCTTTTTATTCATATATTGAGGGTGATTAGCACCATCGCCTCACAGTAAGAAGATTCCTGGTTCAAATCCCAGCTGGGGCCTTTCTGTGTGGTGTTCTCCCTGTGCAGGTGTGGGTTCCTCCCACCTCCCAAAAACATGCATGTTAGGTTGATTGGTGATTCTGAATTGACCCAAGGTGTGAGCGTGCATGGTTATTTGTCTCCTCGTGATGGACTGGCAACCTGCCCGATGGCGGCTGGGATAGGCCCCAGCCCCCACTGAATTGAATTAAGCAGGTATAGAATATTATTTAATTAAAATATATACAGATTGTATGTCAAAAAAGAAGAAAAAAGTATATATATATATATTTATATGTATATAAATAAATATATATATACTGTCTATATTAGGCTACAGCAGGAAAATATTTTACACTTGTTAACAGTCAAGTCTCTGACTTCTTTAACAGAAAAAAAAAAAGATTTCTAAAAGACATTGCACATTAACTGCAACCATTTAATCTTTGAGAAAATGTTTTGGACAAGCTGCATATGAGACCCTACGTGTCTGCATCAGACAGATTGGACTTTTCGCAGACTCTGCCCAGTAAGCTCTCTGGTGTTGAGTCTAGAAAATCTCAGAATGAGCTCATTGTCAAGAGAATTCAAGTTAAGTGAATGTGCATACAGATAATGGTTGCTGCTTTGTACTCTTTTGCTGCTTATCTGTGTCTTGATTTTTAGTATTTCTGCTTTATTGTGGACATATGCACATGCAGAAGAGATATCAATACAAAAAAAACATTATTTAAGTTAAGCTGCAAATGAGTGTCGTCTACCTTCGTTAGTAATCCCAAACTAGTATGCCAATTTCTGCAGTCCACTTTTTGCATTAGTTCCAAAGTTATGAGCTCAACCCGGATTATATCCAGTTATCTTGTTCAACAGTATAAGGGCGACAAAGCCTGCATCTGAATCTGAGGAAATTCTCTGATGATCTGCAAGAATAGCTTTACTCTGATTTTTTTCCATGCAAATTTATCCAATTTATCAAATCAGAATTAAAACAAAGAGAAGAAAAAGTAAAACTGTGAATTGGGATGACTGAAAATTGTGCTTTGAATCAGCAAAGCACACCTCCAAAAATGGCATAATGTAAGAAGGTTTAGACACAAGCTATAATTAAGCAAATGAAATGCAATATATTCCGTCTTACTTAGAGTTTATTACGCTCTATGATTTTCAGTGTGGCACTTTTGCTCACCTCCACATGGTGGCACTGTCAGTCAAAGAAAAACACAGGAGACAGCAGCAGAACATAGTATAGCATCAGACCATTTCAGTTATTTATCAAGAATATATATATAAAGTCATTTACATAATGTCATTTACATATCACACTCCCAAATTTTCCATTACTTTAATGTTTTGATAATTGTTAAAAGCCATTTGTTGGAGTAATGTGAGTGAAATGAGCAGCATTCCAGTCACACATGCTTTATCAACATAATGCATGAGGGCAGATCGTCTCCTTGCTGATGTTCTATACTGAAGGTTATCGTGAGTGTGTTATTCACCGTACCCCATAATTAAGCTGTTTGTCAGACTGGACCGTTAATCAACACCCGAGTGTCATTTTCAGTGCCATGAGAGTGTCATTCACAGTAGCAGAGCTGAGCTCTGGGATGTTCAATGTGGATTCGGCAATTTGTTGTCCACTCAGAAGGTCCAACCACATTGCAATTGGCCCATTGCTGGACAATGACTGCTGCATTCCTGCGCAAATACAGAAAATTGAATCCCAAACACAGTACTTCCTTCCCAACAGGAGATCTGAGCCCACCTGTGCCCCCAGCAGCAGCCATACAGGAATACAGGTTGCACTGGAGCAGAGGCGGCCACATGCTGTTCTGGGCCTCAGCTTTGAACTTTAACAGGGGTTCCTCTGGTGAGGAAAGAGGTATACACTGTGCCAGATTTATATTTGAGTTTAAAACTACACAGAGAGAGAAGCTGTGTCATATCAAATATTAGCACCACCAACCAGCCCTTATATTTGATACACCACAGACAAAAAGAAAAGAAAAATGTCATACCTGTCTCCAGGTCTAATTCAGCCGTTAGCTTGTTTTCAGTGAGACCTGAAAAAGTTGTTGTTTAACTCATGACATTTGTTTAAATCAGATTGCTGGAAGACATTTACATAGTGAAGGAAATTGCCGGGAAATGTCACACAGAATCAGTGGGTTCTGATAGGGCAATGAGAAATGTTGCTTCTTTTTTTTTTGCACTCTCTGGCATTCTGGCATTTTGAGGCTTGAAAGTCAAAAGAATTTCATTGATCTGTCTTCATGCTGGATGTTTCTCCGGCTGCTCGTGCAGTGGATCCTGTTGTTGCTTCTATCAAATGGACTTTTCTTGCTCTGGCAGGGAAGGGTGGGGAGAAGATGAGCTTGCGTCAGAAATGGTGCATATTGAGCAGCTTCCAGTTTTTAGAGGAGCACTGTCACATGAGCATGAAGATATTGCTGAATGTCTCCAAAGAAGTAATTTGTTTGTTGCATTACTGTATAACTGGGACTGAAATTTACACCTTTCTCAGGAGCCATCTTTGAGGTAACAAAGCTTTACAGCCATTAGGGGGCACTAAATTGTAATGAAATACTAAAAGGAGAAGCAGCGGGGGATAGTTGGTGTATAACTCTTATGGATAAGACATAAGAAGAAAAAGAAAATGTGGAAAAGATGTCGAAATCAAATTGAAAAACATTCAGTGCTGGTTATTTTTCATTCTTTCCTGAATGTACATCCACTGAAGTCTGCTGGAAACAACTCATTTGCACCCCTCCTTTCTGTGACACTATAGCTGAAATTAAAAGAAAAACAAAAGACCCCTGTTGGTTAGGTGCGAATAGGTGTAACTGTATTTTAAAAAGGCTATAAATTCCATAGAACAACAATGTCCCTTCAGTCCCAAAACCGAAATGATATCCACTAGGGATGTGTACAACACCAGATTTTCTCCTTCACACTTCATTATGCCTCCTACTGAAAACACAGAGTTGCTTGTAAAATATAGATCTTGGCTGATGGTTGCTATGTGCTAATGTGTCCAAACTGATAGTTGGCAGTTTTTTTGTTGGTTTCTTCTTTTTAGAGGAAAGGGTTGAATATTCAGAAAAAAAGAGAAGAAAAAAAACCCCACAGTTCTGTTGCCTTGAAAATAGTTTCCTGAATAATCATGTTTTTTCAAACACACAGACACACACACACACACACACACACACACACGCACAGTTCCTAATGCAAGGCTGAGAATGTAGAGCACAATCTTCAGGTAGGATTTGACCCAGTTGTCTATGATGCATTTCCATTTAAATGCTGTCCGACATCTCTCTGTTTTACACCACGACTATTAAAGTGGGATGAGGTCTGTGAGTCAATGTCTTCGCTGGACGTCTCGTCATTATTCCTACATTTATTAAATTAGGATGATTTATGGCCGGTTTGTATGGAGCTCAGTATATTACCTAAATGACCATTTAACTGAACACAGGAATTTCATTAACTTCTGACCTCTGAAGCACGGATTGTTTTGCATCAGCGCAGGCAGAGGAAGGCAAGTCCTGGACTCCTTCATGACCTCAGTGCAGCAGCTTCCTCTAAGGAAGCTCGACTTTGGTTTTTGTGCGGTGGAGTGTTTTGTACCTTATTGCTGTTTATATAATGTTTCTCATGGTCTACCGTGTTCATTTTACCTTATGTTAAATATAAGACTTCCTTTCCCCGCTAAAATGCACATGCAATTTTGTGAATGACTGCACTCGTGCTGGTTCTCATATGTTGCGGGGGACAATTATTTTTACAAGCAGAGCTTAACTTCCTTGTGGGTGCTCACAATGTTTAGATTTTAAAGTGAGGGTTTATTTAAAGTTAGAGTTTAAGCGTCTAAGGAATTAATTGAATGTCCTCAGAGGTCATAGAAATGATGAAGTGTGTCACTTCTGTGTAGACAAATTTGGTTCAAAACTATTGATTGATTTTGTTGGTGTTTTGTGAAGACATTTAAGCCAATCCTCACTATTTCAGAGGGATTAACATTCGGGTTAAGGCTAGAATAGGTGCCAGAGAAGGCTTTATGTTAAAGAGTGTCCAGAAGGAAGGCACGCGATGTCATCAAACATGCAACCATGTTCAGTTACAGCTGGTTATGTACACTTTTTGCCACTCACAAAAAGACAGCTGTCTTAATGACCCCAAACTGTTTGACCGGTTGAAAAACACATCTTTAAAATAGTGATGAGCTGTTGTCCAATCAATTGTGCCATTGAGTTGAGACATTGTTGTTCAAAATAATGACAAACCACCGATGTTATAAGCTATCTATCATCTCTTATTTGTAGTCCTTGTAACTGCAATGTTTTTTGCATTTGATGTAAAAAACATGTATAAAAAGGACTTTTTTTTAGTTGAGGGTTAGATGAGAGGTAGACCAGATGACCTTAGTGGAAACATAACAGGTCTATTCTGCAAATTTTCTCAGAATATGTTCAGATTAAGTTTATTGTTGATGTTTTGATGGATGTTTAAGGGAGACTTCTTATCGTGATACCCAAGGATTACAAGTCAAATGTTTTTCCAATGTAATATATCAAGGGAGTAAATGGAGATGGCTGATTGGAGATCACAATTGGGCAGGGAAGAAATGCAATGAAGTTATGCATTATTTCTAAACCGATTTCCTTAAATGCATCACAGACTAAAGGCCCTGTTCATGCTAACATGAACAACTTGGAAAATTACCTCTTTTGTCTGCGTTTGCACCTCTCATCCACATGCCCATGCATTTTCAGTCATTTTTTAGGTGAGATATTTTTCAACCCTAACCCTTTAAAATGAACATTTTCAAAGCTTTATTCTCTGTGTATTCGTGTATACACGACAAATAGAGGTTTAGGGCTTCTTAACCTGCTTCACGCATGCTTTGTGCAATGAGCATGCGCTGGAAACCTAAACAACAATGACACCTATGTCACGTTTTTTCCATGTCTGGTTAGCTTTGCTGAGCCCAAATATCTCTTTACAACTACATGCTTTCACCGAAATGTCTGCATTCTCGTTTGGGCGAAAATGTGTTTTCAAACTAATGCAAATCTGTTTAAAAAACTATTTTGGGGAAGTGCAGTTAAGGCCTAATTACTACGTATCCTGATCTCACCCCCTGATTCAGCAATGAGAAGATCCCTAGTCAGCTTCACTCATCCCCGTTATGAGATTTGTTAATCAAACAGACATACAGATAGATGTTTGTCAGTAAATTAAAACTCTACCTGACCTCATCACAGCATGAATAGGTTCTAAATAGAGTCAATAAGATCAGTTAATTGGTCTTTAACTATGATTTCTTTCATAAGGAAAAAAGTAGGAAAAAAACACGTCACAGTTCTTAAAATTACATTTAAAAAATAATTTTCTGTACTCAAGCAAAGAATTACAATGGGCAATAACATCTTTACCGGATATTTAATGTTTCGTTTTCACATGTATACCATTTTTCCTGCAGTTTTCAGTGAGTGGCCACATATCATACCAAAGACAGGCATCTACTGTATGTTGCAATTGTTTCGAAATAGTTGTATGTCTTTTGTTTTTTTTTTGTTTTAGGGTTGTATTTGAATGGGGATGCAATCTTTCCAGTTATAGATGAAGGCTGACAGAGCCACAGCTGCCCATTTAATTTCACATTTCCATAATATATCTGAGCGATGCAGAATATTGACCATTATCAGATGTTACCAGGTGATATTTATGGAAACCTTACACACCTTGCGCATGTAATTTCCTATAATGGAGTTGAGGTGTTGCAAACCATAAAGCAAGGTTCTCATTGTGGGCACTAATGTTATTTTAAAGGGTGGACGGAACCTGGCCCAAAGCCCTCAGTTCACCAACCTACTGACACACAATATATTAAACTGCTGTTTTATGTAAGTGCTCAGTGCTCAAAAACATGTGTAAAAGGCCTTCATATAGTGTAATAAATCCCGTGAAGTATGTAATGGGTAGTGAAAATTTTAAAGAGGCAACTAATAGAATTTTAATGGCAGGTTTGAACGATTATTTTAAGAGTTAGACGTGAGTAGCTACAATGGCTACCCAAAAAGAAAAAAAAAATCCCCTCTTCATTCTCTGCATAGTTTGGATTTAGAAGAAAAACCATGTGACCGCTTCTGGGCACGAAAAAGTATTGATATATGGCACAGACCATGAGTTTTTCCCTTGAAGGTTTCAATATCATCTGTAAAGGATTTATGGGTAACATGATGTATGTTTCTATTCTGAAAAGCCAGAGCAGCATAAAAGGCTACGAATGATTTTGACCACTGTGTCCTTTTGTTTACAAACATACATTTATTGAAGAAATGCCGCATCTGGACTCCCACATGTAGGATGCATAAGGAACACATGGAATGGAAATTAAATGGCATACAGCACAACTACATATGAGGCAATAAGTAATGGATATGTGCTGGTGTTCTGCACCTCTATGACTTCCCTCTGAAGTCTGTCTTGAAGTGAGCAGCAGATTCATATAATGAATATGAAGAAGTGCGCATGCTGAGGTGCATACATGAATGAGAATGTCCCCCTCACCGACCGTACATAATCAGCCAGCCATGTTTCCAGATTGTTCTCATCGAATCCCTGGCTGAATTCAAAGCATCCTTTTTAAATCCATGGAATTCACCTGGGATGAGGGAGAGGGGGAAACGCAGGCCACATTACCTGGAGAGTCATTTTTCAGCCAGGCTGCGTGAGATTTGGTTAACCCTGCCCGTGTTTCCCAGCCGTGCCCCGAGGTCATGTCAAATGGACAGGTCGACTAGGTATGTAAAACTATTCCACAGATCTAGAGCTTAGGGTTAAAGGAAAGGGGTCAGGCATGAACTCCTCTCAGGGTGACACGTCTGCAAATGGCATTAGCTCGGATTATGTATCACATCCCTGTTGTCCTTTGCTTTTCCAATTTAGAGGTTAGACTGCCGCTCAATTCTATCTCAATGCACTGTCCTTTAATTGTCTGCTGACTGGATGTGTATGTAAATCAGCTGCATGTGCCCTACTGTATGTACACATGCCTCGGCCGATATCCATGATTTTTTTCTTTCTCCCTCCGGCTTGCAGCTCCCTCCACCCCACCCACTGTGCGAGCTGACAGGGCTGTTCATTCCACTCAGGATGATGATGAAGATGTCATGAATTTTATTGGCAGCTGCCAATGTCGATACAGCATTATGGAATGAACCAGTGTTTCACACAGTATCTTAATCTAATTTACAAGGCTCCCTGCTTCCTGGGCAGCTAAGATGCTGCAGGGTCGGCCAAAGTCGAGAAAACAAAGTAAATATAACAGAAAGGATGTCCTTCTGCTGGTCACTGAGAAAAGTATCCAACACGGACCAGACACAAAAGTGACGACATATTGGATACAGATATGGATGGATACAGGCTTGTATTCTTTTCAGCCAGTATTTGTTTGCTTTAATGCAGCATATCCTGATAATCCAAAATTCAGCAGGCACTTTGCAAACCGAGGGAAGTGCCGCACATGCTCAGAAGAATCAGTGTGCCATCATAGCGCACTTCCAAAGCATGGCTTTAACCACTGAACTGCACTGCTCCTGCTGGGACTGCACTGTGCATCAATGCTATGCAAATGATCTCACTAGTTTTTGAAAGAATACCCAAACACTCGCCACCTCAAACAAATACACATACAAACATGCAGAAGCACTTCCCCCAGGAGCCTTTCATGTCACATCATTAGCCATAACCAATTGGCATTTTTGTCATTGTCATTATTCTTTTGCTGCACATAAATGCAAAGAACACACATGCTGTTGTCTTCGGATTCTGCCGTTCTCCCAAGCAAACGGCTTCTTCTTTCTCTCTGCATAGATTGAATCATTAGTGTGGGAGTGTGTCAGCTGAGCTACATCACCTCCCCACCTTTTGTTTTCAGATAACAAGGGAGTTTTAATTTTAGACCATTTAGTAATTGTGAAACGTAAAGTAGCTGACACGCAGGGAATGCTTGGTATTTACAGGTATGCCATGGAGGGGGTAGTTTGGAATGCAGGCTGACATGTTTCTAACATTCTATTTCTTATTTCCTTTCATTATCAGGGGGATTGCTATCTCTGGAACCTAGAGTCGGTACAATACACACACACGCACATGCACACGCACACGCACACGCACACACGCACACATGCACACATGCACACACGCACGCACACACGCCCCCCACACAGAAAGCTAAAATAAAAGCCACAGCAGTGAGTGGGAAGGTTAGCTCTTGGAGGCATTTAAATTGAGAACTGTGCCTAAAGTGAGTCCAGGCCTGTGCATCAAATGAGGCAGGTTGTTGGTTTATTGGAAGGCTCACATGCAGAGACACACATGTGGACGCTCCAACAGAATGAAGCACTGGATGTCTCATCCCAGCTTCTCTCTGTTTAATCTTTTTTGAGAGCCAGGCAGCATTTGAGAGTGATGGAGAGACGAAGAGACACCAGAGAGAGAATAGGGGAGGCATTTGATCCTCGGCCACCGGAGCTGCATGTGATTACAGAAGCAAAGGTCTTAATGAATACACCATCTTTGGGACATTTATGGCTTCTCTCTCTGGTGCAGGATGTTCTCACAGTGTAGTATACCTAATTATTGATCCATGTCTCATTGGACTAGCATGGGATTTGGTTGCTTTGCCAAAGGGAAGCTTAGGAGATATTATAGAGGGAGATGATTGAGATGTTAATCTTTTTCTTTTTTTTCCCATCAATAATGTACCAGCTGGTGTAAAGACTCAAATCAGAAACCTTTCGAATATCATTGTAAATACTGTTTATTGTATTTTTGTACATATTGATATTTTTATTTTTATTTTTATTCCCTATCTTATTCTTATTAATCTTTTCTTTTTCCTGTAATGAGAGCACTGCAACAAAGGAATTTCCCGCAAGGGATTAATAAAGTAATTCTGATTCTGATTCTGATTAGTGATATTCTAGATTTGTTTACAATATAGCTTATGAGAGATTTTCTCTCTCACCCTCTTTAAGCAGTAAACTGAAATAACAACCATGGAAGGAGTCTCTTGAGCTATGACATATGGCAGAGACTGACCTGGAGTGACCTCATGTCTTTGGCTGACCTAATAGATGTAGCCTATCATAAGTCATATATCTATCAGTGTTTTTTCTTTTTCTTATCAAACATTTTGAAGAAAAAAAGTGTGTTTTTTTCGTCTTGAGGGACATTAATGTGAAAACACCTGAATAGTCCTGATTCTAGGAATAATTGCAACAGAAAAGAATAGATTACTGAAGACCTCTGTTAATTTTCTTCATCCGTTGCAGATTTGTCACTCAAGATTCTTAAAGAATGGGTCCATAATTTCAGACATGAGCAGGCAGTTGGCAGTTTTGACAGCTAACAACAAAGCTGTTGAAAGCAGACTTTATCAGCCATTTAGCTCAATGAGCAAACGTGAGTCTCGTGACTTGATAGAAAACTGTCTGTCTGAAACATCCCACAAAAGCAGACTTGAAAATTTCCTGCATTCATAAAGTCTCGCTGAAAGGCTGCAAGGCTATATGTCAGAAAAAAAGGAAACGCCTCCAACAAAGAGATGGAAGGTTATAATCTAGTCAAAGCCCACATTTGAAGAGCTTTGAAAGCTTTGAAAGTGTTAGTTGGATTTAAAGCAGAAACCACAAGCATGAAAAATCCATATTTAGAGAAAGAAAATAGTTACCTTTTCCAAAGAATAAAATGACATCTAATGGTGTTGTTTTGTGAATAAATGAACACAGAATCAGATTTTTTTTGGCTTTATCTGCAGGCGCTGTTTCAAAGAGATCAAATTGCTGTTGAAATATGTTTGGAAAAAAGAAACATTTGCCATCAGGGGACCTTTTGACACGACTGTACTGTCGATACAAAGATAAAGCAAAAGCATCTGCAGATCTTAAATAATCACACGCCAAGTGACTGGTTTATGGTTTTATTTATTCTTTTTTATTTCCCTAAACTAATTCCAGTTAGGCTATTTTCATGTTGACACTCAGCTGTGGAGAAATGGAGAACCCAGCAATGTCAGAGTGGCCGTGTTATATTTGGGTCAGTCCAGTGCTCCAGCACAGAGGTGTGGAATACCCACATTGTGCAAGAACTGGCACGCCGCTGTGAGCGTCTCAGCTTGCGCTCTGCCACCTAGATTCTCAGTCCATGTCTGAAGTGCAAGTCATCTGTATGGAAAATCACCTCCTCCTTAACGCCTGCTGCCTCCCTCCTGTATGTCTTCTTCCCAGATAATGTGTTGACACAGCCCACAGAGTCACCTGAAGGGGAAAAAAAAGAATTTTCTGAGTCACTGCGCCTATTCTGTCTCCAAACACATGACAACCGACCAAGACATCAGCTTTTGGCATTTCCCCTTGTCCATGTTCTGCCTGTCTAACACGCTGGAAGCTAAATGCCATCATACGGATATGCTAATTAAAAATGGGCATTGCTTAAATGCTACTGTTTCCTTTATTTTGTGTGTGATGTTCATTTATGAAAATTTGCCTCTGGCTCTTCTCTAAAGGCATAAATCTATAGGCGCTCAGGGTGAGGTTTGAGCAGGAGCTTGATCCTGTCTAATTGAAAATGGAAATGAACAGAAAAAGGGAAAATGAAATTAAAGTGAGAGGGCTAAGCATTGACGCTTCCCCCGAGGACAGAACCACAGGCAACAGCCTCGCTTACATAACTGTTTTCCTTCTGCTGCCTTGGTATAAAAAAAGAAAGAAAAAAAAATGTAAACACACATACACATTCACAGACACAAACACAGACCAAAGGCAATTAGGACTGAGGAAATAAGAGGGAGCAGGAGTCTGTGGACTAGTGTTTCCATCAGTGCTGGGTTTTCTGCAACTCTAGCAACGCAACCAGAATAACATTGAGTCAGTAGAGTGTCCCTTTGAGAGCGGTTAGCCCACCATTTACCATTTATTTATGCCATGATGGGCCTGGAAAATATGTTTGTTTTCTTTACGCGTTCTTGTATTTCCATTCTTCCAAGGACAGAGATTTTAAATGAAGGTGCTGCCTTTACTGCAGCAGGTTTATCAACACAGACGCCAGTGTTTAGGGCTGTGAAGTTTGGATGAGATTTAAGTTTAAGTCTGTTTACTGCATAGATATGCAGTAGTAATCAAATAAACACTGTTAAAAGACAAATAACTTTTGAAGCTGCAGCATCAAGATTTTAATTGTAGCAGTGAAGCTAATTGTGACAAATCCGAATAGCAACTGACTCTGCACCCAACTTTACAGCATCCTTTGCCGATTTGCATTGGTTTTCTAGCCCCCAGGTTTGCTCTAATCATTCCCTCTTATAGTTTTTTTTTTTTTTTTTTTTACTTCAGTCAACAACCACTGTAGGCTGTACTCCCTGCAAACAGATAAAGGGACACTTTGCTGTGAGTAACTTGGGTTCTGAGGACAGACAATACTGAAGTTACATTAAACAAGCAAGATGCAATTTTTACTACTTTTATTTTTACTATTTACTACTGTGTTGAGAGTTTCCGGCAACAAAAATCTTGATAACCCAGTGTTGGAAAAATACTTTAATTCAAGTCTCAAAAATATAAAAAAGGACCTCGTTAAACAGCCTGTATTACACTTGGTTGTTTACTTAGTAAGAAAAATTGTCAGGTAAGCATTTGCACCCTTTCTAGCTGGTAATCCGTAGAAAAAAAACCCTCCAAACCTCCTTTTTATCTTGCTGGTAATTGGACTCAAGTTGCATTTTTGGATTAGGCAAATCATTTCCTACTGAAGGCTCTCACAATTAGTATGTGTGCCTATGAGCAATGTACCCTCCCTCTGACTAAGAGGCCCAGTAACTACTGAACACATCCATACGCCCCACCCCCAGTATCCAGTCCAGTTCTTCTCAGCCTTCCTGCCTCATCCTCAGCTTCTGACTCACAGTACCAGTATTGTGTGACACTTTCGAAATGATCACTCAACCGTCACCACCACCCAACACCCATTCTCTCTCAGTGCTTCTTGCACGTACACATTGGCACACACAGTCTCTGCTCTCAGACTTCCCTGCGTTAAGTCCCCAGCTTAGTCAGCCTCTGAGCAGAATCCAAACCCTGCCGGGAAAGAGAGGCAAGGCAAGCCCCAACAGAATGCTAATGATGTCATTAACCTCTGGACTCTGGGGTCAGGGGGAAGAGTGGCTCTGACGGGCAAAGATCACGTCACTCTCCCACTTACTCATTACATATTTACCCTTACACAAGCACAGGTGGCACACCAAAATAGGTCTGGGAGGAAGCAATAAAGCAGCACGATAAGCCCTTTTATTACATCCAAACATAACAAGTACATTGATAGCTGGATTTAACTGGACAGTAAGTCTTTCAATTACAGTGTGTAACGGTGCTCACTCACTAGAATGGGTTGTTCAGAGCTGGATGGTTTCTGTATGATTCAGAATCTTAAATGAGAATCAAAAAGAACAAAAACAAATGAACAACATCATTTTTAATAATGAAAAAAAAAAAGACTATTGGAGTGAGAACACACTGTCAAAAAAACTTTATACAGTTGGTGTGGGTTGCCTGTTGGTGTTTTTGGTAAAAAGATGTTTTAGTTGTCATTGTTTTTAGGTTGTCAACAAACCACCCCCAAAAAGACTACAGAAGCAATGAAACTGAGAAAGAGTTTCAGACAGAAAGACCTTTCATGTGATAAAGACATACATACGTTATCATTTTCGTGGACATAAGAGCCTTAAACTGAGGCTTAGACAAGGCTTTTCAGATTGAGGAACCTTGAGATCATAAATATCTGTATCTGTATCCGTAACAAACCTAAGTTCATGTTAACTTATTCAGATGTGTGTGCTGTTATTTGAAAATGTATCTTGATCACTGTATTGCAATCAAAAGGAATACTGGATAATTACAGACGCCCGACCCACAGCACAGGTTTATCTTATTTTTTTTAGAAAAGCTTTTATGGGTATAATGTATCATCCTAAATCTAGACCCATATGTACTACTGAACTTAACCGTAGAACAGTTACATAGTAACTGTGAAATCAATTTTGGGAGCTCTGTCTCACTTTTCCCAATTGAGTTAAAAAAAGCTATGGGTGTCGGATGTAGCCGATGATGCATGTGTGTGTGTGTGTGTGTGTGTGTGTGAAACAAAAGAAAGCATGACAAAGCTCCAGCATGCAGAGATAAAACAACATCTTCAGGATGCACGGACGCAATATCAATCTTAAATTGAATGTGTCTTTAATTTTTTCTCTGGACTGGAACCCCAAAAAATGATGAGCTTTGCGATGTGTTGTGCAAGTAATTTCCAATCTTGGCACTGCCTCATACATTTGACAGGTTCTGACATTTTGATCTATAGTGGCACAGACAGCAAACTGTGCACCTACACACATTAACTTTCAGGACAGATTCGGGGCATTTTGACACTGTGATCTCAGCTGGTAGCCTTCCACCCCTGCAGTCCCACTGAGTTTATATGTCCTGCATTCACTGTCTCAGGACATTTCCTATGGAGGGACAAAGAAGAGAGGAGGCCGAGAGGGGGAGGAGTGGTGATTCACCCATTGCACGTTATGCTTCAGCGAAAAGGGTCGTTGATATCAGCTGACCGGATGAACATCTGTCCAGTCTCACACACACAAGGATAAGCACAGCCACATGCATGCAAACACGTGTGTGCACCTCAGACCCGACAAATGAATACATAAAATTAGATGTGTTAACCCCAGAGACAAAAAGGTGCTATTATGACAAACAAACACATACACAGGAACACAGCAGCAGGAAGGGGAAGTGGTTGCCAAGGAAGTGGGAGATGAGTGGGCAGCGCTCAGAGCAGGAAGTCCTATAGAAAAGTTTGCCAGGGGGAGGAAGTGTGTTTGGCGAGTGTGTGTGTGTGTCCGTGTGTGTGTGAGAGTGCATGAACATGTGCGGAGGAGGTGTTGAAGTAACATCACAGGTCCAGCTGACTTTGAAACCACAACAAAGTGAAGCAGGCTCATTTTCTATGGGCTGTATCCATATCAGAGGCAGCAAGTCCCTCACAAGGTGAAAGCCAGTAAAAAGGAAACATCTGGTTTCTTTAAGCTCCACTAACCTCACCCTGATTATAAAAGAAAAAAAAAAGAAAAAAACGAGCGACTTTGTTAATAAAAGACTTAAAGTATAGTCATTTTCAAATCCATATCAATATGTCTGGCTTTTAATGTGCTAACACTCTGAAAAGCTCAATTATATCATGGGCAAGGGCACAGATAAGCCAAGGTAACGCTGAATACAGGGAGGTGAAAATGTCTATTACAGAGAAACCACCTTAGTATAGTTCCTATTTCACCTTTCTCCCTTTCTGTCTTAGAACATGTCTGGCAGGAGACTTACTTTATTTCTTCATTCACTTCTCATTGAAGTCTCTTTAGAAATATATCAATATGGTGACTATACCAAGGCTAAAATGAAAAGAATCTAACATCTTTTCAAAGTAGAAACCAGCAAGTGATGACACTACGTAAAGTTTTACATACCAAGTCTTTTACAGGAAAACCTGAAAAGCTTTTAAATAGCAAATCATTCATTCCATGTTGCAGCTGTATGAAGGCAAACCTTTCCAAAGCCTTAATAGTAATGTTGTTGCAATATTTTTCCTACAAGTGAACCGTTTGTAACACCTGTTAAAGTAAAGCTGGCTTTTAAACATCTGTACATTAGGTATGTATTTCAACTGTTTGCTCATTTGGTTCAATTACTATTCCCAAATATTCGTTTCGGTTGCATTTCCATCACTTTTAAATGATCATTCTTTTGCGCCATGTTGTGGTAATCACAAGCTTTTATGTTTTCGTTTCCTAATTTTAGAAATTGCTGTTCTACCGCAGCCTTGAAGGTTTCTGAACTCTTGAGGTCAGGTCTGAACAAAGGTGTCCCTACGCCAAAGTCACACGCTCAACAAGCTAACGCTCCAGGGGCAGTATACCTGTCGCACAGAGTCTGGTGGCTGTGAAGAGAACACATTCTTGCTGAGAAAGCTTGTCTGACATGTCAAAACCAAATCTGACACCTGATATAGTTTTCAGCCACTGTAGTTTTTCTTATTCTTTCTTTTTGCATTAACTTTGATAGCTGTTTGTTTCCAATATGTTATCATGTATTAACATGTTATCCCAAAAATCAAATGGAATTTGTGGATGTGCTACATTCTGTGACAACAAAAAATAAAAACCGTTGTCAGGTGAGAGGGCTCAACTATCACGGATAGTTGAATGGTTTGTAGAAAATATTCTGCCTGACAGCTATATGTTGGAGGACAGTTTCCAGCTTATCTGAAAATCCGTATGGTCATGTGCACAGCTGAATGGTGCTACAGTTAAAGTTAGACACAACAACTTTGCTCGCTTAAGATTCCGGCTTTGTCCAACATGCGGAAATGTTGTCATTTTTTTTGTTTTTCAGATGTAAAGGAGGAAATATGAAATGATAAACCAAAAAGTGAATACTTTTTTCACCTCTGTTATGACAGCTCGAACTCTTTGAGGCATGGACTTCAATGAAACACAATATTCCTAATCAGTCAGCTTCCAACTTTCTTGTATAAGTGATGACAGATCAGCTGTCCAGGATGGAGTCTTGTCATGAACATTTCTTTTTTTTTTCTTTAAATTTTTCGACATAAGCTTTTAATCAGATTGAGACCAGAACTGTTTTCTGGCTTGTGTCATTGAGCTGATATGTCTCTCCTTAGGAAACATTTGAAGGCTCTGTGCGCTGTCAAAAGAGATATTATCATCCTAAAAAATGACCTCAGCATCACCAAACATCCTTTCAATTGATGGAGTGAGAAAAATATTCAGAATTTAAATATCCACCGTTGCATTTACTGCAAAGGTAATGGAAGCCATCAAACCTATATCATTAGTAATTGTGGAAATTTTATTGTGTTCTTCAGATTGTCATATTCATGCCTATCATTGGACATGCACTAAAGTTCCAGCACCACCTCTTTGTCCAATGCAGATTGGTGATTCATCACTGAATATGGTTTATATCCAATCATCCACTCTGCTTCTCTTCAGACCACTGTAACCTCGTCTTCTTCTGTTAGTGATGGTTTAGTCCATTTCCTTCGGCTGGTTCATGACAGCTCAGTCACAAGTGCTGACTTCTGTCTCTCCCCGTTTGTTTTTCATTTCATTTATTGCGTGTGTTTTTTTTGTTTTTTTTCGGCATATTGCTTTGAATTTTCTGTCTGGACACTTTTACATCTTCCTTGGTCGACCTGTATGTTTCCCTTTTACAACCTTCCCTTTTTGTTTGTACTTGCTCCAAATCTTAAGCACAGCTGACTGGTCAGAGCAAACATCTTCAGGCACACAGTTAATTTAGCTGGTTGAATGAGTTTTATAATCCTTTCCATATTGTTTCCAAAGACAGCTCGCTTGTTGGGGCCATGTTTCATGTCAATCAGCCATGTGCAACAGCTCCATAAGCTCTGTAATTCAAGACACATTTGCATATTTTGATTTGTGAAGGTATTTGTTTTGGAAATGCAAATTAGAATCATTCTGCCATTAATATCTATCAACATTTGTGACCAAATGTAAGAGCTATGGAGCAGCAGCTTTTGTTGTGGCTCCCCAGCTGCCTGTTTAGGCATTTATAACTTTCCAACGAGCTTGGAGTGACTGTTTACTTTTTGCTTTTTAGTTATTCTTTTTATATTTTTGAGTGTGTTTATTGTATTTCATGATAGCTAATTACTGTTAATACTAATACTAATAATAATACTTAATACTGGTAATGTTTTTAGCTAGCTGTTTCAATACATAACAGAAAATACAGTATTACCGTTTTTTTTAATTATTTTATGCACATTTAGCCATATATATATATATATACATATATATATACATATATATATATATATATATATATATATATATATATATATATATACATATATATATATATATATATATATACATATATATATATATATATACTTTTACCCTTAGTTTTACCACTTTAACCATTTATTAGTTACAATACTCCTTTTTATTCCTTTTCCAACAGCCTGTTACTTTTAGCTGACTGTTTAAACTGTTTATTGGTTATTCTTAGTCTTTATTCATAAATTTGAGGTTTAGTGGTTTACCTTAGTTTTAGAAATACATTTAAACAATAAACATAAGCCTATGTTAGCTTTTCACTTACCCCACTGACTAGTTTCATGCATCTTTTCAGCTCTGGGTGGCACCACAGTTATCAAACTGTGTCCAGTAATGTGTATTTCTAGCTTCCAACAATTTAAAATTTAGCAGCCCTGTGTACCTAACCACAAAACGAGGTGTTAAGGTGTTAAAACTTACTCAGAAGACTCCAGTTGAGGCCGTTATTTGATTTACTAAAGCTCTGCATTACACTTATCTCTAAAGTTTATGCAACTTTATGTTTTTCTTGATAAGATCTTAACTTTAAGCTTTATCCAAATTCTTAGAGCTTCTCTGCAGTCTTACATTGAAGCCACTAACAACTATAAGGTTGGAAAGTTCTTATTGTCAGCCAGAATCTCCCCCATGCTTCCTTCCCACTCCCCCCCTCTCCTCTCCATCTTCCACTGATGTGAGATATTGTATTTCAGGCAGCCCATTTCTCACTGTCAGTAATGCACATCAAATCCCACAAGTAGGAGGGCTAAGAGGTTTGATCGCCTGTAATGCCTTTACCTACACTAAAGGCTTAAGAGAGGAAATCACATTCAAAGTTGCCCCAGCTTTGCACCGCACATCTGGGTCTCCACTGGCTTTCTGCTGCGGGTGAAAATCTTGTGGTTCACAAGGCCTCAAATAGAATCCAGAGCTCCTAATCCATCTTGATCTCATTTACACACAAGTGGCGAGTTTGACTAATATTTTCCTTGATATTTTGCCACGACAGAAAAAGAAAAAGCTTAAAGAGGTCCAGTCTGTGTCTGGTCGGGGGTTATTTTGAGATTCTGACTGCGTGTATGTCCCAGGACCTATCGTGGTGTGATTGGGTGGTAAATTTGGAGGAATGCTTTCTTTTCCTAGTGTAAAAGCTGCGGAATGTGCTGTGGTGACATGAGCGGTAGTTTCCAGCTCCTCTACATCCTCCTGCTTGAGCATATCCTCAGATGACCTTTCTAATATGTGTATCCATTTCAAGGTAACCTTTTTTTTCACTGGTTTGCACTTAAAGAAATAAGCAATGAGACGGACGATTATTAAAGATAAACATCTACATAATATACACACATAAATATATACACACTTCTTACTTCTGAGTACTGACAATGTTCTTGATCTAAACTGTGACAAACGGCTTATCTGTGGCTGTGGAAAAAGTAAGGTTCATTTCCTTTCTTTATTTCAGCCAGCATATGTTAATGTCTGCCATGCAGGTGCACAGCTTCTCCTTCACGCCTCCTCAGCTCGTTTCCCCATCTTCAAAGGCTGACACCAAGCCTGGCTGGAGTGCACTAGATGGCACTCTTCACAACAGCTACGGCAACGGAGCAGCAGAGCAAACACGGCATCTCACAATTGCTGATTTACAATCCTTTTACTAATCTAATAAATTAGATTGTGCATTATACAGTTTGTAATTACACAACCACAATAAACACAGTTAACAGTGCACATCAGCTCCGATTTCCACAGCTGTTAGTGCATTAGATGGGCAAAGATATGAAACAAGATATCAGATATGGCAATCAATGTGAAACAAGGGAGATGATAAGATCAGGCATTATTTTTTTCCCTCTTTAATGGCTCATAATGTTATTAAACCTGACTGCCATTTTTTGCAAATACATTTAGCTGGTCCTCGGGGGCTGTTTGATAAAAAGTGCATTCTTATCATGCGCTTGACAGCGTTTGTATAAGCTGGATACTTTACAGCTTTCATGCATCCACCTGCTTCATCATTGCACATTGCCTCCTACCAGTTTATCTCACCCTCACTTTTGTAGCCTCGTTGCTGCTCTTTTGTTTGTCACTGCATCTGCAACTTTCCGTCTGCCTGTTTATCTGCCTCCTCACATTCCTGGATCTCTTTGTGTCTAGGCCTGTGGGCAGGTTTCTGACAGGGGTTGCTCTCGTTGAGCCTTCCTCAGGCATCAAAAGGCAAAGGGAGAGACAGGCTCTGTCACATTATGCAGGCCCTCCTCTCCTGGCTTTGATTGAGAGTAGTGATCCAAAACTGATGCAGAGGGGAGCCGGTGCTCACCTCTTGTCAACAGCGGATGTTCTCCACGCGCAGACAGGCGAGCAGCAATGACAATGTTGGATACGCTCGGTGGGCTCTGACAACCCTGCTCACACTTTGACACTCTTGATATCTCATTCACTGTTTGCAATTGTCTTAAAGACATTATGATTGTTGCACAGATATATGTGACGTGTTTGCTGCATACATAGAAGCCGGATTATTTTTGGTGAATTGACTGATTAGTTCAACTTTTTTGCCTGTTACCTGGGCAGTTTATTGCATTGCATCTTTTTCCATATGGGAATCAAATAAATGCGTATCTGTACAGTCTGCTTATAGTTATACACATTTTCTTTAGTTCTGACATCTGTGGTATTTTACCTATAAAATGAGTCAGGGTCTAGATAAGGCCATATACATATTACTCAGAATAAGATTTTTTTCAAATCCATTCTGTTGAAATTCGGCTTTAATAATGAGTTAGCCAAATGTCAAGTAAAAGTCACTACAAGTGTAAGTTTGGCCGTCCAATTACGCGCATTCTCAAACCACACTGTAGTGATGCTCAGTTCTTTGGACTTAAAAAGGCCTGCGCAATGTCCAAGCTGAGATTGAAACTGATCCTGAAATTGTAATAACAAGACTTTTTACGATATATAAAGGCATACAAAAAATTATATGACAACAGGAATTCTAAAGTTCTCAGTGAGATTCCAGCGGCTCATTTAACAGCCTCTCTCACATGCAGCCCGCACTACAATCACATTTGTTTCGTGTTACCTTGACATGACCTCCGATTTTTTTTTTTACCATAATACAAGCTTTGGCAGGATGTTTCAATGAGCTCCCACCATCCCTTTGCACCCCACCCCCCCAGGCCAATAAAATCTGTGTGTGTTTATCCTGCAGAGACTCATTTATAGCTGCTCCACTGCGCATCATGAAACCAAGGCCACATATTCATAAACCGGCCATCTGCGTGAAATATGCATCACTTAAGCGATGTTGCATTGGGCATTGCAAAACGGCTGGAAGGTGTCATTACCATGTGTCAGACGCTCCAACATTTAACATGTTGCCTCTGTGAAGGGATGAGCGTTATCTAGGCAGACAATTTGGTTGTCGGGAGTCGACATGTCCTTGGATGACTGTTGGTTTCTCTCAGATCTCGAGCGATTTGAGCTCTTGAGTCTTTTCCAGGACTGAAGTTGACATTTTTTAATAAAAGAACATATTTTTTTCCCCCCTTTTTAACAGAAGTTTTCTCCACAGCTTCTGTCTCGCAGTCCTTGCGGTTTCCCAATCTGCGGTCCTTGCCTGTACTGCAAGTGCTTTTGTCTGCACTTTTCTTTCTGATGATTCTCAACTATAGCACATGTTGAGATCATTAATTTCAAACCCTGCCAAAACCACTTCCCACACATGCGTGGCATTCATTCCTCCCCTCTCCTCCTAAACTTGCAATTCTCCAGTCTCAAGCATAAAGCACACTTTAGCTTCACAGTGACACAGAGAGCAGTGTAATCCTGTTCTTATTTCAGTGAATCAAAATCACCATGTGGCTTTGTTACAGTAGGTGCGCAAGCTGGAGCTGAGAGGCGAGATTCCATTGCCTTATACTGTTAAAAAAGGAAAGAAAAAAGTAGCTTGCACAGGTTTGTGCACAGAAAAGAAGAAGTTAAAGAAAAGGGGGGGTATGCAGGCATCTCTGGCAGAATTCCCTCATACCTCCCTTGTTGCACCTAACATTGCAAACCTACACTGTTTCAAAGCAGTGGCAGATATGAAATATTAATATGCAGTATTACTATTATAACACACGGTGGGGGGAAAAATAACGACATGCTCTCAGAGCACACTTTTAATTTGGAAAACTTGATGATTATTGGTTCAAATAGGACTCACACTCTACAGCAGGAGTAGCTGCCTGTGGAACCGAGGCTGCATCCTTAACAAGTTTCTTCTCGGGGATGGTGGTGGTGGTGGTGGGGGGGTAAAGGAAAAGAAAAGAGATACTGAAAAGGAAAGTGAGAGCAATCTGCTGGAGAATGTGTCTGTGTGTGCTTTTGAATGTGTGTGCCTCTGTGCTGCAGGCATCTCTCTGGTATTGCTGGTCCTGAGCTAAGCTGAGCTGAGCTGAGCTGGGCTGAGCTGGAAGCCTGCTCAAAGCCCTTCACCTTCACAGCCGGGCTGGCACGATACATTGAGCATGGCTGGCATTGCGCAATGTTTATCACACAAAGGAAACGATCAAAGAGCGCTGGTATCTGACTGCACCACTTTCATCTGGGTTCCCACAGCTGACAGTAGCATCCATGGGGGGCTCTCCTCTCCTTTTCCTCCTCCTTTAATGGCCCCTCTCCCTTCCTCTATCTCCCCATTCTCTCTTTCCTTCTTACACATTTATTACTGCAGATAGGGAGGCTTTTATTTGATATTCCATAGCCAAAGAAATTTCTCTCCTGATCAATGACGGCTTTAGAAGCGGCCCAGGGAATGGGCGTTCCTTGGCTCTCGGCTCACAAAACTTTCCCTGCAGTGTTTATGTTGCTGTTCCCTGTGGGCCAATCAGCTCCCCTCTACCACCATTGTATTCTGCCAAAACATCAGCAAACACAACATACACTTGTCCTCATGGCAAACAAATTGGAGGGCGTCTTTGAAATTTCAGTCTGAGCATGTGGCTTGGCAGCTCCAGTATTAAGTTTGACAATCGGTGTAGAGTCTCCATGTTGTTGAGTTAGAACCAAGAAGAGGAGCCAAGATCTGAAAGAGATCGAGTCTGCCTCAGAATCAGGTGGGAAGACACGGTCTGCGTCTCCAGATGAAATGAGGTATTTATCATTCTCCAACTGTAACATTTCAGCCTGTGCTCCAGAACAACCACTCTTTCCAATAACTGATACAGATATTAGAGAGTCCCAGCATACTGCATCTTGCTCCCTACTCTGACATACCATCTAGCTGCAGGAAAAAATAAAACTCCAAACAAATGGCTTCCCTGGTCACATCAAACTGCCTCGTCCACCATGAAAAACGGTTGCTATTCGGCGTGCGGCTGCAACCCCTGTGTGACTGTCAGGAAATACAGCGTTTTTGTTTTTTTTGTATTTTTTCCCCCTGAAGTGTATGTGGAATGTGTGGCTCCTGCTGTTGCGATCAATCCCAATTTAACAGACACCGGCTCAAAGTCAACCTTCAGGGAGCCATGAAAGCTGACAGGTGAGAACTCACTGCCGTCTGCCCGACTCACATCAAAGGCACGGCAACAGTGGCGGGTTCAGCGGCAGACGAGCACTTTTAGAAAGTACAAAGAGGTACAGAGAAGCGGGATCATCTTGAAACAAGGGATGGCCAAGAGGCTGAAGAGCAAAAGGGCACGAATACAAAAAAAGGTTCCATTTACCCAGATTCATGGGAATTTATACTGTAATACAAATTCAGTATGGCGTTATCCATATGAGAATAATTTGTTGGACAAAGACTTTAGATTCAGGAGAATTCCCCCACACACACTTTGCTTTGATTCTCTGTAACTGCTAAAAACATGCTGGAAGTGCACTCCCACAAGTCTGGGAATTAAGCCAGTCCAAATAATTCTGTAACCATTTGTATAGTTTCAATTTCCATTGCAAACAAGGTCAGACAAAGTACTTAAATGGAAAATCTACCCATTTTACCCATCAGTATGTTTACAGATCTCAAGGATTACCAGTGTGAAGAAAGCCTTTTTTAGTGGTTCCAGAGGGAACGGTGCTTTTTATTAAATTGCCTCAAGTGATGCCACCAGAGTCAATACTGGTGGCAGGTGTGAAGTTTTCTGCTTTAGGTCAACGTTGAAGCTACATACTTAAATAACTCACCCAAACAGCAGGCAGTATTGTATAGCTATGTGCACTGCATTATGGGTAAACAGTCTTATACAGAAGAAAGACAAAAGAGAAAGCTGAATGGAATCAAAGATTTTGCTGCACTGATTTTGAGCCTTTTATGAAATACATATGAGATTCGACAAAAGAAAGCAGTGCTAAGCTCGCACAGCACCCTGCTAAGATTCAATTTGTTGTTGATCTCCCAGCGGTGATGCTAACCAACAGCAAAAGCAAGTGAGGTTTGATACTGCAGGTCCAAGAAAACGCTCCCTTGCGAGGGTGTCTATTCCAACATTTTCCAAACATGTTCTTTGTTAATAAACGTCATGACATCATCCTGCCACGAACAACAACCTCAGTCAGATTGCTGGACAGCATTAACTAGTTTTCGCAATAACACAAAAACACAGTCAAAGGTGTTGAAACCCAGCTCGGCAAGGGATAAAGGGAAGTCTTTTAAATAACAACCATATGGTAAAGTTGACTTTACAGTATTTATTAAGTTTGCAGAAGAAGTAGAATGAATAGGAAGAAATGGCATAACGGCTTTATGGGGTACAATCTGATGAAAGGGGGGAACTGTGGGCCACCAGTGCTTGTCAAAGTGACAAACATAACAGAAAGAGACTCAAATCTAGAGTTATTATAACTAACTTTTCCTTTGCAAATGGGAAGGAAACACACAAACAGAGAACAGCCAAGAATAGGCAAAACTATCCAACCAAACAGAAATACACAGTGAGTAGCACCCCAAAGCTAATGGAAACTGAATGATAAATTACTGATGGTGGAAGAGGGGAATTAAACAAATTCCTGGTCCAGTCTCCAGGTACAACCACTCTCAGCTAATGAGAGCTAAAAAGATAGCATTATATTACAACACGAGTGTTATAATTAAGAGGCTCACAGAAAAATCCCAGGCACACACAGCACAGTTTACATGCATGGTTGAGCAGACCTACGGTTACAGCTTGACTTGGTCAACTTATTCGACCGCCGCACTTGTCTCAGTATGCATGCACAGAGGCGGAATCTGTTTCTTGACCAAAGCCTCTCTGACACCATGACACTACGGGAGTATTCTTCTAACTTAGTGGGAGATCATAAAACACAAACATATAACTGAATACAATGCTATGACGTTGTCTTTAAGTTGAATGGTGATTTTGACAGAAGACGCCACGGTTAAAAAATAAGGATTTTATTTGAGCAGAGTGACAGTCTGAAAATGCTTTATCTGACCACATGTTGACAACTGAAAGTGTAACAGAGTAGGAATAACACACTGTGAAAACACTAAATGACTAGAGTGTGAAAATTGTCCATACCATAAAAAGTGTAAAGAATAGGGTGGTAATATCTTTGCAGTAAACGTGATGACTAATGATTAATTGGGCGGTGTGGAAATGATATGGAGAATTCCATAAATGAACTGGGTCCCTTACTGTATAGCTCTAAGCTGCAGGCTTAACAGTTATCCCCCCATCCCCTCCATAAAACGTCTGGAAAGCTTTTTAAATCACAGCTCTAGTGCACTCACTTTTTATTGTCTACCAGCTGTTGGAAAACGTTACACTCTAAAGGAGAGGAAAGACACGGAGAAGTCCTCTGAGGACCCATTTGTACAGCTCCAGCAGTTTAAGCCGCCATCGCTTGTGTTGGAGCAGGTGTGCATCCTTTGTGGGTTTCACCTTAATTTTCCTCCCAGAACAACACTTCACAATGTTTTTGAAATGAATTTGAAAAGGCATGGACAGGGTCTCTTTCTTGTGCCTGTTTGAGGCTGTTATTTCCTTTCCCTGTTGAGCCATTCCAAACCACAGGTCTTCACAGCATCTCAACGCACAACCTGTCAATACTGTGCATGTACAGAGTAAGAGTAGATCGATACACTTTCAGGCACTGGCGAAGCTCTGAGTGTGTTAGTGAGAATAGAGATGTGAAATTACTCAATCCAGCATGAGGCTTGTCATGCCAGCAAAAACCCTAAGGGCAATAATTGAACCCAAGAACTTCAATTACACCTTTTCCACTAAAAGTCATTACACCAAAGCTAATTAGCAGTACAATTAAAGCTGGTACAAGCAGTTGTTTTATCAAGCTACCTGCTTATTGTTGATTTGTCTGGATAGGACCGTGGCTGATGGGCGATCTGAACATGCAGCACCTTTAAAGAAATGGGAGGACACTGGGGTCAATAGGTAGGTGTCGGTATGTGATATCGGTTCCATCTGATTGTCCAGTTTTGCAGCGTTATTTCTATCTCAGGGTCTTGTCCAATCATTAAAGGCCAGTATCTCTGGAGCGGGAAATAAAGATTGTGGGTCTGCGGAACCATTTAGATCTCACAGATCTCCCTAATGCTGCACATCGATTGCTTCTCCCTTTTAAAAACAAATGGACAACGCTGATGGTCCAAATGGCCCTTTTCCCAATTACAGGCTTGGGTGGCTTTCAATCCTCCCACACAAACACTCTATGGTCTTAACTTCAGATTGCTACTTAGTGGCGTGTGTGCAAGTTCTCCTTGTCAGTATCTAAACACAGAGACACACTCACTTTCGCTGCTTAAAGGGTGATTCATACATTTTCCATCCATTCCATCAAAACTCGTGTCTTCAACAAATACAGATTTGTTGTTGTTATCTCAGTTATATATATAATCCCATCTAAAAGATCAATCTACTGCATTAATTCTTGTTTTAATAGGGCATGATTCAAATCAAGATGACAAATACTGAATTTGACATAGCTCCACATAGTTAACGAAAAACAAACAAAAGAAAAAAAACTAAACACAATTTCCCCCAGCGGTTCAGTAATCTGTGGAGGCCTTATCAAAGGTAACAAACCTGACCTTTATTTTTAAGATAGGCTGTCAAGCAGGCCCCCACACACCAGGCCAACACTGTGTTCTGCTTAATCTTGGATGAGGAGCAGCAGCAACAGAATCCAAAGAAGGGGTGAACTGGGAGCTGAAAGAAAGAGGGAGAAAGAGGAGAGCTGCTGTCAACAAGCTCTTATGGTGAACAGATGTGGGGGAACTCCCTCACTACTCCTTAGCCTGCAGTCATGCATAGACACACACACACGCCCACACACGCCCACACACACATGCATAGCGTAACACATAGTCAAGAGGAGGAGAAACAAAACAATCTGTTGGAGTAAATTCCTGGGATAGCTCAAATGGTTGTGGCAGATTTTGTACAGAAGGTCCAAATCTGTAGGAAACCAAATAAGATGTTTAAGTGGATGGTGGTAAACACAGGCTGCGTGGAAGAATTTGTTTTCTCTTTTTAACTCTGGTTTCGCAGGAATGCCACTCTCAGTGAGTCAGAATGAGTTAAGAGAGTGGTCTGTTGGCTTGATTCATCCTCCTTCCCGTGCAGACCAGAGTGCCCTATTTGACGGCGAAGCAGACATAAAGCAGCTCCCTCTCAGAGCAACTCGTAGAAAGAGATGCTATCGGTCAGTGGTCCATCCTTTGGTCACCCCGCCAAACTCTTTCTTCACCCAGAGCAAGCAAGCAGCGTTGATTGTGCATTTATCTTCATAGGGAGTAAGTCTTACGTAACAGCGCTGAACAGCTGAATTCAATCTGTGCTCTGATTTACAAGCTCCAAGTGAAGGGTAGGTTAGACTACACAGTGTGTGGCCATATGTTTGCAAGCACTGACACTTTGCTCTAAATAGAATATATTTCTTACTTGACATTCTATTTTCTTTACACTTTAGAATTACACTTTGCCTCTTATTGTCTCATAGCCACCTTTTTTTGTTCGGACTCTACTATTTTCAAAATATTATATCTATGTCTTCTTAGGGGGCTTTTTTGTCAGATGTGATGTAATTAGCTGTCTGAATGCCCAATGAAGACAATCTCAGGTTTTTCTTGGAGGCAGTTTCTGTCTTTTTGTTGACAGCTGGTGGTACAGTAAACCCAACAATGCAAGTATGATAGTCCACTATCTTACTTGCGTTTGACAATTTTCCACGTCCTGATTTTAGGTTCCCTGTTCAGATGCAGATACTTGGTCATAAGTCAAAGTATCCGTCCATTCACCCATCCATCCATCATCTACCGCTTCTCCAGGGGTTGGGGCAGCAGCTTGAGCAGAGAAGCCCAGACGTCCCTGTCCCCGGCCACTTCCTCCAGCTCTTCCGGGGGCGACCCCGAGGCATTCCCAGATCAGTCTCTCCAACGTGTCCTGGGTCTTCCCCGGGGTCTCCTCCCAATGGGACGAGCCCGGAACACCTCACCAGGGAGGCGTCCAGGAGGCATCCTAACCAGATGTCACCTCTGGCTCCTCTCGATGCGGAAGAGCAGCGGTTCTACTCCGAGCCCCTCCTGGATGACCGAGCTTCTCACCCTATCTCTCAAAGTATCCAATAAAGTGAAATCTTGATGTGATGATGGAAGTACATCAAAAGTAAGGGGATCATAATCATCCCATAGACTCAATCAGAAAAAAATATCATTGTGGTCCTGAGGGCAAATGGAAGGAATTGCCAACATCGTTAGGATACATTGGATAGGACTTACAAATGTCAAAGTATATTGAGATGTTACACGGAATAAGTCCCATATTTCATCCAATGAAGTTGCGGGATGAGGAAACTTTGAAAATCCGGAATTCATTCTCTGAACATTCAGACTTTTTAATGGGATATCATGGCACTGGGAATAATTAGCACACCACTTAATGCACTTTTTCCGCTTTTTGGTATTCATTTTATGGCATTCAATTAAAAAATACAAAAAATGCACAGCAATAACATGTCATGTCTAGGTGTGTTACTCATATGTAATCTAATGATACAAGGGGGCCTTTAAAAGTACAGCATGTGACCTTAGAAAACCGGCAGATATCAAACTAGAGCAGCAAAAGCTCAGCAAGAAAGAAACCGAGCCAATGGTAATTCATGCTGGTCAAGTATCTCAAGTATCTAACAGGTCTCTCAATCTAAAAAAGAAAAGAAAAAAACATCTACATATACATAGACGTTTTTTTCTTTTCTTTTTTCTTCTTTTTTCTCCTCCTTTTCTTTTTTTTCATATACATAGACTCTGATCTCATCCCTTACTAAGTGGACATCTTTTTATCAAGAGAACATGGTCTCACATACATAAGCATGCACCCATGGTCAGACTAGCTGCCACGACATATGAACAGGATACAAGGCATAAAGAGCATTCAGAGGGAGAGAGACTGTGTCCTCTGGTTTGATAGGATTTTGAATGAAATCATACAAGATAATTAGGTGTTCCCGCCAACTGAGAAGTTAAGTTGACAGAGTTTGCTGTAGCTCAGGAGGAAGAGCAGTCGCCTACCAATCGGAAGGGTGGTGGTTCGCTGAAGGTCTGAAACGAATATCCTGAAAATCCGAACCTAAACCTCCAAAAGTAAAAAATATGGTTGCATAGGGTAAAAATTAAAGAAGGTTATCAATCATAAGAGCTTGAATAAGGGCAACTAGACTTCTTTCTGGATCTTGAAGAAGTTTCCCCTCTCATCCAACAGGCTTCTTCAGTTCTGTGCATCAGAACTGATTACCATGACCTGGATGACTGAGAATCTTCAACATACAGAATGTTAAGTTGAAGAGCTGCAGAGACATTTTAGTGTGGGTTGAAGTAATCGACTGACTTACAAAACGCTGCAATTGCTTCAACGGGACAGGAAACTAACCCAATGGGCACCTGAGGATTATCAAACCAGTTTGAATATATGATTTCGATGTACATGATCACATTCTGGGATGGTCATTTTAAGCCAAGAAAGAATGAGTCTGTGATGTCCACTGGGTCTTGTTTCACATAATACAGAACAAAGTCTAACACTAGTTTCTAACTCTAGTTTAACACTGTTTGACGACTGTTCTATACTTGCTTACCTGCTGTTTTGATATTGATTACCCAGGTTAACCGGCACTATCGCACTCTTAGCAGAAAGTTAGATTAGTCTCAGTCATTGGTTTTTATGGTAATACAATCCTTTATTCCATAACTTGTAAACATTTGGCCAATAAACTTCCAATTCAGCTTTCAGCCCAAATATCGTTGAACCATTAACTTCTTTACTGTACCATGCTGCTCTTAATTATAGTTTGTTGTTTTCATTCTTATCCACTTGACAAACAGCCATTTGGTCAAAAGGTCCTTTGCAGGCGTGGATTATCTCAAGGGGCTTTCATTATCCTTTGATTCTGCCACCTTGATTACTTTCAATTGGCGTGAACACCTCATTTTCTCGTATAATCTAATTCAATATCATCTCATTTAGGGGCTGATGGGATGAGACCCGAGATAATTTCCTCAGTGCCGTATTGCACTGATATTAAATGTTTGTCTTGCAAAGTAATGATGATGTGTTGAAAATCTGAGGTTCTATTCATTTTTTGTCTGTGCTCAGGGGGAGAATTGAGCAGGTCTGTACTGGTTGCATACCAAGGGGCTCTGAAAAGAGACATACCGAATGTGACCTGATAGGAGAATGACTCATTTCACCTCAGGCGCCTTTGCATTTTGTAAGTTCTCAAAGAATGTAAACAAGTTTTCAGTCCCTTCACATCTGACCTATTATCTGAGGACCTCTACAAAACAGATTTGCTTTGTTGACATGTGTTTGTTTCTTGACAGAAATGAGCACCAAGCAAGGACACTTACGAGAAGAGAAACAATTTGGTTTTAGCTCAGATCAAGTAGCAGTATTTTATTTTAAGTACATTTTTTTCCAATATCAGTTCAGTTTGATTTTAATTGCTTCTGTCTTGTCTCGAAAAAATAAAATGAAAACCAGGAAGCAATTCCTCCTTACATTTATCCCGGCTCTTAGGTGCTGTTTACACATACCCGGGTATTTTGATAAACGAAGACCTTTCCCTTCGTTTGTGCCTTTCGTTTATACACAAACGGAGTTTTTTCCTCCGAAAACGAAGCTAAAAAAAAACTCTGGCAAAAGTGGAGATTTTTTAAAAACTCCGTTTAGCGTTTGTGTGTAAACTGGTTGAAAGAGAAAAAAACTGAGTTTTGGGAATGGAATGAGGAGTTGTCGTCATAGTACAGAGCCCCGCCCCTATCCGCCATGTTGGCAGGATGCTAGCGTGAAAACGCCATTCTCTCCGTCCATTGTTTATCTGGCAAGCATGGAGGTACTAGCAGCATTTCTGTTGTTGAGAGCTATACTCGCTTGTGTGATTTTGAAAATTACAGTCATACAATGTATTGAACAACAAAGACATTTTTCACGGCTTTAGCAGTTTTATAGTCCAGCGCAACGTGTAAAAGTAGCTCAGTCTCGCTATCAGTCCACACACGAGCCTGGCGCCATATTTTCTTCTTTAAAAGGATCCGGAAGTTCTTCCTGTCAGCGGTTCTCTGTTAGGCTTCTGATTGGCTTGTGTGGAATTCTCATTGTTCTAACACTGCCACCGTCAGGCTTGGCGTAATTTAACAGCTCTTGATAGCGTATTTATGCGGATCAATGTAGACGTGTTTTATTTTAGAAACCGGGCTGTGTGCACCTAGTTTTTTTTGCAAATGAAGGTTAGAAAATATGCGTTTATCAAAATACCCGGGTATGTGTAAACAGCACCTTAGTCTGGCCTTTTCAGGCATTAAGAGAAAGTGATGGTAGCCTTATTGGCAGGAGACAAGAAAGGTGACTATCTGTCAGCAGCATCTAATGTTTCTCATTCTCTCTGAGACTAGCACAGCGATTGTAGTCAAACTCATGTCCCCAGAGGTCAATCAGTCAGCCAGGCAGCTGCTTCCAAACAAAGCAAAGACCTAAGGTCAGAGGATGGCAGGGTCTACAAACCAGCCAGTAGCTTTTAGAAACAGGCTGTGCCAGTTCCAAGAGGAGATATAACGTTTTCTTTACCACTGGAATTTAAATTTTTTTAAGATGGACTTATCAAAGCTGAATTGGGTTACTGATATCTATTTATACAGTAACTAAACCAATCTCCGGTTTCTTAATTTTGAGAGTGTTAACATGATGTTCTTCAGTGTGCTGGTTTGGCTCTGACAATGGTCTGTTTATTGGCCCATCACCGACTTTTGTCCACATTGAAATGATCAAATGTGTGACAGGCTGATCCTCAGACTTACCATTTAGTGACACTATCCATTTTCTTTTTTTCATCAAAAATCAAATTAACTCACATTTCTTATTTTACTGAATTATTAGAACATAGCAAGAGCTATTTAAAAAAAAAGAAGCTGAGAACAAGAGGTTGTAGATGTGTCACACTATTCACATTTCTTTCAGAGCACTCTATCTGGCGACATGGTGTTTACACCTGCATGATACTCCAAAAATCTGATCATAACAAGGATACTTGTGCTCACTCAATCCTACATGACTCACTTCGAGGACGTGGGCTTTGATTTGAATAAAATGCTTGATCCTTAAAAGACTATCTGGCTCTTTGCAACCTGATATCACTGAAATATATGCAACGACTACAACATCTTTCACACTGTGGCTTGTAATGTCTTGAAATAATGAGCCAGCATAGAGGAAACTGCCAAAGAAAATCAGTTGGTATCTTTGCTGTTTCTTTCATGTTTCTTTTAGCCTATATTAAAAAAAAAAGTATATATTGTCTGGAAATTTTTACAAGATTAAAAACTGCTTTTCACCAGAGGAGCTCTTTAAAGTTAATAATATGACAGCTGTGGTACATTTATGAAAGCGTCATCCAGTCTCAAGGTTCCAATTTTCCACAGCCGAAAAAATACGGCAAAGAGATAGCCAAGAATGGAAAATTTGATGTCAGTTTAATTTCAGAACATAACAAATTCAACTACTTGTACTATTAGATTTAGATTCCATTATACTGTCAGATGGGACTCTTGTGTGACAGTCTGCAGTCACTATCCACACTAGCTTGTTGTAGTATCGGGAAGAAAACATCGACATGTAGCTCAAAAGATTTGATGGAAGTGAAGTGCTCTTACATAAAAACATGCTCGGAAGAGGAAGTACCTCAGATAAAACACATGCGGCCTTCATTTGAGGTATTTAGTCTTCCATCTGTGTAAAACATGTCCTGTCACTCAAAGCCTTTTTAGAAACAGAAATAATCAATATAGCTGTTTTGCCATTTTTTTTGGCCAACATTGTTTGTCTCTCCCTTACCTATCATTATGAGAGAAAAAAAAATACATACATTTGTTCAAAAGTTAAATTTATGAAGGAATAAAAAAGACATTTCCATCAGATTCAGAGCTAGCCATGAATAGAATGAAAAAACGATGCAAAAGAATGCCCAAATTGCTGCATTGTGTCAGTGAGGGGATTCCTGTCAGAGCTATGGTGTGTGAAGCATCGGGAATAAGACCTGATTTGAGTGCAGCCCCACAGAGAACTAGTGTGAGAAGTTTTGGAAATATAATGATGTACTAATTCATTTTAAGAGAGATATTCTCACCTGCTGTACTGTAGGAGCTCACTTAAGCAGCTTCCATAAGAACTGACTCGCTCCAGGATGCCTCATCAACCCTTACAGGATGGAGTTACTGATTTACTTCACTTACCCAGATTTTCTCAGTTTGCCTTGAGATTCAAATCTGCAAATCCTCTTTCATTCAGATTGCCCCCTTCCCTACTCACTTCCACATTTATTTTCTGGTCTGCATGGACTCTCGGAGTGAGCACTATGAGGGATTACTCTCCCCAGATGTAATCCAATCAAAAAAAAAAGGAAAAGAAGAAAAAAGAAAAACAGGAACTGATTTCTTATCTTTGTAAGATGCTGCATTTCCCCTCATCTCTGAGAACACACAGCAAGCATTATCAGTCATTTGATTACCTTGAGTAAAAATGGATACAGAACAGCAGCAGTTTCAGCCTCGAGAGGCCTGACTTGCGCATTGAAATCCAATTGAAGGCTGTACCTTATGTATTTGTTTAAGATTTGGAAATAATTAACCGGGGTAAAAGCTGTTATGGCTACACAATGGGATTAAGCAAGACAAGACGGGTTTTTTGAGTCAAAACAATTGAGGCTTGAGAGCACCTTTTTCCTGCCACTTGACTTTTATATGCAATTATAGAAATGCATCTGTATACCAAAATGTTTTAGATTCAATGGGCATGTGGCCATTAGATGTTTTTTTTCTTTATTTTTTTTATAGTGTGTGTACGTTTGCATCTGCACACTAAATGTGTTTCGCACACCGTACATCAGCATCGTCAGACGAACAGATGTTGGTCACAGAGGACAGCTGATGCTGTGAACTGAATGCACTCACAAACATGTGTTTCTCTGCCTTCCATATGGACAAAACACATGTAGCACAAACAGCTATTACGCTGACCAATGATAACATTTTAAACCATTTAAGGACATAGAAATGCACAATGAGCCCAGCTCTGAGGTAAATGCGGGACATTTCCCTGAGGTTTTCCCTCTCTCTGTGTCTCCTCTGTTATGCCTTCACAGTCTCAACCGTGTTCAGTGTGTTGAGTTGATGATAAATTGATTCTGAGTTGAGTTGAGTAACATAAGAAGAACAACTTTTAAGCTTCTCCTCTGTCCTGCATTTGACCTACAAACCGCCACAGCAGCCTGACTTGCTGCGCTGTCTGGCAGACGTCTCTTTGTTGTCGGCTTTTTGCTGAGGTGTACTGAGCGGCGCTCTCTGTAATTGCTAAAAGGTAATTGTGCTGGCAGGTTACGATGAGGCCTTTCGCTCCCATGAGCTGCACCCTGATCCCTACATAAGGATGTGATTAACTGCCATCTCCTGTCATTAACTGTGAGGGCATTTGGCAAGAAGGCCGCTCCAAGTGTGTAATTGTCATATTAGACCCGTTGCTTGGTCAGATCAAGTATTGGAATCAAGTTCCTGATTTGAAGCGGCCGCTGGCAAGCTGTAAGTACATGGCAGGATTGGCCAAACTGTTAGCTCTTATTCCTGCAGTGCAATGTGACTGCTAAGCATGCTGTTTCATGTTCAATATGCCATTCTGCTAATATAACCATACACACCACTGTGGAGGAAAAGCACATTTTTCCTGTGAATGGTCTATAGCTCACGGGCTAAACATCTTTGGGTTGACATCCAGCATTGGTTGTACTTTATGGAACATCATTAAAGCCACAGGAATTAATCATCTGCTTGTCTGTATAAGACAGTAACTGCCAAAAGCAGCAGCCAGGCAAAGGTTCAAAACAAATAAAGCGAAACGCATGTTTACAGACCAACAGAGAACCTGTCTGTTTTGTGTATTTTACTCTAGATATAGCACAGATTACTGAGAAGAGCTCAGAGTCCTGGCTTGAACTGGCAGGAGCAGGCCATTGATCTTCCTTGCCTCCACAGCTCTGTGATGCCCCTGTAGACAGATGGAAGGGGGGGGGCAGCCACCCACTGGAGCATGCTCAGAAATGCATATGCTAAGCGGCCTCTTGATGGTACTTCAGAGACTGGCCCAGTTTTGCTTAGATTGCTTAAGGATGGACTCATCGGGGCAGTTAGCACTTTATAGATAAGTCAAAAACAAGATTTTTTTACAAGAAGGTCAGGGAGGGGGGAGCAGAAAATTGGGTTAGTCAGAGCTATAAAAGCCCAATAACAAAGAGGAAGTATTTTGTTTACTATGAAAGATTTACTCTTTTACTATGCAAATATTTCCCTGGGTGGTTGTAATGGAGCTCTTGTCAAGTCTGCAGATGAATAGACAGTTTTGTTTCATGTCCCATTGCCATTCTGATATTCTCCATTTATAGGGATTTTGTGTGGAGCGGGGATAATGAATCATCAGAAGGGAGCCTCCGGATAAGAGGAAGGATTTAGATGTGTTTGAACTAGCTCAGACATTTTGTTAAGTGTCATTGTTCATGGCCAATTTATCATTACTCCCCAAGTCCGTCCCCCGTTTCATTCATAACCATTCTCCCATCTTTTGGATAGGCCGAAAGAAAAGGTCTGTATTCTGTGTGAGGATTGAATTTTTACCACACACACACACACACACACACACACATACACATACAGCCAAATCCAGATGGGTTATGGCAAAAGAAGTAGCAGTGGCCCTTGCATTAGGCCAAAGCGGTGCAGGTCAGCTGGAGGCGAGCAATGCTATTGTGTGGGATGGAAAGATGAAGCAATGCAGGGACAGAAGGAAAAGGTGGGTGGAGAGAGGTACGTCTCTCCACCCACAGCTGCACTGTTTCACTATGTTTAACCCCTGCAGGCTGGTTCATGGGGGCAGGGGGGGTATGGTTTGCAGATCCCAAACATCTGTATGTATGTGCGTCGAAGGAGAAAATGGTTACTAATGCAATCAAGGTCTCATTTACATCCTGTGGTGCATCCGTGCTGGGTGCAAAACATAATGCTTCATCATAGCCTCTCTCTGCTGTAGAGTTTCAAGTGCTCGAAGCACAATGTAACAAATTATTGCCTATCACCTCTTTTCTCTTTCCTTCTCTGTTTTTCTCTGTTTTACTGCTTGTTGTTACTTTGTTTGACTGGAGGTGAAGGTTAAAACACAGGAAAAAGGTTATTTTAAAAACAGACTGAAATAAAACAAGCAAGGCAACCCATTGCATTTATGTAGGTTTTAAAAACAAATCAGGCTTTGTGTGTGTTTGTGTGTGTGTGCCAGTATTAAAGAGAAAGGAATGTGAATAGATATTTAAACAAAAATGAGGAAAAGGCTGATGATGCATCAGTTAAATACCCTTGAGTATAGATAAGGTTTTGAGATGGTGCCCTGACTCCAAGAAAGAGGCAGTTACATAATCCAGGAACCTAGAAAGCAAAAGCAGGGAGCCAGTGTTGTGTAGTGTAGCCAAATTATGTAACACTTTAAAAGTAGAGGGATTTAAAATGAATATGTGTTTATTTGACACATCAGTCTGTTTAAAAGGGACATACTAATTAGTGTTAAAAAATATATTGAAAACACAATCTTGGCATTCTGTTTTGTACACTGAAAGTAGCAAATGGAAACTCGTTTGCTTTTTGACATCAAATTCCATTGTTATGTATTTTGTTCACTTTTTTCACCGGTCAAAAGTTATTTTTGTCAAAAGAAATTCCAATTTTTCTATTTGTCAATGAATACACTGTCACTCCAACACTTACAAAAAAACAAACATCTGTGAAATGTTGCAATAGAAGTTACAATTATTTTAATATTAGCAACTAAAAACGTACACAAGTCACAGAGAAATCGAGCAACAATGGAGTCCAGAGTTTACAGACTGATAGAGCTGATAAGTGATGGAGGGATTACAATTTGAGTTCTCAGTAGTGTCATTTTCTGGCCATGAGTTTAATGGAGGTATAAAAAGCTGGAAGAAAAATGGGTTGCTTCATTAAGACCTCAGGAAACTGTAAACTTGTCAAAACGAGGCACAACTTATATTTTAAAGTTGTTGGAATGAGTGCATGTGTAGGTTAAACAAGCACAGACAGTAATGGACAGAGGTGTGATTAAAAATTAGGAGATGAATAGAAAGAAAAATCATTCAAGAAGTATTTCATATTCAAACTTAAATTTTAAAGAGAGAGGTTTTTGATGGAAGAGTTTGAATTTAAGCTCAAATAGGGAAACTCTTTCATAATCTTTGTTCAAATAAACACAAAGTAAAGTCATGGCTCTGGTATGCAGCATCCGCTCTACGGCCACGTTAACATGTCAACAGTGGCCACGCTATTGTTACTGTAAGCTGCTGAAGCTATCGAGGACACACTTAACATCCTTTACGTGTTTACAGTTGTAGGAGTGAGGAGTGATAGATGAGTGGGCCTGACTTTCTGTGAGACTCACTTGGGGAAGATGAGCATTTACAAATAGCCACTTGGCTGAGCAGCGTAAGCCGCGTTTCTCCCGCTCCGCTCAGTGGCGTTGGTCAGTCGGCATGAGCTCCAGGAAACAGATGCGGCCTGATAAGAGAAGAGGATGGGATATTGTGTGTGTCGGTTCGGTGCAAGTGTGTGTTTTCCTATTGTTAATCCGGTGTGTGTTCTCACACTTCCAGCTGCTTCCCTGTTCCATTCGACCTCTGGGACAATTGGCTCAGCCACTCTCAGAGAGACAAGAGGCCACGGTGACCGGCGTCTATGCCCCATTTAGTGTGGAATAAAAGAGAAGTAAATCACAGTTGTTTATTCCACCGTCTTTGGCAATCTCCCAAGAGCCTTGCAGGCTCTTAACCTGAGCTGTGCCATGTTGTACAAAGCACGGCAACCCCCCCAACAGTTTCTGAAATGTGGAAAGTGAACAGGAGGGATGTGAGTAAGCCTGCTGCAATCTGGCACTTTGGTGTTAGCAGAAATGGAAAAGTGAAGTAAATCACGGCTGTTTATCTGCATCGCTCAGACATTGTTTGTATGGTTCTTCAGCTCCAGCATATGCACTTGCTTGCCTGCGATTGTTTGCAAGTGCAATCTTGAGAGGGAATGAGTCACTGCTGTGCTATTACACACTGCTGGAACTATTACAGGAGACAGAGTAGCAAACAAACCGAATAGTACCGAACATGTGGGCCCACACCCACTCCAGCACATTTCTGAACTCTCCCACTGTCAGCACACCACAGCAGTTAGTAAGAGCAAAGTCTCATTTATTGCCGAAGAACCTCGTGATTCCCATGAGAATCGCATGTGGTTGTTTGTTTTGAACTCACAGAGAAAAATTAATCTTCTTAGACAGCAGGACGTGCAGTGCACCATTTTTATTCCATGCTGCATGATCTCAACCTTTATCAGCTTTATAAAAAGGTGACCTTTATATGACATAAGCACAGGCCTTCCCTTCCATAAAGTTAATTCCAGGTAACATGATGCAGGTGGAATGGAATATTAACACCTCTATCTCGGTCTTTTTGGTTGCAACTTTGCCACCGAGTGAGGATACTTTCCCCATGCTGATACAGACTTGGTGAAAGATATTTCTGTGTAAAATTTATGAATTCATAACTTTTGAGGGTATGTTTCACTACTGATCTTTTTGAGCCATGATAAGAATTCAAAGGTGAATGGAGCTGGAGGACATCTTCAAGCGGTCGAGGACATCACAGGAAAGCCAATGAGGCACTTTGCCCTCCTCCAACATCCTCTGAATACATCCCATGTGCCTCCTTGCAACGTGAGAGGCTGTCACAGCAAATCGGATGCCATCGAAGTCTACTGTCATTAATTTGATTTACATGGGGTTTTAGTCAAACGCCGACCAAAAAAAAAAAAAAAAAAAGAGGTTGTGTCGGCACATTTCATCTGAATTTGTTAAACCGTGACAAGACGAGTGTCGATAGCATCTCTCACACAGAAGGACACTATGAATCAAATGAAGGAGACATGTCGTGGAGTTAAACACTGGAGCTATAGTATATATATATGTTCTGTTTGACATGGGCTCAGCAGCTTCCTCTCTTCCAAGCTCCGTTATCAAAGCTAACAGCCTTTAGCATGTGTCAGTGGAGGCGGATAACCCCTGGTAGATACAAGAGGACGAGGAGACAATCAAAGGCAGTTAGCTCTACTGGAGGTGACAGTGGTCAGCTCCTGGAGGTGATAAAGGCCTTTGAACCTGAAAGCTGCTCGAGGCCCTCCCTTTGTGGCTCCCTGAGTCTGGCCACAGAGGGGTCAGCTTTGATTTAGGCCCCTAGGGATCCTAGACAGCTCTCTTCATCTCTGCTGGAGATAGAGAGCTTAAAAGAGACAGAGCAGGAGAAAGAGGGAGGTAGTCCACATCTATCAGATACTGGTCCATCAGTGGTGGCTACTAAACTACAGGATGGGTCAACATGCTTGACCTCAAACACTTGACTGGGAATGCAAGGAGAAAACAGATAAGCGGATCAGTTAAAGCAGTGGCGTCTGCTGACGACAGCAGTACGGGGAGCACATCCCTGCTTTTTCCCCCCCTTCAAATAGAAAGAACATTCGCTGAAATGCTGCATAAATCAGGCAATAGAAAGAAAATGACTGTGTAAGTGGGTTCCTCATAATACCAGCTGTTTTCAAACTGGCTAAACTCATAGTTCATAGTGTCATTCAAGGTCGATCATGTACACCCCATTTAATTTTATGGCCAGACCTTCAGACACACTCAACACCACAACAGGGAAAATATGTTTAAGGAAAGGGAAAAGTCTCTTCTGTGAGGAGAGACTCCCCGAGAGACATGCAGAGTAAGGTTATGGAACAAATGCTCTCCCTGCTTAAATGTTATTATGGTTCATGTCATGTCTGCCTGGCAAGCACACCGTCTGTCTTGGCAGTCACAGAAGATGACATCCCCCCTTTGTTATTCTGCTCAGACATGAGTTGGAATCTGTGAAAGTGCAGAATCTCGCCTTGATAGAAGACATTTGGTTGTCTTGGATTATAATTAGTTGACACATTTCTATGTGTGACCGTCCCAGATTCATTTCATGCCACCCTCCATGTAAAACACACAGCAGTCAGGATTTTACAGTGAGGTGGGAGAGGCAAAAGGTCACAGGAGGTGGCCAGGTGAGCTCTGCCTCCAGGGCAGCTATCAGTCGAGAGGCAGAGGGATGAGCGCGACAGCTCGCTGTGCTTCATCCACCATGCTCACAAATCCAGTCACAAGTGTGCATGCAACCGTGGAAACACAAATACATCCTCGACATATAACAGAGCATCTATAATTGCATCTCTTCTATAAAGCACAGGAAAGAAATAACTTGAGGCCTGAGCTAGCTGATAATGCTGCAAAGTCAGAGGATATTTAAGCAAATTGAGTTACGTCTGGTTGAGCACGTTTGTCTTTGAATCTGGCTCTGTTTTCAGACGCATCAGCCTCACTGTTCAATTTGAACTCCTTCGAGAGGCATAACCCCGGGAGTTTTATGTATTGAAAACAAATGTGCTGAATGCTTCTCTCTTTCATGCAGCTTAGGGATGCTAAAATGTCCTACCTGCAAAACCAAATAAAAAAGAAAGCAAGAAGCTGTAAAATTGATTAATGCAGTCAATGACACTCAATATGTTTTTTCTTGTACTTGTGATCGCTTGGGGCTAGTGACTTGCCCTTTATTGGTAATTACTTGCAGTTCTCATCCTTGAACATTACACCTGTGTACAATGATATCTTTATATTTATCGCCACTCTTTCTTCATCACTGACAATCAGCCAAGGGAGGGGGGAGGTGGATGATGAGCAGAGCTGCGTGTGCTGAGCTTGATGAGGCAAAGCAGAGAGAACATTAATTATTCAATGCTCAAATCACAAAAATAAAGATGGCAAAACCAAATTGTTTTGAAAATTTCCCGAGGAAAGAGAAATGTTGGCAAGCCTCCCAAAAAGCTGTTTGAAAATGCTCTTTGAAGGTAATGAGGCATGCTCGTGGCACACAGAGGCAGGGAATAGTGCCATGGCAAAGCAGCATGTTCTCAATTGGGTTTCTTTTTTGCTTACATATCACTTTACTAAGGCACATGTGGTACATTTCTAATGAGGTGCAGGATCATGCCCTACCCCCGCTCAAGCCAAATCTTGTAATGAAAGCAATGTGGGCTAAAAAGGTAGAGGAAATAGAGGAAACTTTTTTCTGCTAGGGTTCATGTCTTTCATAACAAAATCCTGACTGAGTAAAATTCTCATAGTTTCGTCAGATTAAAATGTGAAATCACTCTTAGCCCTATTAAAAAGTACTCTGCTCTCTACTGTAATGAGCAATATTAAACTCACCATTACATAGGCTTTTTTTATGGGTAATAAGTTATGAGAGAACCTTCTTTCTGGTTGTTAATAATACATGTAGGGTATGGGTGAAAATAATATTTTTATTGTATCCCCAAAACCCTTCACAATATGATGAAGAATGTGAAAATGCTGTAGTCATTAGTTAGGTTTTTGGTAGTCAAAATGATAAAGGGATCATGAAAAATGTATGTGAGAAAGAGTTTGGAATTTCACCAATCATTTATTTATCATATCTAAATGTATATCCCTGGTCAATATTAATCCCCATTTGAGCTGAACCCGGAGCGAAACATTAAATCATGCAGCTGAGCTTGAGGAAGCATAGTTTTAAAAAAAGAAAAGAATTATACACAAAAGAATTTACAGAGGAAATTCAAATGTTTGTCTCACGATTATTTTAGCACTCACAGGTTTGAATTATGTTCGAAAAGAAACGTGACCTTTGTTAAACTTAAACTTAACCACTTTCGGCCAACTTTCCTCATTAGCGCTCATTTTAATCTGGACATTAACAATGTACATGTATCAAGTTATGCTCTGCTATATCAGATATGAGCTCATTGTCATTCAGTGCTGACTTTTAGCACTAACAATTAACTTTTATAAAGCTACAGTACATTATAGCTCATATATTAGAAAATGATCTTGGCTAACGTTTGCTAGCTAACATAATCAGATCCTGCAAAAGTTAGTTCCTGCAGTAGATTCAGAGCTCTATGCTTTGGGGTTATGTAACCTGTATAACATCATGAAGGTTATTTCAATAAAGTAACACCATGTTTTTAAAAAGCAACTTGGAATGTTCATATTGCAACCATGGAATGGCTAGATGAGGGGTGGCTAGCTTAAATTTACAAAGCTACTCTTTTTTATTTCAGCTTCACATAAATGCCTTCATTTGTATCTTTTCAACCAGTCTTCCAAAACAATACATTTGGTCAATTGCTAGTGATTAACAAAACACGATTTTTTGCACAAATGGCATACGGTATGTGTTTGCAAGTATAAATAGATTAAAAGCAGTGACAAAGTTGGCATCTGTGAGTGGGCAGGTGAGGTGAAGGCATGGCTTAAACACTAGACTTTCACCCAGAAGATGGGAATTTGTGTACTTTGTGGTAGGCCTACCGTAACATTACCTAGGTTATTATTAGGTTAGCTTTGTCTTGTTAGACCCTTCAAACCACCATCTCACTCATCTCATATGAACAACTAATTTACCTGTCTTTCTCAACAGACAGCTGATTAACAAACTTGAGAATGCTGAATTACCACAGAGCAGTTAAAGAAAAATGTAAATCCTCACCAAAGAGCAACTTCAGAGTAACATAATCTAATATTTAAGCCAGTATTTAACATAAGACATCGTTTCAAAATGGATTGATTTAGTGATTATCAAACCTTAGTTAAAAGAACTGTGCGAGCAGAGCCAACAATCAAGCAAAAATAGCAGTCAGCATTCGAGTGTAAGATCTTCTGTCAGGAGAGCTCTTTTTATGTCCATAAAAAACAAAACAAAAAACAGCTGGCATCAGCTAACATTTGACTTTTGACTTCAGTGGTTTTGAGTTGATAATTGCTCAGTTCAGCATCAAGTAATGCATCAAGCGATGATGCCGGCATGGGTCCAACCAGCATTCTGGCTTCTATACAAATATCAACGCCTAAGAAAAAGCGTGTCGTGTTCGCTTTGATAGTTGTCCATTTTTAGAGTCTCATGGTTGTTTTGTTTTAAGACCGCACCAGCAAAACTGTCAGTCACAACTAGCGAGTGAAAATATATGTGTATTCTTGCCAACTTCCAAGTTAGTGAGACCCATGAGGTTGTGGTTCCTTTTTTTTAATCCTTGCAGCTACTCATAAAAGGAGTATTTAGGCTACTGCGGGAAAAAAAGAAAGAAAGAGGAGGGAGATTTCTTTAATTTAATATTTCAAGAATATAAATCAAATGTTGAAATTAAAGTCTGAATGTTGAAAATACAGTTGAAATGTCAAGAATAAACTTGAATAAAGTCGAAATTCCAATATTAAAGTTAAATTGAGATTTCACGAATACAGAGAGGATATGTGGTATAATAAGACAGATGAAGACTGATGAAGTTGTTAGATCCTGGACATGAGGAGCTCAGGTTAGTGCACATCATCTCAGACGCAGGTATTACCACAACAAAGGTCCCAATGTGCTATCCAGAAGCCATACAGCATTACCATCAACAATGTAGCTGTAGCTCCATTGGTTGAGTGGTTGCTTTCCCACCAGAAGATTAGAGGTTCAAGGCCCACTTTCCACTTGTTGAAAATTCTCAGGTAAGAAAGACACTGAATTCTAAAAGGTTGATCAATGTTTTCTTGTCGAGAAGAAAAAGTTGCATACTGTGCGTAGTACGTATATACACATTAAAGGTAGGGTAGGAGATCCTGGATTTTGAGTCCAGCGAAGCTGCATTTTGAAAATACACCGGTAAAAAGTCCCAACCCTTTTCTTCACTTTCCCCCCGAAGGCACGCCTCTAGAGTACATGAACGCGCACGAGCACGAAGGTGCACGAGCGCTGTTCTGACAGCAAGCATCGATCGTTGCCGTATTTAGTATTTAGTTTATGCTAACTATACGTTTAATAATGCTAGGTGCTAGCCAAGCTGGCTCTAGTTTAGCTTCCTGCCAAGCTTCTGGACGCGTAATTCGTTCACGGAGCAGGGTACGCGCACAGGGGGGGGGGGAGGAGGGGGAGGGAGGAGCAGATTGCAGTTTGATAGACGGCATCAGAATCCAATCATTGTGAACGGACCGTTCACAATGATTGGATACTGTTTTTCCTAGATTGTACGTTCTAGAGGCCACTAAAACTTTTCATATTTGTATCAAAACTTTTAATTAATTGGTTGCAATGGGGGTGTGAAGAGTATTTCAAGCAATATGTAAAAAAATGTTCCAGAAAAAGATCCCCTACCCCGCCTTTAAGAAGTGAATTAACACATGTGTAATTATGTAACCTGGAAGAGGTTTAAAGGAGTAATAAGTGGACCATTTAATGCTTGCAGTGAAGTACATACAGTGGTAGCAGTCGTTCTACAAACATCGAGTAATCGTCCTCAATATCAGACACTTACAAAAAGTAGCACTTAAATCTCAATTCTAATGTCTAATGTGGCTGCTTGTGGTGCAGCTAATGCCAATGGAGACATGTCCATAGAACGCTGTCTCAGAATGTCTTTGATTCTTGGTTTAATATTTCGCATCTGAGGCATCTGAACTTAGCGTTAGTCTTGCATTTTTTTTAAGCAGTGTGGATGAGTGTCACCGTTACATGTGAGGTTTCTTCTGCTTGGCAGCAATTTCCAATGAATGCATGTAACTTTCCCTGTTTTGCCTTATCAGACATTTTTACACAATCCAGCCAAAGGTTTGCTGCTGTCTTGCTGCCTCAGGTTGATATCGCCATCGCTTTTGAAGAGAACTAGAGTTTTCTCAACCTGGAATTTGAGTTTTCAAGTACACCTACACCCCTTCAACTGCCTCTCTTGGTGCTATATTAGCATTACTGATGGGTCATGCGCACAAGCATCTGCTCTGTGAGGACCAGCACCCCCTCCAAAAAAAAACTACCAAAATTCCTGTTTTCCCCATAGATGACAAACACACATTATTAAGCTCAATGAGAGTCGTGTTGTTGCCCAAACAATTAACTACAATAACGCTTAATGAAGTCTCTACAGTCAAAATCAATAAAAAGTGCCGTATTGTATCAGTAAAATAAATAGCTAATAATTACCCCCCCCCCAAAAAAAAAGTAAAGTACACAATATGATCAGAGCAAACAAAATGAATACACCTCAATACCATGTAAACATAATTTATTTTATTTTTATTTACCTATTTAGTGCCTTTTTTGTGTTCTCAGTTGGGTGATTTTCAAAAAATAAACACAGTTCGTTTTGGTTAGGGCAGGTGAAATAGTCCATCGGCGGCTGAGCCTCGGCTGGAATCCTCTCTGAACTAACGTTAGCTTCACTAGAAGTGCTAGCATGAACGTCACCCTTTAGGTCCTAAAATGTCCTTCATCTCCGTGCCCTCGACTTCTTCATGTTCCTGCTCATCGTCAGTAGGCCTATCCTCCGACCCGACACAATATCTTTCTTCAGTTGGCCCTGGGGTGACATCTCCAGCAACGTTTTTGTCATAGCTGTGGTGGCTACTTCCACTTGCACTAACACTAGCGGCACTACAACTGGCAGCAGCAAACAAATTGTCTATTTTAAAACATTTGGCAGCGTCGGCCTGAAGGGCTTTTTGCTTTTTGTCGCGGATCTTCTCCGCTCCCCCTTTCCTCTTCTTGGAGCCTCTGTCGTCCTCCATAATAATTTAGCCTACTCTGATAATTTTTAAGTGAAACATAGATGATGCCTAATGGCGGTATGGACAGATCCACTTGAGGGATGGAGGCAGGGGGCGCAATCGTAACAACGCACCTGCTTCTGAACTTGTCCTGAAGAGGCAAGGTCTGTAGCCTGACTACGTCATACTCACGATTCCAGTCAGAATGTGAGTCTGATACCGCTCAATAGAGATTTGAGTATGGGGCGTGTTTCAACCGAACCAGGAGAAAAAATGCCTCTTCGCTCAATTGGATAGACCTACAACCAATCAGAGCAATGTAGTATGTGACATAGATTAAGCAACACACACTTGTTGTAGGAAGGATGGCAAAAACATCTTTTCTATCGATAAAAGCCTTTATCGCGTTCCTCTGTTCGTCTTTCAAAATGAATGCAATGTGGAGATCCTGTAGAACAGACTCGATGGCAGCCATGTTCAGCTCTTTAGTGACGTAGTTGATAATGTCCCTGTTGATCATCTGTCCATCATCGTATAAAGCCCGCCCTGGCAATCTGATTGGGTCGACCGATTCTTGGTCGGGCATAATGATTTCCCAACTGAGCAGAGCCAGACCGAACTTCCCGACCAAACATTTTATGGGCGGGGCTAAGTTCGGCTGGCACCCAGGCTACAAGGTCTGTGCAACCCCCCCAAAAATGTATACAATACATTACGAGCTACATGCCCATTAACGGGCTGCTAGCAAATGTAGACTAGATAAATACATTTAAAAATCGTATATTTAAAAAATGAATAAATAAATCGGAGGCCACCGGCCCAGATGTGGACCGGCCCACCGGGCATTTGCCCGGTCGCACAGATTGCCAGTCCGAGCCTGTAGACAAGTACATATTTAGCAAATCTCTTTGAAAATCAAATGTTTGATTGATAAATACAAAATATTCTGTATGTTTTGAATTACCAAGTAATATGTTTTTTTTATGGTAGCCTACACTATACGGAACCAGTTTTTACGGTGCCAAGCATTGAACCTAAAAAGGTCTTACCTTGAGCTGCCCAGCTTAAGAGTGGTGAAAATCATTTCTAATGCACAATCCACATAGAAACAATGCCCTTCAAATGCTACTCAGAAACAGATGAAGAGGAGGAAACCAAATACCACTAATCTGCAATGCATTAGCTAGCACACTAACAGTATGTTACAGCCCATTAGTGGTTAACAATGATAGCTGATTTTCAGATGGCACAAATAGCCATTACAGTAATTCGCTCCAGCCTGCGTCAACTCCCCAATGACAACCACTGCTTCCGGCCTTGACATTAGATCAATAATGCAAAACCTCCTTAAAGTTCTGCCTTGTGGTTTAATTTAAAAGAGCTTCCTCTCAAACTAATGATGCAGGTTAATTGGCTTGTCATTGTTTGGGAGTTTACTCGAAAAAGGAACGGGGGCGATTAAAACAGAAATGCTTCAGGGATTTGCCATGTCCCCTCCGCGTATTGCCTCTGTAGTTTTATTGATGGCTTTTCCCTGTCTTGGCTGACCACCAAATTGCTGCGCTTGCGTGTGTTTCGCTTTTCACAGGGTCAATATGTTAAGGAGGAAACAATTTACCGAGGACGCAGCCAGAGAACCAGCTCAGATCAAGCACTTGCAAAAACAGGGGTCATCATGACTCCAGCCAGAAAGTGCTTTTCACATTTGATGCATCTTTGTATGAATGAATAAAAAAGGAATTTCGAATGGAAGATAAAAAGAATGCTATTATGTCAATTAACATCCTGACAAAGTGTCCCTCATTAAGACACTTATCTCCTGTCTATTCATTCATCAGGGGTTGCCCAGGAGACCTACAACACACACACACACATACATACATTCAGCTGGTCAAACATATGGTCCATTATGTACACTCTGTCCATACTGTTGTCCCGTCTGGTTTCCTCTCCAAAGATCACCCCAAGGGGATGAGCCACCTCCATCGATTGCCACCACTTATTAATCTGACTCTGGGTGGACACTACAGGCCTGCTATTTGTTAGTGGCTCTCCAACAGGATGCCATTAGAGCGTCACTGTCACACATTATCCTGAATAAGTCATGAGTAGGCCAGATAGAGCTGCAACTTCCTCCCACATTAGGATAAATGACTTTCAGGCAGGGAGGAACGGGGCACATTTCGCTGAAATGCATGTAGACAAATAGCAAAGAGAAGGGGGGGGGGTCGGTAGGGACAGACAGAGGAAGAAAGAAAAGCTGATTGATAAGAATTAAGGACTGGGGACAAACTAATGTCTCCACGGAGAGAAGGACGTTCAAGATCAATTGTTGAGAGAAGATGCAGACTAAGTGCTTTTATTAGGGCGAGAGAAGCAGAATTTGGCCTGATTGTTCACACACTCAGACCTTGGATTAGGTAAAAACACAGCAATATTTCTGATTCTGCTGTTAAGATGTAAACTTTCTTTTCTTGGTTTAAAAAGTAATATCAAGGCTTTTAATGGATCAGTTTTAAACTGGAATTCGAAAATGAAAACTGCAGAAACCAAATAGGTTATCTAGCTTTCCACTTACTCTTATTCTAACTCTTTGTGACCATAAGTCCAAGTTCTTGAAGCTGGATTTGTGGTCTGTTCAAACTGTAGCTCGACAGAGTGAAATCCCCCACCCCCACGTTGCACATCAGTATTTTTCCTGCTGTTCCCAGTTGACTTGTAGGCTTTCTAAAAAAATAATGTCTGACAAATGCTCTGGAAAAAGGTTTAACAAAAGTAGAATCTAACTGATTTGAATTTTTTAAATGAAGTTCATGAAAATCTCTGATTCTTTGTGCAATGTTTCGTAATATGAAAGCACATTTGCCATTTGAGGCATCTGAATTTAGCGTTTGTCTTGCATTTTTTTTTAAGCACAGTGGATGAGTGTCTCCTTTACATGTGAGGTTTCTTCTGCTTGGCAGCAATTTCCATGTATGCATGTAACTTTCCCTGTTTTGCCTTATCAGACATTTTTACACAATCCAGCCAAAGGTTTGCTGCTGTCTTGCTGCCTCAGGTTGATATCGCCATCGCTTTTGAAGAGAACTAGAGTTTTCTCAACCTGGAATTTGAGTTTTCAAGTAGAACTACACCCCTTCAACTGCCTCTCTTGGCACTATATCAGCATTAACCAACTTCTGCCGACAAATGGGCTAACGCAGGTAACTTTAGTGAAACTGTAAACACAAAGTTTTGACCTTTTTCCTTTAGGTGATGGATCATCTGCAATGTTTAGTTGTGCCGTGTCCCATATAACATAGGCTACAGACTGGGATTCCATTTGTGATGTATTTACATTTGTTAAGGGAATTAAGTGAAGTACAACAGGGTTGGCAACTCTCACGCATCTGCCGTGACACTCACTCTTTCAGACTCAGGGTCTGGTTACACGGAAACGTTTTTCACTGTAACTGATATTTTTGCTTATCGTTTGGCTGTCGCGGCCACATGGAGCCGGTGTTCCCAGTACCCCAAAACGATATTTTTGGAGAACGGGTTCCAGAGTGGGAAGATCTAAGAACGCTGTCGTTTCGTTTCCATTGTTGCAGCCAGAACGGATTTGTTTACATCTGCGTCACAGCCACATGGCCAACGCCAGTGACGTATACACATACGTCAGTGACCAGAACAAAAAGCGGCTTCCATTCAAAATCCGGAAGAAGAAGACAACACAACAAGGATAGACAGCGATCATCATTGACCCCACAATATTGATAGTAGCACTGCTGCAGACACTGCTAACTACAGCAGCGTTGTTGAAGGAACAACGTGAGCTTCACGCTGGTAGAAGTAGGGGCGTACACTCATGCGCATTGCTTCTTCTATTGTTCTGGTGTAACCGGTGGGGGTGGCTTACAGCGCACATTGAGGTGTGGCGTGTGTACTGCATCGTTTTCAGCGTTTTCATCGTTTCCATCTGGACCTGATTCTTTACAGAAGCTTTCCTGTGTGGTCGCAATAATTTTCGTACCCGTTTTCAAAAAAACCCTCGTTTCATTTTCGTGTAGCCGTAGCCTTAGTGTCACGCTCTCACACTTAAAGGTGGGTTCTGTGATGTTTTCTGGAGCATTTTTTATCATATTGTCTGAAAACCTCCTCACGACCCCATTGCACCCACTAAAATAGAAAATTTGGAAAAAAAACGAAATCTTTTAGTCCATTGTAGAGGGTGTAGCAAGAGGAAATGTCTGACCAATAGAAGTAATGATGAGAGTTACTTCTATTGGATTCTGACACGCCAATCAACCGTCAGCCCCCCTCACCCCTCCCCCCTGCGCGTTCACAGACTCGTGACTCGTTCATGTGTTTTGAAGGCGTGGTTTCGAGGGGTGGGCTGAAGGGAGAGGTTGTGTATTTTCAAAAATATAGCTTGCAGGAACCGTTTTTCCAAGATCTCAGACCCCACCTTTAACAAAGAAATCTCACGCTAGATCATTTTTTCTTTCTGTGTTGATTTTTTTCACTCTCGTTCTATAATTTCCAAATGCTTAAACTCATGATTGGACCACAGCAGAGTGTCTAATCCCTCTCTGATTGTTGATTCGCTGGAAACGGCTTGTCATCACGTCAGTCGGTACGTCAGTGACGTCGGTCTGCCAAGGCGAAATCTGATTGGTAACGCAGCGCTGTCTCACTACAGCAATGTAGTGTTATTCGATTCAAGTGAGCGCGGCCAGTTCAGTCTGAGGGGAAGGACAGAATTTTCCACTTCACTGAGAAGCCGCGAAATCAGTAAGGTAACACAAGAAATAGGCTTTCAATCGATGGTACCCTCTCTTCCATTATGTGCATAAAAATGAACGACCTAGAGCCGTGCTACAAGTATGAGCCCCCGGCTCAGATAGTGAAAGACGCAAAGTCTGCCACAACACGCTATAACAGTTCTTTACGATGTGATGATTAGATATGCACACACTGATACCTTCTGTTTTTTTTTTTTGCCTGGTGGTGTGTGTCTGTCTGTCTGTCTGTCTGTGTCTGTCTGGTGGTGTGTGTGTGCCTGGTAGCCTTTTGGAGGGGACTGTACTGTATGAGTTGGAAATTGAAGAGAGACACTTTGGATATGGATATTAAAGGCAAAAAAAAGAGACAAAAAAGGCAAAAAGAAAAAAAAAGAGACCAAGGCAAACAAAAAAATGGATCAGCAATCCTGATGAATGTTTATTTTTTGATGGTCACAATTGTTACAGAATGTTAATTTTTATATTAATATTATTAATATTTTGATTTCTGGTTTGGGTTTATATATTGATATTTATAATATATTATATTGTATATATTAAGTTATTTTTAAGAGGGACCGTGTACATTCTCATTTTGTACATTTTCTGTTAAATTCTGAATTGATCTATGACTATGGCATGAAACTCCATTAAAAATCTACATATACCATCTAACCTTTGCCTTGAAATTTGTTGAACCAGCCTAGACTAGTTTCTCTCTGTTAAACAACATTGTCTTTTGAAGGGCAGCTGAGGATGTAGGCTATGAATGAGATGTGGATTTAGGATTTGCCATGTCTAACTTGTCACCCTAAAATCAACTAGAATGGAAGAAATTTTATCTAGAGGAAGGCCCCACACCCCACACCCTGCACTACTGCATATTCATAAAATGTATACATGTATCTACATCATATCTACACAGATATATATATATCTGTACTGTGGAACAACTTCTGAGATGCGTGTCACGAACCGACCCGCTGAAATCTCACTCCAAGGTTTTTGGAAAAGTTGGTAACCCTGAGTACAAGTACGTTAAAACTTGTACTGTTTTAGAAGAATGCACTTGGTAAGGATAATTTACGGTTACCACAAATTCCATTCAACCTAAAATGTGTCACATATAAAATTCAAATATTCGAATGTATATGGTGACGTCTTGCTTTGCCAAATCAAATTTTAGCTATGCTGATTCATTGTGCTAGCATAGCTTGTGGTGTGAAAAGTTGAGAACAGCTAAACGTTTTCAAGCAGCAATGTAGGCTCCAGGAAATCAAATCACCTGACTAATTATATGTCTGATCTCATAACTGATAGTCACTACAATTCCAAAATGCATGCCAACCCACCATTGAGAGTTAAAGTAATACTATGTAACTTCTCAAAAAGCCCATTATGGAGCTCCCCCTACAGGCTTGGAGGTAATGTACGGTTACGACACTCGCCAACGAGTAAAAGCTGTTCCGAGAGCAACTCTAGTCCGGTCTCTTGCTTTGTCGGCCTCTCTCTTTCTCTTCCTTGCTTCATCAGTCAACTTCTTCTTCTGTTTCTTCGGTGCCTCTGCCATGATAATCGTACTGACAATGTTGCGCTAGCTTAGCCTTATACCTGGGAGCGTGAGAGGGGTCTATTTGTTTTTGCGGTAGGTGTGCCAGAAAGCAAGTCGAAGTACTTCCGCTCAGCTCCCGGGCCGGTCCAGCAAAGTTACATAGCGCAGTTATTCCAACTCAGACCCCCGAAGGGCATAGGAGACAGGCCAATCGTAATATTAAAACTCATTCAAGCCGCACAATTTTTTTCAAGCTGTTATTTTAAGGTAGAAATGTTACATAGTATTCCTTTAACACATCACCTCGGTGTGAATCCTGCCTTAAAACAGTTTAGCTTACTGCTACAAGAAAGCAGAGAGGGCTTTGTTTACATGGGGAGAGGTTGCTTCAAATTTCTGTGTCAAAGGACAAGCTCAATTATAGTGATTAAGTTAAATTATAGTGAATAAGTCTGTGTCTGCAGCGAAGAACTCTACTTCAGATATGAGGAAGTACAGCTCGAACACCAATGATTTTGCCAGAGCTTAAAGGCGGGGTAGGGGATCTTTTTCTGGAACATTTTTTTACATATTGCTTGAAATACTCTTCACACCCCCATTGCAACCAATTAATTAAAAGTTTTGACACAAATATGAAAAGTTTTAGTGGCCTCTAGAACGTACAATCTAGGAAAAACAGTATCCAATCATTGTGAACGGACCGTTCACAATGATTGGATACTGATGCCGTCTATCAAACTGCAATCTGCTCCTCCCTCCCCCTCCTCCCCCCCCTGTGCGCGTACCCTGCTCCGTGAACGAATTACACGTCCAGAAGCTTGGGAGGAAGCTCAACTAGAGCCAGCTTGGCTAGCACCTAGCATTATTAAACGTATAGTTAGCATAAACTAAATACTAAATACTAAATACGGCAACGATCGATGCTTGCTGTCAGAACAGCGCTCGTGCACCTTCGTGCTCGTGCGCGTTCATGTACTCTAGAGGCGTGCCTTCGGGGGGAAAGTGAAAAAAAGGGTTGGGACTTTTTACCGGTGTATTTTCAAAATGCAGCTTCGCTGGACTCAAAATCCAGGATCTCCTACCCTACCTTTAAGCCCCGCAACAACAGCTAGCTTTCAACTCCGCTAAATTTGCTGCTCCAAGAATAATTGATCAACGTTGTTGGTTACGTGGGGAATGTGATGCTACCAACAACAATAGAGTCACCATTTTTCTGGAGGATGATAAATTAAACCCCTACAACTTGTTAAGCTTCACATTGATTCCCATACTCTTGATTTTCTGATAATAAAACTTTGTAAAGGGAATGTTGCATCTGTCTTTCCTAGTATCAGCCGGCAGAGTTTCAGATTTTATTGACCTTATACCTGGAGTACACATGGCATTGCAAAGGGATGTATATCTGGTAGCAAAAGAACTTTAATGTGTTACTAACAAGTTTGTTTTTGGTTGTTTGTTTATATATATGGTGATAAGAGGTGTTTTGAAAAAGAAGAAAAGAATGGTATAAAGATAGAAGGTTTGACTAGAAAAGAAACCTCAGAAGAAAAAACTTAAAGGCTGAGTGTGTGAAGGTTAACATACTTTTCAGAAAGACAAATAATCATGGAACTGGTTATATATGAACAAAGAAATTATGATTAACTAAGATGGTGCACTTAAACAACCCTTCATTAAATGCTTTTATAGGCTTTGACCAACAAATAACCCATTCCCTTTCTCACAATGATGATAAACCCTGAAAAACAAATCAGACTGCTAGGAGGACATTTAAAATTCCAGTTTATACAAAATGTGCAAATACAAGTTATTATTATTCTGCATATTATCTAAATGTTGAGAAGCTTATGATTATTTCATCATAGATTCAAATAACAACAGAGGTCTGTCAGAACATGATAACTCTATCGGTTTTATTTTTTACATAAAAAAATACAAATTCAATCTGCTATTATTACTAGTATTAATTAGCCTGGCTGACGCGTCCACATCTCGATGAGATGGTGGTCTGGGAACTAGGTGTGCATTTTCTCGTATTTGAGGCGTGGTTTACGAATGCCTAGAGCCGTTTATTGGGCGCTACGAATGTCTATCAAATGGCGTCTGGTTCTTCCCATGCTGCTTTGCGCGCGATTCACAGCCAATTGTATCACTTATACCAGATGACGTATGTAGAGTGACAGAAATTCGACGAGGAAGAAGAAGAAAAAAAATTAAAATAAAAGTAAACTTGCGTTCTAAGCTACTTAAAACACTTTCTAAGTCTGCATCGAACGATAACGTTGTGTCCGCTGCCATCCAACATTAACACTCTACAAACTTCGGTATCGCGCATAGACGTCGTCATCGTCATCGTCATCGTCTTGCTCCCCCCCCCCCCCCCGTTCTGTGATTGGTTCCCTAACTCAGGCAAAAATAAGGGCGGTGGTTTCCAGGCTGCCTTTGCAGTGTGAATTAAATCACGCGCAAAGCAGCATGGGAATTCCCAGGCTAAGTATTAATACTAGTATTTTAGTATTCTAGTTGCTCATATGCCAAGACTTAAAGGAAAACGCCGGAAAGTTTCAAATTTACTATTTTCCCTGGTACATGTTCCCCAAAATCGATTTCTCACCTTGTTTACATTTGTCAGCCCGAGAGAGTAACATTCGCGAATGTTTGAAATTCAAGTTATACTGCTCTGGCTCTCCCTCCCTAGCGCCGCCATGTTCACTCAACATGACGTCAGAAATGCAAACAAGCGCGGAAGTGACCCCTTCTTGATAAATAAACAGACCAAAAGATAGGAGCCATGAAGTCAACATACCAGGCTGGTTCAGAAAAAAAAAAAAGCTATTAGCAGAGGTCTCAGTCAATATTCACACAAAATACACTATAGTATTAAATACACTAACCATAGTAGGCTATGGTTTACGTACCTTTCCATGATCAGACGACTCTCCTGCCCTTTTAGCACCAAAAATGGTGGGTACGGCATCATCAGAAATAAGTTTTGCAGGACGCTTTCCTTGGAAATATTTTGCCTTCATATTATCCGAACTGCAATCAGAGGAAAAGTGCTCGATGCACACACATGCAGGATAGTGGGTGTTGTTCACAGCACGAATTCGGTCAGTTGACCACCCGGGTTGCAGGTGACTCTCCACCGCGGTTAGCCATCTTTCAAACCTGACCTCATCCTGTGGGAACCGGTGGTAGGTTATACCTTTCCCCCTCGTCTTGGATGGTGTTTATCTGCACCCTGCGTTGTGATTATTTTTTGACTGATTACCACACGGACACAGGACCCGAAGTTTTCATCGGAGGCGATCTCCGTTTATTTTCTGAAAACTCTTTTGCAGACGCAACAAGTCGGCATGGCGCCGTCAAAGCCCCCCTCCCCCTTTGACTTGTTCTAAGCTTTTAGTATTTAGGACTAGTATTGACCTAGCAGTGCACACACCCGAAGGATATCAGAGGAACCACAGCCGTTAGCTCCAAGCTATCTGGATCGCACACTTCCGCCACACAAGTAGAATTTTATTTCCGCTGCACAAGTAGAATTGCATTTCTGACGTACCCGAAGGATATCAGAGGAACCACAGCCGTTAGCTCCAAGCTATCTGGTTCGCACACTTCCGCCACACAAGTAGAATTTTATTTCCGCTGCACAAGTAGAATTGCATTTCTGACGTAAAATATGTCCGGATGTGGCTCAACATGGCTGCGCCCATGGCCAGAAGTGAAAAAATCTGGGAGCGCAAGGTTATGGGTTGAATAATGTAAAACAGTGTGAGAAATCGATTTTGGGGGACAGGTGTCAGGGAAAATAGGAAAATTGAAATTTTCCGACGTTTTCCTTTAACTCAAGCAGTTGATGAAAGCAGCTTCTCGATGTTGAAATTTGTGCTTCTTTTGTCATATTTCCTCCATATCAAAAATCATTTAAGCTGGTGAAACTCCTAGGCGCTACAGGACCCACTCAGGCACTTACCATGATCATCATGCTGTCATACAAAATAGATATTATGAGACTGGAAAATAGACAATATCATTAAAAAAAAAACTAGATATTAGCTACAGATAGCAGTTGCATTTGAAAAATTCTGAAGTGACTGGGAATTTTCTTTTCTCCATTCGTCCGTTGCTCTGACTGAGCAATCAGAATTATTGCACGTGTCTGCCTAATGTCGTCACTCCAGAATTACAAACCCTATCATCCGGGGGACATGAGGCATCAAGAACCTCCACAACTACCTTAACAGCTTATGGGGAGGGAAACTTTAAACACAAAACGTTTAGATAGAGTACTTTTAAAGATCACCCACTACCTGTCCACGGGTTGTCGTTTGTTTATGAATTTTGAGCTTGGCAAAGTCAGCGCAAGCCAGTTATAATAATTACTACCCAGATACAGAAAGAAACTATATGAATTTTAAAAAATATAGCCCTCTCAAATCAGTGGCACCAGTACATTTAGTATATTAGCGCTTATATTCTTGCAAATTTCACTGCACAGTTCGGTTTTATGATGTTAGTCACATTCTCTGCAAAATGCTTGGCGACAGGTCATTGACGAAGGTCGGCCTAATAAACCGAACTTGCTGTTAATTTTACCAGTCTGCCAGCAGCATCTATTTTTCATGCACACGATCATTCATTTTCCCATAATATTTCATTCCAGATGAATATGCCGCAACTAAGGAGAAAACCAACAATGTGTTTACACCACAGGCAGAAGTTCAAATACTCTGCAACTAAATGGATGCTCACTAATGCCCAAAACTTTAGAAATAATTCCCCAGACAATAGGTCAATCAATTAGAGAAGCAATGAGCAACATTTATGCTACATATCCATCCCATGGGACTTCATTACAACAAAGGGCTGAAAAGGTAAAGACAGTTCTGCTCTAATTGAAACCCTGTAGATTTGTCTACTTTAACCATCCTACAATATTCTGGATGTCAGTATGAATAGCTGCCTTAAATTGACTTGTGATAGAATGTACAAAAAAAATCACTCCTAAGTGAGCCAAATAAAAAATACCCACATAATTTGAGTTGTCTCACTACACCGCTGGAATGCAAACTATCTGTGGCTTAAACGCTCATACTTGTAAGCAGATATTTAATGATGATAGCATCTGCTTCTTGGAAGACAAGCTGGTCCCCCTGCAGGGCCAGGCTCAGTCTGTGCTCATCAATAGACAGGGTCAAACCATGGCTCAGCTGGAAATAGCGGAGGGGGAGATTTGCAATGTGAAAATATCACTGTGGCATTTACAGTTAAGGTTTGTCTGCAGGGTGAGGGAAGGTGTAGTTAACTGACTCATTGTGGAAGCAATCGAGCAGACACGCTGCGAGATTTTTAGGAGGACTTATTTTTTAGAGCCCCCTGGCTTCCGCAGACATTAGAGGGAGGCTTGTTGTGAAATCTTCCCTGATGTTTCCCACCCTGCTTCTTTTTCATTAAGGAGGCCATAATGCAGAGAGGATGCCCTTTGAACGAAGAAGGGGAAACTTGTCATGTTCCACTAGAAGACTTGTTTACAAGAACATGCCTTCCTTTTAAGGAAATTGGGAGCATGTGTCTGGGTTTCAGCAATGTTTTACTATGACCAGATCATTAATGCAAATTGGTTTTGACTTTCAGCTGAACTCTTGTTAATTAAGACAAAATTTAAGGGAATCTGGAGAGACAGTAATATAAAAACTGAATATTCTTTTTAAATATGAGAAAATTGGCGTTGGATTTACAGTTTTTTATACTCTCGGGCGTAACAGACAAGCAATGACGCTCGCACATAGAGCGGGAGAGGCTTTAAGCTCTTTACTCGGGCCTTTTCTTTTAATGTGTTGAGAGATTGGAGGCCAGATTGCACTGTTCATTCTGCTAACACAACAAGTGAAAGATGCTTATTAGAGTTACTCAGCTATACATAATGCGCAAACAAGGACATTGGAGATGTTCTTAATGGTGCTTTAGTGCCAGGGTCAAGATATGCCTCAAATCAATCAGAGGAATTTGGATCAAGGAAGTCCACAAAATGCATCCACTGTCATTAATCTGGCAGCGTGGATGTGTTTTGTTTTTTTTCTGCAAACAAATTGCTATGCAAATTGCATTTGTTTTTGGGGTTTTTTTCTTTCCAAAGCTTTTTAGGCTGATTTAAAGCTCCTGCATATCCTGCAATCACTCACACACAGAGGATAATGTTTTCTGGCATGACAGAGCCGGCCAAACCTCAGATGAATGTTCTCCCTCCCCGCCAGGTCTGATTTTCTCCTGGTTGTCGCGCAGAATGTGCGCGCAAATCAATCAGGCCCCTTGTTCTAATCACTCCCACTTATATCACCCTACAAATAAATGACACGGCTGAGAAGGAACGATCAATAGGGGATAAGGTGAAAGTCTGCCCACTTTCTGCCCATGGGGAACAGGATTGGGATGGCGGCTGGGGAAGCAATGGGGAACCCAGGTGTGGCGCAGACGAAACAAAGCAGGTTTTGCTTTTGTTTTCTGACTAAAGTGACTTCACTCTCAAATGGCCTTCAATAACCAGTGGATTGGGTAAACTTAATGAAATATATTTTAAGTCTGTCTGTTTTGTTCCTGAAGACACGTTTCCATGTTTGCATGTGGAGAGACAAATAATTGCAGACTCAATATGATGAGACATTTTCCTGCAAAACTGCAGCCTGAATACCTCATTTAGTTACAGATGCCACTTCTGGGATAAGTGGCCTTTAAACTAGAACACAGCATTTTAGTTCAAACAAACCAACAATCTTTTAGTCTCACTGTCTACACATTCATACAAGTTTTTAACAAAAAACATTCCAACTGGAGCAAATCAAGCTTTTTTTGCATGTTTTTCAGACAAATGTTAAAACACATTTGTGGTTTTGATACGTTTTTTTACCGTAACAGGATGTACTGCTTGAATTGGGCACGTATTAACGTGCAGCGCCAATAAAGTGTAATGAAGGGACATGTCTACCGGTGTAACAGTGTGACTCGAGAGTTTTTTTTTTGGAGTTTGTTGGACAGCGATTTAGTACCATGCGACAGAGGAATATATGTCAGACTTAAGCCACACAGACAGGGGTTGTTAGCTATGTAAATAAATTGACTGTTTTTTTTTTTGTTATTGGTGTACGTTCAATTAGTAAAAAAAAATCTGTTTCATCTCACTTGCACTTGTTCCAGGATGTACTGGCCTTTCTCACGCTACTCTTTTCATGTCTTCAGATCTCTTACGAGGTCAGACTCACCTCATTCCTAATGCTGGTGGCACTACTCTGCTCCAGTGATCGCTTTGCGCATTTCTGTTTGAGCCAATCAGCCTTCAGTTTTATAAATCTCATATGAATTTTGTCATTCTTCCATGGGCTTCCTTTGTTAGGATAGGATCCTTTCCTTTGTTCACTGCATAACCGTAAAAAAAACCCCAAAAAACACATGTTATGACTTAACATAACCCAGTTGTTGGTTTTACCCTGTAACATGATGTATCTGACTCTCCCTTTTGTTGCGTGCACAATAAAAATCCTTCCATATGTCCCATATTGTTTAGCGTCTGAAAGCAGATAAAGTAGTTTCTTTGACTATTTTTAGCAGTCACCGCTATTCATTTTTTATTTACTACAAAATTCTATCTTTAAAGATAAACTGCTTTTGTTCGAACCTGTATGAATTAAAATCTCCTAACTTTAAGGTAGTGAAATAGCCAACCACTGGACTTACCCTTTAATTGTAACCAAACTCTCTTTCACATTGATGAAAGACAGTATAAATGAAGATGTGCCAAGAAAGTCAGGTACCGTGGCCATCTTGTGCACCTATTTCAATTCCCCTATCGAAACTTTCAATTTTTGGGGTGATCAGGATGTATGCAGTGGGGCCCATCCTCCAGCTGAGTGCAGCTTGCACAAACCAACTCTTAAGGCCATCCTCTCTCTCCTTGTGCTCTGGTAAGCAGTGAATAAGTCATGCATGAGTCAGGATAGGCCATGGTCCAATCCAAGAGCTGTGCCTGGGTTTGATTAAAAGTGCTGGTGGTCAGCCATAAAAGGACTGGGGAGGCTGCAAGCAAAGAGGAACTCTCTTCCTTCATGTTCATGATTCATGAATGACTAATCTTTAATGTAAGCCTCATCAGAAATTATTTATTTTATTATTCACTCAAACAGTATGCAGCAGCTGGACTTTTGCACCACACCCAAGATAAACTCCATAAGGGAGGAAATGGGCTGTGCAGCACTTGTATTGTTTTGTTTGAAAAGTTTTCTCTGAGCCATTATTTCAACCACTGCCTTGTCACTGATCGGAAAACTTCCAAGAGAGCAGCAGAAGGTTGGAAGATTTTGAAGATTCAGTTTTTCTGGGAAATGTCTGCAGGAATGAATCCCTTTCAGAGACATGACAGAGATCACAGAAATCAGAGTTACACATTTATAATATACCTTTGAGAGCTTCTTTTCTTAGTCTAATAATGAGTTTTAGCAAATTCATGTGTTGAATTCATCATCGTGTTGTTATGCTTAAATGTAATTCAGCAGGCAGTCTGTAAAATCCAATGTTCCCAACTATATCAATCATGCAGCCGCTCAGGTCTTCAGATATTCTTTGAGTGAAGTTCTTTATGCAGAGCCAATCAGAAGTCAATCACGGACTGGTCCCAATTTTTGTATTTTCACCCCAAATGAATAGCCAGGAGCTGGCCAAGATGGCTTATTTTATGATTGCAAGCTTGGAAGGAGCCAGCTGCCTTGCAAAGTAATGTTATGAGTGATCTAAAAATGTTCCAAAGAGCTTCCTGTGATGCCCAATAAATGCTTAGTTAGGTTGAAGCAAAGGGAGGAAACTCCATGACAGTCAGCGCTCTCTTCGGACTTTTCGTGGTTCTTGCACAAACTTCAGGCTGTGTTTTTGGCTCATTATCCTGCTGCAGTGTGAATTTGATTGATGTCTGACTCTAGAGTGGATCCCCCCCCCCAGGCGTGAATATTCCTATCTCTACATTTCACTGCAGAATTCATACGCCATGTTATCAGTTTCTTTTTCCTTTTCCTTCCCCTTCAGCACCATTATGCCACTTTCTTTCGTTATTTTTATCAACTGTGAAGTACTGCTGGTATGTCTTAGTCCACCTGATGTATTTGGTCTGGTTTCCAAAATTTTGTTGAGAGACAATATTAATTGACTTGAATATGTAACCTCTTCAGCATTCTGAATATTTTCAGTTATATATGAATATATAGCAGATTTTTTATGTGGTCCAGACTTGTGGGCCATGAAAAATGATTATGGACAAAACACAACAGCATAACAATAATTTTATTTGTAGTTCCAGGGATCAAATGACAAATCAGATTTTCTTGCCATTCAAATATGGTCAGCCAACATCTAATCCAATCATTGGCTGTAACCTACTTGAGAATGAACAATTAGCACTTTACTTTGCAACCCTAAAGCCATTATAAAGATTTAGAGCTAGTTAACATGAAAGTCTCTGCGAACTATCTAAAATCTGGGGATGACACGAAAGAGCCCAATGTATAAGACCACAATTTTATCATCTTTATAGGATTAAATTATTTATTTACACATACGAAAGAATCATTAAGAAAGCCAAAGCATTGTAGCCTACTCTCTGTATGTATGTATGTATGTATATTATTTTTTAAATCCTTACATTTTAATGAGAATTAACTCTCTACAATAATGTGTGTATTACACTCAGCAAGGTTACATAGTTGAGATGAGCTATGGGTACAGCTCAATTTGATCATCTAACGAGACCACAGTCTTTCTTTACATGCACAGGAAGGGAACAAAGATACTGACTTCATGTGCCTACGATGCTGTGGACTATTTTTGTGGATTTTATCAGAGCAGCAACTGATTTCATATATTAATATGCACGTGCACTTTCATGTTTAACAAAACAATCCAAAAAGTTTCAAATGTTCTAGAAGCTCAATTTCACAACTTTAGATGAACTAACAATGAATCAATGAATGTATGTTATACCTGTGTTTGTGTCAATTGTTGTTTTGTTGCCATGAAAACCTGCTTACTGTCCGTTGAATGGTTACTTCCTCATACTAAACTGATCTGGGTGCACATGCAAGGATTAAAGTTCACTGTACAGGCATATTTTTTTGTCTTTTCACACAGACATTTTATGGTGGCACTGTTATATCTTTGTTGCACCTTGCAGTTCTGTTTGTGAAGTACCAGGGCTGAACGGGCAGGTCGAATTTGATGTGCCTCAGAGCCAAATCAGCATGCGCATGAGAGACAAGCCCAGCGGCACAGAACTAGCCACTGGAGACACTCATACTGTCGTCACTCCTGTAATTCTGCGACACCAGCCTCTAATTTTTTAGTATGAGCAAACAAGGATGATGATGCCATACATTGGCAGTCGTTGTGATCTTACAGCAGGATCTCGTTAGTCTGAACTGCACCACTTACCTTTTAAGAAAGCTCCAAATAAAAATTGGATTTGAATTTTGCCAGCAATATTTCTTGGAGCCATTCACATTTATCATTTTTGATATAAGAGAACATGGCTGTAGCTTCCATTGTACATGGTAGTCATGGTACATCGGTACACTTACAAAACATGAAGAACCTGAGGCTGAGGTTTAGTGGGAGTGGTCTGCTGAAACAGAAGAAGATAGTTCAGACAGAGGCAAATGAGAAACACCAAATATGAACCAGTTTAATCTACATCACAGACTTATGACATGTAGGAGTGGAATAACACACCAAGTGACCTTTAAAATTGCAAGATGGATTCTTTCACCTTTATTCCCCCAGTTTTGACCCTCAAACCCCTTCTTATGCGATGTGCCAGTTTATTTCCTTTACCTCATTATAAGGAAACTTTTAAATAATTGATTTGCAGAATCCCTTACTTTGCAGTAAACAGAATTGTGGGAAAAATAAATGGAGGTGTTTTTTTTCAGTGATAAATTAGAAGCAATTACATAGTAAATATAAAGGATAAAGCATTATTGTTAAACTCATTTATAATGCAGCACGCCATTTCCAAAGTAGCTCAAGTGAGCAACATACATTACATTTAGTTTTTCTGGTGTGTACTTCCAGGAATACTGTAAAGAAGAATGTACAGACATATAAATATTTATTTGTGGATATATATGTTGGTGTTCCAAAGTTCATAGTACTGTCATCGGTCCAACTTCCTGTATATGGTGGTTGCATAACCCAAGAGGCTTTTTTTCTTCCACTGACACTCACTCTTTCTAAAAAGAAAAAAGACTTACTTCCATGTATGGGAAATGACAGTAAAATAAACAAACAAACAAAAAAATAACTAAACACTGGCTCTTTTTTCACAACTTGATTAATATTGAAACATAAGCTGCTAATTTCTTGATTACAAATGTATAAACTAAATTAAGAAAAGGGGGTAAAGCCAATTTGTGAAAGATGTGGCTGCCTAATGCTAAATGCAAAGCAATACATGTTAACAGAGAAAATAGAAAATAAATTAATTCCACAGAGTAATTTTTTATTCAGTTATTTCTCTGGGAGCTTCTTTGATCTGGATCATTTTGATCATGTAGCTGTTTAATCATGAAAAAAAATACTTATTTTCCTAAAACAGCCTTTGGTGCTTTATTTAATCTACCAAATGACGATTTCAAGCTATTGTTTAGCAGAACTAACTACTGATGTATTTACTCCTCTTGTATTTAAGAAGAGTAATGTTGCCAGATAAAATAGCAGTTCATGAACTCTTTGTGTAATGGATATCAGTGCTGAAATTCCTTTGCATGCTCTTACCCAGGAGGATACTTTGTCACTTTGGTTTAAAGTTCTTCCCATGAAATGAGGCCGCAAAGGTCATGTCCCATGTTTCTGACATCATTATTTCCTCGTATGTCGGGAACAAATGGGGTTACATGTGGTAAGACTGACTTCTGAAAGGGGGTGGTGGGAGGTTAGGGTCCTCCACTCAGGGTGGGACCACTAAAGGATGCCCGACTTTGTTTCCCATGTTCTCCCCAGCCAGGGAAAACATTGGAAAATGGCACATTCCCATCAGCTCAGCCTGGTGACACATCGACCCCAGGAAAAGCGTGAGTAAATACCAAAAGCAAGTCCACAAGCTGGGACAAGCTAGGGAGGGGGTGGTCATGGTGAGTTGAAATGCCTCAAAATCTTTCAAACCTGGATGCTGTGGATGTGGAAGTAGAACCTATTACCAGCCACCTGTGCTTCATTTAGGTTAAATCCTTCATTAGGCTTTATAAGCTCATTTATTTTCATTTTCTAATCCCCACTGTATTGCTTTTCTGGGTCTAACCAGCTGTCAGATGCAATTTAATCCCTAAGAGGGTGGACCTGGTTCAAGACCTGCAGGTGATACATAACATTTTTTTAACTCTTTGTCCCCCACCTAACTCCAAATTTCCTCTTTACTACGGTATTTATCTGTAGATACGACCAAAGAACAATGGCATGTTCATGTCAGAGTAACTTGACATGATGACTTATTTCTGTTCGACCCTGAATTTGATAGTATTACTTGTGGGTGACGACAAGACACAAGAGTACGATATGTTTAGTTCTCCCTGCCTCGGTTATGCTTGTCATCTCCTCCCACCACAAGAGAAGTTCTTGTTTCCTTGTTCTTATTTTTCTATATAATTCAGCAAATGCCCAAATTAGTTGTTATGGCTTTCATGATTATGGGACTGAAAAGAGCAAAATGACATCCAGATGTTCCAATTACAAAATCCCAGCCTTCGATTTGTTTGTGTTGCTACAGTAAGGATGTGAGCCACAGAAAAGGACACAGAAACTGAGGACTATTTGCAGACAGGGAATTTGAATGAGACGGAAATAATCTCTTTCATATACTACCATCGGTGTTTCCCTAGATACAGAGAACCATCAGTTATATAGAATGACAACAATTTACAGTTTCTGCAGGTGACATAGAATCTTACTGACTGGCATCTTATCATATTAACTGAGTAATTTCAGCTATCTGCTCATTTTCTTTTAAATAACACCACATTCTAACCTGTAGTTTAACTTTTCCGAGTGCATTCTATCGATGCATTCAAAATTGGCATTCGGTACCCCTTTCAGGCACGTTGTAGCCAGGCCGGTACATCTGATAAAAGTAAATGTTGTGTATTGTATTCTGGCACAAGATGCTCAGGGCCATTTAGAGCAGGAGGACTGAGGTCCAGCTCAGGCCTACTTGGGTATGACATCAGGTATGAAAATTGTGATGTCCCCCCTGTTAATGATATACAGTAAATATTAATCCACTGTCTACGATGTTATCAAACCTAAAAACTAGGGCTGGGCAAGTTAACTTGTTATTATCGCGTTAACGCATTAATTATTTAACGCTGATAATAATTTTATCGCGCATTTGCGCATTTTTATTTTTAAAAAATATATTTTTGGGGGGGGCTTTTGTGCCTTTAATGGATAGGACAGTTCAGAGAGACAGGGGGCAGAGAGAGGGGGAACGACATGCAGCACAGGGCCGTCCGATGCGGGACTCGAACCGGGGCCAGCTGTAGTGAGGACTATAGCCTCTTGTACATGCGACACCTGCTCAACCCACAATGCCACAAACCACCCCTGTTTTATAGGCTTTTATTTTGTAAAAGTCTGTTGCTGTCTGCTGCGGAACCGGAAAAGAACGTAATTGGCGGATCCACCAAACATGGAGAAGGGTATTTTCATTTTCATTTTTAAGTTCTTCAAGACAGCGGAGTCGACAGAACCAAAGTCATCACCAAAGTGAATAGTCTTCTCACCGTAGTAGTTCCAGTCTAAAATATCACTTAAAGGCAAAACACACAACTGATACCAGCAAGTCATTCAATGAAACAGACAGTGGAGCGAGGCTTCTACATAAAAACTACATAAAAATGCTAATGTTAGAAGTGTGTTTGCACAACAAATGTTATGGCACTTTCATTCATATGGCAGTACATTTAAAATAAAACTAAATGCTAAAGGCTATACACTACTTTTGAATTCATTTTTGGATTTTGCGTACAATTGCAATTAATCGTGATTAATCAGGGAAATCATGTGATTAATTAGATTATAAATTTTAATTGTTGCCCAGCCCTACTAAAAACAGTAGTTTACTGATGTTCCTATAACAACATGAGAAATCTTGAATGAGACGTGAATCCAGCCCTCAAGAAATATCCCCAACATGTATATTCATGTTTACATGAATATACATGAAGTCCCTCTATTTTCGGTAGATGTCTATTGATGACAAAACTATTTTCCACCTTTCCTAGTGAAAAGATAAAATGCACATCTGTCAGAGTTTCTTTGGGGCAAGTGTATAGCTCAGTAAGTAACACATTTAACTGTGTTGTGCACAAATCCGCTGAAAGTTGGCAAGAGAACTTTTAATGTAGCAATTTTCCTGTCCAGCATACATATTAATGCCAAACCTGACGGCGGGGACAAGGGAAGAGAGAGAGCAAAGAAAAAGAAAGGGAATCCAGACAGAGATACAATGAAATTATATCAAAGGTTTTGAAATATGAAAAAGTATGGTTACAGAAGACCCCATCCATGACCTTTTGGAATGATATCATTTTCCATAGAATATTTGGAGCTAACTTGTTGAAGGCGTAGCCTTTCGGAGAGCAGACTTCCTCTGGAGCAGCAAACAGGACTGAGTGTTCTTGGAAAAAAAAAATAAAAAATTGCTTGGCAATGAGTCAGACCTCTTTGAAAACCATAGGGGGATATCCCCACTCATACTCCTCCAAAGGATCACACCCACAAGAAATGAGGGAGTGCTGTGTTTTTTTGTGCAAAGGGGAGCACACACCCAAGCATATGTGACTGTCTGCATGCTTCTCTGTTTCTACAGGCTCCAGACTTCTCCCAGTTCAGCCATGTTTTACTTAAACTTGTCAACTTTCAGACATCCCCTGTCACGTTTGAGCTGTTTGCCTGAATACTTTTAAAAGCTTCCTACTAATGCAAGGAACAATTAAGTTATCAAATGGACACAACCATTATGTAAAAGGCGGGTTATATTGCCAACAATTTGAACACTGTCTGCTTCCTGAAAGTGCAGATGAAATGTCAGGGGCACAATATTTCAAGGCTATTAACTTGAGTGCTTTTTTATTCAGTCTCATTACTTTTTAAATAGCATAGGAAGTCACAGAAATGTAATATTCATTTTTACATGGCTTTTATTTTCATGCCTATGGAGCTGGTTTAAAATTCAGGGATTTGTCATGCCGGGAAAGGTGACGTGTTAATCTATAAGTCGCATCCGCGCTCACTTCCTGGTGGAAAATCATAGGTGTCAGGTGTGTGAGGAGTGTGAAATCATTGAGTATTCTGTAGTAAACAATGTGACAATGGGAACTACAAAGGGGTGAATCTGATGATGCGGAGGGAGTGTGTGCATCAAACCAGACATCTGCTTTGTTTAACTCGAACACGTAAAGTCTTACACGATAACGACCTTTCTGCATTCATGCCAACACAGCTTTCATGGTATACACATCTTGATGTAGTATCTGCTTACATAGACCATATTAGGGGAATGAAAGTGAAAGATGGACTTGGATAAAAAGAGAATGTCATTAAATCTTTATTTTGGAATTCTAAAAAAACAGATAATTTTGATCTACCAGAGTTGCCTAATTTAGGCCCTAATGAGGATTTTTTTAAATGTGCGGCGTTATAACATGAAAAATGGCTGGAGACCATTAATAGTTTATGGGTTGAGTTAATGATAGAGACGACTCCTAATTGAGCTCTACAGAGCTTTACTATCCGGTGGTCCTTCTCACTGTTGGTACGGATAGCTCTCATTATTATTTTAGATTTTATTAAGAAAAAAAAATCTCTCTTCTTAGGGGGAGGATTAATTCATGTTCCCAAAAAAAGATCCTGCTCAACTTTCACCAGTCACAAATGTTTAAGTGTCAGAAGAAGTGAAGTCAAAGCACATGTTATTAAAATCACATTATGATTCTAATGTAAATAAAGTAAGAAAGCCGTGAAACTGAAATAATCTGAAGGGGAAAAGATCTTACATTAACAGTCATCTCTGTTATGATACTGTCGCCATGGAAACGTAGTTTCCACATTACTGAAGCATTTCTCTTCTTCTTAATTTGAACTTGTGTTAGTCATCAACTGACCGGTAACTCATGTAATCAGTGCCTGTTGCTGAGGCCCAGCTCTCCTCTGTGGCTGCGTTCACACTCATATGCACACAGAGTTATGGTTGAAACTTATAAATAGCCATGACCATGTGCACATGTCATCCCCCCGTTGCTGTGTATCTGTGAGCTAAGTCAGTACAGTAAACACAAGGTTGCCATGGCAGTACACTGACAAAACAAGGGAAACAGGAAGGGAATCCCTTTTCAGCCCAGTGACGACCACAAAGTCACATGAATTGCCGTCGACCTTTCCCTGGCACGGCCGCGGGCTTCCCTCATTCCGTTGAGTCACGCCAACTGGTCGGTAGTAACCCCCTCCCCACAGTCGCAGAACATGTGGCGGCTCTTATTACCCTGCCACTCAGGCATCAGCTCAGGAAAACCACAAAATGGGGTTACATGGCGGTGTGCCTTCACAGCACTACCAGGCTGTGGTGCCGTAGTGTACAACTTGAAAAATGCACTAAATTATTAATGATTTGTGATTTCTGGTTTACAGACCAGAGAGATCACAAAACCCCACTTCTAAAGAGGTGAAATATGGAGAGCTATATATATACAGCTCCCCAGTCAGCCTCCAGCTCTCAGGCTGAGGGCAGATTTCCAAGATGGCAGATGGTGACTGTGTGACAGTCAGTGGTGAGTAAGAGCTTATCTTGAGCTGAAGGCAGGGACAGTGTGTGTATATGTCTGTGGAGGCGGATGCTCTGCAATGTACAGGCAAGAGTAGAAAATTGAATAAATAGACTTGTAAATAAAATGAACAAGCTCACATGTTCAGTGTGGCCTCTCTTACGGCTGCACAACCACCCAGCATGATTTGGTGATGACGGTGAAATAAACTGCTGTCATCAGGTTGTAAGATGTCAAAATAGAGCTGCCCCAACGCCCTTCATTTGGCTGGGGAATTAGAAACATCCTCTCTCTGTCATTAGCTTCTTTATTTTTTGGGAGGAAAATTAAATAAACGTGTCAGGAAACTGAGGCAAAAACAACTCTACTGTGACTGAGGGATGGCAGGCCTGTAGATTTTTATGATAGTCAGTCATCTTTGACTTGATGACATAGCGCACACTGGATTTGACATTCAAGCACCAAACTTGATGTTCACTTCCTACCCCTAAGAGCCTACCGTTGCCTTCAAAAGTACAGTGCCTTCTTTCCAGATCGTCTTCATTACTATGCTACCGCTTTCCAGGCTCAAACTTTAAAGGGGGCATTTGAAATTCGAGAAATTAATATTGTTTTCTGCAACTTCGCTGCTCAGCACACCTGTGAGGATCTCAGCAGCGATCCCCAGCGGGAAACACATTCACCCAAACCTCGCTCAGATCAGTTGGTGAAAACCAGCCCAGCTCGCACATCTGAGGGAATTCCTCTCAGAAATATTTGCTTTATTATTTTGGTTGTTGTTCTAGCGAGGAAATGAGGGCGAGCGAGGCAGAGGGAAGTCGGGGGAAGGGCGAGGGGTTGATGAAATTGAATCACTATAGTAACTTCAATAACATTCCTCTTCCCCTCCCTCCCCCTGTTGGTTTCTGCTCTCACACACATACACACACACAAGAGGAAATGAGTTTCAAAACGGAGATGGCGCTTCAACCGTCATTTGTTTTTGACGTCTGCCAAGCAACAGAGACATCACTGACTTGATAAGAACATACAGACAGTTTTACTATTCTTCATCATATAACAAAATGGGAAGTCAAGGCGGTGCTAAAATGCTAATGGTTCATCCCCAGTTGCTGCAAACAATAAAAAAGCTTTATGAAAGCACTGATGTGTGCACTCTAACCCAATTCGGTGCTGTTGTCGAGGAATATAAATGTCACTTACTCTCACTCTACAATTTTGCCTTAAAGGATAAGACCGGTTTTTTGACATTGGGCCCTTGATTTCACATTATAACATGATGTTCTACTCACCCTGCTTGTTGTTGGTCATTTGGAGCTGTTCCGAAGATATTCGAGAGGCGTCTGGCTGCTCTCTTGAGATATTCGGCCATGAAACGGTTTCCTATGGGCAAGTTTATACAGGCACAAACTATGCTGTTTATAATTTATTAATTACTGTACACTAGCACTGATAAAGTGGAGGTGCGTCGCTTACTTAAAAAAATCCGGGTTACTGTAATTTTGAATTTTTGTCGTAAAGTGGGTGTTACTGACGTCCTCCTCGTGCTACTGCCACAGACAGCCCACAGACCTGCTGCCTATTTATTCATTCGGCTAAAATTCAAAATTACAGTCATGTTATAATGTGAAATCAAGAGCCCAATGTCAAAAAACCGGTCTTATCCTTTAAGACGCATTCTGGAAAACTGAAGATGGTGTCAGAAGCTCAGGGCCAATTCTGACAGGAATGTGGCTGTTACAGGGAGCCCTGATGTGGGAGAGTCATGCTGAGAAGCGAAATATAGCTGGGGATCTGCAGACTGAACGACTTCAAATTCTGTTTTCTGGCTAGTTAAATTATACAGTTCTAGGAAATAATTTGGTGCTTTTGAAGGAAAATAAATTGTAACACAAAAGGGGTTCAGCTTGGAAAGTTTGAGCATTTCTAAACACTCAGTAGACATGACACTATTAACTTTGGTTCTGTCAGAAAAGGCGAAACATGAATGTCTGTAAAAAAAATCTCATAGTTGGGGCAGGATGGAAAATACTAAAAACACAATAATTCTTACCTTTACTTTGACTTTTTTTTATCATCACATTTTTTATAATCATCATATAAACCCAAGATGTTTTGTGTTTTATCAGCTTTTGTTTAGTTTGTTCATCCATGTCTGCATTTAAGGCCTGCGATACATTTAAAAAAAAAAAAAAAAACCTTGGACATTTACAATTAAGAGCTTGTAATTAGGTAAAAAAAATAAAAAGCAGCATCCACAAAAGGCTGAGTTGTCGAGGAGCTGAGACGCAGCCTGTCAAACTGTTCAAAAACAATGTTTCTCAAAGAAAGATTGGAATTCATTTGCATATTTTTCCCTCTTTGTGCACAACGATTGTGAAATTATTCTAGGAATTTGGAGGATTTCAGTGCACTCAGAGCAAGGACACAAGCTTCAGATGGACACTCGTGATCTCTGATCCCTCAGACGGCACTGCGTCAGGAACTGTCATTCCTCAGAGAGATTACTTTGGGAAGACTTTGTCAGGCACTACAATACAGTGTTACTACATTCACAAGTGCCACTTCAAATTTTAATATGCAGAAAAGACGTTTTAATGTTAATCTTGTACTGAAGTACCACTGACTTCTCTGGGCTCAAAGGCATCTGGGATGCACCATCCCACAGTGGGAACACAAATTATTGTTAGACCAATCAGTATTCCAGATAACTTTTGGAAAAAATGAACAACATGTGGCCTGGACCAATAACAAAAAAGGGCAGCAACAAGTCTAAAAATAAGGCTCTGTGATGTTACGAGGTTGTATATTTCCTCTGGGCAAAACTCGTTCACACTTCTGTGATGGCATCAATGCATTTTCAACATGCCAATGCAAAACCACATTCTGCACACATTACAAAATGCATGGAGAAAAGGGTACGGGTGCTGGACAGAATGTGTGGAGACTTTCGAGGGGGAAAATACAACAACGAGGACCCCATGATGTTGCACACCTTCAAACATGTTTGCAAGAGTGATGGGACTAAATAACACCTGAAACACTTCATCTCTTGGTATCCTCACAGCCGAGTCTCACAGAAAATGAGAAATGTCATGTCATGTAAGAAATAAACTTCATGAAGTTTTGTATGTAGTCGAGGGGTCAGACCTCGTCAACCTGTGAGCCATTAAATGCAAATTTTGACACCATACGTTGTTACAAAATGAGTTTTAAGTAGGTACTTTAAGGCACTAGTGGTCAGGACAGCATTTAACATTGACTCTGCCACTTATCAGCGAAGTGTGTCGTGCCATGTAACCCATTCTGATTCCTCAAACTGAATGCATGGTTCCCATGGTAACAAGACACATGAGGACATGGACACAAGAGGTTTGGATATCTACTATATTCCTTCAGCTGAGAATATACACTGCAAATTGTTAATTCATCACTGGCAAAAGGGCAGATTTTTGGATAGGATTCAAATCCATTGGGTCGAATGTTATCTAGATTAAATATTGAAAAAAAAAAGTCACTGAATCAACATCATCTTGTGGTTAAATTTGGCCATTGAAATGCCACCATTTGATCAACATTGATCTACATGTGGTACACTGACCGTTTATTGAATTACTGATTTTCTGTCAGTTAGGCTATTTAACAATCCACCATTTGTTAAAGGCAGTTGCGTGCTTTAAGTTTTGTTACAATGTCAGACAACAACTTTCATATTTCTCCCTGATGACATTTAGATGTTGCTTGGCTTTTGTTTTGCTGTCTGATAAATGAAAGGATGACGCTTCTCGGGAGCAGGTTATGTATTAATCGTAAGTGGGTGATGTCCAGCCTACTGGAGCTTACTAATCAGAGTATACTAAGCTCATCTGGAGGGGGCATTATCTCTACCTCACTTACACCTTTTCCTGTATAAACAGGAAGTTAGTATATATGCAAAAGGAAGTAACACTGCAAGTCATTTAATTAAAATCTTCTTTTTTTTCTTAGTAGGGGGACCATTTTTGACATGACCTCAAAATGGTGAATTGAAATCAGAAAAGCAAATGGTAGTGTGTTTATCAGTAATATAACAACATGCCATCAGCCATCTGCAGCCTGACTGCCGGTTCTAAACTCATACATAGTGTTTCAACAAATAAAAGTTGAGACAACTGGCAGTGGGGAATGAAATGTTTGATGGTCATGTCCCCACATCCCCTGCCTTTATTTCCTCAGGATGCCAGTGGACAAGTCAGTCTAAAGCTACCTGACACCATATGTTTCCCTGTGCAGTAATGACTGCTCCTAGCACTGCTTTTATGGCTGAGAGCCTCTGGAGCCTCAGGGAGACGTTCACTTCTCAATTAGAGCTGCTGGAGAGCATCTTCCTTGTTTTCCAGCAGCTTTTATTTACTTTATTAACACCTCTCTGGTACTGTATGTATTTACTTCGTGGCGATGATATACAGAAATGCTTGTTGGCTGTATATTGAAATTTATAACAAAATCTAGGGGGGGGGGGGGGTGAAACATACAGTATGAACAGCAAGACGGGAGCAGTAGAGTGAGGACGCTGAGAAAACTAAGAGGAGCAGAATGAGAGAGGCGAAGACAGAGAGAGGAGACGGAGACCAAAGGCATGTGGAGTTCACCATCACTTTGGTCGGCTGCTCTGTGATTAAAGCAAAGAGTCCCCGGAGAGAGAGGCGGCTTGAGGCCTGCCCAGTCAGTTTCACTCGCTCCCTTGATCTCCTGCGTGTCGCCCACAGAAGCGTACCGCCAAACCTTCAGGAAGGGCTCCTTTTATTGCGCAGTGTCCCCCATCGGCTCCGAAGAATCTGCAAAGCAAGCACAGATTGTCATGGTACCAGCCTCCTCTCAATTCAAACGACGGAGGTCTGCCTCAGATGAACTACTGCCTGAAGAAGTTTTTTGATGTTTTGGTGAAGACGCATTTCTAAAAGCATTGTGATACACATGAGCTTGTTAGCCTCCGAGATGAGGTAAAAAGAGAATTTTTGGCTAGTGATTTTCCCGAAAGTTTCTGCTTAAAAAGTAGCTCCAAAACGAAAATAGGCCTATAAATCTTCATTAATCCCCTCTGGGGGTTCTATCCTCATTTGATTGAAGGGCTTATTCTTTAAGAAAAACTGATAATCAGAACTTTGCTCACTGGAAGGCAGGAAAGAAGAGATAGGAGAAGAAAATGTCACTCTCAATCTTAATTAAATTCACCATTCAGTGGCAGTGGGCTGATCCATTCATTGTGGGCCTGGTCCCACCCTTGACCTTTTTCTCTTTTGGTCAAGTGACCTTCACTCGCTGTCTGTGGGGCGTCTGACAAGGAAGGAAAGTGCCTGAGGCGGCTGAGGGAAGAAAGGCTGTGACATTACACACATTCTTACAGATGCGGCAGCCTGGATAATTACACCGATACTCACTTAACATGCATTGCAGGCGAGCCCATCGTTTATCAGTCGCATGACCTCTGGCAAAGGATCTCCTCCTCTGATCTGTCTAATTATTCTGTTTTCTTTTCTCTTTTTCTTCTTCTCTATCTTCCCGCAATTGGTGGCAAATGGGAAAACCTTTGTGTGTGTAGATAAACTAAAACTAAAAGTCATAGTTGTAAACATCCCAACTTGGTTGGAGGGAGGATTTCAGAAGTGATTCACAAATATTTTCTGTGAGATTTCAATTAATTCAAATTGGCCTTAAGTCATTTTGATAATTTCTTTGCATGTGAATTTACACTTATCCTTCTTTTCAGTTCCAGTGTCTGTGGGGGATTTGGTGGGGTTAGAAGTAAAGGAGGTTATTGCTGTCACTACATGTTTTGGAGATACGTGCTTTTTTATTTCATCACTGTACAAACATGTGAATGGGACCCAACACTGTACTGGAGAATTACTTGGATTCAAAAGGTTGATTTTCTTAAGTTGCTTTGTAACCATTGTAACAATCCAAGCATGTCACTGTTTGACATCCAATTTTAGAGCCTAATCTCACCAAAATGGTCAAATATGAAAGACTGTACACATGACCAATCCGTAGTAGTTTAACAATTAAGACAGAGATCCCTTTTTTAAGCGTCTGTTATTGTGGCAGGTGGCATCACGTCACATGACGGAAACTGCGACCATTGAGTGTAAAACTTTTTAGTCCATGGCAAAATATATTTTTTTCCAATCTTAATCATGTAATTAAAAAAAACATAAATCTAACAATTTCCATTCATTCTCAACCCAACCATGTACTTTCAACTCCTAACCATTAGCGGCTGGGAGCGCAGTACAAAAGTAGGTAATCGCAGAAGTGGAAAAGTGACCAGACTGAGGAAAAGGAGGTTGTACAAAAAAAGGGAGTCCAGCCAGCATTCTTTTGCTTGAAGGTTGGGACTTGGTGCCACCCACTCTGAAGTCCTTATCAAGAGAGGCTGAGATAATCATGTCACAAATATGTGGAAACTACATCAGCAGTGTGACGGGGGCTTTGTTTCTGTACAGCTTCAGACTTCAGAAGCAGAATGTAGGTATTGTACAACATTTTAACCTTGTATTGCAAAATTGCTACAAATTTTTTTTCCCAGACCGATGTACATATTGTCGTATCTGTCACTGCACTGAAAGAAACCATGTCCTCCATTTCATCAATTTGATGGCAAGGTAATTAGTTTTAGAAGGTGTTCGGACAAAAAGCAAATTGTTCGACGAATTGAAATTTTGATATGATGGCAGAGAAATTGTATTTAAGGTTCCATCTTCTGGGAATAAAGAATATTCACACGATGAACGCAACCAATCCAAAACGTGTTGGAAGGTTTACAGAAAATCACGTAATTACAAGCTACAGTTCCTTTAGTTTTAGGCTTCATTAAAACATAGTTTTGCAATAAGTAAGGTGCTGTTTCACCATTCTCATGATGACAATACTAGCATGTTGACATACTATATAGCATAGTTATTCTAAGCATTCATTTCACAATTATTACTACACACTAGCAATTGAGGCTAATGGGAATGCCATTAACTCTTCAGGTATCTTGAATCAAGTAAAAATGTTGGACACAATGAAAATTCATTTAAAAATTTTCAAGGCATTGTATTCTAAATGAAAATATTACGCTGTTGTAATGTCTGAGGAAAACCCAGGGGATCATCAATACAGATAACCTATAAAAAAGATACTATGTACAATGCAGAATCTTTATCAAGGGATTTTTAGTACCAGACGCTACCATCTGCTTTCTGTTTGAAGTGAACTTGTTGTCCAGAAAGTATTGACCAGTCATGTCTGAGCTGGCTTAGGTCATGTACACTACTACAGTTTATGCAGGGCAAAAGATGTGCAACGCATCTGCTAGAACACAACCAGAAATATTTCATCCCTGTCATAAAATGGATGAAAACAATTCTCAAAACCCCACAACTATCAAAAGAAACTGAAATCTGTTATTCACTAAAGTATTGAAACTCTGGATCTGAAACTCAAAAGCCGCTGTGAAAACATTGTACGGTTGAACACTTTGAATACATTCATCTCAGCCACATTTCTGCTAAAGTAGAAGTACATGATGAATAACTTAAGAAATGTGTTGGTGCCTTTTCTAAGGAAGTTTTTCATTCTTGGCTGGAACACGTAGTACATGCAGTGTAGAAGCCAGTCAGCCAGTGTAAAAGTGAGGGCTCTGCTGTGTGTAATATAGTATGTGCCATAAACCTGCCGCTGATATTTCTGGGTCACTGATCTGCAGGGAGTTGCTTGCGCTGTTCTAACCTGTCAGCTTATTATGTAACACATTGGCCCACTTCACCCTATACACTGCTCCTGTCTGTACTTTTCCACCTAGCCTATGTATCTCATGGGTGATACGTGTGATTGCAGGTGAAACTGAGTGGATCTGAAGCAGAAATTTCTCAGTGAAGGTACTTAGGATGCAGCTGAAACAGCATGGAGATGAAGTGAACTTACTTTGTGTCCAGTTTTTTTTTTTTTCTCCAATTGCTTTACAGAACATCTCATGTAGGCAGACAGCAGGTTGTCATGGAGGACACAAAAAAAATTACCTAAATGAAAGAAAAGAGAACATACAAAGTGTGGCAGAGGAGCCTGACTGTGGAAGCTCTTTACCAACCGCTTCGCTGCAGGTCATCTGGCTGCTTTAAAGCTCAAAGGAGCATAAAAGTGGTTTGGCAAAATTCCATGAAAATCTTATCCCACAGCTTACATGCTACTTTGTTTAAGGGAAATGCCTCCCCACCAAACTATGGAGTTTATTTTGTGTCAATAAGTTTAAAGAAGACTTTTATAAGAGCAAGCAAAATATATCAATTCAAAAACTAAATTTAAAAAAGTCAAACAAAAAAAATAATTTCAAACAAAAAATACAAGATTGCAATAAAAAAAAACTGAAATCGTGTAAAATATTTGCCTTCGCCTCCCTCTCAGTTTTGGTTGTTGTCGTTTTCTTTGATTACGTCTCCAGCTTTCTCGTTTGCGCTCCCTGACTTTTTGTTTGCGGTTTTGACACAAACGTGCCTGGTGGGTGGGCTTTCAACGGGGGCATTCCTATTGGCTTATTTGTGTTTGACGGACAGCTAAGCAAGCATACGAAGCAGCTCTGGCCGCAGCAGCTACTCTGCTTCTGATTGGTTCTAAAAACGCCAACCCCCTCACACTGACCAAACTACCGCCAAAACCAGAAGATAACTATACCACAGCCCTTCGTGAAGCCCTTCTCGATTCTTCAGGATGCAGTCTGAAGTAAGCCGGGACAGGTTATTATGGAAAAAATTGTAAGTTTCGTTTTTAGAACCACTCAGAAGCAGAGTAGCTGCTGTGGCCAGAGCTGCTTCGTACGCTTGCTTAGCTGTCCGTCAAACACAAATAAGCCAATAGGAATGCCCCCGTCGAAAGCCCACCCACCTGGCACGTTTGTGTCAAAACCGCAAACAAAAAGTCAGGGAGCGCAAACGAGAAAGCTGGAGACGTAATCAAAGAAAACGACAACAACCAAAACTGAGAAGGAGGCGAAGGCAAATATTTTACACGATTTCAGTTTTTGTTTTATTGCAATCTTGTATTTTTTGTTTGAATTTATTTTTTTTGTTTGACTTTTTTAAATTTAGCTTTTGAATTGATATATTTTGCTTGCTCTTATAAAAGTCTTCTTTAAACTTATTGACACAAAATAAACTCCATACCAAACACGATCATATAGATCTATGATACTTAGGCTACTACATTTGCTTTGTGTGAGTTGCGGGATTCATGCCAGTAAACACCGGATGTGCTTTCTCTTTGTGAGTCTCTGTTTCGCACTGATGTAACAGCGCAGACTTTTTTAAATATGTTCATGGACTACACTGCCAGGTAACAATAATATAACCGCGAAAACCAATCAACAACAAATGTAATGTTACCATGGTGACTACAGCTGCATTGGAGTTCAACTACAGAAGAATTTTCACCATGAAAGTGGAAAATAATCATTCATCTAAAAAAAAGCGCATACAAAGTTTTAGCACGATCCCAGACTGTATAGATGGCTTCAAATTGCTTTTGTTTATGCACTAACCCCAATTAACACAAAAATGAGGCAAAGCTAGAAGAGGCTGTTGCTTAACATGGATCTGATTTCTTACAATCAGCCAGAAAGCTAAATCACATGAACAAATAGAATGTCTGAACATATTCTGTTTATTCTCAGCATGTGCATTTGTTCACGTGATACCAGACCCCTTAAAATCCTTGAAACTTGAGTGCAGCTCTCTGCTCTGGTAGGCTCTTATTCTGATAGATAGAACAATTCAGTTACAAAAAACACACTATGATGGTATGAGGTCATTTATCAGAGACTAAACTTGATGGATGGGGAGGGGTAAAGGGGACTGGATGAAAGGGTCTAGAAGAAGGGACAAGGGCCGTGAGGAAAGGAAGAGAATGAGGGCCAATATGGAGCCAGACACAGGGTGGAAAAACAGCTCGGGAGGCTTCAGCTCCTGACCCTCCTGGTTTCTATAAAAAAAAGAAAGCGGAAAAGAGGAGTGGAAGGTTCCTTCCTAAATACAAGTCCATGTGTCATTAGCTCATGCAGAGAATTTTGGTTTTCCGAGCCTAACAACGTTATTTTGAATTATAAATTCAACGAGGAAGTGACAAAAGTGTTTTAGTAAAGCCATGTTAATAATTAGTCTGGATCACACATTTTACAAAGGCCCATGGTAAAATGTTGCGTTTAACTGCTCCAGCCAACCATCCCTCTTTCCTCCTTATCAGGACTTTGAAAGGCTTGAGAATGACGACTGCCCTGATGCGGACACACACTCATATGAGTCTTAATGGAAGAAACAACCTATTTGTTTTTTTTCAGATGGGTTAGAAACGTCTCTATAGACACGTATGGGACACTGGCTGTGTGAGACGTCGTCTTTGTTTCTGAACCTTGGTTTGAAAACTACATTTCTGAAAGAGAAGGCATGATCAGCATTGTGCATGTGCTTATAATAGATGCCCCAAAGTGTAAATATTGAGTTAGGAAAATAGGATTTCCTGTTTCCGATGCATATGCTATAATAAGACAGACTCTAGCTGAACAAGAAGGTGTTGCATGTGTTAATGCTCTGCTGTGTCTCCATTCGAACACGACACGGACAAAAAGACAGAAATGCTCCGTTACAAGAGCAGGTACAAGTGAAGGTACAAGTGCAGGCACACAAGCATTTCTAGGGAAAAGTACCTCTTCTGCAGAGAAATGGCCTTTTAGTGTAAGGAGATGTTCAGTCCGGTGTAAGTAATGTCACTTTGTTGGATACTTTAGCCCGGTTTTGTAGCTTTGGAATCCGCCTTGTTTTTTTCTGTTGCTTACCAATTGGTTACTACAGGTTCAAGATAGATTGAGCCAGTTTGATGTAACAAGAGTTTATGGTTTGTGTCAAAAACTAAGAAAGATAGAGCAGCTTTCATATCCCTAATGGAAAGGTTACCTCACCATGGGAGTTTCCCATAACACTTAGGGAACAGCACTTTGACACTAAATACATTTGCGCCTATAGCCCCCGGGAAGCCATTAAAACGCACATTCTGACACATGGATATTAAAAAAGTGAAAAATTACCCCAGTGATAAGACGTCAGAGAGAGGGGGAGTCTCTGTCATGATTACCATATCCATCTGTAACCCTGCATCAGGCTGCCTCATACACTGCCACAGGATCCTCTGGCAAGATGCTAATTGATAAGAAAAGATGAACATGTGAATGAGCAGAGTTGGTTCCATCAAAAGCAGAGATGAAGGTGAGGAAGGGAGGGTGTGAAAAAAGTCAATGTTTGCAGCTCTCTGTAAATCATGCAACTTGTGAAAAAAAAGAAAAAAACATCCATCACAGCTGGAAAGGCCTCATTTGGGTTGAAAGGTCAAAGGGCTGAGTTGTGATAGAAGGTCTCTTCTGCTCCCAGGGGACAAATTTGTCCAGTCCCCGAGTGAGACGAGATGAGGGTAAGTCATCGTTTTATGTCGGGCGGAACTCGACCTATGGGTTTCCAGTCTGTTGCCATTGACTATATACCCGGAAAAAAGGCTGAGCGCAAATAGCCCTGCAGTAACCCCTCAATCCTTCATCCTGAGTGATAGCTCTCTTCTCCACATCAAGTCTTTTAATCCACACTCACTGTTCTGCCTCGCTTATACGTCAAAGTGAAAAAGTTGTGCACATTCCTGGTTCTTGGTCAATAATTCTCATCATGTAGAGGGGGGGGGGGGCACAAAATTACTCAGGAGCAATGACCTTGTCATGGACAGTATCTGCTCTGCATTTCACATTCATCTATTAAATATATCACAGTTTCGCCTCTTAATTGGATAGCTATATTCCTCGAAGCACTGCTAAAATGTATGTCCATGTTGTGTGATGAAAGTAATATTGAAAAATTAACAAAATGTGTAAATGAAACCAACCGTCTTAACATATGCTGGCGTGTAAAGGCTGATTTAAAAATTAATGAGCCCTTAAATTTTAATTCCAAATGTGATCCTTATCACGCCATGTAGCGTTATCTCCAAGTGTAACGAAGCGCTGATAGCAGCAGTGCAGAAGAAGTGGTGAAGAAGCAAAGGCAATATGACAGAATTCACATGCAGCTACCGAGGAAAAATTTACCCAGAAAGGAGGTTTTAATGAAGCGCCGGCACCCTAATGAATGCTCTTCACATCTCCCTCCTTTTACGTGAGCATCTCAGGAGAAGTGGCCTTGAATTCCGATGTGTGATGATACTGTAACTCCATCAGAAAGAGTTCCCTTTAAGGTTTTCTCCCAGTGTCAAAAGCCTCCTCCCCTGCATGCAGAGCTATCTGTCTGAAGGGAGGGAGGGGGCTAAGGGGCAGGTTGTGCCTAATCAGCATTTCAAAGCTGCTCCAGTGTCAATTATCCAAAGCCGTGCTCCCTGCAGTTTGTGCACATGGGTTTCATTCGACTACAGGGATCTAAGGTCAATATGTGTAACGTCTGAAGATGACATCACCCTCCCCGGAAGTCTGGGGCACACATGGACGGCGAAAGAAAACAACACAAAGAGAACTTAATTGCTTTGTCTTATTTTCTCTTAGTCTCGTGTTTTCGCAGCAAAAAAATCTTCTGCATTCTGTATTCACTATGAAGGAGAGTCTCAGGTCGAACGGTCACCCTGGGAGGCATTCATGTGTAGAGTACAATTTAAAATTCCATCACTCAGTGTGAAGCTGTGTTTTATATCTTTTCCATTAGCCCCAGATGTCATACCAATACCATATGTAGAATTGTTTTGCATTTGCTATGCACACAGAGGACAATATGCATGCTTTGCTGCCAGACTGTAGCATAATTCACTACTCACCCCATTGACTACTGAATATGAAACATGCGTTCCATATCAAGCCACTTCTGTCACCAGGCCAGTGAAGTGGAGCAGGCACGCTGGAGTTTTCTCAGGACTTATAAAGAGGCAGACTTTATGGTTTTTAAACAGAGATATTAAGGCAGTAGATCTCATACATTACAGTCCAGGGAGTGGTAGGACTGCTTGGTAATTTCCATGCAAGCTTTTCTTTCCCACAGTTTTCAGCAGCTCCTCAATAGATAATCACATTCTATAGGGCCGCAGTGTGGCAGCTACAGTTTTTGGACAGACTACAAAAATATTTTGCTCATTAAAAGTAAGATGTGAGGAAAGCCAGGCGGGGTGTAGCAGGTTGGAGAAAAATACTCTCAGTTTGATTCTGTGAAGGTGGTTATGATGCATGTTAAAGGCGTAACAAGGCATCATGGTCCCATGCTGGGAAGGCTTGGGTTTGCTTATGCAAACATTTTTCCAAAGTATAGCTGCTCTGGGGAAAAATATAATCGCTGATAAATTGAAACTTTACTCATCTTACAGTATACAGTCTCGAAAGACAGTTACACATTATACTTCCTTATTATCCTTGACGATGGAAAGGCTAATGATGCTCATCTTGCCTTCCAGATGCTGACAAAGGAATGGAGAAAAACTGATTGAGTGAAAAGTGATTGTTTCAGATCTTAATCTTGTTGTTGTAATTATGAGCAAAGTCTATGAGAAGCCCAAGTGTGCACTGCAATCAGTCTTTACAACTCAAGAGTACAGGATGTTGTACAAATGTGAGAAATTGTAATTGGTCTAATAAATGCCCAATTGCAGAACTCCTATTTTTCTCCTATTTTGTGTATTTCTCTTGTTTTTTTCCCCTCTATTTTCTATTTATTCATTTATTTTGCAAATGCAGCATCTCACTACTCTGAGACAACAGTCTCCAAACAACCTGCATTCTTCAAGGATTACACAGAAAAAAAGAATGTACGCTCTGCTAATCTTTGCTTCTTTTGAGACAGTGGCATTGATACAAAGTTGCAATGGCAAAAACACAATCAAACTAAACCTGTATCCATTCATTTTCTTCGACTTATTGGAGGTTAGTCGGCAGTAACAACAGGCTAAGCATTGTTATCTTTCCAGTTCCAGATGAGATATACTATCCCTCCAGTAAATTCTAGATCCACTCTGAGGCCTTTTTACAGATGGGTGTGCCTCCAAAAGAAGGCATTTTGGAGGTATCCTGATCAGATGTCTAAACCACCTCAACTGCCTCCTTTTGATACGGCCAGATGCCTCCTTACCTTATGTCTAATGCTATGCCCCACCACACTGTGAACGAAACTCAAATCAGCCACATGTCCACAATCTCATTCAGTTAATACAAAAAATCCCAAATTGCAATTGAGGGTTAGAATTTCCAGTTCATAGATGAGTAGTTAAACTAGAGCTTTGGCTTCTGGGTCAGCAAATGTCTTCACAACAACGGTCTGGTATAAGGCCTGCATTACAACAGACGTTACACTAATCCACTTGTCCTTCTCATGTTCAGTTTGTCTCTCATTTAAACTCTTTTACCTGGGGTAGGAACCCGGGGGTGGGGGGGGTCGAGACAAGTGTCACGACCAGTGAAAACAGGCTCGACTTGGTGCAGATATTAACAAAGCATGGTTAAGCAGGGATCGGATGACTGCAGCTCTATTTCAGGCAGGAGGCAAAAGCTCCTTCATGAAAACATAAATGACAGATATATTTTGTATTCCATTTTGTAGTTGTATAGAAGCATGTGCTATAAACAGTTTACAGTGTTTTATTTAAAAAAAACAAAAAAAAACTACAACACAAATCCAGGATTTCTTTTACTCTTTGCCATTCATTCATAACAGGAACATTTATATTTACAAACTGAACGAATAGTGACTTTTACTTTCAATTAATGGTTCTTTGGGGCAACTTATTAGCAGATTTTTTATTAGGCTATTACACACAGTATTATAAACAATATTATATATAATGTGAACATGAATCAAATTGACTTGTGGCGAAACACAAACATCTTTGCTGATGCATTTTCTATATATCACAACACATTCCTCCCTCCTCTTGCAAATGAAGACATTTTTGTCCCGCAAGTTAAACTTTTCGCATGCAGGGAAATGTTAATGCGCACTGGTAAAAATCTCCCTCTTGTTGCCATCAAGAGAAATATAAAATCTCAATGACGCATTGGACCATTTATTTAGCATAAATCCTGCTTAGCCCCTAAATATGCAGCCAAACTTGAGCTTGCCACGACACCAACCAAATGATATATGGAACGCAAACTGTATTTACCATCTAAATTGCTTCTCCACAATGCGAAGATGATGACAGAGATTAATCGGCTAAAGAGTTAAATCTTCCCTCCTTCAATATGGTGGCACATCTCGGGCCACACGTTTCCAACTTAAAGGCAGCATTTGTATTCCTGAGGAGCCTCTTCTCTCGTCTGCTTTATGATATTACCGCCAGGAGACTGCGAGTGGCGGCCTCGTCTCCATGTGTGGGCTCCAATTCAACCATCATCCATTTCCCCCACTATCTTTTTATCATTACACAGTCTAATAAATGTGCTGTGTGCCCCGTGATGGTGCATCGTACATCAGACAAAGTGACCTGGGTCAGTGCATCGCCAACCACCAAGGTTACACTCGCTTACACCCTTTTGCCTGCTGTTTCAGAGAGAGGAAGAATATTTCTCATCTAATGTCAGCTGGAAACATTCTCTGACAAAGTAATAACCCCTTCCACATCCCTTTTGAATGTCTAACAATGTGTCTTCAAAAGGAAGTGACAAAGGAGCACAACCCACAGGGGTTGTTCTGTGGTTATTTTGATCCGGCAGATCGCCATTGACAGGTGCACTTCAATCGACGCAGCAGGTTGTTCTTCCCACTGTGGCTGCTTTATGCCATGTTATGAGATGATTCTTCAGACGCCCACATGAAACGCAAACAGCACAATATCACAATGTTGCGGAACTTGAAAGTGCACGCGCATGTGTGTGAAGGCTTCAGTGTAAAGGTGCACTGTGCAACCTGCAGATGGAGGCTGAAAGGACTTTAAAACTGAAAACTGGAGGCCAGCCAGCACATGTTGGTTTACCATAGCACTTTGGCGGGATACAGACACACACACGCAATGACACACAGTTGGTCATTTCAGCGTGTGATTTTTCTACACATGCGATATGGGCTTGGCAGCGCATGTCCGGCTATCTCCCAGCGATCACTCATCTGAGGTGAGAAAATCAGCAGTGGCTCCAGAATCTCAACAGGCTGATTGGAGCCAGATTGGAACAAGGCCTCCGAATCAGAGGGACATGCTCAGCTACATCCTTAAGTCGAAGCAAACCTATTATAGCTGGGATTAACCATCCCACACAGAAGCAACAAAAGACCTCACTCTATAAAAAAAAAATTGTAGAGTTACATGACAAAGTCCAGCACAGACCAGCAGACACCACCAGCAGCACCCTCAGCCACCAGCTGCTTGATGTATGATCGCTCTGAGATATGTCCACGTCCTCTTTTTAATCTGCGAGACATTCTGCTGGTGATGGGAATGAATAGCCTGTGTGTGCTCTCTGATGTGTGTGTGTATGTGTGTTAAAAGGTGGGCATGCATCACTCCCAGGGGAAAGGGTAATGACTATGCCACTAATAGAGAATCATTATAAACAACTTTAGCAGATCAAAGAAAATATGTATTCACTGAAGTCCAAGGATGACCAATACATCAGCGGCCCTTTCAACAACTGTTCTCTGTATTCTCTCTGTGTAGAATGGAGGGACACAAAGCCCTTATAAATGTCCAAACCTGGGCTTAACAGCGAGCTTGTTAACTTTTATAGATGTGTGTAAGATCACATCCAATAAATTACGATGAACTGAATGGGTATGGGCGGGACGGAGTCTTACGGGGAGAGATGGCAGCCATTTGATTTTTCCGAGAAGTTACCGTTTATGGGAGTTGCACCAGTGAAGGACAAGAATTTAAGATGTGACGATTACAAACACAAATAAGGTGAATATTTTAAAATAACAGGAAGAATAAACTAAAATACAACATATAGTTACCGCCAGAAAGTCAAGCAGACTATTGAATTATTCTCTCTTGATCTACAAGGCCATAAACTCTGAAGATATTGAAGAATTTGTACTATTTCAACGTTTTTCAATTGCCTATAGGATATTTTTCCTCTTGCACCGTCTGACTTAGAGAACTGTGCAAAAGTCTTGAGCCGCCTGTCATTATTTATACTAGGGTTCAAGGAACCAGACTTTCTTGTTTAGTCTTGAGCAATAGTGCTCAAAACTTTCTTAAGGTCTTTCAAAGAACAAGTTTTGGCTGTTTTTTCACGTATTTTCAATCCAATCCTTTAACTGACTCTTTACAGAAAAGTGCGTTTTTATGTTTGAGGCACCTGACACTGACCTTTGAATCATTCAAGCACGGGATTTGGATCTTAAGGTAGCCTGTTGAAAAGACACATATTTTGTTTCCATTTCTTTAATAGCATCTATAAAGAATGCCAGAGAAAACAGCCTGAAAGGCACAAAACATATTTTTGAACCTATAAGGTGATGCCCAAACAGCCATTAGACAAAAACTTGGTATAAACTTGGCATGGTGTTCAGTGTATCCTTAAAATGTATAAGTAAAATGGACAAGTGGAGGACAAAATAAGTTGCAGGTATACATAGAAAAAACTATCTACAGCAGATTAACAGTATTGGAAAGTGATGTCCTTAAGAAAGAGGAAAAAAATCCATTAAAGACCAGTCACAGGACCTGAGAGGTGCATCCAACCCTTCAGCTGATCTTTCTGCTGTTTTTCAAAGCCTCATCAGAAATGGTTTCCATGGATAGAGGAGTCAAGAATCCATTCTTAAGGAAGGGAAACAAGAAAAGATGGCAGTATGGAAGAACATGAACTGGACTTAAAATCAGTGGCAACAGGTCTTATGGAGTGATGAATCCTCCCCAGATCCCGGACCTCAATGTTATTGAAGCAGTGTGGGATCATCTTGACAAACAACGAAACAAAAAGCAGCCAACATCCAAAGAAGAGCTTCTGAATAGAAGTCTGGGAAACTAGTCCTGTTAGTATTACTACATAACAAATTTACAAGAAAGCTTGTCTAAGAGGGTTCAGGCTATGTTGAAGAATAAAGGTGCTCATACCAAATACTGACTTTCAAGCTTGTTAGAATTTTAAAAACCCGAATCTGGACTTTTTGTGCAGTTCTGATAATTTTGACTTTTACACTCAGAATATGGAGGCTTGTAAGCACAGATCGTATCATCCTCTGAGTTACCTGGAGCTCCAGTAAACTGTGTGTTAGCTAGTGTTAGCTGACCTTCCTTTGTTGGTCCAGTTGATTATTGGTAAAACTCACATTGGCTGCTCTTACATCATCACACCTTAAATTACCCTGTAATTTGAGTCATGCTACAGAAGGTACAGAATCACATAGAAAACTACAAAAATCAAACATAGAACAAAGCAACAGCTAACGATTCTGTCGATAAGCGGCCACAGAAAAGTTAAGTGATTTCATCCAAACACACATTGCGCAATCCAGTTGGAACCAAACATCACACTCCCTGGAGAATACCACTGTAGAGGGTGCAATCCCAGAAATAAATAATAAATAACACTCAAATATTTTTCTTGTTGTGACAGAAGTAGCACGGAGAAAAACAAACACATAAGATATACCGATTTCTTCACGACATTGAACATTATTTTCAGTTCTACTTTAACTGACTGCAATCTCTCACCGTCAGCTTTACTCGGATCCACGTTTGTCATGAGCATTGAGTAAAATCTCTGCAATATTTCACAACTGTAGGGTAGTATTTGAGAGCATTCCCATGTGGGGCAGACAAATGCAAAGATCTGTAATAAATTCCATCCTGTCAAGTGTTGATTTACAGGTCAGGTCTGTGCATTGGTGGGTGAATTTGTGCATGAACGCAGGTGCCGGCGTGCAGAGTGTGTGAAAACGCCCCTGGTCATTCTTCATCTCTTAGATTAGTTTTTGTTTGTTAGAGCGTGCATGTGTATGCATGCGGGATTGTGTGAATGTTTCCTCTTGGCCCCTGCCAAGCTAATATCTATTTCGTCATTCGCAACCTTTAATCTTTGATTACCATGCAGCGGTTTTCCCAAATCCTCTAACGGTTGAGTGATTTAGTGTTATTATTTTCCCTCCGTGTCCTGGCCGAGCTCAGGGCTAACCGGCACCAAGAACTGTTAATTACTTAATTATGGAGATAAGAAAATGGACAGGAACAGATCAGGAAATGATAAGAAATAGACTCAATAGATTTTTTTTTTTTTAATCCCTGCTTTGGATTCCATTTTTCTTCAGGCCTCGTCGACATGAATACATGCAAACACGTCCATGCATTTTAACTTAATGTTATACCCTCAGATCTCTATCTCTGCTTCTGGTGTACCTCCCTGTTTTGTCTTTTGTCTCTACTCATTAACATTCAAGTGAAATTTCAGGAGGGAGGATACATGAATTATAGCAGCCGTAGATTCATCATGCTCTTTTTTTCTCTCTTTCTCTTTCTTCATGAATTATGGAGAGCCTCCCCTGGTACATTTAGTCAAGCCACTAGTAAATTAAATGCAGTGTGCTGCCATGCCACACAGGAGCAAACGGGCCAAACGGGGATATATTTACCTGCACTGTTGTGGCCAACATTTAAATACCCCCTAATGTTTCAAGGCACCATAACCTCCTTGGATGGCAACACTGCGGCAATTATCGAATAGTCAAAATAAATACCTCATATAAGTAATCCATCATCAGCAAATTGAGCCTAGTCAACATGATTGTTCATGTTCTACATGTGAAGTGATGTAAGCAGGATAATAGCTGAGAAATTCCACACAGACCATTGTGCAATGCTGAGTACATGACCAGAGGGCAAAATAAAAGCTATGACTGACTTTTGAATGCTACTTTTCAGATGTTATATCCACCTCAGCTTGTGGTGCACAGCCTTCACACAACTCTTTATTTCTCTCCTGAGGCATGCACGAATAGGGGTGCTGGCCCCCTTCTTGCCCTTTGATTTATAGCGCAATCGTAGTAAAATGGCAGACTAGGATAACATGGGTGGTAATAAATGGCTATAAGACAGCGACTAGCAGCTGTTAATGCTACAGCCATTAGACTGAAAAATGAAGGGCGCCAGTGATTTCGTCAGATTTATACATTTTCACTATGCCATGCATTAGTGCTTGTCATGCTAAAGTGGCAATCCATATGTGAGCATTAATCGTCTTCTGCAGCCCAAATATTCGGCAGGAAATTTTAAGTGAGCTGCACCTGCATCTATCACAGATAGCTCAGATTAGTACTGAAGATGAAGCTAGGATTGAAAATATTCGAGCAAAAGAATTTCTTTGCTCCAGTTACAGTCCCTATAATGTGACATCGTTTTGGGGCTACGGCTTGATATTGTGCGGTATGAATAAGATGCGGTTGCTAATCCCAGTGATTTCTTTGTTGCTATTTTCTTGATCACTGTCTGCGGCTCTAGTTACTAGTGTATCAGTCTGGTTTGTCAGGTTTAACTGAATAGGCCCTTTCATCTTTTTAAGGGACCATTTACAGGGCTGATCCTTTCCAAAAGAAAGCAATGTAAAATTGCAGGAGTATTATATGGGGGGGATTATATACGGTTAGTCTGTGATAAACTTCAAAACAACATTAGGGTGATTTCTGCAGACTTTGGAACGCTCATCATAATTTAATCCTTTTAAATCTTTTCCATTGCAAGAAGATGTGCATTTACCTTGATGCTTATGGGCCTAAAATATATTCAGAACTGGTCCAATGTCAATGCAACCAGCACCTAGGAGAATAGTATCTAGCTACAACAAATTGTAGAGAGGGCATTACACTGAATCGCACTAGCTGTGCTGTGCAACTATTTCTGAAGAGTATGACAGTGTCAGATAATTCTAGACTAATTCACTACTTGGGATTCCTCTGCTGACGTCAACCCCACACAGCTGGACTGAGAGTGAGCTGCCAGCTGTTTTGCAGACAGTAAATACAGTGAAAATCTTGTCTCTGTTTGTCCTCGAGTTATAGCTTTCAGTTTCATGTGGGACATTACAGTTGGTAAATGTGTCTTTTATGTACAGAAAGATGAGGCTCTTGCAGCCCTGAGAGCAGCGCTCTCAATGAAAATTAGCGTGTACTCCCAGATGTTGTGCTCCAATCAATGCTGATCAGTGCTGAAGCTGAAAAATACCTGTGACTACTAAAGAAAAAAATTGACACTGGATTGAATCCCTAGTAAACACTTTCCCTTTTTCACTCAAAAGTCAGACATTAACAGGTCTTAGCAGTTTTTTTTGGCAAGTATAAAACGGCTTAATACAGGATACCATCTGTGAAATCAGTAGAGTGTTCCTTGGCCAAGGATAAGGGTCAACGGCTATCACTTTTCTTTACACCTTTAGGGAAACATGATTAAATAAAAGTCACAGTGATTGAATAGCCAGTCACATACAACATAAGGTGCATTAAGAGCATATTACTTACAATCCTGTTGCATTCGTTCTCAAAATAAGACACAAAGAGCTCTATTTCTCTGAGGTCTGTTTCACCAGTGTTCAGTGTACTGTGGAGGTAGTTTAGGAGAATAAAGCAACAGCACAGAGGTGACTGAAGAAAAAGAGAGGACATGTAGGTTTGCTTTACATGGTCAAGGACAATTAGCAGCCTCATTGAGTATGACTAGAACAAATACCACCCAGTCACCTCCCTCCTTCCTCATTTCCGGATGACTGAGCCCCAATTCTTATTCAGTGTTGCAGGGGACACAAAGGACCAATAGCAAAAATAAGTGTTACCTTAAACATGACTGGTTTCTCTCAAGTTTAGTTGGCTACAGATTATTTTATGCTAGATGCCTTATACATGGGTTGAATTACAAAAGGCCTCATTATATTGTGAGGAAAAATTAAAGCTTCCCTTCGTTGATTCTGATAATTGAGTTTTGACATCTTAATTGCAGCAAAGTGCACCAAGAACTGTCTTTTCAACACTTGTAAATGACAGTATGTTTATCTGTGAGTGTCTGCATTAATATCTGTATGGCTACGGAAGAAACAGAGATGCTTTGATGTTTGGAAAACAAAGTCTGCACCGGTATCTTTAATGATGAATGAAAACAATGTTTTCTTTCAAACAGCCTTTTCACAGGGTAGATATGGGAGAGACAGGGCAATCTTTATGCATTGATTAAAGGATGTCAGTGATGGTAAAATAGGCTGAATAACATTTGTGAAAATGGTCTTTGAGAGATGACTATGAAAGCCAACGTTGGCCTTTCATCTCGGCATCTGCATGTGCCCATTGCTGAAAAATAAGGACTTTGCCTTCCAGTATGATGAGCACTTTTTAAGTGGACGTCATTCTTTATGACCTAAATCCATTGTCTTACCCTGTCAGCAGTGGGAATAGCACAGCCATTCATATCCAATATCAAATACAGAGGCAGGGATATTTTTTGCCATAAAGCACACATGCCACTTCAGACTTGATAGGGAATATGTGCCTCCTATGAATTGCTAGATTTGCATGAATATTTATGGAATCATAGTGGGAGTTACTGCGTGTGAGGTAATTACATTACAGATGGAAAGAATGGATGCGATTCATAGCATATTTTACATTTTCATGTACAAATTGTCTATTGTAGTAGAGATATAAAACGCTTCCTTGAGGTAATGGCTTCCAAATGAGCTTGGTAAGCAAAGTACAGGATTTACTTTTAACTAAATGAATTATCTCTGGTGCTGTCTTTCAGTTTTTGAGCTGCCTTGCATTTTTTTGTTTTAAGGAAAGTGCAATCCAGTGGTGTGTTCTCACAGAGTAGCATCCAATGCGTCATTTGACAGGATAATATTGTATTTGAGTGGATTGCTGCTCATGATACTCATACGAGGGGGAAATCATTGCTGCAAACTTTCATCTAATGCGCCCATTACTTTATAACGATGCCAAGTGTTCAATTTCACAGTAGTGGCATGAATTTGTAATTACCACATATAGATTTCCCAGTGTCTCCTGATTGCAGGAGAAACATACTGTATTCACAACCACCCGGGGTCCAATAACCAGATGTGGAATACTCTCCAGCTTGCCAGTAGCACCCCTCCCAAATGAGCTTTAGCTGGCTCCAATGGGAAGTGTTTTCCAGTTAGCTATCTTGCAGGAATCAATATTTCACCTCCTCCCATTATGCTCACAGAAACCTAAACTTCTAATGAGGGACTTTTGTAGCCATGTTCCATGAGCCCTGTAATGCATGCGGTCAATAAGAGAGAGGATCCGCTGGATGAACGAAAGGCAGCCACAGAGAGAGAGATCGAGAGGATGGCAGTGTTCAATAATAAGCACTAACAGTGGCAGACTGGACCTGACCCAGATACGGTTTACCTCAAACTGTCTCACTACACTATCTCTGATTTTCATTCTCCTTGATAAAGGGCCCCGGTTTTCTTAATCCTCTCTGAGGGATGGAGAATTTTATGCCAGGCCTCAGTTTGTCAAATTTAGATTCAATTTTTGAAAAGGTTAATGGCTAAGATTTGAAAAAAAATCCAAGGTAAAAAATGTTTGGGACAAGGCCTCTCTGATCACAAATGGGCTAATATTTGTGGTCCAGGTCTGGATGTTTTTCCGATGACCTTTGTCAGAAAAGAGCTGATTAAACAGAAGGCAGAGTCGATACGATAGGTAGACGGTGCAGTTCTCAAAAGATGAAGGCCAACTCCATAAATCTCATTACTGCTTAACTTTTCACTGTACAATGTCTGAAGATGCTGGAAAAACAGACAGTTCCACATTTCAGGTTTCTTTAATTACAACTGAAATAACACATCAGCAAACACAGGTTATGTAATAAGATGATACGTAAATAAGTGCCTCACGTGCGTTTCTCATTCACACAAACACCCATACAGAACTTTCTGTATGCATTCTATATACAGTCACACTTCTGAACACAGTGACACCTGGATTAGCTGGAGATCAAACTGCCAACCAATCAGATTATGACCGCTCTTCCACCTGAGCCACAACCTCTGCTGAATGCTAACATGACTATTTAAGTTTAGCTAATTAAGGCATGCTAGCCTGATGGCATTTGCTAATTAGCACCACGGAATTGATCACCAGGGAACACCATTTTAGAAATGAATTGTTCAGTATCAAATTCCATGGTAATTGATTAAATAATCCCAAAGACATCGCAAACTATTGTTAAGTTTCAGGTCAGTGTATTTTGTTTCTGATCAGCTTGGATCACAATCATCTCGTTGTGTTTTACGTATCACAATCAATTAATTTGTCTTCTCTGTGAAAGAACAGATTAATTGAACAAGTTTTCTGTGACTATTCTATTCTGCTTCTAAAGAAGGCTGCGTGAGAGAATCTCTTCAAGACTTTTTCTGTATTTCATGCCGTTTTGCTCCATTTAGGCTGAGATCCAAAATTCTGATGAAAGCCTTGCGTTTCTACCTGCATCACTGGTCTGCAGTCAGATAAGTGTACGGGGGAAAAAAACACTCTCATCAACTAATGGAGATTAACGCAGCACACCTTAGAGAGTGTCCTTTTCCAGAGAATAAATGAGGAATTAACAGCTCCTTCAGACAAGGTTCCCTGTCATTGTAAAATGTTAAGCTGAGTTTAATGCAGCCAGGTTGTTACATTTTGCTGGTCTTAGCACATTAAAAAGAGATTTAAATGAGCTTTGTTGATCAAACTGCGGGAAGTCTTTGTTCTCTAGCCCATGATTAATTCAGAGACATCACACTCAGACCGTCACTATTTTCTCTCTGTCGTGTTACAGAAGTGCGTTCGTCGGCGGGGTTCATTTGTGTTGAGAAATGCCATCTGGCTCAGGCAGCGAGAGCTCGCTCAGGAAAAGAGGAGAGAGGGGGCGGCCACAGGGGATAAGTAATATCTGTGTGTAGGTGCAGCATCCATCTATTGACCTCAAAGGGCTGGAAATGGACTACAGACAAATTAGACTCCTTTGAAAAAAAAATTTGTTCACCTTTTGGAAGTTGGAAAATATCAAAGAAGACATGGTCAGGGGTTTGAGAATTAATTCAAGTGTCAAAATATAGCTTCAGATTTACAGACGGGTGACAAATTAAGGAAAAATCTGAACGTTTGACCTCTGCAGTGCGGAGATCTGGCTCTGCAATGTGGTAAAGGCATTTTTCTGGCATGATTTGGGTTGTCCTCTTAATGGGAAGGGTCATAGCAAATCAATGCAAAATTGTTCTAAAAGATCATCTTTATTCTGTGATGAAACTATCCTGACAGAAGCAGTTTTTTTCCAGGGTGACCATGCCCTCATTTATAGGGCACAAGGGATCACTGAATATTTTTATTAGTTTGAAATTGACATGAATTACATTCTATGACATTTGCAGTCACCACATTTGAACTAAGTTGGAAAAAAGGAAACTTTTGGACCAGTGTGTGAGACTGCGTTGACCGCCACCATCATCAAAACACCAAATATAGGATTATATTTCGAAAGAGTGATCTATCCCTTCAGAAAAGTCCCACCATACAGTCAAAGCTGCTCTTTTGGCAACACCTTTGTTTTAGCTTTTGCTTTCAATTCTTTCACACTTGCAGTTCTGCTACCGTCACAGCAAACGCAAAACTGCTAAACAAAGAAATCTGCAGATAGATCAATAAGGTGGAAAGTGAGGCTGTCCATGCAGCTATTGCAATAGGCTGCGATGCAATTTGAACCCTTTAAACACTCCTTTGTGACACATACAGAGTGCATCACTCTCCTGTCGGTCTTCAACGCAATAGATGATGTGAGGTAGCTCCTTTTTCTCTCCCTCTCAGTCATTACTCTTTGCTTGGCTGCCTGCCAGTGGTTCGTGTAAACCACAGTTGTCCTTGCTGATGTGCTTTGCTATTTGTTGTACAAACAAAAGTGACAAATACCCTCAAGTCCAAAAAGGGCTATTATCTACTGTTTCTTATGCGGCGCAGCATCCGTCTTTTTACGACCACATTATGTGTGCTCACATGAAGCATGTTTGACAGAGGAATGATGAATGGCATTCAATACGAAATAGATGTGCTGAAATGTGGCAAGGACAAACAATACCGCGCTAGCTGGTATGGTAAATTTGAATCATTAATGTCGGCCTGTGTTAGTTTACCATTACAATCCATCACATGTCCTCAGGGAGTCATTGATTATAATAACTAGATTATTGGTGTCGGAACAGAAATGTACACAATGTTACACCTGAATATAGACCTAACTGCATTTGTAAATTACCTGTGAGGACTGACAAAGTTAACTCAACTGTTTACGTGTTGAAACAGTGAAGTGAAATTTGTTACGATCACAGAGAGATGGAACTTTTCGCTAGCGGCGAAACACGTGACGAAAATTATCTCTGGAAGTTGGTCACATTTCGACCTGAAAAACAAAGAGCTTATGATGTGGACATTGAATGGCTAATTGCATTTAGTCTAACTCAAATGGGCCCAACAGAGAAATAAATACCATGTTCTTAGTTCACATAGCTGTATTAGAAAATACACGCTCCTTTCACCAACCAAGTCAAGCATATGAAAACATCATCTTTCTCTTCGATCAGCCTCGTTTTTTCTGTCTTTCCACCTGAGTGATACCGTGTCTTCTGCTTCTCTGCACAGGTTAACGGGAAGTTGAGGCTGAGTTCAATCAATGCCCTGAATTACCAGACGAAAGACGGTGGAGCAGCCCATTACTATGACTGACCCACTTAGGGTCTGGTCATAAGAGCCAAAGAAAGTGGGTTTCTTGCCAGCCTTTTAAAGCCATGTTTTCAGAGTGAAACAAGTTTTTCACATTACTGACCTCTTTGGCTGTGGGGAGGACGAGTGTATGAAGCCTGAGGCATGGAAAAAAACTTGATATATGCTGGATCAAAATACTGCTGGGTAATTGCAATCATTTTATTACTAGGCTTTTCAAAAGTTACATTTTTACCTTAGAATTTAATTAAAACACTGCGATCTGTAATGTGCATGACGGTGGGAAAGCTCTCAGACTAATTTAAGCAAACAAATGCTTATTGGCTAAAAATGAGAAAACAATGTTGGATAGAAAATCTCATAAAAAAAAAAGAGAGATTTGTTCTTACTGCTGTAAATTACTTGTGGGATGTGCTGGGAATGGTCAGTTTGCGTCCTAGTATGCTGACTCACTGGCACACTGACGTGCCTGTAAAATGGCATCAGAGAGTATCTTTGAATAAGCTTGTGGGAAGTTTGGCTTCAGACTCTGGGCTCCATGAACATGCTCAACCAGTAGAAGTTTTCTTAACAGATGGCAATGTATAAAAAAAAAAAATAAAAAAAAACACTGTTCAAGAGATAAAAATGGGCAATGAAAGCTTCTTAAGCTTCATTTCACACACAAATACACGCAAAAGCTCGCCCTCTTCCAATAATGTAACGATGACTAATGCAGTAAGACAGACAGTGAAATGACGTAACCAGGTCAAGTAAAGTCGAGCTGCATCACTTAGTTGACAAGTTGGTACATGCTGAGACTGTTGGCTGAAGTCTGATGCCTCCCATCAAACATCTGATGGACACAGACAAGTGGGATGTTGCCAAATTGAGAATGATTGACACAAATGATTTAAAAAAAGTGTGGGTTTTTCTTCACAGTCTCTACATTCCTTTATGGCACAATGATCTGAATTTGAAACACCACAAGTTCTCAAAAACACAATTGATATAAGATCTATGCAAATGTCTAATATGCTGTTTAAACAGCAACAGTCCAGCATGTGCGCCCTGTTTGGAAGGATGCCACAGTATGTTAAAGTCCGGCGCCAGTTTATCACATTGGTTGTGAATAATCCTTATGAATTTCTATGTCATAATGAAATAGAAGGTGAGAAAAGGCTGCAATTGCAACCCATGGCTAATAAGTGTCTAGTGTTGAGGACCAGCTGGCTGAGTGGGGGCGTAGACTGGGACGGAAGTCTGTAAATGTGTTTGTGGTTGGGCATTGGTGTCCCTCGTGAGGCTTTGATATCAGGGGAATAAAAACCTCTGGTCGTACCGAGACAGTTCAGTCCTGAAGGATGGCTGATTTTCATTCGATGAAACACATATGTGCAGGCATGTGCACTTAGAGAAAGCCTTACATGCGATACAAGCAAGGCACCCATGGCTGTCTTTGTGGCAATTCTTTTCATCTACAACATTAATGTGGTAGGCTGGCTCTTATTAGCAAGGTTAATAATGTAACAATCAAGGGCAAATACAGCTAAAACGTGTGACGTTTACTCTGACATACGTGAGATATTGTATAAGTACCAACAAAATTGGACTTACAGTAAAGGAAGGGGTGTCATGCAATTTTAATTCCATCCTCGATTGTTTGTATTAGGTGAGAAGCAGTACTTACCTTTGGGGCATGTTCTGTGAAACCAGTCCTTGTAAGTCATTCAGTGAGCTTACTCATTCGCATGCTAATGTTATGGGTTAATATTTGTTCCTCTGATTTGCAATAACCCAAAGTCCACCTCCTCTAATAAGCCCAATGAATAATGCACAATGCTTATACAATGTTTAGAAATGCATATCTTTGGAGATGAAATTCCTGCCCAACCTTGGGTAAGTTAATGGGATGAGACTATTCTCCCTTGGGGATGGAAAAGAGGCTCAGCAAAGTCCAGTAAACACTCCAGCTTCTCTAATATGAGAGCTGATGCGAAAGCTTAAAAACTGACAATGGTAGCGGGAGCTTTAAGGATTAGATCTGCGTTGATCCTTTTTGTATGCAGGGTATACGTCTCTCTTTTTTTTGATATCCTGGTACTAATTGCTAAAAAATGCACGTTTACAAAAAGTCACTTGTCAGTCAAACTGAGCAGCTCATGCTCTGTCAGTTTGTTTGGCTGCTGTGAGTGTTCCTTATTCATCCGTATCCTCTGAGTCACACAGTTTGTCACTGCGCCTTTACTCTTTATTCAAAGCGAGCTGATGCTGCGGCTGGAATAAACACAAACTGTATGCAGCTGTGAGCCAAGCTATGAATTGATTTAAAAATGCTATTAAAAAGATCAGGATGAGGGACAGGAGTGACATTCCCACCATACATTGTTCTTTAGAACAGAAATGGTCATGAAAAACGGTTGACGGCAACAGGGGTTTTATGGCTAAATCTGTGGCAATTTTTGCCTTCTAATAGATTTATCAAAGTATATAGCAGCTTTAGTAATTAGTGAACATTTTAGAATAAGGATTCTGTTTCTGTTAATAATGTTTCTGTTAAGATGCAGCTATTAATTAATGAAAGCTTTTGCTCTCCTTTTGACAGAAGTAAACTTTGATTTTATTTTATTTTTTTAGATTAATCTTAAAAACACGGAGAAGCAGCATTTAGCTGTTATGCTACAAACAAGTGGAACAAACTGCCAGTCGAGATTAAACTTTCATCAAATGTAGACATTTTTAAATCCAGGTTAAAAACATTTCTGTTCTCATGTGTCTATGCATGATATCTGCACGGTATCTTTTAATTTATCTGGACTGTTGCTTGTTTTTAAATTCATTTGAACTATTTTATTTGTTTCCCTTTATATTCTTTTATGTATTTTTAATGCTTCTTCCACTCCCTGCTGCAATGCTTTTATTTTTATGTAAAGCACTTTGAATCGTTTTGTACATGAAATTTGCTATACAAATAAATTTGATTTGATTTGATTTGAAAATCCATTGTCGTGATCCCCAAATTGCTGTTTGTTTATTGACAATATATCTAATATAGACTTTTGACTCTATTCTGCTTATAATTCTATGTTTTTTCTTACAGCTTGGCACTCGTTTAAAGCACCAACTCAGTTCACCACAACCAAGGTTATAGTGAAGTTGGTTTAAAAACCTGCAGAGATACAGGGCAGTATCAGAGGCTGAATTTCAGCGAGCAGTGGCTCTAATGTACCCCCCAACCCATCACCCAGCAGCTCAGCTCCACTATCTCTGTTTGAGGCGCATGTTTTCATCAGCTCACCACATGTTTACATCAGTTTCTACATCTCTCAGCCAGTGAGAGTTGGAAGGAGTTTGGCACCAGCTCAGACGCACCACCTCCTCCCTTCAACACATCCATTCCCTCCCACAAACACATTCCACCCTCTACTCATCGAAAGGATACCCATCTGCCCCGGAGCCAAATTCCAGCATGTTTTCTGGGAATGGAGTGCTTGGCTTTTGTGAGGCTCCCCTGAGAAGACCCAGGCCTCCTTACACAAGGGTCGAAAAAACGGTAGAAATTATTGAGGGAGCAGACTTGTGAAGTCTTTCTTTTAACCCCTGGCAGGTACCGCAGGGCTATTATCAACATGTTAATAGAAGAGACGGAACTGTGTGACACAGCAGGGACGGTTAGGGTTTCAGAGGTGTACATCTTCATGAACGGTCCGTGTTACATCAGCCATGTTTTGACATCACACATTGTTGAATATTCATTAAGAGACACAATCGGTTTGGATCAAAACCCTTGGAAATGACAACCAGAGGTTATTCTGACACTTGCACCCCTCTGTGTGACACACAGATGATACTCTGCATCATGTAAATGTTTTATTTCTGTCTTTTCTTTCAGAACAGGACCATTTAAAAGAGAGCTCAGTAGTGAAGACATGGGCAAAATACTCCTTCCATCTCAATCATGACAGATTGTTCTGAAACAACAATCAGGGGTGATACTGACACCAGCATTCCTCTTTGTGATATCTTGGGAAATACGCCAGTCCAAATTCTCTTTTTTGTTTTAATTGAGGGGGAGCTCTCAGTCGAGGGTACGTGTATGAGATACTACATTCCACTCAGCTCAATCAAGCAGGCATGAGAAGATGTCAGAGAGGCCGCCTGAGGCTGCTCTGGTATGGTTCACTCTTATCTGCACAGATGAACCCCTTCTGGCTCTGACCTGGCAACCATCAGGCTCCTCCAACACTGAGCTCACAGCCTCTAATGAAAAAAGTGCAGATCAGTAGTAGGAGCACTCACATGCTACCACTTCACATTAGGCAGCTTTCTGTGTGGCAACAGGAAGCAATCGCTCAAATTTATGTCCATAAAGCCACAGACCATTTCAGGGTCTTGTAGTATCAATGATCTGGTATTTTTGTGTCTGAAAGACAGAGTTTTTGGTCTGTGTGTTGCAGCTTGCATTGGATGGTGGTGAACTAGATACATTTACCCTCGAATACTGCCTTTAGCAAAAATTTTCAGGCACTTCTACCACAATTTTTTTCCCTTGTTTCTGGTGTTTCATGGTTGTCACTTTGATCCAATTAGACAATCGTACAAAGACAAAATGTAAAGTTGTATGTAAGGGTTTACCGTTTCCTTAATAACAGGTGCTCATTATGAATTTGGTACAAACAACATGTTTCAAAAAACCTAAATAACAAAATATAATTCAACAATCTCATCAGGATGTCTCCAAACATCACCATTACATGATATGATAAGAATATTTGAACTGATCAACTCGTCTGATTACACCATTGTACGTGACCTGAATAATATATAAAGGTTTCGCAGCGACATGTGCTGCCATTCAAACAACTTCTCTTTTTGGGAGGGCCTTGCTTATTTTAGCAAGACAATTCAAAACCACATTCGGTGCGAATTGAATCAACATGGCTCCGCTGTAAAAGTCTGAATGCTGAACTGACGTGCCTGCAAAGTTCCCAAACAGGGTGTTAAAAAAAAGAAGTGGTAAACACAGTGGTAAATGTGCCCCAGTCCCAAAATTTCTGAAATGTGAGATAAATTTTAAATTGTGTATATAAAGTATTTTTTAAAACCAATCAAGTGACAATTTTACAACATTTGATATATTATGATTCCAAAATTTTCTTTTGGATCTAGGACTGAAGCAATATGCAAATCCTGACATGATGTTTTCAGTTACGCATTACAAATTTCCTTAAATCTTCTTCTAAAGTTTTTTATTACTATGCTTTTTCAAACCAATTTGCTTTTTAATCTAACTAAATTAACCGGACCATTTCTTGTGAATGCTTTGAAAAAGCTTGTCACCTCTCAAAATGATGACTTAGACAGATGATGAAAGACAAATTTTTCTCTCAAACATGAAATCTATAAACCTATTTGCAGGTCAACCATCTAAAATGGGACATAACGCAGAGAGAGATTACTGCAGGTGTTTTGCTTGTTACAGAACATCTTTACGTTGTGTCATTGCTGGTTAAATAAAAGAATCTGAATTTCATCTAACACTTGAGCTGGTGCCAAATGTTACAGAGACTGCAGTAGTTCCATTACACTATGTATGAATTGCTTCATCATGAGAGCTCATGAGCAGTGTGACAGCTCCACATTAGAATATAATTTAACTTTTGTTTCCTCCACGCCATATTGCTTATCAAATGTGCCTCCTAATGCTTCACAGTGCATGCATTGCAGCATGTCAACCCAGCTGCTGTACGCCAAAGGAAAGAGGCAATGAAATAATTTCCTGTGAGCACCTCTCTGTTTGGCACCTCTCACAAGGGCAAAATAGAAGAGGACAAACTTCTGAGAGCTGCTTGGATCCTTGAACCCTGTTTTCTAATGAACCTCAAAACATGCATTAGATGAGATGTTAGATTAACTCCGTATTCATAATGAAGCTGTTCCTTCAAGGCAGACATCCTTATTGATTGATGTAATGAAACATTTTGTCTGTCATGGAAGTCTCAGACAGATCCATCAGCCCTGAAGCTCATTTATCACAAATATCGGATTTTGTTTAATTTTCATGACCATATTTGCATCAATGAGCTTGTGCAGCATCTTTGCCTAAACCCCAAAGTATATTCACACATGCCGTCCATGATCCAGTCGTTGCCCAATGTCAAGAATCTCTAAATCCATAGAAAGTCTTATACAGCAAATCCATACTCAGTGTATCAATACTCTCTATCTAAACCCACTGAAAACATTATATGGGATCAATGAATACAGCCTCGAGGCCTGAGATGTTCTATTAACAGTCTCACACAGCCATTTAAATCAGTGGGAAGAGATCGATTCTGAGTCATCCAGTGTATCAGTGATGGTTAGTTTTCATGACACGGATGGAAGTATGAATAAAATTGCAACAGTCTGCAGCTGGAAAATTGTTTTACCATTTAAAAACAAGCAGTGAAAAAAAAAAAACATGAAACAGTGGCATAGTCAAGATAAGGCTGTAACAGTGTGTGTTTGGGCTTCTAAAGAGCGAAAATCGCTTTCATATTGAAAAGTGTCAGATTCGATTCCAAAAAATCAGAAGCAGCAAGCATTCGGAGTGAAAACCCTCTAAAACAACACTGACATTCGGAAAGCATTAAATCACGAAAACCGAAAGAAATCATTTTACTGTCATGCTGTTTAAAATGTGACATCATGGATGTGATATACTTCAAATCTTCTTTAATACAGCCTTTTTGGAAATTACGTTTTCCTTTCGGGTAGAAAGAGCACGCTACGATTCAGAGAGGACCTACCTTTTGATTGACACGTCACAAGCTCTGAGACATGCATCTATGGATCTTTTCTGATATCTGATGCGCACTTTGGACATCTGGTTTCAAAAGGTGCAAGATACAGATTTCAAAAAAGCTAAACTCAAGGCTTCAAAACAGGAGTCCTTATAGCAGCTCGTGAATTCCCATTCACCTTTTTTATTGTCTCAGAATAAAAAAAAACCTGTAAAGCACGTGTATTTTGCAAAAAAATGTCAGTTTTGAACGGTCGCGGCCTGTGATTTCCTTTTTGTCATCTGTTCACTTCTCACTCTTCAGTTACCTTGCATTCTGTTTCAGTTTGAAGATGAAGTCTTCTGTGTGTGTTCTGGTCTGTTAACTTCCAGAATCCCACCTTGTTTTCGCATGGTTTCGGTTCACCTGAAGCTTGTTTTTGATCACCTCCGAGCAGCTGTAGCTCAGGAGGAAGAGCAGTCGTCCACCAATCAGAAGGTCGTGGTTCGACTGCATGTCAAAACATCCTTGACACTGAACCCCATGTTGCCTACCGATGCATCCATAGGCGTATGAATGGTTAAAAAGCTTGTAGTTATGTACAGACTTCAGACATGCTGTATGAGTGTGGGAGAATGTGGCATGTAGTGTTAAAAGAGCTTTGAGTGGTCAGCTAGACTAGAAAAGTGCTACACAAGTGCAGTCCATTTACCATTTCACCTCCCTCAGCATATACTCTGGTGGTTTTCCTTTGTTCAGACCCAGATCCTCATCGTTATTTCACAGTCTCTGTTTCTTCTGCCCTTAGTCCTGCATTATGCTCCATTTCCTCCTTTCCTCAGGTACTCTCACAGAATCCAAAGACCTTGAGCAGTGGTAATCTCTTTAGGAATATCATTTTCCATGCCAACAAGACTAGCTAATTCCCCAAAAGAAGCTGATTATAATAGTTTTAATATATTAGTTGAGATTGGCAAATAATGTTCATTATTCATAAAACATTTTTTTTCAAAATCTTATTTTTCTATCCCAATGATTATATATTCCATGCTTTTTTTCTGCAATATTGCTAAGAATGTAATGTATAATATAAAATGTAATATGTTCAATAATCCAGCGCAGGGGTGCACAGTCATATTGAAAGAATGCACACCCTATTTCAATTCTTAAATTGGAATTTTCAATTCAAACCTCTGGTCCTTACTAGGTCTTAACAACTTCAGATGAAAAGCAGCACATGACTTGTTACATTGTGTCTTTTTTTTGTTTTTTTTGTTTAACAAAAACTGAGCAAAAAAGCAGAAGCAGTGTTTGAAAAACTATGTCTGTCATTACTGCTTCTATAGAAATGGAAAGATTAAGCAGCAGCCAGATGCTGATAATCGAGTGCACTTGATTAACTTATCATCAGGAACTCTGAGCACTTCTATGAAAGTAGAGATTTTAAACAGCAGAGATTTTGCTGGTCTGGAGCATCCGGGTTCATGTTCACAAAATGTCAAGGAGGAAAGACATCAGCACAGCAGAAGCAACTGTTGCTGTGCATCAAATCAAATCAAGTCAAATTTATTTATATAGCACATTAAATATACAAAACAATTCAAAGTTCTTTAATAAAATAAAAGCATTGCAGCAGGGAGTGGAAGAAGCATTAAAAATACATAAAAGAATATAAAGAGAAACAAATAAAATAATTTAAATTAATTTAAAAACAAGCAACAGTCCAGATAAATTAAAAGATATCGTGCAGATATCATGCATAGACACATGAGAAAATAAATGTTTTTAACCTGGATTTAAAAATGTCTACATTTGGTGAAAGTTTAATCTCCACTGGCAGTTTGTTCCACTTGTTTGCAGCATAACAGCTAAATGCTGCTTCTCCGTGTTTAGTCTGGACTCTGGACTGGACCAGCTGACCTGAGTCCTTGGATCTAAGAGCTCTGCTGGGTTTATATTCTCTGAACAGATCACAGATGTATTTTGGGCCTAAACCGTTCTGGGATTTGTAAACCATCAGCAGGCTTTTAAAATCTATTTTGTGACTGACTGGAAGCCAGTGTAAAGATTTTAAAACTGGTGTGATGTACAGATCTCTTAGTCCGGGTTAAAACTCTAGCAGCAGCGTTCTGGATGAGCTGCAGATGTTTAATGCTCTTTTTGGGAAGTCCAGTTAAAAGAGCATTACAGTAATCGAGTCTACTGGAGATGAATGCATGGATGAGTTTCTCCTGGTCTTTTTGGGAGAGGAAACCTTTAATCTGAGTTTTCAATCTGGGAAAACCATTTCCAAACTATTTGGAATTCATCATTCTACAGTGAGAAAGATTATTCACAGGTGGAAAATATTCTGTCTATTAGCAATTTTCCCAATAGAGGAAATCCCAGCAAGTTCACCTCATAGCCAAAAAGTGCAACGCTCAGAGAAATTGCAAAAGATCTTAGAGTAGTATCTCAGACTGTATAGTCCTTAGTTGGCATGTTAAATCTTAAAGTTCATGAAAACAGAAAAGACGAAACAATGGTTTATTTTGAAGGGTTGCCTCTTCCATCCAAACAGAACATGGCTTCCTCGCTAAAGGTGGTTCAACAAGCTGTGAATGATGGGCAGTGTTTAATTTTTCCCACCATGCTAATATATTTAAGCTTAGTTTTATTTCAATGAAGAATGACATGATGTAATATGTGGTGTTCCGAGGTTGTGTTTGTCTAATTTTAAGACCCGGTAAGGATATTATTGTCAATATTTTAATTGAATTATCACAAATAACCAGAAATGATTTGGTTCAGTCACACTACTACCACCAGCTAAGTTTCAAGCAACAGCAGCCAGATATTTTAAGGGTCATATATGATGTCCCTTTTCAACATGTTAAAGTCTCACGTGTCTCCAGAATCTGACTTTCAGGCGTCAAAATGCCACAGCGATCATTCGGCAGTGCCTGTCTAACACTTGCAAGACTTTTTAGTGTCCACAGCTTTAAATGTAACAGCAGCACTTTCAGAAAGGAGGCAACAATGTTCCATCCATCCATTTTCTATACCCACGTCATCCAATTCAGGATTTCCATCCGGTGAAAAGCAGGGTTGATGGGTTGCCAGTCCACCACAGCCCAGCAAACATGACTGAAGCAATAGTAGTAAACTCATGGATAACTCATAGCAGAAGGAAGCTGGCAACTATGCCATACAATGCACAAAAGTTCTACTTTTTCTGGAATTAACTGTATTGTGTGCATTTGTGCTCATCCATTAAGGTTTTGTCCTCAGAGAAAATTCTGTAACTCAGTGGAGGCTAGCCTCCTCCTAGCTTGGATGAAACTTCTTCAAGTAGCCTATGTGGTGCATTTTTATTAGCATAGCCAGCTAGTGCTAGATGAAGGGAAACTGTACATAATCCAGAGGACTACAGGCGTATGATTGCACTGCTTCAGCGTGGTTATCTGAGCATGAACGGTAGTTTGGCGACATGGTCGAACTCCTGAAACTGATGCTAACTATTCTCAAGTGTTTCTGCTGAAAGGTTTTTCTCTTATTTGAAATAAGTGAAAGCATAGTTTTATGACAAAACACAGACATTTGTTTTGAAGGTATGTGGCCATAAAGACTGACAACCCGTTGACTCAGTTTTAATGAAGGAGTTGAAGAGTGGGGAGGAGAGTGAACTTCTACAAGAAGCATAACTGTTGAGTCAGAATGTTTTTCTCCCTCATCAAATTGGCTTATTTGATGAGATGCATAACTCTTTTTTTTCACATACACAGATCAAAACATTGGGTTCAGAAGCTGGTGCTCGTGTTAATATGCAATCATTTGGATTTTTATGTCTGCTACTTTTGGCTTTTATTGATAAATGTTTCTTAGACTGTTGAGGCCCAATGATTCTGGTGTTGAGTCAGTGGGTCAGAATGATGCAAGTATTGCTTTGAACATTACTAAAGTCATGTTTTCATCTGATTGAGCCTTCAGTTCTTTGATATTGTTGTGGGATATACTTGTACCATCTAAAGAAAAAAACTTTTAGGAGTCAGGGAAATAAGCCACATGACCTGACACCTGGGGCTGACTCTGTTGGCCTAATGATGGTACAGGAAGCATACTGAACAAAGAATAACTAGAGAGTCTTAACAATGGACTGCCCCCGCCCAGTGAAAAACAGAAATGACTGTTCCTTGTGACTTCAGCTCCTGTTTGTTCCTCCATCATTCCTTGTGAGCGGTAATTGCACAGCGAAACATCCTGTTTTGAGTTACCTAACTCAATAGAGTTACAGCAGCGATAAACAATAAGAATATTTCCTAAGCTGTGTAATGGCAAGTAATGCAGGGAAATGGGTTGTGACAGAAGAATGTGGCAATTGTTTTGAATGTAACCCAACATCCTTTAAACCCAGTGTACAACATTCATAATTTTTGTCCTAAAAAAATGGTCAAGCTGACGTGCTGTATTGTTCATACTGCTGTAAAGGCGACAGCCCCCAAAGGACGTCACAGATTAATTGATAAGATTCCAACAGAGGTGGTGGGGGCTGATTTATGCTTGGGACTTGCTCAGGGGGCGGCTTGGGTCAAGGAGAAAAACAGTGGCCAAGGTTGTCTGCGAGACCCGATTAAGTGTGCCGACACAGCCTGTCACTGAAAATAGAGCCTCAACAGTTGGAGCTCGCAGGCCCACCAGATATTAAATCTCAAGTTCAACACATTTTCAAACACACATAAGAGCATCAAAACCCTTCACAACAAAAAAAAAAGAGAGAAAGAAAGAAAAATCATAGAGGCTACAGCATCAAGAGGAGGAAAACCTATTATGACAACAGGAAGTGAGGTAAAGCAGCAGGTGTTGCTTCCTGCTGCTGAGATGTGAGGAGGAAGAAGGCTGGGAGACTAAAGCAGAGGGGATGGTGGGATGGGGTGGGGTGGGGTGGGATGGGGTGGGGTGGGGTGGGGTAGGGACGGGCTTGGGATTTGGATTAGCAGATGGTGTTCTCTCAATGTGAAGGGAAGTGGAGCTGGGCAAAGATATGAGGGGAATGGTAAAGAGCGCAGACAGAGGAGGAAGGATGTAAGTTAGCCCCGAGGGGAGGATGAGGTAGAGGGGTTATTCACCGACTGGGCTGAGCGTCCTCAATGCAGCCTGGAGGGGGGGTTCAGAGGATGTCTCAGAAAGCAACTTTGGCAGAATGAAAAGGTGTAGTAATATAGTGATGAAGAAATCGTGTCATAACTAAGGATGTGTGGATGTACTTTGAAAGAGGAGGTTGAGATTTTTTGTCAAAATGTTTTAATAAATAAACATGATTGTTTTATTTTTTTTTAAAGTTGATAAGAAACCTAATGTATAAATATGTATATTCTTGTTGTATTTTTTTTTGTATATTCCTATTGTATTTGTGCACATACTGCCCTTTTACTTTATAGTGCCTCTTTTACTTTATTGTGCCCTTTCAATCTATCGGCATTCTTGCGGACAGCAAAGGAAGAATCTCATTGTACAGGAACATGTACAAGTACATGTCACATGTATTGAATCGCTTGAATCTAATGCCTTCTCCCATTTCTTTAGTAAATCGAAGAAGCTGATTGGATTTGCTTAGTGTTAAGACCGTAAGCAGGGGGACACAGCAAGCCTGGCCCTGCCTTCATAACAACAGATAGCTACTACTGTCTCTAAATCTCAGTTTCTAACCTTTTCGCATCCAGACACAACTCTGTTAAAGTTGTTTTTTGTAACTAAGTGGAATTTCTTATTCAGAAAGGGAAAATATCCCCATCATGCCTTAAAATGGCTTGGGTATGACTCTTCATATTATGATCTGTATATTACATTACATTAATTCAAAAGGCGTTTTTCTCTAAAGCGACTGACAAGTGAGGGACACTTTGGGGTGCAATTCGTGGTTAGGTTTTCAGAGGATAATTTGAGATGGAGACTTGGAAATTGAGGATCAAACCAGCAATAAAACTAGAAATTTTCCAGCTGAAAGATGACCACTTCACCTCCTACACAACCACTGAGCTACAGCCGCCCAGTATATACGAACATTTGCTTTGCCTCACCCTTCTGCCACATGCAGACACATGCATTGTGTAGCGGGCAAACCACACTATGAAATCATGTCTCTGCTTTTTCTCCATGTAACAAATAAAATAAGAGTCCATGGTGTGTGTGTGGGGGGGATGAAAGACATAGAAGGGGGTACAGCAAAGTGGAATAGACTGATGGAGACACACGAGAAGACACAAACACAACAGAAAAAAATGCTTAAAGATAGGAGCAAAACAGCAGTAGAGACCCCTAATTATCCTAATAATGGGCCTATAAGTTTGTGGTGATAGTTTTGCTTATGACTTTTCTGTAAATCTGTAATTCATGTCATTGGTGCACTGCAGTCCCGAGATTGAAATATTCAGCCATGGTGTTGACTGATTGTGTTGACTGACTCTTTAAACTTGTTAAGCAGGTAGTTTGATACAGCAGTTATCACTTTTGAGGGTTTTCCTATTGTTACAACAAAAAAGCATAAATGATTGTTGACTGCCTCTCCACTCTCAGCTGTGTTGTGAGACAGAGATGAGAAGCCGCAGCCACGATTATCCAGCCGAGCGTCTTTCCTGCTCATTTGAAAATGCATTTAAGATCTTGGAGTTGGAAAGTTCATGAGGCAGTGTTCTTTAAGCTGGTTTTCAGTGGCACAATCTGTAAATAGCCTCTACTTAATTATGTTCTATAGAATGTTTTCCGGTGTGCTTCTCATTCATCCATTCACTTTAACTTTCATACAATGCTTACAGAGCATATTTGGGGGGATTGTGAGGTTTGAAAGGGATATGTAAATGTTACTAGGTCCAATATAATAAGATTGCTTTTTTAACTTTCTACATAAAGAATGACGAGGGTACTTATTCAGACATGATACAGAGTCAGTTGCTGACACATTAATGGAATAGATTGCTCGTCTAAAATGGGCTTTATTGAGCTTTGGAGGTAATGATGAATGAATTTTGTCATATCAGGGCAAAGTGGAGCAAGCTACTGCTATTGTTCCTTGTTTCTAGTCTTTATGAAAAGATACGCTATCCAGCTGCTGACTGCTCCTTTACTGAAATTGCTATCCACTCTCATCTCAGTGGCAAGAGAATAAACTGATGCATTTCCCAGCACGTCAAACTATTCCTCAAAAACTCTCAGCGCTGCTCTTCTTGGAATTTGCATAGTTACCTGGGAGTGCCTGTTTTCGAGGAATAGCTGCTGAAAAGTGTAATCAGCTTTGTGTTGAACAAAAAGCAGGTGTGTGAAGCGGCTGCATATAGGGGAAGGAGCTCAGAAGCGAGAAGGTGGCTGAGGAGGGGAGAGGAGGTAAGGAGGGCTTCACTTTCTTTTTACTACCTCCCTTAAAAAAGAAAAAGAAAAAGTGAGGATTAATCCCAGAAATAGATTTAGGCTCAAAGTGGCAGAATCCAAGCTGTTCCTTTTGCCATACGGCAGCTGTCTTCAAATGTCTGGGATGACACAGCAAGCATCCTGTTTATTGACTAGCAGCAGGAAATGCTTTCAATGCTAACAATGTGTGCTACTTACAAGTCTCCTAGCTGCTGCTTCCCTTTTTTAACCTCATGCCCTACCCCCCAAAAAATAAGAAAAAGGCAAAGGGAGGGATGTTCACCCCAAAATGAAGCAGGCAAAGCGGTGCATCAATATTCATTCATGCAGAACATACATTGTCAAGTAGAAATAGAGAAGGCGATGAGTGCTGCATTTATTTGTCATTTACCTCCTGGTATGCTAATATAATGAGGTCTGCACTCCAAATAACCAAAGTCTGCGTGAATACTGATTCTGAGCCATGTTTCCAAATGCAACTGGCTCACAGAGAACACAAATACTGCCTTTGGGGTTTTTTCTTGCCCCTCGAGAGAATACTTAGTGATAATAGTGGGCTATGTTTTCCTTTGAGGCAGAGGAAAGAAAATTATATTATTCCATCAGCATAAGGTTATTGCATTATGGGTTCCTTACGTACTTCAATAAGCAATAAATCTTAAAGCAGAGCACCAGGAAAGTTGCACAAAGGTAGAGCTCATCATTGCTTTATTGATGACAGCTGTGAAACGATCTGACAGTCATGGCGGTTGTTAGATGGTAGATGAGCGGCTCAACAGGGACTGGAAATTTTTCAGAGGGTCAGAACATGTGGGGAATTGTGGAAGTTTTATTCTTGATTTCTTTCGTTTATTTTTTGCTAAAGATAGGAAGTCGTGGCCCCTAAACAGGATAAAGCAGGTATGGAAAATTATTGAATGAAAAAACACTATAGCTTTCAAGTTAAAGATGTTATGCAATGGATAAACTAACTTTGGATAACTAACTAACTTAAAACAACGTTTTTTTTCTCTTGGAACTGAAGATCCATTGAAGATCAAATGATCCAAAAGCACAGCAAAAATTACAGATCAAGCCTGTAACTGAGAACAGATCAGAGCTTAGTTTTTTCTTCTTTCCTCTCCAATTAATCATCTTAAGACCCCTCATATTTACCTTGTGTCTGTGTATAAAAATGTCTATAAACCAGCTGCAGCAGCTATAACAGCAACATGCTTTTTACTGAAGCTTCAATATTAACCATCTTATTTGGTCATTTATAAAATAGACCCATCAGAGGCACAACCAGTACTTTCACTGTGCTGAAGCTAATGTATTTCCATTTACATTAATTAGTATTTTTTTGATTAATGCTTTTTACTAGTATTGGAGTATTTTTACATTGACATATTAGTGTAGCACCTCATTTAGGTAAAGGACCTGAATACTTTGTCCACCACGGGCTGATGGCTTTTCCCCTGTAAGTAGCCTTAATGAGGAAACTTTGATCCGATTCTGCTGCTTTAGCAGCGGGGAAAGAATGAGCAAACTGTATTGAAATGGATAATGGGAAAAACAGAGTTACCATTTTCCATGGTCAGAAAACTACAGTCCTTTCAGGGATTCCTGAGTTCATTGCCAGTACAGAAGCACATACATGCCTGTAGAATTTTAAGAAGTGCATAAAACAGCATGGCACACTGGTGCAGCTACATCTCTTATTGGCACTATGTAGGCAGCATGGTTTCCTAATAACATGTCACACTGGGTGAGTCAGGCCGTGAGTCAGGCCTCAAGGGGTTACGCCAGGACACTGGCCGTCTGCATCATCTCAACCATAATGAACCCTTAAGCTACAGCGATATGATAGCACTACACTACACTATTCTTGGCCCATGTGTGAACGGCTTTGTATCGGCTTATGATGATGTCTAAATAGAAATGTGGCCTTGACATCTTGTTTCGAACAGAAAATTGGACATCTTTGTTTAGTGAGAGTGTGAATTTTCTGTGCTTTTGTTCTATTTTTCTGATCTGCCCTTCGACTCGGTTTCTGTCTTGCTTTTTATGCAATAGTTTCCCCCCCTTTTTAAACTGCTTATATAAAAAAAAACAGAGAACTGTTGGTCACAAATGTCATGGTAGTAATTAAAGCACGTGTCAGAGCTGCTTTCTCTATTCAGGAAAAAGCCCTGAGCTTTCTGTGTGTAAGTGACATTGTTTATGTTTCACTTATCTCTGGCAGATGTTAGCTGAGTGAAATTGAATTCCTGGCAATGAGGGGAAAGAGATCAGGGTGCACATCCTCTTTTATGTCTGGGGACAGGATTTCTCCTGGCCGGCCTTGATCCCTAGATTGTCTGCCCTGCAAGGCTATTGGTGGATGATGGCAAGGGTCGGGGGTGAAACCGGCTTTTCCTGAGTCGCAGGGACAAGGAACCACTGCCAGCTTGTTGGTTTCACTCAGATAACAACATCTTAAGCTAACAGAGCAGAAATTATGCAAAATAAAGCAAATAATATGAACGGTGATTCAAATCAGCAATGTAATTCTGTCAGCAGTAACAGCAATGGCGAATGAATTACATATTTCAGCGTCTCCACAAAGTACCTCAGTTTGAGTAAAACACATCATAGTGGGTTTATAGTTTCATATTTCTGCTTTTTTTCTCCCCACATTATCAGGCTGGACTTGTAAATCTCCCTGAAAGATAAATCCTGCAGTGACAAAATGTAGTCAGTCAACTTTATTGGATTTTTCAGACTGGTGTGAAAACTGCGAGATGAAATCGCTGCTCGCAAATAAAAACCCAGCAGAGCCCCCCGAGTGAAAGGCTTTGCCCGTATGCTGAATAGTGCGCATTTATCTCAGGACTCTGGGCAGCTGTTTCTGCTGCAGCTGAGCATTTCCCCAGAAAATTGTTGGTTAGATGATGCAGCATCACTTTACTGTAAAAGCAATTGAGAGTGGGGGAGACAGAGAAAGGAAAAGTAAGGAGAGCAATTTGATGTCATTTGCTGAGAGGCCAGTCTCATGTGTAGGCGCTCTGTTTCCTCTTGTTTACCCCGAGCTGTTTCTCAACCCAGGATAACAACCCTGAACAAACATGACTATCAGCTGATATTGCAGAGGTCTCCACAAGCCCGAGCAGATGACACTCATTTCTAGCGCAGGTCAGAAAGATACAGAGGCAGCAGTTTCACAACAACATATCTCTGGCTTCGTTATGCTTGATTGAAATAACAATTTGCTTCCTCAAGAGAAAGTTGAGACCCAGGCAAAGCTTAAACAAAACAATGCACAATGACAATCATGGAAATAAGAAAGCATGAGCAGTACTGCAATATATAGAAAAAGGAAGGCGCAGAACGTTCTTAGGTCTTTACCAGCAGATTTCCTGTAGTTTCTTCCTGTTTTTCTCTGATAACTCCAATTGCCAATTATATGCTTCCTATCATCTAGGTGTTACGTAATATTCCTCAGGATGATAAAATAACAGCATTGAAATTAACCTCAGATGTTTACAGTAGCTGCTAAAATGCTGTTAATATACTCAACATGTACATTGTCCTCTCTTAAATAGAGTCTTGTGTGCTCACCATGAAAATCAATGGTGCTGGTTCCCTGCACAGCTACTGCAGACGCCACTCGTACCAATAGGTGACTTCTAAGATCAGTTAGGCCAGCAAATGCTCCGAACTGACAACTGAATAGACTGTGTGTTTAAAATTAGAAATATGATTGAAATGTAAAGCTTAATATTATGTTACCTCTCTCTTAAGCAACAACTTAAGGGTTACTCACACTTTCCTTAAGCCATATGGTCTAAGAGGGTGACTCTGCAGTTTGCATTCTGTTCCTGTTATATTTGGTGCACGCTAGAATGACTTTTTATGCTTTCCTGTTGGCAGAAAAGATCAAACCTTGAATATGCCTGTCACTCTGCTTTTATTTAAAACGATCACACGGCGAAAATGTGCAAATTTCGACGTGAACACGCCTTAATGTTAGAACTGTGGCTTTTTAAGTCCATCACCGGAGTATTCCTGCATGTTAATATAGATGAAAGGCAGTTTTTAAAAAAAGAAAAGAAAAAAAAATGTCTAAAAATGATGTCCCATGTTTTAACATTCAGTAACATTCACTTTTTTAAACTTCATTTAAAAAAAGAAAAGTAACTCCCATACCATGTTGTTAGACTCTTCCTGCTTGATAAATGCTCTAAAATCAGGGTTTCCATGAAATAAAGCTGTACACAAATCAATGCACATGCACAATAATCTATAGTAATCATAATTTCAGTTATTCACATTATCAGTTTCTAGTATGACTAAATGATCATAAACTGTGAGTCCTAAATCTTTTGTAAAGGAAGTTGTATTGCTGTTAACCGTATTTACCTGTGCAATAATAAAGAGACTGAACAATGTCACAGACTGTATGTAAAACCAAGCACGGCACAGGCTACAGTGGTGTTTTTATCAGCTCTTGTATCCTCGCTGTTTACTGACAATGTTTAGACTAATTCTCGGCTAATGTAAATTCAGACTGTGTGCCTGTATATTATCTCTGACCATGAATGGCCGAATACTGTATTTATCTGCCCTTCAACAGTACAGATGGTAGGTCCCTGAATGGAATAGCAACAGTTGGCATGCTCCCAACTTCCATGGGCCAGTTAATAAATAAAATCCCTTTACTGCAATAATTCATCCTACATATCTTGTCGGGGTATCGCACGCATATAGCAGCACGCTCCCGAAATAGCAAAGCGCATGAAGGTGCCCTCCAAGATGGCTGAATAATACGCAAATTCTGTACATTGAATAAAGACCACCAGAACTAAACCTGTTATAGTTTCAATTTGATCCCTTGTAGCATGAAGTTGACCCCTTTATCTGTGCCACAGATTGAATTGAAAGGAGGAGTTTGTGTGGAGCAGACTTATCATTCACAGCTGCTTTTAAGGGGGCCTCTGGTTTTAAATACACAGATAATGGGAGTGAGGAAGGCACATTATTAAAAAAAAAAAAAAAAAACATGGAGCGTGGAGCGTGGAGAAAAAAGGGTGGTACCATCAGTCAAACAAGACATTAGAGATTTAGATCAATCCTGTTATATGGGAAAGGGTATGCACAATGTGGCTGATCTCCATATTCATATGTGTAACTCTTTGCAGTGTCATTAATAATCCCCAAGGTAGTCTATAAACTCAGTGGTGGAGCAATGGAAATTCAATATGAGTGAGAGGCTAGTGTAAGGCTTTAAAATATGTGGGGGTTTTGATTAGGGTACATGGATGGGGAAGTGGATAAGGAGAAGATATAAAAGCAGCCACACATCTGTATCCTCACAGAAGTGCTTTTTCGAGAGTAAGATGAATATGGATTCCCATTAGAAAGCGAATAGTTCATACCCAGGTGATTTGTTACGAGGTATCAGCATCTCAAATCTCTTCCTCCAGCGCCGCCACTCTGGTGAAGTCATTTGCGGAACGAGATTCCTCCAGACACCCAGGATTAAAATGCAGTAGAATGAAGTGGCAGGTGGCAATCACTCCCCCGAAGCCGCGTTCCTCACCCCTTCCTCCCAACTCTTACTCTATTGAAGTTCAGAAAAAAAAAGAGATTTCAGGAACATCGGTCACAACCTGATGCTAATGACGTCTGATGAAAGGACAGGAGATGAGCGCGCGTGATGAAAATGCAAGCAGGTGCCCCAAGCAAGCATCAACAATGAGGCGTTATAACGAGACTCCATAAATAATAACCAGACACTGCTTGAGCACTTTGTGACAAATGCTTTGCAGCGTGCCCCGACGCGGCTTGGTTTGGGTAACAATGCTCACCTGGAGGAAGGAACACGGGTTGTATTTTAGGTTGGGAGTGAAAGATGCTCTCCCAGCACAAGAAGCATTGACCTGGTTTCTCAGAATAGAGCCATTAAATACGGTGCAAAGTGCTGAATTTGCCAGGTCGAGTTTATAAAAACTTTTTCCCTTTAAACTTAACCACGGATGCTATCTGTCGCATCACCCACTCTCCGTGGCCTCAGCTCCCAACTGAATGGCAAGCCAGAGTTGGCATGTTTGCACAAGGAAAAGATATTTTGAGGTCACAAGTTTGTCAAACAGAAAGAAAAGCCGCCATTCAGCCAGGCACCCACGGACGGACAATGGGATGAAGATGGAGATTGCGAATGGACGACACTGCTGACCTCAGTCCCTCTGCCACATTCACGACTCCATTTACCTCCATATCACTTCATACCACTTCTGTTTTCACACCAAATCAATAGGAACCCTATAGAATGGCTGACTTTGAATTAGCTAGAAAAGTAATGACAAAAAATATCAATAGGTGTAGATAATGTGGCTGCAAATGTCTTTATTGCCATGCCTGTAATGGAAAGCCATTATCATTTTACTGCTGAATTCCCTAACCAATTGTAATTGCAATATTATAGCCTTTTGCAGTTGTTATATTTTTACTGATGCAGCTTCTATATTTCCTATGAGTGGAATGAGCCAGTGCAGTGATTTCCCCAGTGCACTCTGTATATGAAAGTAACTGTTTAAGACATGTTTCAATACAAAGTATGTGAAAAAAGAGGCAAGTTTTCTTTTCCCTTTTTGGCATTTGCCCCCTGTTTTTTTTTTTGTGACAAGTCTCAACCAAGCTCCCTGGTGCAATTCCTCCCGTCAATCTGCACAGTGCGTCCCTCTCGCCATGTTTTGTTTGCAGACGATAAGGCAAGAGTTCCTCGGCTTTTGTTGTACATGTGCACAGCTTGCGTGCATACGTGTGTGTGTATGCGTGCGCGTTTTTCACAGTGAACTGTGATGATAATTCCCACCATGCACCTCAGATATGCAGGTGTTTGTGTGTGTTTGCGCACGAGCACCTTCCCTCAGAATGGGGCCTCCAAGAAAAACAGCAAGGGCCAAATGTAAACATGTTCACAGCACAGACTGATGAGTGTGAGGCAGAGTTATATAAGCCAGTGTTTTTCGGCCAGGGGGAGTGTTTGGAAGTTGGCACAACACACTTGATGTAAGTGCTTGAGAGAGATATATAACACCGGCCGACTGTCAAAACACCTGACATGTTGCAACATGGTGCATTTGCACTTGAATGTGTTCACATGAGGTTTCTATTGGACAGTAATTCAAGTATGTTGCGCAACATACTGGCATGATAGCAGGAGTTGCAATGACAGATGTGCACCAGGGCTCTTTCATTATAGTACATTTACAATCAATGCTGCTTTGTGTAGTTTCACTTTAAAGGCAGCAGACTGAGTTTCTTCATCACAGGTGGAGCTCATAACAATAGCCACAAGGCTTTTTTCAGTTGTTGCTCTGCCAATTAAAGCAGCTCATCAGAGACTGACGGTGGGACTGTTCTTTGTCTAATTAGTAGCCAAAGGCTATCTGTGAGTCTCAATGCTCTGCCTATGGCATGATCCTTCATATGAGCAAGTAATCACAAGTCCAGTCTACTAATCCTCTCAAGAATTTTTCATGACTTAACCAAGAGCACTGCAGGTTGACTGCTTTAATCTTTATTGTTTAACTCTTTATATCGGTATCTTTGTAAATCAAAATGTGTTGGAACAACTACTCCAAGGCTTAGATTAAAGCCTTACTTCTCTTTGAAAGGGTGGTTCGCTGGTGTTTCATCCTGACTCTGCAGAATGATGAGCAATATGCCTTAAATCCAAATGGCCGCCAAGTATTCCTTATTAATCTAGTGTGTTGTGTCATCTCACATTACACAGTGAATCGTCACTTAAGGTCACTTCTTTTTTTGTCGTACAGCACATGGAAATAAATTCACACAGGAGCAAGGGCGTCACTGCATTTTGTGAAATAGTCACCTATTGACTGTTGCGTGTCATTCGGCAGTAAAAAAAAAAAGCAGTTAGAGGGGTTGGAGGAGGGCACTCGGGATCAAGGTCCTTCCAGATAACTTTACTTTGAAATTCAGAATGACTTTGCATTCAGTCGCTGTATCCTTTTGCTTTCACTCACTGTTTCACCTTTATTATACACATTACAAAAGATCAGGTAACAATCTGGAACGTTAGGGCTTAAAAAACATCATGGATTTAAAAAAAAGAACTGACTCTGTAATTACAAAATGTACCAAATGTCCTTTTTTCCTGGTTTAAGGGCTGCCAATTAGCTGCCAAGCAATAAGCACGTCACCCCAAAGTATTCATGATGACCTCTGGAGATTTCAGCCATGCCTCTTTCTCTGATATGCTTTAAAGGGATAGTTCGCCTCTTTTGACATGATGCTGTATGACATCCCATTCTAGCAATATCATTTATGAACATTGACTTACCCCCCGCTGCGTATTGTGAGCCGAGTTCCAGCCTCGTTTTGGCGTTGACGAAAGTAGTCCGGCTAGTTGGCTGGGGACACAAAAATAAAGCGTTTTGCTTCTAAAAAACAATATGCGTTCAAAAGAGTAATACATTTGCATCACAAAATGGTTGTCCAGGAAAATGTCAGACCTCACAATCGCTTGGCGCTATTTTCTCTCCCTTCGTGTCACTGCGTGCTGCCACCTCCCAAAAGCCGCACCTGTTACAGTGTTTACTGCTCGGAAGCAGGGGCTGCTCGGTCTGCACTTCGGTCTGCACGGTCTACACAGCACGCAGTGATACGAAGGGAGAGAAAATAGCGCCAAGCATATTTCGTCAACGTCAAAACGAGGCCGGAACTCGGCTCACAGTACGCAGCAGGGGGTAAGAAAATGTTCATAAGCGATATTGCTAGTATGGAATGTCATACAGCTTCATGTCAAAAGAGGCGAACCATCCCTTTAACTTACTAACCGTTTGTCAATTGATTTTTCTTTGTAATCTAATTCTATTATTTATTAAGTGATTTCTCCTCAATAATGTATCCTGCAATAATATTATTTCCCTTCAGAGATGAATGAAGTATCCTTTATTCATAATTCTATTTACTTACAGCTGTCAAGCCATAAGTGGAGATTGCAGGGGAGACATGGAAGACATGTCCCCTCCATTCTGGGAAAATAGCAAATTGTCATCACAATCTCACTGTTAACACAACTGTTATGTAAATCAAAGTGCATCTGAAGTACCCATGCAAACTCTGAGAACTCTGAATCTGAGCACTGAATGATGATAAAAACTATTTAGGCAACAATGTCCCCCTCAACATTTACTCTTGAAAGTTTTTCTGCATCTCCTTAACGATAAAATGGAATGTCCTCCAATTCTTCCAGCAGGGTTTGATAAGAACTATTTTCAAACTTCAATATGCCAACTGCAAGCAGCTAATGAAAAAGTGTTGGGGTACCAGAAGAAAATAAATACAAGCCAGGGGTTCCAACCAGAAAAATGGCCAGTTGAAAACCTCGTTTACTGTGAGGTGTTGGCTTTTGCCTCCACACTCACACGGCACATGCATTCACACTCAGGTTGACAAATACAGCATACTGGTTGTTTTTTAAGTATTGCTGGAAGCACATTTGATTGTCTCAAATTGAGCTTTTCATAAATTGTTCAAATCTTGATCTCTTCTGACTCGTCAGTGCTGATGGATGGACATGTTTTCAGGTGTGCACCTTAAATCAGATCATTTAAAGAAGCCGGTCAGCCTGTACACAGAACCTGCCACATTTTACAAGGTTTGGGATTACCTTTTCAAATGTTTTTGTTTAGTATGGAACTCATTAGTCTTTTATTTTGGAGGGGTTGTGGGTATTGATGCCTGTGTAGTGTCGAACTGTTAAATAATTTCAACAAACTGGCAAACAGACAAACTGTTGCCAGTTTGTTTTTGTGTTCCTGCAAATTTTAGCTCACCTGAGGCCTTGATGAAATGTGAAATGCAAAACATTTTTGGGTAAATAAAGCCCTCTTTGCCCTCTCCTCTCCTCTCCTGAGAATCTTCCACAAAAGTGACAAAATTGGAAACTAAAACTTCTCATTAATTCAGTGCACTTTTCAAATTTCAGTCATTTCACAACAACTGACTGACTCTTCATCGCATTTTATTTGGTTTAATTGCAAACAAGCTGGTTTAAAAGAGACAGTTACGTTGACATTTGTTTTTGCATGTTCTCATTAAAATGTAATATCTAAAAGTAGATTTTTTTTCTTGATTACAGTAGATTTCTTATCATACTCATACATACTGCCTGTTTAAGTCGTACCTGTAGTGGCAGAGCACAGTTATAAATAGGACCAAATCGTACATCCCTACGGCCTTCGCCCTTTTCTCTGCCCCCCCCCCCCCGGACAGCAGGTCCCATCAAACAGTGTCATCTCGCTTCACAGCAATGACAGGGCGCCATTTGGCCAGTAGATGTTTAACCAATCCCAGGGCACCAGCTGGGACTCAAACACACTTCACATATTCCTCCAAAGTGAGCCTCCTGTTTTCCATCCATACTCCCAGGAGCGGAGGGGACGGAGGTGGCAGCAATCGAGGGCAGGAGCGCAGAGAGGATGGGGGTGGGCTAACAGGCAAACACTAAAGGTTACCATCCCCATTCCACATCAAATATCAAGAACAGCAGTAATTACCGCACACAGCTGAGAGGTTCGGACACAGGCGGAGGGTATCTCTTCTATCTGACCTTGTAATAGCCTGAAGTGTAACGCTAGAAGCTCAAACTGGAGGGTGGGACTACACAAAGCAGGAAAATAAAACTTGAAAGTGACACTCACTAATTGCATTTCGGGATGTGTCCAGGTTTCCTATCTTTTTTTTCTCCGTGGATTTGATCCCACTGACACGTAATGCAACTTAAAGACCTGCCATCTCAGCTGGTTTAAACGTATGACTAAAGGTTAGCTGTGTGAGGACATATAAACACACAAAGGAGGAAACGGGGGGAAAAAAGACAGTAAAAGCTGCTAGAAAACAGAAGAAAAGAGCTCCTATTAGCATCCCTGTGCAGGATGAGCGGTGTGAGGGTGTGAGTGTGTGAATTTCAGCTTGTCGGCTTTGTGGGTGGGCACAGGGCTGGGGCTGCATGTGCTGGCTGTGCTAATACAGTGTCAGCCGAGAGAATTTGATCCCTGGTTTGGAAGGCCAGGCGCATTGTTAAATTCCCGGATTAGGCAGCTGTAAAGGGAGTGAATGTTAACTGTGCTGGTCAGCAGGCTTGTTCGGGATCAGCGCGCTTATTGAGGTTGCTCTGAGTGACTGTCATCGGCTGATAGGTTGAGATGACATGATGCCGAGCCGTGTCGCTCCCCACTGACCCACATATCACACCTACATACAGAAAGTCCCAAATAACTGTGCTAAAATCTGCCTTGGCTGTTAATTAATTCTCACAATAGGTCAGTCGGCTGCAGGCTAATGTCGGACATGCTTTGACTTCATGTCTGTGTTAGCTGACAGTTAAGGGTTGTACTCCAGAAATAAGCCTTGTATAACATCTCCATGATATCAAACTAGATAGAGAGTACTTCCAGACATGTTTCTGGGATATGGTTGCAGCTGAAGCAACTGAGCTCAGAATACCATCAGTACAGTACACACTTGCACTAAGAATAGCTACGTATGATGCAAAAATGTGAGAGTGGCATGCATGAGAGGTGTTCATGTGTTAGATGGAAGCCAGGAGTCGGAAGTCTCCAACCGAGGATGATCAATTAGGAACTCACTCAGGTACCCCAAGAGCTGTCACGGCTTATTTGGGTTGTTGTTGCCACTGCTGTTGTTTATTGAGCCCAAGCCATTAGGGTTTGTTGGGGAAGAGGTGGTGTTGAGTCCCCCCACCCCCTATTGTTTTTCTCCCTGGGGAAGGCAGCCATGTCTCCAGTCATTACAGGCTGTGTGTTTGAGGTGAGCAGGTTGCACTGTGTGTATGCTCGCATCTGCAATCATTTGAAAGCCACCCGCTCCCCTCCTGCCTGCTCAGTCTGGGTCTGTATCTGTGTGTTGTGTTTGGGAGGCGCTGAATGTCATTGCTCTCTGGGGCATTGCCCCAACTCTGTTTACCTGTCTGCTTTAGTCTGCCAGCTAGTCGGTCCATCTTCTTGTGTCACCTTGATGCTGCAGCGCAGAGGGGTTCGCGGTGTGGTGTCTCTCCTGTTGTAAGGTTTCAAAATGACACTGGTCTGTTGATCAGAGCCAAGTTCTTACATTCTTTTCAATTAGCGCCAACATGTTGTGCAAATGAACAGTTGACACCTTGCTCAGTGCTCGTTAGGGACAGCAGTACAGGTGCCATGTGGTGACTATTTAAAATTAGTTTTAGAGAACTGCATGTTGTGCTCCAGAAAAGTCCTGATTATTAACATCAGTAATGGTCACTGGTGAGACTTAGCCAAGCAGCTAGTTTACTGTATGCGTGGGCACCGCACTCAAAGTACCTGAAGATGTGCTTGAACTCAGCATTCTAACTTTAGAGGGGACACAATATGAAAGATTAAAGAACTTATACCTGCCCTTCAGAGCATATATTTGTCTTAAGTCACTAATTCAAAAATAATTTTAAAAAAAAAACACAACCCTGGCACCTTGTTTGCGTTTTATTCTACTTTTCTTTTTTTTTTAACCACCCACAACATGGAACTTTAGAGTTTTAGCAACCTGGGCCACTTAAACACATGACTTGTAACAGGATTGTCCCTAAAAGTTAAAAGCTGTAAGTGAACAGCAAGGGAATAAAAAAACTGCTCCAAGGCTGTCTCAAATTTGAGTCTGTTGTTTATACGCCCTTTGACTCTCCCCCGCCACCCTTCCAGCCATACTATAGGACCTTGCTTTTTGTTGATAAGTAAACACCTCAGAATAATGTTTGCTGTCTGTGTCTGATATTGCTACGGGCGCTGCATAAGGACATGATGCCAAAGGACACCTTGGCTGTATCTTGGATGCCAAACTAAAGCCTTTTGTTGCTCCTGTCCAATTCTTTTGACACGTTGCTGCTGTCAAATTCAAGAGGTTCTAGTATTTTTTTAATAAAATAGTAAAATGTCTCGCTTTGAACATTTGACATGTTTTCTTTGTTCTGTTATGAACAAACTGTTGGTTTCAGACTTTTTCAAATAATTTCATTTTGTTTTTGTTTTTGTTTGCATTTTGCACAGCACCCAACCTGTTTTTGGGACTGGGCTTGCACAAATTTTCTCAACTGATTCTTGAGAAGAAAATGAAACATGTTGCCCAGAATGCTTTAAAATAAGGTTTTAAAGCAAAGGTTTAAAGGATATCATGGACTGCATATAAGAGTAGAAGACCTGAGAAAACATAAAGATTAGATTAGATCATACTTTATTCATCCCACAACGGGGAAATTCACTTGCCACAGCAGCAACACAGCAAGAAACGCAACAGACATGAACAAGAAATTTAAAAAAGGGAAATTTAAAAAAAAAAAAGAAAAAGCAAGTACTAAAAAAGTAAAGTGACCAAAAAGTAAAGTGACCTAGTATAAATAATATTGCACATTATGAAGTTGAAATGAATAAAATATAAATAAATAGGGATAAATAAAAATCTCTATGTGAGTGGTAAAGTGATAAAGCTGCTGTTCTGGTATAACATAATCTTTGAACAGACACTTTTATTCAAAGACACTTACATGTGAGGGCAATGAGGGCTTCAGTAGATTGCCCATGGACGCTGTGTCATGTGGACGAAGGAAAACCACCGACAGATGTTTGATCTTAACAAAACTTCTTGTAGTGGCAGAATCTGTCTGCTCAAGCTTTAAAAAAGATTCACGACTTGCAGGTGTAGAAAGAAAGAGCCAGTCGTCACTGCATCAACGGCCATTTGACAAGTAATTAAGACCATTAGTATGTACAGTTTGTACTCTGTATATTTGTTTATGTCAGCCCTACTCCCTGGAGCCTGCTGTGGTGTGATGGTATAATTCACCACTCTGCCTGCTTCCCGGAAACTGCTGCTTGGAACAACAAGTTTCATTGGAAAGCGGTCATGAGATATGAATGAGTCAGTCTCAGCTGGGCAAAGGTATCTGCTGAGGGGAAGGAGGGAGTGTAGAGAGGGGGAGAGATTCTGTAACATTGATTATTATCATCTGATTGCTGCAGCAACCAGATGACGGTGAAACACAAACAAGAACACATGTTGTTTTATGACAAGCTTAATGCTTATTTATTGAATCTGCCAGACTCAGCACAGACTAATGGGAACTGGAACCTACACTCTGTGGATCACCACAGATCAAAGTGGTCACTCAAGTGTTCATCCTGGGATAATATGCATGATGTAAGCTTGGGAAAATGGACTTAGAAGCTCACGTGGTAACGATTATGCTGAAGAAAACTCACAATGGAAACCAACAAAAGCAATGGTATAAAAGGTTATGAAGGGAAACAAGGGGTTTCAGGATAGGATTTCCTTTTGATAGGGAAAGAAAACACGTGACGTTTGTGAACAGAGGGAGGTTGGCCAAGGGGAGGAACTTTGGAAAGGAAATGCCGATGACACACAGATCAAATAAATGACATAGCTGTTCAAAGTTCACCAGTGATCACCAGTAGGTGAGGTCATAGTGGGTAGGATTTGTTACTTTGGCAACAGCAGGCGGTTAGCTTGCCCACTATCTGTGTCCTAATGTACAGACAGGCGCTGAGTCAACAAAGCCGGTGTTTGGAGTCAACCTTTAAAAGTCGCGACCTTAGCAAAAGGTGCAGTAGAGCTGATGTGTTTTCTACACAGCACAGACACCTAAAGTTCACACTCTGCATTCGATGTTGCTGATCAGCTTTACTGACAAAAGCACAATAATGATAAAGTAGCGCCTCACCAAAAAAAAAAAAAAAAAAGATTTTTCAAAGTTCCTTCTTTATGGTGCCATAAACTTTACTTTATGGCACTTATCCTGCAAGTGGATTCATACAAGGAGGCAGAAACATAATGTGATGACCGAGGGCTTACTCACACTGCAGTGCCGCTGCGGCTCAAAGTTTCTTTTAAAACTGTTAAACAACTGACAGACTACTACACCCCGTGAAAACAAAAAGCATTTCTACAAATCTAATAACCATATGCAGTTCTGCCATCAGCAGAAAAGTTGGATAACTTCACCTGAAACTGCAGCAATGAGTGATAGATCAGAGATCGGCTTAATGTGATAAGCAAGCAGTGGAGTCACTTTGTTCAGAGTTTATGTGAGTACAAAGACCCCCCGAGCAGAGGCCTGCTTCCCAGGTCAGTGGCTCACAGACGTGAACTCAGATAGCAGAAAGCAGAAAGAGGTGAATGAGGTTACAATGGACAACACAGATTTAGTTCCAGATTGGAACAATAAAAGGCCCAACAAAGCTTTTAATTCTTTCTTTTTATCAAAGAGATCAATAAAAACTTGAATGGCACATTCAGTCTATTATATAATGTGAAAGGACAACAGGCTGTCTGTTTCCTCTTTTATGTGTCAAGAAAGTGAAAACATGCCAGGTTCATTTGGATTTACAGATTACACAGTTAACATGGTCACATGACACTAGAAATGACTGAATTATTGAGTTAGTCCAACCAAATCTGGACTTTTAAAACGCATGTAGACATGCTCGTTCGACCCAAGTAACACACCCAGAAAAAGACCTCCTTCAGGTATAATCTTAGCTATATTCAAATGGGCCGAGATGCTCCACACATGGTCCAAACTTCCATCTTTTTGTAAACACAGTAAAGTGTCAATGTGTATTAATGCAGCTGAGTTCCCCATAAAGCTGCTCTCACTCACATATTTTTCTGTTTCTTTTGTTAGACAGCTAACTGTGTCAGAATGTTTGACTGGAAATCAGCCAATTAGGTCTGCGTGTCAGTTCTTAGTCACTTGATGCATTTGCAGACTGTCGCTCTGCTCTGATAAAATCCTAATTTTACAACAGTGTTATCATCTGACAAAATCACCATTTAAGTAACTTAAAGACAATAGTAAATTCAGCTACACTTACATGTTAGGAGTTAGAAGAGGTAGAATGTCATGAATGTTTACTCAAACAGTCCACAGTGTCACAGCACTGGACATGCTTTGGTAAATTAACATATTCAGCTTGCGTGCATGTATACTGGGACAAGGATGGTTGTCCAGGTAAACAGTAGCTGTAACTCAACTCAGTTGTGTATGTAAACATACTGAATGATGTGACGATGTGATTTTGGTCAGAATGAAACTACCTTTAAGCATGCAGCTGATACCATAGCTGGTCATTATTGTCTCTGAGCAACACATTATATAGCTGAATAAAAACTGCAAACTTAGTCTTACTCTGTATATCCAAGACACCTTTTCTTCTAGTTTAACAGATTAGGCTGCTTTAATCTGGATTTTCCTATTTTCTGACGCAGAAATAATCCACTTTTCTGAAGAAAAAAACAACTAGCCTGTAGGATCTAAACAGCAGAGTGGCTTCCATTTATCTACATGTTACCTGCTGCCTGAACTGATGATGAGACAAATTGCTTCCAGCTTCTTACAAAATAAAATGTATTGACTGAAACTCCTAAACGATACAGTTTGCTAAAAATTGGCATTTTAAGCGCAACATATCTATAACAGACCTCAGAGAAGTAAAACTGAACCTGATTTTTCTGCAACGCTGAAAAACACATACTTCAACTCACGCCATGCCAGACAACAATCACTTCCTTGTGACAAGGTTGCAAACAGACTACAGCTGTTTTCTGTGACACCAACTATGAAACTATGACTCAGTGTGACTTTTATTCATGCACAAGGAATTCATCTATGTGCTTTCCAGAACTGGGTGATAAGTGATACTGCAAATAAGTCTGAGAATACCACACTGAGCTCAGTGTGTTCATGGTCATGGTAACCTGATCATAACCTCCCTCTCACTCAATCTCAGCTCTTTCTCTCCCACACCCGAAAGTGTACAATGAATACATCCCAGTTCCCTAATCAGTGGGTTGGGCCTGTGTTAGCGCTGTGGCCTCGATAAATGCCACCCTCGAAACAACCAGAGAGTGCTGGTTCCCACAGAGGTTGGCAGAAAATAATAAAATGCTTAACATTCCTCCAACCTCTATAATGGTAGTAGCCTTTAGTGCAGTGCTGGCATCACTAGGGGGGAAAAACAATTTGCAGCCCCTGAATGCACCACCGTGTGAAACAATGACCATTGAACTGTCCTGCAGATTTTCCAGTGCTTTTAAGATCTGCCACTGAAATCTCTCCCTGCGTGACTGCAATGTTCAAACAAAGCACCACTTGAAATGTTTGGCTGGCACAATGTGTATTAGTAGAAGTGAATAAAGCTCAGTTTGTGGGGGGTTGTTTGTGTGGTTTGTTTTTTTACAAACGTAGCTGGAGACGTTTTGTTTCATTTCAACAAGAAAACTCCCGAGGGCAACGAGAGTGTCTCTGTTGATCACAGAAACCATAGCTATTCACTCGAGTGATAACCTCAAGGCTATATGACCAAGCCCGCATGGTCAAAGATAGTTGTCTGTTGTCTAAACACCACCGACATACACAAGGCTACGCACTCACATAGAGTCAATACATTAACCTACAACAGGTTAATGTTTTTTTTAGAGCTGATGTTGGTTTGACATGGCCAATTTGGACTTTTTGTTAGTAACAGAATAAAAAAAAACTTTTATCATTGTTTGATTGCGTTTTACATTTAAAGCCTGTGTTTACAATAATGTTAAAGTGACATTTGAACAGCTCTGTAAACTCTGTGGTATGATGAGCTAGCTTGCTGATGAGTGAGCCTTGTTAGTTAGAACATATTGCGTATTTATGTTTAACTCACTTAATACTTGAAAATCAGGTTTTGTTATTTAATTCGTATTCTGATAAAATGTAAAACTATAAAGCTGAGGCTCATAGAGGTTCTGAAAGAATCTGCAAAAGAAGGAATGTCCATCCTCTGGGAAACATGGATGTTGATACAAAATCAATGTGGACGCAAGAAGCAGAAATGTTTGTTCAACTAGATAGAAGTCAAGGAAATCCCCAGAATTGGTTGAATACATCCTCTTTGTACAGTGAAAGTGCTGGCCACCATTCATAGTTTTCATTCATTTTTGATCTGCCATGTTCTGTAGAATTTTAACTTTGCTGCCACTTGTAAATGGGTTTAGTTTGTATATTTCTTGCATTTTCATACAGAAATGATGCCCTAATCGCTCTCAGTCACATCTGAGGCAGTTCCATTAAGATAAATGAACTGGAAAGAGCACATGGGCAGGGAAATAAACTATGTTTTAACTTTCCTACAATCCAAACAATATGCTGTAACATTAGAAAACTGCATTAACACATTGAATTGCAGCATTAAGGAATTGTAATTGTTTTTAACTATGTTGTAACTATTTATGTAAATTAGCCATTGATCAAACTTCTGCATATTTCAAAGGCTAGTGGTGATGAATATGGAATTAAAATGAGCTTCCCTCTTTAATAAACAATGATAAACCAAGTCTGAAATTCTCAAAGGCTCAGGATGACCTATCAAGTGGGACTACATCAAACAAAACGCATCTATTTTACTGTGTTTGAGTGCAGTTGTGATTAGGGAAGAACCCCCCCGTCATACCGAAGGTGGACAGTATTGATTTTCCCCTCAGTATATCAGCAAACTGATATAACGGTCTGTTCTGAATGCGAATGCACAAACCAATTCACAACCCTCCATCATCAAACATCACGAGAGCATCCTGACTGATTGCTGTGTCCCATGCATGTCTGCTCAGCTAAAACACACACATACACGCTCTCTCAGGGGCCCACTCTTCATCCTCAAGGTCAAGAGCTGCTGGGAGGCGGAGGCTCCTCGCTGACGGCCTGATGGGCTGACACCACATGACCCATTGTGCACACATGTTGATCTGTTCCCAGACGTGGCCTGACAGCCGCATGTAAGGCCAACATCGCACTGAACCATCAATGCATTTCAATGAGAGGATCTTTCCGTCATGTTTGTGTGTGCAGTGGTGGGGGGGGGGGGGGGGGGTGTACGCTAAACACATCTGCAGGCCGGACAAGCCTCGGGCACATGCAGCATGTAATCCAAACCCAGACCAATGATTATCTTCCCTCCCCACAAGCGCTGACTCAATTCTGATTTATGATTCGAATGAACATCGATTTTCCAGGAGCCCCCCTTCTCTCTCTCATTCCTTCCATTTCTCCTTTTAACAAAAGAGTGAATGATGTATGTGTATTGATTTCCAATCAATTGTTTTTATTTTCATTTTATTTAAGCTTGGACAAATTTTCAGTGGCCCCAGCGGAGGGCAATGCATCTCTATCAATAGCTCTGTACCTCATTACTAACTGGCCCTCTGATAGCAAGCAGGCAAATAATGAGTTCATTTCAGAGTCAGCCATATCTGTTTAAACGGCCATAAATTTGGGCCTGATTCAGTTTCCGACACTAAACATGTGAATTTGTTTGTGTACCGGATTTAAGTTTGCACTTTTTAATTATAGCAGCTTTAATATTGATTTACTGATTTTGGAGGGAGAGAAGTGAGAGGTGTGACACAGAAACATTCAGTTAAAATTTGCCAAAATTAGCTACAGGTCAAACCACACCAAATAAGTAAAAATACATTTAAAAAAGCGAGGCAAAGACCTCTAATTGCTCATTAATTCAACTTGTTACTTTGAGAATGAACATGTCATTTCATCTCTTTCCAAGTTTAAATTTCAAGAAAGTATAACTTGAAAGTTTCTGATGGGATACAAAAAAAAAGCTTTTTTCACTTTTGATTTATACTGAGTATTTCCTCCATCAGTTGCTTCATGTCTGGTCTGTAAAATGTCAGAATATCTCCTCAGATGCTTTGCTTTTTGCCAGTTAACAGCCTGTATCTTTCTACAGGACACGGTTTGCCACCCGGAAAGACAGAAAAGAATCCATCTTGAGATCCATCTTTTGGAATTTATGCCTTAAAATATATATATATAAAAAAAAAATCATCTCCAGGTTACCCAGAAAACCCCCCTCAAATAAATCCCAGATTGGGTTGACAGTGATGCATTAAAATGGGTCATCCTGTAATTGTTCTTCCTGTGGCTACTGGCTGGGCTGGGATTGCATAACGATGATAAAGCTGCAGACCTGGTCTGCTAAGATAAAAGCTGCCATGCAAGACTGTGTGCATTCTCTAAATGCTTCATCTAAGAGGTCTTCTGAAGGAAGTGATTACTGCCGAGCTGCCCACTAATGCTCCAGTGGGACTCGACCATTCACTCTGTTATTCATCAGACGTATACAGTGGGAGCCCTAGCAACTTTGGAAATGCACTGAGTAATGAGCGGGCGTGTAATTGTGCGATGATAACCCACCCATTCTGTCACTTTTCACGCGGTGATGACAGAAGTTTTCACTGCTCCCCTAAATGGACTTTTTACTCCTCAAAGTAAATCCACTGAGTCCTAGATGGACATAATGAATAGCTCTATTAGTGACATAAGAGCAGTATGGAATTCCTTTGTGGGGCTACTGAGGCTAGCTCCAGGCTTCACAAGACATCCCATTGCCATATGACCAAATCAGATGCTGTGGGTTACCAATATGACCTAACAACTGGGAGCAGCACAAAGGGCGCTCAGTTGTCTGCCAGGGCCAGGAACAGAAAAATACTGCCACTTCGGACACAATGCTCCTCTTATGCCCAAACATTCTTTATCTCAATCAGCGATGCCGTGCCAGGTTGTGAAGTGACTTAATGCTTATGAAATAGCTTCAGGAAGGGATGCTGCTGTGGCACGCGAGTAGTTCTTCAAAGAGGAAATGATAAGAATGAGAGTGGGTGACGTAGTGCCATGGCCAAATATGTGCTGAATGCAACTGGAATGAAAAATGCAGTTGGGTATTACAAAACAATGGAGGAATTCTGGGTGTTGCAATCTAGCTATGGTGCGAATGTTCCTGCTGTTTCTTTGACAAACATCAAAGTTTGACAGGAAGTGTTTGGGTTCATTTTTTTTTTATATTTTCTCTCTCACTGACAGATTCAAGTTAAACAAGGTTAGACACCAAGCTGACTTTATGAATCAGATACAGGGGGTCCAAACCTTTGGGTCCAGAACTTCTTTAAAAGAATAAAACTACCGAGTTCTTTTTCTTGTGAAACAGTAAACCCCTTCAAACATAAAAAAAATCAAAAACAAACTGTTAAGTTTGACTGTTGGGGAGATTGTGGAGTGGGAAATAAAAAGGCAAACCATACTAAATGTGATTTAATTTAGTTTAGTTTAGTCACTTGTTTAAAAAACATACATAAAATGCTCTTTATGGCCTTAAAAATTTAAGTATTTCTCATATCAAGACCCACTTAATTAGCTTCAGCAATAAAAAAAATTGGACTGATGAAATGATAGGGTAAGGTAAGCTGTTCAAAAATGTGTAATAATGATTATTCGGAAGTAACAAGAATAATATGATGCACATGATCATAGCAAAAACTAAATCCTACAGACTATTGAAATAAATAAACTTTAAATCAAATATTTCCTCCTTTTTCTACTTCCTGCCTTTTCCAAACTGATGTACATTTCTTTGACAAATAAATCTGGTTGGAAACTACTGCCACGATAGCTCATGTGGATTGCTAATTCTTGTCTAAAATTATTTGGGAATAATTCTGTGCTACATTATACTTATATATATATATATATATATATATATATATACATGAATCACAATATCTAAACTGGGGTAGAACAAACTCTTTAACTTTGAGGAACTACTCTTGAATAATAATTCTGCTTTACGTCCTTTTAAGTGCAAATTGGGTTACTACAATAGTTTTTTTGCCCTTCTTTTTTTAAACCAATGAAAGGCAGAACTTGTCAAACCTCTGCTGTAGGGCAGAGTGCAGCTTTGATCTTTTTAGCCTCTCGATGATAAGAAAAGAAAAAAGGAGAAAGAAAGAAAGAAGCATAGTGCATAGGTTATGAATTCAGTCATAAGAGGAGAAGTTAGGACAAATGTTTCCTTTAAGTTCGCGAGTGCTCTGATAACATAATATCCTGCCAGCTATCAGTCACCGTGTCCCAAGACACGTCTTCCACGAGGGGAGCTTTTAGAACTGATGTCAACACTTGCACTTCACCACAGTTACCGCTTTGGGTGAACTCAGCCCTTCTAAACAGCAGTGTTGCAAGTGCTACTTTTAACAGAGTTGCAGTGATGTTTCTCCACATGAGTAAGACTGTGTCGGCTCACATACGCTGTCTGTGGCGAAACGCAAGGGCCGCAATGAGGAACTACGGGGAGAGAGAGCGCTTCACCAGCTTATATACGAGCCTATAAATAACCAGCCAATCAGCGGGGAGCAACTTTGAGCCCAACACCAATCAAACAGAGACCGAGTCGAATTGAGCCAGACGAAGATCGCGATTGGTCCGCTGTGATATCATTTGCCGTTCCTTACGCTGCTCGCCGCTGATTGGCTTACACGCTACACGCGTAGCCCAGCCGCGGGGAGGAGGGGCGGCGGGCATCGAGGTTTGAATAGGGAAGTTTGCAGAGCGCAGTTGTTCCCCATCCAGTCCCGTTGCAGTGTTTGCAAATATCTTGAGCGCGAGCGAGAGGAGAAGGAAGTGGAGGACTGACGGACGGACTCTCGTCTGTTACTGCTGCTGAAAACAAGTCTTCGTTCGCATCGCGGGGGATCGCTCTCTACTCGTTTCACCGGGTGTTTTTCTCCCTGACATTTCTATTAAAGTGCAGCTTTATAGTTTTGAGGTTTTTTTCCCCCCCTTCCCGTTTTGATAAACAAGTTCGGGGAAAAATGGATGTTTTACCCATGTGCAGCATTTTTCAAGAACTTCAAATAGTTCACGACACGGGCTATTTCTCAGCCTTACCGTCACTGGAGGAGTACTGGCAGCAGGTGAATATGACTTCTTCTTTCGGCTTGTTGTAAATCTTTGTTTGAGCTTGTAAGGCTAAGCGGAACTGAGCAGATTTCACGCTCCTCTCGTAGATCACGCCGCCGAGTCGAGGCGTTGGGGAAGTAAAGAAATGCATATATCAGAACAGTTGTATTACACCGGTGTCCAGTGCGTAGAGCTGCAATTTCATTATCAGTTTCGTTGGGAAGTTTTTTTGGCAGACTGAAGTGGATCAGTGTGTCAGTCTGACAGCTGGAGTCCAGTCTGTGCTGCTGAGTCCAGGATGAATGAGGAGTGAGTGAGTGAGGCAGCAGCGTGCTGGTGTACCGAGCATGACTTCTCCTCCTGCAGGCTGATGCTTTAACGGTTCGAGGGCTCGTTTCCCTCATAAAAGAAGCCGGCGAGACCGCGGATGTGGCAGGAAGTGCAGCTTTCAAATCAGTCAGCAATTGATAGAGAATTTGATGCGGTGCCAACGTGTTGTGCGTTTGCTGCTGTCAAGCGATTCGGTCTGTTTTTATCACTGAATCTGCATTACTAACCTCAAGGATTACAGGAACCCCCCCCCCCCCCTTTTTTTTTTATTCATTTTTTTTTATTTACTAGGCCATTATTTTACTTTCTGATAGATCCAATTGCTCCATTCTTTGGATTTGAATGGGCTCCACGACATGACACTATCAAATGTCAGCATTGGCCAATCCCACCTCGCATGAGTAGACACCAGCACAGCTGGAAAATATTGAGTAAGGCTGCAGAAGCCTGGAGGAAAATATTTATCCCACATCTGCCTTGTCAGGCTGCTGTCTCCCCGCAGCGTCTAATGAACACCTTCTTGCTTTTCAGCTTTAATGGCCTTTGCAGAAGTAAATTGGAGCCAGTGTGTCTTTTTTTTTTTTACAGGCGAGGCTGAGGAAGGATGTGATTGCATGTCAGTGGTGCGCATGAGGAAAAGCAGCTGAATGGCCCTCTAATGCCGGAGGGGGAAGTTGAGCAGCTTCCTTAAAAGGACTTTAAATTTGTTCAGTGAGTCATCGTGGGGCGCTGAAATGACGGTGCACGTTTGGTGCAGGGCAGCTGGAGTTTAGGAGGCTTCTTGTGGCTCACTTCATGGTGTGGTAGCCCTGATGAAGGTCGAGGGAATGCGCACCGTTACAATTGCTCTACTTGACATTTTGTTTGAAAGTGCAAATGGTGGAAAATGAACTTGTCTGTCACAGCCCGTCTCAATAAGTAACACTTCCCTTTTGATGGGTTTTTGTGTTGCTGTTGCAGATGACACAATTCCACATCATATGTTGGGTGTTTTTTTTGCGTAATTTTCGTTCATAAATTGTTGGAGCTGGAAGCCTGATCCTTAAAAGTGCAGGGAGAGTTGGGATTTCCTGGTTAGCACTTCCTGCTCTAAGCGTTTAACAAATATTACACCACCAAGAGCATACTCGGGATGTGCACATGCATGATTTAAGAAGATTTTCCTCTCAGAAGCATTTTGCTGCTGCAAGTTAGCCTCCCCTCTTTGGGGGTTTCTGTTGCTTAAGCTCATTTGTTCTTAGTGTATTTTCTCTTTTCTTGGGGTTTGAGCAGACCTGCTTGGAGCTGGAGCGCTACCTGCAGAGCGAACCCTACGTCTCCACATCCGACCTGAAGTTCGACAGCCAGGAGGACCTCTGGAGCAAGCTGATCTTGGCCTGCGGGGATAAGGCCAAAGCCGAGTCTGACCCAAAGCTGCCCCTGGCCCACGAGGAGGACAATCAGGACAGCCAAATTTTGGACAGCAACAGTGTGAATTCGGACGCCAGCAGCGAGGCTTCAGACAGTTCGGAGGAGCTTTCGCCCACACACAGCTTTACCTCCAACCCTCTGGGGTCTGTCTTGGTTGGTTCTGGACCTTTTAGCCCCTCGGTCATAAGCACTCCCCCCTCCTCTCCGGAGGCCAGCTCGGAGGCCGGCACCGTCGTGAACGGCTGGGTGGCAACGCACGCCGAGTTGCACTTGCCGGTTAAAATCCGGAGCGGTGGGGTGGCAAAGAGTTCAGAAAAGACGGGACTCATCTGCGGGGACGCGTCCCCGGACGGCAGGAGGCGAGTACACAGATGTCACTTCAACGGCTGTCGCAAGGTTTACACGAAGAGCTCCCACCTAAAAGCACACCAGCGCACTCATACAGGTGAGTTTCCGTCAGACAGGAGGCCGCCTCACCTGTGGCCACGTGTGACCATCTGTGTAAACAGAGAGTAGAAACGGGAGGAGGGGTTGCTGTGCTCTGTTCAAGGCCAAACAGGTTCATTTGTAAGGGTTAAAAGAGAAAAAAAATCTCAGTTTTTATTGACTGAATGCCGGAAGTGCTGTTAATTCAGTCTTTCCACCTTAATGGCATTGTCCACCCATTGTGTAATGTAATTAAAGGCCCACATTGCGTGGTGTCCTCAGCTGGAGCTCGGCGAGCATTAGCTCTGCATGGCTGGATACCTAAACTGTGACCTAATCTATCTGGAATGTGACTGACTGAGCCTGCGAGTGAGCGTATGAGAGGGAGGGAGGGAGAGGGAGGGGGCGGGGTTGCACATGGGAGATAAAAGGACTTCAAAACAGATTGAGTTTCACCATGGGAAATGGGTGAATGGGTGGGGGGAGCCAGGGGGCCACTGAGTTTTAGCTTTGAATGGCCATTTGAAAGTTTCTTATTCCCGATTAGCAGCGTGAATAATACATGGGTGGCTTTGTTGCTATTTTATGTACGTTTATTTTTTTATTCATGTACACGCATTGTCCCACACATTCAGCTTCACGCATCGCTGTTAGCATTCTTCGCATGTTTCAGTTTGTGTTGAAACCGAGCTGAGCCGACAGGTTTCAGTGGAATTTCGAGTCTGGAGAGGCTCGTCAGGGTCTGCGTGGTCACGCCGGCCCCCCCCGGGCCCGTAGATTAGAATGCATTTAAATGACAACGGTGCAGAGCTGTGGATCTCAGATGCGGCTCATTCTGTTAGCGGTGGTGCTCGCACACTTCAACACGTCTCCAATGTTTGCTCCCCAGGTGAGAAACCGTACAGGTGTTCGTGGGAGGGCTGCGAGTGGCGTTTTGCACGAAGCGACGAGCTGACCAGACACTTCAGGAAGCACACTGGGGCCAAGCCATTCAAATGCAGTCACTGTGACAGGTAAGCCGGGCCTCTCAGGCCCCCGGGAATATGATAAGGCCTGCGTCACTCCAACACTGATGCAGATCTGTAGAGATGCTGAATTCCACTCAGTCAAAACGTTAAGCTAGACGAGTAAATGGCTAAAACTGACCGACCATAATGTGTTTTGTGTCAGAAATGCTTAGTAAATGTCTCTATTTTTGAAGTGTAAACATAAGTATGAGCCTCGTCCAAAGTTAGTCGGGTTTAGCCAACAATGAACACGAAGTTTGGTTTTCTGACCTCTTCGGTAGGAATTTGCTGCTGTGGTGATCTACCCTTTTAACTGACTTCCTTTTATTACGCCAGGCTTCTTTATTCATGGTGACTCACCTCCTTCCTCCTCTCCGTCCTCAGGTGTTTCTCCAGGTCTGACCATCTGGCTCTTCACATGAAGAGGCACATCTGAGGCACCTACCGAGGAACACAGCGAAGGGGAAATCCTTGGGTTTTTTTTTTTGGGTTTTTTTCTTAAAGTGGGTGGTTGGGTGGGGGGGGGGGATACAAAAGCAAACACCATCTCCCGACCCGTCTCTTGGTTGAACTGTCCCAGAGCAGAGTGGCGGGAGTGTGTTCCAGCCAAAGCATGCCGTTTTGCACCATACTGAAACCCAGTGCCTCCGGGACCTCTCTTTGGAGAAAGGCGCTCTGAAGGTTGTCTGTTGCCACAAGAGGACAAAATCATGGATGGGAAAGACATTTTTTTTTTTTCTTTTGATTGAGAAGGACTTTAAAACATACAAAAATACAAAAAAAAAAAAAACACACAAAAAAAACACACAAAAAAACCCAACAAGAACAAAAAAAAAAAAAAGGAAAAAAAAAAAAGGCACAAGCATATAGAGTGAATGAATTGTATGTATGGTGCATGATGTTTTGGGGACATCTCCCGGACAGCAGATACACTGGTACTTTACAAACCTGTCTGAGGTAAGCATGTGTGCACTGTGAATGTCTGAGGTTGGCTGACTGGCCCGCTGGAAAGGATCGCAAGAGGAGCGGATTTCAGGATGGAGAAGTGGATTGGTGGATGATGCGGGGCCGGTACCAATGTTGCTGTGGACTGAATGGGTTTCGGGGGGAAGCATTCCTGCTGTGCTTTTCCCCCGGTGGCAGTGTGAGGATGAGGCAGGGCCTGCCTTGTCTGTCTGGCCCCCAGACTGAGGGGAGGGGGATTCTCCGCTGAAGCTTTTGAGGCCTTGGGTTTGACCAGGGAGAACGAATGAGAGACACGTTCTGGTCTGCGACCCAGGGACCAAAAAAGGCCCCCCCCTCCCTGCCACGGGTCACTGAATGACAGGAGCTTTTTTTTTTCTTTTTTTTTTCTTTTTTTGGTGTTTTTGGTGCAGCTACTAAATGTGCAATGTGTTATGTAGCCTGGTTTATTATTTTTCTACAAGCTACAAAGCTCATTTGTAGTCCAATTGTATAAGCTGTGTGCTTAGAGGTATAACACAACTATACTATAACTTCAGTATCATAGACAGGTGTTGCATGGTTCTAGGGTTTGTTCATTTCCAGTTTCCACTGTAATCAGGACTGCAAATAGTTTCAATAAAGGTGCAGCTAAAATGCGAACGGTTAAATGTTACAATATTGTACATAAAGCCTTGATGATTTCTTCCGTTATTTCCACAACTTCATCCATTTTCTTCATTCTGCTTGGAGATTTCACTGCTGCTTACTAATGTACTCATTCGTTCTATGCCTCGAGGACTAAGTTTAGCTTTTTTTTTTTATTGTGACTTTCTTTCTATCTATCTAATAATGCACTGTTGACCTGAATGGTGCCTTATGCAAGTGACTCAGCCCTGTGGTAGCAGCAGTTTGCTCCTTCGGGATGTCACGTTTGTTGTCTGGGTGATTCGACAAGCTCGATCAAGGCTCAATTACAAATGGTCTCGTACCTCCTTTTTGCGGTAGTTGCATTTGCAGGTGGTTAATTGTGTTGTTGAAATGTAAATGTTGACGAAAGTACCTATTCTCGGTTGATTACCTTTGTTTCTCTTTTGTTGTCGTTTTGTTTCCGAGTCGGAGCACCAGTTCAGTTGATGTTTGTCACATTAAATTAAGTCGGACCGTGTATATAAAAGAAATGCTGTATGTTAAGAGCACTTAAAATTCATTTATTAAAGGTGTTAACTACTGTGTAGTATGTACTCGAGTCCATCTTACACAGCACAAAGGTACAAAATGACTAGCTTAAATTTGTTTGTGCTGCTCCTCTTCCTCAGCGTCCTTCCTCAGCCCCCCCCCCCTGTCCCTCCATCCCTGCAAGTGGGACTGAAGAAAAAGCTAAAGATTTATTGTAATTAACAGGCTGCAGTCGGACAGGGCTCGCCTTGTACTGCCTCTCAGTAATGAATTGCTAAAGGCTTTGTTGGCATGGAATCTGTCACAGACTGCTGACTGTGTAGGTTGGTTATTGACCTGTCTGGAGAGCGTTGTTTTAGCCAAGCTGCAACAGTATTATGGAAACCACGGGAGCAAGCGAGGGGGTGGAGGCTCATGGGAGGAGATGCGGCTCAAGCACTGACAGTGCACGTGGGAATTTGGCCAAAACACAGATGCATTTATAAAGAAAAGCACCTTTTTGTCATTGGAGGCGGAGGAGGGATGCTTGGCAAAAGGCGGAGCCACAAAAAAAAATGCCAGGGATTTTACTGATTAGTGCTTCAGGACGAAGTGATCTGCGTCTCCAGATCAGCGACCTCGCTGTCGGAATTCAATGTTGCAGCAAGTTTCACTGTGGCATGCTACAACATATGGATTTCAGATCAGCGAGCGCAGGAGACGGGATGAGTACAAACTTGAAACTGCTTGCTGCAGTAGATTTGGGAGTGCTGGCAGTGCCTTTTGTGGCCAAAAAAAAGCAAGCAGCATCCATTCTGTGAGAAAAGCAGCCAGTTCTGTTCCAGTGATAATTGAGCCTTGATTTAGCCCCATCTTTCTGCTTGCATCTTTTACACTATTTTTTTTTTTCCCCCATCATCTCATTCATCCCACTACCCCAAGCTGTTCTATCACACACACACACACACACACACACACAACTCTTTGTTCTCAACTGAATCTTTGTATAAAAAGAAAAAAAAACTTTTGTAAAACTGTTATGTTTATGCTTTATGAAATTTTTATTTGAAATTGTTTTGCAAAATTGTTATATTTCTGTATGAATGTATTTTTTATTGGAATAATAAGAAATTCTTATCTGACTTTGGCCTGCTTCCTTTGTCTTATTAGTTGTTTTTGTGAATTTTCAATCCTTCTTTTTCTTTCTGCTTTTCTCCCTTTTGTCTTTTTTTTTTTTTTGCTGTTGGGGATTAAAAAAGCTGTTTTCCATCCGCATCCAGGAAGATGGACAGCATTACATAAGGAAATATGTTTGAGCGAGTTCGTCACCTTAAACATGTTTATGTTGCACCTGCCAGAAGCCCTGAATGGCGTTCCCGACTTGTAAATACCAGCACGAAAAACATTGTTTATTCTCTCGAATGAGCAAATTGCATCTTTGGTGAAAGAAACCTGCCGAGTGTTAGTCTCCTTTGGCATTCCTTCCCCCAAACATCACCCAGAAAAGTATCTATAAAACCCTGGTGCAGCTCTTTCAACTTTTTAAAAAATGTCTGACTCCTTAGAGCTAGCTAGCTCTCATCAAAGCAGTTTAAATAATTTATCTCCATCTCTTACAGCCCGTGGCATTTAATTAGAGAGCCGCTTTTATACATTTGTTCGATAATTACTCTACTTGACAAAGATAATGACACAAAACAGCAGTGGATAAACCAAAGAGCCGAGTTGAAGTTGCAAAATAAGATGAAAATAAGGCCAAGGCAACCTTTTTCTCTCTCTATGTCTGCTTTGTGGTGATGACCTCAAATGGGCAGGCAACTTATTAGCACCTCTGATTTCTAGTAAAAGCCCTGTGGTTTTCTAAATGAAGCTTTGCCTGCAGTTGTTAATTAGCTCACTTCGCCTCTCTGCTTCAGTGTTGAAGAGTGTTGTTTTTGCCTGAAATGCTGCAACTCCTTGATCTCTCAAAGCTGCTGCCCCACTCGATTTGCTAACATCATGTTTACCATCCATGCAAAATGCATGGCTGAAGAGCAACAGCGGGGATTCCCAAGCAAACTCTGGCTATTTATTTAATGTGCTCGCAGAGAGAAAACCCAGTGGTCTCACGTTCTTGTTTTTAACCCCTGCAGCTGGAGTCGGGCACATGTTGTTTTGTGCAGCTGACTCACATCCTCAATGTAGTGAGCGAGTGGAACGTTTCCTTGTGATGTGGGCCATCATGGATCAAGTTTCTCGTAAATGTGGCACTAAGACTGCATGTTTCCTTTGATGTATCCAGCACGCACATCAGCCACTTGCTTTCCCACATTGATATTGTAACAGAGTCACGAGTCTGAAGGATTACAGCAAACAATCCATCATTTTTAGATGTCCCACATCTCAGCTTAATATCTCAGAGGGCCTGCAGATCTGGGCTTGTGTTCCATGACAACATGAAGGTTTAGAAACGTGCGTTTGCCATGGATACATATGATGGTCATCGAGGAGTGGAAAGTAATTGTGGACATTTGCTAATGAGCTGTTCTTCATTTGAGTATGGGGAGGTTTTACAATGATTTAACAGCTAAAAGTCCCTTTTCATAAAGAAAGTGCATGTTAAAAATGACACAAGCATTAATCACAGGGGACATGTCTGCAGTGTAAACTTGATACATAAAATTATTTATTTGGTTGGGCTGAACCTTAATGTTTCCAAAGTTATGCCCTTCCCAGGGCAATCAAGATTTTTCTTTACCCTGTTCCTGTCTTAGCAAAACTTTCCCTTCCTTAAACAAGTCGAAATAATGCGAAAGTGTTAAATTTGTGAGCCGCTTGTTTGTGCACTGGGACTGAAACCTTAAAACCTAAATTAAACTTTGAACAAGGCGCCACCACTGCAAACAACATCTGGATGTGCCCCTTGAAACATGTAGTTAAAGGACGAGACCAAATATGTTAAATGGACTGGAAAGGAAAGCTGAAATTAAGTCTGTACATACCTTCCCAAAAAAAACGCGAACAAACAGGTGTTAACTGCAGCCTTTCGCTTGATTCATATGGTAGTTTCCTCGGCTGCTCTCAGTCAGTGATGTTTCTATGACCAATGTTAGCGCCACATTCCACAAGGACTGACAGCCCTGTAACTACCACACAGTAGCAAAGCATGCAGGCATCATTTAACATTTACACAAATATATACGCTAATGTAATATCACCAAAAGCTGTAAATAACATCGCCATTACTTGGCTAGCTCTTCTGTTGAGAGTTAATAAATCAGGCATTGAAAGTCTGCAGTGGAGAAAGCATTCAGCTCCGACGGTGCTAATACGAACGGTAAGCAGTACTGGATTTATTGAGAAGTGTGATGTGTGGCTGAAAAACTGCACTTTGACACCCATAACCGTGGTAACTGTATGCCATCAGCTGTAGCTTAGCGAAGCTAAAACCTCTGAAATGTCACAAAGGATATAAGCACAGAAAGTTGTCAGAAATCAAATGACCAAAAAAAGAACATTTCAGGGGGTCGTCTGAGGTCAGATGGTCATTTTAGTTAATATTCTATATATTAACATCCCCACTTCTCAGAGGGCATTTCTGCACAATGCGTAGTCTCCATTAAATCAATTTCTTTTTAGCTTTTTTCTCATTTCAGTGGAGCTTATGTGCTGTGGCAATGATAAGGGAGCCAGAGCCGACTAATTCGAGCAGACTATTTTTTGGGGAATGTTGCCCTAGTGGGCTTGAAATAGTTTTGGGCAGACAGTGCAGATTGCAGGGACAAATAGTTCAATGTTAACCATTTCATGAGAATTTTAAAATATTCTATTCTAAAAACAAAAAAATGTGTATGTACCGTAAGATATCTCACTTATTTGACATCATAACAAATCCCACCACCCAGTTGAGAAATAGTTTACATATTTACAATGTGTACATTGAATGCTAAAGGCTTGTCTAGTTTCATGTGCTTCACTGAGCTGGTAACTCTGAGGAAGACTGAGACTGCTAGTCAGAATAATTCCAAAGCATTGTTTGGTCCATGGCAGTTGTATCAGTGAATCCCAATGAATGAGACTATCTCAAACTACATAATTGCAATGGGATTACTATTTTATCATTCCCTTTCAAGCGGAAGGCCTTCCAATTGTGGATTGTAAAATAAATCATTATCCAAAATTGCTGTGAAATAACAGACGTGCTTGCTAGTTTCATACACACACATACATACACACGCACACGCAAGAAAATGGACTGTGATGGAGGCACACAGGGAGTTAAATGAGTGGAAATAATAAGGAAAGAGGAGGTTATCAGGCTCTGAGGCTGCTTCATTCAGCCAGCCAGACTGCAAGTCATCACATATGCAGACTTTACACCCGCATCAGGGCTTTCTCTCCCACTCCTTCTGTTAATGGAGTCTATTAGGATTTGGCATGTAGGGGAATAGTACTCAAATCAAAGGTCAGTGACCTTCCTTCATATTTCTGGCTCAGAGAAATCACAACAGCAGTCGCCAAAACTGCGCCTTTATCACCATCGTCACCTGCCCCATCATCAACACTAATGATATCTGCCTCGCTAACATTGCCATTCCTCATTTAATCCTCACAGTCAAAAACTGTATCTGTGCTTTTGTTACATTGCCAGCCTAATATTAATCCCCCTCCTTGGATCCCCCTTTAAATAGTGCATCTTTTTTAAATGAACCTCCCTAGTAAATTAGATTTAACACCTAATTACCATGTTTTCGAATTACCAGAAGACGTGCGAGAGGATCTAAGAACATTGCCCACAATAAAGTGTGCCAGATTAGATGTTTGTGTTTATCCCTTCTGTTGTATTTTGCATTTAATTCCCAGAAACACAAAGAGCTGCAGATCTGTTTACCTTTCAATGTAGTTTCACTGCTCTTGATTTCTGAAACTTGACAGACTATCCCGAGAGACAGACCAATTTAGTCTGAAAGAAGTGATAGCTTTGTGAGATGAATTTCATGGTGAAGCACTGTGGTAACTGCTCCAGCAGAGATGCTACCAGAAAACCACAGAGAATGGACCGTCAAACAGGTTTAGATATAAGACAAAGTAACCCTGGTTACCCTTGTTCAATGAACTGAAGAATAAACTATGTATTTTTAATTAAGGCTCTAGTGCAACCTCATACTATGACATTTCCACCCGAATGCTTCACTGTTAGTATGAGGGTTTTATCATGGAAAAGCTGTTGCCATGTCTGCAGTTACTGTGGCAAATAGGAATATAATGTATTTCTATTCGCAGGGTTTGGATTGTAAATGTCTGCCAAGCAGGTATGGCTTAATAGAATATCCACACACACAAATTTAAACACCGTCAGCTGAGTTACCTGGAGATAATGCTATAAATTCTCAGAGTTCTTAAAGATATCACTTAATCATTTTCCTTCAAGTGGAACTTTTTATCTTAGATGATTTGGACATTTTTAAAAATCTGTTGGCAGACTCATCTGTACCCTTTGTTCGGACTGTATTTGGGCATTCTAACTCTTGGCACTCCACGCATCACAATAGTGATGAGAATATAAGGTGCTGGATGTCAGTGCCTTAGATAAGACTCCCAGAAGAGGTTCTGGAATGGCACCTGAAGTGGAACATCTTATTATAACTTGATTCCTTTTAAGGTGTGATAAATGTTAAGTTATCTTCACTTTCTCTGTGCAAATGATGTGGGTTTTTTTTTTTGCAAAAAACAATTGCCATGGGATGTACTTCATTTTCCCAGCTATGTAAGATCCTCTATCACTGCATCATAGACAACTGTACAGTAGTAGTGCTGTTCAAAAAGAGACAAAGCAGCAAACACATTTTTTAGTGCATACCAAGACTGCACTGGTGCATCGTGTCTCCGGGGAAAGGCCATATGCTGTAACCTCAGGTCTGACATGACAACAGCTTCCAGATATATAAATGGAAGCACTCACTTGAGAACTGTGTGACAAAGTATAGCTTCCTTTCAGCATTGCAGGTGGTGAATGACTGACACATGTTTTCCCCTCGGGGCTTGCTGTAGCTCTGTGTGCTCGCCATTGAGCCTCTTCAGTGCAACAAACCCACGCGGTACAAACTGGCATTATCGACTTGGCCCGACTTGACTCCGGTGTAGCTGACACCGGTTATTATGCATACTTCTTGGCCCTCAGCACTTCCAGTATAAGTCGGTCTGAAGCCAAAATGCCGAACAATACTGAACAGACCACTTGGAAGCTTTAGCGTTTGCCAGATTCAGTTGTGTACCAAAATCCCAATCTGTCAGCCTGTTAGTCTGTAATATTGCTGCAGCCTGCAGACTCTGGCAAGAATCACTGCTGCAGTTTGGGTGACAGAAAACTGTCAGTGTGAGTAAGTGTTTTCCATTTTGTCTCTGCATTTCTTCCTCCTATTTCTTCTTCCTCTTATTACTGTCATAATACAAAACACACATGATAAAGATTTTTATGTGTATGGTAAAGATAACACTTAGTGATTTAGGAATTTTTCAGCTTTATGAAGAATTTATTGTTTTGTGGAGCCACAAAATGACAGCACCAGAGCCTCCGAGCACAAAGCAACACGCCGCCACTAAAACAGAAACCTGGGCTGTGTTGCATATAGTGAGATCACAACATCACAATATAATTCTCCTGACAACTAATAAACTATCATATTGAATTATCCAGGTCCAATGGAGCCCTTACAGCTAGATTATATGGATGAGTTTGGACTAATGAAAAAAAAAAAAAAACACTGAAGCGCTCAGCTGATAAATAAGCATGAATGGAACATGTGCACAGCGAGTATGTGTCTGGTTGCTGGGACACGTGTAACTGCTATAATAGAGAGACACAGAGACTGGCAGACGAGTCTCTGGGTTTAACACCCAGTCCTCAGAAGATGCATCTCCAGGACATGAGGTAAATGAGTCCATTTGAATACAAATCCGGGTCAAACTGGGTCACAATCATAATTGTCTCTATAATTAGATTCAGTCTCTGAGTCTCTGGCTTGTGTCAGTCCAGCAGACAGCAGCAGTGTACTCAGGGGGCTGGACCAAAATACACTGTTAGCCACTGGAGCAAGGGGTCGAGTGGTCAAGTAGAAGTGAGGACAGGCGAGCGCACATTCCCGTATAATGGTCCCTGGTGTAATGATGTTTTTGTCCCTGCCCTTTCCCACTCTCATTAAGGCATTCTTGGTAGGTTGCATTGCTTTTAGAACTATAGATGCAATACTTTGCCGGTTGATGTACACTAATGATCACTGTTGTTATGGTACTGTCACGGCACTGGATGTCCTTCTAAACAACTCGTTGCTATGTTGCCTCATGTACGCATCAGCACCTTTACCAAAATAACTGCATTGTCACTTCTCGCCTCTGAAATGCTTTGTTTTCAGCCCACAGCTTTGGCACTGCTTACAAAAATCTTTTCCTCAGACCGCTCAGCCAATCCACAATCTCAAGTGCGAGGATTTCATTTAAGACAGCTAAACGAGATGTCAAGCTTCATAAAAGCTGGTATGATTTTCAATTTCTGCTGCCATTGTATACAGTAGCTAGTGAGTACAGACACTTATTAGTTGAAGTCAAGGTCTGAGATGCTTTGAAAAGTCCTCTTCTCTCTTGTACAGGTTAACAGAGTGCATTTGCATTAATCACCATGACAACTGCCTCCCGACTGTGTGTTCTGCCTGGCAGAGGAGAAAAGAAAGAAAGCAGCAGAGAGATTGCGATAGCGTCGCGACAAAATATATTCTAATTTCACACTTTGTGAATATTCCCACTTCCAACTTATGCATGTTATGCATTCGGCTTTGCTCAAATTGCAATTATCATCTGAAAAGATGAGGTCGCATTGCAGTGGATGTAATACTTTTTGAATCCATATTCCTCCACTTCATCTGTCTTAAGAAATAAATCAACTCAAAAAGTTTTTTCATTCATCCATCCATCCAATCACATGGGCTGATTTACAGTGAGTCGAGCAGAAGGCAAAATATACTCTGAACACTTATAGGAAATTAGATTTGTAAACTTCAGTGAAAAGCTTGTGTTTGAACTTTATTTATGCTGACCTTCCCTATTACTTTATCTAAGTAAACAGTAATTTCCAAATGTGAACATATTCAATTGCAAGTTGGATGCTGAAAAGACTACTTGATACACAGATATAAATTATTTTATCTGTGATGCATTGTCCAAAAGAAGTACCAAGTGAGTGCCAAGCTATTATATTAAGTGGATAAAGGCACTCTGTATCCCTGTTAATATCACTGAAGAAAAAGTATGAAGTTGAATGAAATGTTTAGCTGACTAAGGAGCGAGTGCAGAAATCTGTGCTCAAAGCCTACAGTGGTGAAGCTAGACTCTCAGCACACATGGGGCAGAGCATTGATGAGGTTTCCTTTTGGTTGAGTCATTTCAAACTGCAAAATAGTTGATAAATATCCTATCCCCAGGTGGAGGTACTCATGCAACATGTTGAAAATGAAAATCATCCTTTACAAATAAATATCCTTGTCACAGCAGCAATGCCTACTTTGTCCAATTATTTAACTTCTTCAAAGATACAAAAGAAAATGTACATAACAGGTAAGCTAAAAGGGTAATAAAATGGGACTCTAACACACAAGAGCTTATGGGGTGCTCTCTAATCCTTTTTCTAAATCTCATTTAGACATTTCAGATAAATGCAGTTTAAAAAGTATGGTATTTTAATCTGAAATTAACTGAAGAGGAAGCCAAAAATATCAAAGATTACAAAGACTCAAAGTGTAAGTACCTCAAATTTGCACATGCTGAAAGCGTAGTAGTTGAACAAATTTAGTCTTCTTAGTGACACTGCACCACTGATGCTCTAAAATCCTGTCCTTCTATCTGTCCTTTTATCCGTCCTTCTATCAATAAACACAAACCATCTCTTATTGAGCAAAGTAAGAAAACGTTTTGTGGAGCCACTTAATCAGAAAAGCTGGTTCTGAGGAGCAGCAATAAAAGACAGATTGTAAGTTGTGTTCAAATGTTTCAGCACCAAGGACAGCACGCATCCATTGACAAATGGTTCAGCACCATTAAACAGCTGCATGCCGGTGCACTTTTTTCTGTATCCCACCATGTCTTTCTTATATGGAAATAATATAAACATAAAACTGACAGGCATCTAAAACAGCATGCAACGCAAAATCAAACATAAAATTGACAGTGCAGTGCAACACATCTGGCTATCTAGCAAAGCACAACCTGGCTACAGCAAAGAATTAGATGACTGGATAAGTATTTAATAGTTAGCATAAATCTACATAAGTTAAGGTTCTGAGATGACAGTTGTCTGAATGTTCAGCGTCTTAAAAGTTGAACTCAAGACCCATGCAATGTTGATAATTAAACAGATTTGTCACCAGATTAAGCTACCTTTCAGACCCCTCAGCGGCAAGCAACAAATCTAGGGATTTTTCGGATGAACCTTAGAAAAAAATACCAATACTGCTTTACAAGGACAGGATCTAGTTGCCTGTTGTGTGAACTGTGCCATTCATGTATGAAGTATGAAGTTCCAAGCAGGGTCACTCAAGCTCGTGCAGCTTCATGACAGGGACAGTGTGGAGAAAGTGGAGAAGCATCCGACACACAGCAGCTGACAGATGTCTCTAAAACCATTCAAGACATTCTGTACATTTCTTGCTCCCTGAGTTATCATTAAACACGTAAACACAGCAAGAATAACTGTACAGAAGCCTTTATACAGTGAGGGATTGGAGATTCTGGAGATTGTAGAATCATGATTCTATTAGAGCAGAAGCCCCACAATGCTTCCAAATGATCCACAATTGATCACGTAGTCTTGATGGGCCGTTTTACAATGGGCACAATTTCTGACTGTTTTCACCCTCTGACAAGAGAAACTGAAAAATGTGGATGACAGCACTTTTACTGAGAATTAAAAAACAGAGGAAAAAGGCTGGAACCACGCAGAATGATACCAGCATATTCATGATGTCATCAAGTGACTTTTAGCAACTTTTTTAGCTACTCTCAACCCTACCCCTTTTCGTCACTGTAGAGACTGTCAAGACTTCTGTCAACACTGCTCTACTATGGATAGTATTGTATTAACCTTGCTCTGGTTACTCTTAACTGGCCATAATACGATGATAACCGAATTCTTTGATATGAAAAGTGCAGCGCAGGACTCCCTACTGAGTTATGTGGTGGTTGTCAAACAGCGCTGTGGAGCAATATTTATCACCATGAGCTAAAAAGGATTGTGGGTCAGGAATCATTGATTCTATTACATCACTTGCAGTACAATGAGACTGTGTTAAAATGTTATCATTACATTTTGGTTCAGTATCCTTGTCCACGTATTGAAATATTGTTGAGTAAGATAACCAAGCTTGTGCCCAATCTTTTTCTATTTGGATAAAAGCAACTGCTAAGTCAGTGGTATTTAGTCAGTCAGATAAGTCAGTCAAGTTTTTTAAAGTAAATTATTGATTTAACTTAGACTCAACTTGTGGGGGAAAAAAAGTCTTTGCTGTTTAACAAATAGCCTGCCAGAATTCAACAGCTAGCATTAGCTTAGCGCCTGAAACTGACCTAATATATTAGAGAAATTGCGTCCTAAGGGTTTTCAATACAAAGTGGCTTAGCTAGGTTTCAGTATGTGGGAGATACCAAGAAAACCTGGTGTTTTTAAAAAAAAACTACCAATTTAAAGTCTAGGGAGCACATTTTTTCTCTTTGGTATTAAGGAGGCAAGCAAACAAATCTTAGCTAAGCTAATCTAGCAGTACCATGCGAGTACAGTCCTAAATTCTGTCCTTTTAATGCACAGTACAAGTCGACATCAACCATCCATTACTGAGTAAAAAATTAATGAAATGAATGAAAAATAATCCTCATTGTGATTATTAATGATAAACAATTGAATTTCAAGTCTTAAAATCATTTACTTTAGAAACTAATCATTGCTAAGTTGAAACCCAACACACAGGTTCAAATCTTGAAATCATCTATAGCTGTACATAAATTAATTCTGTTAAATAATTGCTTTCGTCCCTTTTTTTATCTCAAGTATGTAAATGTCACCACTGTATGTCATTCATTAAGTTTTATATGTTTGATATTTACATTTCACCTCATCATCTCCCATTAAAAGCTAAAGCGACAGCGACTCGGAACGCTCACGTAGAATATTAATCCTCTTCTCTCCACCTCCATCTCAGGAATTCATTTTACAATGCACACCAGCATTCTTTGCACTAGACCGTAATTAATTTTTGGCCACACTAATTAATTATCTACTAAAAAAAAAAATGAGAGGAGAGTATGGGAATTACTGTGGGGTCTTGTGTGAAAACATGGGTAATAAAAAAAAAAAGAAGTATGTAAAGAGTGTGTAAGGTCGTGTCTACAGAGCCAAAACTCAACTTTAATTACAACATGTAGAAAATATATTATCATTTTAAATGACTCACTTCATGCTGCAACATTACATTTTGTTGTTATTTTCAACATCACTGCCACACTGAAAAAAAAAGGCAGACTAAGTGATCAGTTGTAAAGGGCATGCCTTTTCTTTTTCAAGCTGACATGTTATCTAGTATATTTCAAAGATGAATTGTTGCTCCCTGCAGAAAAAGACATCTGTCCTTTGATTATTAAAGTGATTGTTTTGGTTGGCTAGCTTATTTGGGTCGAAGAGTCCTGTGGTAAAATACAAATGACTCGGGCTGTGGACGGCCTCTCGCGCATGCCAATGCATAATGCTTCAGAGACGACAGTTAGGAATGTTAAAAGGTTCCATAACCCTGGAGCGGCATTGAAGATACTCCCTGGGAAGCAGGAAGCCTTTTAGTACCGCAGTCAGCTCTTCAGAGGGAGTAAACATGATTCAGTGGTCGTGTGGAATCCTCTCATCTCCTAAATGTGTGATTTTCATGTTGTTTTTTTCCTCTCTGTATGATATTTTGATGATAAGGAGTCCTAAAAGGACAAAGATAAGTTATTTTCATAGACTGATGGGTATGTTTTCTAACGACTACAGGGTAAATCTTAACATGTATTGTTCTGCTTTCATTATAAGCAACTGGAAATGTATTACATTCATTATCACTAATTGCATCTTTACTGTATGCGATGACAACAACAAGTTTGAAAGGAAAAAGAAAATTGTTGAGTCCAATAGTAGTAAAGGTTCAAGTCCACCCAAAGCAAATTATTTGCGCCACTTGTTTTAATTGAAATTATTCAACATGATGTATTAATTTATTACACATTATGACTAAATATTGAAACAATCTTTTGCCCGATTTTATCTACTATCAAAATAAATGCAGAAGTTGTGTTAACTGCACACACAGGCAGGGCTACATCAACTCTAAATCTTTGTATGATGAATAATAAGCTGCCAACATTGAAAAATGATGTTCAGCTCAAAGGGGATGTATGACTGTCTCAATTAGAGCTAAAGTTTTTAAGTCATTTTGACAGTTCTGAACATTTATGTGCAACGCAGTTCAGAACCGTGATATAACAGCTTCAATCGGCTGAAGCAGCGGGGGTGACTGACTGCACCGCATCACATCCAATATCTGCAGCAGACGCGCAACAGGTTACTTTGCATTTTAATTATGAGAAGGTCAGGCCAGGGTTTATTCCCTTGCCTTGTGCTTCATGTGATTAAACCTGTGCCGGGCGCATAATTTATAGAGCAGGGAGGACGCTTTGACCCCATCACAGTTTTTACAGTCTCTCACCAGCCTTTGTTGGTGCAATGTAAACAATGCCAGGAATTTATGGCAGAAAGATGAGCGCTAGTGTTGGGAAAAAAAAAATAAATCAATGATACATATGCAGGCAATTTCATTAGTTCTCAGTCTCTGAAAGATTCTTTCTAGTTCCGGGCTTTTTTCCTTGTTGTACTTTCTTTTTTCTTTTTTTTTTAACAAGTGTTTGTGCCAAAGGAAACAGGAAACATCAATGGCCAAAGAGTCCAATTCCCACAGTAAACCTGCGGTTGTAAGTTCTTGTGATGTTTCTCGTCTCTGTCACCCAACAGACTTCACTGCGGTTCTCATTATTTATTCCCACTGAGCTATTTTGAGGGACAGCACACACAAACGCACGAGGTGAAAAGCCACATAGCCAACATGGATAATACTCTGTAGCTTGAGAGATCTAGAAATTCCTTATGGTTGCCAACAAACACCCTCAAGCTACCCCAGACAATAAAACGTGTTCGCCCTTTATTCCAAATTTATTTCCCATGGAATGCTGCTCTAATTCACACCCCCTCTCATAAAAGCTCAGAGATGCCATTTACTTTACTTCAGAACAGTAGTCTGGCCCCGCTCCATAAGATCTAGTTCTCAGACTTTAGCCTTTTTCCCATTTGCATACTGTAACACAGCAGGGGAGGGAGGGATAAGTTTCTCACATGGGAGGCCAAAGACTGTGACATAATTGTTTGGCACATTATTAACACTCAGTTGCTGTGAATGAAGCCTCCCACGGTCAGCTGAATAATACACCCCGGCAGAATATGGCGGTTCTGTCATTTGTGCAAAAGGGAGGAACCGCCATCCAAATAATGCATTCCCACCCGCCTTCTAGGTAATAGGTCCCCACCCAATGGCAGCACGGAGCAAATCAGAGAGAGGAACAACCTGTCCTGCCTTAAGTCTGCCCTGCTCTTTGGCTCAGGGCCCAATCATGCCATTTTAGAAAGCAGCACTCTCATTGAAAATAATCTACCATCACCATGCTGGTAATGGTGTTTTTCAATGTTGCTCTCCAGATCCACTTTCAATTCACAACCATTACCTTGCACCCAGCATCCTGTATTATTTTTAAACAGATATGGAAGCCGGCCAACGCTGAAGGTGAAGACATCTCTCCCCTCCTGTTCCTCTGCTAAGATTACTCTTGGCCTTTGACAGACTCTGGAAATTCCCCTGTGATCAGCTGGAAGCATCTGCTCAGTGGAAGGGTGATTTCCATGAAGCAGGTCACATGTGATATTGGTGTTAAGGGCTGGAATGATCACTCGTGTCCTACTTCACCGCAAGGGGAACCTATTGTTTGGTCCCTCTGCCAAACTCAGGCCACTTCCTCTGGATGAGTAAAGAGAATAATCAGTCCTGCTAACATGGAGCTGGACCTCATGCGGTGCTCGAGGAAGAGTTGGGCAACTTGTGCTTTTGCTAAAGTTCTGAAGAATTCTTTGTTCCTGCTTTTTCAATTCCATTGAAAATTAAAAAGAAAAAAAATAGCAGTATGAACTTTTTGTTTTCCAATATTGTTGTACAGAATCAATATTATCAGCTGGCCTTCATCTTCTTCCCTCCACATGAACATGTTATTGTCTAAGAGTTTTCTTTACTGTGGAGAAATGAACAAATGAGAGGAGATTGCACTTGACTTGTTAAGTTAGCTGTTAGCTTTCTGTCATTGCTGCCACTTCCCTTCTCATGCACTCGATCACCCCGCTCAACAGCCAATCAGAGTGAGTGCTTTCAACAGCGGCCGCAATGACGATTCTTCAGCTTGAATCTGCTGGGGGGAAAAAATGACACCAATGGGGTGCAATAGGGACATATTCATGCTCCAGATGTCTAACTCCCAATTGTCAGCCAACTTAACGCTCATCCAAGAGCCACACTACATTTTATCTTTTGGTCTGTTTTCAGTTATAATACGGTTCTTTTGTAACTTCATAAAGCTTTTATAATCTTATAGATTGGCAACACCATCTTTTTTTTTAATTGAAATTTAAATTAATTTTAATTAAGTACTTTTTATTCACCGAGCACCAGTTCATAACAAGGCATTCCCGATAAAGTAAAGTAGTTATAATACAATACAAGTCCAATTAGGTACAATACAATTATAGTATAATAGATTATAATTGAATTAAATCAACTCCTGCTTTCCACCCCTGTTTTATTTGTGTGCATGGGGGCTTGATATAATATTTCTATGGCAAAATAACATGTTGTCATAAAGAAAACTGGAACTGGAACTGTAAGGACCTACCGAGTTTTGCACGGTGGTGGAGCTTCTTACCAAATAAATAGTAATGGCAGAGGACTAAGTAAAAGACAAAGTTTTTCTCACATTCATATCAAGTGTATATTGTTACAGTAATACAATCAAACCCTCCCGAGAAAAACACTGCCTTTTCAATAAGGTTTTTCAGCTGTTTTCCACCCAGCGCCGCTATATTTCATGCAACTACTGGGCCTTTAGAATGCTAATATGAACTGTTATAGAGATGTGACTTGTTGCTGTGGAGAAACTTTGACTCTATGTGAACCTTAGTGATACATGTATCTTCCAGTTTGGTACGAAAAGGCTAATTTTCAGAGGCATGCTGGAACAAAGCCGTGAGGATGATTAACGCAAAAAGTAGACAATGTCTGAATGACTCAGTGCCATCACTTTAACAGTTAGTTGGAGCCAACAATGTTGTCTGAAAGGTTGCTTAAGTATCATTTGAAACTCTCGTAAGAATATGTGTGTTCTGTTTGTTAAGAACTGTAAAGAGTGCCACACTGTGAGCAAAGCACTTTGGGTATGGATTTTAAAAAAGGAAGAGAAGGGCACACACACACACACACACACACACACACGCACACACACACACATTATCAAGGTATGCAGAACCTCTTAATTTGTTGTTTGCTTTCAAGTCATGGATGCAACATACAACAAAAACAACAGTCTCGTTTATATTTTAATTACTTTGCCACCATTACATACACAGATCGCAATTCTGCCAACACACCCCAGTTAATGGATCCCAATAAATGAAATGTACATTTTGAAAATTGAGCAGGCACGCTTCCAGAATAAAGGCCTAGTTAATCATACGCGGACACTTCAATTCATTGATTCTCCAAATCAAGTCGACTTCTGATACGACACTTCCTTCTTATTCCCCTGCCAGCTATTCATTCCTTTTATTTGCATGACAGACTTCATGCAAGAACCCCCCCCCCCCCACCAAGATTGTTTGCTTTTGTCAGTACATATCCTGTTGTTTTGTTTTGAGGGTGTAAAGGTCTTTGGGAGACTGAGACAGCCGTATCAACCCTGTTTAGCATAAAGCTTGTGGCTGGCCCCCATCCGTGGCCTAATGAAAAGTAGAAGATAGGCTATGCTTGTCATGCTTGGCTTGCCCTGTGATCGGCAGACTGTGGACAGTTACTCTGCTTGCATGCCAATTAATCTCAGCCCTGAATTTCCCACCGTCCCCGCTTAGCTCACTGCCTACTGGAGAAGTCTGAGGCTCGCTCTAACACAGACAGTTTGCTTAACAATGCAATGCATGTTGGATTTATGTGCACACTACAGACTTTATGTGGAGATTTTATAGTTAAAAACAGATTGATTCAGCTCAATTCACTCTGCTTGCTTGCTTAAAATGTGGACATTAGAGCATAATGGTTTTATTTAGCTGCAGATAAAATAAGGCAGCAGGAGTCCCAGTTGTGTAGGATTACAGCTTTCCACAGACTGTTAGATGCCTCACAGGATCATATTTTCCACCTTTTGATATGGTGGAATGGTTAAAGGGCACTTTCAGTCGTATTAGCATGCTGTTCAGGCAGGCGCTGAACATTATTATTCTCTTTTATTTATGTGTCAAAGCAGTGGGAGGAACTTGGATCAGGCTTGGGCTCAAACGCTCTTGGCTCTGTCTCAACAGACAGCCTGAGTATCTTTAAATGGCCAGTCATCACCATCGGAGGGCAGATAAAGATGGATTTCAGATGGAGATTCATCGGGTGAAAACAGACCTGAGTTTGCTGTTTCTGGCCCTCATCACTCATCATCTGCTACCAGCTAACACAGAAATAAGTACTCGGAAAAAAAGAAAGGGAGAAAAAAGAATCCGAAAAGTTCCCATACAGCTGTTTTACAAATCAACAAAGAGCTGACAAAAAAAAAAAGAAAGCAAGAAAAAAAAAAGCCCATTCATCATTAATAATAGACGTGTTGGCTAAGCTCACAAGGCAAGTGAGGAATCCAGGTTACAATTTATGGGATAAATATTTCATCGCTAACATCTGTCTGTATATTCTGTGCCAGCGTGTTTTGAAGTTGTTACAAATGAACGTCAAACAGAAAGCAAGCGAACAAGCCGACGAGGGGATGGTACAAAAGACCTAACTGCTGGGAGGAGAGATGCACAAGAGTCGAAAAAAAAAGAAAAAAAGGCGAATGGCAAACATTTTCTTCGGCTCCTCGCATAAATTAAATGCAGTTTGGCTGATTTTGCAGTGAAGACGATAAAATTAAAGAAAGAAAAAGAAGGCATCGTACTGATGGGAGCAGGAAGGGTGAATCTATGTCGTCCTTTGCTCCCACTTCCGTAGCCCCTCTGTTGGGGCCTCGCCACAGCTTGGACAGTACCCACATTCTTTCACAGCTTATCCCAGGGCTCTTTCAATTAAGCGCTAATAGGCAACCACACAAAGGGCTGTAAAATTTAAGAAAAAGTGACTATTACCCAAACTTTTTGTGTTAGTAGTTAGGGATTTTGATTTAATCACACCCCTTCAACAACAACACTCACACACACAAGACAAGTTTCTGCTCCCTTGAACACGGTCAATTGGAGAAAAGCATCACCCCCGATGGGACATGATGGCTCTCTTTTTACAGCCACTAGCCTCAAATCGCAGTTTGAAATGTTAAAAGCCAATGTTTAAGTCCCGTGTTTTGAGAGATTTTTTTTAAAGACTGTTGCAAGAGATACCGATCACTGAACAATACAAACGAGCGCAGGCTTCCTTCCTTCTGCTCAACAGCTTCCACTGCCGTTGTAAAGTAAGGAGGAAAAGAACAACATAGGAATGGGATGCAAAGAGCCTATAGCAAAGCACCACACTGTGTAGAGACTAAAGCAGTCGTCACATCAGAGCACATCCATATGAAATGAGTTAGGGATGGTGCTGTTTTTCAGCCTTAGAGAATATGGCGCTGAATCAAAAACCCACACTTTCAGAACTAAGGCCACCCTGTGTAACCCCCCCTCCGATCCTCCACCACTAACACCGGAAAAAAAAAACAAGGCGCCAAGCAGGCTGTGCACTGCACAAAAGTGAGAATGACTTGTTTGATGCAGAAGGAAGAAAAAAGAGGAGTGTGAAAAAAAAGTGTTACATCTGATGGTTGTTGTGTGCGAGTGTCACGGTCCCTGATAAATTAATGTTGTGCTTTAAAGTTGTTAATTTTTGGCAATTTGGTTCAAATAGGAAAGCTGCCTTTGTTTGAAGTCTTTGTCTCTCTCTTTTGACTTTACAAGTACTCTTCAAATGTCCAATAAAGCCCCCTCAAAACCCCACAAAACAAAAACTTCCTGTCTCCTACAGAAGATATCCCCATCCCCTCTCTACTCTCTTCTTATTTTTCGGTTTTACTATGTTTGCGACCACTTTAGGAAAAGTCACGTTATTTTACCCGCAATCAAAGACACCTCACACTGCATGAAAACAAAGTCAAACAAGGTCATTTTTTTATAAAAAATACTAACTACCATTCAAAGTTCTTAAGTAATAAAAGAGTTTTCCTTCTTCCTCTTCATCCTCTTATGAGAGCATTTCCTTCTCAAGTACGTGCCAAAGTGGTCACAAGGACGACTACAAACATACAGTTTGCTAAATTGGCATTTCTCAGATGCGGAGCAACTTTGGAAGAAGAAATACCCTCAACAGAGAAGTAAATATTATAGATGGAGTTAATAACTATTTCATTTAAAGTGCCTTGAACGGCAGTTCAGTGAAATCTAATGTAAAAGTATAAAGGGGATGCCAGAATGGTGTCATATAGAGATGGATCAAAAAGAAAATGGAATAACTGAGGTGTTGTGGCATGAAATGCATTTCAGCTCAGCTCGAAATACAGTTTTCGCTGCTAATATCTTCCAAATCACATTCTTCCAAACTCCCATCACACATTGTTTCATACAGTACACATGCTATTTTTTAGTGCATAAGCACTTTTACTCTGAGACTTTTGGCTTCATCCAGCCAAATTTCGTCCAGTTGACAGAATGCAGCACTATGGCAATGCTAGCTTGCTAGCTAGTAGTAGTAGGCCTAGAGTTCTATCAAGCATTGATGTTACAAACGTTATCATTATTATGTTATTGTTGTTGCAAGCATAACTAATTGTATTGGCTTTATGTATTTTTTGAGAAATTGTGTAATTTTGAAAATCGGGGATAACTGAAGCTCAAATGCAAATCGCACTGAAGTGTAGTCCAAAGTACACAGTCTGGGCCCCAATGTTGTGAAATAAAACGCATGAAAATGAAAATGAAATTACTGTATCAGTGTTTCAAATCTTAAAGCAACACAGATAAGTTTATGAGCCATAAAACTATGCGCTTCTGACTCGTTTTGAAGTACGCTGAACTTTGTTATGCACGTTCCTGGGCCTGAAACTCCCCCGTGAGTGCTGTGATGGGGGGAGGAGGCACCACAGTTCACAACTTTGGTTTCCAGCCTCGCACCACAACATTTTGCTTTACGGTTGCCTAACATTGTTGTGAGCTTTTTGATAATGTCTCTGTTACGTCTCCAACATGACAACAACATTAATGTCTGTGACTGTACATGTTTGTGGCTCACATGGAGATCCAATTTTATAGCAGAGGTAGAGTACTGTAGAGCTAGCAAAAGAGCTAACTCTCAAATGTTACTTTAATAGCTATATGCTGTGAAGACAAAGCAATGGGTTGATGATGTTGCCAGAGAAATTAGCCTCTCTCCTTCTTCTGCCTCGCATTTCCTGCTCATGAGTTCTTCGGTGTCATGACACACCAGGCAGCGTGCGCACAAACATGCATGTGCAGCCACCACATTCGTCTCCTTCGGAGTGAGCTAAGCTTTTCCTCCACTGCCTAACACACCGTCTTTGATTAAAAAGTCTCCCATAAAGACAGAGATACGATCTTAGTCTGTTTCACTAGAGATAGAGACATTTACAGTATGAGTTATTCAAAACGTTATTTCCTAGGTTTGACTTTCAGTTTTGGCTGTATTTGCTATGGTCTGAGTTTTGGGCTGCTGAGGGTGTATATTAACCCTTTAAATGAAAAAACGTCCAGCTAGCTGCCTTCAGCTCACTTCTCTGATTCATCTTGTTTTGCTTTGAGACTGTGAATTCCATGTCCGTAAGTCTCATTGGCAAGAATATTGCTGCGTTTTCAGCGTTTATTACTGCTACATACCTCATGTGCACATATTTTATACTTTAAATCTCTATCCTGCCTTTTAAAGGTCTCCAAGTGAAATTAAATCCATATATGAGCAATGTTGCCATCATGATGAGCCATGTATTTTAAACTCTTTAAAAAGTCTTTAAAAGCATATAGTTTATATCTAACCCATAGCATATTATGGATCGTTAACATCTAACCCTTACTTTGAATGCATTTTTCACTCAACCAATCACAAGTGATGGGAGATGGTGAAGTGAAAAAAAAGCTGTGAACATGTCGGGTCAAATGGGGCTTCAACTTGGGTCTGATGGATGGAAGTCCACAGATTAATGCCATCAGCAATACATTCTAACAAGTGTTTTGTAAATGTTAAAAGTGGCAATTCTGGAGCCTTTGGAATGTAGTCGTTTGACCATTTTTTAGCCGTCATTGTGATATTTCTACATTTTCCCGTTTAGACCAGCGAAGCTATTCCACATTCTCGAGTGAGACTGATTCGATAGTTTTGAACCATCTTTATTCTGTCCTACTTGTAACTCCTAAGTATATTTTGCAACAACAACAACAAAAGAAAACACTAATCTCTGAGCCCACTGGTATTGTTTTAAAGGAGAAAAAAAACTTTAAAAATCAGAATCTCTTTTAAAGTAATTCAGCAGCAAATTTGTTTTCCAGGTTAGACACCCCCTCAGCCTCAGATTACTTTATGCAGAACACTCTGGTGGGCTGAACCAATGGAAAATGCGCCATCAACTTATGTATCAGGTTAATCCGGAATTGCTTTACACCCGAGTCTCCTTTAAAGTGCAGTGAAACTGGCTTTGGTGTTTAGCCCCGGTCCTGGCCCCACCCTCCCTTTTTCCCTTTTCTTTTCTGTATATCCTGGGAACCTGGAGGAATAATTACATCATTGTGACTCTTCCTTTCAGCTCGTCTGATTGGTTTTGTGGGAACTTTGTTGCTGGAAGGAAGGACCTGCAGGTGTGTTTAAAACCAGGACAATAGAATGAGCAAAGGAAATGTGTAAATGTGTTCTGCTTTTGGTGCAGATGGAGAGTTTTTTGCTTGCATGTGTTTTTCCAGCGCTGCCTCTTTTATATCAGCTAAGTAACCTTGCTGTGCACAGATGGGCATTTAACCCAACTAATTTAATGAATGAAGCCTATACAGCTCAGACATTTTGAACAAATTCAAAGAGATCCGATGTCTCGTCTTCATGAACCGACTATAAAACCTTATGTGTGTCTGTAGCTCCCAAACAGGTTCTTTACATTTGGAAGCCCCCCCCCCCACCCCCCCACCCCCGCCAAAACACCCAGAATTTCAAAAGTATGCTTATCCAACATGCAGACCTGTCCTTTAAATTCATCTCCCAAACAGCTATTGTAGCATCACAGCATGCGGTTAACTCAGTGGCATGTGTACTGCTAAGAAAGAAACAGAGTGACACATTTTTTTTTGCTTTTGTTCCCTTATTCTTTCCGCGTGCAGTGTTTGTTGAGCTGTTTCTTGTGAAGTGGAGTCCCCGTGCGACTGGCAGCCGTCTTGGCGTGAACCTTCTGCAAGAAGAATGGGCCTCGGTTTTATTTATAGAGAAGGCCTGCGATTGCTGTCTGGTGAATATGTTGCAGAGAAGCAAAGCACACCTGTCACTTCACTCATGACACAGGGTTCAGGGTGAAAGGGCTGAACGTTGACAGACACTGCGGTTTTGTGATTGGTAAATTCAGAATCCCATTCTTTTTCTAATAAATGCTGTTGTGGAGGTCTTCGTAGTGCAAATTAGGTGTATGTTAAAAGACAAAAAAACAGGGAGATACAGTATTTATGATATATCATTTTACCAGAGCGTTAGGTTAGACTATAGAAAGTGCCCATTTACAAAGCCGGAGCTATCTTTTCTTTTCGGAGCAGGAAATCAGTTATGACAGTTAGTCACACAAGGTTTATTTTCCAGTATGCACACTGAACTGTGACGTGCCTGACTAAACTTTTGTTCAGTTTGCTCAGTTTGCTCAGTTTCACTCTGTTCACTTGAGGTCAGAGCATCTCGGCGGGGAGAAACTTGTGCTGTGAATCTTCAATCTCTCGCTCTGACTCTTTTGCACTTCAAAGTCTCACGGCGCACCTTGAGATCACCAACTCTGCATCGCAGATGGAGAAGAAAAGAGATACATTATGCTTTGAAGAAATTGATCCCCGAGGATGACAAGCTGAATGTCAGCCAGTATGGTTGCGATACTGTTGTGGTTCTGCCAGGCCGTTTTTTTTTTTAACTCTTTTTTCCATCCCTTTATGGAAGCAAAACGATTAGATCTGCTATTACAAGTCAATAATCTTCATCCCAGGTGTTGCCGCTGTGCTGATGTGCTGATGGATGTCATGTCAGGCAGAAGGGAAAGGTTGTCTGCATCCATAGAGCAGGATGCAGCTGAGATTTAACCCAATTTGGTTCCAAGCTAAACATCCCTTTCTAGCAGGTAGAATTAATGAAAAAAAAGAAAATAGAAAGATAAAAGGCAAACCAACTTGATTTGTTCAAATCTCGTTTTGCCCTGCTCTCAGCTTCTATACAGCTGCTCATATTAAACAGCAGCGAGCTGGAGCATAAAGCAAATTCAGCAATCAGTGTGAATGTGAAACATGCTTACTGTTCAGCGGACCGAGTGAACAGAAAAATCCTTACTCCTGACACCACATTATTTCTACGAGTCTATTAGAAAATAACTGCATTTGCAAAGACGGGGGAGGAATACATTATGAGCAGTTAGGCTGAAATGACAACACACATTATGAGGCGATTAGTTTACACAGGCAGCTAATGGATCCAATCACAGCACATTAATAAACAAGACACTTAGCTTTGTATCTACCTGAAGAGCCTCATCAATCTTTCATTGCGATAGCCTCAGCTGGGCCAAGCAGCACGGGTCCAATATTTTGACTGCTGGGAAAACGATGTCAATCGTTCTGGCTCGTGTTGGCCGTGCTGCTAGTTATGCAGAAGAAAGAATAAACGCCTCTCAGAGAGAAAGAGTAATCAGAAAGATTATTCTCTCTGCCCCGCTGCACAAAATGACCATCATATATCTGCAGGAGTTGATAGGATTGGCGATCAATACTCATGAATCAATGTTTGCAGTGCCAGGTGCTTTCCAGCATCCACCCCCACCCCATTTGAGGGCATTTTTTGACTGCTCAAGAGCGGAAGGGTTATATTAAAGCAAATGAAAGCAAATGTCAAAGCTGCATAATTATTGCTCTTAATTGGGTTATATATTACCAATTTACCAGATGTTTCCTTAATTAGCCAGCTTCCTGGTCTTGTACTTATACTGTGAGTTGATGGTGGGAGTGGGAAGGTGGTGGCTGTGTACAACGAGTTCAGTCATCCTACGAAAATTCCTAATATCCAATAAAGAGCAATTAAATCAAGAAATGGCATAAACAAAATGGAATGTCTCGAATGGACACGTATTCTAATGCTTAGAGCACTGTAGTGGAAAAGCATCAGTCTTACAATGCATACCCCCAAACTGTCAGTATATTCAAATCGATTTTACACAATAAACAGGAAATATGTCTTTAAAGTCCATGCGTTTGTCTCCCGTAATCACAAGTCCGTTGACATATTTCAGCAGAAAAGAAAGAAAAAAAACTCCGGAACTGTGACTACACAGAGGGATCAATCTGTTAATCAGACAATTAATCACCTCAAAAATGCATGTTTATCATTTGCCTGCAACACTTTCATTCTGATGGATTACATGCATTACGGTCCAGCTTCCAATCTGATTTGTATTCCTCACTGTGCTGATTACAAAATTACACTGCTGATGCATAGGTTTTCTCCATCCAAGACTGATGGCATTGATGAATAAAAGGGAGCAACCGGCTGCATGTGTGCAAGGATGGATAAATGCAAAACTTTGGAACATTTTTAAAAGATGAGTTAGGGGGGCTGAGTGGCAGACGGGAGTCTTCCAGGCAGGTACACCGAGCTGAATGGCGGCATTAGCAGAGATGAGGGGGTTTTAGCAGAGTTTTTGGCTTCTACTCCAGTTTTTTTTCGTGACTCGGGGGCGTATTCCCCGTGGTCTGCAGACAACCTCAGGCTGTTCTCTCAACTTCACCAAGTCTCTGTCTGTGTCTATCAGCCTGGGATCAGTGTTGCTCTGAGCTTATGTGTGTGTGAGTGTGCCCACGCTGTCTGTTGCTTCAATAAAAGCAGCCAGAGCAGACTGGGACCGGGGGGGAGATTGACAGACAACATCAGCTCACAGGCACACAATTATAACTCTGCAACAAACACACCATGCACATGCACAGTCGCTTGTGTGTGCACATGCAGTTACGAGTACTCCTCACCCACAAACGCAGACACCCGCATTCGGTGGGTGTATGCATGTGTGTGTGTTAGATTGGGAATAGTGGGGCTTCCTTCCCCTGGGTGCCAGGTGCCGACAGGACATCGTCTGCTGGAGGCAGTTATCTGAGGACGAGAAGTGCAAGGAGGAGGGGGATAAGGAAGGGTTTTCACCAGAGTATATTGCCTGAGTGCTGCTGCACCATGCAAAGACAAAATGTGTGCGTGCTTAAAGGTATTCACCATGGTATGAAAAATTACCACCTCCGGTGTGCGTGGTCCTGCCTCGAGATCTTGAAGATTTCAGGATAGAAGCACAGACGTCAGGTGAATTTGAGTAGATGTTTTTTTTGTACCGTAAGTCAAAAGAAATTACACATGCAGTAACCCTGTTGCGTTGCGTTCAGTATGAATCAACCACCAAACAGCTAAGGTGACAGAATGGCATTAACTTTTTGATTGGTCTTTTCAACTTTCAAAGTTTGGGAAAGTTTCTACCATTAGACTTACAGTACCTTGATAGACAAAAATCAAACAGACACTATGAATTTTCCGCCAAATCTGTCCTCTTTCAGCATTTTTTTTGTCTTTTGGTTCAATGTAACTTGTTGAAATTCTCACTTTGTGCAATGTTATCACATAAAATAACGGGTACAGATCCTAGCCATAGTCAATTAAAAAGGGAGTAAAAACTCCTCTGTATGAAAATCTCAGGATGAATCATGAATAGCTGAGAAGCAAAATCATTTCATTCGTGCTCTTGGACACAAATTGTGATTTTACGTTGTTTTGACACTCAGCACAACTTTCACAGTAATTATTTTCAGTGGGAGGTTTTGTTTAACCTTCTGTGACAGCTGGATTCTCACTAGATTCACAAGGTCACAATCCATCTTTCCAGGCTCGAAGTTATCCGTTGGTGGCCTTAACACAAAAATACTGATAACTCCGGGTTCTATGCTGGCAGCTATAAGCATGTTTTAGGTGTGGCAGCAGCCAACAGTGTGGCTCATATTAGCATACAGACTCAGTGTGTAGCATCTCATTACTTTTAATGGTTGAAGTTAGCTAGCAACAGTGATAGCTTGTTATTCCAATCGTCTGCTAATGGACACTTCTGGTGATATCTATATTGGCTCTTCTGTTGCTGCATTATATGAATTTTGGACTCAAGTTGGTACTTTTTAAACTTTAATAAATGCATTCTTGACTGTTTTTCTTCCAGCTACAGCAAGTCTGTGTCCACTTACATTTGCTCACATCTAACGGATGCAAAAAATAGTTTCCTGATGTAAGCTCTTCATAAATTACATCCATGATTGGTTTACACACTCCTTAGATTCAGTAGTCATGGAGCCATTGCACTGAGGCTATGCAGTCACTAGTTGCGGAGTATGGGATTAGAAAGACACACAGCCAGTACAAGATTACAAAGTGGAAGAATGCATGGAAGCCTGTTCGCTTTCCACAGCATCCTCCTTGTTTATGTCCAGGAGATGTGGTGGAGGAGAAGGCAGCCAGTGGGGAATCCTGCATGGTCGTGTAATCTGGGCTCTGTGCTTAGACACAGCACATAAAGGACAAGCTTATCTCTGGAGGGCTCACTGTGAAGCAGCTATCAGAAAGGGAAGGGGTGGGGCCTCTGCAGCTGAATAGGTCCTCATGGAAACTGCATGTGTCCTATGATGCATTTACACATCGATGTGGTGAAGTGATTAAACCTCACACTGCTGGGACACACAATGCATTAGCATCTTGAATACAGGTATTTTGCCACTCCTTGTCATGTAGCTGCTGTGCAGGTTTTGGAGGATTTGAAGCAAAAGTGTGAACTTGAAGAAGGAGAGCAACTATCCTTGTCTTGGAACTTTCAAAGCTTTATCATAACACTGTGTCTAATTAGTTTTCCCTGTGTTTTTTTTAACACATTTTATTGTGTCAGTGTCTTATTGTGTTTGTATTTGCTGTGTTAAGCAAATCCAACCGTCGCTTGGTTCGTGCTTTTTTTTCTATATCTGTTGATTTCAAATTTTCAGATGTCAAACTGTCAGATTCTGGTTGTGAAAAAAAAACAAAAAAACATAGCGTATTTTAAGCAGCAGCACACTGCATGCTTCGACACATTTTTTTCCCAACCGTGCAGCCACAGTTATAAACAAGTTATTTTCATGACATGAAGCCCTGTGTTACAGCAGTGTATTTGTTCGAAACCTTCTGTGCAGCTTACAGTACTTGCCTGAGCTGGTGAAGACCCTTTGTTAAGTTTCACCTCCCTTCCCCAAGGAAGTCTCCTCAACCCCGTGTAACCCCACTGTCACATCACCCCATCCCAGGCAGGATGACACATACTCATTCCCATTCCATCTTGTGTTACTATTTCATTCCCCTGCTTTTGTACTTGAAGCACAAATCCCAGCTCTGGGGCGGTTCCCAACATAACAATGAGCCGCACCGCTATCTGTGTTTTAACTGGCTCAGCCAGAGGAACTCTGGATCGCAGCCAAAACAATTCATTCACACAGAGTTCCTCACACGCCCATGTTATTTCACTCCTTTATTTTGGAAACTTAACGGAGCAGCCTCATTCATCACTGTTTGGACTCCTGCAAATATTTTCTTTCTCCTTTTAAGGGGGAGGGGGGGGGGGGGGGGGGGGGGGGCTGGTGTACTGTAGAATTCACAGAGCCACCTGAATATATCTAGCATTAATAATTCAACCATAAGCTATTACAATTGTCAAGGGTATTCGGAGATGATGACAGTCATCAGTAAAAGAATAGTTGTGTATTTCCAGAGTCACTCTAAGTTCAGCTGTGCATTTATCTTTATCATCGGCGGAATGTGCAGAAGTTCAGTGAGTTCAAAAAGAGGTTGTAAACATTGCTGTCAGTAACCCAGTTCTAATCAAATCTCTCCATTCTGAGCTCTCTGCTTCCTCCTGTGGGCAGAGGCGCACATCTTGATTTCACAATCAGCTCATTTTACTTATGCACTAATGTTACGCATCTGTGCTTTTTTTTCTTTTTCCTTTTTGTGATTCGTGATGTCACTTGTGAACCACAGACTGTCTGCACTTCATCTCAGGAGACAGGGTAGTGAGTGGGAGTATTTGTGTCTCCCCACACCCAGATGAAAATCACACTGCTATCAGCTCGATGGCTTGAACAGTCAAACATCTGACAACCAGCATCAGACGTGTCTCGTAATTTTATGCCTTTTTTGATAAGATAGCACATAACTGACCCATTGTGGGCCTCGCTCCTATGAGTCACTGTTGTTACGTTTGCTAAACTTTACATTCTATCACACTTTACAGTGGTGACAGTGGCAGATTTACCTCTAAGGCTTTGTCAAGGCTGTAGCAACTGCCTGTAGCAGCCTACATAAATAAAGGGGAAGTTCGTTGTTGTTTTTTTAAAACCTGGACCTTATTTCTGGCATAAAATACGTTCATCTACTCACAGATAACAGTTTGGTGAAAGTCGGACGATATTTAGATCACTCGAAATCCGCGTATATCCATATAACGGGAGAGAACAGGACATACAGCCTCTAAATAAGGCATTATCTGTCTTTATTTCACCAATACTTTAAGCCTGAATGAATGAACGCGTACTATTGCACTATTAGCTCATAGCTGCCATGTTGTTGTTATCTGGGGCTACCGGGGGCCTTATGGGAGCTTTCTACACAATGCGCGCCGCTGCAGCACAGCTCATTCACTCCAGTAAGGACGTCCATCATACTCAAAGTCGTCATCAAAATCTGATAAATATCCTGCCATGTTGCACAAAACTAGCAGTAGCAAACTCCGTGTGAAGTTAGCCGATCATCTCAGAGCACGGAGTAAATAAGCTGTGCTGCAGCGCCGCGTGTTGATAACGTCATCCCAGTAGATGCGTGTGTAGAAAGCCCCCGATAAGCCCCCCGATGGCTGAAAGTATTGGTGAAATAAAGACAGATAATGCCTTATTTAGAGGCTGTATTGTCTATGCCCTGTTCTCTCCTGTTATATGGATATACGCGAATATCGAGTGATCTAAATATTGTCCGAAGGACGCCGACTTTCACCAAACTGTTATCGGTGACTAGATGACCGTATTTAATGCCAGAAATAAGGTCCAGGTTTAAAAAAAAAAAATGAACTTCCCCTTTAAGAATAGTTTTGTAGTAATATACATGGAAATTCCTGCTAACTGAGAATTAAGAACCATATAAATGTTTCTTTTATGTATCTATACATACATATTAAGGTTTGTGTTGCACAAATGTTAATACTATGAGTGATGAGAGCGTTCACAGCTCTGCAGATTGAGAAAATGCTAACACAAAATAGCACAACATAACAAATACTGCATTGCTTGGTGGTGACATATGGTGTATTGACATTAGATGCTGACACAATGGAAAGCATGCAAGCCTGTTTTAAGGCTGAGGTGATCAGACTACTCTCCTTTTCATGATGGACTCCAGTGTCCACACTCAGTTCAGGCAAGAACCACAAAAGTCCACTTTCAGTGGCAGAAGTGGAAGGGGATGGAGCAGCACTGACAAGAAACTTGTTCACACTTTAAGTCTTCACAGTTTGCTGGTCTGGGCCAAAGCAGAAGTTAGTCCTGATTTGCTTGCTGGCATTTTCTTTCATTGACTCAATAGATGTGTGATTAAATATATTTGGATAAGGTCACACCACTTGGCTTCTCTGACCGTTACTTTGTTGATGAAACTTTCATCTGATGCCTGTACTGAACTGTTAAATGCCAGCGGTAAAAAAATAATGGAGTTGTGTATGTTTGCATGTCTTTGGTCCGTGGTGCGTTCATCTTTCTTTCAAACCACACCAGACTTTGTTTGGAAGCACACCGAGACCCATCTCTTCAAGTGGCCTCACACCAGAGTTTGGATTACAGCATTCACACTTCTGTAAATGATGTGCTTTGACAGAACAATCGGACCAGAGTTTGTTCTAATTTAACACTATCTAGGCGGAGGAGCCTGATTCAGTCTCTGAAAGGAACTGTTTGCTCATTTCCATATTCTTTGGTGCGTTGTAGGCTAGTGTCACCATTTTTTTCAGGGGCTGATTGTTTAGGTTTTGGAGAGTAGTTTTAACCTTCACTTTTAGCATGTATTTGGTAAAATTTAAGTGAGGGAAAACAGATGAAACCATAGTTTGTGTGTTTGATTTTAACAGCTCGATCATACCTATAGTGTGCTTTTTTTTTTTTCTTTTAATCGTGGACTAATGATAAGCAAAAGACTAAGTTTAGAAATATCCCTGCAATAATATCTGGATCATCCAACCTCAGTCGACAATTTTCAAATGTGTAGCTTTGCTCCGTTTTTCTTTTTTTTTTAATAGAACGAGTAGAATTTACATTGTGTAACTAAGCCTGGATGCTTATTGCATAGACTGATTTGGATAAGTTTCATAAAGATCCTATTTTTGTTTCATTGGTCAGATACTAAAAGTAGATAATGAGAACTCATTGCTTTATCATATTAAGCAAATAACAGAGACAGGATACATGTATGTAATATCAGGCGCTGGGCAGCATGAAAAGAGAAAAAAGTAGTGACAATTAATATATTGAAATACTGTATAATCTGTGTCTAGAATAGTATTCGGAATGAAATGGGGGGACCACACTCTTCTTGAGAGAGTTTCCAGTGGGATCTGATTTGAGTCAGAACAAGCAAACAAAACCTCTTGAGTTTAGAAAAGAAAAAGAATTTGAGATAAAATCAACCCAGCTAAGCCAAACAAACAATTTGAGGTATTGTATAAAGTATCTGTCTTTTTTGCTTGACCATTCTCACGGATTCTCACTTTGCTCCGACTGTCATCTTTGCCGTTATACTGGCAGCCCCTCGCCTTTTGTTTGCAGTTCTGGCACGAAAGTCTCAGGTGGTAAAGTTTTGTGAGGCATTTGTTCAAAATGGCGAGGGAGTTTTTGAGCGACAGCTCAGTACCCTTGGCGTTGCTACGTGTACGTAGAGGATTTTCCAGAGATTCTTTTTGGTGGAGACGTTACACAGAGCGGCAGAAACACTGCGCTTTCACCTATTTCATCTACCTATGCTCAATACTTCCAGGATTCTTTTAAGATTAATTATTATAAATTCTTTATGAACTTGCACGCTTTGTGGTTTCAACTTTTAAGTAAAGCTTAGCTTCACAATGTTAGGTTTTACCAGATAACATTAAAAAGCGAATGGACTGCATTTTTACGGTGCTTTTCCACTCACTTTTACAGTGCAAGACACATTCAGTCATTCACACGCACATATACAGCTCTTTTTAGGGCATATAGTGTTACAGGCTACAGGCCGCTTTCTTCTTTTTCGTTTTTTCAACCCTCACCTATGGTCATGAGATTTAGGTAGTGACTGAAAGACAGAGAGTGTAGTTATAAGAAGCTGAAATGAGTTTCCTTTGTGGCTGGCCTCAGCCTTGGGGATAGGGTGAGGAGCTTGAGAATGGGAGCTTGGGAGAGCTGTCTGAGAGACGGCTGGGTTTTCCTCCTGGACCTCCGTGACCCGGCCTCGGATGAGCAGAAGAAAAACTATGGAAGCAGGAATGCGCATTCACATGCATCTGAGGCAACCTGGGGCTCAGTGTCTTGCCTAAGGACACTTTAACATATTTCTAGGGGTTGCCAGGGATTAAACAAGTAACCTTCTGCCTGTCAGATGAACACTCTTCTTTCTGCCCTACTGGTGACCCATTACCTGTTATCTATATGGATTGATACTTACCCTGCCTAGGTCTGCATCTTAGGTTTATGTGGGTTGTGCTCAAAGCCAACAGTGTTACATCACTCCACAGAGTTAGGTAATTATTTTTAATACTCCCTTTATTTTATTCTAAGTCCCAGAGAAATTAAACATATGCCAATTACCGTTGGGTGTGTGAGGCTGGTATACCCAGGACAAGATAGCGGGTAATCACAGGGTCAATAAACGTGCTGACTAATTATGAAAATGTTGTAATAAGCATTTGCATATTTTACCTGGAATGAAGATTAACCATTTCAGTTATTTTTTTGCAGTAAGTTTACTTATATATATATATCTTTTCATCTGTTTGGTTTATTTCTCATCAAATTCCTATTTTTTGTTTTATATTTGAAAAGTTTTGTCTAATTATATTGGCACAATTCTGATTCCTCAGTTGCCCCGCTGAATACATCATTGCACACATAAATCCATTATTTAAAAAAAATATATATATATTAAAGTTATTTGTGTTTAAAAGGGCATTTCGAATTTTTTTTCTCCAAAAAATAGGTTTGGCTCATTGTGGTTTAGTCCACTACCGAGTATCCCCTGCCGTATAGCTCTCAGCACAAGTGTGTCTGGAAGTGTGTCAGCAGTGGCAGAGCTTTTAAGTGGCCACTTTGCAAAGGTTCCTGTTAAGCAAAGAATGAATGAGACCCATTTCTCCACATCTTATACTCAAACTACAACTGGGATTTTTCCTTTGTGGACTTTGTCAGCGTCTTTACAGCTGATACCTTCTGCCTTCTGTGCCACCGCATCTTTAACACACTTTGGCCTCAGAGGGCAGACGTCACACCACAGCAAAATCATAAGAAATCACTAAATTTTGGAACAGATTTTGATGCTGTTTGGTTTGTAACAGATTTTGAACGTGTTTAGATACTTGATTAATTGAAAACCTCGGATTTTTCATGCGCACGACATACTCTCAGATTTGCCCATGCAACATCATACAAACAGGCACATCAGCCATCAGCCACTCAAATGCGTGCAAATAGGATTACACTAAATTATGACATTTTTGGAACCAAATCCCAATATCAATAGCTGCAGAGCTTCGTTTTTCAAAAGCCATGCAATGTTTGGCATCAGAGCCATTCGGAACACATGAATCCATCACTTAAATTAGACATCCTAGGTTGCATTTCAATCCCACATCTATGCACATCTATGTGTTGTTTTAACCGAGGGCTGTTGTTGGAACTCTAATGTTACCCAACAATCTGATTTAGTGCAATCACACAGTGTGACCATTACATTTAAAACTACAAAATAGCAGACATATAATATCCCTCCTGGATTTGGAAGTACTCTGCTTTCTTTTGGTGGAAACGTTACACTGAGCAGCAGAAACACTGAGCTTTCACCTATTTCATCTACCTATACTCAATTCTTACAAGGCAGTTGGCTGGACATACAGTCTGCAGTGTGCAACTCATTTCTAACCCTTACACTTTTGAGAAGTTAGAAAGGAGATACAGATCTGCAAACTCCTGGGACACAAGATGCTGCTCTCACAAAATCCACATCACTTTAACACACAGAGAACTCCAAAGACTCACCAAGATCAGTTTGTGAGGAGGTTTTTTTTTCTGCTTGCTGGATTCATTTGAGGTCAGAGCTGGAAGCTGTGAGTAAACAGGATATTGTAGCCTGCATACCAGACATCATACCTTCATTTCACTGCCGTGCTAATTTAATCTTTGTTACTATGGCAGTAGAACTCAGAGGCACAAACACACATGGTTATTTGTGTGGTGTAGCCAGCGGCCCAAATATCACATCTTCTGCAAACACAGATTTCCTTGTTTTCCATTTAATGAAATCCGTTTCATATGGTAACATTATACTGGAAATGTGACAGTGGTGGCTCCTAATTGAATTTCAGGAATGAAATCGGTGTGAGATACACCTGGGTGTCTTTGATCTTGCAGAATCATGCTTTTTTTTTTTCTACCCGTGGTCACATTTTTATTTGAAGAGGATTATCTGCTCCTCAGGCAGGAATGGTCTCTCGGTGTTCTTTCAAAAGGGCAAAAGTGATCTTAAAACTTCAAATGTTGATTGGTTTTAATGAGAGCATGAACATTCGAGGAAGCCCAACAATAACCGGAGTAACTGATTTAAGCTGAATCCATATCAAAGAAGTCCTGGGTTTGCAAGAGTGAACACAGCTCACCGCAGGAATATGAGCAACTCATTATTCTGTGACTAACACAGACGGAGAGACTGAAGCTGAAAGAAGTGGAGAGAGAAAGGAGGGAAAAGGAGAGGCGGCAGTGAAAACAAGTCTGAGACAAGATTTTTAAATTATCAAAATTCAAGTCACAAAATAGAAGGGCTTATGCTGGGTTTTCTACTTGGAGCAGACGAGGCTCTGCAACTCTGCCAGATGCCAAGCATGTTGCATCATGAAAACACTATAGCCTCAGAGGGGAGTGTTGCACAGCAGGAGGGATCTTACGGCATCAAACCATGCACCCTGCTGCTCTGTACACTGTGGTTGATGATATGTTTTTGCACAAGACACTCTACACAGTACATATGTTGAACTGCTGGTTGGTCTCAATGCTCCTATGAATTAGGGAGCGGCGCAGGTGATCATGGATGATAATTTTTCAGGCGATCACATAAATTAGCTGCTACTGTGATCCTTGTGTGCATCAGTGCGCACAGCTCAGCTCAGAGTGGAAATGCAAATGGCATTTTCTGCATTAATCCTAGACATGGTGATTGAATTGCAAATGCACCAAAGTAACTGTTTTTAAATTCATTTAAAGGCTTTGAATAGAAATCGCTTTTTCTCCTCCTGCAATGCGCCGCACTGTTATCTCAAAAAGTTGATTTTACATTCTTTCAGTGCATAAACCACTGACCATAGCTGTCTTGTTAAAAGATGAAAAGACATTACAGATGCAACATGCAGCGCTTTAACACGCTGCCTCGGTGGAACGTCTGACTTTATTCAATAGCTATTCTATGTAAAACTGTGGCAACTATAATGTACCTCATGCATGTAGTTACGTTGCTTCTACGCCTTTGAAGGGGCCATTCAAATAACGTTCATAACAGAAAGTTCCATTATGTCTGTGTTAGCTTTGGAAGCTGTGGACATTTACCTGACAGTGAGGGTCATTATGGAGGAAAGTGGAAGAATCTCGCGTTTATACCTGCTTAATCCAATTCAGGGTCACATGCAACTGAACGCAAACTCCAAACAGAAAGGGCCCCAGCTGGGATTTGAACCAGGAACCTTCTTGCTGTGAGGCAACGGTGCTAACCACCACACCTCCTGCACGCCCCAGTAAACTTAGCTTCAAGGTTGAATTTTATTTTTACATTTTGGTAAACAAACAGCCACATGGTCGACGTCACACTTTTCCCTTGCAACAAGTTTTCCTTCCATTTCCTTGGTTACCATGGGGATGAGTCCCATGACACAACAATACCAGCGGAGAGCATCTGAGTACAGTGCCATGATGTGTGTTTCAGATGTTGAGGGACTTCAGTTGGAATCTTTCCGTGAGAAATCCAGAGTGAGAAACAGGTTGTTTAGATGCCATCTACCTGAACTTAGTTGGATAATGAAGCATTCTTCTTGTTTTCATCCATCCATCCATCCATTTTCCATCCCCACTCAATCCAGCTCAGGGTCTCAGGGGCCGGAGCCTATCCCAGCTGTCATTTGGCGAGAGTCGTGGTTGCCAGTGCATTGCAGGTTTTAATAATTCAAGATCATTTACTCCTGGATTTTTGCCATCAAAACAACAGCAGCACCCATATTACAAGATACAACAATGTTATGTTTTATATATTGATGTAGCTCACATTTTGCTTGGACAATGTTATGTCATCAGTATAACGCAACGAAACAAAAAAACGGCTGAAAATGTGAAAGCACTTGTGCTTCTCCTGCAGCTGGTCTCCAGAGTGGACATTCCTCACCATTTTAAATGATGACATATGTCAGCCCAGTGTCTATATGTGTTCCCTACGCTTCACTGCTGCCCCAGAGCAGCTATTTAAAGCAACCGGCCTCGCTCTGTCTACAGATTACATAACAGGCACGGAGGGAAGTAAGTGTGTCACTTGGTTCTTATATCACTTATGGCGGATAGAGTATGATTTAATGTCAGCAGGAGAGGATTTTACATTTGTTGCCGCTTATAAGCTTGAATATTGTGGGTCTGGTGTGTCATGAGGATCTTTGACCTCAGAAGACCTTACCTGTCTCTAAGAAGATCTTCAGCTGTACAGTAGGCATCTCACAGAATTAGTCTTATTCAAATGTTGTGACAAACATTGTGACTGATAAAAATTCTGCTTTGCAAGACATGAAATAATTTGTCATCTCTTTGTAAATCTTCCTTTTTATTTTTTTTTTACCTTCTTTTGGCGGAGATCACGCAGAAATGATGCTAAAATCCAGTTGCATCTTAGTTTAAGTTTCAGGCAGGAGGAGGAAAAACTTTGACATGGTATCAGGGACCAACAGCGATCGGCATTCACTTTCAGCAGCTGATATCTTGAATTATGTGAGTTTGCAGATCATTTTCCAAACTAGCATTCATCCGTGTGATGGGATGATAAAAAAGCAAGAAAAGTGATGAAGCCAATGAGGCAAGAAGCAGCAGCCAGTGTCGGTGCTTTCCTTTAACAGACACTTAAAAACCTCTCACGTCTTCTCAGATGATTTTATTCCATACCTGGCACATTTTACAACCTTTCCCTCTAACTAGGCAATATCCTGATAATGGCCTCTGTCTTCACTTGTCTGCCAGCTATATAAACTTACCCTCCTGCTCATTTTTTCACCCTGTTTGGTTTGATCTATAACAGTTATAATAATACATGTCTTGCACACATAAACTGAATAACACTGAAGATTACTAGAGATAGTCTTGTGTACGTGCCATACACTGTAGCTAATCAACTTGACCTCATAAAGACATCCCGTAAGGATTTCCTGGTCTGATGCAAGGAGTTAAAGCTGTAAAAGAAAATGACTGAAAAAGCTCATTAGAACAAGCAGAGGACAAGACAAAGGACCCTTGTGATCTGTGGCACACACACGACTTCTGAGTGACATAAGAGGTATGCCAATGTTTTGCTTTTAGTCATGACCGGATAAAAAATCTGTCAGTGCAAAGCAAACTATGACCAATCCAATAGACTAACAATTATGTCATGACTCTACTACTGGGAATTTGGTAAGATTTCAGATGCCTCGTGCAGGAGTTTGCCACATTTTGATACCATGTGCCACTGACACACTATTTATGACCAAGCCGGCTGATCACTGCACAAAGTGGGATTAAAATATACATACATATATATAAATCGTACATTTCTTCTAAACTTCCCAATTGTAAAAGTTTGTAACAGAAAATGTATTCACCATTTTATAGCCACTCTTCCTGTAGGGGAGAACTGCGGCTCTGCAGAGATCTACCAATAGCTAGATCGGTGGGTCTATTTCCAATCTCCATTCCACTTGTCCAAGCATTCTTGGGCAGGCTTTCTGAACCCCACTCATTGGTGGGGAAATATGGCTTATACTACAAAGTCCTTTGAGTGACCTGCAAACTGTCCCGATCTGTGTCTTGTGTTTTTCTCTGTCTGGTCTCAGTTTCGCCATTTCCTCACCTCTTTCCTCAGTCATCAGCTCCACTCCCTTCACCTGTTTTCAGTTGCAGCTGCATTTACTCACTATCACTCTCCCCACAGTATTAAGTCTCCCAGTTTGTTCTCAGCATTTGTCAGATACCGTTACTGCCCCTCGTCCTATCCTTTTTTGTGCCAGTTCCAGTTAAGTCCTGCCTTGTCTTCTTTGGTTTGTCGTTTTTTTGTTTGTCATTTCCCTTGTTGTCGCCTCCTGGCTCTCGCTCTGTGTCCGCACCTGGGTCCTCCTCTCTCGCCACCTTCAACCCGTGACACAAACTAGTACCACATGCAATCTCGCAGAAGTTTGTGAAACTGTCGGGAAATGTAATCTGTTAGTGTCCCGGGCGACTAATTTCTCCCTTTGATTGCGTAGGCTACTTGGTTACAAAAACGACAAAAAGAAAATATGCGTCTCACAGCATTTTATGTTACCGTTACAAAACAGCTTGCCTAAACATGAGCTGCATACAAATCCTGGCCCTTCTGCACGGGCCACTAAACGCAATGAAAACGCTAAAGAAACTTCCAACAGACGTGCACTTGAAAGTCATGCTTGGTCTCAGCTTGATATAAATGTAGAATTTTTAGCATTCCAGTAATTATGTGTGTGGCAGTGTGAACCGTTGAATTAGATTAAATTAAATTGAATTCAGTGCAGTCCAATTTAATCAAACTGATTTGATTTCCATTCAATTCAATAATACTTTAATAATAACTGAAAGGAAATTATAATGCTGCGGTATGAATTGTTATTAAAGATATGCTATTGTTATAGATGGATAACAAAATAGAATAAAAATCTGCCGACAAACATTTAAAAACCACCATAGAAAAATGTTTCATGTAATCAGTGCAGGAGTTGCAGCCATGTATTTTGACCATTTCTTGTCATGCAGACTGTGGTTGCACGAAAAACCCAAATGATCTACCTAGAAAAGCTTTGTGTAAATTTAGACTCAGTCACTGTTGTCACCAGAGAGGCTCAAAAGCTCTTCTGGCTTGCAGGCAATCTTGTTAAGTAATTTAGAAGAAGAGGTTTTTCATTTTTCATACAGATATTTGTTTCACTGGCTGTCCACTACAAGCTACTGAGAGTAGTTTTTTTTTTCACTTTTGAGACCATGTTAAATGCCTGCTAGCATTGAATGCTGTATTTATGCTCCTTTGGAGAATTATGGAGATAATTTTAGACTTGCAGATAACAAGTGAGCTGCCCAGCAATCTCTAAAACACCAAGTAAGGTTTTGAGAAGAGCTACGAGGTTGGGGGAAAGCAATAACAACCTGAAACCCACAATATTCTTAAACCAGGAATGTGCTTTACTGTCCGGGAGAGTCATTGTAAAGCCGCTTTCATGTTTGGCAAACACACACTGTTGCTGTAAAAGAACAAGAATGATTTATAGACATGAATTAAATGTTAATGGTCACTTAACAGCATTTGTTGATGCTACTTTGATAGCATATTAAAACTCATGGTCGTTTAGTTTAATTCCACTTTGTGTGACTTTATTCTCCACCAGGGATTATTTGTCAGTCTCAATGTTCGGTCTGCTCTTTCCTAATTGCGTGTTAACACGATAACAAGGGAACAGGAAAGTTGCATTTGCAGGATTGTATTCGTTAGGTTTCGACTTGCATCAAATTAGATTTCTTAAATTTTAATCAGGCTCTGACAAACAAAAAACACCCCTTCAGTTTGTGCTTTTCTGGCTAATAAGCCTTTTTTTCTTGTTCTTTTCATACAGACCAAAAACAGATTAATCAAAAAACAAAAACTTACAGCTGTACAAAAAAAAAAAAAAGAAAAAACAGAGTTTCAGCAACATATCTTGTAGATGTCCCTTTCCATACTCTGGAGAATACAGTCTAGTATCAAACCTCGCCTTGGGCTATAACCTTTGTTCTCAGATATCAAAACCATGCAGTTGTGCTGTATGGGATCAAAATCTGGGAGTAACATTGATATTCAGACAAAATAGCAGCAGTGGCCTTTGAAATAATCTTTTCCATGCAAGAGCATCCATTTTCATTCCAAATGCACTACAGTAGGACACACTATATCGCAGAGGGAAACAGTTGGGAATTCAATCGATGTTCCCTTTGAAATCTACCCCAGCAAAAATTCAACTTTGCCTCCATATACCAGGCATTATGGTGATCTGGCATATGTGTGTGTCGTGCACGTCTGATGGAAGTGCGGTTTGTGTATGCAGAGCGTGCTGTGTGTTGCAGTAAATCGTAGCAGATTCCTCCCAGGGGGACATGAGGACGAACCGATGGGAGAGTGAAGTGGGATTGGTGGGTGGGTGATGGGGCTGAGAAGCTGACAGAAACATTATTCAAATGATGCTCCCCTGCTTGTTTTGTTACTTCTCTTCTCTCCCAAGTCCTCACTAAAACCTAACATTTAGTCGCATCAAGAGAACAAGAGCTGAGACAATTCCATCTTCCCAGGCTCTTTAGCATCAAAGGTCTCAGAGTCCTCTAACGAAATTACACGCACCTTGGCCCCGCTCGACTCGGGGGCCTTGGCGTTTATGAATCAAATATTTGATTTGGGAGGTCTACCAGCCTCGCTATTGCCAACTGCCATCTGAACAAAAGAAAGGTCACGGTGAATCCGGCTTATCAAGGAGACTGTCCACTCGCAGCCTACTGGTGGTGGTGGTGGTGCTATGGGAGGGAAGGAGAAGGGAGAGGTGGGAGATGAGATGGGATGAAAGCAGAAAATACATGGGGAGAAGAGAGGAGCAAGAGTAAGACATGGGGGATGGGAGGAGAGGAAGCAGGGGAGAATTCTGCAAAGCTGTCGCCTGGACATATTGTGCTTTGATGGGTTGGCTTTCATTTTTACTGCCGTTTTTCTTTGCTGTGGAGGAGCAGTATTAAAGTCTTCAATCTCAGCCTGATATTACAGGACTCAGGGCAGATTGTGATAAACAGCACTGCGCCTTCCTGGGTACTTCCTCTCTGAACATCTGTTGGAGCATCACACGCTGACAAAAGCAATGTAATTATAATGCACCATCTAAAACCTACATACCACACAGGACCTGGTGGGGTTCTTTAAAGTAGGTGTCACTTTGGCAGGCGAACAGTCATTCTGGAAGCGAGGCTGAGTGTGTGTGTGTGGGTGAGCGTGTGTGTGTGTGTGTGTGTAGGGGTGTGAGAGGATGCACATGGTGTCTGTGTTTTCCAGAGCTCACAAAATCACAAGTGAATGCTGGTTAGGTTTTTCATGTCGCACTGTAAAATTACAGCACTGTTTGTTCCATTCAAGTGAACTGAGTCATGTTAAGACACATGCAGGGCGTTGTTACACAACGGGGATTTCAACATCTGTGCTCCATGCTGCTTAACACACTGTTCCAAGGTGTCGTTATTTCAGGTATGATAGTGTAAATTTCCAGAGGTGCCGTGAGTCCAACCATCACATGTAATGCAGCAGTTACCTTAAATTCACTAAAAACGCCTTTATTTTGAAAGATATACTGAAGATATTTGCAGGAATTGGGGAGCAGGAGAGGGAGAGTGAAATACTGACATACAGAAAATGGGCTCAAACCCAAGTTATTTATTGCCCGGTGAGCTACATACAGAGGAGCCCCATGAATGCACTGCTTCTGTGGCTGGCCTGAGTTGAGTTGTTCACATATTCTTTGGCTATGGATTTCTAGCATCTCTAATTTCCGTTTTTGATTTATTTAAATCTTTAAAAGTTCTCTAAAAGAGTTGTGTGCCTGAACTGCAGCTCTTCCTTCAAGACACCCCCATGTTGAGCAATAATCCATTTCAATGGCAATAACTCACCTATGTACAGTTTCCTCTTGTCTGTGACACACTGATGACATATACTATAGTATCTGGTTGCAACAGTATGTGAATGCTGTAAGATTTCAGATTATACCCACTTCAAACCAGGAATCATTCCCACCTACGTTCACTGACTGTTTATAATGGACAAAATATGCTTAGTCAGGTCACGCCCCACGTTTCAGGCCACGCCCACTCACAGTCTGTGCTGGAAAATGTGCCCGAACCCAGACCTGATCCCACACTGCCCAGTTTCCCAATCACCAACTGGATCAATGGAGCCATATTACTGAAAATGACTTGTAGGTAAACTATATACAGCATTCATAGGGAGAACAGAGGGAATGGTTGTCCTACACTTCTAGTTCATGGGTACAAATGTTACAAGCATTGTAAAAGCAGTTTACAATTTAAATTTCTTATTTTTCTACAACTACCCCTATTAGGATGTCCTGAAAGCTCCCAGTTGGCACCATGCATGAGGCTTATGAAGTTCTCCCAAGTGTGGATCTCTTAAAATGTCCTTTTAGAAATGCCTTTACATTGACACCATTCAAATTACAGCTAAACAAATTATCCAAATGATTTGAGGGTTTTCTGAGACACTGATATTATAACCAAATTTTAACTGATTGAAAAGAAGGCCAAATCTGCTGAAATGTCCCATGAACTCCCATTTTAAACCCACTTTTGGTTCTGCAAACAGGCCCCTCTACCTGGTTGCCTGGCAGTTTTAATTAACATTATGAGTCCATGCTGCAGACACCTGTGTCAAAACGAGAGTTACTGGCTAACGTTGCACAATGCAGTGACAACCTGAGTCACCCCACATGGTGCAAGAGTGGGGATTATGCCATGTATTGCTTTACAAAGGCACTAGAAGGGTGTGGACCCATATTTACAGTCTCAGGTAAGTGGTAAGTCCAAGTCCACTCCCATATGCCACAAATCCTTTATAGATTTATACCGGTTCAAAGGTCAACATGTAAATGTACAATATAATCTGCAGACAAACAGCCCAGCCCTCTGTACAGTCATCAAGGTAAATAGTGCTGCACTTATTTGTCTCGCCGAGCGTCTCGTGGCCCGAGTAAACGCTTCATAAATGCTGATGAGCTGCCAGAAGATGACTGTTAGGCCAGCGGTTATTGCTGTGTAACATGTCTGGCCCCATTGTTTGATATGGGAACGCCCGTGATTAATTCAGCTGCACATTCAGCTACTTGGAAACACCATGTGGAGAGGGATTACAGTCAAGGTTGTTGGCCGGGTGGCTGGAAGCCAAGAGCGGGAGATAGATATAAAAATGCAGAGAGAGAAAATAAAAAGAGATACACAGAGGAAAAAGGAAGATGTATAAAAGACCCCCACAGTGAAAGAGACTGCCTACTTATCAGCCGTGAGCGTGATGTGCAAACAGAGGCCTTTCAGGGCTGCCATGCACACAATAGCTTTGTTTGCTATGCAATAGAAACCAGTTGTTCGCTGCTGAGTCAATATTTACTGCCTAATGGAATGTGTGCTCTGCTACTACCCCTGCTCAACAACACCAGATTGGAGGAGGGACTTTCTTTTACCTCTGCTCTCTATCTTTAACACACCCACCCCCCCATGCCGTCCCTCTTCGTCCTTCCCTCCTTCCTCTTTATCCAACTCTCCCTATCATCTCATTGTTTACTTCCTTCACTCCCTCCTGGTCAACTGGGGTTGTGTAACTCCCTGTTCTCCCTCAGTCTTCCCTCCCATCGTCTGCCAGTCACACATCATATCTCCTGCATCTGCACCTCCCCCCAGCAAGGCCACGAGACAATGGCGGAAGCTCCGTATAAGGCTCTGTTTGGGACCGAGGGTGTGCAGCGTGAAAAAGCGATCACTTATCAGGTGACAAAGCGAAAGAAATTCTAAATTATTTCGTATTCTTGGTGAGTTTGTTAAAAAGAAACAAAAAAAAAAACAGCAGGAGTGGAAAATCTATTTATCAAGTCCAACATTCCACCGAGGCCATGGCACTGACAGAGACAGTGAAATAGCTTAACGATGAGATCACAGCACTAACAGAATAATCCTTTTGTCCCCGAACCTTTTGGTAGACAGTGAATGTGATACATGTGGTATTTACACCATGGCTTCTAATAAACTGCAGCTTAATCACAGATCATTTCCTCAAAGGTACCCGAATGCCCTCCTGGCTGAGTGGGCTGCACAGTTCGACGCCCTCTCAGACATACACTACACCTTTGCACAGGTGTGGATGGCTAATTAGAGGCATGACACACTTGCCCAAGCCTTTTTATGTTTGTTTTTTTTTCTTTTTTTTTTTTTTTCCGCCCACAGCCCAACCGAACAAGTCGTTCCCTTTTTGTGATACTTCAGTATAGTTTCCTTTCGGCTCCAAGGATTACTAAGGAGCGGACAGTTATGGGAGAGACAGTAGAGGGGGGTATGGGTGGGGGATGAGGGGGGTTTCCATGGTGACACCAAGGCAATGAAAAGATTGGACCAGTGGAGTGAGCAGTGGGTGCCAGTGTGTATATGTGTGAACACGGGTTCAGCTCTAGAGCTAGACACAGTGGAACCATTCATGATCTACTATCTGGCCCCCAGCAGCCTTCAGTCTTAAATCAGAGCTAGCTTGAAGGGTTCAGATCCTAGCAGTGCTCTTTTGTGCCCGAATCCTCTGCACCACTTGGGGATAGAAAAAAGGATCAAAAGTAAGACATTATTCCAGTAGCATTTGATGTATTCTGTCATCCTTCCACACTCTGATTCATTCAACAAATTTGCCAAAATGAGATGAGGCTCTGTTTAATACCCCTGTCATGAGGAACTGATGGCTTTGAGTTGTGTTTGTTAATGGTTTCACGCTGTCCAGGGGATAAACAATTAGAGGGGGGGCATATTCATTGTCTCTAATTATCCTTTCTGCATGCAGATTGAATGTTTTCATAAGTTTGGCTGCTGACAAGCAAAATCCCCTTAATAAACAGGCATTACATCTGTGCACATTCCAAAACAAAATCACTGAACTGCTGTTGTTATCAGCTTGCACTGCACTGAGCAGTCGTCATCAATATTATCAAAGTAGGGCATTTAGGGCCCCATCGAATCGCCTTTCAGTGCCATTTTCCAGTGAAGTTGACCTTTCACTGAGTCCACTGACTCGACCTGCGTGTGGTCGGACAGCATTTAACAGTAATTTGTCAATGAAATGACTTAAAACCTGTGCAGTTTGAGTAAAGATCCCATCCTCTCCGCTCTCAGCATACATTACAAGGGGAATAATTTTCAAAGGGGGCCCTTATGAAGCCTATATTAATGAAATATGTGGTCTTTGATAGAATCGGCACGCATTGAATACTATAACGTGGACACAGATGCCTTGAAAGAATTGCATCAAATTAGAGCTGAAATTCAAAATCTGGAGTAATACCTTGCAGAGTCATTTAAAGATAAGACAATTTCTCATTTGGCATATGAAATAATTAATAATCTCTTTGGAGGAAATCTTGACAAGGCTACTTAGTATGCATTTAAATTTTGGAATTGTAAAATTAAATTGACATCATTAAGTTATTATGTGTTAGATTACATCTATTTGCTCTCGGAAGGTCCCGCAGAGTTAAACTGATGATTAAGTAATGAAATGAAAATGCAAGATCAAATCAATGGCAGTTCACATTAGCCGTGCAGTAGCCATTCTCTGGTGCTGGTGTTAATGAGGAGGGGGCTCTGGTGACTTAAAATTACAGAGGGCCTTAAGAACTGAGTTACAATAAGTAATTATTGGCTTTGCATAGCATTGAGTTGCATGTAAATCAAAGCAGCCCAGATAAAGCTGCTTTGAACCTCATAACTTCCTCTGTAGTGCTTAGTATGTTTCTCATTTAGTGTGTTAGCATGCTAACATGATAATCATCCCTCTACACTGTAAAGGTAAGACTAATGGGAATATCCTCTGTCAGTTGGTCATAAATCATGGGGAAGTCTACATAAAAAAAGGAGTCTCTTCTGTGGAATTCGTCCTCAGGATAACAAGCTCATTGAACATTTGTAAAGACATCTGTTCCTCCAATCAAAATGACCAAACAGATTGTTTGTACATACCGCAAAATATGACGCCTTATGTCCTCTAAACCTCTAAACCACTGCCCCTACAGGTGGCAGAAAATCCCAGCGAGGGAAACCCTGCTGTAATTGTAATTAATACAATTACAAGTATTTCCATATCAGAGCAAATGTCATTACCAACTGTTTCCATTAACAAGCCACAAAGTTATGTTCAGTCATTACAATAATAACACCACTAAAATCGTTTTGTTAATGCCTGGTTGCATTTATGCAGTACTTTGTTAGGGTTAAAAGAAAGGGTTAGAAAATGATCATGCTTAAGCTAATATGATTTATTTTTTACACTACTGTCATCCTAATTGATGCTATTTTGCTACTTGCCTTGGTGAGATTTTAACACAGCCTACAACGATACCTTGGATTTAGGCAATAACTTTACACGGTTAAGTTTAGACATCCAAACTTCTTGACTGACTTAAAAAGATAAAATAAAAACATGCTAAAAAACAATACAATATTTCATTGGAACATCTTTAGCTTTAGCAGCGGAAGATAATGGATGGATGGATGGATGGATCTTTAGCTTTGATTACAGCACATATCTGTTGTCATATTGTTTCAATAAACTGTTATACAACTATATTACTTTTTGGCCACATTTGCATGAAATTGGGCTGCACGGAGGTGTGGTGGGCAGCACTGTTGCCTCACAGCAAGAGGGTTCCTGGTTCAAATCCCAGCTGGTACCTTTCTGTGTGGAGCTGATTAAAAAAGCACATGATGTTGTTGAACATACAAACAACCAACCCCAGATCATAATGCTGGTTCCCGCAGGCGTATACGGTGGGCACCACTTCATACACTGTTCCTCTTAGCCTGACAACCCATCTCCCTGGAGCAGGGTAAATCTGGCCTCATCAGACCAATTACAATTAGCCTCACTTATGGTGCATTTCCACTAGCTCAGCACGGCTCGATACGGCTCGGTTTGGTTGTGTTTCCATTACAACCGAGTATCACTTCGTGCCTCCTCGTCGTGGGCCAATCAGTGGAAGGCAGTCGGCTGACGTAACGCTTTAGTAACGCTTCGGGTCGCTTGGAACCAGGGCTGAGGTGATACCAAAAGTCTACCCGGTTGAAGGTACTGCGTGCTAGTGGAAACACGCCATTATATACAGTTTTATGAATGCTACACAGCTGTTTAGTCACAATACCTTGAGTTCTCTTTTCATCGTGTGTGTGGAAATGCATTATACTTTCACTATCAAACATATCCGTGGCTTTTGTTGTTGATTTCTCTTTGATTGGATTTCTCCTGGGGTGCACGGTGGTGTGGTGGTTAGCAATGTTGCCTCACACCCAGAAAGTTCCAGGATCAACTCCTGGCTGGGGCCTTTCTGTGTTGAGTTTGCATGTTCTCCCTGTGTATGCATGGGTTCTCTCCAGGTACTTCCTCCCACTGTCCAAAAACATGCATGTTAGGTTGATTGGTGTCTCTAAAATTGTGAGTGTGAGCGTGTGTGTTGTTGTTTGTCTCTGTGTGGATCCTGTGATGGACTGGCAGCCTGTCCAGGGTGTACCCTGCCTCTCGCCCAATGACCACTGGGATAGGCTCCAAACCCCCTGCGACCTGACCAAAAGACTCAGCGGGTATAGAAAATGGATGGATGGATTTCTCCTAACGTTCAAGTGATTTTCTTCTTACAACATTTCCTCTGTGAAGATGGCAGTTCTCCACTATCCTCCCAGGTTTTCATAATGCGTTGGAGCAGGGCCGCTGACAGGTTTGGCTGGGCCCAGGACAAAATTCTCTGAATGGGCCCCCCCCCCCCCGTAGCAACCCACCCACACCCACCTCTACTTTCCCAGTCTCTCATTTATTGCGGATAAACCAAAAGGATTATTTACCACTTTGCCTGGATATGGATATGGACTGAGTGGAGTTATGGCTTTCAAAATCCTACCACAATAAAACTCACGCTATTTTATTAATTTAGAGCTCATAAACTGCACATTTCATCAACCATTTTTCACTTGACCAAGGGAATCATGTTAAGGGTACTTTTATTTATCGCCAGACCCGCGTGTATGTCCACTGAACTTTCTGAGAATGTTCGGGGAACAAGGCGGAGCCCATTCATCTGGCGAGTGTCAAGTTAAATCAGTCTAAACGAAAGTTACAGGCTACTCCAAAGCGTCACGTTTATAACCCATTCGTTACATTCAACTAACATACATTCTAAATGGCAATTTCACACGTTGCCATGTCTATACTGGCTTATTTTAAACAAAATAAGGTTAAACCAGAGCCGCGTTACACTGGCTGTCATTCAGCTGACCGGGGATGATTCTCAAATCAATTCAGCCTGATTGGTGTGCGTGCCTGAAACATTTGGACATATTTGCGGAGTAATGCGCATATTCCTTTTTTTTTGTTTTTTTTTTGGCCCCCCCCCCCATTCCTGGGCCCGGGACAAAATACCCGTTTGTCTCCCCCTATCGGCGGGCCTGCGTTGGAGAGTTCTTCACCCAGTTTTAGTAGTTTTTTGGGTAATTGATTTGTTTGCTTGATGCAAAGCAATTTTTTTACACCTCTGAAACAAAGTTACAACTTTTCCGTAACCACAGGACATGCCTTCCTCTAATCATCACTACAGGTTGCATATTCTTACTGCATAAATAAAGGTTGTTATTGCATGCACATAAAATGTATAAAGAGGACGGCAGTCTTCATTAAAAGTGAAATAAGTATAAAGTATAAAGACAATAGAAGATGAACATTTTGAGGTTTATGATACAGTAGGATTTATCCTCTGCAGAACGTGAATCCCTCTGCAAAATTGTATACATTACATTACATTACATTACGGTCATTTTGCAGACGCTTTTAACCAAAGCGACTTACAATAAGTGCGTTCAACATCGGTAGGCAAAAGAACTTCAGGTCACAAGAAATCATAAGTGCATTTCCTTCCAAAACCAAACAGCTAAGAGCAAAACTAGTGCTAGAGTAAGTGTGATAAGTCAGGTACCTAGACAGATGGGAAGACAATTTAGAAAACAAAGACAATTTAGGATTCAATATAAACACAAGAAACTTGTGTGTATAGAAGTTGGTTCTGTATGTACTTAACAAAAGGCCTACTTAGACATGCCTAGAGGCATGGGGCTGGAGTGGCTTAAAGTTTTGACACAGCAAATCACAAATGAATAAATTGAAATGCAAAGATTCTTTGTTTGTATTTGTTTTATCGTAAATCAAGGAAGGCTTTCTCCCTGCAGGTGGTTTCTGTTTTATATTTGTCCGGATCCAAGGAGACACAGTGACATAAAAAAAGGAACGCTTCAGCTCCGCTGCCTCATAGCCGGTTAAATGGAGCGGAGGGCAATGAGCAATTTTTCAACAATCCGTCTCCTCTGTGCTGCCGCAGGTTGTTCTTCCCCCTCTAAACCCATCTCTTCCTGGTGTTCCGGCTTAGAGCTTTACCCTGCGGGGTCTCAACAGGCTGGAATAAAACACAAGTGGATGCGGCAAGTTGCCATGGAAACTTAATAAGCCAGCAGTTGTAGTGAGAGATGGAGTCAACTACAGTACCCAGTGAGGCGTGTGTCTGAAGGAAATAAATTGAATGCTTTGGAGGGGAGGGAGGTGGAGGAGGGGGGGCAAGGGGGACAGCGTGTTATTGTGAAATAACCTTTTAAGTCGGAATTAAATATTTTGTCAGGAGTGTGCGGCTCTGAGGTCCCAAACACCCCTCCCTGCATCCGTCTCTGAAGTGCCTGAGCAGGGCTGGAGGTTAAACGGCTGTCTGCGAGGTGACGAGGATGCTCTGGGCCGCCTTCTGCTGCGTGTCACAACCGGTGACCGAGGGCTGCCTCGCTGCCTTTTTTCTCCTTCTTCCTAAACCTCACCTACAGCTGTCATTGCTTTGACTGTTGGGCCATTACGCCGTCTCCAGGGCACAATTGATGTGCCTTTTGGCTGTCAAAGCTCAAAAGCCTCCAACACACCATCTGATTGTCAAGCATCCTTTATGCCGCGTTCATTAACCACCAATCTATCATTAATTATCGGCCGCTGGCATTTATGTAGAGGTGAGGAGATTGATAGCTAGTGGTTGGGGGATGGGTGGCTGATTGAACTAGTCTATAATGACTCAAAACAAGGAGGATCCCTCTTAAGTTTTATTTATAAGTGGGGCCCTGTTCGCCACTTGCCAGGGGTGTTGTTCATTTGTCTGGCTAACCCGATAAGATGAGTCCTCACGGCAGCTGGAAAACAGCTTTATCTTCATTCTGCGGGTCTCTCAGGGTCCTTCTCCATATGTTTCTGGACAGCTCGATGATCATCTCTCTTTAACTCCACAGGCTCCTGTTTTTCTCTCTCCACCTTTAAAGAAACAAATTAATTCCCTTCTGAGGCTTAAGCCCCCTACCAGCCAATATGTGCTTATCTGTGAATGTGTGCAACTTAAAGGTGAAGTATTTGCTTTTAATTTAGGGGAAGTTGACAGCTCTGTTGCACAGAAAGCCCACTGTTGTTTGGCTTTGAATAGAATTAACCACCCGCTGCAGTAGAGCCCCGATTCCAAAAAAGATGGGACGCTGCAGGAAATTTGAGTAAAAGAACCGAATGAAATTATTTGCAAATCTCACAAACAATTTATTTATTTCCAATAGAACATAAGAAGGATATCAAATGTTGAAAGTGAGACATTTTACTATTTCATGAAAATGATTTTCTCATCGTGAATTTGATGGCAGCAACAGACCTGAAAAAAAGTCTGCAAATGTCTTGGAATGGAGGAGACAAGTTCCTGGACCTTTGGGAGAGGAGAGTTGTCTCATTTTTGTCCAATATAAGATTTCAGGTGCTCAACAGTCCTGGATTTTGAGTGTCATGATGTGTTTTCAACCCGTGAAAATTCTGGACTGATGGCAGACCAGTTTTGCACCTGAACTACTACGTAATAGATGCGGTGTGCTGTTTATCGTTGTCTTGCTATATGTATATGCCAGGCCTTCCCTGAAAAAGACATCAGCTGGATGAGAGCATATGATGAGCTAAAACCTGTACAAATATCCTTTCCATATTCACTTAAGCATCAGAGATGGAGGCTTTTGTTCAGTTGAGAGACAGATTGTCCCTCTCCTTTTAAGCCTGGAGGCTTACGTGACAGCTTGCACGATTTTTCAAAAAGAATTTCAAATTTTGTGTTTGTCTGACCACAGAACAGCTTTACACTTAGGCACAGTCCATGTCAAATGAGCTTTGGCCCGTAGAGAACAACAGCATTTCTCCATCAAGTTCACATATGACGACATCTTTGCGTGACAGAGCTTTTACCTGCATTTTCGGATGGCACGGCAAACTGTGTTCACTGACAGTCATTTCTGGAAGTGTCCCTGAGCCCTGGCAGTGATTTCCATGACAGAATCTTTTTTTTTTTTAATGCAGTGTCACTTTAAGGCCCGAAGATCACGGGTATCCAACACTGATTTTCGTCCATGTTCACTGAACGCAGAGATGTCTCCTGAGTCTCAGGATCTTTTGATGATATTATGCACTATAGAGGATGGAATATTCAAAGTCTTCACAAAATTATTCTGAAATAGCTCCACAATTTGTGGATGGAAATTTTTTTGCGGATTGCTGAACCGCTGTAAATCCTTACTTCTGAGAGACCGTATTGACGTGTTGCCAATTAATCTAATTAGTTTCAACGTGTACCTCCAGCTGTTTCTTTTTAATGCCACTTCTTTTTCTAGCTCCCCCCCCCTTCCCATCTATTTCCAGACCTATTGCTGCCATCAGATTCAAGATGCGATAACATTTTTTCAAGAGAAAATAAAACGTCTCACTTTCAACATTTTGCTTATTTTCTGTTCGCTTTTGAATAGAAAATGTTTGTCTGTGAGAATTGGAAATCACTGCATTCTGTTTTAATTGACGTTTTCCACAGTGCATCAACATTTTGGAATTGGGGTGGTAAAAAAAAATCATTTAAAAAAACATCTGAGCCCCATCCTAGGGACAGTGTCCACGGCATCCTTTTGTTGTTGCACTCCATAAAACCAGGCCTTGAGCAAGTCCATAAATCATCAGAAAACCTTGGCCTACATGGAACAAGAAAAAGCACTGTAACATCTTGCTTTTCTATTTGCGCTACCCCCACCCCCACCACCCCCCACCCACCCACTCTACCTCGACTTGACACTATTTACAGCTTTTTAGAAGCTCAAGCCACCAAAATATGGCGTTGTTTTATCTTTAGACAAGTCGATAAGGCAGCATATTGGTTTTCTGCTAAAAGCTACGGATTGTGCTGCCTGTATTGACTCATCAGTCGGGCAGTCCAGACTACAGCCGAGGGAGGCACATCCATACACACACATAAACACACCAAGAGTCCTCAGGTTGCTCACAGCATTTCATTTTCTGTGACACACCTGGTGGAGAGAAAGATATTAAAACTAAGAACAGGGATGAGACCTGGGATCACACGGGGTAACAAGAAAGGAGTAGCGAGGAAGACGGAGAGTGAACGGAGACACAGGAAGAGAGAGAGCGAGACAGAGCTAAGACAGGGGAACAGGAGTAGATGTGCAATGAACACCCCTCTGGAGCTCTTTATCCTGCATTGTCACACTCTGTTATCCCAGCAGTCTTCTTGATATTTAGTGACAAAGCCTGGATTAGGGTTGCCTACCTATCGCTGCTGTCCCCAGTCAACCGCGCAAAGCAAAAGCAGCCACACAGAAACCCTCTGCCGGGAACTGACGAAAGCAAGCACATCAGGTGAAATCTGCAAGGTTTCACGGCTGAGACGGGGGTCAGTGTCAAGGCCACAGACAGACGTGTTACACTGGCCATTATTCCAGCTCAGGTCGCAGAATGGGAGAGCTCAGCAGGATTCATTAAAACCCCAGAGTGAGATGTTCAGTCTGCTGGTTGGTCCATTCTGGGAAGCACTGAATACAGAGAGGGTCATTGGAGGTGGTTGACAGAAAATGACCTCTGTGTATTTCAGCCCTCAGAGGTTATTATATGTTGCATCACCGGGGGCTCACAAAGGGCCTGCCACAACTGCAGTTTATTCTAGTTTATTATGAACAGGGATGATGGTAACAGAACCATCCAGAGGCTTATGAAGCTATGGACAGCAGCCAGTCAAAAATAATGCTTGCGTGACTGTCACTGGAAACAGTTCAGTGGATCATCTGTCTTGCGAGTGTTTTTCTTTTCATGCTTGAGATGTTTGCTTTGGCGCAAAATTCGGTACCATCACGAATAAACGGATGAAGATCAGTCCCCAAAGACATCACTTCATGTCAGTATGAAGGCTGAATCAACTGTGGAGCGCTCTTGTTTTAACCCAGGGAAGACTTGCATGAAGAGACACAACAGCAGAATTAGGATTCATGCAGCATGGCCTTACAGGTACTCTGTGGAGCCCTTAAGGCTACTGTCAGCGAAAACCCTCATGGGAGGCAAACACCTAATATGCTTTTGGTGTTTCACAGCGCCGGAGCAGATGGTTATGATATGGATTACACTGACGGTAAGTCAATAGGACCCAGATCCCTGGTTTGCACAGGATTAGTCACTTGTTTCTAGGTTCCTTTTTATAATTTGGTTTTGCGATCTCTCACGCGGCGCCTCTCTGTTTTAAGCCCTTTCTAAAGCTGCACTAGCAAACCAGGCTATGAAATGATGCCCAAAGGTGATTGCCCATCAAGTCTGGGAAAACAAAGAATGCTTATTTTATTGCTGAAGCCCACCGGTCACCCTACATAAATCTAATTCATTGCTCCCCTGCCATATGTTAGATGTCTGCATGCTTTTACTCTGATATATGCACACAAAGCAAGCTCACGGGCCAGCTTTGGTTAAAATTAACCAATGCTCAATCCAACCACAGTTCAGCAATTAAACATCATCCAATCAAATTTGTGTGATAAGCAGATGCCTTTCATCGCAGCAGGGACCCAGACGGCTCCTTCCAGCCCACCTGCCCGAGCGCTTCTCAGAGATGGTCTTGAATAGCTAATTAGGCAGCTCCTTCTAACCATCCGGCATGGGATACTCACGCCAATCCAATACAGTAAAAATTCCGCTTGATCTCATCATCAAGCTTCCACTGTTTTTCATATGTCAGCATTCTTCCATTTGATCCCCCGTCAGTGCAGACAGAGGAGAGAGAAGAGCGTGTTTGGTGCCTTTAACAGAGTTTCAGTGGAGTTTGGAGGCACCTGCTGTGCGCATCACACCGACCGCTTTTCAACTGCAGTCCCACCGAGGGAGGAGGGGTGTCGGGCTGGGACAACAAAAAAAAGTGTTCTTTTGTAAACGTTGGACTCGTCTCTGCTCATCTGTGTTTATACCAGTTGTCATGTTGTCATGAGAATATTCAGGTGGTGATGGGCTGCACCTCCACAGCTTTGAGCTGCATGAAGCAGACTTCAAAGAGCGCATCTCAATTGCGAGGCTCTTTGGGTACACTTTTCTTTAAAGGAATCCATTTTTAGCCGTTATTTCAGGTTTAGTCAGTGCATAAGCAAGGGGGAGGTGTTATTTTACCACAGATTTGATAAATATGGTTTTGTATTTGTGAGTTGCGAAAAAAAAAAAAACTATCCGTCCCAATGTCTGGAGATGCAAAGCATTGAGTAGTCTCACTGCAGGAAAACAATACCACATCAAATAATGTATGAGGGGTCAGCCAAGGGGGGAGCACACCGCAACCAACACAAACAGGAATTATTCATTATACATGCAATATTCACTGAGTACGTGTGCAAGCTCAAACCAGTTAATATGCAGTGTTTTCCATATGTAAGACAGGGCACCTCATCCTTGATGCAAGAGAGAACCCTCTGAACTCACCTCCCTCTTTAGTCTTCCCTGTCTGACGTTCCTCCAGCCCTCGCCACAACATTCCACTTCACACTAGATAGATATAAACAACATTTCGTCATGAGAATACAAACTAGTCAGTAATGACCGGGAATGTGCTCACAGTCAGCAAGCTGAAATGCTCTTCTCCTGTCTGCTCTCTTCAATGTCTGGCCACAATAGGCAAAAAGCATACATTGGGCCTCAAAACTGAAGAGCTCATCAGTCATGACATACCATTAGTGTTCAAAAGGCCAATTAGAGAAACCTACAAGGCACTCAGAGTCACTAAATGTCAGACTTCGATTGGAGTTTGACCTCACCGCGATTTGTGTGCACAGCTAAGCATCAAATAATAGATAGAGGATCTTTAACATAATTATGCCTTAATGGATGGTAAAGCCGTGCTGTCAAAAATTGATATGCAGTCTGCGACAGCATTTAAGAGGACATGGCAGGGCGCATTTATTTCCATGTCGAAGAAAGACTGAGAGAGGGAGGACAGATGGAGGAGTAACACTCTTGGATGTGAGTCGTACCACCCTCTGTAAGATCATCTCCCATCTACAATTCTGAGGCAAGTGCCATCGAGTCTAATTGCTGAAGAAATTCAGCTCCCCCAACCCTTTTATATTTAATCATGTCCTTGATTCTCTGTTGACAAAGCCAGATGAACATCATTTCCACCACTGTCGCTTCTTTCGGCCGTATTAACAGCAATATTGACCAACTCCTCCAAGGTGACCGCCAGTAACTTAGGTCAGCTCCATTCAGCCGCATTTAGCAGACTTTTTTGTGAAGTCAGCCCCATTAAGTCAGGGATAATTGTGTGTGTGTTCTCCATGGTGAATATTTGATCTGCTGTTTGCCCTTTGCCGGCCACACAGTGCAGAATAATGGCTCTCTTTGAGCGGCACAAGGCAAAACCTCCCGCTCCTTTGGCCCAGTAAGAGGCCAACCCAATTACTCTATTAATTATTAATTCATCATAAAGGTCGTCCCTTTGCTCCATTATCCACACCAGTCTATGCGTGCCAATGTCATGAGTGTTAACAGAGCCTTTAGGTCAAAAACCACCCACATAGAGAACTAAACAGACACTTGAAAGATCTCTTAGACAGAAGCACTGAGGAATCATATGTGTGTAATGAATGCAGATTATACAAATTTAGTATTAGAAAATAGTTTGGTATTGTATATTAAAGGGATACAAGGTAGTTTAGCGGCAGTATAGCGATCTCTATTGGTCAAACTGAAATTCTACACTGTCGTAAAAATGCCCACCTGTACACACCCACTAACTAACCATCGTGGCGAATGCTGCCATTGTGTTATTTAGTCAGTGCAGTTAGGTCATCTGATTCACAAGTGTAGACTGCCCACGTAAGATACTATAATCAGAGATTTTCTGAAGAGAGAACTCAAGATAATATGCTATAATACTGTTGCTGGAGGAAGTGGCCGGGGACAGGGACGTCTGGGTTTCTCTGCTCAGGCTGCTGCCCCCGCGACCCGATCCCCGGACAAGCGGCAGATAATGGATGTATGGATGTATGGATGGACTGTTGCTGATCTTGAATGGGATTCTTCCCTCATCATGGTGTATTCGTGGAGTGATTCCTTTGTTTTAGCAGACACTTACAAAAGTTACATCTTAGACAGATGCGCGCAAGCACTACCAACACACGCCGCAATAAACGCAGACTAGCTCTACACTATTCCGATTATAATCACAAATTAATCAATTTTCATTTGTAGATAACAATTCTTGTTCGGATCAAAACGCTATTCTTATTCTAATCAGGTCAGTCCGTGTATTTCTGAAGCTAGGCTACGTCTCGAACTCAGAAGGAATTAGAGCACCGTCATCACCTGTCTCTTTACGATCTAAAACGCAGGTCACTATGGTAGATGAACAAGATCACGCTTGGAGAAATTTCACAAAGATGGGAAGTGCCAACATCGAACGTTTCATATTCAGTCTGTGAAAGGCAGAATATGAAACGCTTGGTGTTGGCTCTTCAACGCAAGCGAACACATAGCCTACAACTACAGCTAGCATACAGTACCTAGCTAAGTGCCGTAAACACAAACGACTCTTCTCGCACATCACGACACCTCAGAAGCGGGTCGCTCCTGCCGAAGTTACATAGGGGATTTTCAGCATACAGACCCCTGTTGGGAGTGAGACAGGCTTCATTCGCTTACTATTGACTTGTTTAACCTTTGTTAAACTCCTGAAGGCTATAATTTTAGGTGAAAATGCTACCTAGTGCCCCTTTAAGTGTCTAGAATTGATATATGGTTTATGTGCTACGAAGCTAGGTAAGAGCATTAGTGGGAAACACTTTGAATTAAGAAATAAATAGATAGCTTTCTTTCAATCCTAAATCTGTTTGCTGATAAAAAGAAATACCAATGTGGTGTTATAAATGGTGCAAATGTATAGTTCCTCTGCGATTCAAGGTACTTAATGCTACTTCTTTGCACTTGCTTATGCCTGGAACCACTGGTATTGTTGTATTATTCCAGGTTAGCCCCATCACTAGTTTTACTGGTTAGAATTAGTTTCACAACACAAATATGTGGCTGCTTGTTTAGTGAAAGTAAAATTTTGAACTGAAACAGAGTCAAATATGGGGTAAAGTGTTACAGATAGCTCCAAAAAAACATATCTGGCTCCAAATAATGTAGTCCACAACTCAGTGCGTCCACTTCTGTTTCTTATACAATGTGCAGTCCATACGTCAACTAAATACACACGTCTTTGGATTGTGGAAAGAAACCATGACAGCAAGAGAAATGGAGGGCATGCTAACTCCACACAGAAAACCAACCAACCAGCTTGAAACCTAGAACTTCATGGCTCAGAGGCGACAGTGCTAACCCCTGCATCATCTATCACCCTGCGTAGTGGTACATCTTGAATTTTGCTGTCAGCGTTGGTGGCTTGGAAGCTGTTTTGCCCAAATAGTATTTGGACGTTTTTGTAGCTCTTTTGCAACTTTGCCTGGATCCATAAAATGCAATCCTCTCAACTTCGAAATACAGCTAAGACGCTAACTTTATTTTCAAAAAGAGTGGTCATTTATTACCTATAGTATTGTGACTACAGTACATTACACTTACAATGTAGTGACTACAGTCACTCGTGTATTATAGGTATAGATGGAATCATTTAGCTTTGTTCCCCTCTGCGTTTCCTACTGAGGGGAACCACATGGACTACACAAGCAGATCAATCCACTTGCACCATGATCGGTGGCAGCTTTGTGGTCCTGTGTGGTTACATGTCAGTCCTGGCAGAACAGTGGCCAATGTTAAATGTGTTGTCTGCTTTGACCTTTAGTTAATGGTGCTGGCACTCCTTTGCAAAGGTCACATTTAACATTTCGACCAATCACCACTCATTGCATTAACCTTCTGCCTGCTGGTGACTGAATGAAACAAACCTCACAGAAGATCACAATATTGTATGTCGCATTTGGGCCGTCCTACACGTAACGACGTGTTCAGAGTGTGACGAGGTGAAGGTGATAATCGGCTTTATGGTGTATTTAATAGCATTACTTGATATGACCTTCACGGAGCCGGAAATGTATGTGTTCACGGTCTGGAATACATTACTACGTCAATATTTATGAGGATAACACAGAAGTGTGTTATTACCCTCTGCATCAAAGGCACCTGTATTTTCAAAGTGCCGTCGACCTTTAGGAGAAAAAAGTTGAAAGGACTGGACAGTATGAAGGAATGAGGAGTTTTCACACATTTATCGCCAGAACACATTTTGAATTACAAAGCTAAACAGTCAACTTTGGTAAATTATAAATTGTCATGACTGTCTTCATTAAATTGCATTTTTAGTCATATTAGCATTGAGCGCATAACTGAATGTGATTATCTGTAATTATTCACATAAATTACATTTAGGCCACTGATCACTGAAGAAAACCAAAGGGAAGCAAGAGATGTCTGTGGCGTATTTGTCCTGATTCTAATTGATTTGAAAAACAAAAGTTAATATTCTGTTCCCACTGTTGTGCTCTGGTGAAGACAAAACTTTTCTTTCCTTACTTTTTTTTTAATCTGTTTCTAATATCCTTACAGTATGTCCGGGTACCACAACACCGCTGGGAACATAGCAGAGCAATTACAAGTAAGCGTCGACACGTTGCTGTTCTATCTTGACATTTTTAGGACTATTAAATCTCATGCAGTAAAAGACCGAGGGACCGTGAAGCATTCGTTTGGCAACAATTCTTTTTTAAAGTTTTTTTTTTTAAAAACCTATGCATCACATTTAAATCATTTGTTTATTGGAAAGCCAGAGTAGGGACATTTTTATGCAGTGTGTCACATTGTCATGGCAACATGGGAAAAGGAAAAAGGCAACACATTCTAGAAAAAAAAGGGAAAAAAATGTGCCAAATCTTTTTGGTGGACTTGGTGAGGTAGTGGAACAGCCTGCCAGCTACTGCTGGAGGAGAAAAATCGAAACAAAGCTGTACAAAGCGGTACGGTCGGGCACGTAGGTTGGCGTCACCGTGTGTGTGTGTGTCTATGTGTGTGCTAGAAAATGCTGACTGGGAAAATGTGGGTTTCTTCAAAAGCTCACAAAGCCATGAAAGCATGCGATGACAGAGCCTGGTGAGCACACTCTATCACTTATGTGGGCAGACGTGCCCACACACATGCACAAAAAAAAAAACACACACACACACACGGAGGCGCTTTCACACTCACACATGCACACTCACTAAAGGCTGCCACAGCAGATGGAGCCACTTAAATTTTTGTTACAAGTACCTGCTTGAAATATGAGAAGCATTTGAAATCTGTGATACCATCTTGTAGCCAATGAAGATGTTTTGAGGGGTAACTGTATCCTCAGATTATACTGCAGTTATAATCCACTGAAGCACCTTGGTCATTACTTCAATTTAGACAAGAAGTAAAAAAAATAAATATATCTGCGTGTTTGTATTTAGACACTTGAATAGTCCTCTATAATAGGTGGGCTAAGGCTACCACTTTACATAAAAGCCCTGAAAATCAAGTGACTGGCGTGTTGCTGCGCAAGAACCATTTTTATTAATCAAATTCCCCTGTGGCTTGAGAAAGAAATATATTTCCCTGTGTGTGTGAGCACCTGTGTGTCTTTTCATTCCTGTTCTCATTAGGATCTACACTACAGGGCCCTGGTTTAGTGTTGTTTCCTCTATAGCCCATTACTGCTACCTGCCCCGGGGTTGGAAGTTGAAGCCTGAGACAAACAACGAGCCGTGTGGAGTAAAATGCACCCAGGAGATTAGTGTGGCGAGGAAATCGGGGTGTGTAAGAGGGGTGAACTTAAGGTTGAGTCAACCTGAGGCCACAATGGGCTGTTGTGGGGAGATGATTTCCAGCAAAGCTTTTAGCGTGGAGGGCAGGTGACAAGAGGGAGGCAGAGAGATGGAACATTTTGTGTAATTTGATTTAGAAAATAGAGAAATACATTAGCTAAACTCCATAGAGCAATAAAGCAACCTTGAAAAAGGTTTGTATATGACACACACGCACACATGTAAAATTGAAACCTGTGATACTAGCAGTTTTAATCAGGAAAGCTCAATATCTGAAGAAAACTTTCCTGTTTTTTTTAGTTTTTTTTTAAGTGGAACAGATCACAGTGAGAGGGATTTTATTCTGTACAGTTGACTGGCAGGCAAACAGTGTTACATACCCCTGCTTTCTCAGGACCCCTTGATGTAAGACTCTGTCACATACTAGTTACCTTTTCTTTCTCCCACCTGTTCCTGCTGGATTTCTGGTCATTATCGCTTGCCGCTACAGCGTGTGTTCCACTCCGAAGAGTGTCAGGTACAACAGGACCTAACCTCCACTCCAGCCCTCAAGTGGGTAGCATGTAAGCAAATGGGTTGAAACTAGTCAACAAGTCACCTAATTTACTCATAGTCTCAATCCCAGTTCACCCCCTTTGCTGCACCTTCTGTTTTTTGTTCTTCCAGGTAGGGTGGATGCCCCTTTACTTTTGGAGATTGAGAAGGAGTGGTCATCTAGCCATCCAAATGCCCCCCAGCATACCGGATGAAGGGCTAGGTGACCACTACTCCTTGATCTACAAAATAAAAGAAACACCTTGAACACCAGTAAAATAGAGAGGTAGTTTCATGTAGTTGGCCCAAGGGCAAGCATTCGGATTGGACCCTAGTCTTTGACAGACTCACTTAGAGTCACATTTGTGCTATATAGTGTTGCTTCCTTTCAATTTCATTTGTGAATTCCAACACAAGTGACGACAGGAGCCATTGTCACTGCAGTAATTGCTGTTTATTTTCAAACACGTGCCATGACTATAATAAAAGCAACCACTCGGGTACGGTGGGATCACAAACCCAACACAAGCCACTGGTATGGAGCCAAAGCAAACGGGGAGAGAGCGAAGCAGCACCAAAAATGGTGTCCCACGGGAAGGGATGTGAGCCAGTGTCCAAAGTGAAACTAAAGCAGAGCTAAAATGTTCTATAGTTCTAAAGTTTGGATTCACCAAGCATTCTAGTGAAATGTCCAGAGGATCAGTGAGTGACACAATGAACCATTTACTGAGAACAAACGAGCGTTTGTTCCTGCTGACCTGAACAATGCTTTCCACTTCCTTAGTAGTATCATAATAATGTTCAGACACATATTGCGTTGATATCAGCACAAAAAGGAGTCATCAAAACGTCTGTGTTACTGCATGCTCTGCATTAGCCTAGCGTTTCCTGCCGCTGATTAGCTGTGACTCACAGTTTCGCCACACTACTCCCATACAGCAACTTCTGATGGATGTTGTATGGTGCCAAATTAAACAAGGGTCTGATGCAATGGTGACATGTTGTAAAAAAAAAAATAATAATTTAGGTGTGAGTTGTGTTAGGTGGCAAAAATCTCTTCTTTTGTCCATATTCTCAGTAGCTTCTCAAAACAGAGAGTGTTCTGACCGCTGTCTACTAGGTAAAGTACTAACTACTCATAAATGAGTCACACAACCCCATTTCAGAAAAACAAAACTATCCCTTTAAATTAAAAACAAAACTGCAAATGATGGCCCACCTTACATCTTAATGTAGAATTTGCCAGCAACAATAGTTTCCTCCTTGTGTTAAATAATGCCTCAGACAGGTACCTATGACAAAGGACATTTTGTGCGTACATCAGAGATGCTACTGGCTTTGACAAAAAATGCCATCATGGTGTCCATCTTTCACTGAGAGTCAATGGTTAAACAGATGTGCTGAGCAGCTGTTGGATGAATTTTACAGCCAAGTCCTGTGTGTAAAACAGAAGAAACCACAGCAGCAGATTTCCTCAACTTTAAACAAAGACATTATTTCCTCAAGCAAAATGAGCCCAGGAATGGAAACAGCCTCATGAATAGCTTGGGTCAAACTCAGCTGTACTAATGGGTTCTCACAACGTCTAAGCACCGGTGTCAGAGTCTAAAGAAGAGAGTTTAGAAGATAATCATGTATCTGCACCGGCTGCTGACTCATTGCTTTGTACAAAGTCCTGCGCCAGATTCTGTCTCTAAGAAACAAGAATGTACTTTCCTCCCCAAGTGATCAGGAAGCGACTGGTCCGCCTGTCTTGCGTGACTCAACTCACGCTACATCTATGTTATGCCAGTTGCAATTTAGCAGGTGTTCACGGGAACGGCTCACACTGATACTGTCAGTCAGCATGTTTTGCAATTACCATAGCCTGCACACCAACATGATTGCCTGATTGGCAGTGTTATTTCCGTGGCAATTATTATGATTCTGATTATGTCAATCATTTCACTCTCTGCTCCATGTGGTATCAAACTGAAGTAACTCGAACTCCTTGCTTTTTTTGCCCGCCTCATGTGTCTGATGGCTGTTTGAGGTATATTCTCTTTTTAACAGAAGAAAAACTTTTTAAAAATTCATGCTCTGTTTGCCTCTAGCGCTATTACCTTTGAGCTCGGTAGCTCATTCCAAATTACTAACGGCCTGTATATGGTCCCCATAATGATCATTTTCACTGTGTGTCAGTAATAATTGCAAGGTTAGTTCTATTTTAGTGCAAGCTCAGGGCTTCTGGTTTTATCTCACTAGTGCTTGTATTATTCATGTCATCCTTGTGTCTTTGACTATTCCTACACTGCCTCCCATTTAAGCTTCAATTACTACTATTACCTCGTCCTATACTCCGGTAAAAAAAAAAAAGAATAAATGAAGGGGGGGGTTATTTTCTTCATTATCATCGTCATCGCTACCATCATCATCTATTTACTACACGATTCAATTAGTGAGCCATCAGATGAAAGGTCACAACTGTAATCAGTCCTTTGAGAACATGTTTCTTTTTCCCACCGCCCCTTCCACTGTCCCTGGCTTTACATCTTAGGATGGCTAATGACCTAGCTTTCCAGTTTTGTGACAGAGATGACTTGCCGTATCCACAGCAACAAAGGCGTTTGGCTGGGTGTCTTTAAAGCGACAAATACTTCCCACAGGATCAGCAGATATGCAGAGATTGGCAAGGCTTTATTCATGAACTTCTCAGATGATGTGTTATTTATTAAGCCCCTGCTTCCTGATTTAATTTTTCTTCCAAATTTTGCAAATGGATTGAACTGACTCAGGCCTAATGTGCAATTTTCCTGCTTGTGTCAGCGCTCCATTGAAGTGGATTTAGGTCTACCTGTACCTGGTGATGGATGTTTATTATCTTGTGTGGTGAATCTGCAGTTTAAACTGACTGAAACATCAACAGTAATATTTGCAGCTATTTGCTGTGCTTCAGAGATACAACTCCGGGCCTACACTTTAAAATCATATATTCATTATTTGCCTGTTCCTTACAAATTTAGGTACGCTTGAAGGCCAAATATTTTTGTTACAGGTTTTTTTTCTTTTTCAGTTGATATTACTGTAGCCTTAATTGACCCTTTGAGCAAAGATTAAGATATTACACTAGGAAAAAGAAATGTATCCAGTCTCCACTAAAATACCTTAAAAATGATGCGTGCTGCATTTCTTGATTCCCTGACTTTTCTGATTTTTTTTCTTTTTCTAAAATGTCAACACAACGGGATTGATTTGAATAGTCTGTTTAGCTTTGGAAGATTCCAAATTGACAGAAATGACCTGGGAGTATTTAAGTAGAAGCCACAATAAGAGCTGCCCAAATACTAAGTAAAAGCACTTCAATGCATGTACTATATGCTTTGGTGGACGAAACACTGCTAAAAAATATCCATCATGAAAGGAAAGGAGATAATATATTCATCTTTTCTTGACTGCAACATTCAAAGTGCTGCTTAATCATTTTCAACTATTTTTGTATTCATGTATATATATATATATATATATTTTAGGGCTGGGCAACGATTAAAATATTTAATCTAATTGATCACATGATTTCCCTGATTAATCACGATTAATCGCATTTGTATGCAAAATCGAAAAATGAATTCAAAAGTAGTGTATAGCTACTACGGTGATAAGACAATTCAACTTGGCAGTGTTTACAGATGACTTTGGTTCTGTCGACTCTGTCTGGAAGAACTTTAAAATGAAAATGGCCGTTCTATACCCTTCTCCATGTTTGGTGGATCCACCAAATACTTTCTTTTCCAGTTCCGAAGCAGACAGCAACAGACTTTTACAAAATAAAAGCCTGTGAGCAACAGACTTTTACAATAATAAAATAAATAATTAAATCTGCGTTAATGCGCGATTAAATATTTATCGACGTTAAATAATTATTGAGTTAACGCGATATAACGAGTTAACTCATTATTATCGCGAGTATGTATATATATCTATATATATATAGATATATATATATATATATATGAAGTCAGGAGGGTTAGTATGAGAAGCATACGTGAGCTGCTTTTTCTGAGTTACAAACCTTCATTGGGAAATTCTATTCTATATTAGTCTATCTCATAACTTATATTGTTACGTTTCTATTATAGTATTGTGATTTATATGATAAACCTTACATGATAAGAAAAATGAGATATGAACTCGTTGCCCTAAGTATTTAATGTGCTTTTTTGTGAAAAAAAAGCTCATTAAATGTGAATTTCTTAATTCTATTCAATTCACGGTAAGTGTACTCTGGATTTTGTTGAGCATGGCTTTCTTTTCCAAAATCTTTCTGAATTTCTCTGGCCATCTTTCTTAACCTCAAAATGACGTCCAATGAGGACCAGGGAAAGTCCTTAGGAAAACACGACAGGAGGTCATTTCTTCTGACAATTCAACCTTAACCCAAAAACTGCTGGAATGGTTGCAATGCAATTTGGTGAAGATACCCATGGTGCCAAGAGCCTCCCTAAACTGATTCGTCTTGACCTGTGAAACATTTCCTAAGGTAGTGCCAGCTGGTCAAATTTTGTAATTTGTAATTTTGAAATTGTAGCATCGAAATGCCTCCTTTAGCGATAATGGTACATGTAACAAATGTAGTCTTTTTGTAGTTTTGGAGGCGAGGTTATCTGAATTGGAAGCTCGGCTCTGCACTGTTGAAAATCAACCGATAGCGAGCCAGGCCCCTTTTGCCAGTGTGGAGCCACCTAGCGTAGCTAGCTCCATTAGCCTCCCCCTAGCAGAACCTGAGCAGCCAGGATTATATCGTGGCTGGGTGACAGTCAGGAAGAGGCATAGCTCTAAAGTCAAGCCCGTTGTTCACCATCGACCTGTCCACGCTTCAAACAGATTTTCCCCACTCAGCGACACACTCGCTGAGGACAAAACCCTGGTAATTGGCAGCTCTATAGTCAGAAACGTGGCATTAGAGACACCAGCGGCCATAGTCAAATGCATTCCAGGGGCCAGAGCGGGCGACATAGAATCCTATTTAAAACTGCTGGCTAAGGATAAACGTAAATATGGTAAAATAGTTATTCACGTCGGCGTTAATGACACCCGGTTACGCCAATCGGAGGTCACTAAAATTAATGTTGCATCGGTGTGTAATTTTGCCAAAACAATGTCGGACTCCGTAGTTTTCTCTGGACCCCTGCCAAATCTGACCAGTGATGACATGTTTAGCCGCATGTCGTCCTACAATCGCTGGTTCTCTAGATGGTGTCCAGCAAACAACGTGGGCTACATAGATAATTGGCAATCTTTCTGGAGAAAACCTGGTCTGATGAGGAGAGACGGCATCCATCCCACTTTGGAAGGAGCAGCTCTCATTTCTAGAAATATGGATGAATTTATTTGCCACCCTAAAACATGACAACCCAGGGTTCAGACCAGGATGCAGAGTTGTAGTCTTACACACTTCTCTGCAGCTTCCCACCTGCTGCTACCCACCCAATCAATTAACACAAAAGGAGCAAATCCTCTTGTCCAAAAAAAAAATATTAAAACAAAAACTTTAACTGAACAAAAACATCAAACTATTAAATGTGGTTTGCTGAATATCAGATCTCTCCTTTCGAAGTCTCTGTTAGTGAATGAGTTGATTTGTGATCATCATATTGATATATTTAGTCTTACAGAAACCTGGCTGCAGCAGGAGGATCATGTTAGCATTAATGAAGCAACTCCCTCGGACTGTTTAAATGTTCACGTTCCTCGAACCACAGGCAGAGGAGGAGGAGTGGCAGCTATTTTCAGATCAGGGTTACTCATCAGTCCCAGACCCAAGATTAGTTTGAGCTCTTTTGATTATCTGATTCTCAGTTTTTCCCACGCAAAGTGGAAATCCCAGAAACCTCTTGTGTTTGTTGTTGTGTATCGTCCACCTGGCCCTTATTCTGAGTTTCTGTCTGAATTCTCAGAGTTTTTATCCCAGTTAGTGCTGAGTACAGATAAAGTCATTGTAGTGGGTGACTTTAATATTCATGTAGATGTTGAAAATGACAGCCTGAATATGAACTTTAATTCTATATTGGACTCTATTGGATTTTCTCAGAGTGTACACAGACCGACTCACTGCCTTAATCACACCCTTGATCTTGTGCTGACTTATGGCATTGAGAGTGAGCAGTTAACAGTGTTCCCTCATAACCCTGTCTTATCTGACCATTTTCTGATAACCTTTGAGTTTACATTACTTGACTATACAGTTTCTGAGAAGAAATTTACGTATAGAAGGTGTTTATCAGAGGATGCTGTAACCAGATTTAACGAATTAATTCCATCATCCTTTTCTTCACTGCCATGTGCAGATATGACAGAAGACGACTACCTAAACTTTACTCCAGCAACACTTGACTCTCTTGTTGACAGCACTATAGTTTCAATGCGTACAGCACTGGACAATGTTGCCCCTCTGAAAAGGAAGGTAATCAGTCAGAAGAGATTGGCTCCTTGGTATAATTCACAGCTGCTTTGAAGCAGACTGCAAGAAAGCTGGAGAGACAGTGGCGTTCCTCTAATTTAGAAGAGTCTCAGTTAGTCTGGAAAGATAGTTTAACAATGTATAAGAAAGCCCTTCGTAAAGCTAGAACTGCTTATTATTCATCATTGATAGAAGAGAATAAGAATAATCCCAGGTTTCTTTTCAGCACTGTAGTCAGTCTGACTAAGAGTCCGAGCTCTGCTGAGCCAGGTATTCCTTTAACTCTCAGCAGTGATGATTTCATGAGCTTCTTTATTAATAAAATTGTTTCTATCAGAGAGAAGATTGATGGAGTCCTTCCCACTATTATCAGTGATGTATCATCAAGTGCAGCAGCTTTAGAAGTATCTTTAGAACCTGATTTGTATTTAGACGGCTTCTGCCCAGTTGATCTCTCTGAACTAACAACAGCAATAGTCTCTTCTAAACCATCAACTTGTGTTTTAGACCCAATCCCAACCAGACTGTTCAAGGAGGTTTTCCCATTAATTGACACTTCCATATTGGATTTGATCAATCTTTATTTGTTGACAGGATATGTACCTCAGACTTTTAAGGTTGCTGTAATTAAACCTTTACTTAAAAAACCTACTCTTGATTCAGAAGTGTTGGCTCATTATAGACCTATATCCAATCTCCCTTTTATGTCTAAAGTTCTTGAAAAAATAGTTGCAGCTCAGCTTTGTGATCATTTACACAGAAATAATCTGTTTGAAGAGTTTCAGTCAGGATTCAGAGTGCATCATAGCACAGAAAATGCACTGCTGAAAGTTACCAATGATCTCCTCTTAGCCTCTGATAGCGGACTTGTGTCTGTGCTTGTCCTGTTGGATCTCAGTGCTGCATTTGATACGGTCGATCACAGTATCTTATTACACAGACTTGAACATGTTATTGGGATTAAAGGAACTGCATTAGGCTGGTTTAAATCATATTTATCTGATAGATTTCAGTTTGTTCTTGTAAATGAAGAATCTTCCTCACACACCAGAGTAAGTCATGGAGTTCCCCAGGGTTCTGTGCTTGGACCGATTCTTTTTACTTTATACATGCTTCCATTAGGTAACATTATTAGACAGCATGGCATAAATTTCCATTGCTATGCTGATGATACTCAGCTGTACTTATCTATAAAACCAGATGAACCCAATAGGTTGGTCAGACTACAAGCATGTCTTAAAGACATAAAGACCTGGATGACTCAGAACTGTCTGCTGCTAAATTCAGACAAAACTGAAGTCGTTATCTTTGGACCTGAGCGTTTCAGGGAGAAATTGTCTAGCTATATAGTTACTCTAGATGGTATTTCCTTGGCTTCTAGTTCTACAGTGAGGAACCTTGGAGTTATTTTTTACCAGAACTTATCATTTGACTCGCATATAAAACAGGTTTCTAGGACTGCCTTCTTTCACCTTCGTAATATTGTTAAAATCAGGAACATCTTGTCTCAGAGTGATGCAGAAAAACTAATTCATGCATTTGTTACTTCAAGATTGGACTACTGTAATTCTTTATTATTGGGCTGTCCCACATATTCTCTGAAAAGCCTTCAGTTGATCCAAAATGCTGCAGCCAGAGTTTTGACGAGAACTAACAGGAGAGATCATATTTCTCCAGTTTTAGCTTCTCTTCATTGGCTCCCTGTTAAATTCAGAATAGAATTTAAGATTCTTCTCCTCACATATAAAGCTCTTAATGATCGAGCTCCATCATATCTTAAAGATCTCATTGTAAGATATTTTCCTAACAGAGCACTTCGTTCCCAAACTGCAGGTTTACTTGAGGTTCCCAGAGTTTCTAAAAGTAGAATGGGAGGCAGAGCCTTCAGTTATCAGGCCCCTCTATTGTGGAATAAGCTGCCAGTAAATGTCCGGGAAGCAGACACCCTTTCCACTTTTAAGACCAGGCTTAAAACTTTCCTTTTTGATAAAGCTTATAGTTAGGGATGGCTCAGGTGATCCTGAAACATCCCATAGTTAAGCTGCTATAGGCCTAGACTGCTGGGGGGCCTCATCTGACACACCTTTCCTCACTTTACTCTCTTTATGTATATGTGATATTATTGTGGTCATTAACTCGTGTTTCCCTGTTCCAACATATATCCTTTGAATGGTGTTACAGTGCCGCCGTCGTGGTGGCCCCCTGCCCCCCTCCCCCCCTCCCCCTTTCTGTCTTCTCAAACCCCAGCTGGTCGAGGCGGATGGCCACCCTTCCTGAGTCTGGTTCTGCCAGAGGTTTCTTCCTGTTAAAAGGGAGTCGTTTCTCTCCACAGTCGCCACAGGCACGCTCAGGCCGGGAGATTGGACCGAAAAACAAAAAGTTTTCAGTGCAATCTGTTGGTTTTCTTAGCTAAGAAATTGTTTATGAATTGGCTCTATATGAACGAATTGGATTATTTTATGAATTATGATTATTATTAATTAATTGAATTCCAATTGGCTTGAATTGGACTTACTATCTAAGTGCCTTGAGATGACATTTGTTGTATTTGGCACTATATAAATAAAAATGAATTGAATTGAATTGAAATTGAATTGAAATGAAAGCCGTGCAAATTTAGTGGTTTCTAACAAAAAATCCCTATACTTCGAAAGACAAGTCATGCCTTGAATAAGTACCCAAATACAGATGAGCTGAAGAGAATATTTTTTAGGATGCAGAGCAGAAACAAAATGAGAGGAAGGAAGAGGGAATTCAAACAAATTCTTCCTTTGATCAACATGGGAAATGTGAGATCACTAGCGGATGTGGCTCTGTCCTAGAGGCAGGTGGCCCGCTGCTGTAGCTTTGGACATATTGTGTCTTTCTTTGAATCTTCTTGAGATTTTCTAAAGCTTTTTTCTGTGAAAACACAGATTTCTGAAACATTTTCTGTGCTGGTTTGTTATGCTGCATAACATTGGCAACAGGAAAGTTATTAACCTGTTGGAGCAGCTAACTGAGCTTTCCAAAGCCAAGAAATGCCTGGGAGAAAAAAAAATCAAATCAAGAAGAGTTGAAGAGGAGATGTCTAGGATGCAGAGCTGGAACAAAGTGGAGAAAAAGATGAAAGAGGGTTCAACCTCTTCACTTGATCATCACTGAAAGTGTGAGATCACTGGCAGAAAAAATGGACAAGTGTGGGCCCCTGATGAGGAAACAGCAGGAAGATCAGGAAGAGACATGGCTGCAGGAACAACTCTAATACCTCTCTGCTCAGTTTTAAGATTATATGGGCAGATAGAGAATACAGACCAAGAGGTAACAGTGAAGGAGGAGAATTACAGTGCCTGTTGACAACAGATGGTGTTGGATTTCTACCACACCTTCCTCTCGGCTACACTCCCTACACTTTCTACATGTATGTCCGTTGATTTTTAGTTTAATTTTTTTTATCTATCTATAGCAAAACCATGTATTTAATTATAATTAATACTGCAGCAATATAATTTCTCTTCTGGGATTAATAAAGCATGAATTGAATTGAACTCAATTGAATTGAATAAACTGCACAAGCTTGGAGCCCCTACAGACAATTATTTCCACAGCTTATCTTTCCATATCATTCCATCAATCCACCCATCCATACATCCATCCATCCATCAATTCACACAGACATTGTGAGAGGTTGCATACAAACTAGATATGGCCATTTTTAGTCATTTCTAGGTCAACTAATCGAGCCAATTAAAGTCAATTAGTCGTGACATCATTATGATGTCATCATTAAACAAACATTAATCACCACGGCAGTAATTTGTTCCAGTTGTTTCCTGTCACTTGCTTATTTAGCTAAAATAAAACCACTCATTTTCCGTTGTCTTTCTGTCCGGTCTTTTTGCTCCTGAAGCACAGCATTCCTGTGATGGTTCAATGAGTCCTCATCGCTCTGCTAGAACCGCGGCAAGCTTGCTTCATCCCGCATCATGTACATTCGACTTTGTTGTCCAGTAAAATGAAACACTGCCATGCTTCGCTTCATTTTGTTGCTGTCTCTTGCTTCCACTATCGGTGAAAGTTCCGGCAGGAAAAGCACCGTAAACTTTAGCTTTGCATGTCTGCGTAGTGAAATATAAATCTCCTCCTGCCTCAAACCGGAATGACTTAAGTCTTGAAAAAATAGTCGACTATATGCGCCATTCCTACTCATCGAGTAATTGATTCGTGAACATCCCTAATACAAACCAAGTATGTAACCAGTAAATAACAAATTTAGCCCTTTCTTTGAATTCCTCATTTTCAATCTTAGCTCCTTGTTTTAGAAGCATATTATTACGTATGCTGAAATTAATATCAAGCTGAGCTCTATCAAGCATGACTTTAATTTGGGACACAGTACATTCCTTGCTTAAAGATAGAACAGCTGATTTTCACCTGTGAGCACATTCCTACATTCAAACTGGCAACATATAGATCATGACACGATTCAAAAAGCTCTAATCTTATAACTAATAAATCAAGGGAGACTTTTGACTTCAAGACTATTTTAGAGATTGGCAATTTAACACCGAGCCTTGATTAAAGGTATTCCTTTATTTTCATTATGTAATAGGGCGAGTGCTAATCAGCAAATATACTTTTATGACGTGTGATACAGCTGACACCCTCAGCAACAGCAACCCATATCTGAATTACAGCTGACGGACTGTTCCTTCTCACACACCCACATGGGTGTACGCACACAGCCATGATCACCACGAACATTAACATCTTATCTTTCCTGAAGTCCCTATACCAGGCCTGCCTGATCAAAGAAACAGTGTGTGTGTGTGTGCACGTGTGTGAGAGTCCATCTCGGCAGTTGCTCCGTCAGCATACTTTCCAGTCCAAAGGGGGGAGTTTGGGGGGGGGGGTTGGAGGGGAGGTCCACACAGCATGGCTGAAGAACTCATCAACAACCTCAGTCGCTGTGCTCGTGTGTGGGATGATATGCTGCAGACTCAGCCCCTCAGTCCACAGGAGCTCCCCTCCCCCCGTCACATACACAAACACATTATTATCATAAACCCGCCTGTTACACACATTAACATGCTTACTGTCTGCATTCATCCAGCAAATACGCTTGTTACCCAGGAGGACAGACATTTTTCAACGGGGGTTAAGACTGTGGAGTGTAGGAGCCTGTTATGAGAAACTAGAATTTGATTTGTTATGAATACAAAGCACAAAGCTAAAAGCTCTTGGGGTATTTAGTCTCCGGCTATAGGCTTAATGAGTCTGTGTGCGCGACGTGTACGTGCTTCATTAATGTGTGCAATGCGCGTGTGTGTATCAATATGTGTGAGTGCAAATCTGTGTTTGTTTTTGCACATGTCAAAAGACGAGAGCTCTCTCTAAGTGTAATACACTTATATGATGGCTAGTGGCTGAAGGCAGATAGTCTAATTCACTCTCAGAGGCTAATTTCATGCACACAAGTCAGTGATGCCACATGCTTGTCCTTGCCCACCACCCAGTGGGTTGGTCTCAAAGCAAAGCAATTAGCCAGCCTCACTCTGGATCTTAAAAAAGTCAACATAAACTTTTTACCCTCTTTTCCCTTGGAGGCTTTTGAAAAAGGGAGGTCCTTGAGGAGTATAAAGGGGCTGCCCGTTAACAAGCCTGTATCACTGTCATGAAAGACGTCTAGCAAATGACATCAAACACACAAGGCTAAGCTTCCTTGCTAATTAGCCAAAATAGCTATTTAGTGCCAAATCATCCAGCGAGCAAATTAACCCGTTTCTAATACACGAATGAGGAGATGAACAGAGCTTTAATGGACGCTTTTGTGGAAACTTTTTGGGCTCAATCACTGTGAGTTTGAAGAAAGAGGCAAACATGAAGGTGTCAGGTCTCGCTAAGTGGACTGACTTGACTGTGCAGGATTGCAGCAGTTCCACTGTGGGAGTTGCTAATTGGATAGTAATTAATGGAATGGAAGCCGATAAATACCTTTGTGAGCAGGCTTGTCAAGGACATGGAGGTGATGGGAGAGAGTTTGTGAACCAGAGTGGGAGAGTGAGATGGGGAGAAAGCTGCAGGACAGACACCCTTTCTCAGTCGTTCCTGCTAATCCTCCTCATCCCTTCATCTCGCTCCTCAATTGCTAAAACGAAACTACTCCCCTTCCTCATCACTCCTCCTCTTCCAGTCCTCTCCCTTCCTCTCTTTATCAGGCCCCCTGCCTGTTCTCCCCTGCCCCAACTTCACTTGTTTCCATGGAAACACAGGGTAAAAAGAGTTACTTCTCGATTAAATCAAAGATTTTGAAGTGCCGAAAATATTACAAGCTCTTTTGATCCGTGTTCCTTGAGTTCAGGATGATACTCTATTTTCTCCTTCCAGAAAGCGAGTGTGTGCCCCTGTCTCCGCTCTAAGAAAGCAGACAGAGCAGCACAACCTATTCACACTCACTGATGCAAACTGAAAGACCAGCCCTCTGTGGGACCGATGAATGGCTTGTGAGTTGACAGTTTTTCTTTCTGTTTCTTTTTCTCCTTTTTTGTTTATTTCAAGGCTTTGTAGGTGTCTCCCAAATCTGCCAAACCAATCTGTCAGCTGCTGCCGTCGAGGTCCAGTGGAAAATGGAATGCTTAATTGGGTATCCAGGCTAGAACGATAATGAATCCTGAAAAAATAAAATCTTGTGATCTCTTTATAGGATGGTGTTGTCTGATGAGGTTCCCTTGTCTTCAGACATAGTGCAGGTTACCTGACTGTCTTGTAAACCGCCTTGTCTTTAGCTGTCATCTCTTTGATCCCAATCTCCATTCAGAGCAATACAAAGAGTAGCGGGAGTAGCTGGCTCACCCAGCTTAAATAAACAGTAGCTGTGTGCTTCGGTGCTGTGCTGGTGGTGTTTGCTAGACTGCAGAACAGATAGCGACATTAGTCATGTCTGTCAACACTTCTTGATGCACATTTTGACTTTGCGTATCAGAAAAAGGCTGAGGACACAGCAAAATAAATGGATAAATCAAATGTCATGTGTCGTTAACCCTTAACGCCTGAATTTATATAGCTGTACATAAAAAAATCTTTTGTGTGTGTTTTAGCCTTTAAGTAGATGGTAAATAATGCTGAGATTATTAATGTCACTTTTGCACAAAAAATAAATAGAAATTTTGGTATGTTGCAAATTTGCGACAACAGGCATAATGGTCAATAATAAGATAACAACAACACAGTAATATAACAGTGAAAAAACAATGTTTTTTTATTCACCCTTTTTTTTTCACATATTTATTTATATAAATCTGCAACAGGAAATAGGTCCGTCACTTTGCGGTCCCACTAGAAACAAGTGCTATCTCAGCTGGTTGATTGAGTCAAACGGTTTGTAGCATAAATGCGACAATAGGCGTTAAGGGGTTAACCTGCACAGGTGCCAGTTATTTCATACTACTGATGCAGATTAAAGATCAAAATGTGGAAGGATTCCCTTTCTTACACCTGGCCACATTTCTTCTGCCAGCCTCAAGCGTGCTAGTGGTTCTGAACTTCTGTGGTTCTGACATGACGTGTGGCAAGAGATTTCATTTTATGGTCCTTTCCTAACCCAGTGAGTGATCACAGGGTTTGTCAACACTCTTGAAGGGCACAATAGAAGGGTACATAGAATAGATCACTTTGCCAAATGTCTGAACTATGTCTAAATTCAGTCCAAAAGTGGGAAATGAAAAGCTGTCTTATTCCCAATATAGAAAAAAGTCTTTTTTCGGGCAAATTAAGGGCAAAGTGACGTCCAGTGGTGGATAACTTGTGCCAATTTCAGTTCAGTTCAATTCAGTTGATCTAAATATCAGCAATTCACAACAAAAGTTATCTCAAGGTATTTTAAAGAGAAACCAGTCCTATTAGGCAGAGTTCAATCCTATCTTAATCCGATATGATCCAGTTCATTATGATCAAATTCAGTCCAGGACAGTATAATTGTGTTCATTTGATGCCAATCTATAGAAAGTTGCCGAGCTGAGCAAACCAACTAATCGGGTTGAAATTTCTCTTTGATTCAATCCCAAATCCTAAACATGCACGGGATGATGGATGACAGCGAAGGGAAAACTCCCTTTTAACAGTGAGAGACCTTCAGCATAACCCAACTCGGAAAAGAGCAGCCATCTGCCTGGAACTGTTGGGGGTGAGAGGACGCGAGAGACACATAACAGTAGGCCAGAGATACCTGCTGAGTTGGGGAAAAAAAAAGTCACGATTGTTTTCAGTTGTAAGCCAGTGAGACAGAATGTGAGACATTCCCAAATGATTTCTCAGGCTTCCCTTGGTGAACGGGCAAAAACAGGGGTATCTGAAAATGAAAGTGGTCCAATGTATTTTTAGTTTGAAAACGAAGAGTGAACTTCACTTATAGGGCCTGTGATCAGTTTATTTTATGAACGAGACAATAAATCTGCCTTCCACTGACTTAAATCATAGAAAAAAAAAGGAAACCTTGAAAAGCTGCTCACTGAACCATAAAACCTTTGGCGAACATTCAGCTTTTCTGACCACATGGCTATCTATGGCAGCCCCCCAAGTTACACATCAACTTTTTTCTACCAGCCCTTTCTGAAAATAATGGGCTAAAACCAGCCCTTGTCTCTAAATCTATGCCCACGAGAGCTGTCCCCCTTTAGTCATAGGAAAGCTTACAATATAACAAAGAATTTCTATTTCCTACCCACAGAAACACTGCACAGATCACAACACTGAGGATATACACTGATGAAAGTCCTGAAGCTTTGGCCATTGGGGAGTGCAGTTGCCATCCTGGGTGCATGGACTGAAACAATCTTTCAATGAGTGATGCACCTGGACCCGAGGCTCCCCTTGAAGGGCATAGAATTGTAATGAGATGATTTATTATTCGCTTTATGCTTTCTGTTCGGCACACAATCAGGTAATCAGAGCTGTAGCTGGCTTCCAACGTGGCCACACTGGAGCGCCACCGTGCCGCTGAGTGGAAACCACTGTCACTTGTCCAAATGCTCGGTGCAGAGGAGTGACAACAGATCCTCAGTGACACCGGTAGCATGTAAAGCTTTTATCAGAGGCCTGCTGAGCGTGTCCCTCCTTCACACATGGCTGAGTCCTGAAGGAGATGAAAGTGTGAGTTACCTGACAGGAGGCAGGCATGATCACATGTTCAAGGGCACAAACGTGCGCATGCTCACACGAGCAAAGTGGCGACTCAATTCACGCAGAGAACTTGCTCCACAATCCCACATAGGGGGCCATCTGAGTGGAGGCGGTCTACTTTACTCGCCGTCAAACTCGTCGGACTGCACTGATGTAACTTCTCTTCCCTGAACTATAACTTTTATGTATGATCAATTTTACATTGGACTGCGTCCCCTCTCCAACAGAGGAATCACGACAGTGTGAAATATCTCCAACGTGGGTGCCGTTAAATGCTGCAGGACATATACATTTTTTAATGCACACACTTTTTTTTTTTTGGTTGCATATTAACAGGGCCATATAACTTACATTGTCCCTTTTTCGTGGCTCTATTGTACTGCAGTCTCTGAGAGCAATAGCATGCTTCAGGGAGGAAGGATTTTACAGATTGGGCTGCTTTATTCTGCCTGTACCACCCCATAGAGTACAGTGGTGCAGAGCTACCACCCAGCAGAGAATGATTTATGAGGTACACACTCCCCAAATTACATCTAATGAATTGTATTGCTCCTGACTGAATTTAACACCCCTTTCATTTTGCTGCCTTTGGTAAACACGGGTTAACTGCCACAGGAATAGCAATCAATGCTGAAATGGTTAATGAGTAAACAGTGTGAGACAGTGAATATGAACGATTGATTTGCTTTTGCCCTAAGTGGGATTTATTGTGTGTGCTATCACTCGGAGCCTTAAGATCAGCTCCATTCTCTGAGTGTGTGCAGGTCCAGGCTCATGTTACTGTACCCATATGTTCCGCCTGTGATCTTGGAGAATGGCGTAAACAGATCCCACACACCTGTCCGCATGTCACATCTGCCTCGACCTTCTGCCCGTGACTGATCTTGGGATGGGGGGGGGGGGGGATACATTCAGCTTTGACACACACCTGCATCAAACTGTCGGACTCGACCGTGCCGCGGGTCAGCGTTGCGTAAATATCCCCCCGTTCTTGTTAAGGTGTCACGGCTTTTAATTGGGTCGACAAACAGCCCACCTGGGACTCATGGGGAAGGGTGGAGGCGGGTGAGGAGCACAAAACAGAACGCGGCCCGTCCGCTCCTGTCGTTATTTTTACAAGTCTTTACGACTCAATTTAGCGGCTGGGAAATAAAACAAGCGGGGTGTCGGAGCTCCGGGGCCTGAGATGAGTTAGTGGGGCTCCCTGAGCTGTCAGAGAGCTTGGTGGGGGTTGGGGATCAGAGGGAGGAACAGGGAGAGGTGAGGGAGTTTGGAGGGGAGGGGGGGTGCAAATCAACTAAGTTGATCCAGGTCAACAACAGACTTTAGCTTTGCTTCACATCTTTGCAACTTGGAGTATTAAAGAGGTGTTTTTTCCCCCTTTTCTGCAGGCACTGAGGTGTCGCTCCACATGCTATTAACATTGAGCTCTGGTAGTGCCATGTGTTAATGGCCCAGCATGTCCCTCAGAAAGCCCCCCCCCCTCCTTACTGTCATTTCAGACCAATTGGGAGCGCACACGCGGGAAGGGAGGAGAGGGCCGGTAATTAAAATTCTGTTCGGCACGACAACGCCGTTTCATGCCTCATTTCTGTGCGCACGTGGGATGAATTTGGGACCAGAGCGCAGACTTTAATTGCGCAAATAGACGCCTCTGGTGTGCACGTGGTGCCACCTCGAGGACCCGGGTGGAGGGCAGACTTATCAGCGACGTAGAGGCAAGAGGCTGGAATGTTTGAAGACAACGGCCGTAGCTTTGTGTTCAGTTTTGTGAGCGTGCAGGACAACATGCGCGTGCACGTGTGAGACAACGCTTTGCACTGCACGCTTGCTTGCGTGTGCTGATTCTGTGATGTGTTTACTCATTGAAAAGATGGGGTGGGGAGGGGCAACGCAGATCCTCCCGGGACCACATCTACAGGGCCTGTCAGTTACCGTCACTCAGTCATCAGCAGCCCACATCCCATGCTTCCCTGTTTTGACACCCCCCCCCCCCCTCCAACCTCCAAACAAAGACAGTGGCAGAGCCACAGCAGCTGCATCCAAAGGGACCATCACTCCACCAGTCTTTAACCTCTGGATCTCCTCCTCTCCTGCTCTCCTTCATCAAAGCATTTCTGGCTATTTTGTTTCCCAGCTCTGCAGAGAGTTATTGCTCACGACAACGATCACAGTCGTTTATTTTTCCTTCTCTCTGCAGCCCGGCCTCTGCGTGCACGCCGGGCTAGTGTTACCCTATGATATTCAAGCGCTCTCTATTAAATATGCATGAACCCTGGAGATGAAAATTAATTTTGGGAATGTTTGTCTCCCTCTTTTCTCCCCCCTCGCTCCCTCTTTGAATGTTCAAATATGCCTCCATCCGCCTTTGTGTCAGGCCGTGAATTCATTATTTCATTTGCCGGTGAATGGCGTAACACAACACGATGTGCGAGGGCGATATTGATCTTGCTCAAGCAAGGGGCGACGACAAAAACAGCTCCAGCCAAAACACGCGTAGCAGGATGCGAGTTTCCACACAGTCGCCAAGTTTTGGGAAAGTTTGCCCTGAGCTCTTATCACTCATGAATATTTAGGGGCCTTAAAGTGGGAAAATATTACATTGAATTATGCATGTAAGAAGCGATGGAAATCTGCAGCAGGACACTGCAGCTTTTCTGCTGTCTGCCATCATCTCGGCAAAAACTGTAACTCATTGCCTGCCCCAGCGACCTCGAGACTCCAGACTCGAGCGTGCTTTTTTTGGGGGTGCCGAGACACTGCTGCTCATTCTGCCGCGCGCTAAATTGCAGTATTCCTCGATAGGCTGCGCGCAGGAGAGAGAGTGAACATCAAATACGCTGCAGACAACAAACAAGCCAGTTGAGCAGGCTGTGTAGGAGGTGAAGGCAACACAAGATGAGGGATAAAACAAGAAAAGGAGCCCAAGAAGGCTGCTGAGTGCGGTGACACTGTAGTTTCATCATAGTCAAAGATAATTTTAGCTGTTACTTTGTTTCAATGTTGCCAGATAAGTTGTCAAGTGAGCATTGTTAGGCTACTTTACACCAACACTGAAAGTGGACCTGATGAAAACAGGAATAATGATGCTGCAGGCCGTGATTAAGGATGCAGCTTTAGTGAGTGGCAGATGTTAAACGGCCTGGGACATTCTGGGAAAATGCATTCTCTTGCCAAGAGTTAAATGAGAAAATTGAAACTAGAGTCATGTCTGTTCACCGAGGCCAAATATATACCTGTTTTTAATGAGGACTTTGAGTATGATGGCTGCCTCGCGCGTCTCAATTTTCCTTAGAAATGAATGCAATGTGCAAAGATGTAGTATGCAGGTGACCTATGGGGGGCAGTGTAGCGGAAAATAGAACCAGATCACCAGGGTCACAAGGTCAGCAGCCCCGTCTAAGATACCACCACTGCCAATTCTAATTCTGTGATTTCAATATCCACTAAGTTCTAATTTCCTCCTTTGCTGCTTGGTGCCGGTCACCTGTTACTAGGGATGGAAATTGATAAGATTTTATTGATTCCAAAGTCATTATCGATGCTTCTGATCAATCTGGTTCTTTATCGATTCCACTATTGATTCTTGACCCAATTTTCCAGAGGAAACAAGTCCACTACAAAGGTTTTCAGCATCAACACAACTCCTTACTATCTGAAGTCTGAAACAGAATAAACTTTGGGCTTCGTTTCCCTGTCAATGCGTTATGAGAATGAAAATCAAACCATTTAGAAAGTCAACAAGCAGCATGACCATTCTAAATCATTTTAGCCCTCTACTTTTCTAAATGTCTTATTTTCACATCAGACTTTAAAGGACTATGTAACCTGACCTCCCTGAAAAGTGGATCTTCTACTTTTGACAAATGGTGCAAGCATTTCCCAACTGTCTTTATGACAGAACGGTGACACTCCTTCAGCCTTTTCATCAACCTGCCTGCGCAGCAAACATGATGGGAGCTGTCAGCAGTGAACATTAGCAAGCGTTTCTCAGTCAACACCTAAAAAGCACGAAATTTAGATGGTGTTGTTTTCATTTTGAAAAAAAAAAACGAGCTAACCGTGGTGTTACCTTTATGATGACGCTGGATATCTACTGATACAGTTGATCTTTTCATTGATAAACAGCAGAACTCGTGCTGTGCACGTATGTCGTGTCATCGTGGCACTTTCTGCATTCTGCTTCGTTCAGCCCCTCACACAGCTGGCTTCTCCGCTACTCCCTTCTGTTGATTTCGGTGATATGTACATGCACCAGGATGTTTCGGAGAGGAGAGTAAAAGCGATAGAATGTCTCCAACTTTTTCTCACAAGGACACGGCTACCTTTCACGAAAACAGCAGGGCCGAGACGGAGAGAGGTGTCTCAATCTGGCTGGGGTTTAAATCAGCAAGTTGGCAAGACTGCCAATGTTTCTTTCCTCTTTTTTTTTTGTCTCCTAACATCATAAGTCTTGAATTAGTTTTTCACTGTATGAGAGTGTGGGAAAAGAGTGATTTGTGTCTCACATTCAGTGCTGACTTGAGATCTGTTGTTGATACAATCAGTTTGCATTTGCCTGCATCTATGATGATCTAATATAATATTATATATAATATATACTGTATATAATAATCTTGTATGTGTATATATATATTATATATATATATATAATCATCTAACTGACGGCTCACAGGTGTTTGATTTTGATGTTTCAGATCTAGTGGAACTGGTTGAAAATCTATCAATTAAATCTGCTTGTTTGTCTCCGTGCAGACAAATGTTGTCATTATTTCAGGCAAATTTCCAATTTTGAAAGCCGCTTTCATTGACAAGTTTGTCGCAGAGTTCCTTTTGTCAAACAGTGAAACAAGACGAAAATTGTAACTGAAAGGTTCCCCTTTAAGATTACAAGTCAACCCTCCGTCTGTATCATGGAGGCATTTTGAGAGTCTTGCTCTGCTCTGAGAAAAAGAAAACATCCCCATTCATTACTGCGGGGCACCTTCCGAAATCCAAATAATTTAAAGACATTTGTGCTGTGATTTTACAATATACTGTGTATTGTGCAATGATCTCCCAGGAAGAAAGTCTCTGCCTTTGACACAGCAGCACAGCAGCAACAGAGAGAGCTTTTCCTGCTGTTCCTTCATGGGATGTTTGTGCCCAAAAAAGTCACTGAGATGATCTTAAAAATCACAGAAACTTGTAAAGGCTAAAAGCATGAAGCTTGAGAGCACTGATCCTGCAATATGTTGGTGCAGATTCTCAGTCATCCGGGCCATTGTCTGGTCAGCTTGAATAGGGGCTACTGGACTTATTCTTCTTGGTTCTTGAACCATCAGGGTTCTCTTGGGTGCCCCTAGTGAAATGGTCCAGTAATGGGTATAGAATATAAAAATAAGTATGTAAACAACTTCCCCCTCAACAGAGCTGGTTTTAGATGTGAGTTCATGGCTAAAAGCAAATATATCTCTGACCTTACTACACAGCGAAAGCCACAGCTGGTTAGTATAGCTCGGTATTGCCCGAAGGTTACAATGTCCACCTAACTCCCTTCAAAGGGATTACAGTGTATGATGCGGCCTCTGGGTGGGCTTATCTTCTAATTTCAAGGTTGGCGGTTAGATCCCCGGCTCCTCCTGCCCACATGCCGGGGTGTCTCAGCAGGGCTCTGAACCCCCTACATTGTTCCTTGCAAAGGCAGGCGAGGATCTTGTACAGCTGCCAAAACTGATGTGTGAATATTCCAATGTTTTATTGTATGGATACTGTGAATTTTTTTTGTTACTGTTTTTTTCCCCCGGAGCCAAGCAGCTGTGTTCCTAACAGTAACCTCAAGGACACACTGAAAGGAGTAAACTTTGGCTTTCCAAATTTTTACTGACACAGTTTAGGTTGCCCTACAGACTATAGCTACGAGCTATAGGTAGCAACTAGCTATAAGTAGCAGCTAGCTATGTTACAAGGTTTAACAGCTTTAACACAAGGACAGCATTCTCTGCTGACACGCATGCATTCTTTTTCTGGAGGAGTTTCCCTCCTCAAAGCGATGCACGTTCCATTGTCTTTAGATTAATTATGCTTCTCTAAAATTTAGCGTTCATCTTGGCTCTCTAGCACATGCTAGACCTCTGACCAAGATTTTGTTTTAGAATCTCGGACCCTCGTGGATATGAACAGTATAACGCCCCTCACCGGCACCGTCTCTACGGAAACCGTGTGCTAGGTACCTTTGCCCACTTGCTCTAAATGTAACGGTGTCACAACTCGTGGTTGTAAATTGTGAGAGGGTTACTCATCTGTAGGCCGATGTTTTCCGTCGAGTGGGGTTGAGTAAACATGTTGAGTAAAATAACTAAGCCATGAACATGTAGATTTTTGTACCTGTCTAATCGTGTACTTTAAACTCTTAACCCCGAACCACCTGCAGATGAGAGTGCAGTGGGGAAGTACGACATTGCAAGAGGGAGTGAGAAGAAAAGTAAAAAAGACTTTTGAGGAAAACATTCTTAAAAAAGTCTTAGAAACACATGAGAGTTTGTGGATTTGTACCTTCCACCATTACCCCCTTCCTCCCTTATATGCATTTGTAGCCGATGTAAAACTGCTGAGATGTGGACATCATCATGTAGGAAGCAGGAGGAAAACAGGGGGGCTGGGGAATGGAAACTTCAGCTTCTCGTGTAGGGACAGAGTGAGAAAAATGCAGTAATGCATAGTCACGATATCCGGTGGCCCGAATAAATGTGACTGAGAGCAGTGAAGTTAGAGGCAATAAACCAAGCAATGACCTCCAATATGCTACAATGCCCAACAGAGCTGTAGAAAACTGTGGAACTGGATAATCATCCATTTTTCATGGGATTAGGTTGATAATGGCAACTTTTTATTTTCGGCTTCATCACCTCATTGTTGTCAGCAAATTAGTTTTGTGTCATTAATTCCCGTCTCAACTCCGCTTTGACTTCCTCACTTGAATGAAAATTTGTCTGTCTTTTTTCTGTCAGACACTTTATGCAAACACCAGCTCGGCTGCATTTTGGGGGAAATTCGGTGGATGGAGAATGGTCAACGAATCCTTTAAAACTCTGACATTCGCCTTAATGGAGGATGACCTCCCCAAGAGCCCCGCTAGACTGCAAATTTATGTCTTTTCAAATATTTGCAAACACAATTAGCACTATGCATTATTGTATTTTAGAGCCACCGGGAGGGGGCTGTTGCCTGGAAGAGCTGCCTGTTCAGCAGAGGGGGGAGCTTTGGGCTGCCCTGCATCAGCCCCCTATGGCCTGTATTCAGTCACCCCGAGTCCATCTGCATAACTGCATCTTTCATGAGATGTGGTCAATGCCCAATCCATACTGTGTGTGTGTGTGCGAGCTGAGGTGAATGTGTCTAAGCCTGCATTATATTTTCCCTTTTCGTCTCTCTGTTTCTTGCATTTGTGTTCTGGTGTCTGTCCGTTTCTGACCTGTTTGGGTCACATTCCTTCCAGTCTGGTGCAGACTAATTGTTCGGGTCAGCAAATGAATGGGCCCTGGTTTCGATTTGCTCCGAATTAACACTCTCACCTGTATCTCTTCATCACCTTCATGGTTTCTACTAGTGGCACCTTGTTTAAGCCCAGTCAATATTGGCAGAGAGGGATGTGGGTGCTAGTAGCTGGAAGACGACCCCTGTAGTTCTTATCAAGTAAAGTGGTTTTTGATTAGTGTTAATGGCCGGGACTAAATAGCCTTCAGGTTCTCCACTGGCAACACTTGCTCTCATGTGTGCGTGTCGCCGCTCTGCTCAAGGGCATGCGAGCAATTCATCAAGCTGAAAAAGCTATATCTGCTCTGCAGGGATGAACAGGCTTTATATCTAAACCTGCTCCCTTAACTGCACCCTTTACACTGTCTTTTTTTTTCTTCCTTTTACCTATTTAAAGAATGCTGTTGGGCTGCAAAGTGCCCCCCTGCAGGCAGCCACAGCAGTGGAGTTTCAGCGTGTCAGCACAGCTACAGTATACAGACAGTAAGAAAAAGGCTTTTTCTTGCCCGTGCATACTTCAGCCATGATCTAGCCGTGGCCCAGAAAGACAGGCTGCAGCACCCGCTCTCCAAAACGCTCGGCATCTGGTGCAACAGACAGCCCTGCATGTTAATGCCGAGTTAATATTATTCTTATGAACTGCGAGTGACTTCGCATGTTAGTGAGCGCTCTGTCAAATTAATGTCAGTTCCATTAATGCCGGCGTCTATTTCGTGTCACACTCGTGCCAGGCTCGCTCTGCCTGCACACGCACGCACACACACACACACACACACACACACGCACGCACGCACGCACAAGCTCATGCAAAGATTTACACCCCTGCATCTCGACAGTGGATACACGCGGTATTTACGCACGCACTCACGCGCACGTCACCCCCCCACTCCCTCCACAAGCAACAGAGGAGAGGAAAATTAATGTCCCGACTCATTTATCACATAGCCCCAAAAGTACAGATGAATCCAGTGATGAAAATCTGTCCTGAGAAATGTCAGGAAGATATTAACTCCAATACATCAAAGTGGAGCTGCAGTCTCTGAGCTGACTGCCAGCCCATGCTCCAAGCCTTTGGTTAAATAGCACCAGTGACAATGTAATTTTTGCCAACTCTGACCATTTGTCACACAGAAACGAGTAAATAAAGACACAAGTCACTTCCATCCAAAGATTAACATCCGAAATGGTGCAGAGCGAATTTCATTAGCGCGCAAATGCCATTCTTTAGATCTGTCTGATCTCAGTGAAGTGTGAGGGAGTGAAGGGAAAGAAAGGAAGAGGGAAATTGCCTTTTCATGTAGATTTCACTAATCACTTCCCTAACAAAATACGGCAGACTTGTACTAATAAGTAAGTTAAGGCTCAGTGGACAGATAGAGTGAAACAGCACAGAGGCTAATGGAATTGAGAGCTTTCCATGCCTCCATGGGCGTCTTAATTGTCAAAAGGAGATTCTCGGATGAGCATTTCAGAGCTGTTGCCTGCTGGATTTTGGGAAGCCTAAATTGGAGGGCGACCCACAGGACTTGTTTTAAGTCTGAGCTTCTCTCGCGTGTGCGAGGTGGATCAAATCCTCCTATCCAATGTCTGGAAACGGCTCCTGTAATTCACGCTTGCTTGTTTGGAGGCCAGCACCAGCAACGTGTACGTTTTTTAAGGCAGCCAATGGGGACTGCAGCTGGCTCACATAAAGGAAAAATCTATAACTTGTGCCGTTCTGTTCTTTTTCATCCTGCAATGGATGCATTATGGGCCTGTTCATTTTTGCATAGATTTATCTTTTCATAAATATTCATTCTGAATGCCACATCTGAGAAAGGAAAAAAAAAAAAAAAGTATATTGCTTTTTCAATCACAGCCAGCTAGGATTTATTGGCTCTCGTTGCTATTGTTAACATCAGGCTACCTTTACAGTGATCTATTTTAGCACCGCTGCTTCCTGCCGGTTATTACAGCACTGGAATCCAACCACTGTGGTTCATTAGGAGCGAAATTAGAGTGCGGGGGAGTCCATGAGAAGTACAAAATGCGCTTTTAATCTAAAAAGGTCAATGTGCACGAGCTATTTTGGAGATTCACTGCGAGCTTATAATTGGGGCCTTGTCTGAAGACAACAAAGAATTAAACGAAGACAAAGTTACGCAGCTTGCGCTTGGCCTTTGATGAGAATCAGGAGGTGAAGACCCTTCATTTGCAACCTTTAATCAGTCCAGTGAGATCAGACTCACGTGTGATTATAGAAGAAAAGAAAGTGTGGGGGGGGGGGATGAAATGGTAATTAGTATTGATTACCTATGTGCATATGACCCCGTGCTCTCCCCTTGCATTCTTAAATCAACCCAGATTATTGGATTTTCTAATTTCATGCTCAGAGAGAAGCGACCAACAACGTGAAGCCGCCTCCACAATGGACCATGTGGCTGTTGAGGTCTCAGAAAATTATAACAAAGAGAAACCAGTCTTCTTTTTGCCACGAGCGATGGGTGTGAACTGGAATTAACCACACTGGTTAAAGTCAGGGATACTAATTATTCTCGGGCAGTCTGTGGGGAGTAAAGGTGGTTCAGGTAGCTTTTTCTCCAAATTACATTTCACATCACTCCACGTGTGTAATCGCTCACAGTTAGCACAGGAAAAAAAGGTCCATTTAGCCAGGAAAAAAAGGAGCCCAATTACATGTATACACAATTATTACTCCCATGGGAAATTGAAATTTTCTTTCAAATGATAAGATTAATTCCTAATTATGGCTGCACACATACTCGTGCACGCTCGCACAAGGCCTCACACGGTTAATCTTCTTTGGTAATAAGCCACCATGCACCAAAACTGTGCAGAGAGAGGAAGTGGACAGAAAGTGACGGAGGGAATCCGTGTCACAGTGGACCCGGTGAACCGGGGGGCCGCGTGGCTGTGATGGTGCGCTGCCGCCACCTGCTGGCTTTCAGCTGCAGCGTGAAAAGGCTCGTGGGAGCATCATCACCGAGGTGTTTTTCCTCAAAAATGAGAAAATGTTCATGTTCTGTTGCTATGCTGAATACTAACAGGCCGTTATCAGAGCATCTCTCCTCACTAACACCGAAGTTTTGTGAGACAGGGAAACCACACGCCCTGACTGAAAAAGACCTCAAACAAAGACATCTTCCAAACATTTCTTCTCTTTTTGTAGTCGTTTTGAGTTTCTTTGTAGCCGTTTGCCTCTTTGAGGTCATTCTGCATCTCCTTTTTGATAATGTTGCCGTTGCTTTACCCCTTTTTGCGGCCACTTCAAGTCTCTGCACTTGATTTCCACATTGCATTTCTCTGTACTGTAATTGTTTCCTTTGTGTGTCTGTGTCTCATCTCATTCCTTTTGCATCTCTTTGTTGATAGTGTTTTGCTCGCTTTGCGCATTAGTGTGGTTGATTAAAGTCCCTTCGATACGTTTTCACATTTCACGTCTCAGTGAATGTTTATTTTGAACCTCTCTGAAGCCGGTTTGTGTCTTTGTGGTTTTTGTGGTCGCTTTGCATGATTTTCTAGCTGGTTTGTATTTCTTTGTTGTCGTTCTTAAACTTGGAATCAAAACAAAGCCTCTGGCCAAGAAACTTGTGACACATTTCCCCGTACACATCTTTAGTAAACCTTCCAAATATCGCATTGTTAGTCCAACATCTGGTCAAACGGGCTGAAATTAGCAAATGTTGCCAAAGACGGCGCACATTTCCAACAGAATACTTGTAAAAAAGTCAATCGTTTTACGCAGTTGTCTAAATTATCTGTTAAAGGAGTGGCAGCGTCATCATTTCACAAACACCAGCTATTCATGCGTTAAGGGTGGAAAGCAAAGATCTGCTCAGTTTTTAGGCCCAATAAAAAGAAGAAAGACAAGCCATTGGTTACACTTCTCTAGTCTGATTTTATTCTGTGGTAAACCTTGGTCTCGTACACGTCTAACTTGTTGGTGCAATGACAGACAGCTACTCGGAACAGCAGTGCCTACAGCACAGTTATTATTATTTCCATGTTTACAAGCAAAAATAAACAACGTTAAAAAGATAAATATTACTTTTCAGTGGAGAGCACAGCACGCAGTTCTTCCGACTGGCAGCAGTGGAACTATGTTGCATCAGTTTCATATAAATATGCTGAACCTCACGCTCATGCTAGGCAGAAACACTCTCTGGTTTTTACTGCAGATACAGTTTTCTACTCTGTCCTTGTGCAGCTCTGCAATCAGAGCCCGTCTTCGCAACTTGAGACAGAGAAAGTGCAATTTAAAAACAACTATGACACTAAAACATTCAGGACGACGAGGGAACACAGATGCATGGCAGCACAGCTGTGTGTGTGTGTTTGATAATAGGAGTGACTTCAGGGGGGGAAGGTTACAGTTCATGAGTCATAATTTCAAGACAGAACAGTAAGGAGTGAGACTGAGGGTGAGGACAGGAAGTGAACACGGTTATGTTGCCTAACAGTTAGGGCTGCTCACTGCAGCTCTTTTAGAACACACGGGCTGACGCCTCACACGCTTTGAAGTCTCGCACGCAGACTGGACTTTGCGGGACACCGCACGGCCTTCACATGGCTACCGAAGCGTCCGACTCTTTGGGCCGGGTGTGGATGACGTGCTCCAGCTGTCCCGAGTCGGACACGTCGTAGCTCGTCTTGTACTTGGCCAAGATCTTCATCAGAGGACGAAGCTTCAGCCACCACTGCTCTTTGGGGATCCTGTGACTGCAGACAGACAAAGAAATATGGTAGACATGCGTTGCAATACTGATCTCCCTGTGCTGAGCACACTGATCCGTGTGTTGCTGCGGTACGTACATAAAGTCAGTCTCCTCCCTCAGCTGCACAACGGGTTGGAAGACCAGAGTCCTGGCGCGCATCCCCAGCAGACAGCAGGAGTCCTCCGTGTTGGCGAACACTCGGCCTGAAGGAAACGTCGTAGCATTCAGAGGCGGAAAAGCAGGAAACCAACACTGAAGACAGGCTTAACATTGTGCAGTGCTTATGGGGCCGGGGAGGGGGTGATGTTCTTTTTTTTCTTACTAGCTAGATGATGACACAGAACATAGAATCATGACAAAGAATCATAACTAGAACTAAGAAGCAAGTAAAGCAACCTAAAGCACCGAAGACAAACAAGAAAATGTGGGGCAAAGCAGCCAAAATAAAGGTTTTATCCACCCAGCCCATGACTAACTTTCCAGACATTAAACTAGATTTAGTATGGTATGGAGGCTGCTGATAAATAAGCCCGTCGCTGTACCCCACATGGACCCGGACAGGATGAGCGCTTCGGTAGGATACACGGCACAAAATGACACACAGGGACATGGAGCTACATATAAACATGGTCATGGAGCCAGCAGCAAAAAAAAAAAAAAAAAAGATTTACCTTCGTCTTATGTCATCCATGTGTAAGGGAAAGATAAAAAAGAAAGAGCAGTTTTAACTTTAATTGTGGCCTTTCTCATCATCACAGCTGTTAATATCACTCAGAATCTTTTGTTTTTTTTCTCACTAATATGTTACATTGACGAGTGTAAATGATCAACAGTTAACGTCCTCAGAGAGGAGAAAAAAAATATCTCTGAGTGTCAGACAGAGTGACTCCATGACAGGTCTGCCACGTCTCTGCAGGGAGGGAGGATCCACTACGGGACCACAGCTCAGCTCAGCTAACGACACGCACGGGGAAACAGCAACCATACCTCGCCTGAACGTCTCCTCCAGCTTCTGCGACAGCCACTGCATCGCCTTGGCGGAGATCTTGGTCCCGAAGTTGCGGTCGAACGGGGATGGCGCTCCTCCCTTTCAAAGGAACGGGGAGGCTTCACTCAGGAAGTTGTGTCATCTTTAAAACCCTTTCATAACTTCTTCATATCATCCTTTCTTTCTAAATCTAAAACCTAACTTAGACTACGCATATAAGCTGGGTATATGCAGGCATGCAAACTGGTCAGGGGTGAAAAAGGTGACAAGGGTACACGGACACACGGCACGCGCGGAAAAGCGGAAACATGAGACGCATTAAGTTGTAAATTATACAAAATATATATTATAAAATATACAATATGTCCCATTTGCATTAAGTAGAGAACAGCTGTGCAGCATAAAGATGAATTTATAGGTACAGTAGGCCTATCAATTGCATTTACTGTACTATTATGTGTTTGATATATAACATCACAGGTCTTCAAAAGCATTTAACTGTAGTATCATACATTTAATTACATTAAATTTAACGAAAAAGTTAGTCCCATGGTCCTTAAATGGATACTACAAGTATGTAGGATTAAAAGTTTAATTAATTACTGCCCCAAGACAGCCTATGCTTAGTAATAGCCTGAACGATAACTCTCCCGACCACTTTCGCGGTCCGCTGTCATTAAACCATGAAAGTGAACGTTTGGCATGCCGAGCCAAACGAGCTCCACGGGAAAAACTTATATCAGCAATTCACTTGACGTACCGCCAGAGACAAATTTGTATCGACAGCTGGCACTCTAACATGAAAAACATTCTCGCGGCAAGCTTAGTTAAACGGCATTTTTTCATGACACTGTAAATTTTGAGACATGCATGCCACGAGCACTACGTAATCCTACATTGTGCCCCTTTTAACTTCGATTGATGGTGCATCATACTGGATGAACACGAGTGCACCTGTAGGCTGTCATCATCAACGGGGGTTTGGGCGAACAGCGAGGGGATGGGGGTCGCACTCTCAAATACGACCTGTGGCAGAGCTCTCCGGACTCTGCATTGATAAACTCACGACGAATGAAACGACCTCCTCAAATGGGCAAAATGTTCCCTTTCCGTGATTATCGGAGGGTATTATGAAGGGGCATACCTCGTTAAAAAGCCAAGTCCGGCGACAATTAAGGTCTCCATTGACATTGGCTAAAAGTATTAGCAAAGCCCTGAACTTGTGTTGGAGGCGCTAGTTAGCCACTCTACAGTTACCTCGAGTAGCACTAACACAAACAGCGTTCTGTGAGGCGGTGAAATATCGAGGAATTGTAGACTATTTCAAGTCTGTTATCAAGACATTTAGCTGACACTTGTATTAAAGACACTATTAAAAGCACATTAATTGATCTAACGACACAATTCGTTATGAAGACTATTTCAGGACATCAGTCAAATTGTAGCATTTTAGCTTCAGAAGTTAACTGTGAACATTAATCCCTACCTGTCCTTGTCGCAATTTCCACCGTGTGGGGTCCGGGGGAATTGGGGGGGGGGGAATTGGGGTCCGGGGGGGGGGGGGGAAATAGGGGTTCGCCCTCCTCACTTCTGATTGGTGATAGTGCTTCTCTCACACGCCACTCTTGTCAGTCATTTGTTGTCACGAGAAGAGAGCGGCGGTGATAGGTCTAGTGTAGTTTTGAGGTTCACAGTTCCACTCGCTAGTTGACATGCTCACCCCCCCCCCCCCCCCCCCCCCCCCCCCCCCCCCCATTTTTTTTTCTCCTCGGATCTACGCGATTCAGAAGAATGACCCATTTTGATTTCAAAACGGCGAATTTCGCCGAAAGGTGGCAAGTTTGCATGCCTGTATATGTTTCCAACACAAATACAGGTCATTTGTTTGTGGAGAGTTTGCTGGTACCTGCTGCATGTGTCCCAGGACATTCTTCCTGCAGTCAAACACTCCCTTCCCTTCTTCTGTGTACAGCTGATAAATGAAGTCTGTCGTGTAGTTCTCGTTGCTGTTCTCATTCCTGCACACACGGACATTACATAAGGCGTCACCGGGGGCACGTTTACATCGTGTTTTAGGTGTTCAGGCTCGTGTTTTAAGGACGTCGACACGAGTGCGGCTCCGCCAAATGTCAACTGTCGAACCGTTGACATCATCACAGAATCATGTTTACGATACAAGAACAAGCGGCTTAAGGCAACTACTGAGGGCTGGAAAAAATGTCACTCTCACCGGGAGATTGCAGCGCTGGCATTTTCTCACCTGAGGACCAGTCCTCTTTGAATGCTGGTCTTCATTTTCTCTGTCAGATGTTCAACATTCGCCTGTGAGGAAGAAATGGGAGTGCGTGTGTGTGAGAACAGCTAACCAGCAGGGGGCACTCTGCAGCCCTGAGTCTAAATCACCTGCTCGGGTCTGAGCTCGCTTTAAAGGGATAATCCGGAGTAAAATGCACTTTAGATCAGTTTGCGGGATGTTGGGAGTACATACGTTGAGTTGACATCAAAATCATGTCATTCGGATGTGTTTTGAGAATTTCGATTTGACCGTTTTTAGCCAAAAGTTGTTAGCCTGGAAGTCAGAGGGGCATTTCGTTTTGCCGCTACAAAACGCTATTTTTATACCTCTTCTACAGCTCCAAACAACAGAACACTTACATGGTAGTGAGTAGAGGGTCCCTAAAGCCAAACCGAAGTGTCCCGAGGTCTTCATGTGGTCGGATATAGAGTCCAGAATGAATTTTTCTTCCAAACGCCTACTTCAAAAAACTCGACTCAGCTATACTAACATATATTTGGAATGGGAAAAAGCCACGACTGCGGAAAGATTATTTTCAAAAACCCAAGCAAGAAGGCGGAATGGCCCTTCCAAATCATAGATATTACTACTGGGCAACCAATTTGTGGTATCTTTCTTTCTGGACAGAATATTGGTCTGATAAAAGAAATCCTGCTTGGGTTGGAATGGAGAAGGGGTCTTGTGATCCTTTTTCTTTAGCATCAGTAATTGGAGCACCATCATTCTCAATTATGGAACGAACATTTACCAACCCTGTAGTTAGCAATTCCATTAAAATCTATTTGCAGTTCCAAAAAAAATTTGGCCTTCAGGATATGAACCTTTCCAATCCAATAGCCTCAAATGCCTTTTTCCTCCCGTCAATACAAGATGTCACTTTTAATACCTGGTCTAAGAAAGGTCTGAGGTGTTTTAAAGACCTTTTTATTGAAAACAAATTTGCCTCTTTTGCACAGTTGTCTTCCAAATTTAATCTCGTCTGACTTTTTTAGATACCTACAGGTAAGACATTATGTTTCAGGTTTCATCCCCGGGTTCCCAGACCAACCAGCTGATAGTATAATTGGCGAATTAATATCGCTGAATCCAACTAAAAAGGGAGCGATTTCAATAATTATGAGGAAGATCCTTGGTTTACATACACCTCTGGCCTCTCCGGTTAAGGCAGCTTGGGAGCAAGATTTGCAAGTCACAATCAATGAGGTAACCTGGGCTAAAGTTCTTAAGAAAATTCACTCGTCCTCCATGTGTGCCAGACACTCCCTTATCCAATTTAAGGTTGTCCATCGGATGCACCTCCATAAATCTAAATTGGCCAAGATGTATCCAGAAGTAGATTCAACTTGTGATAGATGTGAATCTGAAGAAGCAAATTTGATCCACATGTTTTGGAGGTGTCCTAAAATACGACAATTTTGGGGTGGAGTTTGTAAAACGCTTTCCAGTGTTCTGGCAGTAAAATTTACTTTAAATCCAATTATGATGCTTTTTGGCGTTGTTCCTGGGGGGCTAGGATTGCCGGTGGGGGGACACAAGGTTGTTGCTTTTTCAACTCTACTGGCGCGCCGTTTGATTCTTCTGGCGTGGAGCGATGCTGGCCCTCCCACAGTGCAGCATTGGATCAGGGATGTATTATCCACTTTGAAACTGGAGAAAATCAGATGTGTAATGAGAGGCTCTGAAAAGAAATTCTACCAGACTTGGAACACCTTTATTCTGTTTTTCAATCAACCCTCAACAAAGGTTCAGGAATAGTCAAATTTTAATCATAAGGTTGATCTGGTATAATTAGTAATATATACTATTTATATTTTCTGTACAGTATTTGATTTGTATGACAGTGAGGACTGGTTTTGTTTATTTTAAGGGGTGGGCTTCCTTTTTTTTTTTTTTTTATTTACTTAGTTTGCTTTCCTTTTTTTTATTATTATTTATTTATTTCCTTTTTTTTTTCTGTTCATGGTTCTTGTTAATCGATATTTCATATTTCTTGATTTGATGGAGAACTGTGAGTTTGTACTTCTGTAAAGAAAAATGTTCAATAAATATATATTAAACAAAATGAATTTAATCAAGCCAGTACCTTTCCGGAAATGTGTCTGAAGTTGGTTTGATATTGGATATTCGACAGATATTCACAATAAGGAAATAAGGTGTCTTTTTTTTCAAACCAATATCAAACCAACTTCACCACGGTCTGTAGCGGCAGCTGCAGCAGACACATTTCCGGAAAGGTACTGGCTTGATTAAATTCATTCTGGACTCTATATCCGACCACATGAAGACCTCGGGACACTTCGGTTTGGCTTTAGGGACCCTCTACTCACTACCACGTAAGTGTTATGTTGTTTGGAGCCGTAGAAGAGGTATTAAAATAGCGTTTTGTAGCGGTGACATGATTTGCCCCATTCACCTCCAGGCTAACGACTTTTGGCTAAAAACGGTCAAATCGAAATTCTCAAAACACATCCGAATGACATGATTTTGATGTCAACTCAACGTATGTACTCCCAACATCCCGTAAATGGATCTAAAGTGCATTTTATTCCGGATTATCCCTTTAATTCACACTGATCAGCCATGATATTATGAACATTGACGGGCGAGGTGAAAAACACCGATTATCTGGTTAGATGGGCATCTTTCAGTGGGTGGGATGTGTTAGCTCGAGGAACAAAGTTTCTAAAAGTTTAAAAAGTGTATGGCTTGGATAGACTTTAGCTGGCCTGGTCTGATAAATCACCTTTTTGTGCGAATGGCGTGTAAGACGCAGCACTAAGACGCACTATCAAAATCAAATCAAAGCAAATTTATTTGTATAGCACATTTCATGTACAGAACAATTCAAAGTGCTTTACATAAAATAAAAGCATTGCAGCAGGGAGTGGAAGAAGCATTAAAAATACATAAAAGAATATAAAGAGAAATGTCTTTAACCTGGATTTAAAAATGTCTACATTTGGTGAAAGTTTAATCTCCACTGGCAGTTTGTTCCACTTGTTTGCAGCATAACAGCTAAATGCTGCTTCTCCATGTTTAGTCTGGACTCTGGACTGGACCAGCTGACCTGAGTCCTTGGATCTCAGAGGTCTGCTGGGTTTATATTCTCTGAACATATCACAGATGTATTTTGGGCCTAAACCGTTCTGGGATTTGTAAACCATCAGCAGGCTTTTAAAATCTATTCTGTGACTGACTGGAAGCCAGAGTAAAGATTTTAAAGCTGCTGTGATGTGTTCAGATCTCTTAGTCCGGGTTAAAACTCTAGCAGCAGCGTTCTGGATGAGCTGCAGATGTTTAATGCTCTTTTTGGGAAGTCCAGTTAAAAGAGCATTACAGTGATCGAGTCTAATGAAGATGAATGCATGGATGAGTTTCTCCTGGTCTTTTTGGGAGAGGAAACCTTTAATTCTGTTGATGTTTCTGAGATACTGTGGGGAAGAAGGCCAGCTGATGTGGACTGCGTGGTGCTTTGGGCTGCGTTCAGCTGGGAAATCTTGGACCCTGCCGTTCAGGTGGATGACACTTTGACTCATGCCACCTACATCAACATTACTGCTGAGGAAGTACGCCTCTCAGAGCAGTTTTCCCTCTTTAAGCTGGATAATGCACCCTGCCACTATGCAGAAAATGGTTTAAGGATGACTTGAGGAAAGCAAGTTTGAGTTGTTGATTTGGCCACCAGTTCTCCAGACTTCAATCCAATTAGGAGTCTGCGAGATGTGCAAGACAAAAAAGTCCAATCCACCAAGGTTTCATGTTTCCATGACCTTAAAAGACCTTTATCTTTGCCGGATACCCTGGCAAAGCATCGGTCACGTCGGGTCCATGCCCTCACAAGTCAGAGCTGTTTTGGCAGCAAACTGGGACCAGCTCAATAATAGCGCGGGTGAATCATAATATTATGGCTGATCAGCGCATACAGTCTAAATGCTGTCTTGGCGTTACCTGCAGTTCTCTGATGTCAAACGGCTCCTCGTAGATGTAGGCTGCGTCTGCCCCTGCAGCCAGGCCTCCGACAGTGGCCAGGTAGCCACAGTATCCGCCCATGGTCTCAATGATGAACACGCGTCTCTTGGTCCCGCTGGCTGACTGCTTGATGCGGTCGCAGGTCTAACACGTGCACATGAGCCCACAAAGTCAGTACGGGGTAAGGATTCACAACTAGCTAAATGATTCAGCTCTGTGTATGCAGCACTGTGTGTCTGAGCTACTGAGTTCTTATTGAGCATGCCGTCTCAGAGTGGTAAGAAATCCAACCAGCGGGAGCACGAGTGTGGTGATAAGCACTCGCACTGTTAGCACAAGATATTCCACGAGGGAAAACAACAGCAAATCAGCATGCTGGTCATTTAAATGAATCACAGATTGAGGCTAATCGCTGCTTTCAGAGTCCTTCAGAGCATAAGAGAACACGTCAAATGGCAAATGTTCTCGTTTAAATGTGAAACACTTTGCTAAACTCGCAGGTGGAGAATTTTTCTTTCTTCTGACAGCCCAGTGCTGATAATCACATACATACCAGGTGACTGCTGGTCCAGAAACTACAACAGTACTGACAGTTAAAAGACTACGTGTAGGGTTTGACTGCAGTTAAGATTGAAGTTCATGTTAATTACATTCATGTTGCACTACATGTGGCTTTTTTAACTTGAACTTTTTGGACCTCTTTGACAAGCATCTTAAACAAGGCGGTCAGAGCTGTATCGGTGGCGGTTCGAACTGCCTTACCTCCACGATAGCATTGAGGGCCGTGTCTGCCCCAATACTTAGGTTTGTGCCCGGTATATTGTTACTTATGGTGGCAGGCAGCATACACATCGGGATGCAAAACTCCTCAAAGGTAGCACGAGCCTCATACAGCTGCAGCAGACATTCAAGCGCCTGAAGCGTCAGTGCATAAAAAAACAAAAATTGCATTAGAGCCACTCGAATAAGGGCCGGCCACTAAGAGAGGGGTGAGTCTCTCTCAGCTTGTGGGAGCGTATCCTGACATTCCGGCTTTTTCCGTGTGATAGCCGCTGTGGCTTCCCTTTGGCAGAGAGGAAGAAGAGGACGGGGATGTGAGCAGAGTGGAGCAGAAGACAGTGAAGAGGGGAAACTAGGGGGGGGGGCGACAACTGGGGGAGGACAACTGGAGACGGTACAGAAAGAAGAAAGAGGGAACGACAGACAAAGATCTGTGTTTGTGAGCCTCAGCAACTCAATGCAGCAACACGGCATGGAGCAGCCGCATGACGGCTCTATGAGCTGTGGGAGGCTTTATGCACTGCAGGCAGGACAAGCAGCAGTAGCTGCATACACAGCAGGAGGATGAGGAAACAAAGAAGATGATAATGGATCTAAGACTCAGTCTCACATTTTACCGTGTTTAAATCTGTTTCTTTGTTCTTACGACCAGTGCATGTTAGGCTGGACTCCATAGATGCAACACAATAGCCGCATTCGCACAGTAGGAACCTTTGGCAGTTCCTATAACCTTTTCAGGAACGGGGCCATTTTTTCCCCGCATTCGCACATACAGGAACTCGGGACCCCGGCCCTCAGTTCCTATAACCATTTTAGCTCCTTCTCCTCAGCTGGGTCTTTTCAGGGTTCTATAGGAACACATCTGACGGAGGTGTTTGGTGGTCGGTAGCTACGCCCCATGTCATGTTGTAATGGCTGAAATGTTTACTCATACGACACAGACACAACCGGTGCGTGTTTAATAAGTTAAACTTACACGTCGTCTCCTTTGTCTGCAGCGCTCTGCTCTCCTTCCTTCATGAAATGAAAAAGTATGGCCTGCGCTCGATCCTTCGTCTCCTGACCCTCTGTGTGCTCTTCCAGCCTTGATATTAGACGCCTGATGTGATCGCCCATGATTGATATCACCATCATGCAGACCATGAACACGGTGGCCTCCCCGTTCTCCATGTTAGCTTCTTTGTGGTGTTTTTTCCTTCTCTCCTTACTTTTCGCAGGTTTTGTTTTGTTTTGTTGTTGAATGTGGCGCTTAAGTAATACGTCACTGTCGCAGACGGGTGCGTCGAATCAGTCCCGACTCATGTGCAAATGCAGACTGAAACAGTTCCACTGGGGAAGGACAGTTATCAGAACGAAATTCGAGGAGGACCGTTCTTAGAACGGCGTTCTTAGAACTGCTCTGTCCGAATGCGGCTAATGTGTGAAGGAACTACGCAGCATCCAAACCGAAGTTCTGTTCGGCTCTTATCTTCAGCTTTCAGATGTGGGAGGACACACACAGTGAAAGGGGAGGGGCAGGCAGAGCAAACATGGCGGTAACGACGCTTGTGCACCTGAAAGCATGCCACCATGTTGTCACTTGCTTACTCACCTGTTCGGGAAGGGAGGGACATTACTGTGCACCCCAGCTTTCACCAGTCATGCCTCACAGCAGAAACGCAGAGTCACTGGTGTAAAGGGCGGACTTTTTCTATGTAAGCACGTATGTGGATTTCATGCTCGTCTGCTCGTGTGTGTGCGTGCGTGCAAGTGTGTGTGTGTGTGTGTGTGTGTGTGTGTTGCATCTTCGTGCTGCTGAGGTCATCTAAACTTTGTCGCCAGGCCCCATCACTTACAGTAGTGATGGCGTTCAGAGCCGTGTCAGCGCCAATGCTGAGATCTGTGCCAGGCACATTGTTGGAGACAGTGGCTGGAACCATGACCATGGGCACACAGAACTCGCCATATTTCCCACGAGCCGTTAACAATTCCAGCAGTGACAGGAAGGCCTGCAGGGCAGAGCCAAGGGCTTTAGTAGTGTCTGCAAGGGTGGAACTTTGGCAGGTTGCTTTGCTTGAGAGGTGCTACTTGCCACAAGAAGGGGAAAGGCTTAAGTGGAGAGTGCCAAGGGGAGGAGCCGGGTCTATCACAACGGACAGCAGCGAAACAGACAGGTACCACTCCACATTCACCCCCAAAAACACACTCATATGTACAGAGGAAAACGCATTTACTTGCATACATCACAGGAAGATTAAAGCTGGTGAGCATCTAAACGGGACTGCGTGAAATGGCTGGAGAAAAAGCAGGTGTTTCTCTGTCTTTAGTGAAAAAAGTTAATAAATCGTCACATTCTCTGCAATTCGGTTGGTTCACTTTTTATCTAAATGAGTCGAGGATCCTTGATCCTCGCGATACAAACTGTGTTTCCAGAAAAGTGGGCATGTGTTCTAAGGTGTCACCGAAAAAAAACAGCAAGAAAAAAAAATGTAATTTATTCATTCGGCAGCTGTTTCCAGCCTTTACACCCTGAGACTCGTTCTCACCGTTCGAATATGGATTGTAAATATGCTCTGTTCTCTGGGATCTTCCACTGGCAAATGTGTTTTGGTGCTTAGTGGCTGAGTGTGGCGCTCAGTGGTGAGCTGACCTTCCTCAGAAAGACTTAGCCTTTGGTGGATGATCCTTTTACACCCAATCCTGACACCCTCACATGACACTATTTAATCTGCTGAACCCTCCAGAATGACTCTGTCTCTCAAAAGGATGTTTGTGCATGTCGCTCGCATCAAATACCATATATATATATATTTTTTTTTTTTTTCTTTGTTACAATGATGGAGCACCTAGACACTGAAAATTATATCCTTTGTGGTTACATTTCTCACATAAGGGTTCACACAAATAAGAAATGACAGAATCTGGTTGCTGTTGCCTTTAAGAAACCTTTTGGAAAAACACAACCTTTCTGAAAATGCAGTTTGCACATTTAGAAGGAAAAGTGAACCAACTTCATGTTGCACTTCTTTTAACTTTAGCTCTGTGGTTCATGTGTGAGGCAGAGGACCGACTCTGAGCCATGGTTATTTACACAAGAACCATATGGCGGTGTGCTGGCGTGAAATGAGGTAGGACTGATGGAGAACATTAACGCTCCACTGTTAACTGTGATATGCGGCACATTATGTGTAAAGCAGAATGTTTGAATGATAACAATGTCGGCTAAGTCGGGAATATCAGTCATTAAGGAGCTCATAAGCTTGGAGACAAAAATCTAAGACAAATCATCATCAGCAAAACTGAAGCTAAAACAGTCACAGCGACAAAGGGCATTTAAACATACCTCAAATCCACCAATAACCAGCAGTGCATTTATATTGTGCTTTCGCATCTGCTCAGCAATTTTATCAACATGTTTTGCAGGAAGTGTTCTAGGGAGGAGAAATAAAAACATCAGGGGCATAGTTACAGAATCAAACAGCTGTGAATATGTTCCGTGAAGCATAACTCTATCTGCTCACGACGTCAGCAGCAGTACGCTGAACTCCATCATCTATATCACACACTTTGACCAATATTAATCCCCAAAACAAAGCAAACACCAAAAAAAAAGGCTCAATAGATTCCACTTTTACCTTTTGGTTCCCAACAGGGAGCCGCCCTGTCCCGTCCATCCTCCAACATCACCCCATTTAATCTCCTTTATCTGGAAGGAGACACAAACATTCTTACGTTTCTCATGTGGCATTCCATCGTGTTAGCTATCACTAACTGTTGATTTTCTAACAATCAGGCATTTTGGTTTGTTTTGCATAAAGTAGCGGGGTGACGTCTCCAGTTGAAAACAAGAAAACCAGAGAATGCTATCACTGAGTCACACAGGCCCATTTCTCCCCCTGGAGTGATCCTCTTATGGTCAGCTGTTCTATCTGGTCAGAGCTCACACGTAATGTCCACCTAACCGGTGATACCAGAGACATTTGGAAGAAGATACGGGGTTGGAACATTTGTTAAGCGCCCTTCTCAGAATGAGACGACTCGTTCTCGTGAACTGGAGCGTTTTCAGGTTTCTCACTGGAGCAAACACAAAAGAGGCGCAGCAGAGGGAATGTGGAACCGGTTCCACTAGAAATGGGAAAAGAAGTAGGTTAAACTCAGGTTACACACTGGAGCAGGTTTATGACTGTCAGACAACGCATGCATTTGCCTTCATCCAAAACCCCGTCTCCCTCAGAGAGAATCATTCAAAATCATCCCAGAGCTGTGCTTTACTGTCTGCTCCAGCCATAATCAACTAAGTTCTGTTGCCACCTACTGGTTCATTGTAGTACTGCATGTACGAAGGCCGAGCACAGCAGCAGAGGGAGTCTGGGAAATTGGTTTACATTAATCTGTGCAGATTATCCCAAGGGTTTCCCTGATTATTCTTCAGTGGGGACGCTAACTGTGATTGTACACCGTCTGACTCATCGAGCTAAGTTAATTCTCTCTGAGTTATTAATAAGAAAAATGCAAGTCGTGCGCAGAATATGTTTATTAGGCTTCTTGGGTCTGTTATGACCAGATTTAAATCAAAACGTGAAATCTCTTTGCGGTGATGACTCCCCTATGTATACCAGAATGTATAGCAGCACCACAGTGCTCACCTGTCCTTTGTAGAATCCTTCAAATCCATCGTTAACGGCAAACATTTTGTGCCCCTCAGAGATTCCCACCCTGACGGCCGAACGGACAGCTGCATTCATGCCCGCAGCGGGGGCTCCGACGTTCAGCACCGCCACATTGAAGTTGCTCTGTGGGTTCAAAATACACAGCGACCGGTTACACATGCACTGCAAGCAAATCTGACATCAAATGTGACAGTTTAATCTTTCTAATTGCAGCTTAACTAATCTCACAGAATAAGTAGCACACTGTGCGTTGGGAGGACAGTTGCTTTGGCCTACAGAGGGAGATCAATACATGTCCTCTGGTGTGCTCCCAGCTGCATGCTGGGCTTATAGAGGCCATCATTACAGATGCAGGGGGAGCCAAACCCTGAGGCGAGTGCCACAGCGGGGAGTCTGCCACGCTGCCTCAAACACCTCAATAACCTTCAGTCTGAGCCGCCTCCTGCAGCCTGCTGCTGGCAGGGTTGAACAAGTCATCTCTCAGCGGGGGGGTCAGGTGTCATCTGATATCATTGCACACCAGACCACGACTAATCCACCTGAAGCCTACCATGACTACATTTTATAGGTTTTCAGCAGGCAGGTAAAAGCAGCTAATTATTTTCAACGAACAGCTGGAATCCACGGGCTTAATATGACGTATAGAGAAATGCTCACATTGGGGTTTGGCCAGCCCACTTTTTAAGAGGAATTCTTTATTGATTGGGCCTTGTTTTGCCAAGAATATCTCTGAAACTAGCAGCAGGGCCCGTTAAGACTGCAGTAAATGGGTCCATATTTCCAGCTCTAACCTCAAGACAGTGAGATAAAATGTTCAACGCATCAGGGGAGGCCGACTTCACTCGCTGGGAAACAACCTGCTTTCCAAGCATCGAGTGCAGGGAGCGTGCGGCCCTCCTCTCTCCTGTGTGTTGGACCTACCGTTGGCAGTTCAGATTCCGGTTTACGATGAGCCAGCAGTTTGTACGTCCTCAAGTTGTTTTCAAAGCTCCTGCAAAACAACCAACGACAGTCAGTTCTTCTCTTTAGATCAGAGATACTCATTGCGTGGCTCCTCAAGCTTTAATTTTTTTCAAATAACACACAGCGAATACTGCACAGTATTAAGTATTTTTATCAAGTATTTTTCCGCTCATCCCAGTATTAAGGTAAATATGGTCTGAATTGAAAATGTATTGGCTGTGTTGTTTCTTTTTTTTGTGGGGTGTTTTATATGTAGAAATGCATATTTGCAAAAGGGGACTCAGTATGTTGGCGTAAAAGTGGCTCTTCCCTTGATTTTGCTCTGCCAATGTGGCTCTTGTGAAAGAAATAGTGAGTATCACTGCTTTAGATAAACAGGCGGTGCATATCTGTGGGACGTGTTGCATGAGGAGGGCCTTTTTTTTTTTGTTTTGTGTTTCGCTCCTCATACGCTTGGCTTTAAACAACATTCTAGAATAAGACAGTGATTGCTGCATCAAACCGGTTCGTCGATCATACCTGCCCCGAAGCTTAACAGCCTCCTCGAAGCATTTCTGGTCCATAGCCTTCTGGACTTCTTGAGTCTGAGGAAAAACAGAAGGCTTTTTTTACATTTGCTGCTCAATTTCTATCCACCAAATTCAAACATCTACAGGCAAAAAGTGACATTTTTGAAGTGTCTGTTTTAACGTGTGACAATCCCTGCCTGGTGGACAAACAGAGTAAACTCCAGGAAGAAAAGCACCGACAGGCTACCCTGTTCTGACCTGTAGTGGAACACTAGCCACATCGTCCCCCTGAGATCTATCAAATTCCAAACATGACAGGCAACAAAGCTCATTTGTGTGTTTCTATGGAGATGCCTTGCTCTTACATCATCGCTGGCAGACATCGACGGGCCTTCCAAAAGCTTCAGATGATCATTAACCAGAAACAACTGCACCTCGAACAATGCTGTTCTCTTGTGAGCATTAGTGCCACTCTGAGCCCCGTTTGGCTGTGCTGAGCATCGTCTCTTAAACTCGTTGTCCCCACTGACCGCCTCTTACTCCTCAGCTTCTGTACTTTTGGAACCACAAGAGTGCGTGTGCACGCGCACTGAAAGTGTGTCATATTTTTTTGGACTGTTTCCCTGCACTTACCATCTGTACGCACTCCATCAGAGGCAGGCGCACCGACTGGTTCCCGCACAGTGAGACCACACAGGCCGGCGTGTTGGCTGTGGTCTCCAGAAGGGCAAGAACGGCCTCCACACCCATGCGGCTGGCCTGCGTGAGCCGACAAACACACACACACACACACACACACACAGACACACACACAGAGATAAAAGTGCCTCTTTGTTTCTCCGGCTCACTCATGTTCACCAACACAATTTTGCCCTGTTTTCTTCTTTCCTTCTCATTTGAATCATTTGAATTGGACGTCTTTTTCTTTTTCTTATTCTGCCACCTTTTGCCTTGGTTCGTGGTTAACATGAAAGGATCTGCGTGTGCATCCCTTTCCCGAGCTGAGCCATTAATCTGGTAATGTGCTTAACTTAAAACCTGAGGCCGGTTTGCCTCAGACACACACACACACACAGGCTCTGGGGAACTACTACCACTCCAAATAAAAGGTCACAATTCACACAGCAGTGAATATAAAGGTCAAGTACATTAAATAAATCAGATATTAACAATCAGATCCTTTCTTTAAGGGGTCGCAAGCTACCGATTCTTTTTTTTATGTCATCAATTTGAGAACAAAATGGAAAGAAAATTGCAACATTTTTCTATCATGAAATGCAAAAATTATCGCGTTAGAAGGTGTGCATCCAACAAATGTAAAACATAGTCGACTAACCGACTTGATGTACCTACCAAGATGCGATCAAAGGCAGACGGGGTCCCCCCTCTCTGCACATGCCCCAAGATTGTCACTCGCGTGTCGAATCCCAGGCATTTGACCACAAGCTACGAGGATAAAAGGAAGGGTTTTTGCATTTTCACTCTTTGTGAGAGTTTCTGCACAAATGCGATCGCTCAAAACGTGCAAAAAACAAATCAATGCATTTCTCACACACAACTTAACGCAAACTTGCAGTTCACCGATTTGACTGAAGAGTACAAACGTGTACAGAAGAAATAAAAAAAATGGACAAGCACACACATCACACAGTGGACCACAAATGCAAAATAATAGCTGAAGAGAAGGGGAAACAGCAAAGCACAAGCAAGCCATTCTAATTTTTCAGTCATGTTAGCGGGGAGCTCGTAGCCCGCAGAGGATCCCAGGCAGAGAGTGCTGCATGAAAGCTACTTTTAAAGAATAAAATGTCCAATGAATTAAAAAAAAAAAAGGTTAGTTGGAGGGTTCGTGACAAAGTGTGATAATCCCTCTCAGCAAATTTACAGTGAGAGTATCCAAAACTGCTGAAAAAAGAACTATGTGTGAAGCAAAACAATATTGGGTTTGACAAATACCTTGCTGTGAGGTTTAGTGAGGAAGGTCCTACAGCATGTTAAGAGTACAGGACCGTGAAAGCTGCCTTACCAAACTAGCGAGTGTGCCTGATAGAGCAGTCCAGAAACACAGCCACAGAGTCAAAGCCACACCAGGGCAGCAGTACAGTAGTAGAAGTCATACAGGAGGCTGGGGGCTTGGCACACAGAGATCTGTACTTACATCCTTAACATAGTCAGTGGTAATGGGTGTGTTGTTACGATCAATCGCCCCTTCGGCTATAATTATGATATTCAGCCTTTTCATCCCTGCGCGGTTCTACAAGAAGGGCGTGGTGGAGAGACAACATGACAGAAAAACTGAGAGTGTGGCTGTGACGTGGGCTTTCAGAAGCACGGGGGCCAGATGATGATGACAGCCTGGGAGCCCCCAGGACGGGCGCCGTCGCAGCGGAAGGCGAGCTGACACAGCAGCCTGTGATCGTCAGCGCCTCGCGTTTATGGTCGCTTGCCTACGCTACATTGCTACTGGATAACAACTCTGGCTCACGAGGCTGGTTTCCATCGGGCGGCTCTCCGTGCTTCTGGCTTCCCCTTTCTTCACACTGAGATACTCACATCCTTGACAAAACTAGAAGTTATTGGTTTCCCATGCCTGTCAATGGCTCCCTCTGCAACTATGATTATGTTCAGCCTTGTGCCCCTGGAACGGGTCTGAATCATAGATCAGAACATGTTTTCAAAGCAGAAAAAACCAAAGTGAAACATCATATCTTCATTTCAGTCTGAACTTAATTTCCTCTTTGGAGAAAAACAGCATAGAAAAACATTACACGTGGTGGACTTTGGTATTGTGTTTGGATTTGATGTGCCGGAACAAATCTGACTGAGTTACCGCAGACAGTTTCTGACACATCTTCTCCTCCCAGCCGTCCTCTGGAGGCATTTCAGGGATCAACACCCAATCTGCCCCGCAAGCCAGCGCGCTCACCAGCGCCAGGTAGCTTCGAGGACACACACAAACAAAACACTTTGTGATAATGGTCTCTGTCTCTGCCTTTAGGCCATGAAGATATGTGGATCCGCTCCAAAGTTTATGCATTCTTACCCACAGTGTCTGCCCATGACCTCCAGCACAAATGTCCTCTGGTGGCTGAAAGATAACAGAGTAAAGCCAACTGAGCACGGGGCCGACGTGTTCGCCAACAGAGGTTTAAAGCGTGGCTAAATCCTCCCTCTCACCTCTGTGCAGTCGTCATAATAGCGTCCACCACCTCGATGATTCTGTGCAAAGCCGAGTCCGTGCCGATGGTCATGTCAGTTCCGCAGAAGTCGTTATCGATGGAGCCCACCATCCCCACGATGTGAAGGGCCGAGTACTTCTGAACCGCGTCGGCTTCGATCAGTCCTGAAATGTTTAGGAGGTTCGGGGGTTAAACTCGAGCGTATTCCATTGAATGTGAAGACTTCTCGCCACAGCTTGTTGCCATAACATTACAGGACTGGAAACAATGGAAGCCGCTGAGTTAAGGCACAAATCTAAACAGCGATTCGCAGCAAGAACTGTTTCTGTGTGCTTAAGATTATTCCCACTATGCCCAGTTAGTGTAGGAATTATTCTCTGTGAGTTGTGTTTCTACCTTGCTCAACCAGCTCTCCCAGCAGCCCGCTCCACTCCTCCCTGAAGAGGTTGGCTCCAGTCAAGCTGCCGTCTCCACCGATCACACACAGGTTGGTGATGCCGCGCTGCACCAGGTTGTGCGCTGCCTTCAGGCGCCCCTCGTGGGAGCGGAACTCTTTGCAGCGGGCGCTGCCGATCACGGTCCCACCCTGATGACAGCACAGCAAAAGAGTGACCAAGTGTCCTCAGTGTGACTTTAACAAGAGAAACAGCCCCGGTGAACAAACACTCTGTGCTGGGACATCAGGAGAGGATATCTCTAAAAAAAACAAGCAGCATTATCTTTAATCTCACAGGACTTGCATGACTTACGCACTCTGCAAGATAACTGCGATAACTCCCTGTTCACATTTGAAAGTTTAAAGAAGTGAAAAAATACTAATGCATTTTCTTTTTAACATCAAAAAGACAGAATCCCCAGATGGGAGAGCAACCTGTGACAGTGCCAAAACTCTTAGCAAAGTCTAATCAGAGATCAGAGCTTCTCGCGGTAATTACTCACCACTTGTAGCATGCTAGACACACTTTCCCATTTGGCTTCCCTTATGTTCTCCCCACCATCAACCATACCCTGGTATCCCTGATAAAAAAAAAAGGAAGAATAAGCCTCTTAGTCAACAAAATACCAGAGATTAGCAAACAAACACTTAAAACAACATTAGGCTGGGATGAGCTCAGTGTTCTCCGCAAGTGTCCCATCAGGCCAGCATCGCTCCGGATAAAAGGATCATTTTCTCAAAACACTGTTATTCTTTTAGCAGTTTAAAGTCAGTCCATTGGTATTCTCTGACTTGCAGTCGTGTGCGGGGGCACACCGACGGCACTTTGCCTGCTGAGCAGGGGTGGGGAGGGTTCATATGAGGCATCTGCTAAACCTCATTTCGCTTATGTAAGAGGACACCAGCCCAGATGTGCTGGGATCGCAGTGGGAGCAGGCAGGGCGCAGCGCTCGCTTCCCAAAGCTCATCCAGCATCTGCTGCATGAATATGAGCATTCCTGCATTGACGCACGGAGGTCGGGATGCTGCTGTTGTTGGTATACAACTGAGTCGCATGCCTTTATTCGTGTAATACTGAAATCTGGTTCAAAATTAATCAGGAATGATGTGGCTTCACATTTACATGTCAAAGTTAAACTCAATTCCCTTAAATCAGTTACAGGGGGCAGCGTGGTATGGTTAGCGCAGCGCCGTGATGAGCACAGTCGACTCCGAGCAAGAAGGTGTAACAAAGCATGCATGCGTGGCTTTTTCTCTGTGTGCTCCGGCTTTCTCGCACAGTCATGCATGCGAGGTTAATGAGTGATTCTAAGCAGGACGGGAGTGTGAGCGTGCATGGCTGCCTGACTCTCTGTGTCAGCCCTGGCAACAGGTCCAGGATCGGCCCGGTTCAGCTGGGACAGAACCCGGCGACCCTCTGCAGGAGCCAGCAGCTGTAGTCAGTGGACGGCTGGACAGACAGTATTCGCATGTATCACATAAAAAAACAAATATGAAGGTATAGGCTCACCTCGTGAATAAAATAAACTTTTGCACCCACGTATAGCCCCATTCGAACCACAGCACGTACAGCAGCATTCATTCCTGGGGGGGAAAAAAATAAATAAATAGAGCAGCTTTTGTGCAAAACAATGCAGTGCCGGCTAAAAAGTTGTGTGAGACTATGTGTGTTTAATCGCAGGCTATCTGTCTGTCTGTGGCTTTTTTTTCTCCTTTACGCCCTCATCCCAGAGCTTTCCCACGTCCCCTTAAGAGTCGCTCAGTTACTCTGCAGTCGGTCCAAGCGGACTCATTAGCTGAGCCCGGTGTGTGCGCCTGAACACCAACGGTGAGGACAAAAGACACCGCTTCACCCACTGCAGGCCGACAGGAACTTGGCTGGCTGGAAGAACTCTAAAGCTAAGCTTTCTCAGAAAAACGGGTGCACGGTTTTGCGGTGTTGTTACTACGCAACAAAGGGCAGAAGTCTTCCTATCACGTCTTGTTCTTTTTAACATAAGCAGCAAAACATCACATTATCATGAGAAAAGAACTGACAGTACTGCCCAGTGTTAGCAACCCGTGACCTTTTGTCTTGTTACATAACTCGAAATGCACAGCCTGCTTCAATCACTGAAGCAGAGAAAGGAAAGTAACCTCCATTTCGCTTGTTGAAAGTTTGCAAGTCCCTCATTCTGCACGACTGACACTCTCGCCGGCCAATGCCGCACAATGGCCTCTGACACCGGCGCTCAGCTCCTGTCGTGCATGCAGCAGCCTCGCTGATGTGCCCCGGGGGCCTTCCCACTGACTTATTTCTGCGTGCTGTATGTTTTCTACACTCCATTTCAAAACAGCCTACATAATACAATTTCACAGCCCGCCAACGAACAGGTCGGCCATTTTTTAAGGCTTTTCTTTCACGGTGGACACGGTGGACACTATAGACACGTCGGAACGTTAGGACTTCATTCAGTTACACCTGAATCCTTCATATGTTACAGATTGTAACAGGTGGTTTTCCATAAATCAGCAGCTGAGTTGTTAAAATTGTGTTTTTAAACAGTAGTGTGGCAAAAAAAACTCCAAAGATTGGAGAAAAGTTGTCTGGAAAGTCCTACTCTCCTTTTGGGATTCAGTTATGGCAGGTGTAAATGACTAAAGTGGACACCATTGACATCATATTAGGAATCTCACCACCAGAATCAAGAGGTGAAAACAGTTTTATATTCGTTGGGAATATTTACAGCTGCAGCACTCCATCAAATAACCAGGAGTCAGATAAAAACCTTCGAACTCTATCTTTTGTGGTATGTTTTGTGAATTAAATAAATGGTGAAGTAGAAATAAAAGCTTTGGAATAATAAAAAAAAAAAAAGAAGAAGAAGATGGTAATAGTCAATGTGTTTATTGTTTTATCAAAAAAAAAAAAAAAAAAAACTATTTCTGGGTGATTCGGAGATGTTAATTCCCACAAAATGTAGCAGTCTCCGGTGGTATTTGATGGACATTTGCGTTTGAGTCACGAGCACATGACCAGGGTTTTCCTCTCTGACGTAAAGGCGGCCAGAAGCGACGTAGCGGACTGGGTGCCTCTCATCACGTACACAGGATGCAGGCATCCAACCGCTGGCCCGTTATCTGCTGCCTATACATCAAGTCTAATCTCTGTCAATCTTAACCCAAGTGTCAACCCTCCTTGTCGGCGGTCTACACTTTCACATGCATCGTATACTGCGGTCCCCTGCACTTCCGCCACTCTTGCTTCTTCATGAAAATGTACTGGACTGTGAGATAGTTAAAGACTTGGCCTAAGACCGTCTGTAATAAGGTACCAATAGACGGAATCGTGTTAACAGGAAAAACCAGGCGCATTTTGACCTTGACATCTCTGAACTGATGGCGTGGAGTGTCGACGAGTATGATGATGCAGTTAGCGAGTTAGCGAGAAGTTAGCATGTAAGCTAACTACCCGGCTTCCTGGAAGAATTGAACAGAATGTACAGTTATACAGTTATACTGTACATGTCTCTGCTGCCCTAAGCTGCGGATATAGATTGTTCTAAACGGACGACTCACCGCTTCGCTGACAGAGCAGCATCACACTACTGAAAACGTGTATTTTCGCCCTCTACGGGCCTGTCCATACTAACACTACGACACATCTATGACATTCTATCTGTGAGCGTGAGTTTACCTTGCGCATCCCCTCCGCTTGTCAGCACTGCGATGGCTTTCCCCGCTCCCGACAGGTTCTCAAAGAATATTTTCTTACTGTCTGGCTGCGCCATTTTCACAGCGGTTCAGTGTTTATCTCGGGCCAATTCGGTTTAAAAAAAAAATACGATTCCAAAGGGGGTTTCAATTATGTTACTGTGTGCTGAAATGATGAAGGGCAACAGTCTTCTGCCCCCTCTGCTTCTGGTATGCCCGCTTTGCTCTCCTTCTCCCTCTTCCGCAGATAGTCGTTTATTTGCATTGACGGCGCGTGGGCAGTTACTGACATCACAATGGGCCAATCAAATATTCGCACTATGGCCTCAGCCTAGTGTTAAACCAATCAGATGAAAAGTAGCTCTTGTGTAGGCGGGTCGATCAGTTGAAGGTACGTGCGTCGTTCTGACTTAGGTCGTTGAGGAGTATTAGTTTATATTTTCTCTAATTGCAGTATCAGTTCGAAATGGATCACAGCTCACTTTCACAAGGTCAGCTCAACTAAGCGAATACGCCATTATTATTATTATTATTACGATTATTATTATTATTATTATTATTATTATTACTACACTGTTATTGTTACATATAGTATACCTAGAGGCCCACTCATACATTTAAATAAGAAACACAGACTCAGACTAATCTTTAAGATGTTTGCTTCATATGGCATCACTGGTCATTTTCCATCTCCCTGTGGTTGTTTTTGTGCCATTTTTTTCTCTTTGTGCCACTTGATATCCACCCATCCATTTTCTATACACTCTAAATCAAATTTGGGGTTAGTGGCCATTTTCCATCATTAAGTTTGTTTTGTGCACATTGAATCTAATATCGACTATTTAGTGGTCCCTCTGTGTCTCATATTGTTATTTTGGTGTCTCGGTTTGGGTTTTAAATCTCTTTATGGTTATTTGTTGTCCAATTCTGGTGATTTTGTGTTTCATTGAGACCATTTAGTATGTCTTTTTGTTTGTTTCTTGTGTTCAATGGCTGACAGTTTTTTTTTTCTTTTCTCTCTTCGGATTTATATCAGGTTATATAATAAGACCAGGGGCCCTGACTCCTTGGGCTCCTGAGCACAAGCCACAAGTATAATGCTTCAAAACTGCTATTCTGCTAGTCGGCATATTGCTGATTTTTACGTATTACATGTGTTTGTAATGTTCAGTCTTTACCTCCTTCATTTTGTCAAAACTTTGTCTGTTTCTGATCTCAAGTATGGCAGTTGTTGATTCGTTAATGGCAATGACTCCCTGAGAACCCCTTTTTCCAATGCTTAGATGTTCAGAGGCTACCACTGAAGTCTGTTGCCGCCTGACAACATATGTCATACTCATCGGTCTCACCTTGCAGATGTTTGCATCAGTTTCAAGGCAGAATTTGCTGGAAATCCACCCTGAAAAGAGAAGATTCAATGAGAGGAAACTTAGATTCTAGCGTAATGTCGCCCTCGTGTGGCTGTAAAGTGAAACTACAAGTTTGTGCAAAAAAAATTCAAGGGTTGAATATATTATTTTTGCTCCATCTGTTAATGGTCAGATAAATAGTTACTAAAATACTAAGATTTACATCTGCTGACTTGTTTTGTCTACTTTACATACTATTTGCTAAAACTCAGTGAAAATATGATTATCTTTCAGGGTACACATAATCAGTCATCATACAGCAGCACCATCAACACTTAGAGTAGCTGTTCTGTAGTGAACTATTATATTATTTTACATTATATATGACAAATACTATATCCTATATACTATATTCTGGTTACTAAAATAAATTAATACACCATTCTTCTTCTGTTCCTCTGAATCCTGCAAAGGCAGCAATGTTTACAATCATAATTAATTTAGTTAACATTTATTTATGTTGGGGGCTCCAGTGAGAGCAAGTATACAGCATACATAGACACACATATTACGCTGTAGAAAAGACATGGTGATAGAATGGTGACGCGTATACAATGAATGCAATTAAACCAAGCCAACACTGACTTTAAAGTTTTTATTTTTAAAGGGGAAGTTCGTTTTTTTAAAACCTGGACCTTGTTTCTGGCATAAAATACATTCATCTACTCAACGATAACAGTTTGGTGAAAGTCGGCGTCCTTCGGAAGATATTTAGATTATTTAGAAGTTGGCCGACATTCACAGAGCACGGAGTGAATGAGCTGTGCTGCAGCGGGCGCAGTTTTTCTGGCAGCTGAAAAACAAACGAGACGGAACAGTTAAATCAGAGCGATAAATCATAAGCTCTCCTTGTTTTCTCAGTCATTTAGCTCTCAGGCACATAAAAAAGAGTGCCCATAACCCGGTGAAAACACGTAAGATTGGGATTATAAAGGAATGGAATTGACGAGCGCTTCCTTCTGTCTCTACCGCTGGGCGGGAGACAGTTGAGAAGATACATCACTGACACCCCACAGATATATGGAACATGTTTTAGTTGAAACAGCTGAAGCCAACTTCTTGATTAGCAGGCTGCTTGATCCAGCGAGGCCCCGTCGTCTCCACTGTGGACAGCCGGGCAAGCAGCGGTTTTGATAAGAAAGAAGAAATTGGAGCAGTAAAATGTTAATTCACAGTGTTTTCAAAGCAATTATGTTCCAAGGCCCAAATAACCCAATCTCCATCATCAGCTTGTAAATTGGATGGTATTATTTTCAAATCCTATAAACTCCTTTGTCTTTCTTTTTCTTTGATTCTCTCGTAGCTTTTTTTGAGTGTGTCGTTGGCATCAGATGCCAGGTTTGTTTCTATTTTCTTGATACAATGGCGATGATCACGAAAGGCTTGTGTCTGTTAAATATAGGGTCATATAAATATTGTTATAATAATGTTAAATATTGTTAACAAATAACTGTTATTATCCATCACTTTTATCATTCCTTGAAAAGTTTTTGATATTAATAAATGCCAGTCGCCAAGTTGGTCGGTAGAAAACATAGATCTGGGAGGCCAATTCTTTAGGTGGTGTGATCATTGTGTCAAAAATAACATCACCACAAACGACAAGTTTTGGGATCTCCTTCCTCTGGGAGATAGAACTGCTGCCTTTACATGCGCATGTCTGCTTTGCCCTCAGGCGCTTTCAGAGATCATATGCTCTCACTCGACACGGCAGCTGAGAGGATGGCTTTGGTGGAGTTTGCTGAAATGACGCTGCCGGCTGAAACTTGACGCAGAGCCCCTTCGTCTGTCTCTTATCTGCACTCATCACTTTTATGCCTTTGGTTCTCCGGTTCGCATTTCATCGAAAGCTGTCATAGAATGTCATCTGTCGCAGCATGCCATTTGAATACAGCTTGCGAATTACAAAAGAAAAGTTCAATCCCGGTAACAAATTAAGCAAGTTAAATACACTGCAAATGTTTTAGATTTATTTGTGCAGCTGCAACATATCGTACAGGATTGCAAAATTATAGCATGCGGTATGCGTCCATTAAGGGTTTAAGTGGCAGGTAGGATTCTCAAGCTTCCAATTATACTAATCACAAAAATGAGAGTGAGACAACAGTATGATCTGTCTTGTTGAACCATTTTAACAGCCTTAAATAAGCTCTCACTGTGTCTCTACTCCACTCTACTCACTCCATCCCAGAAGCCTGTGGTGGAAATGGTGGTACACAATGAATTAAATAGGTTTACGTTGTGGTCATGGTAAGTTTGAGCGTGCAGATGCAGTATCTGAGCTGAATGGAAGACCTTAAAGGAGAAGTTTGTTAGCGTGCGTCAATGAAGACATCCCACTAGATGTGTGTAGAAAGCTCCCATAAGCCCCCCTGATAGCCCCCAATAACAATAACATAAAATAAAGACAGATAATGCCTTATTTAGAGGCTGTATTGTCTATGCCCTGTTCTCTCCTGTTACATGGATATGTATGCCGAACTAGAGTAATCTAAATATCTTCAGAAGGACGCCGACTTTCACCAAACTGTGATCGGTAGGTAGATGAATGTATTTTATGCCAGAAATAAGGTCCAGGTTTAAAAAAAAAAAAAACGAACTTCCCCTTTTAGACACAGGGCACCTTCAGCCATCAGTCAGACAGCAGCCATTGCTGGATTTTCTCTAAAGTGTTTTTCCTCTAAGTAGGCTAGTCTGTTCGGAACTGCAAAATATGCCACTTCAGGTGCACCAGTCCCTGTCTTACCTCCATATTGAGCTGCCAGAGAATTCTAACAGAAAATGTGTAGTTCTCAGTGGTGTAAGTAGATTATTATTCAGCTGAAGGAGTGTGCATTTGGCATAACAATATCACATGGGGTAACTTTAAAGAGGAACATTATAAGTAAACCTAATTTTTGCCAAAAACCTCTTTTTTTGTCCTTTGGTCAGGTGTACAACACTTTATAATGAGTCAACAATACTAACTTCAAGTGATAAAATTAAAACGCTCAAATAATGTCTAGTGTTATGAGCTTGTTTTTACAGTTTTTTAATTACAAAAATGGGAATAAGACATTTATGAGCTAAGTTTAGCAACAGGTGTGAGCCTGCTAATATGCTAACAGCGACAGTGCTAACATCCTGATGATTAGCAGGTATAATGTAAAGTTCTCCTACTTTAGTGTTTTAGTATGATGTTCACGTTTGTTCACGCCTAAATGCTCAAATGGCTTTCCAAACACACCTGTAGTTAGCTTGCTTTTATTGATAATTAGCATTAAATTAAGTGAAACTGAGGCAGAAGGGAATAAGTTTTACCTAAGTATGTAAATCTGACCCTATTACCATTCGTGCTCAAGATGGTCATAAATGTATGTACCTAATTAATTCAGAAGTAATAATTTAGATGGTGCCCGAGGAAAGACAGAGAACGTGTGGAATCAGTGAGCTATTTAAAGGGATTGTTCGCCTCTTTTGACATGAAGCTGTATGACATCCCATAATAGCAATATCATTTCTTAAATTTGACTTACCCCCTGCTGCGTCCTGTGAGCTGAGTTCCAGCCTCGTTTTGGCGTTGACGATTCCGGCTAGTTGGCTGGGGCCACAAAAATAAAGCGTTTTGCTTCTCAAAACAATATGCGTTCAAAAGAGTAATACATTTGCATCACAAAATCGTCCCTCCAGAAAAAGTCTGACCTCACAATCGCTTGGCGCTATTTCTCTCTACCTTCATATCAATGCGTTCAGCCACCTAGCGATAGCCGCACCTGTTACGGTGTTTACTGCTCGGAAGCAGGGGACTGCTCGGTCTGCACTTCGGTCTGCACAGTTTACGCAGCATGCAGTGAGAAAAAATAGCGCGAAGCGATTGTGAGGTCTAACCTTTTCTGGATGAACGATTTTGTGATGCAAATGTATTACTCTTTTGAACGCATATTGTTTTGAGAAGCAAAACACTTTATTTTTGTGACCCCAGTCAACTAGCCGGAACTCGGCTCACAGGACGCAGCAGGGGGTAAGTCAAATTTAATAAATGATATTGCTAGTATGGGATGTCATACAGCTTCATGTTAAAATAGGCTTTAAGCTGAGAAAGAAGCAGAATTTGATAAAACTCCATGATAAAGCAAGACCGGTAATATATATGACTTTGCCTGTCATGTCGCAGTAGAAATACAGCGGCCCATTTGTTTCGAACACAAATCGGCATACATTTTATTTAATTATATGTGTGCCTTTGATTCTGTTTATTCTGGTGTTTTTTAATGGCCTTCCCAAAATATTCATACAAAAGTGGTTCATTTGCGCTCATTTTATTTGAAATGAGCTTTTGATATTCAGAGGTGCTAATAAGTCCGAACAGAGGTGGAAATGAAAAGTGAAACATAAGCTGATCACCAACACCAGTACATTATCTGTTTTAAATGTCATGGTTATTACTGTGATGGTTGCTGACACATTTTGGTCTGGACCAATTAAACTGTCTTACAATATACGATCTGAATTAGATGCATTATTATTACCATCAGTGACACAGTCTGAAACTGATTGTAAACCATTACCTCCCAGCAGAGGTCACTCACGACACCATCTAGTGTCCCAGCAGCCATCTGTCCATTAAGCAGAAACTCAGTCTGTCAAATTACATTTCCTGCCTGGTCATTTTACACCACAAACCAGGTTCCTTATTGCATCGCTCATTACTACTTGTATCCCAGGGGAAATCATGTGCTAATCTGAGCAGGTTTCTGCAATATAGGCTCACATTGATTGTTTGTTTATTGGCTGCAGGTTGCCATTTAGATTGCTTCTTTTTGTTAGGATTAGTTTTTAGCAGATTTTGTGACCCGAAGGGACAGAGCTCAATCTTTAGCCATTCCTCGCAGGAGAGAAACGGCTGCCTCTAAAGCTGGACTGAATGGAGCAAGTGTTTGCAAAGCTTTATTTCCTCCTCCTTTTTCAACTGCTAAATATAGACACTGAAATATCCGTGCTGCCAACCAGTTTCAACTGTTTTTCTTGGCTTGTTCTTAAGGTAAAAATATTATTGTATCCTACTATTATTAGGCAAGAAAAAGATAGGTACATAAAAAAGATATATATATATATATAAATATAAGATACTGTAGATTTGTATATAGTGAATGTTTATTCACTATTTTTGTTTTATTTTATTTTATCTTTATTTATTTTATTTTATTCTATTCTATTTGCTTGTTTTTACTTTAATCGTTTTCATATCTTTTAGTGTATGCTGCAACAAAATAATTTCCCAAATTGGGATGAATAAAGTATCTATCTATCTATCTATCTATCTATCTATCTATCTATCTATCTATCTATCTATCTATCTATCTATCTATCTATATCTTTTTTATATACCTAACTTATTAACGCGTTATTATCGCGTTAATAAGTTAACGCGATAATAACCAGTTAACTCGCCCAGCCCTAAAAAATATATATATATCATAAAAACTACAAGATGACAAATGTTTCTAGGATGTAGTGCATTAATATCGACAACACGCTTTCCAAAAGCAAGTTGTGTTTCTAGACATTTTTAAATTTGAAGTTGGGTTGTTTTCTTTAAGGCTTCCTATTGATACCCCATTTGTAATAAATGTAAGCTCAGTTCCAAAAAAAGTTGGGACACTTTGTGAAATGTAAATAAAAACAGAATGCATATCTCATCAGCCAACGCATGATTCACATGAACATGTTGGAGCTCTTAATTGGCCGCAGGTCAGTAACATGATTTGGCATGAAAAGAGCACCTGAGAAAAGCAGAGTATCTCAGAAGCAAAGATGGGTTCATCAATCTGCAAAAAAACACATTGTGGAATAATGTTATATTTAACCATCCATCCATCCATCCATTTTCTATACCCACTTAATCTAACTCAGGGTTGCAGGGTGGGGGCTGGAGCCTATTCCAGCTATCACTTGACTATATGAAGGGTATATGAAACTATGTCATATTGACTATTCAACATAATATTGTCAAAAGACACCAAAAATCTGGAGACATCTGTGTGTACATGGGAAACAGCGGAAAATCTCGGATATTGGATACCCACAAACTTCTGGCCCTCAGCTGGCAGAGACACGATTGAGTATTCAACATCTCTCCATGGGCTCAGGAACACTTCCAGAAATCACTGTCTGTTCACCGTGCCATCCATAAAAGCAGGTTAAAGCTCTATCATGCAAAGAAGAAGCCATGTGTGAACACGATGCAGAAATGCCACCGACTTCAACGCTCATTCAAAGTAAACGGACAAAACTGAAAACTGTTCTGTGGTCAGATGAATCAAAAATTTGAATTCTTTTCAGAATTAATGGACCCCATTCAGCTTGTTTTCAGTGCTCAGTTCAAAAGCCTGCATCTCTGATGGTGTAGGGGTCCGAAGGTGGCTACGGAAGTGGCAACGTACACTCCCATCCAGATGATGTCTTTTTCAGCGAGGTCCTTGCACATTCAAGCCAGTCAGAGCTAAACCACACTCTACATGTATTACAACAGCATGGCTTGGCAGTAGAATAGTCCAGGTGCTGGACTAGCCTGTCTGCAGTCCACACCGTTAACCAACTGAAACCGCTTGGGAGCACCATGAAACACAAAATATGACAATGAAGACCCAGGACTGTTGAGCAGATAGAGTCTTATTACAGACAAGAATAGGACAACAGGCCTCTCCCAAAGGTCCAGCAACTGTTTTCCTCAATTTCCCAGACATTTACAGGCTGTTGTTAAATGAATAGAAGACGCTACACAGTGGTAAATATTACTCCAACCCAACTTTTCTGAGACATGTTCAATCAAATTCAAGATGAGCTACATTTTTCATGAAATAGTAAAATGCCTCTTTCAACATGACATGACATGTTTCCTATGTCAAATATTAGTTTATGAAATTTCCAAATCATTGCATTCTGTTCTCTGATCTGTTACCTTTTTGTTTCCTCTCTTTTAAGCATTCTCTTAAAATGAGGTAATAACTTTAAACATTAATAAAGGGACCTTGTCTTTGTGGTGTGACATTGCACGCTGAAGTGAGCTTCATGGACACGTGCAGAAGCCAGGACACGTGCGTTTAGATTTCTTCTCTTCCTCATTTTGAAGAACTCAGATCCACTTATTTCTGTCTTCTACTTCAACGTTGGATCAAGTGGAGCGCACGCCGGACAGACATTGTGAGCAAATGATGTGTAAAAGGTGCAGAGGCATGAACAATGTCCTCCATGAACAGAATATTATTGTGCTTGTCATCCATGTCTGCTGGTGTGATGCATCATTTAGGCTGATATGAGACTTGTTCAAATCCAGCTGCTATTAAAGATGTCTAATAGCAGGGCATTTCACAGCTGATTTTGACACGCAGCACAGGGAACATACAGTAACCAAGCTCATTAGTAGAAATAAGAATAACTTTTTTTTTTTTTAAAGAAAGCATTTAATTGAGGGTATTATTAACACTGTAGGTACAAAACTGGGGTTAATTGAGGCCACATTTGGCATCAGGAACATATAGTTGCACCTGCAAAATCACAAAGAAGAAGGGAAAAAATGCGGAGAAAAGTAACAAAAGATTACAATAAGACGGTTTATAATGTCAGGTAATAGCATAAAGGTTGTGAACTGATTTCTTTTCCTCTCTGATTGCCACATGGGAACAAACGAACGAGCTGCCAATCTGCTGGACTGATTTCGGGGGGCCTCAGGTTGCTGATTAATGAAATGTGGGAGGACAAAAAAACCACTGTGAGCAGCGCCACAATCCCTCACTGCTTTTTCTGATTGGGCTAATCACCCTATTGTCCCCCAGCACTTTGAATCCGGGATTTTTGACGGCAAGAAGAAAAGGCAGAGGAAAGGAAGTGCAGAGGGAAACTGCATTTCCTTTTGTCGCCTTTATCCTCCCACCATCTCCCCCTTTCTCCTGTTTCCAATCTTGCACCATTAGCTCCAGTTTTTCCATAACGCCTCGTGTGTCATCCATCTACCTCACTTTAATGGAAGCCTCATAATTATTTAGATGATTATGTGTTGCAAGCCATTTAGCATGCTCAATGACACATGTGTAATTTATTTGCTGCTGCAGCTTCTCATTCAGGAACAGAGGCTCGAGCTGAATATGGCCGACGGTGGTGTTCCCGGTAGTGAAGCAAATCAGAGCCGAAATTGTTTGATAAATTGCAGCTGTTGGTATAATATGCTATGCCACATCAAAGAGCTAATGTGATACAAATAAGGTATGCTTTGTGTAGCATTTGCAAGGCGACGTTTGCTCGGGCTAATGACGTGTGTCCTGGTTGACCAGTGAACCCGCATGACAGACTGCACCATTGAGCAAGCTATTAGGACATGATAATGGGCAGAGGAGCCCGATGCCGAGCATTCTCTCATTTCCTTCGAGTCCTGCTGAAAGCAAACAGGAAACACGGCAAAAGTTTCCTGCCCCCGTTTCAAGACTGCGTCTTGATTTGGAGAAAATTGAAATATTTTAACCTTAAAGGAAAAATGATTTCAGGTGGTCTGTAGAGTTCAGACATATGTGAAAATGTCATTTTGGCAGAGGAAAGTGGGATTAAGGAAAGTACATTGACAAATATATAAATATATATATATATATATACATTAAAAAAAGAGCTTTGAGAATTCTTGGAGTGGTCTGTGAGGCTGCAATGATGTCAATTGACCATTAGAGGGGAGCACAGGCCCACTGAATGGTGAATAGGACACTGAGCCCCTATATTTCCATCAGTGTTTAAGGCTTTAAAACCATGTTTTAGCATCTTGTCAGTGTGTTTCTGTTTATTCACTTCTTTATTCGTTCTTTATGAGTTACCAGCAGTCAAGAAGAACTTGTCGGCGGACATTACAATCTGAATATATATTTGAGTTTCATTGTAAAGAAAACGTTGCTTGTGTTTAAAAGCCATTTCCACTCAAAATGTGTTTTTCTCAGAGTCTGAGAGGCAGAAGGAAGCTGCTCTCAGCTGTGTGGGATGTTCATAGAAAAAATAGATTGCCATCTTGGGCATTTTTAAGAAACAGAACATTTATTGAATGATCATCCTTCTAATAAGAGTCTTCTCTGTGCATTAAAACAATTCCGTTTGGCATTGATGAGCACAAATAGTTTCTCTCCGCTTGACGAGCACAGGCTGAGCAGCACAGCCTGCAGACGCGACGTCGGGTGCAGTGTGCTGCAGCTGGGTCTTGACATGAGCTGAAGCCTGTCAGTGTGCTCCAGGACCGCTCTGTCATCTCCAGCATCTGCCGTGACTTCTTGTTGGAAAAGCTTCTGGAACAATCGCAGTTCTCTGGTTGTCAGCACCTGGCGTTCCTGTCTGCTTCTCCCACAACATGTCAGCCTCAACCTCAGCAAATATCCACGCAGGCACACAAATTTAACCGCTTGTGTCCTGGAAACAGGTGAGCATGTTGGCCTTTTGAAGGCCCCACTGCCTTTATCAACACGGCCTCGAGTAGAACTCTGACTTTAACGATGCTGTTTGACAATTTCATGCTTAAAATGCAACCGAACACAATTCAATTCTTGTGCATTTGTAAAATGAAAGATGTGTTATTGTTTAACAATAACATGGCGTTTACATGGCATACAGGTAAATGTACAAGGTAAACATAAGGGAGTGGTATAACATAGTAAAAAGCCAAATCTTGCTTGCGTAAAAGTATGATCAGGAAAATCAAATGAAACGCATCAAAAACAAATTACTTGTGCAGTGAAAGAGTCTCTGCTGCCGCTACATATTTCGGACCGAAGCCTCAATATTTAGGCAGATTTAATTTAGATGGTTAAACTGGAAGTAGTCCCAACTAAAAAGGTCTCTTTGGGATCTCAAATGGTTACTAAAATAAAACTTTAAAGTGGCGTTCTTGGTGTGTCACAGACATCCGAAACGTCTTGGACAAGGCAAGGCAAGGCAATTTTATTTGTAGAGCACAATTCGTACACAAGGCAATTCAAAGTGCTTTACAGCTACATAAAATCACAAGAAAGCAATGAAATCATTAAAAAAAAAAAACAGAAAAAATAATTTAAATCAATTTAAAAGTGAAGAGTGCAGATAAAATACTTTCAGGTGTCATATGCACATATAAATAGAACTGTTTTCAGCCTGGATTTAAACATTGTTAGAGTTGAGGCCTGTCTCACATCTTCTGGAAGGCTGTTCCAGATTTTAGGAGCATAAAATTGAAAAGCAGCCTCAGACTCAGCCTCAGCAGAACCCAGACTGCAACGGTGCCCTCGTGTGCAGGGCCTGAAAGTTTTCTTTCCTCTGTTCCAGCCTGTTGTGATGCTGAAAAGCATAAAAAGCAAAAACCTTGCATTGATACTTTTAATAATGGACGGTACTCTCCCCTTTCTCTTCAGTCCGTATACCTCAGACTCAGCATCACCCCATCTTGAGCACAAACAAAACTAGAGATGATTGTGGATTTTAGGAGGACCAGGAACAAGCCAAACGCTGCCTCTATCCTCGGTGACGAGGTGGAGGTGGTTGAGGAATACAGAGACCGGGTCTGAAAATGCAACACCGGGGCTGTCTTTAAGAGAGGACGTAACACGGTGTATTTCTGAATGAAGCTTAGATCCGTCATTGTCCACACTGAGATGCTGCAAATCTTCTACAAGTCTCTGGTGAGGAGTGCAATCTGCTTTGCAGCCATCTGTTTGGGCAGCAGCATCAGAGACCAGTGACACTAACACTCAACACTCAACAAACTGATAAAGAAGGCTGGCTCTGCGCTGGGGTTTGATCTGGAGCCCCTGCACCTGATTGCATTAGGAACAACCTGATCAACCTGAACTGACCACTCTCTGCGTAACGCTGTGTTGAAGCAACGGAGCTTGATCAGCACGAGGCTTTCTTTAATTACGATGTAAACCCAGAGATATACGGAACGTCATTATTTAATGAATAATTATGATTACAATTAATTGAATTCCAATTGGCTTGAATTGGACTTTATTATTTAAGTGCCTTGAGATGACATTTGTTGTATTTGGCACTATATAAGTAAAAATGAATTGAATTGAATTCCTTCCAGCAGCAATACGAATACATAATGAAAGATTATGATTAAAAAACACATTTAATACAAAAAGAGAGAGACGTAAAAGGAAATAACCTACAAGACAGTCATTCTGACCTTTCAACAACAATTTTGTCACTAAAAATTCAAGGTAAAAAAAAAAAAAGGAAAGAAATCGAGGCTTCAGAGTACAACCTCCCTCCAAAATAAAAATTAAGTTTGAAAGAAAATATAGCATGTAATGTAAGAAGAAACACAACAATCTTAAAAACTATTATTCTATTCACAGCAGAACATTGAAAGCGTGTGAGTCGTTAAAGTAAGACATTTCACCATTTCATGACAGCATTGTCTCACCTTAGATTTGATGATTTTCATGTAATAACCACTGTGTTGCTCTACTTTTGGAGAATCATCGCACGCGTTGTATGTGTGAGGGGGTACTCGTGGTGTGACAAGAAGGCTCGGGGGGTACTCGGGCCGAAAAAGGTTGGGAAACACTGTTATAGAGGACTCTCTGCTCAACATCTGCTCAACATTCCTGGGCCTTCTTTGTCGAGTTGTGTTTCGTGATGTGGCGAACGTTTTCAATCGGTGAGAGGTCGGGACTGCGGGTAGACCAGTAAAACACCTAGCCTTTACGAAGCCATGCTGCTGTATTAGATGCAGTATGAGGTTTAGCGTTGTCTTGCTGAAATTTCAGACGTCTTCCCTGGAAAAGATTATACTGTAATTACTGTATATATTATAATATACTGAAATTATGTGTAGATTTCAGTATATTTCGCAATGATGGGGCCTTCCCAGATCCACAAATGCACCCTCATATCATCAAAGATGCATCCTTTTGGACAGAGTGCTGACAACAAGCTGGATGGTCCCTCTTCTCTTCAGTCCGGAGGACACGCTGTCCATGATTTCCAAATAGAATTTCAAATTTCATTTTTTCTGAGTCCACTTTGTCTCAGTCCATTTTAAATTAACTTTGGCCCAGAGAGAATAACAGCATTTCTGAGACGTGTTCACATATGATAGAGCTTTAACCTGGAATTATGGATGGCACAGGGAACTGTGTGAACAGACAGTGAATTCTGGAAGTGTTCCTGAACCCAGACAATGATTTCTGGAAGTGTTCCTGAACCCAGACAGTGAATTCTGGAAGTGTTCCTGAACCCAGTCAGTGATTTCTGGAAGTGTTCCTGAACCCAGTCAGTGATTTCCATGGAATCATGGAATGCAGTGTCACCCGAGGGTCCGAATGGCTCGGGCATCCGATATTGATTTTCTGATGTGTTTCTTACACAAAGAGGTGTGTCCTCTACATCTTTTGGTGATATGATGTACTTTAGATGATCAAAGTATTTGCAATTTTATGCTGAGGAACATTTTCCAAGATTGAGGAGCTTCTGCTCATCTTTACTTCAGATACTCCGCCTCTCTGAAGGGCTCTTTTTATGCCCAATCATGTTCCTGGTCTGTAGGAACATATTGCGATTAATTATGGTCATTTCATAATTAATCGCAATATGTACCTACAGTTGTTGTTGCTTTTTTAGTTACAGCTTAATTTCCAGCCTTTTAAGACCCCCTATCCCCATCTTCTTGAGATGGTGGGGAGGAGAAATAATAAATTTTGACTTGCCATCGTTTCAAGTGACAAACAACTGCCCACTGAGATTAGAAAACTTGCTCATAGAGATGTCTTTGCGTTTCCATATGAACCAACTGGCTAAGCTGTCCTGAAATGTCCATTCCACAAAGGTACACTAGAAAAAAATGCCCCTCCAAAAATAAGTAAGAAAAACAACAAACACAAGACGTTTTTGCTTGAAATAAGCAAAAAAAATCTGTCAATGGAACTAGTGAAAATCGGTTTGTCAAGATTTCTTGAAATAAGATGTGATATTTGGGACTTTTGAGATAAAAGTGATCTTGAAATTAGCTTAAAAACCAGGATATTAAATATTCAGGATGTTAAATTAGTAACGCGCTGCTAAAATGAAACACACACTGAGAAATACTTCATGCCATGTGTTTCTTACCCCTTGTAGGATTGCAGAGAAAAACAGTCAAGCGTCACAATTAATAAGTCAGTATTTTTTAAAGCAAAATAAAAGCCAGAACCTGTTCCCCAATCTGAAATTCCAGGGCAGCCAACTTCTTGCTCAAGGGAAAAAATTCCAACATTTAGGCTCCGAGATGAGAGGCTGCTCACCCAGAGACAGCCCAGACCTGGTCCAGAGGACTGTTTGTGTCCAACGATGTCCCTAATCTGGGAGAGGCGTCTGGGCGCCTTCATGAATTCATCATCAGTGTCTTTTCTTAATAACTAGTTTTTTCTAGCCCCTTATCCAGGACAAATTTGCCTTGGGAGACCCTAACAAGGGCAAACTGTCCCCCATCAGCACAGCTCCTGGGATCATCGAGTATTTAAACCTCGCCATCGCAAAAAAAGTGTTGATTAATGTAGCGACAAAAGAAAAAAAAAAAAGAACTACTTACTCTTGTCTTCTGAGTTGAACAGAAAAAATTGAACCTATTTCCTACAGAATGTATTTCCCTGTTCGTCCAAACCCTGCTGCCTTGTAAAGTCATTACGTGGCGATGTCATCCTGGAATTGATTCATTTAAATGGAATGCGTACACCTGCTCCCTGTAAGGAAAAAAGAAGGACTGCCGGAACATCGTGCTCTGTTTGCTGTGAATGAAAACTTTACATTTTTTGAAAATATAGACAAAAACGAAAACTTTAAATTTCATCCGATCCCACTCATCGCCAAACACCCCCCCCCACCACCTCTTCCCTTCAATCCATCTAGAGCAGAAACACTGAAAAAGCTTCTGAATAAGAAAAGGAAAGGCTTGAAGTAAGAGGCGAGAAGACGCACTTAGATTCCCACAAAGAAACCCATTCGGTGGATTCAGGGCCGCCTTCCCTTCAAAGTGAATTTACACCATTAACCAAACACGCTCACCTCTTTTCTTTGCCGAGTTCGCCTCAGCAGCTCGGATATGTGCTTTAACAGGAGAAAAGGAAAGTATCTTAACCCTCTGTGACTAACACTTTCCAAACTCTGGAGGTATTTTCAGCCTCTTCAAAAGTTCACACAGCTCTGCAGACAGATTTTTTGTTTTTACCCGATATCTAAAGAGGAGTGCTGTGGAGTCACATCTCTTCCTCATCACTATTAATTAATGAATAAATTATGATCGAAAGTTCCTTCAGCTGACTGCTTATGGAGATGTATTTAGTCTACTGATTGAAGTCTCTCAATCAGCAGCTAAGTCTGTAATCAACACCTTGATTATAACATGCAAACATGCAGCGTTCCTCATCCTCCCAGCCCCATTCTAAATATCATCTTTCTATTTATTTCAATTAATCAGTTAATGATGTTAAGGTCAGTAACTGTCATATTCTGCCTTTTTTTCTCTGCAGCCTGAACCAGCCCAGCGCCGCTCCACTGCCTCATCAAACAACACTTAAAGCAAAGTAGTGGCTGATAACCTTCGGCGTCATTTTTGTCTCAGTGACTGATTGGCAAGTCAGGAGGCAGTGAAAGCTGCTAACTTCCCAGATAAACTGATGCCGTACCCAAAATACTCCTCACATTTGACTACTCACATGTGTTGCAAACTCTGGAAGAAAGTCACACAAAGTTGTTCCTGAATTGTATGAACATATGGTGCAAAACATGACATGCAAATGGTTGACATCAGATTTATATTTTAAGGTAAGACTGAAGATTTGACCTGCGCTTGCATGTGCCCATGCCAGTCTCACAGTAAAACTTAAACATAGTCCATCCATCCATTTTTCATACCTGCCTAATCAAACTGTAGGTTCACATGGGGGGCTGAAGTCTATCCCAGCTGTCATTGGGCAAGAGGCAGGAAACACCCTGGACAGGTCACTAGTTCATCACAGGGCCACACAGAGACAAACAACCACAGACCCACACCCACTCCATGGGACAATTTAGGGACACTAATTAACCTGACATGCATGCTTTTGGTGGGAGGAAGATGGAGTGCCCAGAGAGAACCCACCCATACACGGGGAGAAAATGCAAACTCCACACAGAAAGGCTGGGAATTGAACCTGGAACCCTCTTGCTGTGAGGTGATGGTGCTAACCTCCACACCACCGTGCAGCCCCTTAAACACAGTCATGTAGTTTAAATCATAATGATTTGTGTCCATCGACTCAAAAATCTATCATTGTCATCAAATCAATTCAAGGTGGGTGTCACGATCTACGTTTTATTATGTTTTCTGTCTAAGTTCAGTCTTGCCATTTTCCTCACCTTTTTCCTTCAGTTCCCTCCGGTCTGGTCATCAGCTCCACTCGCTTCACCTGTGCTCACTTTTCCTCAGCTGTACCGTGTAATCAGTCTCTCCACAGCATTTAATCTCCCGGTTTCCTTCACTCCTTGTCAGATCCTCCGTTGTTATTCCCATGGTTTTTCCCATCAGTCTTGGTACCACTTCTGCTTAACATACAGTCTGTTTTTTGTTATTTTCTTAGGTGTTTGTTGCTTTACTAGTTTAGCTTTTTGGTATTCCAGCTTGGCTGTGATTTTCATTTCTATTCAAAGATAAACTGAGTTTTAAGTTACCTCCTGCTCCGTGTCTGCACCTGGGTCCTACTTCCTCGCATCCACTCCATACCGTGACAGTGGGTGCATGTTTTTGACTCTATGAAGTTACTCTGAGGGTGGAAATGTACTTGTTGTGTCACCTTGCGTTCACGTGTGCAACCATCTCCATTCTCAGTGCAACTGCTCTCATACTTGCCTGTATAGTGCGCTTGTTACCGAAGGATTCCACAAGGGGGCACTGCTGCTCACTCAGAGTGGAAGAAGCTGCTTCCAGATTTAGAAGGCGTAGACAAGCACTCTGGTAAATGGTAAACATGGCGTCAATAGAAGAGGCTAGCATTTTATTAATTATAAGACCACAACAGAAAAGGCAAAAAGTGCCATTATCGTAGATGGTATGTGAGGTCCCTACGCCCAGCACATTGCGACAGTGGCGAGTATTTGTCACTCAGTCTGCCAATGAAAGAAATTGATATTAAAAAAATCAAAAAACGAGCCCTACACTCCCCTTCCAGTCACCTAGACATTGCAGCTTGTGTACGTGTAATATTACTTTCTGAGGACGTGTTCAACCAACACACCAAAACAAACGCGATACTCCACGATAAACACGTGTAGTTAACAGCACGTATATTTCTAGCCTTAATTAACCTTAACGGAGCAAGTTTCCCCATAAAATTGCATCATTTGAGAAATAATGTAAAACATCTAAAGTATGAACAAAGAAACAATGAGTTCCACCATCTTACTGAGGATACAAAACAAAGAATCTTTCAACTTTAAAGGTGACATTTTTGCTCTTTTTTTTTTAACAATTTGACACAATTTTCTGCGGTCTCACTGAGATATATGAGAAAGGCTTTGGTCAAAATATCTGTTGGTTTCAGCTCAGTAACTGGTCTGTCTCAGCCCGATGTGACGCCTCTCTGTTATCCGTCTGGTTTTGGGGTGGAGTTTTAGCACAAGCTTACCCCCACCCTTTTGATGAGGTCAGCAGCTACTTAAGAAAATCACTAAGCTTGTTTAATGAGGCACTTTTAAACAAAGGAGTACTAAAACAAAATGGTACAGCTTTGCCCAGCGCTTTCAGCCACGGACCTTCGTTTGACGTGAGCTTGAGATCAAAATGTGCCATCAAAACGCATATCGGGGAAGCAGAGGCAATGATCGGGGTTACGGCTAAAATACATTATTCTTAAATGGATTGTTCGCCTCTTTTGACATGAAGCTGTATGACACACCATATTGTATCACTGCGTGCCGTGTAGACCATGCAGACTGAAGTGCAGACCTGCTTCCGAGCAGCAAACACAGTAACAGGCACGGCTATTGGCAGGTGGCAGTGCGCAGTGATATGAAGGGAGAGAAAATAGCGCCAAGCGATTGTGAGGTCTGACTTTTTCCTGCACAACGATTTTGTGATGCAAATGTATTACTCTTTTGAACGCATATTGTTTTGAGAAGCAAAACCCTTTTTTTTCGCGACTCCAGCCAACTAGCCGGACTACCTTCGTCAATGCCAAAAATGAGGCTGGAACTCGGCTCACAGGACGCAGCAGGGGGTAAGAAAATGTTTATAAATGATATTGCTAATATGGGATGTCATACAGCTTCATGTCAAAAGAGGTGAACTATCCCTTTAACAGCGCAACCACGCAGCGGTGGTGGTTTACATGTAAACACAACAAAAAATTTAATTTCTTTGTCAGATTTGGCAATAGCATGGCTGATGTTTAAAGTAATTCAACTGTATGCCATATTGACTAAATATAGGCAACACCTCTTCAGCTAGGTCTCTGAGTCATTAAAATCACAGCTTCACATCAGTGAAAACCTTATAGTCTCTAGTAAAGCAGCTGCACTCACTGAATTAGACATGTCATAAGGTTTTCCAAAGACACAGTAATTGAGATTCACCTACATCTACGACAGAGTTTTAGGGTTTACACTCTCTGGCTTGTGTTGCCAAAATCCAGCATTCTATCCTGGCTCTGAAACCGAGGATAGGTCACTGTGATTTGCTTCCTGGGAAGAATTATACTGAGATACTGATTACCTGACAGGGGGAAATGAGACTATGGCAAGTGTTAGTGGGTTTTTTCCAAATCTGAATTGACAAGGCGGAGGTGGGTGGTTAGGTTCAATCCACTATCGCTGATGAGCAGGCTGATTTCCATTAACCTAGAGCCTCCAGATCAAACACACTGTTCCATGCTGCTGCTGCAGAGAGGGAAAGAGAGGGTGACTATGCCACCAAACTTTTATGACACAGAAAGTATGCTTAATGGGCTGGAAGACTCTTCCCGTTCAGCCCTGTGCGGAAATAAAAGGAAGCTGGTCGGTGTTTGGGAAAAATGGCTGCTTCCAGTTAAGATCCCCAGTGGATAGAGAATTAGGAAATTACGAGCAGAGCGATCAATCATGGAGGAGTGTGTGCTATGGCACGAAACGTAGCAGTATTCTCCAAGATGTGAGGATACATAGTGACGTAACACCTCATCAGGTGCATCACCTCCTGTCCTATTAGCGCGACCAGACAGGGCAGGTTCACAGAGCCGATCCCTGACAGACGACAGAGACTCTTTCACTTGCTGCCATCGGTGTTATTTCTCATTTTGACTGGTGTCTGTCATATTTTCTCCCTAAATGTCCCCTAAAAGCAAGCATTTGTGTTGATTCTTGTTTACACCACATCATGTTGGATCCAGTCAGACAAGAAGCCTCCTGGCAATAAACAACCACAACATCTAGTTTTAAAAAAGATTGAAGTTTTGTCTCCCAACCTCCCTTTGTGTGACAGCCAGAGCCCCAGAACATGAGCAGACAGAGCCAGGAGCGGGAGCAGATCTGGAATAACTGAAAGGCAAAGCAGGAATCCGCATGGATAAGGAGAAATAATGTCAGCTGTGGTTTTATGGGTTGGAGCAAGGAATATTGATGGAAAACACTCCTGACAAACAAGATGCAAATTGTCATCATAAACAATCAAACATTCATCACAGCTGATGGTTCGGGATGTTTGACTGATGCTGAGTCAAAAGTATTAGAATAAAAGTACACAATTATATGAATTTTAAGCTGCTACATTCATTATTTGGGGGAGCTAGAACAACAGAAGAATGTAGCAAATACACAAATGCAATTAACCTACAGTAACAGGAGATCAGTTTGACTACAAGCTATGCTACCCTTTGGATTTTAAATGGAATGTATCATACAAACGGCGGGGATCTTGGGCCCTTTCATAGATAGATCACACTCTATCACCTCAAACTAGAAGCCCTCCTTAAAGGATAAGACCGTTTTTTTGACATTGGGCCCTTGATTTCACATTATAACATGATGTTCTACTCACCCCTGCTTGTTGTTGGTAATTTGGAGCTGTTCCGAAGATATTCGAGAGGCGTCTGGCTGCTCTCTTGAGATATTCGGCCATGAAACGGTTTCCTATGGGCAAGTTTATACAGGCACAAACTATGCTGTTTATAATTTATTAATTACTCTACACTAGCACTGATAACGTGGAGGTGCGTCGCTTACTTAAAAAAATCCGGGTTACTAATTTTGAATTTTAGCCGAATGAATAAATAGGCAGCAGGTCTGTGGGCTGTCTGTGGTAGTAGCACGACGATGACGTCAGTAACACCCACTTTACGACAAAAATTCAAAATTACAGTAACCCGGATTTTTTTAAGTAAGCGACGCACCTCCACGTTATCAGTGCTAGTGTAGAGTAATTAATAAATTATAAACAGCATAGTTTGTGCCTGTATAAACTTGCCCATAGGAAACCGTTTCATGGCCGAATATCTCAAGAGAGCAGCCAGACGCCTCTCGAATATCTTCGGAACAGCTCCAAATGACCAACAACAAGCAGGGGTGAGTAGAACATCATGTTATAATGTGAAATCAAGGGCCCAATGTCAAAAAACCGGTCTTATCCTTTAAGTCAAGATGGCTCACCTTCTCGATGCCAGCATTGCGGAATCAAAAGAAATGACAACAGCATCAGTGTCTAGATCAATGTGGTCCCCCATGCAAGCTCACCCTTACACAAGTAATAACTCTTGATCTCCATACTCTTGCCCAAATATGGTCACTTCTGGCTCTAGAAAGACCAACTTGGGGGCAGCCAAGTAAGAAACCCGTGGCTTTAAAATGTCAGTCCACACACCAATGGGAAATGGAAAAAGGTGGAAGTGTCTATTCAGTTACTGAAAATACAGCTTATGCTCCACACTCCATCGCACTGCCAGCAAAACAGCAAGGTGCAGTGAAGGTAACAGCCCCACCTTGAATGGGGACTGTGAAAAGGATTTATGCTTTGACATGTGGAGACAGCTGTCAGTGTGACTATTTCCAATCATACCCCTCCTCAAGCCCTAATATCTCCCCAACTCTGAGTGTATTATGTACTTTAATACACACATACAGTCACGTGGAAAAGAAAGTAGACAAAAAAATATCCGGTCCTTCAGTACATAGGTTCGTTCTTTGTCAGATGAATGATGACCTAGGTGATATGAAGTGTAATATGTCATGTGTTTTGAATTTATCTGAGGTTGTGCTTAAACGATTTTAAGACTTAAGTGCCAGATGATATTTGTTATGTCCTGATATGAAAAATCTGAGAACTGAAAGAGGATGTCCTTTTTTCAACACGCCGAGCAGCAGAGCCATGATACCCCCAATGTCTCTAGAGCCTAAGTTTCCTCGGAGTGACCAGTACCACCTGTCCATTACTGGAATGGCATTTTTCAAGTGGTGCTGTGGCTGACAGAAATGAATTGGTAAGCCACTGAATTTCCTTTTCCTTTGGAAGCTTGTCTCCTCCTCTCAGCCCACAGATAAACCTCATCTTTGACGCCGCCTCATACGAGAGTAGCCCGGACTGGCCCAGGGGGTATTTGCTTGGCCCAATGCCCTGGCTCCGACCTTCAGGGGAAACCTGATCGAGCCCTTCTTAAGCCCTGAAAATAAGAGCGCAGATGCTATTGACCCCAACTCACTATCCCATCTCAAGCTATTGAGTTGAATTAAGGATGTTTTCTACATGATGTCATGGCTGTTATTTCTTCAGATTCTGTGGATACTGAGCTAGTTTTTAAATATTTGAAACTGTTTGAAATCATGGAATCTCACATAACGCACCTTTTGATTTTGGCTGTGCCTTACAAGTTTGCCATGTTAAAAACAAAAATACACAATTTATTTACATTCAAATTTGACCACCTAAAACCACTTTTAGATGTTTCAAAGATAAGAAGTCGTCCAGGAGTTGGAAGGTTGGTGGCCCTGGCTTCTCCAGGCCACATGTCAAAATGTCCTGAAGCACTGAATCCTATACAGCCTCTGATGTGTGAGTATGTGTGAGAGTTTGTGTGATAAAGACTGTATGGCTATGGCTATAAACTGTATAGTTGAGGGCCTCTACTACACTACTCTGACAACTTGTGTGAAAAATATCTCAGTCCAGAGGAGAACACAGAAATTCCCACAAAATAATAATACTCCGAGCCAGTAGGTAGCGATAACTTCTACATTAATGACCCGTCAAAAGAGAAGAGGAGAACATTAGGTGCGTGCCAAGTGAGCTGATTTCATGAAAATTTCCCAACCAGAACAGTAGTTTGTGTAGTTGTGAAGCTAGAAACACAAATTCCATTCATGTCTGTGGACAGTCAAAGTCGAGTTTTTTCGCTCAAGGTGACGTTACAGTAAAAAGCAACGAAAGCAGAAAGAAAACATCAAGTTTCCAGCACGGGCTCATCCCACAAAGGCCGAGACGCCCCAAAACCCTCCTTTATTGTGTACACGTGGAAACACAGAGAACTGTTGAAAGCATCTTTAAAAAACGTCCTTTTTTTTTCTGACTTAAAAAGCTGTTTGAATGTGGTTGAGAGGTAGCCTGGCTGACGCGTCCACATCTCGATGAGATGGTGGTCTGGGAACTAGGTGTGCATTTTTTCGTATTTGAGGCGTGGTTTACGAATGCCTGGGCCGTTTATTGGGCGCTACGAATGTCTATCAAATGGCGTCTGGTTCTTCCCATGCTGCTTTGCGCGCGATTCATAGCCAATTGTATCACTTATGTATGATAAGTACATACATGCCCAGTAATATTGTTGTAATGTTTTAAACACTTGAACGCAGTTTTTCTAGAGAAGATTAATTGTGTTGTGTATGGGATTATCGTCCATCGACTCTTTTGGGCTTTCACATGCGTGAGCGTACAAATATCCGGTGAGTGACATGCTGTTTATAAAGTAGTTTTGTAACGTCCCCATGCCAGTAATGTGAGAACCATGCATATGGTTTTGATGGTAAGGCTTGTGACTTTATTGTCGGATGGTTTATAAAGTGGTGTGACGTTTCTGCAGTGTGCAAGTTGTTGTTTTACGTGGAAGGGTTAGCGCTTGCCCCTAGCCACCACGTATTAGCCTCGCATGACAGGCTGCGCAAACAGCGCCATCTCCACACAGGGAGCGCAGATTTGCACCAGTCTGTGTCCTACAATCAGTATTTCACAACCTCTAGCAATGGAAACGCGCTTCAAATGCCCCGGAGTTTTCCTTTAACTTGGGTGGATGCTGAAAAATGGCATAAAATAAAACATAGTGGGTTCATTCAAAATCTGAGATAAGTTTGAGTGCAACTTGACAAAATTTGAAAATTTTAGATTTCGGGAAGTTTTCTGACCACAAAACAATTCAAGAGATATCACTTTGGGACTCAAAATGTTGGTGTTTTGAGTTGTATTTCAGTGGGTATTTCCACAAGGATGGAAATGACTTAAAATAATTTCAGTATAGCAAAAGAGTTTAAAGTTTGACTAGCTTGCAGGCCTAAAATAGATGGTGAAACGTTTTATGTAGCCTCCACAGTGGGCACCAAGTAGCAATGTTGGAAATGTTGGCCTCTGCTGAGATTCCCTGCACCACTTCTTCACCACCCATGCCGCTTTTCTAATGACTTGCAAGGCCAAACATCACAGAGTACAATTCTTCACAGCCATTTCCACTCACATGGATTATTTCAGGATTGTTGGCTCCAGCAGTTTTCCTGTGATTCATTGCACTCATTACTTGTCACCATTTTAAGCCTTTGGACTAAATAACGGTCAGTTCTTCAGAGCTCAAGTAGCTTAGGTCAGTGTAATATGGCAGCCCCCATCCTGTCTTTATGTTTTGCAGTAAATCCTCTGTCAGGACCTGATAAATCACACCCGAGAAATAGTTAATAAATTAATGTCTGGATGGTTTTGGTAAGAGAAGGACAGAGTATTAATGTTGTGAAACAGCCCCCGTGATGAAAATAGGCCCTGTGATGAAAGGTGTGGGCAGGAAAATCTTCTTTATAAATTGTCTGTATGGGGTGAAGATGAGAAGTGAGGAAGACACACAGGGGGTAATGGGCACAGGGCTGAGAGATGTCTGCGATAGCTATAGGATCAGAGAGAAAGGACTGTATGTGCGAGTGTGTGTGTGTGTGCAGCAGCCTGCACAAGGAGCTGCCGTAGCGGCTGTGTGCTGATCATTCATGATGGCACCTTAGAGGCCATTCTGTAAGGAAGAAAAATGAAAACTATTAAAGGCTCACTGGGCTATGTTGGCTTTGGCGTGTCAGCAATTATTAGCCAGGGACAGCAGTCTTTAGGTCCTTAGATATAGCAGAGTGGGATACTGTGGCAGAGGAGGCCAGGACACCACACAATACTGTTATATACTCCGACCCACACTGCAGAACTTCCCTCACAGTGTGGCTCTGAGAGTTTTCTTTTATAAGTGCTGAAGTTATGTTTTTCTGTGTTTCTGTGTGTGTGTGTGTGTTTCTGTCTTGAACTTGAACAGCCAGAGATGCTGTGGTGTTTCCGCGCAGCGATCAGCCGTCAGTCACACAGCGGGGGTGGAACTGTGACCTCTTTTCCTTGGATTCTATCAATGAAGTCTTTTCCTTTGTTAATTTAAAGTGTTTCTTTTTCACTCTCAAGCACCTATACTCCCACTCACTCCAAATGCTTTCATTTCTTTTAGCGGTTCTACGTGTGATGTGATGACAAGTTTACGTGATTATTTGACAGTCAAATGTGACAACGTGCGGAACAAGGTCCTTAATTATTATCAGCAAGAAATGTGACTGCATTTTTTATTGTACATTAGCATAAAAATAATTTGACTCTGAAGACACAATACTATTATTATTATTTTCGTTATTAAACTCAATCCTCTTTCCCATAACTTGCCTATGGGTCACACATTTGTGCAGGAAGGTTCTTCAAGGTTTGTAGAACATACGACCTCTAGTGGTTGTGAAAGCAACTGCGAATGAGGTGTAAAAACAACACGGGGATGGTTGCATTTGAAAAAAAAGTGTATTCATAGCCTCATCATAATCATTTTTTTACTCAAACTTAATAGTTTTTATATTCAACCCTGACCAATTGATGTTATCTCCTAACCAGTAAGTGACTTACTTTCATCATAACAGGCTGTGTTTACGTTTAACCTCAAGGCAAACCAGCAAAATGGAGTGGTTCGTCCTTTTTTGCTAAAAGATTTATAACATCAAAAAAAAAAAAAAAACACATTCGCAAACTTTTTTTCAAGACATTCTAAAACTTAGCAAAACTGTATTGAATCGACGGTGAAACGCAAAGCTCCACAAAAAAAAAAGAAAAAGCTGAAAACGATTAACATAGATGTGGTATTTAAAAACCGAATAAGAAATGGCGTGCAAAAATATCAAGGCCGTGACGGAAATCGCCAAATCTAAAGTCACAGGTTAGAGTTTCACTGGTGAGCACAAGCAGGGATAAAACTCAACAGCTTCAGAAGGACACAGAAAGCCATCTGTAGTGAATAAAAATCATTATGAGCACCTCAAATTTGTGTGGGATCATTTCTGGCCATGTATTTGTGATGCTTAGGTACGTAAAATATAAGGGTTTTCTGGAAAACAGCAACACTATGAGGTAATAAAAAAAGTAACCCAGTGTTTACTGATTACTTAAAGGTCACAGTGTGTATTAATGCATAGCCTTCTGGTCATATTCATAACTTTACATGATCAAACTACGACCTGCTGGTACATTTGGTGTCCTTGCATTTACAGCTCCTGCTGGAAGTCGGACCCTCGATGGACTAACCTTCATTACTCATTACTGTGTTTAAGGACGCAGGGGACCACCTGTGACACTTATAAATGACTTGCTTTAACAGTTCGCCTCGGGCAGAGCTGTTACTGGGCCTGACCAGATGGCCTGTGATTGACTCACATGGTGCAATACACAAGCAGCATGTATATCGCCCTAGGGCCCCTTTTTTTTTTCATACACACTATGAGGTGAAAGAAATGCAGTACTGCATGGCTGACACTGTATGGAACATATTTGTGTTGAATGATCAAACAATGTTGCCGCACTGGTCATTCATATTCTAACTAACCAAGATCGTTGAGTTCCAATGTAAAATGTTCTCAGTTTTACTAACACACAGTGGTTGCAAACAAAAAAAGGGATCCCAGGTTTGCAATTTCATGAGCAAATCCTGTATAAATCTCTTCCATCTTCTTAGGAAAAAATTGCATTCGGATAGGAAACTAGAGGTAGACAAGGCGGAAGAATGGCAACATTTAGGACAGTTACCCATGCCTGAGTGGGAAGGTGATGCAAGAGGTCAACAAATGTAAACGGTGCTGTTATTCAGGTAGTGTTAATCCCCCAGGCAATGCGACTGAGCATGCATCAATCACAGCCGTGTGTATCCAGAGGTGAACCAACAAGCATTAACCTTGAACCAGAAGTCATTGTCTGGCTCTCTGCCCCCACAATCATGAAACACACCAAACATTGTGTTCACTTGCAGAAGAACAAGCTGGAGCTTGGTGTTGTTAACGCGAGGCTCCGGTATGGAAAACCTTTGAAGGAAGGCTTCAAGTTAAAAGCAGAGATATATTTTAACTGTAACTGTCGTTCTTTTAATTTTTCTGTTGTGGAAAAATGTACTGACAACCGACCCACCTCTTTGCTTTTCACAAAACCTAAATTGAGGTTCTTAGTTTAATTGGCCAAAGAAAAAGGTTTTGAACACATTCCCCGCTATTACCAACGAGTGAAAAGAAAGGAAGACATCATTTCCCTGCAGCCCTCAATTCAGGCCTTCCTCCCTGATTTGGGCACTTTGAAAATGACAGTTTCTCAATAATGCTCTGGCCACTTTAGATTTCATTTATGAAATATACCTATTCAAACAATCAGCAGGCTCATGGTTGCTTTCAATCATTAAACCACGTTTAAATCGTTTAATTAAAGTGCTAGTCGGGATTTTTGACTAGGAGGAAGTGCAGGAAATTACATTTCATTGTAATGAAATGTTCAAAGCTGCTGAACAACCAAAAGAAGCTTTTCATACAGTGAAAAGGAAATACCACACAATTTGTGTCCAGGACACAATCATGAACAGTTTTGATCCATTTAAATACATTTCTTAAACAATAAAAAACGAGACATTCATATGTTTAATTATAAGCTTTTAGGAATGCAGTTCTGATGAAAAAAAGCCATGAAAAGAAGTTTTACTCACAGTAAAACTTTAAAAAATGTTTCATAGTGTCCGATTTCTCAATTGACCCGGAGACCTTGAATGTATCAAAGGAATGATGAAATCAGAAAAAATTACCATTTTAAAGTGAAACATGTCACCCAATATCAGAATGCTAGATATAAGGTGGGTATTTCAGCAGAACATCCATCCAAAGCTTGTATCATTAGCATAGACTAATGGTTAAAAAGAAAAAAAAGGGGGGGGGGGGGGGGGGGGGCAGCAGTGAAAACTTCAAGAGAGTAGTAAAATGTGCTATTTGCATATAGGATTTGCAAACTTCAATGGTTGACCTTTGAAGAGTGGTAGAAACTACAAGCAGACAAGTGTAAGAAGCTTTTCAATGGACTGTACATGTATAGTGCATTTCTTGTCTAGCTGACCACTCAAAGCGCTTTTACACCACATGCCACATTCACCCATTCACTCGTACAACCAGACAGCACATCCTAGTCCACAAACAGGCTAAAGAATGCTCTTCTTCTACACGTACACTCATTCATACACCGATGGTTCAGTGTCTTGCCCAAGGACGCTTAAACATGTGGCCCAAAGAGTCGAACCATCAACCTTCCGATTGCGACCCCATAATGACATCAAACATTTTCATTCTATTTACTTTTACAATGAGCTGATAATCTGATGTCTAAGATGTTCAAACTTCGGAAGTCCCGTATGATAACCAGGTTGTTATACCTGGTGCAACAGCACGTGGACCACAAGGAGGAGACCACTTCTACTGACAGTATGCTATGTTCTGTTTCTAAATGTTTCCACATTTGACATGCAATAGACCTTGGCTCTAGTCAAGTTGAAGTACTTTTCAATGCCCAGCTCTCTCTGCCCTGGACACTAAGAGCAAGATCTCTGTTTAACAACTCTCAAAGATACTGACAGAAAAATCTTTTTTTCTGAATCTTGAATAGTCCATTTGCATCACAGACAGATGCTTTGAATAAGAAATGAAAGTTTTGTGCAGCAGTAATGTGCGGGGAATTTCTTTTTTCCCCAGTAATGAATGCAGAACCAGTAATGTTAAATCTAGTCATTAATCAGGCTTTTATATATTTATCCGTAGTGCCTGCTTAATAGTGGATTTTGGGACATCAATAATTAATGAGTCTGTCTTATTAGGGTAAATAGCTGCTTATTTTATCTGGATACTTTAAAGTTTATTCACCACTTTATAGTTAAACTACATTTTGTCAAAGCCCCAAAATTTCCTCTCACATAAATGTGATAGTCTGCCGCCAGGACTAATGTTAGCAATGAGCAATTAGATGACTACATTAAAAAAAAAAGCTATCTATGGGCTAACATCCATCCATCCATTTTTTATACTGCTGAATCCGTCGGTCGGGTCGCGGGGGGCCTGGAGCCTATCCCAGCAGTCAATGGGCGAGAGGCGGGGTACACCCTGGACAGGCCGCCAGTTATGGGCTCACATTTAATATTCAATTCTTAGTTTAAAAAGATAAGTATTGTGTTCTTTGTTTGCCAATGAAGCTAGCCTTTCTAGCTAGCTTGTCACCGCTAAAATGTACCGCAACTGCTTGCAACAAGGACACCAGTTAAGAGTAGTGAGACGGAATCACAAAGTAAACGTTAACTCCAAAAATCAAATATGATTAGACTAAAAAAGAGAGCAATGGGTTATTTCTATCTTGCTATGGCTTTCACAAAGCCCTTTATGTCTAATGTCTGGTTTGATAGTCAGCTAGGTTAGCTTGCTAATTTCCGACAAACAGCAGGCCTAGGTGGCTGTAATCAACAGGCACAGAGCAGTTAATAAGATGCACCTGGTGCATTAAACATCAAACAGAGAAGTGTACATCCAAGTAGTCAGTACTGTACGTGAACCCCATCCGACTCCACTGTTGGCCAGTCTTTAAAAGTCAAGCAGAGAAATCTGTTTAGAGTCTGTTTTATTTCAGTAATTGATGTTTTGTTCTGAAGAAGGCCATTATGTCATTATTCCCTCAACACTTTAAAATCAGAACAATGTGGCCTTCTCATTATGATTGTACATATATATAATTATACAGTTTGTACTACTAACTCTAGCTAATGAACACTATTCCATGTCACAGTTGCTTATGTTTTGGTTGCACTGACAAGGAGAACACTCTCACCTCTTCAAAACTCAGCTGGCTTACAGAAAATGCTGACATAGTTTTCTGGAGGTCAGTGTTTAATATTTCAAAAAGTAATGCTTGAGAAATAAGTAATGTTTACATCATGTGTCCATCTTATATATTTAAAGACATAAATAGATTTATTATTCTATACCTACAGTTCTAAATCATTGTTTTCATTTTTTTTTTCTTCTAATGTAGGCTTATTATTTAAAACCTGAAAAACTGCCTGAAAACTATCACATTGTTCCAGTGATCATGAAAGACTCAACAATGTATAGGCATTGTTTGACCGTTTTGTCCTGCAGATTACATTTTTCTCCCGGGAGAACTTATTGCCTTGTGGCTGTTTTAGAAAAGACTAAAGTGACTTTATAGCTTAGATCTAATCGTGCTTCCTCAGCACGCAACATCAGATAGGCCCCCACACCTTATCAGTGCAGGCAGACAGAGGAATCATTTCAAGCATCTGCAGCCAGGAGGAAGGGAAAGGGGTAATTCACAGTTGTAATAGCAGAGGTTCAGCAATTAGAGAAAGTCTTAAAAAGACAAAAATAACAAAAATATGCCTTGGAGGCTTTTGTGATCGGAGAAAAACAAAGATGGGGGAGGAAATGAAGAAACAACAAAAGACTTATAAAATATCAAGAGCAGATGAGGATGATAAGTTGGTGGAGCACTGTTTGATTCCATGATTCGTCAAACAGCTTTTGATTTCCTGCTATGTTACATGAATGGTATTCATAGGGAGAACATCAAAATTCAATAACTTCCTTTGAGATTAAAGTTATTTTATCTTCTTTTGAGCGAAAGTCCTTAAAACGGCTTATAAGAAGACTTTCATTTTAATTTCATTAATATCACATCTGTTATCACAAAACAAGCCTTTGTGACATCGGTCAGTAAGTTTCCGATCGAGGTGAGGTGAAACGCTTAAGGCATCCAATATTTGAACATGTAGGCTGGGACAGAACATGTTGAATATCGATACATTTTTAATGGATAAAAAGGTACATTTTGATGATAAAATCTAAAGCTAGGGGTTGGAGCTTTTACATATAAATGAACGTTTGTTACATGACAGTTCTTGCTAAGAGAGCACATATAATGGTTATTAAGCCTATTGGCAATGTACGAATCCTTTTATGTTTTATGGTATGACTGGTTTTTACACGTCATGCCCGGGTGGACATTTGCACGGAGAGAGAGAGAGAGAGCTATACCTGCTTCAGGACTGAGGGTAAGATGTGCTTTTGAATTTATGCTATTCAATAAATAGAGAATTTATCCTCGTATATTGTCAGAAATATTTTTTTTATATCTTTCTAACAGTTTCAGAAAATGTTCTGTTGACCTGGTATATCTCTCTTATTATTCTGTATACTCTAACCTCAGCACCAGCCTTGGTATTTTGTCTGCTTTGTCGACCAGTATAGGCTTAGCAGATATGGCACGGATACATCACAAAGTTTGTTTTTAAAACCTCCCAGCATTTTTACCGCTGCTGACCCTTTGACTCTACATTTGGTCAAATTTGGCCCTACGCTGCCCCTGCAGGTCCCCTACATCGTCAACACTACGCGTAAATGCGTAGTGTTGACAATTACAATTTTTAATCTAATTAATCACATGATTTCCCTGATTAATCATGATTAATCACGATTAATTGCATTTGTACGCAAAATCCAAATATGAATTCAAAAGTAGTGTATAGCTTTTAGCATTTAGTTTTATTTTAAATGAATGAAAGTGCCATAAAATTTGTTGTGCAAACATACTTTTAACATCAGCATTTTTATTTAGTTTTTATGTAGAAGCCTCGCTCCACTGTCTGTTTCCTTGAATGACTTGCTGGTATCAGTTGTGTGTTTTGCCTTTAAGTGATATTTTAGACTGGAACTACTACGGTGAGAAGACGATTCAACTTGGCAGTGTTTACAGATGACTTTGGTTCTGTCGACTCCGCCGTCTGGAAGAACTTTAAAAAGAAAATGGCCGAGTAAAAGTTCCATACCCTTCTCCATGTTTGTTGGATCCGCCAATTACTTTCTTTTCCGGTTCCGCAGCAGACAGCAACAGACTTTTACAAAATAAAAGCCTGTGAGCAACAGACTTATAATAATAAAATAAATAATAAAACAGGAGTGGTCCGTGGCGTAGTGGGTTGAGCAGGTGCCCCATGTACAAGAGGCTATAGTCCTCACTGCAGCTGGTCCCGGTTCGAGTCCCACATTAGACAGTCCTGTGCTGTGTGTCGTTCCCCCTCTCTCTTCCCCTTGCTTCCTGTCTCTCTGAACTTTCATATCCATTAAAGGCACAAAAGCCCCCCCAAATTATTATTAGTATTATTTTTTAATTTTCTTTAAATAAATAAAACATGCGTTAATACGCGATAAAATATTTATCAGCGTTAAATAATTAACGAGTTAACGCGATAATAACGAGTTAACTCACCCAGCCCTAGTTAATTTATGAAGAAGTGCACAACAACACTCCAAACAAGTGTGGGATATGCAAGCCAGCTCTGATAAACATGTATATCCATAATTAAAAGCACATATGTTCCTAGAGGGCAATGTGAGTCCTCAAAACTGGAGTTAAGTGAAGTAACTATAATTCTTTTTGAGCTATTGAGGCTTATTATCCAGGTCATCTCAGTCACACACATACACAGGTGAATAAGGTAAAAAAAAAAAGAAAAATCTTGCCTGGGGCCTTTATTATTGTTCTAGGAAAGCAGGATTATTGCCTCAGCTTGGAAACTTCTGCTTCAGCTTTGTTCTTTCACTATCACAGAGCAGTTTTAATTTCTTAATGGGTTGTATCACCATGACAACTCATGCTGGAAACCTAACCTGATTCGGAGCACGTTACATTCTAAGAAAGGAGAGAGCAACACATGTAAAAGTACCATCTCCTGACCGATCAAATCTCTTAGGAAAAGGAAAAACTGAAAAAGACATCAGTGGATACGGTGAGAGAGTTTCTATCTGATTCTCTGAAAGTTAAAGACTGAACATGCTGTTTGAGTTTTTGATTTCATTAAAAAGTTACAGTATGTCAGCAAAAGAGAATGCAAAGCCAAAAGCTGAGACTGATCATGGTAAAACTTCTTGTGGACTTCTAAAGATCTTGAACTAATATTTAATTAATTCGAATCATCACTGAACTGTCAATGGTTTCCTTTCCGTTTTCTTCTAAAGTGATCAGCTTACCAAACACTCCAAATTGCATAAAAGGATCTATCTGTAAATTCATGTTCATATCCACATCCACCTTATGAAATGCTTCAAGACAGGGCCAATTAAAATCACTGGAAATTAAAACTCTTTTGCTTTCATCCTTTTTGTGTCGGGAAGATATATATTTTTTTAAACAAGATTCTTCTGTTTGTTCCTTATTTGGCACGGATCCGGTTGGATCCGGAGCGTCATGCTTTAATGACGTGGCAGTGATCTGGATCAGATTCATTTTAGGCTTTCAGATAATCTGAGTTCTTTTTTGCCAGCTCTCTGTCCTGCTTTGGGCACGACAGCTGTGTTGCTTATAAGCCTGCTGGAAAAAATACGGTGTGAAAATACAACTGATGCCAATTCCACCTGTTTTACATGAACCGAACGCACTCAGAGTGGGAAAACCTGGGTTGACTTACTAAAGCAATAAGCAAAAAGAGCACTATCACAGGATACTGGCAGAAAGGGATACAGCAGCACAAACGGGTGATAAACATTATCCATTGGTATTATTTAACGATATCTACAACAAAATGGTAAAAAAAAAAAAACTGTAGTCTACAGGGAAATGCTTTGATTTTATTGCTTGGTGTGTTCTTCTAGTTTAGCTTTTATTCTATTCTTATTTTATAAAATGGGACTTCTTTCAAACCAGATGAAAGAGGGATTCGATACATATGTTGCAAAAGGATAAAGCATCTGATCGTGGTACCTTCTCCTCTCTTGATTTAATACTAAAATGTTGTTAAAAATAGTACATTATAAATCAAAGGCTTGAAAGTCCACCATGGGATCTCTGTTTACTTTTTGGGGCTGATCACCGATTGCTGATTCCAGCCCCAAAAATCCTGCCTGGAGCAACACTTATTCAACCTCTGCTCACTCGATGTGTTTCGACTCGACTGTCTACGGTTGTGTTTACTGCCAGAAGCAGAAGATTCCTCACCAGAACACCAAAATTAATAAAAAACATTACATTTACGGCAAAAAAAAAAAAAATGGGAAAAAAACATGGTCCTAGAAGACTAAATCCAAAGCAAAAATTTTGCCATTTAAAACGACTCAAACGTGTCATTGGCGGGAATATTTCTGGTCACAAAGAGAAAAGTTAACCATCTGGGAATCGTGGTTGTAGTTTCTGGAGATGAGCTCTCCAGAGTGTCCAGCGAAGCACGAACAATCATCATCCCACTTCCATGTTTTGCACTTGCTGTGCTGTCGCTGTTCTGGTCAGGCGCACATCAAACACGCTGGAACCCACCTGATCCAATTATTTTTGTTCAATAAGACAGTCTGACTTTTGATGCACTGGAGTTGTGATTTGGGGCCTGTCTTTTTGAATGTTGTTCATTTATCCAGCTTTTTTCAAGGCCAGTTATTGAAAGATGATACAGTTTTGGATCATTTAGAAAAGTTATAGTTTAGCTGCATGCTGTCTTACTTGATAAATACGGTTGTTTATATCTATACATGAAATACGAAACTCAATAAAGAGACTGTACAGCTGTGAAATGTGGTACTGAGCTAAGTAGCAAACCAGAAACAAGACTCGATGTACTTAGACTCGATGTGTCCCCAATCACTCAGTGACTCGAGGGAAGATGATAAAATTGTGAAATGTAGCAGAGAACTGTTGAACTATTGTATTCAAAGGACGAAAAGGGAGGAAAGTGTTGATACTGAAGCTTGAGTGTGAATGGGCACATGGGCCTTAGTGGTGGACACCAAAGGGGGGCTTTGGAGGTGTAATTTAAGAATTGTTATCACTGAAATATTGTTATCTATGCATCTGAGGGTTAAATAATATAAATCATGAAAAGGTTTTATGTCTGCTGATGCATCCTGATTCTGGTGCCTCGATGTCGGTCGTTAAATTTCAACTTTCTCTATTGACGCGGCAGAGGCTGCAGAGAATATTGCTTCAGGAATCGGAAATGTCTAATAAGGTGCTGAACGATTTGCCACTTTGAAATGCTAAATGCGACGGTGGTACAAATTAGCCTGGAAATGACTGGCGCATGTAATTAAAGGCCCCAATGAATTCCAATAATCAAATGGTCTATCTTCTGAGAAAACTATTACAGGAGGATTATTAGTGTAGCAGGTTTCACAAATCCTTCAACAGCAGACAGGCTCAATACACACACTCGTGTTGGTACAGTCTTAGACGCGCAAGGCCGAACTCAACACACTATAAGCACGGTCACACACACTTCTAAACAGGCGTGTATGCATGTGGGCTCATGCATCCACGCACACACGCGGAGACAGTCGGACCTATTGATGTCAACCTTTTGCTCTCAGTTATCATGTGCACACAGGCAGGCTTCATATTGAATCAAAAGAACAGGGTCAAATAAAACTGGAAGGCTTTCACTTTCAATCTCATCCAGCCTCCAACTTACACGTCTCGACAACTAGGCTCAGGAGACAGAGGGCCTTTGGATGTCAGCGTGCAGGGGCAACATAAATGGACATTTTGTCTGTGTCTGTGTGTGCGTGTCAAAAAAACAAGCTCGGAGGCCAGCGAGAGTCGTCTCACGCCCCATTCACACGGCTTGAATCAAACGTGCCATCATATGTTGTAATGAGGCAAATGATGGAAAAGCTGATCATATGATGCCCACTGGTGCTTGCTGTTTACAGCAGTGAAGTATTTACCACATCAGACTCAGCCACACACAGACTCGAACGGAACGTGTCAGCTCGCAAGCCCGCTGCAGCACCGAAACACCCAGCCGAAATGAATAAGTGACATTAAAAAACAGAGCGAAATGCGTCACGCTCTGATGCAGGCCAATGTGTTTATTGATTAATAAACGGTCAGAGGATTCCATTTCCCAGATATACTGGCTCTGCCTGCCGCCGATTTTGGTGCCAAAGAGGCTTTTTCCCCCAGGACGAATGTGTTTCAGCTGAGCTGATCCAATCCCTTCTTCATTGTTTTTATGTACTTCTGTTTAGCGCTCCCCGGGCTCCACTGACTACCTGTCTGTTTAGAAGCCCATAAACATAAATCAGACTTGTTAGAGGATTTTTTATTTATTTTTTTATTTTTTTATTTTTTTTACAAATTCCTCGCTGCAGAAAATAGTCACACACCATTGAGGCATGTCTTTTGTCTCCCTTTCTGAAATGAATTTCTGCCCAGCCAGTGTTCAGAACATTATTGCTATCATTAAAGACCCGATGAAAATCTGTGGCAGTAAGCCAAGAGCTACAGCATCAAGCTATTGTTTTATGTCCATACAATAGATTTAAATTACTAGATCCCATCAGGAGTAGAACTTTCTTGCAGGGGTGTATATATTGATATTCTGCTGAGACTCTGGTCCCTGAAAGATACTGATTTATAATTTATAAGCCTAGCAGGGCATCTTCTAGTCTCTATATGTTGTTTAGAGACCTCAGAAAACAGTATTGTGTATACAGCATACTGATCAGCCATGGTTTAAAAATCTTTACATGCAATGCTAATTCCAACCTCTTAAACATATTATGACAAGTATTTCTTCTTTCTGATTTCGGCCTATTGAACATTTGTGAGTCATCATAACTCTATTTCCTCCCCCCACTTGTCTCTTAGCTTGAAGCTTTGACCTCTGGAGTCCACCAGCAGAGAGTCCATGTCTCCTCTTGCGCTCCCATTTGTCCCCTCACTGCACTTCAGTGGGAAAGATAATTACCCTTCAGATGAAGCTCCTTTCATTGTATCGGCTAATGTTTAAAGCTCCCTCCCTCTGTCCCTCTCACTGTCTCCCTCACAGTACAGCAGGGAGGTTCATTGAATCCACACTCACCTCTTATTTACAAGATTCATGTTTATCTAATACAAAAATCAATAGCTCAGCACCAGGGAGAAGTTAGGCCTCTACCAGCAATCATTGAGAGCTACTTAACAGCGCATCTGCCAGCGTTTAGTGGGCCATAAAGGAGAGGGATCATAGTGGAGCGGCCCTCAGCAGCGCTGCAGTGTGGTGTTCACACACAGCACAGACTCAGCTGCATTCATCTCTCACATCTACCAATTCTTAAACGTGCTGGGACTTTTTTCTTTTGTTATTGTTGGCTTTTTATGCCCGCCGGGAACAGCAGAAACACTAACTCTGTCTCACTTTAAAAAATTGCTTTTTGGGTTTTTTTCTCTCTCCTGGAGCATGTTTTCTATATATATTACATGTGAAAGTCCACATAAAAAAGGTGGTTTTCCTCTGATAGAGAACATCGCTTCTGAGACGTCGTATCGTGATACACATTTGCAACATTCCTGACAGGCATGGTGATGTCACGCCACAGTTTGCAGCGGAGGCTGATGGGTGTGAGGCGCCACAGTGAGCAGCCGCAGTCATTTGTTTTGGTAACTTTTGCATTGTTTTAGACATTTGTACTCAAACTGAAAGACGTTTTTGGGTGCTCAATCCACCTCTAGAGATTTGAATCCCTGAAGAAAGGCCTCTCTTTGTGGTTAGTTTGTTGTATTGTGCTGCCACCTCATAATGCCATGTGCTGTAACTTTGGTTGCACGTCCGTATGGATTGGTGTGGCACGCCTTAACAACAGTACAGAATGGGAAATGACAACACCTTACATTCTTGGTAGCACGGCGGACCCTTGAAAGATTTCACAATATAAATGGCGTTGATCTGTATGGCAACAAATAGTGGTCAAGCTACCCTATTTTTATCTAGTTTGAGCTTAAACATCCAATTAGTTAAAAATGAATTGATTAATTGCTTTAAGCCCACCTTCACTCCACCACCTGCAGGGTGCAGGATCTGCAGATTATCAGACCAAACAACCAATAATCCATCATTCTGACAAAAGCACATATTACGACTAAGAAACCCACGTTTCCATGTAAATCCTGTGAGCTAATCGTAACATTTTTGGGAGGACAACTCTAAATCGCTTTTAGTTTTCTTTTAAGCAGATCCTCTGTCTGTACAAAGGTTTTTTTTTTGTAAATATGAACGCTGTTCTGGATGAGTTGGTATTATCTTCATTCGCCTTATCTCCAGAGGTTGAGCTGCATCCATTCCTAATCTCTGGCCAGGTAGATCTGACGGTTCTGCAGGTGTAGTGCTGTTCTCTGTTCACTCCCGCTGTCTCTCTGCTCTCTGGTTAGAATGCTCAGTTTGCGTGACAATGTGAGAACGTTGTGAACACATCAGCACGTGTGGGAGTGCAGAAGGTGATGTCGGGCCATCTCACAGCTGATATCCACGCCATGAACGTCTTCTTTATTCGTCTTTTTCACCTCAGCATCACTTCGATTGTTTTGCTGCTAAGTAAAGAAAAGAAAAATCTCACATCCTCTGATATGACTTCCACACCGATTGTGAGAACTGTTACAGTACCGTTAGAGTGGTTGGTAACACTACTGTTATCACCATTTTCAAAAAAAAATTTCCCCCAACTTAAAAGTGGCTCCGCTGAAAAACACAAAAAAGCAGATTTCACTCCCACAATGCCCTGCACTTTTTACATGATGTGACAATCATTTACCCAAGCTCAATAGAGAGCAGCTGCCTTGCACTCCACAAAGCTTAAAGCTAAAACTGAATATTTAACACAGAGGGTGACAAGTGGTGCTGCAGTAATGCACAGTATGAACAATTAAAACCAATTCTGATAGAATAGGTTTGTGAAATTCTGAACATATAAACAAGCATAATGTGAGCTCTCTAAGTAGATGACATGGTTTTTCATTTGCACATCCTGCACCTGCAGAGCAATGTTAGTCTTTTTTTTTGGAGTTATGCTTCACTGTTTCTGTGGACTCACAGCGATTTTACAAACGGGCCCAGACTGTGGAAGTGATGCTATGCAGCCATCTTGCCTGCGCACACAACTCACAGTCACATGAAAGATCAGTTTGCAACATTTTTCCTTCCCTAAAGATGTATCATCAACCCTTTATCTCTAAATGAACTACATATACTTATGAAAACCTTAACTATAGAATACTAAAAGAGTTAGCTGGATTAGATAGAACATGAATTCATTCCAGAAACTTCACATTGTCACATTTTGACTCCTCTATTGTTCCATGAAACACGTCTTAGGTATCAAAAGTTACACTTTTACAAAACTAGTTAGCCAACTTGAGGTTAAGTTTTATTCTTTCGACCTCATATAACAATATTTTTGGTAATTATTTTTAAGTCAATATAAACATGAGCACTATAAATTCAGGAGTTGGTGGTTGTAGACAGTTGCTGCGTGCTTCAGTGAAAAGACTAATTGACTAACTACGATCCTTAAATCACGTCTCTTCATCATGCCTCGATGTAGTGGGATTACATCCTCTAGACCTGTGGAGACACCTGCACCTTATTTCCTGGTCCCTTGCACTTTGAATAGATCAGCACTTAGACGTCTGCTTCACTGGCTGTGCTTGGAGGTGTGTATCATTTGCCCCCGAAATTCACTTTTTCTCCACCAGTAAGCACTATCTCCCTCACGCCGCCACGGACCCCGACAAAGACCTTGCCATCTGTCAGTGTCGTTCTCCGCAAAGTGGCTGCGATTAATTGAAAAACAATGGCAGGGCCAAGTGGGAGGGTCAAAGCAATATTCATCGTGGCCTCGCAGGGTCAGCTCCTCATTTCCTCATTGCTGAAAAGCCTCCTCCTGACATTAGCCGCAGTGATGTCGGAACACATTGTGCCTGTTTGGTTTAATGTCCACCCCCACCCCCCCCCTTGCGTGGCAGTGGGTATTATCGGGCGGACAGATCCAGGAGACTCTATTTGTCTCTGTCAGTGTAACACACTGCTAATCAATGCTGAGGGGGATTATGTGTTGATCCCTGAGGACAGGAGGTTTCTTCAGTAACAAAACTCAACATGAGGTAAGACCACCCAGAAGAGCTACTGAGAGTGATGGACACCGAGGGGAAGGCAGTGAGAATAAAAGATATATTGGAGATTACCAGGGAATGTGAGCACCCAGCATGACATTATACCTCTTCGCTGTTAGTGTCCTGCTGTGTTATTTTTAATCCTGAATGAGTTTCAAGCACCTCTTTCTCCAAGTTTCAACTATCCTGCTCCTCGAATGAATTCTTCCTCTCTGTGATGGGTTTTCCTCCGCGGTGCAGCCTCAGCAGATCGAATCATTGGGCGCACAGGCTTTCAAGGTTGGTCAAGCAGCTCCAATACCTCGGTAACCAGGTGAGGCGACCCCGTCTATATGCAGACCTACTGTTTGACACCGCCCTTCACAGCCGTCCAGTCTGCCGAGCCGGAGTTGGTCATCTTTATGCCATCTGCCACTGAGAGTTGGCTGATGCTGTTGGACCAAAGTTCAGAAAAAGTCCTGACACAAAAAATACAATACTGGCTCGGTGTGTGCAAACAAATCTCACGTTACCAATGTATTTACACTGGAAGAAAACCGAAGTATACGTACGTATGAAATCCCTCACCATACAATTACAATCGTTACAATAATAAAACCCGGATTGTTTTCCTAACTGCAGCACCATTTGACAAAATCCCCGTTCAAGAAACATGAAGACAACGTCTACGCTGTCCACGTCCATCCGTGTTGGACAGACTTTGGTTTATAACATGTTCCCGCTTCTGTGCACGCATACTGGGACAAGGACAGTGGTCCATTAAAACGGCAGTCGAGCTGTAACAGTAGCTCGATTCAGCTGTGCGTAATGTGCTGACTGTGATCTAAAGTCATTCATCCAGCGTTTTGGCTCTTGAAGTTTCTGAAAGGTTCCATCATCTGTACCTTGTAGTTATTGGTCTTGTATGAAGTAGGTGCAACTTCTCATGTTTCCTCAGAACTTTTTTCCATTATCAAATGTTCAAGCTGCGATTTTTAACTTGAAATTATTCTTGTTGCACAACAGGGTTTAATTTGCTGATAACCTCTTCTCAGAGGTGGAAAGAGTACTGAAAAATTGTAATTAAGTAAAAGTATCTTTACTTTGCCTAAATTCTACTCAGAGTAAAAGTAAAATTACCCATCTCAAAATTTACTTGAGTAAAAGTACAAAATTACTTCATTTAAAATGTAATTTGAGTAAAAGTTACTTAATTACTTTCAGTTTCTTAATACAAAAAAGGATGAGTTATGAATCAAATTCAGTACAAGTTGTTTTAATCTATTTCGAGGTGTATTAAAGTGCACATCCACACTTGCAAAAGATCAACTGGGCTCAGGAACATACTTCCTCACAAGGACAGTCACAACTTGTACCATAATTATGGACAACCCTGAACATCCTCTCCATGAGACTGTTATCGGAAAACAGAGTCTCTTCAGTCAAAGGCTTCTTCAGTTTGGATGCAAAACGGACCGCTACAGGAAATCTTTCCTGCCCACAGCCATCAGCATCTATAATAACTCCTTGATTTAATTGAGCTACATCAACATTTAATTTCCCTCTGGGATAAATAAAGTATTTTTGAATTGAATTGAATAAAGTGCAAAGAATTTTCAGTCCTATTGTCCAATGGACAACACTATGATAAGAATAAAGAAATTTAAACTACAATCAAAGTATTAAAAAAAACAAAATGCACACAACATTAAGTGCCCACAGGATACCACAAATCAAACTAAAATGCCACAGGATCCCACATCTCAAAATAAAACAAAATGCTCACAGGATCCCACTATACAAAATACAGTGCCCACAGGATCCCACAAATCTGCCTATAATCTACAATTTTGGACCGGAAAAGCTCTTGTTCAATTTCAGCAGCAGCTGATTTTCGAAGTTTTTTGCTGTAAGTCTTGCTCTCTTTGCTGTGAAGAGCAACCCGGCTGAACTAAAAAGCCTCTCACAGGCAGCTGAGGCTGGAAGGCCTGTGTTGAGTTTCAGAGACAGCTTCTTAATGTTTGGGAAGGAGTTCAGCAGGTCCATGCTCTCCGACACACAGGCAAGGTACCCCTCCAATTCCCCAGAACCCTCTGACCTGCGGGACTTCATTGTGGAATAACAATAAAAAATGTTTGTGTTTTGATAAAATGCCGAGATCCAAATATCCAAATACTGACGTCGGAGCCCAGTCCACTGACTCGGTAGCCAACAACGCGCTGGGGCAGCCTTCAAAACAAAGCCCAAATGTAGCCCGTATTACATTACTGTTGATTGGCATTTAACAACATAATACTTTACTGCACTACTACAAAACAGTTAGATTTTGCGCATACCTTTGACGAAGTGGTCACCGCAGACACGAGCATTTGCAGATTCAGTTCCTCCAGTCTGTAAACGTAGGTCAACTATCCACTTTTTACGGCGTTGTTCTGTGAGTTTTTTCCATTTCTCACCTCTATGGGCGATTACCTTAGGTACTCCCTGTACTACCTTTCCCTTCTCTCGGTTAGACCGATTGCAACATCCAAAAACGGCACAAAACTGAGGCATTTTGGGCAAAAAAGTGGCAGAAAAAACAGTGTTTTCAATGGGACCCAGCTCCAGTTGCCCACCATTTAGGTTTGCGCGCTTAGAAAATACAGAAGTGACGTCAAGTGAAACCCAGCAATTGACTTTCCGTTCCGGGACAGCTGTTTAAATTTCCGCCCGCATTTAATTTTTCACCATAAATATTTGTTTTACTCAGTAACGTGAGGGGTTTCAAATGTAGCGAAGTAAAAGTACTTGGGTCAAAATGTACTCGAGTAAAAGTAAAAATTACACATTTCAAAAACTACTCAGAAAATTACAAATTACTCATAAAAAGTACTCAATTACAGTAACGTGAGTAAATGTAATTCGTTACTTTCCACCCCTGCCTCTTCTACATCTTCTTTGTCGTTATCTTCCTCTGTGAATATAGTTCGGAGTTTTCTGTGCCCAGTGCCTGATCCTGGTTGTAATTCACCTGTTGCATCTCTTACCTCATGCCAACTTGAGCTGGTTCCTGCCAAGTTGCTCGCTGTGTATTTGAATCACATGCCACAGCAGCACTTTTTGCTGTTTTATTTAAAGTCATTATCTATTTCACCGTCCTGTGTCTCACCTGGAAACCTGTATTAGGGTTCCCACCTTTTGGCCTTGTTTTTGTCATTTTTTTTCAAAAGTCTGTGGCTAAATATCGATTGTCCAGTGTCTAATGCTTTTATTCCCACCATGAGTGTACAATTGATCAAAAATACACTGCAAGGCTGGATTTGCAGTTTAGTTTCTCTGTAACAAATATTGAACGTTTTCTCACCAAAAGAATATAAAGTTTGCATAATCAGTTTGGTCACCAATCACTGACTGGGATTTTATATCTTAGATTTGCAGGAAAGTCAGCGTACAGCAGATGCTGTAATTCTGCTTTATTTTAAAACGATATCAAATTCAATAGATGTTAAAATAGCTCTGTATTATGTGTTATGTTACTCATGCCACTTTGTTCCTTGAAAATTTGACAAAGCCGGGACAGAAATGTGCTGAAATGTTCCTGCGATCAACCTTAGATTTTCATCATATCCTCCGAATCAATCTTCCATTTCAAGACTTCAGCATGTCACAGTGTTAGAAAATTAGATCGTCAGCAGTTATGTAGACGAGATCACAGCAGGTAGATAAGCAAATCGATAACTTATATTCTGGAAATTAGCTGTAAATCATATCCATGAAAAACAATACCAACATCTCAGCATCTTTGCTGCCAAGATTATATTTCTGCTCTTCAGGAAACGTTGAAAAAAAAACGAGAGACAGCCTCTGATCTGTAAATGACTTTTAAGAATCTTTTTTAGCTCCTCCAAATTTGTGATGTTCTTTCCTTTATGGTTTTATATGTGATTTGTCCGTAATCTTCTTCAAAGAAATAGAAGCGTTCACACGTCCTGGGTAATATCCAGGTAATAATTGAAAACTACAGACCTCCAGGCTTTCAAAGTTAAACTATAAACACACCCAACTTAACAAAATAAGAAGAAAGTTTAGTTGAACTCACTCATAAATATTACAGCCATATGCGCACACATGTCCTCTCATTTTAAAAATATCCGGAGAGACTGTTTTTAATGACATCTTTAACTTCCCTCATTACCCGTCATGAAAGGATCTTCTAATGTATTTCTACTGCTATGTAATTAACATTAAAATGATTCATCTGATACTTGTCAGACTCTTGACAACCAGTGGTTATATCAGGCAGTGTTCGAAAAAAGATGGCAGAGGGGCTCAATTACTTCAGACTGAACAAAACCACTGTCTCCAGCGCTCGATGCATGGTCTAATACCACATGATTTGATTATTCTGCACAAGCAAACACATGCAAATTGCATTTCGGTTTGAAGTTGTTAATTTGTAAGCACGCTGATTAATGTGAGAATATGTCAGAGATATCCTGCCAGGTATTCATGCGGATGCCAAATCAAAACCATGGAATGAAAGTTTGAAATTACTCTTTTCATCCAGAGAGCTTTGAGGTAATCTGAAAGCTAAAATTAGGTCCCGCCGACCTGCTGTTTTTGTGCTCCTCTTAAATAAAAGCAACCCGGGTTAACCTTGGAGGCCGTTTTACAGAGTAAAGGGGGATAAAACATGGGCCGACCTGGTTGTTCACTCTGCCATCCAAGCCTTTGTTTTTCTCACAGTATGGATGGCCATCTGTCAACCTTACCCGGAGAGAGGCAATGATTTTTGCTCGCCTGAGTGAACACCCAGGAAAGCAATATTTCACATGTTAGCACTGAAAAAAGACCCGTCTCAGGGGATTTTGCTTACTGGAGTGATGTGGTCGTGTACATCAAGAGTGATAGTGCTGCCTCAGAGGTGGAGCAGAACCTGCAGCGAGTCCGGTTAACTAGAAACACCAGACTCATCTAAAACACAGGATGTTTCTACAAAGCAACACTGCTTGTTCTGTTGTGTACAGACAAGCGTACATACTTCGATACACAATGCGGACTATTTTGGCCTCCATTATTAATACATTAAGCATCGTTCATTTGTCTGTACATCCATTCAGTCTTCGGTCAATCTAGGATCATTTGGCGTTCAAGGTCAGTCCCATCCGGCTTTTCAGGCACATCAGTTCACTGGCCAACAAGACAGAAAGTAGACAAATATAATGTTTTATCTTGCTAACAGCATGGTTTTGACCAACCATGTCACTTTGGTGTGAGTGTACTTTTGTCCAACACCTATAAAAAGTGTTTGCATGATACATATGAGGTGCAAACAGTCATGGAGGACAAATCCTGCTGAGTCTGGCGATGCCCTGACTTTTCAGTTCCATTATAAGGCTGTGACTCATCGAGGAATGTCTCAGTAACTGTTGCCAACAGTTTGCCTCAGGATTTGATGCTCAATTTCAATGTGATGTAACTTTCACTTTTCAAGTAATGCCATCATTGCTTGCAAAGAACATTTTGGATTTTAGCCCAGTAATAACCGATGCTTCAGTTACAGCTGTACTTTGTGTTTAATGCTAGCTAAACATTGGCACAGTAAGATACAAAAACCTAGAATATGGTAACCATGCTAGCTGTTAAACATCTTCCTGTTTGCATAACCATTGCATATGCCCCACTAAAGCAAAGTGCTTGTAAACTGTCCCGTAAAGCTTTCTATTACATGTATTTATCAGAAAACCAGATCTCTGATAGCTTAGCTGGGTGGCATGATCAGCTCTAACAGCGAACGCATAAGCAAGTACAAGCCACTCATCACTTAACGTTGTTGTCAGCCTTCAATGGCATTGCCTGACAAGTCAAGTTTAATGACAGCCTTGAGAGAATGACGAGCGATGTCTTTTAAACAGAATTTTTATAGGAATCTGCCGGGCAGATAGCAAAGATTTTTATAGGATGTACTATATACAATATATATATATATATATATGTGCGTATAAACATATGTGTATAAAAACAAAATCATGAGTCATCATGAGAATCATTTTGAGATATGAAGGTGGAACAAACTGTAAGTTGCTGAACATGCAAATGTTATGCCTGATGACACAGCCACTGGATCTTCCTTAAATCATCCATCTTTATGCTCCTCTATACACACACACATTTACTTTTGGTCAGTTTATCTTAGTATGAAATGCTAAATTGTTAACCCAAATAAGCTACAGCGGGGCTTTTAATCCTTTAAGAAGGATCTTTAAAAAAAAAAAAAAACTAGCTATTGACAACGTCACATTTCTAAATGTGGGATCTTGTTACTATTCCTTTTTATCACTTTTCCTCAGTTAGAAATTTGGACAAAACAAACGTAGTGATAAGGTCACTCTGGGAAGCTGGCTACTAATGAAGTCTGTTAATGCCTCCTCTGTGTGAAGCTCCTGTGTGTGAAGTATAGTTTTTTCTTTTTGTTTTGATCTTTTAATGTAATGCACAGCAAGTACTCTAAGCAGACTGAACTTGAATTTGAACTATTTACCAATGGTGCACGAGGCATTCAAGCATTTGAGAGGAGAAAATATTTTCATCTCATTTATCATTTCACTGACATCTGGAAGGAATTCTCAACCATTCTGTTCAACCTGGAGTAACCGCAAAAGTGAGTGAAGAGATTTCTAATATCCCACCCCACTGTGCATGAAGTCAACATTAACCCGGCCTCTTCCTTCATCTCTCCAGCTTTTTTCTTTATGACTTGAACAGGACGGCAGGGCCAACAGACTCTGCATTTCCTGTCATTGGAATTTAGAGACAAAAAACTATTCCTGTATATCACTATAATTAATTTCACATGTAGCTGAATATGACCTCAAAGTTACCTGCACCAACTACTGTAACAAAAACATGGTGTCATTCCATCTCAGCCATTAGCTTTCTGTCCCGTGCTGTCATTTGTCAGATCTCAACTTCTTTCCAAGGTCGCAGTCTACAGTGGGGCTATAACTCAACTATCATCTAATTAAGGAGGCCAATGATCATTTGAAAGGAGTAATGAAGTATAGAAAATGCCTACGTCAGACCTTATTAGTGCCAAGCAGGACACTTTAAGAAGTGATGAGCCATTGGCCAAAAGGATATAACTAAATGAACATCTAACTGGCATCTCAAAGGAAACTCAGACAGCAAATTGGTGAGTGATTATTGCGATATCTCCAAAAGACGAATATTGTCGCCAAATTAGTCATGCAACAAACCAGTCTGCGAAGCTGGTTACATTGTGTGGCATTGTTCGGTTTGGTAATGAATCTTACTAATATTATTTCCGATAAGAAATAATTAGGAGATGATTTTGTAAATATATGTTAATGAAACCGATTTTTAAACAAATAAATATTTAAGCAGGCAACCAGTAACACGGTTCTGCATCACAAGAGATGTAAAAGTCGATGAAAGTACTAACTTCCAGTTGCTCAAGCTTGTCAAATTGCTTCCATTTAGCCGCCATTCCTTCTGTGGGCATGTCATTTTTGTTGCTCTCAAACATCTCCCCTCCCCCGTATGAAGCTTTGGATTTTGGGTCTTTATCTGATTTATGCATCTTGTGAAAGTACAAGTCTAAATTTATTGGTGCTGGGCTAATAGTATTCATTAACCTTTGCAAGAGTGAAATGTTTGATTGGAATATGGCATTTCCTGCTTCAAAGGGATGTTTCATTCCCTTTGCAATTCAGATACTTCAAATGAGTCATTAAATGCTATTTTACTTCAAACGTCCAGTTTATGTATGGTAATAACTATACCTCATCACGCTTAACACGCATACACACTCTCACTGAGACAGACAGGCATCATGCACACCAGCAGACAGGATGCATTTCAATCGAGTCACAAAAGCAGGAATTCTACTTTCTGATGACAGACAGTTCACATCTTACACTCACTGAGCTGTTTTTGAATATTAGCGCTTTATTGGGAACAATGTGTCTAGAGACATAATTGTGTCTTATCATCAGGCTGATCTCCAACTAATTATAGCTTCTAATTAATGAGCTGTGATTATGAGACTAATTATGAATTTCAAGTTCAAATTTGCATGATGTTGAAAATATTAAGGGAACTTTCTTTTTACTGATTGATCAAATACCATTTGGCTCAACCTGAAGCTTGTTTTCATATCAATATTTCAAAATATACTGTATGTGTGACAATATTTGAACTGAAAACATATGAGCAACATTGGTTTAGTGTTTTAAACATGCTTGAAATTTGCGCAGATAATGTGGCTAATGTTACCGTTAGCCTTGAGCTGGAGCTACATGTAGCCATGTCTACACTGTAATGGTATCAATCTGAAAGATAAAAAAAAAACATAAGAAGGTTTTTTAAAAACTAACGTATAAACTGATAAACAAGAAAACAGCTGTGAGTTACTCTCTTTTTATGTCACTTTTTGTGTTGTAGTTCAACATAATCATAGCTAGCTGTTGTATTAGCATTCCCAAATGTAACTCATTTATAGATCAAATGGTCATGAAACAATTGAGTTTGGACAAGCTAATGTTGTTTATGATAATGTGTGGTGTGGTGACATGTGCTTGAGTTTATCAAATTCTGGTTTAAATGTGCACCGTTTGAAATCAAGGCATTTGTTTTTAGCTACTGATATTCAAGGGGAACAATTTCGGGGGTTCCGCGACTGTTCACAAACGAGACGGATTAGCAATTTCCTGTTTCTCCATCATGTGGTTTTCCCAAACTGACTTCTCCCTTCGGAAAGCAGCAGCAGCTTTATTCATTCCAAAAAGACAAGTGAATATTAGCATAGATTTAGGCTAACATACATATTGTATGAAGCATATATCATCCAAACAATATGAAACTCTAGTTTTTTATATCAATGACTCAAAATAAGATCAACTTCCTGTATCTTAGCAACATGCTCTTGTAAGATCTGGCAACAAAGATATAAGAAAATTAAGATAGACGCACATGATCCAAATATAAGCTAGATATGTGTGAATTGTGATATATTCTCATAAGTCCATGTACGAATAAAATCATTCAGTGCACCTCAAAATGAATTTCTATTCATTAACATAAAGTTCATAACACTTGGCAGAGCATAATTTTATAACATTTCAGACTGTTAGGGTAGCCTGAGTGTAGAGGATCTTTGACCTAACCAACACCTTTTTTTTCTTTTTCAAACAGGGACCTTGACGAGGCAGGAGCTAAAACCCAGCAGGTCACACAGAGGATGGAGAAGAGGAGCTGAAGAAATTTACAATGTGAAATGTAAGTTGATCTTTAAATATAAAAGCATTTGAACATATAGTCCCCCAAATGAACTGATGAACCTGCAGAAGAGCATCGTATGAGCTCTTTAACAAACCGTCAAACGTGACAATAAGTCAACTGTGTCAACATCCATTTCTGTAGTTACATGGAGCACTACACTGTATTTTTGCGTCTCTCAGCTCGTTGTTTGAGTTTTTTGGAACCCACACTTGTTACAACTTGAATCACTTCCCCTGTTCTGAGAAAAGACCTGCGGCCACCACCACCTGGTTATGCAATAAGTTCATCAGCTTTTTCAGACACTACAGCTTCACCCTCCAAGATTATTTTGAGGACGTAATAATAACATACAGAATCAGCACACTTGAGATTTAATACAGCATAAAATGGAGAAAATGCCTTCTTGTCTTGTCACATAAAATCTGAGTTACAGCTGCTGCTTCTTGCTGTACAACAACAGTGTTTAAGCCAATTGTCACCCAAAAATAGCTTAATTTTTTTCATAGTTTAATTGGATCCCAATCAGCTGTTGCCCTGGCAACAGCTTAACATTATCTTTGTCATGACCATATTTGTGAAATTACAGCTTCAACAAATCCAACAATCCAAAATCACTGCATGCCATCATTTGCCTTCGAAAATCATGAAATGCTTTAGCTTTGTATTATGTCAAGACAAGTAATGCGTGTCATACAAAAACACTTGTAAGCAGGCAGAACAACATAATATTAACGTGCAGACTGTTCAAGGTGGCGAGGAAGGAGGACCCAGGTGTGGACACAGAGCGAGAGCCAGGAGGCAAAATAAAAGGAAACTATTTATTCGGAAATACAAAAAAAAAAAAACTGAAGAAAAACAAACTCCGACAAACCAGAAAAATAAAAGACTTGAGTAGAACTGGAACAAGAACTGCGGACTAGACGAGGGGTAGAAACAGTGAAGATGTGACAGCAAACTAGGCTAAATACTGAGTGATTAGTAAGTAAAAGCAGCTGAGGATAACTGAACACAAGTGAAGGGAGTGGAGCTGATGACTGGCAGGAGGGAACTGAGGAAAGACGTGAGGAAATGGTGAACTGAGACCAGACAGAGAAAAACACAATACACAGATCGTGACACAGACTGTCCCCGACAGATTTTGGCTCGTGCCTCATGCAACCCAGTGTTTTTCAAAGCTCTTTCACTCTTCAACTTGTTTAGAAGCGGTTGCAGGCAGGATTCGGTTTGGGCGTAAAAATGTGTTTACAGAAAAACAATATCAAACACGAATGCGGTCATCTCACAGTTTAAGAATGCCAACTGTCGCTCAACTATGTTTGACGTTCTGATGTGATGTGTCTCACAATTGTTTGTAAAATGTTACGGTTCATTTATAAGGGTGATAAAAAATGTTTACTTCATATTCAGTTACTGATTCATGTTTTTGCTGTAGCACATTTAAAAACACATCAACTTTTTTTTCTGATATTTTCACATACATTTCAAGCTTCATTCATGTATTTATTCATTCATTACTCTACGGCTTGGAGCCAGTGTGGTGGTAAGTCTCCCAAGAATCAAGGTGGCTCAGCAGATAAGATATACTAATGTGATAAACATGGCTATTCATTAATCTACTGTAGTAGAGTGAGAGGTTGGGGTCTGTTTGTCATGAAAATACTGTTTTATGATGACAAATTATATCTGTCTCCTGTTTTTTTGTTCAGTAATGGCAACAACTGTTAACATGCAAGGAATGTAAATTTCCCCGCAGATGAAAATGATTGTTAACTGTGCCAAGCGTCGTTGTAAATCCACTGTAAATTTACAGCAGTTCCTTACGGTGTACAGAGGAGCTCAAACAATAAACAAGAGCTGATAAATACCAGAGGAAAAAAGACCCCTCTGTGCCACATCTCCCTGTAGGTGCGTCACCTTTAAAGCTCATACCATGCAGTGTGTTTTTTTTCCTGAGAGTCACGAGCTCATCTTGGACAGATCTACAAAAAACAGCCTTCTCTCGATTAGCCTGCTGACCGCTGCCACGAGGAAGTGTTTCATTCAAGGGCGTTTTGGTCACAGAGCGATCCATTCCTCGTCCCAAGCGGCCGATTGCCTCCAAAGTTATCCAAAATGTCTGCCTGTGTGTAATGATTTTTTTCAGACAGCTGACTTGCCCGGTTGGCTCACGTCGCTGGACAGATTTCACCTGATAATGCGCTTAGACACACCGGCTGATCACATTCACCTGACCTTGCTGCACCAGCTAACTCGGAGGGGAGAGAGGAAGACAGCGTTTCCACTTATCTGTTCCATTTGCTGAAAGAGGAGAGATTCCCCGGCACTCACTTCCAGCGTGGCTCCCATTGACTTTGAAGCTTTTGTTTTACTCAGGCCACGGATAGCATCTCAGAGGTTGCTCAAATCGTGCGCTTAGACTCTCCAAATGCAATTAGCCGTTATGAATTGAATAAACACTTGAAATCTCCAAAGCATGTGACTAAGTTTCTGCAGGCTTGTTAAGCACAATGTCACTGGTTTTTTGGTTGTTTTGTAATTGCGTTTGTCATTGACAGCTGCCTAAATCAGGCAGTTGCAACACATAATGAGCTGCTGATTAGAGATTCTGGAATTCAGTCACTACTGATTTGGTGTTATTTTTGCAGAAAAATGAGGATAATTTTCCCTAATGCCACTGGTTAAGGTAATTACTCGGTAATTGCCTTATCAAGGTGTCATAGAGTCAAAGCAAATAATATCACCATCCCTTGGGGTCACTGTCCTTTAAGGTTTTATTCTGTTAAATGCACAGCACTTCAGACAGTTGGAAAGGTTTTGTGTAGCAACTGTGAACTTACTCTGGCCATAACCAGGAGCAACATGCACACTGGCACAAGACTGCATGCATATAGATAAAGTGACATCAACAGCAAAATACGGCTATCACTGAAATAGCTCTCATTTTATAATCAAAGTATGACAAATGTCAAATAGAAAAACGTGATGAATAAAACTGTGTGATTCACACACTCTCTCTTAAAAGTCAGGTTAGATCAAAAGCGTCGAAGAATCATCTGCGTCTCATGAGTGTCAGTCTCTGTTTCCTGCTGAGATTGTTTTTCTTTCATCTTTTTCCTGTGACTGAAAAGAAAGCTGCAGACAGGAACAAATAGTTACGTCTCGGAGTCCAAACTGGCGTCGTAAACCCCGGCAGACCCGGCGCGTCTTTTTACGGCACAGCAAACTAACCTGAAAGCAGCCTTGCATCTGTCAGTCCTGAACCTTTCTCACCCAAAACACACTTTCCAATCCACAAGGCAAGGCAAGGCAAGTTTATTTGTACAGCACAATTCAACAACAAGGCGATTCAAAGTGCTTTACAGATACATTAAAACAGTAGAAATAAAAAGCATGATTTAAATTTTAAACAAAAAAGAAAGAAATAAGAACAATAGATAAAATCAGTAGTTAAAATGTGATTAAGTTTTGAAACTCAAGCTTCAGATTTGGAGCTTTATTCAAATGCAGTCGAAAATAGTGTTTCAGCTGATCTGAGGCTTTTTGGGAGTTGGTTCCAGACATGTGGAGCATAGAAGCTGAACGTAGCTTCTCCATGTCTGGTTCTGACTCTGGGAACTGATAGAAGACCGGATCCAGATGACCTGAGGGGTCTGGAAGGTTCATACTGGGTCAGGAGGTCACTGATGTGTTCTGGTCCTAGACCATTCAGAGCTTTATAGACCAGCATCAGAACTTTAAAGTCTATCCTCTGATGGACAGGCAGCCAGCGTGATATCAAGCATTTTTTTTTACACATGGAAATAAAATGAAATAGAAATTAAGTGAAAGAAGCACCTAATCTACCATGTTGAGATTGGAGACAATAGCCTTCTGATTGTCGGTGCTGGGTCAACATGTTAAGATGGGTCATTTCTCCTCTTTTATTATGCAGAAGCAAGCTTTTTCAACAAAAATGCTCACATGTGCATATGTTGGTGTTACTTTAAGATGGCAATTTGTTGTCTTTTTTTTTGTCAAAAAGAGGCTTTTGTTGTGAGCCTTGTACCAAATTCTGATTTGTCCTTGGTGGTTTACCTTTTGACTTCACGGTTCAGTTAGCAGAAAGCAGCTGAAATGACATTTTGGCAAGCTTGGGTGTATGCAGTCACTTCTTGGTTATTTCTAAGGAGAGTTTTCCGCACTGCTAAACACATGTTGATCCTGGATGGGTTAAAAGCGGAGGAACAATTTTGTGTGTATGCATGTATGCATGACAATAAAAAAAAAATCTGATCTGATCTTAATCCTGCTGCATTAACGCTATAGCCGCCATGTTGGGAGGACTTGTCGCACAGTTTATGTCAGCTACTCAAACAGTAGCAGTGATTGTATCAGTTTCTGTCAGTGTCATTTAGCCTGAATGTCATCAAATACCTTCACTTAAGCTATCCTTCGGTGACAAGAAATCACCTAGCAACGTCAACTATGCGTTTTGATTTCTACACTTTACACACACCACTGAATATATGATGTGAATACATAAGGTACCCACACAATCATAGTTGCACACACAACAGAAATATAGGTTGAAAAGTCTATTTTTGTTTTCTTACTGCCGCAGATCACATACAGTTTTTAGAAAAACTTCACCACTTTAGCGTACAAGCAAGTAACTTTTGTACAACTTGGGCTATGTGTTGTGGTTTCTAAATTGTAAAGGTAAATCTTGATTTGATTCTTAGTATTAAGCAGGGCTTGAAAACAAAATTATTTTTCAATCGTTCCATGTTTAACGTTTTCGTTCTTGCGTTCCGCCACCAACATATCGTTCCTGAACCGGTTCGGAACGTAAAATATCGTTCGTTCTGGCGGGCCTATCAAGTCTACGTGTGTGGACTTTACCTTAGAATAGACGTACTCATTAGTATTTGTCCTTGATTTACACCGTAGCTCTATGCCCAAAAATAATAAATCACCGGCAGCATCCAAAAACATTCAGATGGGCTAAAGCTGCATCGACGTCACTTCCTTGATCTGGGAGCTTCAATGTAAGATGAGGGTTGATCTACTACTGTAGACAACAAAGTATATGCTATATTCTACATGAATTTTTATGTTGTAGAGTTGTGGATTTATTTTATCAATGGAGAAATTGAGCAGCCTTGCTTTGTTGTCTACAGTAGTAGATCAACCCTCATCTTACATTGAAGCTCCCCGATCAAGGAAGTGACGTCGACGCAGCTTTAGCAGCAGAGAAGCTATCAGGCTTGTGTTGATAATAATAAACTCCTGGACTATGTACAAACTTCCAAATGCATCGTTTTGTGAGTACAGACCATATTTGTACTACTGTAGAAGTTTGGTGTCATGGCATGTGATTTTAGTGTGGTAATTTTGGAGATACTGCCAGGGTCCGTTAGCGCTTGTACTAAGCTATTCGGGATAACTCAGTAACTCAGCTGATGTTCAGCCAAGATCGGAAAAACTTCGGGTGGGCTACTTGGTTGGATGTCACGGTTCAAATGACCCTAGGGTGAATCTACTCCGAACCATCACTTTAACTAGTGGATAACTAGTGGATAACTAGACTAAGTAGTGGATAAAGGAAGTGATTCGTGACAGCTGCCTGCATTGAGCCTAGCGAGCAGCGAAGTGAACGCACAACCGGAAGTAGTCTTTTTTTTTTCCCTGACAAAGGCTACGCTTTTGTGAAATTTTATAAAATATATAGAGAACAAAAAAAAAACGTTATTAACCGGTTTTGTGGATTTCAGAATAACGTTTCTGTTCCGGAAAAGTTGAAGACCATTTCGTTTTCGTTTTCGTTTTCGTTTTCGTGTCCGTTCCTCGTAAAATTCCGTTCGTTTTCGGTTTTTGTTTTCGTTCCTTGAACCGGTTCGGAGCCCTGGTATTAAGTGCTTTTATTGTGCTTGGTTTACTTACTTGTGTTTTGGGACACGTTACATGAATGAATTATCCAGAGTGAAGCAGCAGAAACTGAGATATCGTCCCACATAAACGTGTGGGGTGGGACTTCTTGAAGCTTGTGATCAGAGGAAAAGGTTTAGTTATCATTATTGATCATGTTTGTGGGACGATATAGTCAAGCTGAAGGCTCATATCTGTCACCAAACTGTGCAATTCCCTCTTCCTCTCTGTTTTCTTCCTGATCTAAACACAGATGAATCACTCCGATATTACAACTTGCCATTGTGTAGAGTTGTTGTTGATTCACAGAGTGAATGTTACAGATAGAGGTGGGACTAATTTAAACATTCATAACATTCCTTGAGAATAAAAATAAGGTTTAATTATGTTGTGCTTAGAAATGCCAGTTCTTTTCTACATTCACTGTTAACATTTGTTAAATTTTGTTGGTTTTTTTCATGTATTTTTATGCTATTACACCAATTGGTTAGGGTTAGGGTAAAAGTACAGAGCAGGGTGTCCTCCCTTCACAGTACACAGGATGAAATGGCACGCAAAACAAGAAAGGAGATGACCTGGTGTGTTCCCAGATAGCATGCGGATGTGGGCCACTTGAGGCAACGATCCGGCAGTGTAGGCATTCTTCTGGCCCGGACAAAACAGATGTGAGCCTAAACTGGCCCATGTAGTAAATGCTACATTTGGGCCAAATATCACAAAACAAATATGGCCCAGCTTTGGCTGATATATGGCAAGTTAGCAACGACTAATCTGGATGTAAGCCTAAAGTGGCCCACATATAAGGAAACACACTTGGCCCACCTTTGTTGAAACATATTTGGGCCAGTTTTGGCCGAAATATGGCAAGTTAGCAACAACTAATCCGGATGTGAGTTTTTTTTTTCACTACCACGCCCCCTTGGTGTGGTTTGATATGGAATAATTATTACTACACTATTTCATGAGACCACATTCTGTCAGCTCAAGCTCTGAAAACACCGGACCCCTTATTTCCTAAAATGCCTCTGAATAGCATTATCAGACCTCTACTACTCCCTACTTAGTGCAAACTTTGTCAACATTGTTTTTGTCAACACTAACACTGGCATCATAAAAATCTAACTGAGGGGTCAGGTGTGATAGAAATGTTTTAAAAGGATTAAAACAAATATAACTGAAAAACAGAGAAATTGGAAGAACTTTTACTGACGTTATTATTTGTCACCCCCCCCCCAAAGAAATTAATGTCTAATCCATAAATCTGTTCCTATTACCTCTTTCATGATGCACATCTGGGTTTGTTGCAAATGTCACCAGCCTGATAGACCAGCAGCAGAACCGTTGTCAGCGTTCACCAGAGCTGGACTTTGCCCTCAGACCCTGTCTAACCTACTTTCACAAGAGCAAAGCCCGTCTGTCATGATGTGTTACAGTGAATGATCGCTTTTGTTTTTATGGTGCAATATTGGAGGTGCTTTTTTTTTCCCCTTCCAACTTAAAGGCCCTCTTTATGTGACAGGGCCAGATAAGAGGTGCATTGGAGTTGCAGCACCCGATCCATGCTCATGCATGCAGCCTCTCTCGCTCTCTCTTCGCTATAAATAACTAAAATTCCTCTCTAATGGAGTAATTTACACACACCCTGCCAAAGCCATTGACAGGACTCTTTCCTATGGCAAATGTCTGGCATTTAGCGAATCAATGACATGAGTTATGAAGAGGAGCCGGGGCCTCGCTGACTCTCCATTCTTCTCAATAACAAAAGAGGAAGTGCATTAAAAACTAGCGTTGATGGGTTGTTGTGAGTTGCAGTCAATGAGCTCCTAGAGTTCAAAAATTAAAAGGCTCTTAGGGCGAAAATTGTTTTCTCTCGTCATCCATCACATCATGAAAGGTCTTTTTCATATTGATTAATTAGAAACTAAAAGGGTACAAGGGGGAGCAGGGGATGGTTTGAAATCCAGTCGTTATAAAAATCCTGGTGTATTTATCCTGCACTGTTGTAAGTTAATGACACCAGCTTTCGCCTTGACTAAGTGTTATTGCTGGAGTCCATAATTTCATCTTGAAAATGGGCATGGGAGAGGATCTTCCTTATAGTAATTGAGTATTGATTTGAAAATAAACAGCAGCGAGACTCCCACCCAACTGACAGACCCATCTTTCGGATGGAATCGACAATAAATGGGCCCCTGGTTGGAGGAAAAGTTATGGATCAGGATGATACAGTCAAGCGCGCCTTTCCCCCTGCAATCTCTCTTCCAATATATATTGGATTTTAGATAACCCATTTACGAGCCCTGTCATCTAAAACCTATAGTTTTGAGCAGGCAGATGATAAGTCAAGGCAGGGACTTTTGCACAGATCTCTGCTCGTGAACACTCTTGCATTCCCAAAGGTGTTTGGTAAATATGTATCAAACAGGAAATAGCAGTAGGTACCAAAGTGGGATGAAACAGCAACCTGACTAAATTAAAATGAGATTCTGAGGCAATGTTAAGCAAATGTTTGATGTCAAATATAATGTATGCTCTCATAAATGCAAAGTACATCTGTCTTGCTGTGGGCAAATACCTTTATCTGAGTGTGAGCGGGAGAGAGTGGTAATGGTTCAACAGCTCAGTAAATCGACATAATACGAGGAGTCTAGCACTTATGTCAGGCCGCCCGTTAACCTCTGCGTAATCACTGTTGAACCATGCTCTCATGCCCAACAGTCCACCACCACCTCCTGAGACCACGCACCGCGCTAACGACATACAAATGTGCGATTCGTTTTCATTAGCCGCCACTTCACTTTTGATTCAGGGGAAATGGTGGAGCTGTGTGGGAGGCATGGGGAGTCAATGTGGAGGAGTGCCGCCATCTCTGCCGATATGACCTCTAGGTTCCTATCAGGGCTGCAGAGCAGATTAACAGAGAGATCCGGGGCTCAGCTAATTCCACTGGCTTGTCTTCAGAGTTCTGCTTGCTGTGTTGTCATTCACACCTACCTAATGACTCCTGATTATCATTCACATGCTAATGCTTCATTTGTCATCGGTGTGACCTGCGTAGGGAGCATTATGCACCTTTATCTATATTTATCTTGTCAATTATTGATTACCTTTTCCCTCTGAACGTCATTATTAATTTGACATACTGTGTCAAGCTCACTGTTAATCATATTTAAACAGATATGAGAAGATAAAAATCAATTTTCCATTATCCTTGAGGATTTTTTTATTTTTTTTCTCAGCATCCATCCAGCACTGTGGAAGGGACTCCAGAGATCGGCTATGCATGACTGAGAAGATCCAGAACCATGCAGAGTAAATAATCACCTAATGTGAGTTTAATGGGAAGGCAGTACAAATATAGAAAGTGTGTCTTGAGTTTTTAGATCATATAATACAAAAATTCTTTTCAGATTTTGTTTTCTCTGGGCTGCTGTTCTAATGTGAAGAGACCCAGGTGTTATCGCTGCATGAACGCTGCCTCTGCATCGGTGTCACAGAAAATCATGGCAGAGATCTCCCTCTTATCTCTGGCATAAACACTTAGTCTAAGAGGCTTTATAACGTAGGAATTATGTCCTATTCTGAAGAAAAGAAACAAAACTAGTTTGATTTAGCCCTTTTCCTACTAACATAGTCAGGACAGAAAGAAAAGAAGCCTAAGAAGCTATTACCCATTGGAAGGTAATGGCGCGAGGCGCAGGGGGGTACAAATAGCAAAGGAAGGGCACTTCACTCAGATAATAGGGTCGAGGGATTCTGGCATGGAGAGATTCATGTACAGACAAGGCTCCTTTGATGCAGTGACATTGGAGAGCCCATAAAAGCCGTTGTATAAAATACAGAGGCGTTACTCGAAGCTAATAGGATCCCCTGCTTTTTGGAGGCAGATTTAGCATAGCCTGACACAGGAGACACAGAAACACTAATTGGATACACTTATCTGAGTTCAATAAATGAACACATAGGAATCCATCCGAGGGGGAAGAGTTCAGTCAGAAGGTGTAGGAGAATGTGTAAGAGCAACTCTGGAAATGATGGTTTAACCTATGAATCATTAAAGAATTTTCTCACATCACACATTTCATGTATGAAACCATATACATATGAAATACTAGTTGTGGTGCATTCCAACACTGCATAAACCTTGCAGTATAGGGACATTATTGGGACAGTATTGCACTGCCATAGTTGGTTCTTTCAAAAATAAACATAATATCCAAATGCCCGTCTTTTGCCAGCAAGATGTCATTTTTAAAAAGGGATTTTGATGCCTGTACTTTTTCACCACCAATGGCTTAGAAGAAATTCACTTTAAATGTATCAGCTTGTACCTGCTGCAGAGATTTAAAAAAAAAAAGAAACATTTATGGACAAACTGCAGGTCGAAATAAACATTTTCAAAGTTTAATTTGAAAAAAAAACTTACGTTTTAGCTTACGTTTGAAATACTTAACGTTCGTTTGTCTAAAGTTACATCAGATGGAACTTTCATTTAACTACCTAAACTACACATAAACAGTACACTTAGTTTAGTAAACTCAAAGAATGCTTTGCAGCTGGTTGCCTTAGTTTTCTAAACTCTTGTAGCGGCTGAGATGGGCTCTATTTAGGTTATCTTCACAGCCTTGTTTCTCTTGCTAATTGTCTAGGTCATTACAGAACTTGTTGCATCTGAGCTTATGCTGCCTGATAGTGACAGCTGACCACTGCAGCTGAACATGGTGTTGAATATAGTTGTAAAAACTGACCTCAGTCATATAGTTGTTGGTTCCTAAAGCAAATGAACCATGACATAAAAGAATCAATAACATTTTGTGGAGCTGAGGGAAATCAAGGCTCTTTCATCCCACTTGCTAACAGACTGCAGTCTTCTTCATTTCAGCACAACTGGAATCACGTTTGTCAATCAAAAAGAGATTATGTGGCAGTGTAAATTTACAAAGAAAAAAAAAAGGAAAGCAGTGTTGATGCTTAAAAACTCTATAGTCACCTTTTAAAAAAAGGGAATAACAGCACTTTTTGTGTTGGTAAATCTTTTGTATCTCGTGAACAAATGGTACGTACATGTTTTATCACACACACAGCAGCTGAGAATAGATTTTTCCTGTTTGCATCAAGCCACTCTGTTCAGCTGTACAAATAGGAATTTGCTCCTAACGACATTTGTGCTTAAATAATAATGTTAATACTAATACTCTTTTTTTTTTTTAAAGTGCTACTAGAATAGCTCTTAAGACAAACTAATTATTGCCCCTCCCCCTGGAATCAGAGTCTTCCTCCACAATGAACGCAGATTCCTTTGGAGCAACCTCTCTGCCTCAGATCCATATGGCTCTGATAAGCAAGGACATCTTCCAGAAGCTTCAGGGCACGAGTGAGAGCTCCAACATATGACGATTTGGCCTTAATTCCTTGACTCATGCAGCTGACTCCAGTGCATGTGTAAGCATAGCTGCGTGTGGTGTGTGTGTGTGTGTGTGTGTGTGTGTGTGCACATGCAATGACGTGTGAGCCTTGAGTGTGACTGATTACATGACACACATGAGCCCCTTTGAAAAAAAAGAATGCAGTATACACTTAAAACCGCAATATTTATTCATCACTTTCAACATGACGTGAGTCTGAAATGCATGTAGTTAAATTAACGGATCAGATAGCTGGTGCTGATGGATCTGAACTGCTTTTCAGAGAAATCTGACAGATTGTCTCATCAAACAAATAAAGAGCAAACTTTCCTTCTACATGGTTTTTAATACCGCTATTTGGTGCCGCACCTAAGCACATTTTTGTATACTGCCTGGGCAAGAAAAGAGCACATTACAGCTGGATTGCATAACTAAAATGATGCAAACCTAAAATTTGACCTGGTATCCCTTACAAATATTTAGTGTCTCGGCTATACATTCACTGTCTTTTGGATTTGCAGGATATAGACCAAGCCGGTTTTTCTTTTTCAACCATACTTTTGTGCTGCTAACACTGGGTAACATTTCCCTCCAGAATGATCATCCAAATTTACTCTCTCGACATGTTCAGTACCTCCAGTGTCAGAGGAAGCAAAGAAACCCCAAAACATGATTGAACCTCCACCGTGTTTTACAGTATTACAGAGTCATTTAATTATGACCTCCTGAAAATATCATAACAAATGTTACTTATATAGCAACTTTTGAAAACAGAGGGCTTTATAGACCAAAGAATCCAAAGAAGTTCAAGTTCAGACAACAAGCAAGAGGGAATAAATAGTACATTAATGGAACAAAGGTTCAATATGATAATAGCAGTTAAAAGAAATAAAATCATAAATTGAAAATAATTAAAAAAAATAAATGGATAGATAAATAGTGGATACATAAGATAAAAATACAATTAAAAAAACAAGGTCACCTGAATGCCAATCTATAAAAATGTGTTTTAAGAAGTGATTTGAAAGAAGTTACTGCAAAAGCCTAATTTCCTCGGGCAGGTCGTTTCAAAGTCGAGGGGCCCTGATGGCAAAAGCACGCTCTCATCTGGATCAGAGCCTCAACTTCGGAACTGCCAGTAAAGCCCCGCCCGAGGATCTATGGCTGCCAGGTGACTCGTACGGAGTCACCAGCAAGATATAACTTGGGGCCAGATCCATACAAGCTTTATACAAAATTTAAAATCAATTCTAAAATGTACAGGGAGCCAGTGCAAGGCAGCAAGGACCGGGGTGATGTGACTATTCCTGGTTAAACCAGTGAGAAGCCTCGCTGCTGCATTCTGAACCAGTTGAAGACATGACAGGATTTTTTATTGATACCAGTTAAGGGGGATTTACAGTACTCTAACCTGGAAAATATAATTGCATGAGTAACTTTCTCAAAATCTGAGGGGGTTAAATAGAGGTTTTATTTTGGACAATCTTTTTAACTAAAGGAAATAAGATTGGAAAACTTTTTTTATGTGTGGGTGGAAGGTGAAGTCTGACTCAAAGTAAACACCCAGGTTTCTGGCTGAGGGACGGATGTTTATGGACAAGGGACCAAGATTATTTGTAGACATTGGTGGAGTTTTTTGGGGTTAAAACCTAAGATCACAGATTTGGTCTTCCATCCAGCAGTTGATATCATTTAAGCAATCAATTGCAGCAGCTAAACTTCTTGGATCCTCAGGTCTCAGCGGAAGGTATATCTGTATGTCGTCTGCATAGCAGTGAAACAAAACATTGTGACACATAATTATTCTGTTTAGGGGAAGCATATAAATGGAAAATAAAATGTTACTTAAAATAGAACCATGCAGTACGCCATAGGTAATAGGAGTTGTAGAGAATGTATAGTTAGCAATGGTGACCGCATCGGTTCTGTCTAAAAGGCAGTGTCCCTAATACCTACCCAGGATTTAAGACGTTCAATTAAAATGGTATAGTCTACGGTGTCAAAGGCTACACTTAGGTCTAAAAACAGTTAAAAGAATTAAAACTGCACTCTGACCCATGTCGGCAGCCAAAAGGTGGTCATTGGTAACCCTGAGAAGGGCAGTTTCAGTGCTGTGCAAAGCTCTAAAGCCTGACTGAAATTTTTCAAAGATGTTATAATAAGACACAAAAGATAAAAGACATTAAAAAAACATAAAAAAAAACATTTTTGATTAAAAAAGGAAGTTTAGAAAATAGAAAAAAAAGCAAAGGGAATGAAAATAGGACTAAAATTGCTCAAATAAGTGGGAATATCTCTACCGATATAGAAAATACGAAAAAAATTCGAGGGTTAGAACGATTTGCTAAAATAAGTTTGGAAAAGAAGCAAATTGCAACTTAAACTGCAGACTGAAGGTTTTTAATGGTGACTTTCCAGATTTCATAGAAAACATGCAAACCACTCTTCTTCCATTAACGTTCTTTTCTTATACATTCTCGCTTTGACTCCTGGATAGAATCATCCATCCAGGGCTGGTGTTTGATTTGTAAAATGTTATCGTTGGAAGGAGCAACAGAATCAAGCAGAGTGAGGCAAGTTTGGTTAAAACAGGAGACCAGCTCTTCTACGTTAAAATTAGGATTAAAAGCAGTAAAAGATGCAGAAGTTAAAAAAAAGTAGAAAAATTGTGAAAAAAAAATTTTTTTCTATTCTATAAAATCATGGCATAAAAGAAGTATTATTTGAACTGTGATGCATTATTAATAATTTTGGCACAGTTTGCCACCACAGCAGATTTGAAACCAAGAAATTTTGAATTTTATGTGCTTAAACAAAGATGTTGAACGTGATACACATTAGTGAAAACAAACTATGTTCTCACTCATGGCACTCCTTTCGGTGTGTCACTATGGGATATGGCCCTCCCGTGTATTCTCACGTCAGCAGCATCATTCGAACACCTCTTCTTGCTTTGGAGCATATCTCAGTTCTCAGTATTTCTAATGTTTAAAAGGCAAAAATGTACAGGTGTAGAAATAGGGGCAGGGACTTCCGATTGCAGAATGACCGGAATTAAATGATCATGATTAACAGATGATGGGATTCATCCATCCATCCATCCATCCATCATCTTCCGCTGGTCCGGGGATCGGGTCGCGGGGGCAGCAGCTTGAGCAAAGAGACCCAGACGTCCCTGTCCCCGGCCACTTCCTCCAGCTCTTCTGGGGGGACCCCGAGGCGTTCCCAGGCCAGCCGAGAGACATAGTCTCTCCAACGTGTCCTGGGTCTTCCCCGGGGCCTCCTCCCAGTGGGACGGACCCGGAACACCTCACCGGGGAGGCGTCCAGGAGGCATTATCACTAGATGCCCGAGCCACCTCATCTGACTCCTCTCGATGCGGAGGAGCAGCGGTTCTACTCTGAGCCCCTCCCGGATGACCAAGCTTCTCACAATTCAATTCAAATTCAATTCAATTCAAAAATACTTTATTTATCCCAGAGGGAAATTAAATGTTGATGTAGCTCAATTAAATCAAGGAGTTATTATAGATGCTGATGGCTGTGGGCAGGAAAGATTTCCTGTAGCGGTCCGTTTTGCATCCAAACTGAAGAAGCCTTTGACTGAAGAGACTCTGTTTTCCGATAACAGTCTCATGGAGAGGATGTTCAGGGTTGTCCATAATTCTCTTGATTTTATGCAAAATCCTTCTTTGCATTATTGTCTCCAGAGGTTCCACAGTCGTCCCCAGAACAGAACCAGCCTTCTTTATCAGGTTGTTGAGTCTTTTTAGGTCCCTGGTTCTGATGCTGCTGCCCCAACAGATGACGCAAGAGGAAATGACGCTCTCAACAACAGACTTGTAGAAGATCTGCAACATCTTGTTGCAAACCTTGAAGGACCTTAGCTTCCTCAAGAAGTACAGTCTGCTCTGTCCTTTCTTGTAGATTGCTTCACTGTTGTGTCTCCAGTCCAGTTTGTTGTCCACATGAACACCAAGGTATTTATATTCCTCAACCACCTCCACTTCTTCTCCCATGATGGAAACAGGGTTTGATCTGACCCTGTTTCTCCTGAAATCTACAATCATCTCCTTTGTTTTGTGAACATTCAAGATGAGATGATTGTTCCCACACCATGCCACAAAGCGGTCCACCAGCTCTCTGTACTCAGCTTCTTGTCCATCTCTGATACACCCGACAACTGCAGAGTCATCTGAATATTTCTGTAGATGACAGGAGTCTGACTTGTACTGGAAGTCTGAAGTGTACAAAGTGAAAAGGAATGGTGAGAGTACAGTCCCCTGTGGTGCTCCTGTGCTGCTGATCACCTGGTTAGACTCAAAATTCTTCAGTCTGACAAACTGTGGTCTGTTTGTCAGGTAGTCATTAATCCAGGTGATTGTTGAGGCCTCCACCTGAGTCTTCTGGAGTTTCAGACGAAGCAGATCAGGCTGGATTGTGTTAAATGCACTGGAGAAATCAAAGAACATGATCTTCACAGTGCTGCCTGCTTTGTCCAGATGACAGTGGGTTTGTTGAAGCAAGTGTATGATAGCGTCTTCAACTCCAACTCCATGGTGATAAGCAAACTGCAGGGGGTCCTGATATGTGCTGGTTTGCTTACACAGGTGGGTCAACAGGAGTCTCTCCAGGACCTTCATGATGTGGGATGTCAGGGCAACAGGTCTGTAGTCATTGATGTCTGAAGGGTGAGTTTTCTTTGGTACCGGAACCAGACAGGATGTCTTCCACAACAGTGGTACCTTCTCTTGGGTCAAGCTAAGGTTGAAAAGGTGTTGCTGAATCCCACAGAGCTGCTCTGCACAGGCCTTCAGGACTCGGGGGCTGACACCATCTGGACCTGCAGCCTTGTTCCGGTTCAGTCTCTCCAACTGCCTCTTCACCTGACTTCTAGAAACAGAAAAGTGGACTGAACCTATTGAAGAATGTGTTCAGCTCATTTGCTCTGTCCAGACTTCCATCCATCCGATCCTCCCTCTGCTTGAGGCCTGTGATCTTCTTCATTCCTGACCACACATCTCTGATATTGTTCCTCTGCAGTATACTCTCAAGCTTCTTTCTATACACCTCCTTGCTCTCTCTGATCTTGACTTTGAGCTGCTTCTGTATACTCCTCAGTAACTCCCTGTCTCGCTCCCTAAAGGCTCTTTTTTTCTTGTTCAATAGTTCCTTTAGCTCACTGGTGATCCAGGGTTTGTTATTAGGGAAGCATCTCACTGTTCTGGTGGGGATGGTGTTGTCCACACAGAAGTTTATATAGTCAGTCACACACTCAGTCATGGCATTAATGTCCTCTCCATGTGGCTTACAAAGAGAAATCCAATCGGTTGCATCAAAACAACCCTGTAAGGCTTCTTCAGCTTCATGTGACCACTTTCTAACAGTCTTTTTTGTGACAGGTAGTCTCTGGACAAGGGGTTTATATGCTGAACAGAGAAAAACAAGGTTGTGATCTGATTTACCCAGGGGAGGTCTTGATTTCGAAATGTATGAATCCTTGACATTTGTGTAAAACAAATCCAATGTCTTGTTTTCTCTGGTAGAGCAGCTGACAAACTGTTGAAAAGATGGCAGTGTAGCAGAGAGAGTCATGATTAAAATCACCAGATATTGCCACAAAAGAATTGGGATGTTGTGTCTGTATCTTAGCAACAACGGAACTGATGACATCACATGCAGTGTCAGCAACAGCTGAGGGTGGAATGTAAACAGCCACCAAAACAACACTGGTGAACTCTCTTGGCAAATAATATGGACGAAAACTTACTGCCAATAGTTCAATGTCAGGACTGCAGAGACGACTCTTCACAGTAATATGTCCTGGGTGACACCATCTGTTGTTGACAAGCACTGCCAATCCACCCCCTTTCCTTTTCCTGCTACTCTTTAAATCTCGATCTGCTCGTACAGTCAGGAAGCCCGGCAGAGAGACGCTGGAGTCGGGGATATGATCCTGTAGCCATGTCTCAGTAAAACACATAATGCTACATTCCCGATATTCTTGCTGAGTCCTTGTCAAGGCTAGAAGTTCATCCAACATGTTAGCTAATGATCTTACATTGCCCATGATGACGGATGGCAGAGATGGTTTGAACTTCTTCTTTCTTTCTCTCCTCTTTGCTCCTGCTCTACATCCACGACGCCTCCTTTTCAATTCCAGTGGGATTTCTGGCTTCAGTTGTCGAATTATTTCTGCTTTTCCGATGTTAATCAGCTGCTCCCTGTTGTAAACCACCTTGTTGCTATGGTTATGCATCATAACAAAAGAGTAAAATATACAAAAGTATTGGGAAAAATTAATCCAGCTGCACAGCATCCAAGGCAGGAAGGAACAGTTGTCCAAAAAATGCAATTTCTTCCAAGAAATAACAGGAATGAAATTTAGAAAAAAGAAAAATCTCAATGTGAGGTACAGAGCTACTCCAACGTGCTGCCACCCTCAGCAGCGCATTCTAGAACTGGTTGGTGGGTGAACAGTGAGTATGTGGTGTGAGATCATTGTGGGAAGGTTGTGGGGAGTCTTAAATTGGTGGGTAGAGTGAGTTGGAGAATTAAGGGACTGAAGGGGGAATGGAGGGGATTTAGATGGCAAGTGGGACCAGTGGGGGGAGCTGTCATGTTAAATGTCGAGTAGAAGAAGTAGATGGGCAAGGTATGTGGGAAGAAAAGAGTCGATCACATGGGCGGGACTGCACTAAGACATATGACGGGTTACCATGATTTGCGTGACAGAAGACGGGAGAGAGGGCAAAATATTCAAGAGTTTATCCAGGACAACTGGAATAGTGGCACCTGGGATACCACGTGTGACTGCATTCAGGAAGCGGATATTTCTAGTGATAGAGTCGCCAATAATTTAAGTTCTGGATGAAACTCAAAATTGTTTTTATTCAAATTTCATATTTGTGTGAATGGTGCTTTATAAATAAATTGAATTTAATTGAATTTAATTGAAAGAAGAAGGGCCACTCAAGTGCCTGATGAGGGCCTCCTTCAGCATCTTGCGTCGGTTCATCCTTCTGACTGAGCGCAATGTAGCTCGACCATTCCTGGGCACATTTGGAGTCATGGCTGCACCTTCTTCTGGGACAAATGTTGTTACAGCTGCTGCTGGATCGTTAGGATGGATGCTGAACTGAAGTTGCCTACAAGACAACATGTCATAGGGTGAATCGGGTCCTCTGACCTCAGAACATGCTCGAGAGACTGTGGCGTATCAGCAGGTTTACATGACACAAGTGAACAAAACAAAATATTGTGTTGGTCAGACTAAAGCCAGACTTATAAAATACATGTAAACTTGTTAGTAAGACTGGAATCCTACTAAATCAAAGTTTTCAAACATACCCAAATAAAGAAGTTTGGGATTCAACACGCGGAACACGTCTACGGTCTTTCTGTCCATCTAAACTTGTGCTCGGAGAACTCAAAGCTGTATCTGTACAGAGTTGATATCTGGCTTCGTCCTTGTGTAAAACAATATCGGGTTTCAGGTCTCGATCCAGCGATGAACAGTGTTGTGTGACGATGGATTTCCGTGGTATTCTCATGCCCATGTGGCTATACTGAAAGCAGTTTTGCATGCGCTGCTGCCTGAATACTTGGACACACCCAACAATGGGTTTCAGTTTTAGTCTGTACATACTCAGATATCCCCAAATGCCCTAGAATTTGGCACAAAGTTTTGAGTCACAACCCATCCTTGCTTGAAAAATCTTCAGTGTGCTCTTCTTTTATACTCAATCCTGACACCCTCACCCGTCACCAAATAATCTACAGATTGTTGAATCTTCCTGAATGATGTTAGTTTTATATTCTATGGAACGTTCTCCTTTTCTTTGCTTCTGTCCCAACTTTTGTGAGTGTGCTATTGGTGTCAAATTTTATTAGATTTGTTTATATTTTCTAAAAACAATTCTAATTACTCGTATCTCATTAATAAGGCTTTAAACAAATTAGCAAAGTTTAGATTTGAGTTTTGCTGCATTTGTGTTGTGTTTTTTGGAGATACTCAGATACTCAGATGATAATTTTGATGTCTACTTAAAAACGCTTTGTAAAGTGCTTTGTAATCCTATTTTTGATATTTTAATTTCACAATAAAACCACACAGACTACAAAACATGTGCTATTTACAACAAACACTGTACTATACGATTCCTGGTTTTGGTGAGGACCTACTTTGTTGTCCTCAGCTCGGTCATGTATGATCCCTCTCAGAAGATGCACATTTAATTGGTTGTCTCCACAGCATGCTCCAGGCCTCTGGCTGGCATGGCAGAATGCAAAACAAATGACACAGAGGGGAGTGAGCGCGTCATATGGTAGCCCACAGGCCTTAAATGGTTTCTAACGTGGGGATCAATAATGTTAAGTTGTGATTAGATAGATTATTACATTCAACATTAACCACCCCAGGGGGGGGGCATGTGTTGAAGGATTAACAAGAGGAGGGCTGCCATGCTCGCTTAGCTCTTATAGGAGGGCTTGCAGGTGTTGTCTTTTTTCACCTGTACATTATATCTGCCGTGGCACTGTTTTTTAAAACTTGCTTATGCATTGGAAACAGATTGAACAAGAATAAGTCCATTCTAAATAGTGCCTTTATTTATTTTCGGTCAAATTGCCTTTAAGGGATGGGTTTTAAACTGCAATGAAACCTCCATTTTCTTCATCATTTCTTGCAGCTGGCTCGTTAAGTTGCAGATGTTAAATTTAGCAGCACAACAGAATTTTTCCGGTAAGATTAATCCTCTTTCTGTCCTTTTTTTTTTTCTGCGTCTCATTTCTTCTTCACTAGATTTTACTGTTTTTTTTTTTTTTAACCAAACCAAACAAAAACTCACAATGGTTGTAAACAGAGTTAACAGGACAGCAATCCTTACAAGATGAAACCCCCATCCCAACATGCAGCACGGTGTGCCATACCTTCACATTTTTCTATACTCCATAAAACTTTACTGTGTTGGTTTTTCTGATATCAGTTACCCTCAGACCCAGTATGTTCCTGTTAGTAAGCTTTAGTTCTTTAGTTGCCTGTGTCATTCAGCTATACTTTGTCAAGGCCTTGAGGTTTCAAAATACCTTGTTGGAAGAAAAAGCACAGCTGGAAGAGTAAATCAGTTTAATTTCACATTATGACAAGTAGAAATTTATTGTTGCAAGGCCAGAAAAGGGTGTTGCTGCCACTTTTACACTTGGTGACACCTTGTTTTAAGTCAACCAATGATCTTTTCCAGTCGTTTTGGTGGACAAATTCAACTAAATGTAAAAAAAAAAAAAAAAAAAAAAGAAGCTGTGATGGTTGACTTAATTTACTGTATTTTTAAGCTACATGTGATTTCTTAAGGTATGATTTTTCATTCGTTCTTCTACTCATTTTGCACAAAAAGACTCATTACATCACTCAGATTGTTTTCACTGGAGCTTTGACGCTTTGTTTTACTAACAGACCCTGTGCAGAACGTGTCTCTATTCTTTCAAAACTGAAACAAAATTTGTTTTACAAGGTTAATCCGTGTCTGACATCTCTACTTATTCTTTCAGTAAAATAGCATCCTGAGTCCTGTTCTATTGTGAGTGTGTGTGTGTGTGTGTGTGTGTGTGTGTGTGCGTGTGTGTGTGTGTGTGTGTGTGTGTGTGTGTGTGTGTGTGTGTGTTTGGGAGAGCGAGAGCTTCTACCCCAAATTCATTTGACTTCACAGAGAAGTTCATTTATTAAATCTTTAATTGGTCCTTTTATTATGTATGCTTATAAAGATTTAATAGAGATGTAAATTAATGAAATTTGGCTTTCTTACAAAGCTCTTGAATTTCCATAATTTTGCTGTTTCAAAGAAAACCTGCACAGGTTGAGTCTGATGTTTTATTCAAATGAAAATGGGCGTGTAGTTTAATTAACGAAATATAATTGATCTTATTTCCCCAATCCACCAACAGTCTCATTTGAAAGATACAGTGTTTGGTTGTGTCCTTGTGGAATTATCAATAAAAGTAATGTCTCAGGTTAAAAATATGTATGTAGTAAGTAATGTTGGATAGTGCATGGAAAATGACTGCAGGTGATACTTTATTAACTGATCAAACTTATTCTGAGAGGACCGAAATAGCACCAATTTGTGCTCGCTGGCATAGGAGGAGAAGTGTGACATAATGAGAAGCTTTTATAGAGTCTGCGTGCTGATAAGTGGCAGATAGAGGTTTTACACTTGGCCGGAGCATATCAGTAATGGCTCTAGGAGCAGCGTGTGTAGTGACGCCAGTGGAGCACACGAGCGGTGGAAAAAGGTAGCATTTTTGTGTAGAGTCTGAGGAGGTTGACGCCCAGTTCTGGAAGAGTGGAGGTCCACTGGGAGGAGTATCTGCCATGGAACAGATGTAGCAGTCACAGAGGCTGAGGGTGCAGTCCCACTTTCCCTTTTTCTCTCTACACCGGGCAAGTGGAAGTACTCTTGGTGCATTAGTAGGCTTGTTGAAGTTTTATTGCAAGTAAAACAACATCAGCAATTGCAGTAAGTTGATTCTAATGCAATGTTTTGGAGAAGATTATTACTTTGTACAGTCATTAAACTTGAGCCTAACATTTGTTTATTCTTAGTAGGGCTGGGCGAGTTAACTCGTTATTATCGCGTTAACTCATTAATTAATTAACGCCGACAAAAATTTTATCGCGCATTAGCAGGTTTTATTATTTATTTTATTATTGTAAAAGTCTGTTGCTCACAGGCTTTTATTTTGTAAAAGTCTGTTGCTGTCTGCTGCGGAACCAGAAAAGAAAGTAATCGGCGGATCCACCAAACATGGAGAAGGGTATGGGACTTTTACTCGGCCATTTTGATTTTAAAGTTCTTCCAGACGGCGGAGTTGACAGAACCAAAGTCATCTGTAAACACTGCCAAGTTGAATTGTCTTATCAGCGTAGTAGCTCCAGTCTAAAATATCACTTAAAGGCAAAACACACAACTGATACCAGCAAGTCATTCAATGAAACAGACAGTGGAGCGAGGCTTCTACATAAAGATGCTGATGTTAAAAGTGTGTTTGCACAACAAATGTTATGTCACTTTCATTCATATGGCAGTCCATTTAAAATAAAATTAAATGCTAAAGGCTATACACTACTTTTGAATTCATTTTTGGATTTTGCGTAAAAATGCAATTAATCATGATTAATCAGGGAAATCATGTGATCAATTAGATTAAAAATTTTAATCGTTGCCCAGCTCTAATTCTTAGTGAAAGTATCAAAAGGTTCATGCAAACAGCTTATACTTAACCTGTTCAGACAAGATGGTTCACACAGAGTTTGTCAGGAAGACCGCTCGGGCTGAACAGCATGATGGACCCCGGGTCCGATCAGCACTGATGGGAACAAGAATCCAAGGCTGTGCTCTGGGCCTTTTTTTTTTCTGCGGAAGTACACATCTACATATCTGACACGGAGCCTTTTAAAGACAGCTGGCTTTAAGGCAGCTCCATATCTTCTGTCTCGGCTAATATCTGCAATCCAACAAAAGATAATAAATTAGCCGAACTGTCAAAGAAATCCAGGAATAACTTTGTTCAAACTGGGGTTTCCCGTTGGGGTAAATAGTAGTTAGTAGACACCAGTTCTGTGTTCACTGTAGCCATCTGCACACTGATGTTAAAATCCAGTTACTGAGGGTAGAAAGCATTCAATCTTGTTTTATGTTCAAAGGGTATAGGTAAAGACCTGAGTTAGCATATTTCTTTTTTAATGTGGCTAATTTTAATGCTATTTCTTTTTCCCCCCTCATCTACGTCTAAACTGTAATTAGAAAAGTGTGAGTCATTGTGGGGTTTTTTGTGCTAGCCTACTTAGCTACCCTACTTCTTAGCATTTCCTCATCATGCACATGTGACAAACAAATGATAACCTTACAAGAAATATCAGAAAAGTTATCAGCAAAACATAGAAAAATGTATTTAAAATATGTTTACAGGGTTGCCAGCCATATTGTTTCTACTGCCAGCCCCCAGCTCTGTTGTCTTGATTATGATTAAATGGCGTCCATCTTCCAGCTTCAATCTGTCATATTAATTCTACAGCGTCTTATATAAAAAAAATTCTGACTTTCATAAAGCAAGAGAACGATGGCATTTTTGTTTGTCGTGATAGCTTCAAAGCAACCAGACTCCAGTAACATAAACAATCATTTTATCACTGAGCCCTTTGCTGCATGTTGTTCCCGCTTTCTTTTTCCCTTCTCAGGACTGTCACTTTCTAATAAAGACTCAAACGACAAAATAGATCAAATAAAATTAGATAAAAAAATATTTGAAGAGCTAATGTGCTGACACTGACACCAGTATAGAAGGCTCTCGTCATATCTTTTAAAAATGTTTTCATCCCCAACATCTTTGTTCGTGCGATGCCAGTTTGGGCAATTGACAAAGAAGACAATGCATCCTGACATCCACAGGCCAGCAGAAATAGATAATACCAGCACGAGATGGGCCTGAAGACAAGGTCTGAGGGGCTTGGGGAGAGAAGTCTGAGGTAACTGCATTTGGAGTCCAGTGGTCATGAAAACCAGAGCATTTTTCCTAAAAGTGCAGTGAGGTAACAGACAGTAAAACGGGGGTAAAACCAGGGGCTTGCAAACATACTGTTGAAACAAATGAGTACAGAAAACTTTGCTCGTCGAGCACACCTAAACCTCTAACTGAACGGTATGAGTTGCATTGTGGGTGATATGGGCATCGTGTTAAGGAAGGATTGAAGTATTTTTTCTTTGCCCTACAGTTTTAATCAGTGGAATACTCTGTAAAATATAGGTTTTAAACTTAAGTTTAGCTAGGCTAGCTGTTTTCAATCATTATGCAAAGCCAAAAGGCCTCCTGACTTCAGTCCTCTCAAGCTATTTTCTCAAGTCATTTCCTTCACACTCGTCCTCATTGGTTGTGTTTCATTATGAGAAAGGCAAAGCAAAACTAAATACAGTTCAATATGACCATGCATCAAGTTTTACTGAAGAAAAGCTCATTTTCTTGTTGTCTACAAACTGGATCAGTTCAGCTTTGCATACTCATGTGGTGTTTTCATTCCACTAACCTCTCATCGAGTTTACTTTTCTTGTTTTTTAGGTTTGAAATGCATAAATAAGTTGATTAAAACTCCCCCTCCCCTTTTCAAAACTGCAAACATTGCAGTCAGCACTTCATCTCAGGGCCTTAAGCACAGCGTCCAGAAGTGCAGCCATTTGCACTTTTTATAAGCTTTATCCCCACCTAGTTATTCTAAGTTCTGCTACTAAATTTGTCCCTCATTCCCTCTCCCTAAGCTTAAGCCGTCAGCCCAGTATTACAGCTTCAAGAGTACATCTCCTTCCAACTTATTTATTTATATATGTGTCTGTCTTTGGTTAAGGCTGCCATGCTGCTGGGGTGCAGCATAGTGTGAGACGAGGAGGGGGAAATTCTGCTTGAGTTCATGCTGTTTAAGTCTCAGTGCTTAACTGTAAAGCACCCTGTTTGATGCCAGCCAAGTTCATTTTGATAAGTAAAAATATAGCCACTCAAATCTTTAATATTGCAGTATATTGTTGCCTGAAAGTGAAAATGGTGATAACAATATACCTTTCTGTGTAACTTGGGACTCTTGCATCTCATGCAGCTCTGTAGCAGTTCGATCTTATGCCACATGATCCATTTTCTTTTCTGGGAGGAGAGACTTTTTGAAAAGCTGCCTCACACACGTCTTTCATGCTGCTTGATATTTTTGAAGAGCAAAGGTTCTGTTTGCTCCTGAGAGAGCACAAGTGTGTCACCGTGTAACATTCTCTTCTCCCTATCTGCACAGCTTCAGGTTTTATCCTCGACTAACCTGCAGAGCCGGAGTTCTTTCAGTGCGAGGCTTGTTGCCAGATGATTGTGTTTCTTTCTTTCACATATAATGCTGAACCTCCTTCTGTCAAAAACACAGTGAGGTGATATCTGGGTAACTGCGGGCTGCAAGGTAGAGCACCAGACTGCACTAGAAAGCCTGCAGTCAGGGATCGGAAGGGACGTCACGATGTGTCAGCTGTTATCACGTCACCGCTTGGCTCCCAGCAAGGCAAAGGTCTCCAGCCAGATCAGTTCATATAACACACAGGATGAAAAACATCGACCTCAGTCTGATGCACCATTTACACTAAGAAATAATGTAGAACATGTTATCTCAGTATACAGTAGAAGTCACCTTGGAGATGATGTAAATTTGATATAAATAAATGACCTAATACCATTACAATAGTATGAAAGGATGACATCAAAACACTGCAAAAGAGCCCCCTTAGTTTTTGGTCAAAGTATATTTTTTAAGGTGCGAAAACCTTGCTGAAATATCCGACTCCTTTTTTTTTTATAGAGATGTTGATATATCCTCACCAGCAGCCAATGAAAAGACGCGCTGTTTTCACTCAGAAGTGGTAACGTAATCAGATAAGTAAAGACCCTTAAGACAAATGCTGTCAAACTGGATTATTGCATCATAGCAAGTTCTTCAGTACCAGCTTTGTTAGTCGTTTGATTGCCAAAAAAAACAGAATTTCAATTTACAACAGCTCACAGAATACAACTATGTCTTCAGTTTTTTGGGGTTGTTTTTTCCTTCTCGAGTTTGGAGCCAGCCTTCTTTTGAATGTAATTGTTGCTGGCTTGTTTTGAAGCCAGCTACTGATCTAGCCACTGATAAGTCAGTGCTAGCTTAAAGGCTGTTGGCTGAAATGAGAAAGTGATTACTTGTGTGTCTAACTCAGAAGTTCTCTGCATCCACTTATGTCTCAGATGGAAGTTAGCGCACCAATAATGGCTAACTGGTCAACTGATCTGCATAGTTTTTCAAGAAAATGCACAAACCCTGTTGGGATTTATTTAATTTGTGAACCATTTTCTTTTAGCTGAGCTAAAATCATTTTCCATCAGAAGGCAGAGACTTGGCTGATCTGTTAGCTAGTAGCACTGAGATATCACCTTTCATTCTGTACAGACAGAATTCAAGTGTTCATGGAACTGTTGCATTTATTAATTGATATAGCAAGTTAATCTCTATGGTTGGTAACTCAAATGATAGAACTCAGTAAACTCAGCACAGTTCCTGAGGTATCCAAGACCTTCACAGAAGGTTTTCAGAGCTGCCAACTCTCACGGTTTCACCGTGTGACACACTCTTTTGCCTGTTTTCACACGCACACACGCCACACATCACATTTCACACGGCAAAAAATAATAATGCGACCTTGAGCCGCGAATACTCCTCCCCGCCGCTAGTCGGCGCTAATGAGCGCCACTGAACCCTCTGCGCTGCATCCAGAGTCAGCAGCAGAAGAAGAGACACAGCGGGACAGCTTGAGAAAGTCTGATGGATGAGAGTAATACATTTACAAGGTATGTTATTGTTAAAGGCATATTCCGGTTTTTAGCACTTTGAGCCTTATTTTGAGTTTGTTTATGATGAACTATATCAGTTCTGGTGCTAACTTGCACAAAAGTCTGTGTTTGGCGAAATGCATTATTTTCGCTAGCTACTTTTGACTGCTGGTGTTTTATTTTTGTGGGAACTGTGCAGAGCTAATAAATGCTTGTTGCTAATGCTAAGTAGTCATCCGCCTACATTTTTCAAAAATTGTACATTTCCACTTTTATTGTTCACACTTTTCACACTTATCTTTGCAGTGTGCACTTTCAAAACTTCATCAGTTGATATTTTATACAAAATGCACCCAAACTCATCAACTTACAGATCCTGAAATTTCAGAAACACATAACACACATAAAACATCTTTCTGTGGCAATGTCTGCTTGGGCCTGGGATAATGTTGAAGTCACCAGAAACTTGAGTGACTTGCATAAAAAAATCAATTCTCAATCTTGCCATTATGGTTTACATTAAAAAAAATCAGAGGGCTGTGAATCAGATGGGATTTGCCATTATTCACCCCAGAATTGGTTAAAATGCAGGAAATTGCATCTAAGAAATAAAAAAATTTCTGGGGGAGGACCCCCAGACCCCCTACACAAATGAGGTGTCCCTCAAACTTAGTTGGTGGTGGAGTGGCAAATTATGTCCCCACCAATGTCAACACCATTATTACGCCCTTGCAGCAGCGTGTCTAATCCCTCTCTGATTGTTGATTTGCTGGAAATGGCTTGTCATTACGTCAGTCGGTACGTCAGTCGGTACGTCAGTGACGTTGGTTTGCCAAGGCGAAATCTGATTGGTAACGCAGCGCTGTCTCACTACAGCAATGTAGTGTTATTCGATTCAAGCGAATTTAGGATTTGCCATGTCTAAATAGTCACCCTAAAATCGACTAGAATGGAAGAAATTGCATTTAAGAAATGCAAAATTTTCTAGAGGAAGGCCCCACACTCTGCACTATTGCATATTCATAAAATGTATACATGTATCTAGATCATATCTAAACAGATATATATATATCTGTAATGTGGAACAACTTCTGAGATGCGTGTCGCGAACCGACCCGCTGAAATCTCACTCCAAGGTTTTTGGAAAAGTTGGCAACCCTGGGTTTTATTAGGATCAATTCCCAGCAACCTGACACATTTAAAATGGCGTTTATTTCCATTTTTGGTGAGAACACCACTGTGAGGCGGTTAAGTGCACCGCTTTCATATTGACCCTTTTGTCTCGTCTCATGTCATATTTGCTCAAATCTAAACAGATTTTAACGTTTTTCACAAACTCAGACATTACTAATTTGTGGATTTAAGTCAATGTTATCGCTATGGCTTAACCAGGGAGGACACAATTATAATTGATCATTTACACATTTTATTTATCCATTTATTTGTTTATCTATTTGGCTGAATATTTGTCTGGGTATTTGGGTAAAACATTTCCCAGCAATTTTGGCTGGAAAATGAGAATGAAAAATATGTTTTGATGAAAGAAAATCCAGAAGAAAATTCTAAAGCTTTATGGCTTTGTTACAACTGCTATGAAACCCCTAATGACTAAGGCCAATCATATTGTGTGGATTTACAAAAATGTGTTTTAATTGACTAAATATATAGCACTAAACTGCTTACATTTACAGCTGAGATATGCCATATTGGTCCAGGAAAGACAAAAGCCAGGACAGGGGATGGAAAAAAATAAAAAAAAAACAACTGCTGAACACTTTCAAACAAAAGTGACCTTTATACTAATTTGTTTGCAAATGTTACCTTTCATTTTATATTTAACACCGTAATTAAAATGTTTACTCATCAAGCGTTTTCTCATTTTGATCTGACTGCACTCTACTTGCCTTTTGTTTTTCATTTGTCTCCCACACAAAAGCCACTAATTAAAGATCTTCTGATATAGTAATCATCAATACAGAGTAGCCTAGAAACAGAAAGCAGCACAAATGAATGATGATAGGTCTTTTTGAGTATCTTGCTCTCACATGACGTGAATCAATCAGCATACAAAGCAGCCTTGCAGGCCCCGCAACAATGAGTCCAATTGAGCTGAGCTGTGATTATGAGTCACTGAACAGCGTGAAGAATAGCACTGTTTAGGCCAAAGGAAGCTGATCATGCTTTCTTCCAAGGGAGTGTTCTGTCACACGGGACTCAGAATCAGGCAGTTGTGTCGCTGATGATGTTGGAAGTGCCTCTCAGCAGGATAACTTTCAAGTGATTGAGGGGGGCATGCATGAGATTTTTGTTTATTCAGGAGCCAGGTGCAGATAACAGGGCCATTAATGATTGGAAGTTGATTACGAGTCACTTCCGCCAAGCGCAGCGTGGCGCTTTGCTGTTTAATCAAGAACTAAAAGTTAATGGGTGCAGCTTCACATTCGTTTGGGTGTTGAAATCTAGGTTATTGTTTATCATTGCCGATGTTGACTGAATATCTGACTGTGACCCATCTTGCCATCAGTTAAATATCAAGGCACAAAGGGCCATGATCTTTTTTTTTTCTTAAACTTTATTTATGCAATTGTGAACAAATGTATACAAAATAATACATGAAACAAGTTCAGTTAAATGGTTCAAATGCAGGATGTAAACAAATCTTCCTCTCACCAAGGATCAGGAAAAAAAAAACGCACCTGGCATATGTTCATAGTGCATGGCATTTAGACATAATAACTGTCTCAAAGTTGCACTAGCATTGTTTTCTTCATCAGGCAGAATTGTGTTGGGTTCACATAGAAGAGAGGCTTTCCACATATTCAATCAATGGGGACCAGCTAGTACTGTCCCCCCATCGATGACTTTATCCCAAGTGACCCGGGTGTAGAAAGCCCCCAATAACAACAACAACACGGCAGCTCTGAACTAACAGCGCAATAGTACTCGTTCAGGGCTTAATTTGTGCCGGATCCTGCTGGAACAGGATCTGGCACAAAAAGGATCCTATGAATTTAATGTGGTTTATTAAGATAAAATGACATCATTTGAAAGACTCTGAGGTCTGTTGTTGAAGCACTGAAAACTACTGGTCATCAAACCCTGCTTTGCAGACAAAAACTTTTGAAATTTGCGGCATCTGGGGAGCAAGCAGCAGAGAGGAACAAAGAGTTACCTTTTCAACGCAAACATGTCAAAAAGTCAGTTGAATTTACTGTCTTTTTTCAAAAAGAAGGAAGAGTTGCATGACGAGTCAGAAAAGCCTCAACAAGCGGCGACAAGGGCAGTTGCAGCAGGAGACTAGCTCCGCAACTGGTAGCCAACTTCACCGACAGCTAGCCAAGCCAGGGCAGGAGTCCGGTACCGCGGCAGCAGCAGGTCAGGTTGCCCGCCAGCCTGGGCAGTATAGCCTAAAATAATTGTAAATTACTGTCATAACATTTATACCATGGATATTATTTGAAATTAAGGCTTGTAAGTCCCACATCATTGTCAGTGGGTATTTTTATGTTGTTTTCAGCAACGTTTTCTGTACGACCTGTGGCCGTCTCGTCATCCCTGCGCTATCATGTGTACTTTGCTTTCCGGCACCTTGTGATTTACAAATGAAGCACTGTACGCGTTCATTCATTCGTCTTAAAGTATTTGTGAAATAAAAACAGATAATGTCTTATTTAGAGGCCGTATTGTCTATGCCCCGTTCACTCTTGTTATATGGATATACCCGGATCTCGAGTGATTTAAATAGTGTCGGAAGGACGCCAACTTTCACCAAAATGTTATCAATGAGTAGATGAACGTATTTTATGCCAGAAATAAGGTCCAGGTTTAAAAAAAAAAAACTAACTTCCCCTTTAAAGGAGGGAAGATTTCCAGTTAAGCAGGATTCATCTGCAAGCTAGAAGGGAGCCAAAAGCTACAGCATTAGACTGTGACAGTGAATTTTTCTTAAGTTGGAGCACCCCTAAAAGAGCAACCGCAGTTCAGGCTTTAGAATGTCCTTGCAAATATAAGACAAACCTTCATAAATGGGTTTCCAGAGGTCAAACAAAGAAGGATATGACCAAAATATAAGGCCTGCTGTGACTGGGCTATGGCATCTTGGGCATGCTGTGATTTTTCATTTGTTTAATGTAAACAATTAACAATCTTAAACTGAATAAGACCATGGCTGTGTTCGAAACCGCATACTACATACTACATACTTGCATATGGCATACTTCCATACTGCATACGGCATACTCATCGATCACAGTATGCAGAGCATTTACTCACAATGCATTTTGCTCCTGCCCGAGCCGAAATCAGCCGGCCTGAAGCTGATTTCACTTAAGCTCTACCTCTGTAAACTTTAGTGACATTTGAAACATTTTCAGGCGAGAAAGTAGTCGTTTAGATCCCCATCATGTTGAAAATCTGACAAAATACTGGCTATTTACAATTTTGTTAAAATAATTTTTGTTATTTTGTAAAAGTCTGTTACTGTCTGCTGTGGAACCGGAAAAGAAAGTAATTACAGAACTTTTACTCGGCCATTTTCATTTTAAAGTTCTTCCAGACGGCGGAGTCGACAGAACCGAAGTCATCTGTAAACACTGTCAAGTTGAATTGTCTTATCAGCGTAGCAGTTTCAGTCTAAAATATCACTTAAAGGCAAAACACACAATTAATACCAGCAAATCATTCAACGAAACAGACAGTGGAGCAAGGCTTCTACATAAAAACTACATAGAAATGCTGATGTTAAAAGTGTGTTTGCACAACAAATGTTATGGCACTTTCATTCATTTAAAATAAAACTAAATGCTAAAAGCTATACACTACTTTTGAATTAATTTTTGGATTTTGCGTACAAATGCAATTAATCGTGATTAATCAGGGAAATCGGGATTAATTCGATAAAAAAAAAAGGTAATCGTTGCCCAGCCCTAGTTTTAAGATAAGCTGCCATATCTTCTCATTGCGTTCGGTCCCAAGATCTTGTTACCATCTTAATTTAGTCGAGTCCCAAGAGGGCAACTCGATAGCTTGTATTTCCCTATAAATGTCTGCAATTCTCCCTTTACTATAAGGATACGTCTCCAAAGTGTAATCTATATTGCTCATGGGGGAGTCAAATAAGTCAGAATGAGGAAGACTGTAGTCATGCTATAGTGAAGAGAATGCCCCTTCTACAAAAGGTCCCGAAAGAACGTCAGGCCTTTTTCACCATTGATTAAACCCTGGATTGTTTATATCCATCTGAGAAGGGACAAAAAAGTGGTTATTGGTTAAAGGAAGGACACTGTACTCTTGAGCAAGAGAATACGGTGTTTTCTGAATTGGAGCAATATCTTAATACAGTTTCTGACAACTTGGTTGAAAACTTTAAGGCTTGTGTCCATAGGTAGTGGTCAGCTTATGATGGCTGCACGATGGGTCGATGAGCAGAATGATTTTAACCCACAAGGATACACTGTCGTGCTCAAAAACTGGGACCCAATAGACCAGTTTAGTGATGTTTGTTGCCCAGTATTAGTAGAAGAAGTTGGACATGCCCTGTATCTGGACAATTTGTCAAATTGATCCAAAATGTCAATGAGCTCCTTCCCCAAGTGGAGGAGTTCAAGTATCTCGGGGTCTTGTTCACGAGTGAGGGACGAATGGAGATTGACAGGCGGATTGGTGCGGCGTCTGCAGTGATGCGGGCTCTGCACCGGCCCGTCGTGGTGAAAAAGGAGCTGAGCCAGAAGGCGAAGCTCTCGATTTACCGGTCAATCTATGTTCCTATCCTCACCTATGGTCACGAGCTGTGGGTAGTGACCGAAAGAACGAGATCGCGAATACAAGCGGCCGAAATAAGTTTCCTCCGCAGGGTGTCTGGGCTCTCCCTTAGAGATAGGGTGAGAAGCTCGGTCATCCGGGAGGGGCTCGGAGTAGAACCGCTGCTCCTCCGCATCGAGAGGAGTCAGATGAGGTGGCTTGGGCATCTGGTTAGGATGACTCCTGGACGCCTCCCTGGTGAGGTGTTCCGGGCCCGTCCCACTGGGAGGAGGCCCCGGGAAGCAGGGCCGTTTCTAGCTTTGTGGGGGCCCTAAGCAAGATGCCGTTTGGGGGCCCCTAGTTTGTCAAACTACAATGAAGAGATTCCTAACCCTTTAGATGGAACACTAAGATCTATTACACTTTGAGCAAAACAGGCTAGAGTTTATATTAAACATCTTAAGTTGAACCACTCAGGCAAGTTAAACTAATAAGAATATATAATACAAAGAAAACAATAAATAAAACAGATTTTGAGTTTTTTTTAAATATTAAACTGTAATGTACAGCGTCCCTTTAAAGATTGTACCCAATTACAAAGTAGATAGATACTTTATTGATCCCGAAGGAAATTCAAGCATCCAGTAGCAGACATAAAGCAATAAAAAATGTTTATACAATTATAAACACTTTAAAAACAATCTAAGAATTTAAAAAACTATTTTTAAAAAAACAGTTTAAAAATCTAAAGTGACCAGTGAAATACAGAAGCGCCATCACTTAAAGCTGTTGTACATCCTGATGGCCAGAGGAACAAAAGAGTTTTTGAAGTTGTCACTTTTAAGAAGTTTCTGCATTTATCTACACATTGTACTAGTTAAAGTAATAAAACTAAGAATAATGATCCAATGCCACAATATTCTAAAATAATCAACAGGATGCCTAATATTTGTATATCACTTAAAAAACTAACAGTAGAACACCTCTAATTAGAGGCCTATAAATAACACACCAAACTAAGTAAATGAATCCTAAGTAATGCCAAAATCGTGTCAAATACCTGAGAGACAACTTCCACTGAGCAATGACAGAGCAGGACAACAACATGCCTCCCTCCCTGCTAGAATCTGAATAAACCGGAGTCAGTCAGTCATTCCCGTGGCAGGACTGACTGTTCATTCACGTGTGACATACTCATCTTATATAAGCAAACTTTCATGAGGCAAACACTGAAGCCGAGTTTATAACGAACAAATTCCAGCCAGCTACACAACATTTATCCGAGGCTAGCTAGCAGGATAAATAAACAGAAAAAACGTCCCACCTCCAGCTATCCAGCCCACATCACCCAACACATGCCTTACCTTTATTCTCAGGCCGTTTTTCTTCCTCCGTTTTTCCGCGCCACTAATATAACTTCTTTATGATGCCATTACGGCGTTTGTCTTGTTAACTTTTCTCGCTTTTTAGGGGAATGATGGGTAGATGTCAATCATTCCCTTCACACCTGTTGGCGACCTGCTACGCCACTCAACGTCTGACAGTGCTGTACTTTACACAAACTCTACCCACGGTCGCCAGCATTTAGTAGATTTTGTTCGTAACTCCAAACTTTTCGTCAAATCCAATCGCTAACCAAGCCTAGGTTGCTGACGTTAGCTGGCAGCAATATCACTGAACGTTAGGTTAGCAAAACAATTACACCAAAAACACGAACTTACCAGCAAGGGATGCACGAGCGTCATCTCTCCCTTTTCTTTTCTTTCTTTTGTCAGCGCCAGAATCATGTGGTAATGAGCCTAAAGTAAAATATTTTACTTGACATTCTAAATCTTCTTCACTGTTAACGGGCATAACTCGGAAAACGTCAGGAGGATGCTCCACCACCTCCGATGCGGTAACTTTGAAGACTGTACCATTTCAGGAAGGGGGGGGTATAAGGTAAACACATCTAATTTGCCCGAATCGAGTAATAGGGCACACAATTAAGAAAAACAACACTGGGCCTGTTCATAACTAATTTATATAATTTCTTTAATGTAATAACTATCATGAAATTTTTTTAACAACCTTAATTTTGGGGGCCCCCGCCAGGTACTTGGGGCCCTACGCGCTCTGCTACTCTGCGACCCAGGACACGTTGGAGAGACTATGTTTCTCGGCTGGCCTGGGAATGCCTCGGGGTCCCCCCAGAAGAGCTGGAAGAAGTGGCCGGGGACAGGGATGTCTGGGTTTCTCTGCTTAAGCTGCTGCCCCCGCGACCCGATCGCAGAGAAGCGGAAGATGATGGATGGCTGGATGGATGGATGGATAGATGGGTCCTGGAGTGTGGAAACGGAAAAATGGAGGGCATCCTCAAAAAAAGTCCAACCATTTGAAAGCACCCATAAACTCAAAGATTTTGAGTCACCCCCAAGTCTCAGCAGATCCTGTTTCTGCCACTTCTCAACATGTAGGTTCCTTTTTTTTTATCTTTTCATGACCCTGAGTCATAATTTGTAATTAACCATGACAGTTCCAGGTGTCCGCCCAGAGGAGCTGGAGGAAGTGGCCGGGGACAGGGACGTCTGAGTTTGATAAGTACAATAACTAGTCATCTGCGTAGAGGGACACATTGTGGATCACGCCAACTCTGGGTCTTCTTTGTATTTTGTCCTCTAAAGGCTACAGCTGATGGCTCAAGGGCAAGATCGAACAAATAAGAGGACAGACAGCAGGCTTGGCGAGTACATCGGCGTACAACAAAGTACTTGGAGTTGATGGAGTTGTTATGTACTGAAGCCCTGGGGCCAAATCCAAAATTTCCTTTCATAGGTAAAGATGGAAATACGTTAAATCTTAAAAAAAAAATGCATCTACAAATTTCAGAGCAGTTTCTGAACACTGTTTTTTTAATGTTACTGTGTGAAGACTGAATATTTCATACTCAACAGAGAATAATTTTTTTTGCCATTACATTCATGACTCATTTTGAAACATATTCAATACAAGCGCAATTGCTTATTCCTTGTTGAGCAAGTCAGTTTAAGCAACTAAACGTTTCGAAATTAGTTTCAGGAATTAATTGACCAATTTGAATAATGTTTGCATACTTCAGAAATCCAATTGCTATGTCAAGTATTAAGATATGACTTAGTTTAACCATTTCACTCTGTCCTGTGTGCACTATTGAGCTGCTCATAGAAAAGAAATTCCTCTGGCCAGAAACAAATCATGGCCAGTGTGGTGTGGTGGTTAGCTTTTTCACCTCTTAGCAAGAGGGTTCCTTGTTCTATCTCGGCTGGGGTCTTTCTGTGTGGAGTTTCTTCTGCATGGGGTCCCTCAAGGTATCTGGCTTTGTCTAACAATGCAAAAATATGAATTTAAGGTTATTTTAGGATTCTAAATTGACCCTTTGACTAAATGTGATCATGCATGGCTGTTTGTCTGTGTTGACCTTGTGAGGGGCTGGCGAACAGTCTAGGGTGTGTGGTCTGCCTCTTGCCCAGTGGCAGCTGGGATAGGCTCCAGCTCCCCAGGACCCTCAACAGGATGAAGCGGCTTTGGAGAATGAATGATTTGCCTCCATAGTTTAGTGTCAGAATTCACACAATGCAGAGTGGCAGTGGAGTTGTGCTGCTGAGAGTGGTTGGTGTCATTAATGAGCACGTTTCTTGTGGCTGAGACTGTCAGGCTCTGTGCTGTAAGGGTTGAATGCAATCATTCTCCACCAATACGAAATAATGAAGTATGAAGGGTAATTGTTAAACAAGAGGCCCCCTGGGAATCCTTACAAGATTGTACCTGACATGTGTGATGTGCACCAGGCGTCATTTTAGCTTGGATGCGCAGCCAGACACACACGCTCGCAAACACTTGCAGATTAAACCTTATTAATGCAAACTCAAAGCCCAAGTGACATCTCCAGCAGTGTAATGAGAAATTTAGAAGGAATCTGAGAATAATTATCAACTGCAAATTTGCTGTAATGCCAGTCATCAGAGGAAATGGTGGAGAGACAGAGAAAGAAGTGATGGGAAGCTAGCAGCAAGCCTGTGCGCCAACAAAACCACATGTAGAACTTTGTTGCCATCTGACAAAGGTATCAAGACACAGAGAATCCCTTTCAACGCCAAGACTAGAGGTTCTAATCAAATAATTGCTATCATTTTGTGACATTTTATGAATAAACATAACATGTTTTGCATAAAAAATGGCCATGCTTTAAATGTGACAACTTATAATCTTTGACATCCACTCACCGAATGCAAATAACAGTCCCAATGTCATACCCAAACTGAAATGATAATCCCCTCGTGATATTCTTGTCTGCTGAGGTGTCAGAGGGTTAATCACAAAATTAACTTATCATCTTCCTGGATGAAGTAATTAAGTAGTGCAGGACAAACTCTTCACATAATTGAGGGTGAATAATGAAGAGGCATGCGGTCTAGTTGGAGGAAAGAGCACAGTTTGGTAATTAGGAAACAGGACACCTGATGAAACCTGTGGGAGAAATGTTGTTGTGCCACTTATGGCACAGTTCTATCGGTGTGATGTAAGAGCAGCAGCACTAATGAGAAGCAGGCAAATTCTGTTTTCAGCCCCTACTCATAATAAACTACCATTGTCTCACAAAACCAGGTTAGGAGATTAATTAAAAACATGGAAACAGAACGGACCATACATAAGGCACACATTAGTGGTAGTGAATTTACATTCGGTCTTTGTGTAACAGAGTAGGTGTCTGGGTAAAGGTCAGATGTCGCCTTATTTTTCTTGTTGAAAAATGAAGGAAGCTATTTTTTGCCTTAAAAATGAGAGCTGACGCAGCTGGATGGGCGAAAAAGAGCGTTGGACACACGGAACGTTGCAACATATTTAATGATTATTTTTGTTTTTGATGTTTGTGGTCCAGTTTGGATGTAGATTTGTAAAGGGACCCTTGGGTGTAACAGCAACGAAAATAAACACACGGTTTTATAATAATCAGCAAAAAAAGTAAATGCAACCATGTTTCAGAAACAAATTCAAAATAAAAACAAAAAACAAAACATGGAAACATTGAAGAAAACACAACAACAACAAGCAATGACATTTAAAAAATGTTTTCTCTTGGTGTGTTTTATAAAATGTTTTTCCACCATTTCAGTTTGTGATATGTTGTATTTAGTTAAATATCTTGTTTATGTAACGCTATGTTTCATGTTTCCTGAACTGTTGTTTTTTTCTTTTCCAACATACATTTATTTACATTTACAAAGCAGCTCACTGTTTCCTCAAAGTAGTCACTTTATCCTTTGGGCTCACGTCGGAGTAAAAGGAAATCTACCCCACTGAAAAAGACAATGTGCAATGACTCAAGTCTAATGATAGTTAATAACACATAATAACACAGTCTGAAATGATTTGATCGTTTTAAGTAGATGAAAGTACATTAATCAGATATGAGGCTTGGTCTATTGTGAATGTGAGACATTCAGAGCTCAGTGTAGATGTGTAAATGTCTGCCCAACAGGTATTCAATGTCTGCTACAGCCAGGAGTTTTAATACAGGTTCGACGTGCAAGACCAAAGCGCCAAAGGTATTATTACGACCATTATGGCCCACAGAAAGACAGCATCTGTCTCCTCTGCATTTTCTGCATGGAGAGCAGGTGAATACAGCAAATCAATACAGAGAATAGCAATCATGAGAAACTGCTGAAGTGTTGGTGAAAAGTGCGACACGCCAAGCGGCTCTCGCTGTTTAACGGGACATACACGGCCTGCTTAGGCCTTGCTCAATTTATCGACTTCTGCGAGAAATCAACAGTGGCAAGCGGCTTAGCGGCTCTCTCTTCTCATAATAGACTCCATTCATACAGGCCTTTTATTCTGCACGCAGCACGAGGTGACAAATGGACATAATGTCTGCTAGGCTGCCTCTGAATTTATTCGATTTTTTTTTTTTCTTCCTTCCTCCTCTCCCTGTCTTCCCTTTTATCCGTGATCCTCACTGATATATCTTGACGCACTGAAGTATCCAGAGTAAATTCAATCTGCCTCTACTGTTGTTTATAACCTTCAGGCTGCCAGGTCCAATCGTTGTACGCTCACCGCAAACAACCACTGTCATCATGAATAACTTGAGACCATTAAAAACAGCAAGACGAGGCTTGAAACAATGAAAGTCCTTCTGAACGGCAGAGTGTGCGCGGAAAAGTTAAGGAAATGACTTGTTCTTTAAAAGTCCCAAACAGAGCAGAATTGTGTATGTGGGCGATAGAATAGCTTATGCGTGTCACCTTTTGTTTATTTGCAGATGGTTAAATGCAAAGACAATTATTTTCAGAAATGATATGTCAGTTTGTTTATGGACACCGCAGCAACTAAATGGATCCTCTCACTGTGACACAATCTTATTTACATATAAAAAGACGTGTTCACTGCTTTTCAAAAGTTTAGCTAAATACCATCGAGCTTCCAGTTTTTTTAATCTGTCTTTTTTAATGAGCAAACTCAAACAGGCTGATCATAATTTCCCACCGAGATGCGGAGCATTAATAACGGGAGCATTTTACTACGGGTGTAGATAAATATTTCAGCCTCAGAGGCCTCTTGGCTGTAATCTGTCACCCTACTCCCAAAGATGGGATGCTCCCTGCTGGAAAATAATTCACCAGTTGTGGATCCTGAGCAGCAGATGATCTATACAGTCCTAGAAAAGGTTATTTATCGCTTTCATAATTAAATTTGGTATCTCGGTGGAGGGGCTGTCATGCTATGATTAATCAAGTCCCACTGGTCTGAGCTGCAGAGGGCCAAGTAGCAGGTGTTACTTACCCCGGCCTGAAATGCTGCAGTTCTCTTTGGTGGATACGAGCAAACATGGCGCTTTCGGTTTGAGAGAATAACTGTTTAAAAATGCACGACACAAGTAGGCAGATACCTAATTCTTCGAGTTCTGAGCTGAGACCATGAACAGGTTTTTTTGTCAGATTCAGAATTCAGGGCGTGTGCTGAGGCTGAAAGGATTTTTTTTAAATAATAAAATTGTTTTAGTAGTTTTTCCTGTATCAACAACACCCCTTATAGAGTTAACTCATATTTGTGAAGATGACTCAGAGGTAATTTGTTTAGATCAATAGTAATTACACTCACAACACTTTTGCTTCCTGGTGTCATAACCTTATATCTTATCATATATTATCATAACATAATTTCTGTCATTTGTGCTTTCTCCTTTTGTATGAACAACATTCTGCCCTGTATCTCATAAACAAAGAAAGCAAACAGCGACGCATTTGATACATTTTCGTGGAAAATCTTCAAACCTGGAGAAACCTCTTCTTTGTTTCATGTTATCTCACTTTGCAAAGTAACTGGGACAATTGCAAGGTCAAGATCACGAGAGAATCCCTCTTGTCAAGCTCCAAGCCATCCGTTTGTGGCTGAAACTAAAAAAGTTCTCACCAGTTAGTGTCCTGTTTGCTGCAGGCAGGTCTTGTGTGCCACGATAATCAACATCATCAGCTACTATTCATTCACTGGTTCTGTGTGACACAGCTTTGTTCATCTGATTGACTTTTCCTCCTAAGTGCCTGCCTTTTTCCTTCAGGTTTCTCTTGAGGATTTCCCAAGTAGTTCTGTGAAAACCCTTAACTGTACCCCTACAAAAAGAATAAAAGGTTCTAATTTTTCTGTTTTCTTTACCATACCTCTCATTTACTCCATCACGAAGGCATGTGACAGTTTGAAAAGACAGACGTAGATTCTTCATTGTCATTGTGAAACTCTTGTGTTTTAGCTGTGGAGCAATGTAGCCATTTCAAACTAGCCTGATAAACCAGCCTAAATGGATTGGATGTCTAATTTAGTCTGGCACCGATCAATGGATACAACGGAACATTGTTGATGAGCACAACCCGTTGTCTTTCAAACCGCGTCTGTGCCTATAGGCCAACGCTCTGACCAATCAGCGCAACTGACTGTGACGTAGTAAGCGCGACAGAAAGCTTTGGTGGGAGGGGACTCTTCCAAAACTGATGCCAAGCACAGATTCTATAATAGGACAGATACGCCACTCACGGTGCATTTCCGGTTTCCAACGAGGCGATTTTGGTTGCAGTTCCACCCTCTTTCCACGTGGGGCACCCAATTTTGGAGACCAGAATGAATGGAGTCCTATGGAGCTATACGCCCTTTCGTGCCCTTATCTCAAGATATAATTTTTTCTCTAGTAATTCGAATGTTGTTTTCGAAAAAGGGTGTTTAGAAAATACCCATGGCTGAGTTTTAGATTTTTAGAGCCACTCATTTGCTTAAAAAAAGGATTTGAAGTGTATATGACGTCATACATAGCTGGTCGACCAGCTGTCATTAGCACAATGCTAGCGCGTTGTGGACAACAAGAAGCCAACCAGTAAGAAATCAAAGCGATATATGTACTCGTTCAGTAGATTTTTTACTTGAAACCCATGTTGAGCTCTCAGAAACTACATTCAAATCTGAGCGCTCTTGAGGAGACTTAGGTGAAACTGACCATTTGTAGCATCTAGCTCCATAGGGCCCCATTCATTCTGGTCTCCACCGACGCTCCCAGTGGAATTCTGGTGGAACTGCAGCCAAAAAGCCGGTACAATGGGGCTTAATACAGAGTGGCAAGGCTGTTCGTTATAATGGCTGTGTGCCACGGCTGAATCAAACGAGCACTGTTCCATTGCCGCCGCCATCTTTCTTGTTGTGCTTTCGCTTGTCTATGTTCGCTTCCACTGCCCAACGTCGCACTGCTCTGTCGTCACTCCCTCAAAACCCCGCACCAGAACCCTCTGGCCCGCCCGCGTTGATTCAAAACACATCTCTGCGTTGTGATTGGTTTAGTTGCCATCTGCCAGATTCAGGGCAGTATTTTCAAAATGACAAGTGGATCGAGGCCAGACCCAACCGCAGGCAAAACATTTTGCCGTCCAGCAGTTGGCGCTGGTTTTCCAGGCTAATTTCAAACCATTTTAATTGATAGTGATCTCATATTCACCATAAGGATCTAGGGAAGAGATGATTTAAACTTCCTCCATCTCCTTGTTCATCTTGCTCCTGCCCAATAGTCCAAAGCTCCTCTGTGGATGTAATTAATTATCTTTCAATAACAGGCCTTTATATGCCTTTCTAGCCGGGACTGATGCACCTTTCTTATGCTTCAGTGTAATGTGTTAAAGCGAATCGAAAGCACCTCTGTTTGGCATATGTAGCAATTGTAGCATTTTAATCAATAAATGTAAATTGACATCAATTAGTGAAATCCTTATCCATCTTGCGTAAAAGAACACACGATTGCAGTGCTACTAAATTTTCCTGTGCTACAAAGTGCGCTGCCTGAAAATAGAGAGCCAACAACTATCAAAATTCATATGACATGTGGTTAATGCTGCTGCTGCGCTTCATCTTGCACTGAACCACTTTCAAAAAGGAAAAATGTGAGGCGTACTGTACGTTTTTGCTTCTAACCTTCTGATCAAGCAGCTGACTGCAGCATCCACTCGGGATGAAAGCCTTAAAAGTACCCTGCTTAGCTCAGGTCCCATAACGTACCGCTGCCAAATAACAGAAACACTCTCGATGTAGCTCGAGGACTCAGTTTTTTCTCTATATTTTTTTTTTTACCAGAGATTTTGCAAATACCTTACCGACCCCAATTTTGCACAATGGCTGCTTTTTAGTTGTATGTTGTCATAGAAGGAAACGATGATTGTCAGTCTAACTCGCCATAAGAGTTTGGGCATTTTCCACCACTTTTGCCAATATCAGCTTTTTCAGGGCACCTTCTAGCAATTGCTCTCTTACAGCGTTATCCATGCACTTTCCAATCACATGCACTCTGTGACACACAAACACACACACAAGGCTGAGTCTAATAAACCCAATGCTCCTTACGCCTCGAGGCTGCCAATGAAAGGTAAATTGAACTGCGGCTGGGCAGAGGCAACGTGATGGAGAAGACTATTGTTGCAGACATAGAATTAAACACCTTGTTCATTTTGTGCTCAACACAGATATTGACTTTATGTTGTCCTATACTCATTTCATCCCCTCTCGACACCGTTGACATGGCAACACACGGAGTTAAGCATTACAGTAAAACTAATGGCGTGGCAAGCCAGCGCTGAGCACCCAGTCCTATTATTTAATACACCAGTTGCTCTCATTCATTTTCATTAGCTGTATCATTGCAGTTAAAAGGTTTTTTGACAACAACGCCATCATCGTTGGCTTTGTGTAATCCGTTGTTAAAATGGTAGCTTTCAGTCAATAAATGTAAATCGGCATCAATTATTCAACGACTCATCCATCTTGCGTGAAAGAGCATTATTATTGTAGCTCCTGCAATTCATTTTTATCTTCTTTTGATAGATATTGGTTTATAATCTGCATGTGATATATTGTATATGTGACGGATAAACTGAGAGAAAATAAATCCATGACAGTTTCAGTTTTCAGGGCTTTTGCTTGTCCCAGCTTCTCAGACAAAAGGTTTCCTGTTTCACTGTATATCACAGTAAAATGAGTGTCTTTAGAAATCAGAAGTGAGCCTCTAAAAAGACGAATAAAAAGAATTGTCATAATTACCCTGCATTATATTCAGGCTACAGCAATGACGGCATAAATTATGAGAAGGTACTGCAGTATAGAAAGTTATCTGTTTTGTTAATCACTTGCATGTATGCAAACACGGTCACAAAGATCACCTGATGCACATTCTTGCTTCGGATTTTAGGCTATTCCACCCTTCTACAGAACTAGAAACAAGAAAAATAAACAGCAGTGCACCGGCAAAGCAAAAGGAAGAGGCTGACTGCTCGCTTACAGCAGCAGCAGTGAACAATCCTGGATGTAAAATACTGTACTTTCCAAATGTTTAATGAGGAAGGTGTGCCTCGAGGATCCTCAGTCAGATCTCACAACCTTTTGAGTAACCGTAACAAAAAGAAATGCATTCATTTGTATTCTTGAACACAATTGTTTCTTTTTTTTTGGGGGGGGGGGGGGGGGGGGCTGTTTTGCTGTTAGAGATCAATTAAATTTCATTTGCAGGTTAGAGGTCCTAGTTCATGTTGTGTTCCACCTTAATTCCTTAATGTTCACCTGCTGTTTGTTGGGTTTAGACTCCAACACTTTGGGAGTTTAGGCATCTAAACTATTTAGTTAGGCTTAGATATTCATAAAAACAGGGTTTTGGTCAGGAGTCTTTAAAAATAGGTTTGAATAATGATAAATACATGGTTCACATCGCCTGAACACAGCCCTGAACAATACAACTGACAAAAATTTCTTCATCAATACTGTAACATTGTACCTTTTGGTGAAACATGTAGGTAGAACGTTTTTTATTGTGAGGCTGGACTTTTTAAACAATCAATTCAGCCATATTACAGACACAAAAAGTGTTTTTTGTCTCAATCGTATAATACAGACATTCTCTCAAGCAATTTTCACATTTTCTGGACAAACTACATAAATAATTTGCTATAAAATGTGTTAATGTAAATTTGTAGTTTGCTGGTTTTATTTGCTGCTACAACAGCTCAATGTCCCCACAGGTGTAATTACAGTTTCATCCAATTTTATTCTGTGTGATGCCTATACAGTCAGTCTCTATTTCAACCTGATGTCCACCAACTGCCTGCATGGTGTTAGTACACTGGAGGATTGCTTTTCTCTTGTGTTGTCCTGTGGTTTTATCCATCTCACCTCCTCACCTGGCTGCTGGCCTGTGGGCAGCCAGCCTCAGATGGTTAATTATCTCTTGTCTGAGCTGTGATCACCTCCCCCAGGGTCCAACAACACAACGCTGTATCAGAGGCAACCTATTGAACTTCCTCCCAGCCCACCAGGGTGTCCGACCGCCTGGCTAATAACGATTCATACAGCTGCCAATCTGGCTGAGCTGGACCATCAATATTCCTGTCTGCAGCATAACATCAATTAGGAGACATTAAGACGCAGAACAAATAGCATTCACTGGGCTGGTACCCTAAACAGGCAGTTGTGAAGGGCTGTGTGTCACCAAAGACACGTGCCAAAGAGAACCGATTGAAATGTTGACTAGATGGAAAGATTACAGAACATAATCCTTGTCTGACTTACAAATAAACAGCCCAGGTGTTGAGCCAAAATTAAACTTACCCATGTTTCTGACCCAATAGAGAGGCTTAGTGATGCCTTGTAAGAATGTGCACATAAGGTTTTAAAAACAGGGGTCATGAGACACGTAGAAATAAGTGTTCGCAGAGCTTTTTAGCAGAGAACATTTTACTGAGCTGATTGGGTTTAAATCTTCTAAAGAATCATTTCCTCCTATTTTTCCATGCTTTGCACTTGTCTTACCTGAACATTTAGGCAGTGTTTCTATGCTGACTCCCAGCCAGTGTTATTATTCCCTCGGGGACACCTTTGCAGTTGCCCGTTGCAGTTTTGTTTGAAAATACATCTTTTGGGAGGTGAGAGTCCATGAAAACTAGCTAATAAAGAGGAAGAACGAGCTGATCAGTCGACTACTAGGTAACAGGTAAATGTTTAAAGCTAAAGTAGAGACAACAACACAAAAAGTAACAGGGGTGGTATGCTTTTCTCATGTGTGTGGGTCACATAGATCATGTCATCAGAGGGTGTATGCGAAGCTTTCTGCAGATGCCTGTGTACTTGACCACTAACCTAATTTGTTGTGCACGTGATGATACTGGAAATACTCAACAAGGAAAGCTTACAGTTTTTTTTAGGGCGTCAAAGCTTAACGTGTAATGATTTGTTAGAGCAAGTAGTTTTCAAAAGTAAGAGCCATGAGAGGGGATACTTGCATCTTGCCCCTTCCACATACCGGACTCCTGCTTGTTGCTTACTATTGCTTCGACATTTGGTGATCATCGTCACCATATTAGCAAGCCTATAATGAAATATTGCAGATTGCAATGTTTAACATGGTCTTCAAATATATTTAGTTTTCTCTTTAAAAAAAAAAAAAAAAAAAAAAAAAAAAAACATTATTCAAAACTTGCAAACTAATGCAGTTAAAATTCAGCAACCCAGAGAGGCATGGGGAGAGTCAGAGGTGTCTTAATCATGCTGAACAGTGGGGGATGCCTCAGAGCCCCTCTCTTTTAATGATACCTGGGAGGGCCTGCTGAAATCCTAGATCCCCAACGGTGTAGGCTGGGGTTATTACCAGCAATTACCCTGATTACTGAGCCCTTCTTTTAAATGACTAAAGTGAATTTCACTTATCGCTGGTATTACTTCCAAACTGAGTTGGAGATGTTCACTAAAGAGTCTGTGAATAAGCTTTAGTTTAAATGTAATGCTTTGGGTTAAAAGGGAATTAAATAAATAAAAGAATATTTAAGAAAAATATGGATGATAGGAACACGAACAAAGTAAATGGTTCTGACAAGCAGAGTCATGCGTTTTACTGAATTAGATAAGTGAGGGCTACTTCTGCTGTGTTCTGTTACTCTTTGTTCTTCTACAACTGTTTCACTGAAACACGAGCAGAGCCTCATTGCATTTAATAAAAGCACTTTCTTTGCCCTAGTTATTCCATCTGTGAAAGTCAAATTCCTAAATACGTAGTTATTGCTAATTCTCTCTGCGTCCTCAGACAAATTTTGCTGCTATGGGCCTACAGATCCAGTGATCAATCACATCACCTCTCTGAACCTGTGCAATTTATTAAGTGCTGAACAAATGGGCTGGAGCAGGCGAGCGACTGTTTCCGAGGGCTAGGGAATGTAAGCAGAGAAACAAATTAGTCAGACGTGCACTTTTTTCTTGCTTACATACTAAAATTGCTGGTGGCAATGCAAAGCAGCCACGGCGGACATTAAAATTGCGGAGGAAATTGTACTTGTTGACAGACAGGAGTTGTTGCTATTAGATTATTATGTTGTCAGCAATTATTTTACCCCAGTTTTAACCTGGACAAAGCTTTTTTGTTTTCCTTGTCTAATTATGCCTTAATTATGAAAAAGCTTGCTTTTGTTCGCCAAATGTAAGATCTTTATCATTTAAATCTACAATATGCGCAAATGCAGGGAGAGCATTTTAAACCAGCTAATTCTATCTCCTTTTTAAAATGTTTGAGTAGATCAGAGTAAATCAGACAGAGATTCGAGTCTGCCAGATCAGAGACAAATGTGTAACCACTCAGCCAAACATGAATGATGAAAACATTCACATAAACAGGATAAGGTTTTAAAAGCACAATAAAAGTAGCAGTTGCCCTGGTTGACCGATTTCAGACCAGTTTACAAACCACACGGTAGGTCCAGGTTAGGATTAAGCTGAGATATCAGCGTCGTGTGAGCACAACAGCAGGAAAGGGAGAAACTCAACCCAGATCTTGGACAGCATATCATAATATCCATTGGAATTTTGACAGGAAAGCATTTTCACAACAAGCACCATAACACCGAGCCAGGGAGAAATACAAGGTAATGATGACCACAACAATGTCATATGTACATGGAGAGTAAAAGAGAGCAGAATGAGGGGTAGAGATGCATCATGGGAGGGGCCCCAGCAGTCTGGGCCTGTAGCAGCATAACTATGGGATGTTTCAGGGTCACCTCAACTAGTTTTTCAGCATCACTCTGAGACAGGATGTTCCTGATTTGGCAACATTACAAAGGTGAAAGAAGGAGGTATATGAAGATCACTCTGGCTAAGCCTTGACCTCTGAGCCCAAACTGCTTGCATTCAATCTGCTAGAACAATGCAGCCAGCCTCACTTTGAAATGTTCTGCTGCCAGCTGTACTGAGGAGCATGCTTCCTGCCTCTCCCCCCAGCCTCAGAGGATATCAGATATCATGGGTGATGTTCCAGGAAGAGTTAGCACAAAGACTGTGTATATGCTGACTGTTTTACCAACTTTGTCCAGTTCACGCAGGACTTGCAAAGAAACTGTGCCACAAATGGGGAACAGTTCCAACTCTCAGTGCCTGAACCTCAGACCATGGAAATGTCAGTATTTGAGAAATAATTTGTCAGAGTTTATTTGATTTTGTATTAATTCATTTAGCAGTAGCAGATGCTAACAACTTAGGTTATGAAAATTAAGATTAACATTATAATGCCTTTGCTTTGTTAATGAAACGCTTTCTAGGGGAATGGTTATGTTCTGTTATTTGGTCAGCCCACAACTGTGTGGAAAAGGTGTGTTTTTGGAAAAACAATGCGGCACTAAATACTGTCAACCACTCTCATTGTGTTAACTTTTCATTTTCAGCATGTTTCCTTTAAAGATGTAGGATTCCAAGTAGCCTACAAATTATTTAATACATGCAAAATGTTTAAACTTGGTTATTAATGGTACAAAGGCATTACTATGAGTAACACTGTGTACATTTCCAACTTGGTTCCAACTGGTTATGAGGAGGTATTGTTTTTTAGCGTCTATTGCTAACTTACGCCACTAAACTGCTAAAGAATTTTCCTCTTGGATCAATCTATACGTATATATAGAGCTAGGGTCCTTTTGGTTTGGCTGAAGGAGTAGCTTCATTATGTTTGTGTTTATTGCATTAAATTGCACACCAGATACCAAGGTTTTCATGACAGGTAACTTATGTGAACAAATGATATATAAACTTGTGCCATAGACATCCAGGAAGACAGATTATCCTTAGCCAACGTAAAAACATATGTAAACAAACCCTTCACCAACGTCCAATTAAAATCTTAATGGCTGCACCTCCCCAGAAGCTTTTTCTTGTTTAAGGTCTAACTTCTGACTTGACCTGACTTCTTGTGGTAACGGAAATAGTCGCATCCTGTTCGCAAACTGTCATCGTAGGTGGGGGGTGAGAGGAGAGTGTAGCTGCTCACCTGCCCAAACCACGCCTCGCAGTCTCTGCCCCTAAAAGCAGTGTTTCACTCTACCTGGTTAAGAGGGAATAAATTGCATTGGAGTGTCGTCATGAGGAGGCTGCCTTGGCAATGTTAATCTTTTGCAGTAGCATACACAGTTGAGGTCACCAACAACAAAAAATATGTAATGGACGAGGTGCCTTGAGATTACATTTGCTGTAAATTGGCGCTATATGAATAAAATTTAAATCAATTTAATTAAGTGCTCAATATTAGATTAAGGAGATGAAAGCAATACCTCGATAAAGAGTAAATGGGCACCACCTTCGACAGGAGGAAATTTATTCTAATCAATCTTAATCAGTCTCACTCAATAGTTCTTAAATGGAGCACAGTTTTGCAGGAAACTTCTGACAACAACTCGTTAAAAAAGATGTTAAATATTTATTCAAAGCTTGAACCAAAACATGAACCTTAAATTGCAAACAGGAGAGTTGTGTATTTGCACTTAGAATATGTATTGAGGTAGGAAGCAACTTGTGATGGTTGGTAATGGGGCAAGACAATAGAGAAAGATCCCACATTTGCATTAAAATTGGGGTACTAACGCTCGACACTGGTGACTGGCTAATAACTTTGAGGTAATTGATAGTTATCACACTGCAACTCTCGACAACAACCCCACATCACTTCCGAAGCACAACAGGGATTGGATCTTACTTTGGGTTGAGGTTGTTCCGGACGCTGCCCTCTTGTTTGTTGAGCAGGCTGGTTACCGCAGTTTGCAAGTGGCAATAATGTCCCAAGTGGTCACGTCTTGGGTCCAACCGAGTGTTTTGCTTTTGGAGTTGGGTTCACTCTGGTGTGGTTAAATGGATAGTTTGCCTCTTTTGACATGAAGCTGTATGACATCCCATATTAGCAATATCATTTATAAACATTGACTTACCCCCCGCTGCGTCCTGTGAGCAGAGTTCCAGCCTCGTTTTGGCGTTGACGAAGGTAGTCCGGCTAGTTTGCTAGGGTTCGGAAAATAAAGCGTCTTGCTTCTCAAAACAATATGCTTTCAAAAGAGTAATACATTTCCATCACAAAATCATCCCTCCAGAAAAAGTCAGACCTCACAATCGCGTGGCGCTATTTCTCTCTATCTTCATATAACTACGGGCTGTGTAAACTGTGCAGACCGAAGTGCAGACCGAGCAGTAAACACCGTAACAGGTGCGGCTATCGGCAGGTGGCTGAACGCATTGATATGAAGGGAGGCAAAAATAGCGCCAAGCGATGTGAGGTCTGACATTTTCTGGAGGAAAGTTTTTGTGATGCAAATGTATTACTCTTTTGAACGCATATTGTTTTGAGAAGCAAAACGCTTTATTTTCGGGACCCTAGCAAACTAGCCGGACTACCTTCGTCAACGCCAAAACGAGGCTGGAACTCTGCTCACAGGACGCAGCAGGGGGTAAGTCAATGTTCATAAATGATCTTGCTAATATGGGATGTCATACAGCTTCATGTCAAAAGAGGCGAACTATCCCTTTAACTTAAAACTAACAAAAAGTTTCACAAAATTGCGCTGGCTCTTTGCAGTAAAAAATATTTTGTCCATCCATCCATCCATCATCTTCCGCTGGTCCGGGGATCGGGTCGCGGGGGCAGCAGCTTGAGCAAAAATGACTTGATTTACTAATGTAACATGAAATACAGCAGCTGAGGTTAAAACATGCAACAAACACATGGAACACGAGTAATAAAAAGACCGGCACCAAACGAACAATATGAAAAACACAAAGAACAACAAAAAGTCTCTCTATTATGACTTCATTTCTCTTTCTTTCTTCTAACCTCAGTAAAATTCTCCATATTTCTCCATTCTCTTGTCTTAAACACATATTTGAGTCCACAAAAACATCAGAAAACTGCAGGCGAAGTTAGCAACCAGTAAAACAAACAGATCATAGAACCATGTCATATTATATGGACAGTTACATTCTGTTAGGGAAATCAATAAGAATACTCAGGAATACTGTCTCAAATTCAAAAGCATAGGACATTTAATAACGTTACAACAAGGGAACGTCTACATACAGAGGCTGTGGGGCAAATGTTCAAGATACAAAGTTTTCATGAAACTTTTTTAGAGTAGACAGAGGCTTGCACCTTTGCTTATATGAGTCATGAGACATTCCCTTCTGCCCATCTGGGAGCAGACAGTGGCTAAGGGACATTCGCATTCTGAGAGCACTGAGAGCAGACAGTGGCGACCTCCGAGTGCACATTCATTTATGTATAAGCAGCGTGGTAAGATAACCAATGTTAAATGTACAACGTACTGTCAAACACAATGCATTACATCCTGAAGATTAACTGAAACGCTATCTGTTAAAAACAGATGATGACATGGAAAATGGACATTAAACTCGATGGACTTACCCTTCAGATGTCTTATTAACTGGCCACTAAATGCCAGTGTGGCTCCATGATGTAATTGATTACCGGAGTTTTTCTTCATTGTACTTTATACAATCTTGTAGGTTGTGCCACAATGAAGCTCTTGACCTCAGTGAAATTTGAAGTGCGTGGTTGATTTGAACTGCAATGGAAGATCTCAGTTCATGGTCAACACCCATTGTCTATCGTTTCCTTTCCAACCGATCTCTTGTGCTGTTGAATGCATGTTTTTGTGGTGAGGCTGCAAAGCTCTAAAAAGTTCACCCAAATGTTTTCTGAAATAACTCCCTGTATTTTCCTTTTTCAAATTTCCTCATTCCTTTGATGTGTTCAGTATCTCCACTACCAGAGGCGGCAAAGAAGCTCCACTGATTACAAATTATATGACTTTTGTAGTAAGAGAATGTTTGCTAAGAATTACTGTGTGGCCCTTGGAATTAGAACGTATTAAGAGATGAAGTAACACATTACTGGTTCTGATTAGTTTTTAAGAGGTTTGTTGACAAAAACCAATATTGTTTTCCAGTCATATTCTTCAGGATATGACTTGATCAAAGTAAGGTGATTTAGATAGAACAAAATCAGTTGGTTACGGCTATGGAAAGGTAATAATTATAATTATGTGAATAAATGACTTGTCACTGGGAGACCTTCTAAAAAGATGAATAATTAATCTTAAGTTTTGTACTATTATATGTAGAAGAGTACATCTAACAATTCCCAAACAGCCTCACTTTCCATAGCTGATACCTCTCCTCCATGTTGGATAATGTAGATGTGTTCCTTCCAGCAAACCGTAATAAACATGAAATTTACAGTTTGTGAACTGTGTCAATTTTGGGTTTAAGCATTCATTTCCGTGGACTTTATCAGTTAAGACACATAACAACATTAAATATAACACTATTATTTTTCTGGGAACCAATTTTAGACAACATTTAGGAACTAAGACTTCAGAGTAAATTATGGACAGGCTGACTTTGTGTCCATTGCAAATCAGGAAGGCAGTTGGCCCATTAATACCCCCCCCCCCCAACACACACACACACGCCAGTACTCATCATGGATGTTAAAGCATCACAAGGCTCTTTCAACATGAATGCTAGCCTCATTCTAATGGTCCAACCTGGTCATGATCTTCCCAGTATCTTTGGCAAACAGATGTCCCCCTGAAAATAGCTTAATGTTTGAAATCCCTCTGCTAGATTTCCTCTGTGCAATCTTTTTTTAGCTTCTCTCCTCAGCATTAAAACTCCCAAAACCTCACCTTTTATCTGGTCATTTAAAATTCATAAAGTGTTACTCAACGATTACTTTTACACATACTGCCTTTGACCTCCTGTCGCTTAATTATCATAAAGCTGTGCAGAGGAGAGCGAGCCATTGGCTCCTCTTTTGTGTCACTGTAATTGCATTCTTAATTTTATGTGGTGAGGAATACTGATATAGCAGCTCAGACTTGATAGCGCAGTAGTTAGGATGGGAGGGAGGAGGGCCTTCTTTGGAAACAACAGCAGCAATTGGGTCCAGTCCTAACAGTCCACCTATAGGTGTCCTTAGGCACGGGTGTCCAGGGCTCCTACCCCAATTTCTTTCTGAATAGCCTTAGACCTCAAGACAGAAAGAAAATTATTAAAAAGCAGATCTATTCAAATCATGCATTAAACCTCAGAAATAATAATATGAAATTATGATGCAGTTGCGCAAGTACACAAGCAGGCCATGTATCGGTTTTCTTTATACAAGCACCAACTGCTTCAAGTTGAGAGGCAAAAAATGTTTTTTCATCTGTGATGAGGAAGCAAAGGCAACAAGATTCAAGATTTATTGTCATTTGTACAGAGAGACACAGGGTCATACATTGAAATTCTTGGTGACGAGGCGTCGCCAACAGCATTAAATAAATTGAGAAGGGTGACAACAATAAGTCTGCTAAGATTTAAGGAATTTATTACAGTATAAGAAATCAAACTAGAATGAACAACCAGCAATAGTCGCCAATAATCACCGAACAGAGTCAGAGACCAAGTCTCACTATTCGGCCAAATAGGGTGCAGCCTCTTTCAACCACAGGGTTTCAAGAGTCTGGACAACCCACTGATTCTGAGATCCATCCTTTTATACAGTCTTGATCACTTACACATATTTGTCCAGACAGTTCAAATTCCATCTTAAGTACAGAGCACATTGGAAAATATGATGTTCAACATTACTTGCTAAAGCTGTTCATGCAGTTCTGTTGTATTACAGTTCAGGGAAATCCAAGTGTAACACAACACATGAACGAAAAAAACTAATTTCCCATTACAACCATCAGCTGAATCTAGCTCGAATACAAGCAACTGCTGTACCAACAAGCAAGATTAATGTATATGGTATAGATCCAATCTTCATGTTCACAGATTTTCGATGCATTTTCTTGCACCAAGTTTTGAATGAAGACATATACGACTCCAAAAAAAATGATGTTCTACGACAGTACCTGCCTTAATGTAAAGTTATTAAATTTGTTCTCATGTGGCAATCTTTTAGTCAGACAGTGAAATAAAGCTGCCAGTGGATAGTGGTATGTGGTGTTAAATACAGGTGGTAAACTGACTGAGAGCATCATCTATTGATAAAACAAAGTTCTGTACACATATTACTCTTAATGACCAACCTCCATCATATCTTAAAAATCTCATGGTTAGATAGTTTCCCAGCAGAGCACTTCGCTCCCAGCAGGGCTTGAAAACTAAATTATTTTTCACTCGTTCCGTTCCGAACGGTTCAGGCATGTTTAACGTTTTCGTTCTTGCGTTCCGCCACCAACATATCGTTCCTGAACCGGTTCGGAACGTAAAATATTGTTCGTTCTTATCGTTCCGGCAGTGTTTGGCGGGCCTATCAAGTCTACGTGTGTGGACTTTACCTTAGAATAGACGTACTCATTAGTATTTGCCCTTGATTTACACCGTAGCTCTATGCCCAAAAATAATAAATCACCGGCAGCATCCAAAAACATTCAGATGGGCAAAAGCTGCGTCGACGTCACTTCCTTGATCTGGGAGCTTCAATGTAAGATGAGGGTTGATCTACTACTGTAGACGACAAAGTATATGCTATATTCTACATGAATTTTTTATGAATTTTTATGTTGTAGAGTTGTGGATTTATTTTATCAATGGAGAAATTGTGCAGCCTTGCTTTGTTGTCTACAGTAGTAGATCAACCCTCATCTTACATTGAAGCTCCCCGATCAAGGAAGTGACGTCGACGCAGCTTTAGCAGCAGAGAAGCTATCAGGCTTGTGTTGATAATAATAAACTCCTGGACTAAGTACAAACTTCCAAATGCATCGTTTTGTGAGTACAGACCATATTTGTTCTACTGTAGAAGTTTGGTGTCATGGCATGTGATTTTAGTGTGGTAATTTTGGAGATACTGCCACGGTCCGTTAGCACTTGTACTAAGCTATTCGGGATAACTCAGTAACTCGGCTGATGTTCGGCCAAGATCGGAAAAACTTCGGGTGGGCTACTTGGCTGGATGTCAAGGTTCAAATGATCCTAGGATGAATCTACTCCGAACCATCACTTTAACTAGTGGATAACTAGTGGATAACTAGACTAAGTAGTGGATAAAGGAAGTGATTCGTGACAGCTGCCTGCATTGAGCCTAGCGGGCAGCGAAGTGAACGCACAACCGGAAGTAGTCTTTTTTTTTCCCCTGACAAAGGCTACGCTTTTGTGAAATTTTATAAAATATATAGAGAACGAGAAAAACCGTTATTAACCGGTTTTGTGGATTTCAGAATAACGTTTCTGTTCCGGAACAGTTGAAGACCATTTCGTTTTCGTTTTCCGTTTCCGTTCCTCGTAAATTTCCGTTCGTTTTCGGTTTTCGTTTTCGTTCCTTGAACCGGTTCGGAGCCCTGGCTCCCAGACTGCAGGTGTACTTGTGGTTTCTAAAAGTAGAATGGGAGGTAGAGGAACCAGTTGCAAGTATACGTCAGAGAGGCAAACACCTCTCTCTACCTTTGAGATTAGGCTTAAAACTTTTCCTTTTGACCAAGCTTATAGTTAGGGGTGGCTCAGGTGACCCTGAACCATCCCATGGTTATCCTGCTCACATCTCCACTCTGCTCTCTGTACTCTCCATGTACATATACCATTATTGTTGTCATTAACTTGTTTTCTCTTTCTCCACAAGTATCCCTGGCCTGGTGTTATGGTGTTTGTTGTCCCTTCTTTTCTGTCCTCTCAAACCCCAGCTGGTCGAGGCGGATGACCGCCCTCCCTGAGTCTGGTTCTGCCAGAGGTCTCTTCCTGTTAAAAGGGAGTTTTTTTCTTTCCACCGTCACCCCATGCATGCTAAGGACAGGAGATTGGATCAAATTGAAGTTTTGGTGGAATCTATTGTTTTCCTGAGCTAGGCAACTTTCTATAAATTGGCTCTGTATGTATGACTTGGACTAATTTGAAATACAATGAATTGGATTTGATTTGATTAAGATTGTATTCAATGTGTCCAACTGGATTCTAATTGGGTTGATTTGGATTGTATCTTTGAGGTGCCCTGAGAGGACTTTTGTTGTGATTTGGTGCTATATCAATAAAGCTGAACTGAATTGAATTATGTCTAGTCAACTGTATTGAAATCATGGAAAGGAGTTTAATTTAGATGTATAGCGGTTCATATGTCATTTTATTAGCATCTCTCATAAATTTGAAGGCTCATTGGGCAGATTGGACTTGATTGTTAAAATTAGTCCTCTGCTGTGGTTAACATGTTAAACACAAGGGGCCCACCAAACATGTGACGCATTTACCTCACTTTGTATAGATATGTCACAGTCTGAACATATTTGCAGATAGATAAGTTTGAATAGCGAGTTACATGATTCTAGGAAATTCATAAATGCTAATATCTAATATTATACCTTCCCAGACTATGATATTGAATGAATGCAAAACAAGTGATTTTTTTTTTTAAGCTGTTTTATTCCAATGATTTTTAAATCTTTTTGACAAAGACAATATTTTTATGGACAAGATGGCTCAGTGGGATGAATGGTCATCTTCCCCTTCAGTTTTAGTTAGTTAGTTCATAAAGTTCAGTTCTGCACATTATAATCCAGTTCAGTCCAGCTCACTGTAATTGTATTCCTATAATGCCAGTTCATAAAAAGTAGCCTAGCTAAGAAACCAACAGATTGAATCGAATCTTAGTTTGGATTCAATCTCCCAACCTGAGCACACACGAAGTGGCAGGAGGAGCGGAAAAACTCCCTTTTTACAGGAAGAAACCTCCAGCAGAACCAGACTCAGGAAGGGCGGGCATCTGCTTTGACCAGTTGGTTCATGAGAGGAAAAGAAAGAGGGGTCAACAAGCACCATAACACCAGGCCAGCAAAAAAAAAGAGAGAGACACAAAGCTTATGACGACAAGAACGGAATATAATATAAAATGAATAAAGAATAAAAAGAGCAGGGTGAGGAGAGGTGCTCAGTGCATCAACGGAGGTCCCTCAGCAGGCTCAGCCCATGGCAGCAGACTTAAAGGAAGAGCTTTTGGACTCCCCAAAAAAGGAAGAAACCTGAAGAGGGCCCACACAAAGAGGGATCCCCCTCACCTAACAGATTCCCACAGATGTGCTTCTCACTCATATAAAAGCAACTGTATTACAGATAAACTAGAATATTTGATCATTTTTATGTTAGTTTTTTGTTTGATCATCACATTTATCTTGTAAATAAACATATGCAATCTTACTCTTGTTAGGTAACATTACACCACAGTGTTGCTTAAAATGTTTTGTGCCAATTTTTCTATTTTTGATGTCAGTGTCTTCAGCATGATGACAAATGTGTATGATTTTGCATATGCAGGGCTCCAGAGGGAGATTTTCTTGATGGCAGGGGTTTTACATCCCAAACCTATAGGGAGGATATAAAAAATTAAAATTAAAATTCTCTTGGAATGCTTTAATGGTTACATTTACATGCATAGCAATATAATAATATGTAAAGGGCACAAGGTAATTACCTTAACTGACACAAGACTGTATTTACAGTAAGCAATAATAGAACTACACTATATAATGTATGTCAATCTTGGTTCCCTTATGTAGACATGTCACACTATTGCATCGTACCAGAGTCATATAACATACTGCTACTACACAGTCCATGTTTAAGGCCTAAAACTTGCTGTGGGCTTGCTTTTAAAGAACACTGACCCTTGTTTTGGGCTGGTTTTGATAGATTCTGTCTCTGTTTGTGGTGAAAAAAGAACAGAAAAAGAAAAGAAGAAGCGCTGTTGTGATGAGGAAAACAGCGGAGCTGGCTGATATGCCACTTTTTTTTTTTTTGCCTCCTTGGTTCTCATCTCCATCTTCCTTTCTACATCTCTTCCCAGATCTTCCTGGCCCTTGCTCTTTCTCCTCCTCCACCTCCTGCTTGCGGTGCTCTTTATTCTTTCCAGCAGCACCTTTATCCTCAGGCTACGTGCCCACGACAACGCTCTGAAGCATAAACGCAGATGTCCGTTTTTTTCCTCCACAATTTATCTGCGTTCTCACGAGCGCTTGGGGGTGGATATCTGTCTATCCATGGGAACAGGGAAAACGTATAAAACTCATAAAACTCGCAGTTTGCCCATGTAGTATGCACGCCCCGGACGTGGCAGTAGCAACAATACCTTTGGTATTGTTATATGAGTTATATTGTTATATATTAATAAATATGAGAAATGCCTGTTTTGTGGCTACTTCCTCCGCGTCAGTTGGAAGAAAATGGCGAAGCGCGGCGGCAACAACAGTACGCCTTCAAACTTTGTTTGGACAGATGATGAGATCCAGTTGCTCCTGAACACGACACTGAACTACAAAGCCAGGAAGGCAGTAGATAATGTGGATTGGGAGAGTGTCCAAAATAAATATAGTGAGTGGGAGTCGTTCATAACTACCCACTTAACGTGTGCAAAAAACGCACTTCTGTGTTTTGAACTGTTCCTACGGCGACGAGAGGTTGGATCGTTTTCAAGATCTCCACTCTGGAGGGCGTTTGCGTTTTCTCCGTTTTGAACTCCTAAAAACGCCGTCGCCGTGTGCAAGATAGGCACATCTGTCGAAATGTTCTGCGTTTATCTGTCGTTACCGTTGTCGTGGGCACATAGCCTCAGTCACAACAATGCGGCTGCCACTGTGAGCAGGATCATGGCCAGTTCTGACTGTAACATAGTCAGGTTTGTTTTCAAGCTCATAACATTGCCTGAATTTTTTTGCTGCTCTTCTCACAAACGTGTTCATCATGATTTCTTGACCTTTGCCGATGTGGACCAGGCAAACGGTCTTGAGCCTCCTCCATAAAACCCTGCAGGGTGGTGTTGTGATTTCTCTCCCTTGCTGACATGATAACTGGTGGAAATGTCGGCATCACTGTCAGAGAAAGAATCACAGCTTCACTGCTTCCTGCACACTCATCCCTCAATCTGTATTCCTGTGTGCCTGTCTCATCCAAGTCTTATTCATACTCCTGTCTTGACCCTTTTCTTGATCCTCCGAGCAGGGGCTCCTCTTCCTCCATGTCTTGATCTACTCTCGTCTAAACCTCAAACACAGCACTGACACTCGCTTCCTCTGTATTTTCTATGCTGTAATTAGCATCATGCTTGTCCATGGCAGCAGAATTGTGTAAGTCTTGATTGTTAAGGTTATCCATGGGGTCATTTACATCCATGTTACCAATTACTTCAACGTTGGGAGCATCTCCATTGTGTTGGCTGTCACTGCTTTCATCTGCATCCTCACCTTCCATCGTGTTGTTATTCATTAGACAGGCTACATGAACCCTTGCTCGTCATTAGTTTTGATTCAGGATCATCCAGCTAGGCAAGAAATCTGTCTACAAATAGTACTGGTGGAGCATTTCCCCTTAAAAACACAACTGCATGCGTAAAAAAGTTAAGAAAATATTAATACCAAATTGCCATTCACAGAATTACGTTAAAATAGAGTCATTGAACAGTTTGGGAAAGCTAGATCTTGTGTCCACTGCTACCTTGTCTTTTAGCAATGGTTTACATTTGGCTTTTCTAGATGTAAAGCCCATTTCCTTCAGATGGTTTCTTGCAGTTTGGTCACAAACACTCATTCCTGTCTCTGCCATTCTTTTTTTTTTTTTTGCCTTTATTATATATAGGACAGTGTAGAGAGACAGGAAGCAAGGGGCAGTGAGAGGGGGAACAACACACAGCAAAGGGCCGTCTGATGCGGGATTTGAACCGGGGCCAGCTGCAGCGGGGACTATAGCCTCTGTACATGGGGCGTCCGCTCTACCCACTACACCACAGACCGCCCCGTCTCTGCCATTCTTTTTATCATTTCTTTTGACATGCGTTTTCTATTTTCAGACATATTGCTTTGAGTTTATGTCTAAGCGCTTTGACATGTTTCCTTGGTCAACCTGTATGTTTCCCTTTGACAACACTTCCCATTTTGTTCGTACTTGCTCCAAATCTTAAGACACAGCTGACTGGGAACAACCAACATCTTTTGCCATAATCCTTTTTAATAATTTCCACTGACAGCTCTCTTGTTTCCTGTTAATCAGCCAGGTGCAAAGCCTTGTTGGTGTCTGCGTCACTCTCTTTTAATTACAAACACACATGCATGTTTACACTGGTGCAGGTATTTGTTTAAGAAATGCAAATTACAATGTAATTTAAGAATTTTGTGCATTATGACTGAGTGGTACCATAATTCTTTTTTCCTAAAAAAAAATGGGTTGTGTCTCCACAGAAGATAAGTACAGCACTTTGAACTTCAAGGGGGGGGGGGGGGTAATGAGTGATGAACTACAAAATAATATTTCTGTATGACTTTGTTTGATGATTTCTTTTTGGAATATCCTGCTTAGTTTGCTTTTAAACTCTTGTACAGAAGTAGAGGGATCAGGTTACTGTTCCCCTACTGCATCTGAGCCACGTTTGTCTGGCTATAAAAGTTTCCTCAACAAATCGGGGGGGAGGGCGTCCGTTCTGGGTTTCCTCTCTCAGATATTTCCAGCATATCTGTGGCCTCAAAACTGGTGCCTCAGAGCAGTTCGCCTCGCAGTAAATCCCATATAACCTTGTCAAGGTTGGGCTTTTGAAGATAACAAGATTATGTTGTGATAACCACAACTTAGATAAGAAATATACATTTTATAATCAGGTATTGATTTTTCTTCTGTCTTGTGTGTGACATCAGATTGACACAGCAGAAGTACAACCATTCATATTACTCGAACAGTAAAAAAAAAAATAGTTAAAGAGTTAGGTTTGGTGGGAGTTATTAGAATAGATTGTTACACTTGGAAACAAGGAATATTATTATTTTGCCAGCCAACAGTAGGTACTTGCTGTTTATGCACCAAATCAATGTGCTACCTAATAAGTGGAATACGTATTGCTCAACCAGGACATTAGATGAAAGTCAACTTTTAATTTTGGTAAAGGTCTTTTAGGACCTAATTATAAGCATTTTCTACATATTTAATCGGTTTTGATAGCTTTTTCATCACAATAGCGATACAGGTCACAACAACTGTGTGCTTCGGTGTCTTTATTACATTTCTACCAACTGACCGTCCTGCCAATACTTTGGCATTTAAACAGAAGACTGAGGAAGCCTTCGCTGCATTTGTTGATTTACCACTTACCCGTTAATCCAGTCCGAGCCGTCTTTAATTATTATCTGCACCCATTTGCATCTCTCATGTTCTGTCAACAAGATTTTTTTTTTTTTGGGGGGGGGGGGGGGGGGGGGTTTCTTGTACAGAAATAGATTTTGTAAGAGTAAAGAATGTAAAGGCTGCTCACAACAGTTTGGGGCTCATCAGCTGGTTGAAGGCCCTGTCACAACAGGCCAAGACCGTGGGCGTCTGCCGCATGTCAGCCCTCTCTCATCCTTCATTCCTGTCCTCTCTCCAGTATAAAAAAAAAGTCCACTAAACCTTTAAAAACAAAGGGAAGTGCCTTTTGTTTTCTAGAAATTCAGACCTACATCTTTAAATCAAATGAGAAGACTTATCATTCAGCATGTTTAACTAAATCTAAGAGCTGGGGATGTTGGAACAATCAATACGTGGTTCTAAGTGTTCTGAAGTTGCCAAAACGGACCCCCTCAACGCCCTGGCTGCGCCTAGAAATTCTGTCCATAAAACTTATGAACAGAATCGGTGACAAAGGGCAGCCCTGACGGAGTCCAACCCTCACCGGAAACATGTCCGACTTACTGCCGGCAATACGGACCAAACTCTGACACCGGTCATACAGAGACCGAACAGCCCACATCAATACTCCCGGAGCACCCCCCACAAGAGTCCCCGAGGGACACGGTCGAACGCCTTCTCCAAATCCACAAAACACATGTAGGACTCCAGGACTATTTTTTCAGAAATCCAGTGAAAATGTGTATCTGGATAGAACCTGGATTTATAATGACTCTGAGCTTATTTAGAAGCTAAATAAAGGTGCAGGTGAACAAGTATGAAACTAGACATTGTGCTGCTATGCTCAGCACCGACTGTAATCAGATGAGAACAGTGTCACCCAGTAGATGATGAGAAGACATGTGAAGTCTGAATAGCTGCACTCATGTAATGTGTTTATTTCAGCTGTCAGGATTTGAGAAAGCTGGAGGGGGGGGGGGCTGCTTTCAGAGATTCGTTCACATCACCAGGCAGAGAACAGTAACACGGCCTCCCTGTGCAGATGTGGTTTATGTTGGAACAAGACTCTAATCAAGCACAAGGACAGGGTCTAATTACCCCCCAACATCCCCCCCTTCTGTGTCTCAGAGATTTCATCGCTGATCATGAATTATAGCCCTCAGAGTGACCTGTCCAAGTAAGAAGCGGTCCTTTCCCTGCCCAAAACACACAAACAAACACAGCTCACAGTCGATAATTCAGCTTCTGAAAGCATATAATTCTGCATGAACTCTTAATGTTACATAAAGAATCTCCTTTAAAAGGATGATTTAAAGCAGGGCTCAGTAATATGGGGTTTGTTTACCATGCAATACACAACCCAAAGCTGTAGGGGGAGCTCCGTAGAAAATAGGCGACAGTCTAGCCAGACGGAGAAGTAGAGATGCTTAACTCGAATCTTTTGGGCAATCCGGGCTGATTGGATCATTTCGAGGAGGGGATTCGAGTTATACAGACCACTTGAATCACTTGAGTCACTTATTTAAAAAAAACAAAAAAAACCTTTCTGCCATTTAGTGGCTATGCGCCTCGCCTTTTTTTTTGTCCCATTTATCAATTAATTTTGATAAATCAAAGAGCAGCCTACGGCTACAAGTTCATTCATTTATTTTTGTCAAGTAATAATTCAATGCCATTTTATCTGAAAGCCAGACACAACAGCTAGTGTGTGCATTTACACAGCGACAAATGTGGTAGCATTAGGTGAGGCAATGCTGAGTTTAGACCTACAAATAAACAACATGGAATGATCTTGCCCTCCCTATATCACTAAATGATTATTTTTCAACGACTGTACAAGATGCATGAAGCCACGCTAATCGAGCCTGTAGCTGCCTGTAGCTGCCGACTGGGCGCTCGCTCGTCAAGTCACGAGACAGAATCGAAACTTAAAAAGCTCTGAGTTGGCATGGATCCGCTACTTACCCGTCTGACCGCTGAATCGCTGGCTCTGGGTGACTCAGCGGTCAGACGGGCAAGTAGCGGTGGTTCTACATCACGATATCTATTACAAACTTTATTACAACTCTAGAAGCTAACCGCATTCAATTTAGCCGTCGACAGCTAATGGAGAGGGGGTGTGTCTATCAGGCTACCTGGCTCGGCTCAGAGCCCTTTACGACCTGCCGTGTAGCAGTAGTTCTCGGCTCTCGCGTGTCGCGAGACTTCCAGAGCTAAACAAAGCACGCGGCGCCACAGGCAAAGTTGCAAGCGCTGTTTCGGGCTAGGGCCACCAGATGGAGATGGAAATGTCACCGTTTTCATTTGAACGGGTCAGCCAAGCAAACTGATGATTGCCAAGCAATTTTATGACCATGAAAAAGTTGCATAGCATGTCTTTAAGGAGATTACTGTTTTGGGGGCTTACATCCGAGGAAACAGGAGCTGGGAAGAAGGGAGTGTTTTATTTTATCACAAAACGCTCCACTTTGCCATCTCAGCCCGTTCAGTTCTCTGCGATATTTTGTGAAAGAGAGAGGAAAGTTGTCTCTTAACCAACAGAATTTTAAAACACAATTTTTTTTTAAATTTGCTAATGGAAGAGGAATTATGGTTTCACGACCCAAACAGCAGTTTTTCTTTCAGCTATTTTTGGCTTCGAAACTAAGCGGAGAAAAAAGAAAATAAACAACTGTTTTTGATTAACCTCGTAATAGCTTCAAATGAAAATAAAAAACATGTTTCTATGAGGGTTCTGTGGATTTTGTCCTGATACTATATAGCCTCTCCCTTTTATCCATTGTTTTTTTATTCCTTTAAAACCATTGCAGCAGCAGATGCACCGGTTAAGTATATTGTTGGTTATGAAACACCATAAAAATTCAGATGCAAGCCAGATGTTATTTTTGAGACATTCACGTTGTGTCTATCTCTATAAAATGCTCTTAAGACATTTTGAGCAATTCATGATAAACTATGGAGATAAGACAAGAATGGAAATGTCACCCCAAATAGCAGCAGTGTGGAAGCTCAAATAGATTCACTCAGCAAAACGACCTTTTCCAAGACTGCATAATCTGTCCCCCCCAAAAGATACACGAAAACAAAATGAAAATAGCAAATAAAATGCATTAGAAAAGACGACACACTCTTCCTCTCGTGCAAATACAAACATGAGCAGATGTTTTGCGCACTGAGAGATATTTTCTTTACAAACTCCCCCCAAAAAAATATGTGTCAACAAAAAGAATATGTTAATAGAAAGCAGTGCAAGTAACCTTCCTCAGTAGTCTTCCCGCTTCATAATTCTTGTGGATGCGCCGCAGTTAATGTCACAGCCGGCAATAGACCGAATTATAGAAACGACCATCCAGCCTGGCCTCACCAGATCTATCCTGGGTCATTTTATTTTTGTGTCATTTGATGGCATCCGGCCCTGTGCTGTTACTTTTTACCCTGATTCTAAACAGTCGCACAGGTCATGCCAGTGTCAAAGAAAATGTGTGGAAATGACACACAAAAGTGATTTAACGTAAAATAACAATGATTGTTTGCATTTCAGTCATCTCTTTAATGTCTGCGCAGCAAAACATGCGGCGATAAGGAACATTTAATCGGACATAAACTCGTGTTTTGAGGTGCTGTATTTAGGCACTTTTCTTATCACTTACAGGTATTTGTGCAGACATGTGTACCGTCACATCAGATGAAAAATAAAGAAATAAAAGCATCAACAGGCACACACACACACACACACGGTTCTCCTCGCCAAGATTGATTTACCTTTGAGTCCCAAGCCTGTCGTTATCATGGGCCTCTCAGACAGGCCCGCTATGATAGCTCAGGGAAAGTGGGACGGAGGTGGCAGCAGGCGCATGATGGAGAAGAGCTTCCTATCACCGATGGAGAGATCCATCATGCTTACACTGCGAGAAAGGGAGAGACAAAAAGAGGTGAAGAGAGTTGCTTTGGCCTCTTTTCCTTCTGAATATAAACATCTCACCTCCCAGAACTTATTGCATTCTACCAGAACTAGCTAAAGGTCTTGTGTTCGTCCTGTAGATGTGTTACAAAAGCCTGCTGAGTTTGCGTTTTACTGGAACCTTCAATGTCTTGTACATCTCCAGTAATTTTGTAGGAAAATTTGCTCTAAATGTGAGGGCCATTTTGAACAAAACATGGGGACTCAGTTTGCTCTAAAAGGAAAAAAAAATTAAAAAATCACTCAAACAGTACATGTAATTCAAAGCAGTGCAAAAACCACAAATGAAATTGTTTTTATGTTGAGTTTCATGGCAGCAACAAAGTTCAGAAAAAACGGTGTTTGAGAAACCGCTGGCAGAGGATGTTTGAACTAATTAGTAATCAGGTCAGTAACATGATTATAAAAACAGCATCAAAGGGAGGCTGAGTCCTACAGAAGTAAAGATGGTGTAAGGTTCACCACCGCAGCACTGCATGGACACACTGTTTTAACATATTAAGAATAACATCTCTCACTCTTAATGCATGTCCAAAGGATTTGGGGATTTCATCATCTCAAAGAAATAATACAAAAAGATTCAAAAGATTTGAAGAGCTTTTAAGATAAAGTTTTGAATTTAGGTATGAGTGAGTACTCAGTGACCACAGAGTTCATTTTTTGTCTCAAAAAGTTTTCTGAAACTAATTTTGATGAACAGTTGAAGTGATTTAGTAATAGATAAAGAAGCGTTCTCATACTGCAGGGAAGTTAATAAAGTTCATGAACTACCATTAAAAACTGCCAACGGTTAAGCACCCTGCCTTTTTCGAGAACTATCACCTCCCCAAGACATTTGGAATATTCTGAAATTATGAATATAACAAGGCAGGATCTGAACTGTTGACTTATATATCAAGCAGGGAAAAAATTTGCTTTTTGAACTACAGCCTTTCGTTTGCCCCGCTCTTATACATTCTTAGGGCTGTTGACAGAGAAGGTGATTCATGCTGCTGGCATCAAACTTCAGATTTCCTGCCAGCAACACATATCATCACCTCCTCTATAAACTGCTCATTTGGCTGTCGACTAATTCGACATTATACCAGCTTCTACTTTTATTAACACAGCATTTACTTTTCTATGCATTGCTTTCTTCTTATTGTATCATGTGGCTCTATCCACTCAGCTGTTCCACTCACCCCACAGCCCTTACATGTATATAGACAAGCCAAAATCACAGTTCCATTTTGTTCACCATTTAAACCATACTTTGAACTGGTAAAAGTGGAGAAAAAGGAGTCAAACTGGGGAATTTATTGAACAGACCGTCCCCAAGACATGTACATTCCAGCATGTACGGAGATTCCCAATGATCTCAGTTTGTTACCACCTCTTATACTCTTCTCCATCATTCTGTGTGTATGTGGCCCAAACCTAATCTCTATCTGACGCCTGCTGTCTGAGAATGCTGCTACAACTTCGTCATCGTCTAGATTGTTTATCCTTACCTTGAACAATATATGGTTCGAGCACCACCAAGACTCGCTGAGAATGTTTCGAGCAGTGTCCAGACACAACATGCGCCTCGACCAACACCAAGGCCCTGCTCTCACATACTTTGAGCAATGTCAACATATCAATTATCAAGAATAAAAAATTTTTAATGTTTTTTTGAAAGATTACACAACATGCAAAAAAAAACGTTTTTCAGGAATAAATACATAATGCAACCTTCAACTTTTTCAACATTAAACTTTCGATCGAAGCAAAACCTTTTGGTCGAGTAAAGTTCTTTTCTTAACATGCAGATAATCAAAAGATGATATTTTGAACTGACTTATAACCTCATGTAAACTTGCAATTTGATTTGCTTTCTCACTATGAAATCTGAAAGTCTACATCCTTAAATTGAATTTAGAATCTATGCTTCCTTTTTTGCTGGACATGGAAAATATCTGTAGTTGTGGACCTGCTGCACTGATTTGCAAGCCATTGTCATCATTTAGGAACATTAACTCACCCCCAAATGTAATACGGTTCTTTTACACGCACCTGTGGCATTTCACCAGCATAGCCATGGCTTTAGGATTTTAAAGTGCTTTTTAAGGTCATAGCTATTAATGAAAATAAGTCGGTAAGCATTAAAGACCAGAGTATGTGCAAGACATGCAAAAACCTTTAAGTTTATTAAAGAATTTTGTAAAGATATCTTTGTGCCAGAGATGGTTGGACAGTTGAGTCGAGCTGCAGTTACATCCCAACTCGGTCGTTTAATTGAACTGCCCCAGTATACATGCTCCAGAGCAAGATAGTTATAAACTGAGGTAACTGTTGCCACTCCGTAGTTGACCTTGTGAGAAGGTATTCTGTGGGAAATCATATACATTTAAATATAGATAAATGTCCTGCACAGATGTTGTCTAGAAGTTACTTCACTGGTGATTTTGACAGATGACGTTGTAAATCAGGATTTTATTGAAACAGAGCGACAGTCTTGAAATGCTTTGAGCAACCATGAGTTAGTATTAATGGCTTAATTGTCAAACACAATTACTGGTGCATTTAGCCATCTGACAAAATAAACAGAAAAATGCACATGATGGGGACTTCATTTGGAATGTGGCTGCATTAATACTGACTCACACTTTACAAAAAGTTTTTACAAAAAGATGCAAAAAGCCTGGAGTTTGTTGCATGTGCTAAGAGCCCAGGCCCATTTGAATGTAATTGAATAATAAATGATAATAATGCATTTTATTTGTAAGCGCCTTGGTCACTTTACAATACAAAAAATAGAAATGCAACAAAATGCAATCAATAATGTTAAGAGAATATTAAAAACAATAACAATATTAAAAAAAATACTAAATTAAATATGGTCATACTATTTACATTAATTCAAATCCCATGCCATATGCACATTTGAACAAGTAAGTTTTCAGCATTGATTTGAAGATGGAAAGAGAGTCTATGTTGCAGATGCCAGGTGGGAGAGAGTTCCAGTGGCGGGATGTAGAGTGGCTGAAGGCTCTAGCTCCCATGGTAGTCAGGCGGGCAGTTGGAACACTGAGATGAATGGATGAGGAAGATCTGAGGGTGCAGGTGGGTGTGTTGATGTGGATGAGTTTAGACAAGTATGGAGCGGCAAGGTTGTGAATGACCTTGAAGGTAAGGAGCAGAATTTTAAAATCAATGCGATATTTGATGGGTACCCATCCATCCATCCATTTTCTATACCCGCTGAATCCGTCGGTCGGATCGCGGGGGGCTGGAGTCTATCCCAGCGGTCATCGGGTGAGAAGCAGGGTACGCCCTGGACAGGCCGCCAGTTACTGGGGACCCAATAAAGTTATTTTATTTGTCTTTTCCTCTTGTCCTCTCCAGCATCATGGTAGCAGAACTGTAATCTGAATACTATAACACATTTGCTTTGCCAAGGGAAGCCATATGAATGTAAAGCTCCCCTTGATGCCCAACTACTGCTTATTTGTTTATTTTTGTTACAATACTTTATATATAATAGTGCTGAACCTGACAAGGAAAGAGGGAGAGGAAGAGCAAAGAATAAGAAAGAGAAATGTGACAGAGATAGAAAGGAATAATCGGAGAAGACAATGAAAAACCAGACAATCAGCTGCTACGTCTCTAGAAACAAACAGAAAACATCCTACGGCCTCTGTGGGGAAACCAGGTAGAGAAACATCAAGAGCACCTGCAATGGACAAACAGAGAGAAAAAAACAAACACAGGCAGCAACAACACCAGCAACAAGTACATATAACATAACTGTGGATACAGATGGTTTGAAACCACGGGACGACATAGCAACTGTATAAATAGCATGTGACCGGGTAATTTAATGTGTGTGGGTGTTGGGGGGGGTTATTATTATATATATATGGTACAGGTTTTACATGAGTTGTGCTCAGTTATGAGTGCAGAGGGCCACTGCAGTGATCAGAAGCAGGAAGAGAGAGCCCCAAAACCCAGGCCACCAGCAGACCCTACGGAGCACAGAACCCGGGAATCCCACTGCAGGGACAACCACGCATCTACCCAGAAGACAGCAGAGGAAGCACCCAGCCAGGACAAGGACAAGAAAGTTCTTGCAGGACAGGGGTGTTATCGTTAGTGAAGGGCATTTCTGGTAATAATACGGCAGAGTTCTGAACCACTTAGAGTATGTGTAAGGACTTGATAAAGAGAAAGGAGTTGCAGTAAGCTAAGCGGGGTGTAACAAGGGTGTGAACAAGTATAGCAGTGGAGCTGGGTGAGAGAAACGAGCAGAGATGTGAAGACTGAAGTTAGCAAAGATTACATTATATGTGAGCTTTATAAGACAGTGTGCTAACGAGTTTTAACACCCAGACAGAAGCAGTGGAATTGTCTGTATCTAAGATACTACTGTTAACTTTGGATATGGTCGATTTAGTGCCAATGAGGAGCACTTTGATTTTATCACTGTTTAATTTGAGAAAATTAGCTGTGAACCAACATTTCATTTCAGCATCCAATCAGAGAGGGAGGTGGGAGGGAAAGGAGCTTTGGACTTGGAGAAGAGGTAGAGCTCGGTGTCATCTGCATAACATTGTAAGTTGATATTGAATTTGCGAAAAATATGACCAAGTGGAAGCAAGTAAATGATGAGGAGCTGCCCCAGGCTTCAAAGTATTTATCTGTCGGGGTGGTCCATGGTGTAGCAGGCGCCCCATGTATAAGAGGCTATAGTCCTCGCTGCAGCTGGCCCCGGTTCAAGTCCCGCATCGGACGGCCCTTTGCTGCATGTCGTTCCCCCTCTCTCTGCCCCCTGCTTTCTGTCTCTCTAAAGTGTCCTATCCATTAAAGGCATAAAAGCCCAAAAAAATAAGAATTAAAAAAAGTATTTATCTGTATGTGCTGAGTGCAGCCAGGAAGATTGAGTTGAGCATATACATGTCATGGCTGGAGTTTTACTTTCATAGTCTTTTTAGTGTGGTCTTGTAGTTTTTCCTCATTCTGTATTCGGTCTTATTTCTTGTCATTGATTTATGTCTTGCACCTCAGTTGCCTTGCTTCTGATTATATGCTGTTGAGCTTTCTCCCTTCCGTATTCTGTTGTTTCCTCTCTGTTCTTATTTCACACCAGTAGGTTTCAGTTACTGATTGCCATACCTGTGTCCTGTTTGTCACAATGTACCTCAGAATTTTTACACCAGGTTGTGTTCGGCTCTGTGCCAGGTCATCATCGTTTTGTAGTTGAGTCTTACCTTGCTCTTTGTTCAGGTTTTGTTCCTGTGAAGTTATTATTATTTGCTTTCAAATGAGTTTAGATTTTTGATTTTTTTTCTAGTATGGAAACAGTAGTTCATGAATGATCCTAATTTGTGTTGTTTTTTTCAAGATGTTAAGGGTTTAGACTAATTTACTTGCTTCCTGCATAAATATACCAGGTACATATTTGAACAGTAAGATTAATATTGCTTCTCTTTGTCCATCTACTGTTCCTGTACTACTCCTTGTACGTGTGTTTTCTGTTTATATATTTTGTAGAAACAATTCATGAACTGATTAAATAAATGATGAAAAAGATGAAAAATGCAGAATCAAAAACAGAAATACCTGTTTTTCTGTACTTTAGGACCGACTGTTAAGATAGTATTTCTCCCGTCTTCAGGCCCGACACCACCAGCACTGCCCAGCCTGAAAGATAAATGTCAGATTATAGCGTTTAAGCTCATCACCAACAATTATTTCTTGACCCGCTTCAGTCTGAAATAACTGTGATCTGGGAACTATTGGAGCTATTAACTATGGTGCTGTTAGACACAAGTGTCCTCATTCAGTGTAATGATCACTTCCAACTTGTGTGGATGTGGCAATTTCATTGATTCACTGTGGCATATGATTTATTACCACATGAATTCCAAGCTGTTTGTAGTTGTTAAAGCCTAAAATGAAAGTGGTATTGATTATTTCATTTCTATTCACTGGATAGGTGCTTTAGTAGTCGCTCAGTATTTGGGGCTGAATTGTAGAGTGCACTGAGAGGACATTGTACTAGTTCCATACATTTTCTCTACAGTGTATGCAGAAAAACATTTGCTAATATTACAGGTTGAAGAATCTCATCCAGGTCTTTAGTTGGTAAGAAGGTATCAAGCATTTGTCTTAGTAAATAATTAAAGTGCACTGAGTGTTTTCCCATTTGTTGCCAACTTGCTTTGTTAGTTTGGTGCAGCTGACTCACTTCCACCTACCTAATGCTGCAAGCTGTGAAAACCCACCTCTGCGATATTTTGAGATTCATGCACCAGTGAGACAGATGGGCACAGTAGATGCCCACGATGTTCGCATGATGTTTCTCACCAATGGGTTTATAAGACCCCTGGGTTTTTTTTTTTGTCTCTATTTTGTCCTCCATCATTTATGTAAGCTTCATTCAACTAAATGTTCAAACCAATGTTCAGATTAACAGTGTAGTATTTAAATGTAAACAACAATTTGTCGCCCAAATCTCATTTCAGGTCTGATTTTACAGCGTAAAACTAGAAGCATTAGTTTGCTGTCCTGGAGGAATACAATTGGGATCTTATTTTGACACTATGAAACACACACACCACAAAACCTCCAGTCACAAAACACTAATTTATCCCAAAAAGACACAGATTTTAGAGAAGCGTTTTCCAAAGTATTCAGGCTTGCTATATGAGTAAATAGAAATGACTGGTAAGTTACAATATGGAGACTTTTTCCATCAACAGACAACAGAAAATATTAGGTATACTGTAAAAGTTTATCTTACAAATCAGTAATTTTTGCCTATATGTAAAATATAAAAAATATCAGTAATAGTACAGATATAGATTGAATTTACACATCGGATGAAAAATAACAAAACAAACCAAAAAAAAATGTAACGTGAATAACCTTAAAATTTGAATAAAATTTTGAATCTTTAAGCTCCGTGGTGGTTCCCTTTTGTTGCGTTAGAACTTTGTTGTGATTTGTGAACAGTGTTAAATTGGATAAATGATTGGTAACTGTGAAGGTTTCTGTGATAAATAATTATATAGGGGCATTGGCAGCTTTTTAAATTACTCTAAACCATAAGAACTGGAATTGAAGTGACAACTCAGTTGCTGCAGTAACTATCAGAGACCTGCTGTGTGTTTCTTAAAGTCTACTGCTGTGAAAATTGAGTGTACTTGTTCATTGTAGGATATAATAATCTCACAATTCTCAGTTACAAGATTAAATTAGAGATACCCTGTACCAGCTTATTGTCCGTTAATGTTTTGCAGTTTGTGTTCTGCCTAGCTGTTTGTGCAGTCTACAAATATTACTGTTCTCTTAGAGTTGGAGGCAGATGTGAAAGGACACAAAGCCCAAGGGTGATTTGTTTAACTTTGAAAGGTTCTTTGCTTTGTGTTAGATTTGCCGGGAGCTATGCAATAGCGGATCTTGCCCATTCTCCCAAGTGGGTAGCAGCCAACCGAGCTTGGGTGGCACGCGTGGGTAGAGAGAAAAAAGATAACCCCACCAGGGACTAAATGACAGTTTTCATTTAGACAGCATCAGGCTGGCCAGCCATTTAACAACAAAGAAACAAAAACCCCATCAGATCATTTTCATATTTTATTTCCCTCAAGTTGCTCTCTAAGGAGTGTAGTGTTGTTCTCTAAGCAGCAGAGAATGAGTATATCTCTTGAATCATATAAGAGCTCTTTTAATCCTCCACAGTTAGGGTCTCTAGAGGTTGGGGTTGCAGATGAGCCACTGCAAACTGAAGAAATACAGAAGTAGAGTGAGGAAACAGATGGGAAACACACTGAATCAGGTGGTAGACAAGATTAATCTTTGGCATTAGGGTGCTGTCCTGCTAGTTGTCAATCTGCACGACTGGATGTTGCCTTTTCCCTATGGGGCTGTGGCTAAAGAGAACAGAGATAGGGCTGTATCCCACCTTCCTCTATCCATTCCTCCTAATCCAGCCTAAGCACTTAACCAAAGTGGTTCGGTGAAGATCACCTGAGTCTGTGGGGGATCAAAGCAGCTTCAGCAAAAATAAGAGAAGTCTTTAGGAGGGAAAAGCTGATGTAACAAGAAGTGGTAGATTAGCATTAAAAACGTGACAGCTGCGGGAAACAAGTTTCATGGGCCTTTGCAGTAATTTTCTCAGTGAGTCACTGTCACTACTGCATGTGCCACTAATGACAGCGATACCTGCATAAGTGCCCATCAAAGGAAGCATTGTTTCGCAAAATTTAAAGAGCAGTCATTTAATTTACCACTCTGAAAAGCAAGTATGGCAAAGAGTCCAGCATGTCCAGTTGAGAGAGTTCAAAGTAACCTTAAAATGAAGGTTGGTAGATGGACTGTTTTCATTGACCCAGTTTGAAATCTAACCTACACTGTAAAAAAAAAATGTAATTTTACAGGAAATATTCTGTAATTTTTCACAGATTTTTCCTGTTTTCCAATAAAACAATGGAATTCCAGTAGATTTACAGATATTTTTTAGTAATTTTAGGTTTTATGTTTAAAATTACAGTTAATTATCCGTAATGTAAGATTACATTAATATTATGTTTTTTTAATGACAATTTATTGTATTTGTACATCTTTATCTTTAATTTTACATACAATTTTCTGTATGTTTTTACGGGTTTATCACCATTTTCCTTAAAACAATGTAATAACTGTAAATTAACGGATACTAGTAGTAATTTCAATATTTACCTTTAGAATTACATGTAATGACCAATAATATAATTTACATTATTTCTATGTTTTTTACAGGTAATTTAACATGTTTCTTTCATATTCAAATGTAATTTTACATCAAATGTGATGTAATTTTACAGATCTTTCCTAATAATTTTAATCAAGAAATGTATATAAAATTACAGAAATCTATAGTTATTTCCACAAAATTTCAGGTTATTTAGCATTTATTTGAAGTGATTTCATGTTTTTTAACTGTAAATTACTGAAGAAATACAATTGTAAATGTTATTTTACGGAACGTGTGCTTTAAATAATGCAGTTTTACAGAAAGAATTCCGTATTATTACAGGTTTTAACCTGTAATAATACTGATGACCAATGTGCTGACCAACATATCATTGGGGTCATCAGGTGGGAACCTCTTTTCATTAGTGTTTCGTCTAGTTGCCTTAATTTTTCTTCAATACCTGCAGCTAAGCTTCTTAATACTTAGTTATGTCGCCACGTATACCAGCCTTGTGACAGACTAACCTTACAACCTGACAAAATATGCCTTAGAGTTGCAGTACCTGAACATAAGGAACATAACGGGTCTCCATTTACCCAGAGTTTTAGGTTCTGGGGAGATGGCAATATATCATATTTTGCCCCTATCAAAAATCTAATACTCCTTTCCTACATACTCCACAGCTCTTTCCAACTAACCTTTTACTTCTCTACACCTTCCCAATTCAACCACCGTCCCTGCTTAGCCTGAGCCACAGCCTTTGTGCCCCATAACATTTCCTCCTGTCTACGAACCTGCTCAACAACTAGCTTTCTCTTCTCCTTGGGACCTGCTCTACTCCCCGGGCCAAGCCCAAAGCCCCACCGGCCTATTTGCACATTACCCACAATCTCTGCATGTCTAAGAGCAACCACTTCAGGCACTGTAGTAAACATTTGCTACATCCAGAAATATAACATGCAAGTCTTTTTTCTCAATCTTGGCTGTCTGAATCTGATGCCAAATCATGCTAGTGTGCTCTAAACACCCTGCGAAACCTGGTATTCCTGCCTTCTGCACAGTAGTATCTATTAAGCTGAAAACCCTAGTTCACAGCTACAGAAGTTGTTTTTTTCCCCTTTTATTTTATTTGACTATATTCGCTACACTGTAACTTGGTAAAACTCTGTCAGTTTAACTGGTCAAAATGCATGGTAGAATGTAAATAACTACTATGTCCTGGACATAATTTTATTTGTGTATATAAATAAGTATGGTTGTCCTTTACTTTGATTCAAAGTAAAAGACTGAGGAAGAGTGTCATGTTTAATGTAAAGATACAGCATTTGAAAAAAAAAAAAAGAAAACTCATTGTGTACCAGTTGTATGCAGAATGTATGTTATAATGTTAAAATAATAATGATAATATATATTTATATATATATATATATATTATATTTATTGTGTGTGTGTTAGGGAGAAGGAGTTGCAATATTTCCTTTTTTTTTAAATAATAATAATGTGTGTGTGTATATTAGCCTGGCTGACGCGTCCACAATCTCGATGAGATGGTGGTCTGGGAACTAGGTGTGCATTTTCTCGTATTTGAGGCGTGGTTTACGAATGCCTAGAGCCGTTTATTGGGCGCTACGAATGTCTATCAAATGACGTCAGGTTCTTCCCATGCTGCTTTGCGCGCGATTCATAGCCAATTGTATCACTTATACCACATGACGACAGAAATTCGACGAGGAAGAAGAAAAAAATGGAAAATAAAAGTAAACTTGCGCTCTAAGCTACTCAAATTGACAACAAAGTAGGCCTATATGCTATATTCTACATGAATTTTTATGTTGTAGAGTTGTGAATTTATTTTAATAATGGAGAAATTGAGCAGCCTTGCTTTGTTGTCTGCAGTAGTAGATCAACCCTCATCTTACTTTGAAGCTCCCAGCTCCCAGAAGTGACGTCAACGAAGCTTTAGCAGCAGAAAAGCTATCAGGCTTGTGTTGATGATAATAATAAACTCCTGGACTATGTAAAAACTTCCAAATGCATCGTTTGGTGAGTACAGACCATATTTGTGCTACTGTAGAAGTTTGGTGTCATGACATGTGATTTTAGTGTGGTAATTTTGGAGATACTGCCAGGGTCCGTTAGCGCTTGTAGCCTACTAAGCTATTCGGGATAACTCGGTAACTCAGCTGATGTTCAGCCAATATCGGAAAAACTTCGGGTGGGCTACTTGGCTGGATGTCACGGTTCAAATGACCCTAGGGTGAATCTACTCCGAAACACTTTCTAAGGCTGCATTGAACGGTAACGTTGTGTCCGCTGTCATGTTGGATTAACACTCTACAAGCTTCGGTGTAGCGCATAGACGTCGTCATCGTCTTGCTCCCCCCGTCGTTCTGTGATTGGTTCCCAAACTCTAGCAAAAATAAGGGCGGTGGTTTCCAGGCTGACTTTGCAGTGAGAATGAAATCGAGCGCAAAGCAGCATGGGAATTCCCAGGCTATGTGTATATAATATATAATAAAAATAAAATATTTTCATTTATGTATTTATTTTCATTAGAAACACACTTCATGCAATCAATCTATGCAGATTTTTCTGTTCAAATTTCAAAGTTGGCGCCTATTTCCAGTTAGCTTCGTCCCGCCCAAAACGACCAACCGGCCTATTTTGAAGAACACAACGCTCCTTCAAACAGGTTCGTAGCGGGCATGTCATGAGTCAATCACATGAAAGACGTGCCCTAATAGGAATTGGGCTCATGATCTCCAAGGAGGAGTATGAGACACCCACAATGGACATTGTCAACCAAACGCTTTTATAGGTAAGTGTCCCAGATAACGCATGTGAACGATATTTTAATTCATTTTCATACCTCGAGTGGACAGCCTTGAAGCTAACGTTAGCAGCCCTCGAGTGGACAGCCTTGAAGCTAACGTTAGCAGCCCTCGAGTGGACAGCCTTGAAGCTAACGTTAGCATCCCTCTGATAAATTGTTACCATTATATAAACTGTTAGCAGATAACTATCGTTTTGTATAGTTTTGAGACTAAGTGACTGATGGCAACCAGGTCATTTTATTTGACAGCTGAAGTATTTATTGTTAACATGCGCTTTCGGTCAAAGCCTTTCTAACATGGCCAGATGTTAGTCGTAATTGTGTTGCTCTTTGCTGATATATGTTCATAAAAGTTGTTATCCGTGAAATGAATGCGGTCAAACTGCTGTATGCTGCTCTGTTTAATGTCCCACTCATCCTGCATGAGATCTAAGTTTGTTTTGTTTTGTTTAATTAGTTTTGTTCGAGCATTAGCATGCTAAAGTAGCCTGTTCACTGCTGTCTTCCCTCGCAAGAGTCTGCTCTGTTTTTTCACCATAAAAATGTATTTCTTTCTATCGCCCCAGGTGTGGAGATGTTTGTTCATTTGTGTTTTTAAAATAATGTTGTTAATCTCTGGCTCTGCCCTGTACAAGTTTGTTGATGCTAAATTATACAGATGCCTGCTGAATGTGATATTAGTCTATTTGGATTTAAACGTTAAACTGAGATAGTGAAATGTGGGTTTTTAGGTTACCATATTAAGTTTGGTTGCCTAAATGTTGAATCTATTTTTTTTTTAAAGCAAAACTTTAAATACTGAAGCATTGAAAGCAGAAACTTAACCTGTTTAAAGGACCAGTGTATGTTATTTCTTGTAATTAAATTTTACTGTACTAAATTGATTATTTTATTGTAAGATTTAAGTTAAAAAGCCTTTTCTAGCTCACACACAACTCACGATTTCTGTGTTTCTGTTTGTCACCGCAGTTGCCAAGTAAAGATTTAGAGATCCAGTCCTGACTCATACGTCTCCTTTCCAACTCGGGACACAACAGAGACATACAATGGAGATGGGTTACATATATTTAACATATGATAGAGGATGACTCCCAGTGATAATGACTACTCAACCCAATGAGACACAACAAAGACTGTGCTTCTCTTGAGTGGAATTACTGTCCTATTTCCTTGGAGATGGTAAGGACAAATAACAATTTTCCAATCCATAAAACTAGATTCGAGCTTGCAATTAAAGCCTGTGCAGATGGACATACTTCCTACCTGTGTCAGCGGAGATGCACTGGCTGTCATTACCACCAGAGGTGCAGCAAGACTACGATGCCTATAGATAAATTACATTTTTGGTACATGTTAATTTGTGAGCTTTTATTAGCTTTGGACAGAGCCAGGCTGACCTTTTTTCTCCTGTTTCTCCATATGTGTGTGTGAGCTGCTCGTATTGATGTCATGCCTGTAAAAAAGCAGACTTCGACCTGGAGAAGGTAAGACAATATTTATTTCTCTGTAAAACTCAGTATATAACTGCATGAATCTATTTCGGAAAGAGAAGTGTTATCAAGATCTGTGATTGACATGTTTAATGTTTTAATTTGAGCAAATCTTACTTTTAAGAATATAATGTTGATAGGAGTAATGTGCTGAGTGTAATCTCTAAAGAGAATATTTATCACTCTTTATTTCTGCTCTTCTGTGTCTCTTAGTTTGGAAATAAAGTGGCACATTGTTGGCTTTGCTAGAAATGCTCAGTGGCTTGTGGATCACAAGGCAGACCCCAGCAGCCGAGCAAGTGAACAAACCCCAGCAGCCGAGCAAGTGAACCGACCCCAGCAGCCCAGCAAGTGAACCGACCCCAGCAGCCCAGCAAGTGAACCGACCCCAGCAGCCCAGCAAGTGAACCGACCCCAGCAGCCCAGCAAGTGAACAGACCCCAGCAGCCCAGCAAGTGAACCGACCCCGGCAGCCCAGCAAGTGAACAGACCCCGGCAGCCGAGCAAGTGAACAGACCCCGGCAGCCGAGCAAGTGAACAGACCCCGGCAGCCGAGCAAGTGAACAGACCCCGGCAGCCGAGCAAGTGAACAGACCCCGGCAGCCGAGCAAGTGAACAGACCCCGGCAGCCGAGCAAGTGAACAGACCCCAGCAGCCGAGCAAGTGAACAGACCCCGGCAGCCCAGCAAGTGAACAGACCCCGGCAGCCCAGCAAGTGAACAGACCCCGGCAGCCCAGCAAGTGAACAGACCCCAGCAAGTGAACAGACCCCAGCAAGTGAACAGACCCCAGCAAGTGAACAGACCCCAGCAGCCCAGCAAGTGAACAGACCCCGGCAGCCGAGCAAGTGAACAGACCCCAGCAGCCCAGCAAGTGAACAGACCCCAGCAAGTGAACAGACCCCAGCAGCCCAGCAAGTGAACAGACCCCAGCAAGTGAACAGACCCCAGCAGCCCAGCAAGTGAACAGACCCCAGCAAGTGAACAGACCCCAGCAGCCCAGCAAGTGAACAGATCCCAGCAGCCCAGCAAGTGAACAGACCCCAGCAAGTGAACAGATCCCAGCAGCCCAGCAAGTGAACAGACCCCAGCAAGTGAACAGATCCCAGCAGCCCAGCAAGTGAACAGACCCCAGCAAGTGAACAGATCCCAGCAGCCCAGCAAGTGAACAGACCCCAGCAAGTGAACAGACCCCAGCAGCCCAGCAAGTGAACAGACCCCGGCAGCCGAGCAAGTGAACAGACCCCGGCAGCCGAGCAAGTGAACCGACCCCAGCAGCCCAGCAAGTGAACCGACCCCAGCAGCCCAGCAAGTGAACAGACCCCAGCAAGTGAACAGACCCCAGCAAGTGAACAGATCCCAGCAGCCCAGCAAGTGAACAGACCCCAGCAAGTGAACAGATCCCAGCAGCCCAGCAAGTGAACAGACCCCAGCAGCCCAGCAAGTGAACAGACCCCAGCAGCCTAGCAAGTGAACAGACAGTTTGAAATGATCTGACGATGATCTGAGCACAGTATGTATTGCCCAAATTGAATGTATTCTAAAATTATTTTTACATTTGTTTGATTTGCAAGAAATGGTTACAAAGTTTAATGGCCATGACCTAAGTCCAAATATTGCTGATCGTCTTCATAAGCTCCTCTTGTGCTTCACAATTGTGGAACAGAGTCCAGCTCCCAATCCACATTCATTGCATTGAGAAGAAGGGCTCAAAATTACTAGGGATGCACCGATGTATCGGCTCCTCCGTAACTCAGTGGGGTTAAGCACTTTGGATCGCCTTGTTGCTGAAAAGTGCTATTTAAATACATTTCACTTCACTTCACTTCACTTCACTACATGGCACTGAAAGGATCAGATATTTGGCTAAATTACAATAAGACTGAGTTATTAAGTGCATATAGACACCTTAATCTGACAAGAAATTGGATTGATACTGTTACTCGGATTGGATTAAGACCCCGAGATAACTTGGTTGAAAGTCAAATTAAACCTGCTTGTAGACGCTGAAGCACGTGGTGAATTAGACTTTGCGTTCTGCGCATGATCGAGATTTTTTTCCTGGGGTCGGGAACCGTAAGTCGCCATCGGTTCCCTGTTGTAGTCGCCATCGGAAAGAAAAACACCGCGATTAAGAATGCGCCGTTGTGCATCGCATTTGTGCAATAAGCAGCTCATCACAAATTAAATATACGAAATATACGTAGCTTCATCTTGCTCTTCATTCACCATTTTCTCGAATGCCTGAGTTTGGTGTTGAAGGGGCAACCGGAAGTGGCTCTATCGATTTTGGAAGTAAAACACTATATTGAACAATTATATAAAGTAACTGCTGAATACCTTACATTTACAGAGATTGCCTTGTGTTTTTCTTTCAAATTAAATTGTTAAACAGTTTTTGTTCAGTTTACTAAAATGATTGTTTAATACCATAAATTTACAGATATTATCTTTAAATACACATAATGTATTTTGATGTGCAGTGTTTAAGTTTCCATTGTCCAATTCACTGAAATAACTAATACTGTAAATGTGCAGAAATTCCTATTTGATTAAAGATGCATATTTAGTTTATACATGTGTCATTGTTGTTTTACTTGGGGAAACCACATTTATGCAGCAAATCAGTGTAGATGGACAAGACGGTTTCATGAAATGACTACTAAATACCCTTAATTTACAGGGATTGGCCTTAAATACAGCTATTTTTGATGTATTTTTAATGTACTCTGCTTTTTTACCCACTGTCCAATGAACATTTTTAAATCTTGTAATTCTTTAAAATTACAGAATAATACTGTAAATGGGCAAACGTTTATCGTTGGTTTAATGCATTTATAGCATTTTTATACATTATTTCTCAGTCATTTGTACATGAAAGAACAATATTTAAACAGGAAATTACTCTAGATAGATGAGGCCATTCCATGAAAAAAATACTAAAATACCCTTAATTTACAGGGACTGACCTTAAATGTAGCTATTTTTTATGTATTTGTAATGTATTTAGCTTGTTTTTCCACTGCCTAATGGTTGTTTTTTAATATACTAATTCTCTAAAATGACAGATTAATACTGTAAATGGGCAGAAATTTACCTTTAGTTTTATGAACCTAGTTCGTTTTTATATGTTAAAACTTTGTTATTGTACATGGAAAACATAGTATTTTAACATGAAATTACTGTAGATGGACTGGGCTGTTTCCTAAAATAAATGATGTATACCGCAAAATTACAGAGATTAATCTGAAAGTTATCTTATTTTAATCTTTTTTGACATAAAATGTATGTTATTTTACAGTATGATGGCATTCATCAACTATAATATACTGTATTTTAAGTCATTTTGACTGTAAAATTTATTCTGTATTTTTACAGTTATTGTATGTAATTCTGTGATCCAGTTATTTACTGTAAATTTACGGTATCCGTTTGGAATCTTTGCTGCCAGTGCTTTTACCGTTTTTTTACAGTTTTTTTTTTTACAGTGTACCATTAATAATTTCGCAGCTTAACACAGACACACACACACAGAGTAATATTTCAGACCATTCTCAGCTAAACATTTTGACATATAAATTTCCCTCCTTGTTGCCGATGCCTACTCACTAAATAATAAATTAATAGTAATAGAGACAAAGGTGATGGATGGCACAGAGTACAATGAATAAAACACTTTTGGGAGTTTTCCCTGAAGCAGCCACAAATCAATAAATGGTCAAAGGAAAGCGTTTCTTACTGTTCCTATACTCTTCATAGAGACAAAAAAAGACTTTCCAGTCACTCAAGAGAATAAACAAGTAGAAATGTTATGTCATGGATACCTGATGATTGACCTGCACTGTTTCTCCTTGATAATTCACACATGCCAAACTGAGGTGGATTAGCCCAGCATCAGTTTGTTCTTACATACATCAAGCCAGCGTTGCAGAATCAGCTTTGTGAGGACTGTGTTGTTGGTCGCGCTTACACACATAGCCTATTTTGCTTTTATGTCAGTCTTAGTTTGCCAGTCTCATTAGCAGTGAATGTAATGATGCTTTAAATCATTTCAGTGGGTGGCAGGACTGCTGGTAGGCCAGTTTAGCACCTGGAATATTTGACCACAGAGACATGCTGTTGCAATATTTGATCAAAGTAGTGTACTTTGTCTTGCTGAAATAAGCATAACCTTCCTTGAAATCATCTAGGGGGCAGCATTTGTTGCTCCAAAATCTTTTCATAACATACAGCATTATTATTGGATTTTTAAGAGGGACACCTTGCCCATGCTATGCTCCCTAAAGCATTCCCATGTCATCATGAATGTTCTCCCTCCCTCCTCAGCCAAAATACATTATCATTTTCATGTTGAAAAAAAATGGTAATAACTGTGATCCATATGAGCAGGTGACTTGCTCATATGGATTTTTCTCTCTCACATTTTTATGTTAACATTGTGGCTTGAAAACTATTACATATGAAGAGCAATATTTTAGTTATTAGACCTAAAAACACAATTGCTCTTACAGTTGGTCAGCTGTTAGTAACAGGAATAGTCCTTCCGATCTTTTTATGTGTACTTCCTGTCAGCTGTCAATCATTGCTGTCAATCTTACTGAGATAACGTTTTTTTTATAGTTTTGTCATGACCCTGCTGACCCTGGTGTTGTGGTTGCTTCTGTTCCCTTCCTTTGATTGTAGAACTATGTAACTTATACTAATGTTTCCATTGTTTGGGACTGCCTTGGCCAAGGTTCCAATTGAGCTGGTCAGCATTATTATGTTAGCCTCAAAAATCTACTGCACATCCAACCATCCACCCAATGTATGTATGTCAAGAGAAGTCACTAAAACCAAAAACCTTGTAGCAGTACCAGAGGGAAAGTCAGACGGTCAGGAAAGTCAGTTGCAATCATGTATGAAGTAGATGTAGAGACATTTCTGTCGAGACTGAATGGTTGGGCTTTGCTGGCATCATTTGAATAAGAAAAAAGATCATTTTAAAGGTTAATGTAGACAGCAACTCCAATGGTATAAAGTTTATTTAATTAAATGAGCGCAAACAATGAAGTTTTTTTTTTTTAAAGGATACAAAGTAGATATGAAGGGACAGGTGCTTTGTGCCTCATTGCAAGGCTGCTTTGTCTACTGTCTACCAGAGCACCTGCACATTGTTTTGACTGGCCGCCCAAAGGTGGAACGCTGATAGCAAAGGGCACTCTAATAATGCAGCTGATTAGACTCTGATCATTATCTCTAGTGCAGCTTATGATGGTCAAAATCGATGGCTAGCAAGAAAAGAACCAATCCCATGGACAACAATCCATGAATCGTATCCACAAAGTGCAGCATGACGGAACTTTCCCCGTGTGCCGTCAGAAAACACAAGCATTGTTTTCAATGATGAAACATACAACAACGCATCAGCATACCTGTCCATCAATGAGCTCCCTTTTCGGCAGATTCGTAAAAAGGCCCAAAGTGTGCAGATGCCACCAATTTTGGTACCATGGTCCATACCTTTGAACATCGTGAAAAGGGAGACATTTGAAACAGCATCAAAGACTTCCCAGGAAAAAAAGAAGGATGAAGAGAGGACTAAGGTGCTACAAATTGCTTGATATTACCCGACATGAAACAAGAAGGGAGCTTCGGCGTCACCATCATCAGCTGCCCAAGAGCCCCCTGAACTAAGAATGGGCTCATTATGACATTATGTGGATGATGATGCTGTTTTGTTGCCCCTTAAAACTAGTCACAAAGTCCCTCCAAACAACACTTTTTGGTTGGTTACTTTGATCTCCTCTTTTTGCACCGACATAAGCACAGGGCCCATAGTTTTCATACTTTCGTAATTTTGTGTTTAAATTCATTCAGATTTCTTTGCATCATTGCTGTTTCAACCTTGTCATTTAAATGTGTAGAGAATGTATTTGTTCTACAAACACTCTGTTTTGGTTTGCAGTATTATCCACCCTAGGAACCTGTTAAATTACTAAAGTTAGTGATTAGAATAACCATGCATTTTAGGAGGCATCATTTACAGGGGGGAAAAAAAGTCCTGATGATAATAATTCAGCGTGTTTGAATTGTGTTTCCACTCATTTCTCAGCCATGTACTGTATACACATTGAAATTTGTTCAGTTGAAATTCAGAAATAAGTCAAATTACCCTAACACAACTGTGTTGCAGCAGCTGGCAGATGAACCGTCAGTTTTACAGCTTGTCACCTCTTCGGATAGCAAACTGCAGAGGCTTAAGAGAATGAAATGTCAGCTTTACAGTCTACAATATCGTGGAGAGGCACAGTCTGTCCACGCGTCAATTTCCCCCGTGTAAGCATCACAAAAAGAGGCTCAACGGCTCAGATATTTGGAGCATGCTGACACCATATATTCTATCGGTAAGATTCTTAGTGGGACAAATGGGAATGAAATAGATCACTGTTGTTAGCAGGTCCAATTCTTTTTCCTTAAATTGACAACACAAACCATTTTGTGTTGAGTAGACCACATACTGTGAGGTCAAGGCCTACACGATCCCTTTATGGTAATATTGAAGCCTATGAAGGGTTTACACTGGAGGGGGCGTCTCTTGCAACAGATGTTGGCAATGATCATACAAATCTAACAAATAGTAAGGGATGGTGGTGTAATGTTGCCATAGGCCCTTTGAATTTCTTCTTGGAAGAGTAAGTTTTTGTGAGTCCTCTGCAGCTGTGGGCCTCTCAAATAAATTCCAATTTATTTATATACTGCCTAAGACCAGTATAGTTGGGCACTTAACACGGCAAGTTCAAGACCTTATTGTATCATAGAGACAAACCCAATAATTCCCCCTTAAGCAAGCACTTAAGAAGAAACCTGGAGCAGAAGCAGATTCAGGGTGAGCATCATCTGGTTTGTCGGGCTGTTGTGAGATGGTGCTGCGTGGAATCTCAGAGGAAAAACTGAAAGGAGAAAACAAGTGCACCCAGCCATGACAAAAAGGGGGGGGGTATCTTTGTTTCAGCACCACATGTGGCAAAATTGTGAACAAATATAAGTCGATATGCAGGTTTTGCAATGTGTAGCTGGCTTTGAGTTCCATTACTCAACACTCAGCTGAGGCTGCTGAGACATCAAGCAGAGAAATAGGAGAAAAGCTCTTATGCTATCGAGGACAAAGACTGCCATAAACAGAAATTAATATGAAAACATAAAAATGACTGATTCATGTAAATAAATCTAACTACTATGAAATAAGGATTAAGTTCACACAATAATTACTGTATTGAATGTTAAATAAACAATACATTTCTGCTTTCATTTTTCAACTGTATCCATTTCACTCTTTGTTCATTCTCCTACTAATTTATTAAATTTTCTGTTTGAATAATTCATTTCATCACTTCTTTTTCATTTCATTCTTTATTCAGTTTATCCCTGTATCTATTTATGTACCATTTTCCCTTTACAATTCCTTTATTTTTTTTCCAACTAAAATGATTTGTTTGTATTTTATTTCCTTTATTTAAAATTCATAAATGTTTTTATTTCTCCCTTGTTTCCCATTTGAACGTTCTCCCCCTATTTCCCCAAGCATATTTATTTCCACGTTTCCCTTTTACTTTTCTCTCGCTGTGTTTTTTTACATTTCTGCATGCATTTCTGTTTCGTTACGCATACGAGGTGGGTTTTTTCCTGTTTTTCAACACGGACAGAAGAGGGGAAGGCTAATCATGCTGACGGTTAGCTTAACTTGCAGTCTGAGCAATGGACTAAAAGCAGTCAGGCATGTAGTGTAGCTTTTTGTTCGTACTATAAATCCTGTAAATCCTCTTTTTGCTCCTCCCAATTTCTGGCAAAATTTTGAGAAGTAGGATCTCATCATCTTGATGATTTTATTTATTTTTTTTGCAATAAAATTGATCAACATTTGATCAATTCAAGTGTGAGCAGCTACAGGAGCGTAATTCCCCTTGATGAACATATTTTAGACTCATTATCTTAATTAAGAGCATGCTGCTTCAGTGTTTTTTGCTTGCATTTTCGTTTTATTGTTCATAAACTCATAAACATTTGTCAATCGTAACCTAAAATACAGAACGGTGAGAGTTTTAGGGAATAAGACTTCAAAAATTCAGAGAAAATAGGTTTTTATTTCCTTTTCAAGTGCTTTCAGTAACGTCACGGTAACCACAGTGAGGATTTAGGCTTTCGTGGGACCCCAAATAATCTTAATAACTCAAATTCTACTGGAGTCTTTGAATTTTTCAGATGAAACTGTTGGTGACTGTTAATGTTTGCCAGATTAACACATATAGGCCAACTGACGAACAGCAGCACGATGTATTTCCTAAATTCATTGCAGAGAAGTAGAATTAGGCAAGTCTTTAGGTTTATAAGTTTTATTTATCCTTTCACTTGTTCACTTGTGCCGTCTCCACACTGATGTGCCACGTGGGGATCCTCCCATGTCTCAGACAGAAGCACAAATGTATTTGAATGCTCGGCAACCAGAGAATAGGCTGGCTCATCAAGCGCAAACTTACTCTCACAAACGTTTACAACAATGGGATATTTAATTTAATTACATAATATTTTCTTCAGCGATGACCACACCATTGGACAGCTTCATGTCTGGTTTAATGAAAATAAGTAACATGGAAAAGGCTTGGAAAACCCGTCCTGAAAGGCAAAGCAAGGCAAGGCATCTTTATTTATATTGCGCATTTCATACCACAGGCAACTCAATGTGCTTTACATAGACAAGGCATTTAAAAGAACATTTAAAAGAACATGAAAGAGAGAAAGATTGGCGAAAAATGATAGAACCCACCTTGTAGGGTTGATCATGGGCTCGATTTGACATGAAGGTGTATCAAGACGTTGCATCCTTTTAGTTAGCTTTAGTTGTGTTGCATAGTGCATTCTTGCACCATGGGGTATGCATGTGCATAGAGAAACACAACAGTTATGAGTGGGAAGTCAATTTAGGTCTGAAAATATATAATGCTGCGCTCAGCCTTAAGGTGTTTCTGGAAACCCCCCTGGTCTGGCTCCAGGGGCGGGCCCTCTGGTATCGCTCCATCAAGGTCTTTGAATTGCTCTCAATTCCCTTCCTCTGAGACCAATTTGCCTCAGAAGACTCTACCAGGGGCTAATGCCCCCCAACAACACAGCCCTCAAGGTCATGGAGACATTCAAACCCCACTACCACACTAAGGTGGCGATCCTACAGAGGGGATACGTGTTTGATGTTTCCTTACATAAACTGACGGCATAGTACATATTGATTATGATTTAAAATCACTATTTTGTTTGGAAGAAAAAGTCTGATGGCATTCATCATGAAATATCTAGCACTCCTACAGTGGGCAGGTCACACATGGCATTAACGATCTGTTGCTAATTTTACAGTGTTCGGACCCAACCTGTAACATGTTAATATGCTGGAATTTAATAAGCCAGAAGAGATTTGATCTGTAAAAGAAATATATATGTACTCTACTGCACATGTTCATTTTATTCAGATGTACTCATGATATCCAATCTAATTATTTAAAAGTCTTAACCTCTAAGAAGTCAGTCCTTTAGCAGTCCTTTTTTTGTTGTAACTCTATTGGGTTGCCAATACACGATGATACCAAAAAACATGGAAAGAAATTTGCTTGGAGAAAATGCAAAGGGGAAACAATCAACAAAGAAATGATAAAAGGACAATTGTACATAAAAAAAATAAAGTGATAGAAATGAAGAAAATAATTAAAGAGAAATGACTGAAAAACTAAAACTGGAAAATGAAATGGCAAAGTGAATAAGTAGTGAATAAGTAGGGGTATTTACATAAAGTTAAAAGCAAAAAAGTCAATCTAGTTCACTTTCACGTATTTCTCATTCTATTTTTTTTTACATATTGATGAGCAATTCATATAATCAATTGTTTTTACTTCTGATTATGACTATTTCAGTTCTTGATATGAGTGAATAAGTAGTGAATAATATATATATAATAGTATATCATATTCTATTATTTTTATTTCTGATTATGACTGTTTCGATTCTTGATATTTTACAGCATTCTGCATAAACAGCTTTTACACTGAATGAGGGAAATGTGGAAATAAACAGCTTACTCAGTTTAAAATCCCTAATCTATCTTCTTTTGAAGTTAAAAGCGCATTTTAGTTGTGCTCATGTGCAGGAACTGTTAGCAATGCATGCAGTACAAAACTTCCCGATCCGCTGAGTGTGTCCACTAACACCTGTTCTGCGAGAAAGTTCTGGCACTCGTGGTGAACCTCGGCTGCTTCCTCCTCATCCCAGCAGGCGAACATCAGTCGTTGTCCCGCTGAACTGCGAAGGAGTCTTCAGGCCAAGCTGCCTGGTCAGTGGGAAAGCGGGAAACTCATTAAAAGTGATTCTCCTGTCCAGTACGAGTTCCCTTTGATGAGGTGGGCCTTATCTCGGGCCTGTAACAATGTCATGGGTTACTCTGCTAATGAGAGAGAGACTGTAAGGAAGCTCAGTCAGCTGAGCTGTCCAAGAGTCCAAGAGGTGTGATGTACTGAAAGAGCACCACAGGCTGATTGAATGAAAGGTAACTTTTGATTGGTTGGAGTGTTTGCATGAACTAAGAAATCAGTATGTGGCATATGGTTCATTTTGAATATGTGAGAGCAGTTGTGTTGATTTACAATCCAAACTACCAAAAAGTTGGACGCAAAAATAAAAATAGAACGCAGTCATTTGCAAATCTCATCGAGTATTTCCTTGACAATAGATCATATCGAGGGAATATCCCATTTTAAAAAGGAGATATTCATTTCATGAAAAATTAAAGCTCATCTTGACTTCAATTGTATAAACAGATCTCAGAAAGTTTGGGATGAGGGCCCAAAAAAAAATGCTATGAACGCAAGTAGTTCTGTGGGGAAAAAAGGGACAAACAAACCAGGATGATTGTGTTTTAACCAAGGAAACACAATCATTTGAGAGGAGCTAAAAAGGGATTCTGATCTTTGGGAAACTCAACACTATGGTAACCGGTTAGTTTTTAAAGAGATAGAGAGAAAAAGTACATTTCCAGTTTTTTCTATCTGGTTTTATATATCTGGTGTTATTCCTGAACCTGCTGCTTATTCGTGCCGTGCAATAATCCATATTTACATTTCCTCCTCTTGTTTTTTTAGAGACAGCTTCGGGGCTTCCCTTTGTTTTTCTCCACTCCCCGAAGAACAAAGAGCGACGCTGCCTTCTCTCCTCAGTCTCACCTGCGCCGTGTGCACAAAGAGACGCAGCATCCCTGAAGGAAGCAGCAGGTGAAAAGGGAGGTGGGGAGGAATAAAAGCAGAGTGTGATGATGTCGAGGTAAGTGGAGTGGGAGAAACACACGCTGTACACAGAGCAGACACGTGCGTAAATACACTGCGTTTCATCGCTTCATACAACACACACAGCCCCTCATATGGAGATCATGCGCACGCACAGCGCTCCAAGATAACCAGTTAACCTCAAAGACGCTTTAAACAAGTACACATGCAAAACATAAGCTGGGGAAATGAAGGTGGGGATGATCAGCTGAGAGTATCCTTGCCTGCCCTGCTTTCAAATGTGGAAGAAGCACAAGGGGAACAAATAGACTAAGTGAACCAGGTGGAACAAGCTAAATATTTACATTAAAAAGTAGAACAAGTAATTACTCCAGTCTGATTAACAGTGTCACATTTTTTTTTTGTTTTTTCTCAAACGTCTAACAAGGACAGCAGTAGCCTGCACAGCTTTGCACTTTGATTAAAGCTAAGTGAGCGCTTGGCGTAATCCCTGAATCCTTTTTCGTCTCGCTGGGATTTAGGTGAGAATGCTTTCCTCACCGCAGCGAGATTTGCGGCTTGCTCATGCTTTGTTCGGGATGAAATCTCAATGTTTACCCACTCATTCCTCGCACACTTTGTAGCTGGCAAGTGCCAGAAAATCAGCCAAGTCTCCCCCAAAGTTAAATGCCGGGCTAACCGCAGTGAAGCCAGTTTCTACATGGCCATGATATGCAACAATATTTCTGTTCTAGGGGGGGGGGGACAACTAATGATCCCTTCATTGTGAGGATTTTTCATGCGCTGGGTGACACTTGAAGACAATTTCCATTCCATTGTTTTTTGGAAAGTTCACACATGACCAAACATGGTTTATTGTCTCAGAAGCATGATTTCTGGAACCTCATTGGGAGGATCTCTGCTTGTGCCTGTCGAACAGCTCAGGGAACGGCTGATGGAAGTCTTGAAATCTTCAGGAGGAGTAAACGGGCTTGACTCCTTGACATTTTTTTGGCACTTAACGCCAATTAACTGTAGGCTGAGAGGGTCGTGATTAATTGAGACGTGCGCGGCTAACAGGCCAGGGATTCATTTCCCAACAGATTTAACAGCACGAGCGGCTACACAGCGCTGCTATGCCTCGTGCGCACACCCTAAAGCCGGTGGTGTATCACTGCGCCTCCTCACAGGAACGGGTCAGCAGCTGCGAGACACTGGCACTGGTGGAAACATCAGCCGTGAAGAGTGTGGGTTCGTTTGTTTCAGGCTGATACCGACATGGTTCAGATCAGTCCCTCATGGCGTCTCACTTCCGTCTTGCATGATGTGAAAAGTAAACAAACGGTCGCTCCTGTACTTTGTGGGTAAGCACTTTCTCTTGGGACTGCATAATTACTGCCACTTTAAAGTTGCAGCGTGTAGCAGTTAGGGAAATGTTTTGGGAGGAATACAGCGCAGTATTCATAGCTGTTTTCAGTAGAAATAAGAATTAATTAATTGACTATCTACCAAATGTGCGGAAAATAAAAAAGAATAAAAAATCATTAAAAATTCTTTCTTTTTAAGACTTTCTAAAACTGTCTTATATCACAAGGAACATTTTTTTCTTATTTGATGTTTTGGTGATTCCTGACCTGTGTGCCTAACAAACAGACACACACACGCGCACACACACACACGCACACACTAAATTTATACTAAATGCGGTGGGAGGAGAAACAACACTTCTTAAAGGGATAGTTCGCCTCTTTTAACATGAAGCTGTATGACATCCCATATTAGCAATATCATTTATGAACATTGACTTACCCCCTGCTGCGTCCTGTGAGCCGAGTTGCAGCCTCGTTTTGGCAATGACGAAGGTAGTCCGGCTAGTTGGCTAGGGACACAAAAATAAAGCGTTTTACTTCTCAAAACAATATGCGTTCAAAAGAGTAATACATTTGCATCACAAAATTGTTCATCCAGAAAAAGTCAGACCTCACAATCGCTTGGCGCTATTTTCTCTCCCTTCGTATCAATGCTTGCAGCCACCTAGCGATAGCCGCACCTGTTAGTGTTTGCTGCTCGGAAGCAGGGGACTGCTCGGTCTGCACTTCGGTTTGCAGTTTACACAGCACGCAGTGATAGGGAGAGGCGATTGTGAGGTCTGACATTTTCTGGATGAACGATTTTGTGATGCAAATGTATTACTCTTTTGAACGCATATTGTTTTGAGAAACAAAACGCTTTATTTTTGCAACCCCAGTCAACTAGCCGGAACTCGGCTCACAGTACGCAGCAGGGGGTAAGTCAAATTTAATAAATGATATTGCTAGTATGGGATGTCATACAGCTTCATGTCAAAATAGGCGAACTATCCCTTTAACTGAAAACTAAAGACAATAAATAAGGGTTCATTTTCCTGATACAGCAAATCTCTCTCATTTTGTGACAGTCCCGGACATTATTAAGTAAACCAGAACTTATTTGTTAACTATTCGTTATATTCTTTGTGGTTTCTGTCATGGAAGTCTTTACTTTACCATTTATAAATAAAAATAAACAAATGGGAGCCACCAGTAGAACCAAAAAAAAAGGTTGAAAACTTGACTGTTTAGTTCATGTAAAGATTGTACCAGAGAAATATCATTCTGCATTTAAGTTCTGCATGTGTGGATGCATCATCCTGATGAGCTGAAGACCAGAATGATCCATCCCTGGCGGTTCTGAAGTTGCATTTAAACAACAAAGGTGAGGTCCCTCTGAGATGCACATTGCAGTCATGGGACTTCTTGGCTTGACACAAAACAACTGCTCCCAAGAAAACTTGATGGATTCACACCAGGTCAAAGTTAGCTAAGAAAGCTCGTACAATAAAGAATTCTTACTAAAACTAGAACCATCAACAGTGTGTTTTTTTAAATCCTTCCAGATATTCAAACACTCTTGATTTGGAAGGTAACTATTTTCTTTTCTTGGGACAGTTATATTAAGGTCACATTACCACAAAATAACTGTAGCTTTTGCTCATTTTAAAGTTAAATACTTTGTAATATCTATAACTCTTCTCTTTTGCACAAGGCCAACCTCTAATGTTACTTAGCAGTTTGGAAAAGTCCTTTTGGTTTACATCCAACCTAACAGGCCACAGAAAAACAGAAATTCAGACTTCCCTCAGATGACTTGGGTTGTTTGTGTGTAACTTAGAAGAATTACCTGCAGGTAAGAGCCTTCCATCACCTTCCACATTATGGATAATCAGGAAATCTTCGCAAACGGCTGAAAGCTGAACAGAAGGAACGCCAGGAGTGGACATCTGTCAGGCAAGGAAAAGGAAATATGTGTTTGCAAAATCACGAAATTACATTGAACTGAGGACAGTTCCTGAAGGCTGGTTAAGGTATGAGGAATTTGGGGCCCGATGATTATTCTAGTAGATAAATGTGTTTCTAAAATATAAAACCTCTGAAGTTATCGTTGGCCCTCGAGAAAGACAGATGTGGACTTTTGTGACGGGATTTTCAAAGACACATTTTGTCCACGCTCCCAACAAGCAGCATGTAAATGAAGTCCAAATCACCTCTGAAGTTCCAAGTGGTTCGATGTTAAATCCTGTTGTTGATGCAGACATTCGAGCTACTTTGAGGATGAGCTTAGAGGGTTCGCTGTGAGTTAAAGACTCTCATACTGTCACTTACACGTATGGCTTACTGAAAAACTTCCAAAACATTCTGAAGAGTTGTGGGATTACAGTATTAAATGCTCTAAACTACTCGTGAATGTGTTCCTGGATGTGTGTGTGTGGTACAGGAATTAGAAAGAGGCAGAGAGCACAAGCTGCTTTACTTTCCCTGATAAATATAGATAGTACTGGAGGCACTGGTATATTGCTTCACACAGTGGAAAAACACAACCTGAATCAATTTCACAATTAGCCAGTTCGGTGTTTTAATTAAAAAACAACAGACGTCTTTGAGGAAATCAATTCCATCTAAAGAGGCTAAAAAAGAATTCCCCCTGCTAGTTCACTGTCCCTCAGCGCTGACAATTCAAAGGCATGCATGAAGATGCTTTTGGGCCTTTCTTTTGTATACATACATAACAGCATTAAACAGAAAAACTTGAATCAGTTTTAGCTGTGTTTGTTGGGACTATTTTGATGTCATCTCCTTGGGGGAATTTAAAGAAAAGCCTGTTTTTCGAAAGCGGGAGCAGAGCAACAAGCTTTTCCCCTCTGCAGCGTTCTCTTTAAAAATAGGTTCACATACAGCTAGCTCGCTTTAGCAAGAACATGTTGAAAAAAAGCTGCAAAATGTTCAAAGCAAATAGTTTACAACGAGAAACTTGTAGCAAAACAGTATGTTTTTAAATGTTTTATGTCTACTATCATTTCTAAACATTAGCTCTGTTGCCTCATAGCAAGAAGGTTCCTGGTTCGAATTCCGTCCGTGGCCTCTCTGTGTGGAGTTTGCATGTTTTTCCTGTGCATATACAAGTTCGGTATACCGGCTGGAGATTCTAAATTGACCTAAGGAGTGAATGTGAGCCTTCATGGTTGTTTGAATCATTTGAATCATGTGTTAGCCCTGATGGACTGACTATTCATCCAGGGTGTTCTCTAATGTCAGCTGGGTTAGGCATCAGCCCCTGTGACCCTGAATTGGATTAAACGTGTATGAAAAATGAACGGATTTCGCTATAACCTGCAAGATTTTATAATGATGACTCCAAGGACAGTTTTAAAGTTTCGGTATTATACAATCACTCTCATGGACACCAGGAGCCAGATGCATAAACAGCGCATGATAAAACTAGAGATAAAAACCATGCGTTGCCCATTTCTGACACAGGTGGGAATGTAAAATACTGTAAATAATGAATGCGTGGCCCTTGATATGCAGAAACTCAAAGGCCCCTGAGAACTTTGTAGAGGTGAGAGGCGCTACAGAGTCAGAGGATGATTTTCTTTTGGTTTGTCTCTGCGGGGAGCTAACTTCTGTGACAAGCTGACCCACGGTAAGTGCAGAATTGATGACTGTTGCAGCTTCGGCGTTCAAAAAACAGAAAATGCTCCTGGTACTAAAGTCAAACACGTGTTCCGAGAGGACATTATTCTCAAAGCAGAGTGATGTTGATACTGTAAACAGTAGTTATAAATTGTACGTTCCATTTTCAGTCTTTGTTCCATTGAGAGTCTAATTTGTACCGTATTGTCCCTGACAGGGCTTTGTTTCCCGCTGTTATTGATCCGCCAGCTTTAATTTCCATCGACAGCGCTTTTATCCCCTTCACTTGAGCAGTTCCATTTTGCTGTTTGCTGGTGCATATTGTCAGCTCCCCTTTTCACTCCCAGAAAAAACAGACTCCACCCCACGTGCATGCATGTCTGGCATGTCAAATGACAGCCAAGCAGAATTCCCCTTTCCTGCTGCTCTCATGGGATCGTTCGTCCATTTTGATGGGGATCTAATCTCAGCTGCTGCTCACCTCAATGTGTGGTTTAGTGAGGGAGGGGGAAGCTTCAAACTTCAAACACTGCCGGTCTGACGCAGAGATAAACCCTGCCTGATGAAAGACTAGAAGCTTCAGAGAAGGAGGAGGTGACGAGCTTAACTTGGCAGATTTAGTGGCTCTGTCTCTCACTTCCTGTGTTTTGTCAAACACGGTGTAGACTTCATGGCTGATTTTTATTCAGTTGAGGGAACGTAATGACACTTGTCTTTGATCTGCGGGTAATGTGAACACGGAGGTGAGTAAAGGACCGAAACTCATTTCTGAAAACCGTCTTAAATGTAAAAATGATGCCCCATTTCGAGTGAAATTAAATGTGCTTTCTGTGCACGCTGAGAGGTTTGACAGTCTGCTGTCCCTGTCATAGCCAGATGTGAAAATGTTTACTACCACCATCTACTGTTCACTCACAGGATCTGACATTCAACCTCACACTTCATTCACTTGCATCCATAAGAAATAGATTTGGTATAAACACTCTGAGCTATCTGCAGAGAATGAATTACATTTTGTTATTACTGGGACCTTGGAACTCAAGGTTTCCAGGAGCATCCATTCAAAGAAGTGGAAGGTCTCCAATCTTTCACTTCACGTATTGGCCTTTTGCAAACAAATCTGAAAGCTTTCGGTGAGTGCAAACACACACAGGAGCTTGTTTGCTTGGTTGTAGTGACGCGAGTACTTGCAGCATTTTCAACAAGAATACTGTTTTTTTCAGCTGCTTTGTCTTCTTTATTAAATTTAGAAAGCCGCTTGGTTGCAGAAACAATAGAAGAAGCTGTTCTTTACCTGCAGGTGGAACAGGTAGCAACATCACTGTAGCAGAACTCGTGATAAATGTGTTTGTTTCGAGGAACTCTAGCAACAGCAGGTCTCACAGGAGGACTCATCTGTTAATGTATTTGTGATTAATTATCGCCCACTATCACAGGCCTCTTATCTGAGCTTCTGAACAGGCGAAGAGGGCCAAAGTGAGACCACTCCATACTTGACATAGCTCTAGGGAAAAAACTACAGTCCATGGGCTAGTTCATCTGTACCAGCCCAGTCTCACAAGAAACTGTTAAATAGAAACTTTTGTGTTATAGTTTTTTAGACCAGGCTTGAAAAATATTTTAGCAGGCAATTATAATGTGTAGGGCAGTGTGGTGTTATGTGACAGGAACCACCCGCATATACATGAATTTGTTGCCCTGTTGAAGAGGTCACGAAAGCCTCGTTTCGACTGTCAGTGCGGTTCGGTTCACTTCGTATCAGTACGGTACGGGTCGGGTCGCTTTGGGGTCCGCTTTGCGTTCCCACTGCATAAAGGGGACCCTCAGGGGTGGGCGGAGTGCGTGCCAAAGCGTAAATAGCATCCATAATTTCGAACCACCTCCAAGCTTCTTCAGCTTAATGCGACACTGGCTCGCGGTCCGGATGAAACCACTCTCTGCCATTATTGCGGCAATCAGCTGGAAAACTTTTTCGTTTTGCACAGCCTCCTCACCAATCACGGAGAGCAGAGCCTGGACCGGGTCCTGTGTGCTAGGTACCCCAAGCAGAAGGGTTACAAAAATGGTAACGGGTACCATGGGACCGGTACGCTTTCGTAGTAGTGGAAACACTGAAATAAGCGAACCGTTCTGAACCGACCCGTACCAGACTGCATAGTGGAAACGGGGCTAAAGAGACCATCAAAAGTCTGCGAAAATGTCAAATGACCATAAAGAAAAAAGGTGTGGTGTGGGGCTGGAAAGCAAAGTTGTGAACTGCGGTATCTGTGTGCTCCTTGGCAGTTTCAGGCCTAGGAATGTGCACAACAAAGGTTGGTGTACTTCAAAACAAGTCAGAAGCACATAGTTTTGAAGATTCACAAACATCTGTAGTGTTGCCTCAACACCACCCACCGACCCCTTTGCATGTCATTATTGTCTATGTTAAGAAACTGTCAACATCTTTACATTGTGAGCTTCAACGTTGTCACGTCGCTACAGAAGTGTGGTGAGGTCTGACAGTTGTGATGATAGATAGGTTTTTAGAAAAAAGGCCTTTATGTAAAAATACTGAAAACTAGACAGAACATCTGTCTAACAACACAACATTTTTAATATAAAACTGTGAAAATGATGTTTGAAGGCTAATGCATTGGCCCGTTTGGATGTGAAATAGATGTAAGACAGCACTCACTACTGTATGTGCATTTCAGTGAGTCACCGCTTTGCAGGAATCTCTTTGTCATGACCTCTCCTCCCCTGGGAGCCCTTTAACTCTGGCCTCATCAGAGGCCTGCAGAGACCTCTCTGTCAGTCACCTAGATATCAGCCTCTGATTGGATCAAAGACTGATTACACCCTATTCATGTGGCGGCATCGTTGGAGAAAAGAGACGCATGCACCGCTTGTCTACGCGGTCTTCGGGGCCTTGTAATCAGTGCCAGTGCGAGGGTAACATGTCGCCCTGTTGGTTGGGGAAAAAAAAAATCCCCTCAGCTGATTTGAACGCAGAGTGTCGTAATCTCTGTCCACATCCAAATCTGCCACACACGTACAAAGTTAATTGCCAAGTGAGGATTGGGTGGGCGCATAAAAGCTTTTTGTGACTTTCTCTCAAGTCCATTTCATTTCCAGCAAATGTAGCAAAAAGCGTCCTATCGGACTAATCCTCAATAATCTTAAGAGACGTAATATCTCAACCATAAGCTTGATGTTCATTTGGCCAACAACTCAGTTTAATAATAATAATAAAAAAAAAAAGACTGTTTAGTCTTATTTCCATGAAAGCAGAGACGTGAAATGAAAAACGTGTTAAAGGTCACCCGGGGTTATGTCAATTTGATAACATTCATAATATGAAAAAGATTCAGCAGAAGGATGTTTTAATGATAAAATCCCTGCAGCCATCTGTTGGTGTAATGAAATGGCCGGAGCTGGCAGAAGATCTGGATGACCTCGCTATTCTCGGGCGGCATATGCTGTGCCGCAGAGTGGAAGGCACAACCTTTCCAGCGCCGGCGACCATCAGCAACCTCATAATCATCAAAACCTCATCTGCTACATTCATAAATCCCACACCGGTCTGGATTCTTGAGGATTTGCAAAACAGAGAGCCCCATATGCTGCCATTCTGCGCACGCACAATTTGTGTGAACAAAGACAGGGAAATTAATTAAAACTGCTGCTTGCTGATTTGATTTTACAGCACCTGCAAATATCACAGTAACGACAAACACACTCTTTCTGATCCCCGCTTTATTCCATGAGATATTAAAGTAGGAGATGGAGCAGCAGTCCACAAGTGCTAAGACTTCCCATACACAAGCCACGAGCTCTGCCTGCATCGTGAAGAACAAACTCAACTGGCTGATGAGCTGCACGAGCAAAGCGTCATTGTTCCCCTCTGTGCCACTCATTCAGCTGTGGCTTCAAAAGCCTGCGAGACTTAAAGTAGTGCGAGAGGCTGGCTTTAAAGTGCTAATGGGCTGATTATGAGTGATCTGGTGAAATACATGAGCGTTGCATGAGGCTTGCTTGACTTAATGTGGCCATATCCTTGATGCGTGTGAGACTAGAGGAGGCCGGCTGAGAAGCTGTTGCGCCAAGCAGAGGCAGTTTCAAGGATTACTGTCAGGGCGGAAGAGAAGCCATTAATCTCCGTCTTGAAAATAGGATGCAGCTCAGCCTCAAGGCCTTTAGGATCTTTTGGAAGATGATAAGCTTCTGTTTACAAATTTCCCCATGTGGTTGTATTGACTCTCTGTGCCAATATGTGGCAGATATCCAAATATACATGTGTAAGTGTGCAAATGGGTGCTAGTTAAAAGCAGGTTCAGTGTTTCTTTTTTTTTTTTTCATCTGGCATGTGAGAGCAGCAGTGTTTGATTTAGTTTTTTCTCATTTTCAATTACAGCCAGTTCCCAAGAGGCTCCAGCATTCGGGGTGCTATCAGTTTGAACAGGATGTTTGATCAGAACTAAGCTCTGATGACATTTGATTTGTTTTTTTCCTCCTTTAAAATATGTCCTTGTCCCCCTCCCTCTGTTGTCAGGTCACAACCAGAATAGCTCAAAATGTTTGCATGAGGTTTACAAGAAAATACCAAGCCAGAAAAACTGCCGTTTGCTCATAAACAGAGAAGGATTCACAGAGCTGCTTTTGAATTCCAAAGACTGGGGTCTGGAAATCTGCTGTAAGCGAGGTCAGGGGAGTTCCCATCACTGTACCTGCTTGATACCAATGAGCAAAGCAAAGCCCAAATGTGGCTGCACGTCCTTTCCCCGCTGGCTGCAGAATTCAGCTTGATCAGACCTGGCATAACAAGCATCTTTACCTTCAGGAGTTTCACAACGGCTTTCTCCATCTGTCTGTGCAGATATAACTCTTCATGTGCCTGAAAACACAAACTGTATTTGTGTAAAAAAAACATGAAAATCTCTAGCTTGAGCTAAAAAAAAAAAAAAAAGCCTTCTAATGTTAGCAAAATTTTAAATCAAAAAGGAAATTTCAATTAACAACTCTTTTGTTTAATAAAACTATAAGTATGTTAAACTATAGAGCAACTATTAAGTATATTGTCACGTTTTTCCAAAGAAAACAGATCCAGTGCTCTAAGACACTGGAATACAGCCTGAAAAAGGAAAAACAATGAAGGAAAGCACAAATGAACATTTCTGTGGCTTTTCCTAATTGGGGAGTCCTGAAAGAATGATGTAATTACTTCCACTGCCAGAAGGAGGAGACAAGAGTTCCACACTGAAGGTTTAAACTTTAAAGCATCCGATCAAGTGTTTGCCGTGGCAGTGACCGAATGATTTTGACCGATGGTTCTTTTTACTTGTAAACCTGGATGGTCAGCAAAGCTAAGTAGTTGAAAGTACACTGATCAACCATATCATTATGACCGCCGACTCAGTATTGAGTAAGTCCGAGATAAGCCCTGATTCACTGAGGCCTAGACGAGAAGGTATGTTGTGGTGTCTGCCACCAACTTGTTGGTATTAGATTCTTTCATTTCTGTCATTTCTTCTTGGGCCTCTGCAGATTAGTTTGTCCAGCACATCTCACAAGTGCTCTTTGGGAATGAGACCTGAAGAATTTGGAGGCCAAGTCAACAACTCAAGCATGTTGGTGTGTTCATCAAACTTTGAAACATTTGCGTCTTCCATTCGAATATAGGTGGTAAAGATAAGGTCCAAACAAAGACACAATTTATTCCAGTGCTCTGTGGTCCAGTTCTAATGCTCATGTGCCCATTGTGGGCACCTTTAGTGGTGGACAAAGGTAACCATGGATCCCTGACTGGTCTATAGCCACACAGCCCATGCAACAAACTGCACGTATTCTCTGAAACACACTCTAAGTTAGCCCGTTCTAACTTTTTTTTTTTTTAACAATTTCAGCCACAGTATCTCCTATATTGGATTGGACAACACAAGCCATCCGTATGCAATATTGAGCATCCAACATACCAACTTTAAGAACAGAATTTTTTCTTTCTGATTAATATACCCTTCCCTCTACCCTCTAAAACTATGGCTGATCACTTTCTATACAACCTTTTTTGTACCTAAACTAGCAAGCCGATGCAAGTTTCCTAAATTCAAGTGTACCCACAAAAAATGGGTGATGGGGAAGGGATGATCCTATTGGCTGTGGCACGACTGCAGTGAAAACAACAAGCACACTGGCTCTTTGAATCATGTCACTGTTCAAACAGTGAATGGCATCTCCAAAGATGGTATCTGATGTTGTGTACAGTTGGCGATTCCAGTTCGATACTTTATGTAGTAATTGCTAATGTTTTCAGCTACTTGTGGTATTTCTTTGCAGTTGACTTTTTTAACTTCACAGGGTATTTTGTCACAATTTTGACAAATGTGCCTGAATAAGAAAAGAAAATGTCAAGGAACCATTGCCAGTAAGATCAGTCACCCAAGAAAGAGCATAAAATGTCAAAAATGATAAATAGCAAAGGAGCACGGGTTAAAGACACTGGACAAGCTTCAATAATTCTTTACCACCTAGAATCACCTAGAATCACCAAAAGCAGATCAATGTCCACTTTGACTTTCATCATTTCTACAGCAGACCAAAGCTGAATGATCAACAACAGCAGCAACACAATCAAGAGCAGCCCACGGCTCAGATTGTTCCACATATTTCGGATATCGCCCCCATGTGGCATTTTAATGCTATAACATGTAGATGTACTATTGCACAGCCACAACATAGAGAGACCGTAGAATCATGTGCAAAGCTTAGAATGTGAGCTGATAACTGATTGTTGTGAAAGGGCAGCTGCTTCATCTTATCCTTTGTGTTATTTTGTGATATAGACACCTTATATCAGTATCAGATCCCACAGATGAGTAAATCATCTCAACAAGAATGTTGCTCTCAGCTGATAATGTCAGCACAACATACAGGGAGTAGACATCAGCAGTAAAGAAAGCAAGAGAGATGATGCATTTTGGATCGTTATTGACAGAGAAAAAACATTTTGGAGTTGATGATTTCATTAAAAGTGTCAATCCATTTAAAAACAAGTGATAACAAAAATGGACCCTACAAATCTGACAGTTGGGAATAAATATTTGCATTATTTTTCAGCTCGTAAAACCAAATCTGAAGACTGGTGGGAATGCTAAAAGCTAAGTTTTTGATAGCAGGTAAGCTCATCTGAAAACGCTTTGGAGACAGGGGAAAAACGTGTGGCTTAAAAAAATCTTCCAGTCCTCATTTGTGAAAAAACAAAAAAGGTAAAGCGAACAAAATGTGAAGAAAAAAAAAAAAACATCTGAGAAAATATCTGATTTCTGCTTCGTTTGTATCTTTTCTATATAATTCATAGTTAACCTGGTGTGTTGTGCACAGTCCTATTTAAGAAAAAATTAGACACATTTCAGAAGACGAGAACTCGTGGTGGAATGTGAAAATTTTTCAGGCTTTAAGGTATTTCTATTACAGCACAAGCTGTTACAGGACACCACACGGTTGTCTGCAAAAAAAAAATAATAGCAGTCAGATCATGCATGTAATACTCAACATATATGGTTGTTAGGAATGGTAAGTTAGTAAATGATTTTGCATGTTAAATTAAAGGCATCAAACGGATCCTCGGTATCTGCGGCCAACTCCAGGAACACTGACTTCTTGTTCAATTCTGACAAAGAAGTGTTAAAAAGCGATGCAGGTGTCATCTCTTACATGTAGATTCGTTATAACTGTCGTGAATTACAAAACAAATGCGATGTCTCCTCAATGGATGTAATCACACGAACAAATTTAACTTTGATGACAACAAAATTGAACCGCGGCATTGTGTCCTTTTCAAAGAGGAACACGTAGATGTAGTGCATGATGGCCTGGGCCGGCAAGTCAGAGTAACACCAACAATGCGTCTTAAATTTCAATACGTTTGAATAGGTGTATGAATCCAGCTCTGTGAATAAGTCGGCTACAGAACAGAGATCAAATTTACTTTTATTCTATTCATTTTCTCCTTCCCTGTCTCCTTTCCTGTCTTTCGCTGATAAGCTCTCCTCACCACAGAACACAATGGCTCCATTGTGCTAAACCGCAGGGCTGATAATGTTACGTGACATTAAGGGCAATGATGTTAGCTGGTATTCAGAGAGACATTTTGATTGGAATGTAGACTCACAAAGACTGCCATAATATTCAATGCTTTCTGAAATTAAGGAATATTAAACACATTTACCATTGACTCTCAGTATATCTTCAGTCTGCATGTCAGGAGATGTTTGGTTTTCAGATAAGGAAGAGTAAAGACTAGCTATGACGTTATGGAGACTTCAATGATGATCTTTTTCACATACATTTGCAGTTGAACAAATCAAATCAATAACAATCGATAACTTCCTAACTGTATATTAATTATAAACCAACCCAGGCAATTTCTCCACAGCGGCAGAAACCAAGAGTTTCCAATGTCATTTAACTCTTCAGAGGTGAGAACTCAATTGTTTTCTCCCTCCTTTTATGAATAATAATATTCATATTCCCCTGAAAGCTGACCTGTGGAAAAAAAGGGGCTATTTCATAGCTGTCAGTGCAACGTCTTTATCTTCACTCTCCAAATGTTGGGGTCAGCCAAGACTTGACGCTCAGCAGACAGTTCTCCCAAAGACCTAATGTGATTAATGGGTGTCACTTAAGAGGGGTGGGCTGAGGTTGGAAAAAAAAAAGAAAAAGAAAAAGTCCTTCGAAGGAGATTGTTGCTGAAGTAAAAGGTACATTGGTGGCAGTTCATCAGCAAGAATTCAACCCCCTGGCTGCAGCCACGTGCTGTAAAATGAAATGTTCAAAGTCACTTGCAAAGCTGAAACCCGGCCGGGAGAATGCAACCTTGAACTAACATGTGGGCCAAAAGTTTGCAGCCTGTAATTAGCTTGCTTTGTGTTGGTAATTGTTTGCACCTTACAGTACATGAAGGCATCGGTTCCTCAAATATTTAACATTCACATCCTCAATCTCTTGCCTTTCTCTGTGTAATCCCATCTTTTGCAATGTTGCCTCAAGTTGCTAATGTATTTATCACCGGTGGGAGGGTGATGTCAGTATACTAACAGACTGTGGAGCCACTTTTATGTCACAGCTTTTCTTTATTTCTCCCGTTAACATCATCTGAAAACTGAACGTTTGAACTTGAAAGTGTTAAGACATCCAAAAGCCTGTCAGCACCTGTTGTTGAGCATTTGTTTTTCCTGTTTCCAAATGCACGATTATATTCGCAGCTGGAGCTGGGTTTCTTAGTCATTTGCAAAAAAAAAACAGCTTTTGACAAATGTCATTTTGTCTCACTACGTTGACTTTATTTGATACTTGTTTGGATTTTTCTCTGCTCTGCAATATCCTGACAGTTTCCAGAATGTATTCTTAGATACATGCGACCTGATTGATGCATCTGTTTCTCGGTGAAATCTGCATATAGTTTATTTTATGTTTATGTAGATCTTTTGTGGAAATTGAGTTGTTAAATGAATCTAAATTTGAATTTCTGAACTTCGCCTGCACTGTAAAGAATTTCCCTGTAAAATACAGTCGGATGCTGTTGTAAATCCACCGTAAATATACAGCAATTCGTTACAGTGTGGGTGTTAAAACTGTATGATGTTTCCTGACCTCTCTTTCCAATAGACGGCAGTGTTTGCTCATGAAATCGGGTTGAGACGGTAAATAATGACATCACAAAGGTGACGGAAATCTTTTTAAACAGATATTTAAATAACAGTCTATTTGGAAAAAGACCTCCGTCCCGGTGAGAAAACAAACATTTCCACAAAGGGTGAAATAATCTTGCCAGGCCACGAGGTGGCAATAACATCTACATTAATGACGCATCAAAATATAATTTAAAATGAAGTCTATAAAGATCTTTGGAAAGAGTTCTTAAAAACTAAAGTTGCTGTTTTCATGATTCTGAGAGTGGCAAACTTAGAAGGAAAAGTTTGTTCTTTGAAATTTTCATGTCATTGTGAACAGGCCTTAACCTAACCAAGTAATTTTTGTAGCCCAAGTTTAACCAAACAGCAAGTTTGAAACCAAGATAAGACCCAGTTCAAATAGGAACGACCCCCCACAAAGGTCTTCAGTCCCAATCTCCTTCATAAATGTCTTACTTCTGACTAATCCTTCCACCAAATTCTTTACAACCAGAACTGGACTTTTGTTATTTTACTAAACTTTCAGACATGTCTTGTGTAAATTTGCGTGACACTGACACATTCAGTTGTAGTGACCTGGCAGGTCTGTTGAACACTTTGCTGTGATTCAGCTGCTTTGTTTGATATTCCAAACATACACCGTGGAAGTTGATGAAATTGGCACATAAAATCAGTCGAATGATAATGCCCGTGACGTTTTTTTGAAATTGTCATGAAAGGAGTGTTTATCACACTTGAAAGTAAAGGGTCTGATGGTAGAACCATGCACGACTCTAAAGCTGCTTAGTTTTAGGTTGGGGGGTTAGATTATAAACCACACTGGCTATAGACTGAATCAAAATCTTATTTTCCGGATTACTATCTGATTTCTTTTGCCCATCCTGTAAGAGGCAGAAAACCTTTTAGAGACATGACATACACTGAGAGTTTGAAAGCTGTGTGACACAAACAAACAAACAAACAAAACACACAGAAGTCAAGTCCTTCAGGATATTTATGGCGCACCCCGGATGCAATCATCATTTTTTTCCACATGTTTTTGGACAGGATTCTTTGTTTCTTCCCTGAAGAAAGGAGAATAACTTACAACAGTGACTTTAAAATGAAACTAGGATCAACAGATGTTCTAATAACTGCCTGTACATGTATTTAGCTGACTGTGTTAGAGTGAAAAGTGTTCTCTCTGGATTTCAAACCATGTTTTGTATTTGATTGAGCTGGGTCGTTCAACATACTGACCATTTTTGATGTGTGAATGATGGATGTACCCGCAAGTGAAACAATACCAATTTTTTTAAGACTAATTTATAACAGCTCTCCGCAAAAAAGAGAGGAGTGAACAGCGAACACATTATAGCCTGTTTGCGTCCACTTGCATGCTCATTACTCGCACAGTGTGTGTGCGCCTCACACTGCGCCAGTGCCCCTCGAGTTATTGCAGCAAAGTGCCGCCGCCGCTTGTTATGGATTAGACTCCGAGGAGCCAACCGGCTGTGGAGGGGAGATGACGGTGCATGTGAGTGTCCCTGTCCTCTCCTTTTTGAAGAGCACCTGAGCACCTGATAAGGCCGCAGCCACCTAAGACTCCCCATACATTCAACCCCCGCACATGCAAAAAGAGTGATTATAAAAAACAGAAAATAAGAAAAAGCTCAAAGTCAGTAATCATCCAGAGCACGATGGTGGGTGGGTCTATGTTAACTTGACAAAGAGGGATGATAAGCAGACCCACTTGCACTCAATTCTCTCTTCCATCAAGCAGAGATAACATCACAACGTCAAAATAAAAGTTTCCTTTTATTCCTTTGGAAAGCTGAACGCAAAGATGCTAAGACAAAGCAGCAATCAGTACCTTCAACAACAAGGGTCACCTGTGATGCTGGAGAGGTGCCTAATGTATGCTCAGACTCACGCTGAGTTGTGGTACCACAAGCTGCAGACTCCTCCAGGAGCAGGACAGCTTCCGCTTCTCTTAAGGCTTAAAGCTCTCTGTTGAATGTTAACGCACGCTGCTCCTCAGCTGTGAGTTCAGAAAAACAGCCATTAATTACAGCATCTTGATTAGAGCAACACATGCATTACCATGGAAACAGTGCTACCTGAGCTCCAACAGGGTGGTATAATGATTATACCAATAATCATAAAAAAAGGAGGGGGCACAGGAAAAAAGTAGGAGAGCAACCAAATATTTCTTCATTTCAACACAGCAATATTCCATTAAATATGTATTTCAAAAAAGTCTGAATCAAAAGTGCAGAAGATGAATGTGTCTGAGCGGTGCACTGATTGGGCTCCTTATCTTAGATTGCAGGTGTCTGATTTGATGATGGAAAAAAGGGGAAGTTGTTGCCACGTGTTTGCTCTAATCACAATTTCAATCTAACTCTTTAATCCGTAGATATGACATCAAACTAATGCCAAGTGTTCGGCTAAATAAGTCTGGCAAGTAAACACGGGAACGCTGAAACATTCCACGACGTGTTTATTTCAAAGCCATCGCATGAAGATACACCCCCACCCCTCCCACACACACACACACACACACACACACACACACACACACACACACACACAAGCTAAATGATTAGATTTTTTTTTTAATGCAGTGCTATTTCATGAACAGATCTGAAATCAGCTGAAAGGTTATTACAGTAAAGGTTATTGTAAACCATGAAACATGCTGGAGTCTGTGGCTAACTTTTAACTTTATGTATGCAGAACTTATTCGTACTGATGCAAACCATTTGTCATAAATCACATGTCACCGGCTTCTTAACAGTCTTTTGACAACTTGAGAAATTGTTCCAGATTTGATTAGTGTCACTCGACTGACCAGAATATAGGTCGCAGCATTCTCTCTTTATTTGTTTGTTTGTTTGTTCCTTAGTATGAATGTCCTCCAGAACAAAAGAGTTTGTTTCCCATCCGATCCAGTACGATTTAAACTGAATTTAGCTGTCAGTCTCCGCGTTTGCTTGTCGCCTAAATCAATGATTTAGGTTTTGGCATTTAGGTTAATGTTGCAGAGTTTACAAGTTCCGCTACGATAAAACCTTTAAAAAATCTCATCTCAGTCTGTTGGATTTTTGGTCTGAAAAACATTTTTAAGATGCCATCCTGGTATCTGGTTTTCTTTTTCTCTTTTTTGGTGTTGTTGTTGCAACATATTTCAGTTGAGAAATTTTGAGTAGTTTATATGGACTAAAAAGTCCAATGCTGAAGAAAATGATCAGCACAAATAAGTAATAAAAAAAAATCTCCAGCTTTTTTGGGTTCTGTCAAGCAATATCATCTTTTTAACCTTGGAAATGCATGTTGCCTAAATTTATCATTACCATTATCTAAAAAGAACCACCAAAGGCATGACTTGTACAATCCAGTCTGCCTCAGTCCTTACCTACAATTTTTTTTACATTTACTTTTTTTTTTAAAAACGACTCAGGAGTTTCTGAAACACGGAACTTTTCGGATCAAGTAGGACACATTAGAAAAACTTCTACTGGCAGATTATACAGAATATACAGTTTGTAGAGCACACAGGGTATAAAACCATAATTTATAGTGATGCTAGCGGATACCTGATAGTTTTAAGGCCTGAACAAACGACCCATTTCTTAGAGAACAATGACGCGTGACGCTAAGAAATATATAAGCGATGACAGGATAAAACAGGTCAGATCCGAGTGGAACGTGACAAGCGTCCACCAGCCGCTGACCTTGCTGTGCGTGCGTGCACATGCTCTTGCCTCAAACCTGTCCTGTACCTCTGCCCGGCCCATTTGCTGTTATCTATGAATGCTCCTGCCCCCCTCCGCCCGCACACCTTCATTACTGCCCAGATAGTGGCATTGGCAACTTGTCACTTATATTGATTTCTCTTAAACTGCAATTTACATGGATATTTGTGGGTGTCCCGAGGGCAGGCTGCAGCCTGGCGGACGGCCTCGGCACCCTTTACCCCCACCCTCTCTGCGTCTGTTCCCCCAGGCAGCGAGGAAATGTTTCCACCCAACAACACAGCCTCAAAGTGACTTTTCAATCTGACATCAGCAGACATGCTGTGCTGGTGTTCCAGCAAAGATATTGCTTATTTATTCATTTTTGTTTTTTTCGTCGTGAAAATTAAAACGACTGGGATCCTGTTTGGATAAAGGGGACATTTCCAGGGACAACAAAAGCATTTAAAGGCCACAGCAGGCCACTTTTTGTCATGTTTTAGATATCTTGCCGATTCTTTTTACTCACACACACATACACAGACACACGGCAACTCGAGCTTGTTGTATTCTTGAACCGGCCTCCACAGATTCACATTTATTCACTTCAAAATCTCCTGAATGTGACCAGCGGTACCATAGCGCCTCCTCCCAACGCACACCTGACCTTCTGCCGCATGGAGCCGGGGGAACAAAACAATAACCCGCAGCAAGGAAAAACACAAATGCTTTCTGAAAGCCTCGACACTGCGCTTTCGCACAAAAATGCCAAAATGTCACAATCTTCAAAGTTTGGGGCCGTAACACTCAGCTAAGAGTTTCTTTCTTTTTTTTTCTGCCTTGTGCAGCTACTGAAGGTCACCTGCAAAATTCAGACTGGATTTTCATAAAGGAAAAAAAAAAAAGAAAAGAAAAGAGGGACATGTTTGGAAAATTTAGGAAAATAAGAATGAAAAAAGATGAATAGGAGCTAATTGCACATTATGCATCTTAGTATAATCCTTCTTTGTAGACTACTTGTCCATGAAATTGGACCAAAAAGAGGGAAATCATTTCAGATCACTAATCCCCTGAGGAAACTCGAAATCCAAAATCTTTTAGCAAGCAAACTTTGCAAGGAGAGACGGGAGATGGATTCAAATATAAAGAGGTTTCTTTTTCTTCCGGTTCCTGTCCAAAAGAGCATTCTAGTCTTTTGGCCAGCAGTTAGTTGTGGGTTTGCTTGACATACAGAGAACAGAAACCCATATCCAAGCCTCCCGAATAAAGAGAGATCTGATGCTAAACAATCAAGTCACACAAGCAAAAGTTTTTCCCGGATTGACCTGTGACCCCTGTGTGCATGCGGGGGAAATAACGCATTCCCCCAGCAGTGTCAAAATAAGTGAAGGAAAAGTGCGCGGAGTGAGGGAAAACGTTCTGGACGCAGTGGGTGAAGAAGGGGTGTGAGCTGGTGGGTGTCGCTGGTGATGTCACACCTCCCAAACAGCCACGATTGGACCCTAATTAGAAACCTCGGCAGCAAATAGATAGGCGTCCTGCATGATTGAGTCCAAAGTGGCTGATGCTAAAATTTCTGCAGAGGCGCGGCAAAACTGGCGGAGAGCAGACTGGGCGCAGGTACCAGAGAGCCGCCACGCTGCGCTGCAAGCGGCGTCTCCGTCAGCTGGAGGCGAGCAGGACTTTCTGAGGTGACACGGGAACAGCGAGACACGACCCCGTTATCAACTTATAGGGATAATAGTCATAGTAAATAATAATTATTTGAAAGAGAAAAAAAAAAGAGCAGCGCTTCAAACCCGAGGAGTCACCGTTGACAGAGAGCGACGGAGGCTGACGCGTGACAAGTACAAAGGAGAGTCGAAGCGCCGGGTCCAAGTTATTCCTGCGCTCCGCTCCGCTCCGAAGGCTGCCCTGATGGCATCCGTACTTGGGAACAACAGCCGCGGGTCGGGGGCTCAGAGCGGCCAAGTGAAATGCAAGCTGAAGCGGAGAAGGAGGAGACGGTCGAAGAGAAAAGGTACAACTTTACAGCACTCCTTCTTTCCTTTCTGTGGCTTTTTCTTTTTCAGTCTGAAAGGGTGTCGGACATCTCGGCGGAGGCGCACAGCCGCCGCGGTCACCGCGGCTTCAGCCGCCACAGCTCCACGACTCTCACGGCGGCTTCGGCTTGTGCATGTTGAAATGCTGATGAACCGAACGTTGCATCCTCATTAGAAGAGGAGCAAACAAACAGCTGTAAATGACGCAGTCTCGCTCCAGCAAAGTTTACTTGCTGTTGCGTGTATTGTCCTTCCAAAGCGCTCATTGTTTCCACCGACCGGGACCCTGGTGAAATGAAACTGATTCCGTTTTATCCCGCTTCTGTGACGAGAATAAAAGGGAAGCTTTTACTATTTTACACCTGGGTTTTGACGCACTAGTGGGCAGACGAACCCCATTTAACTTCCCAAATCTTCCATGATTTTCATGTCAGTTTCTTCTAGCGATTTTAAATATCTAAACTTGTAGCTCAAGTCTCACATGCTCCATAAAACTACGCTCAGTTGGAATAAGGACAGTGGCAAACTAAGATCCTCAAACGCAGCAGAGATAATCCTTATAATTCCTTAGTGCTTACTACTTTTTTTTTCAAATACCTCAAATGGAAATATTTTCACCCCATTCAGTGGCTTAACCCCCAGCTTTCTGCTGCTACACTGAACACAAAAACATCTCAAGTTGGAGACAGTTTTGGGGCCTTAAACAAGGAGAGAGAAAAAAAACCTGTTTTTTTTTTTTTACCCTTCTCAGTAAAATTTAATTTTAAGTCTCCAAGTTTAAATTGTTTCTCTTTCTGAATCAGTTATTTTTTGTAAGGACTGCTTGATGAAGAGGTCAGTGTGTTAACAACAGAAGACAAACTGTGAAACAGTCAGTAATGAAAACAGAAAAGCGTGCTGATTTGCACTGACTGGAACACTGGAACAGGGACTTTCCCCCCCAACGCTGAGCATCTTTGTGCTGCTGCACTGTAAAGGATGCTGGCTGGGGGGGTGGCGTTCATGGTAAACAATCCCCCGTGTGGTTTTATGCCTAGCATCCCACAGCATTTCACTGACAAAACATGCAAGAGACGCTACGAACTGAAAAAAAAGGAATAGAAATAATAACATTTGTGGCACTCTGATTGATGAATTATTTCCACCTCACCACTTTTCCCAGTGAGTTTTTTTTTTTTTTCATTTTCTGAATTGATCACACTTTGTCATGAGGTGTTGAAATCAATCTGTTAATGTTGAGTAATTTCTCTCCGACTTATTTGGCGTTACACTTGAGGGAAAAACTGCCGAGTGGCATTTTGAAAAGACTCACGAAGCGTCAACGAAAGCTTTCATTCTTCAGCTAAACTGATGAATTCGATTATTTTCTTTCCAAATCTATTTCTACTAATTAACAGCCCATTATCCAAACTGAATCATCGGCCCCTTACTTGCTCTGGTACAGCTCACAAACCCTCCAGTAAATGACTCTTTGTCTCCCCGTTTCACATCTTCTGCCAGCTCCATTAAAAAGTAGGGGAAATCTAAATCAAAAAGCTGCAACACATTTGATTTTTATGTAGTCTTGTGTATCACAAATGATAACTTGACTGTGCGTGTTGTTCATGCTTGAAGTTGCTGATGTGCCACCCCATTACATTGCGGAATATGGATGAACGCTCGGAGCGTGTTGACGTATCCGACTGCGATTGAATGCATAACGAGCTTTTATAAACACTTTGCACTTGTCATCAAACTACAAACAGACAACTGTGCCTCATTTCCATAACCTCTTGATTTTTAATAGCCCAAGTAATTGAGACAAGGGAGACAATACATAAAATATAGTGCTGAGGCAAATGTATTTACATAATGGAAACGACAGAATTGGTTCCACAACATTAAGCATTGCACATGAGTGTCACACAAACGCGCACACATTAGCTGAAAGGCCTTCGCAGCGTGTTTGCGAGCGCCTAATTTATCAGCACTTCTGATTCACTCTGATAACACGGGACATTAGGGGCCAGTTCAGGGGCCGATTGTAAATGAACCTTGCTTTTGGGAGGCGCCGGTGGGCGCTGACTCCAGAGCTGCTGGAGGTGGACTCACTGTGCGCCAGCAGCTGAAGCAGACAGTCGGATCTGTTCCTTCTGTCTGATTCTGGCACAATTTGTTTTGGTTTGAATTGAAATTCAAACTGGACCACAGATTATGCATAAACTGGACGACGTTCTCTTTTTTTTCATCATCATCATCGTGCTTCATCTTAAATGCCAAAATGATCGTCATCTTGAGATTTCAGCACAATTATTTTTATAAACCTTAAGGCAGAAAAAAAAAATCACAGAGGGATTATTGCGTGGCATTTGGGGCTTAATCCCTTGAATTTGTAGATTATTTGTAGATGGACTCTCTAAAACCGTTGTGTGTATTCAAAAGGTCGTAAGCAGAATCCTCTCCACCGCTTCTATTAATTTCTTATCCACCAAGCTCCGTCCTCCCCCTTTGCTCATTTTTTGGATGGACAAAACAAATAACTCCAGGGTGAAGATTACGGATGAGAGATTTATTTGCTTCCATCATTTGGCAGCCCTGCCCTTATCCAAAATTCCTAGAAATTGCAGACTTTACCGAATCAGTATTGCGCGGAACCTTCTCTGGTTTTGTTTGACCACTTTAATCACAGGGTCATGGATGTACTGCTCATGTCTGCCTCTTAATTAATCAAAGCCCTGCGATTTGCGGTTATGTCCCAGGAAGGGATGTGAGGTGGGGGGGGGCACAAATGAAATCAGGCATATGAGCTTCTGGTTGGATGTGGCACAGCCCAGTTTTTTTTGACAAATATACCCTCAGCGGAATCCTTTCAGAATGACAGAAGTCTTTGTTTAGCTGTGGCATATGTACGGCTGATTTATTCACCTTTATCCACTATTTGCTTTTCTTTTTCACAGAGCAAAATAAGCAGTGCAGAAAATTATAGGACAACATTGTTTTTTTTTTTGTTTTTTTTTTTACAGCTGCACTTATCACCATGCACTCCCGGTACAGTATATCAGCATATCATCAAGAGCGCCTCGGGGGAAATGTGAAAAACACAGAGTGTAAGATAATTTATGTAGCAATTACAGTTTACGCCCTTGTTTGTGGAAAGGGCTGCCGGGGGGAGAGTGCTGGAAGTTGAGGAAGAGGCAGCATGGAGAGACGAGGGTGCTCTCACATCTGAGACTCCCTTTTTCTAGAAAGACAGGATGAGACATCCGTGGGGCGGGTGGGTCCCGTCCCCCATCCCCTCCCTCGCCTATGCTCTCTGTCTGTCTGACACCCAGCCGAGCAGAGGAGGGGAGGGGCGAGGAGAGGAGAGGGAGCCTCGACTGCTCAGTTTCATCCTCTTCCCTCTTAGCGCTGAAGCCGGTGATAAAGAAGGTGTCGAGGCGAGGGCAGAGGTCAGGCCTGAGAGCTGTTTTTTAACATCCATAAATCCGTATCGGAATAATTGATTTGTTATCACCTCTTAGCCGAACCGAAATGTGATGAAACGTGATGTGTCGAGGGAATCGCGGTTGCTTTGTTTTGAAGACGGTGCTCGGAAGCTTTTGGAGCAGGATGAAGTGTGAAGTGGCTCAGTCACGGTTGCGATGGCAGTGTCAGCTGTGTTTGAAAACAGGCATTAAACATGAAATCTTAATCAGTTTCATCATGTCACCACGCTTGTCTGTTTGTACATTTGCATCCCATTAAGTGAATATGTATTTATTTTAAGCCATTTTGTGCTAATCGCAGAAAGAAAGAGGAATGAAATGCAAGAAAAGCTTCTGGCAGTAACAGGATAGAGTGTTATATCTACAGTATGAGACCGCTGCCCAAAAAAAAAATCGACTGTTGCTTACTTGTTGACTTGTACTAAATAAATGTTCTCACAGCCTGCAAATGATGCTGAAATTGCCTTTGACAGTTGTGTGACTTTAAGAGTGTTCGCAAATATGCATTCTTTATGTCTGATTTTGTTGCTACGAGCAGCATCCCCGGATCAATTCCAGCTGCATGCACATATGCTGAGTGTCATGCCTTTTTTTTTTCTACAGTCATTTTCCTGTCTGCCTCCCCATTATCGTCTGTCAAATGACTTCGAAAAAGCAACATTTAAAATGCTACCACAACAGCTACAGTATTCTTTAAGCAACAGCGAGCCCGCAAGCACTGATACCTGCAAGTTTTGTGGCCCACCATGAGTGCATGGTGACTGAATGATGGCAACAATAAAAAGCTGAAAAGGAGAAATTTATGAAAATTTAAAAAGAAATAGTCAGTGCCAGATCTCACTGGAAAGCAATCATACTGGTTTAACAAAAAAAAGAAAAGAAAAAAACGATGAAAACTCCAAATATGCCAGATCTGAGGTGAAGTGCCGTTGGAGCATGTGAAAGCAGTAAGAAATATTTTTAATCAAACTTGTTTGATTTTCCTGTGCTTCGTGCCGAACTGGCACAGCCTGCCTGTACAGGCAGAACTCGTACATGAACAAACTAACAGTGCAACAAGACACAGAAAAGCAGAGGATTCAAACCAGGGTCTCTTCTGAATGATCTGTGCCACCAATTTAGTAATGTAGGTTAAATCACAGCAGGGGTGGGAAGGATTGGGGGGGGGGGCTTCTGCTTGTCACTGGTGCTGGTTTCCATGTCAGGACACCCCAATGTCACAGCATGCGCGCGTGTCATGGGAGCGGGGGATGAGATGTGTTCCACAGATGTGAGGCTCCAGATTTAGCCCTGAAAACACTTCTGTCACATTTGTTTGTGTTTGTGCTGATAACCGCATTAAGAGCTGCGACAAGAACACCGCTGGCATTTATGAGGTTAATGAAGGTCGGCGCCGATGGAAACGGCGCGGGCCCTCTGCTGTGTGCGCACGCATGGCTTTGAGAATTTACAGGCACTTCCTGATTAAGCGCAGCGGCGGAGAGGTCGGCAGTTTAGGACACGGCGTCCTCCAAGTGACTGAGCGTTTAGCTGAGGGAAACAAGGTTATTACCACTGACTGTAGTCTCTTGAGGGCAGCTGATAAAATGACCAAGGAAAAGGAGTGGCACAACTTTATTGCATTAGCATAATTAGTGATTATCTTGTAATTGTCCCTCCTGGCTTTTCTAGTACTCTGCAGTGAGAAATTATTTCGAAAGTCGAGGCGGTGGGAAAACAAATTTCACGTTGAAGTGTCTCAGCAACGCGTTTATTCGAGCCGCCTCGGTCAGGGCGCAAAATTTTTTTTATCACAAGTCTCAAAAGCACAGATGCGGAGTAAAAAAAATTCAGAAGGTGACACTTAAGTTAATTAGTCTGTTGTTTGATGACTCCACGGTTGGAAAGATAAGGGTATTACTCACACCACAAATAACTTGTTGCGCTGGTTGCCTTGACGACAAAACACCAACAGTTTAATTGAGTTAGTCATGTGTTACGCTCCATCAATCTGTCCACAACAGCTTTCCAAACAATGACTACTTTAGGGGAGACGTTTGAGACTGGCACAAAGCTAATCTGTGTGTTGCCGCGATGGAAATGATGTTCCGCAGTGTATCAGATGATGCCTCCGTCTGGTAATTTGTTTGCATGCACGTGTGAGTGTGTAGTGGCGTGGATGTGTTTGGGCGTGTGTCTCCCCTGTGCTTGAGTATGCATATGTGAGTACAGTACGTGCTGGTGTGCTGCCATTTGCAGGGAGCTGTCAGTCCTCATAAACAGAGATGTAGCGCAGCAAGTCAGCAGCATAATCACTTCCTGTCAGCGTTTGCGCGTCTGCAGTCCACCAGACAACGCAACACGAGAGAGAGCTGGGGACGTAGAAGAGAGAGCAAAGGTGCCTCGTAGCAACTGTCAAATGATTCCGAGGTAGAATCGGACACAAGGACGAAAGAGAGCTGGTTCATGATGTTTGAAACACCACAGTCACAATGAAGCTTCGTTATACACAGTTTCAGTGAACGCATCGAACTGCTTTAAAACCGGCTGTTCCGAACCTTAATTTTTCTCTTTTTTTGCTTCTACTGCATTCTTATAAAACCAACTGAATGATATTTGTAGATGATTTCTTCATCAATCCATCAACACATAAATGTGTTTTTGAGCCCAAGTTGAAGCTTTTAAAAAGGTCTGGTTTGGACTTTAAAATCTAAAATTATTCCATTATTATTGTGGGTCAAAGAAAAGGAAGCGATCCTCATATTTTGTTACCAGGATTCAGTAAATATCTGGCAACTATTTGTTTGTCAACTGGAGGAAATGTAATCTTCCTATCCTCATCTAAGTGCATGTAGGACATTTCTTCCAGACTGTTGTTTTAAATTGATTGAAAATTGGCTTGCCGTCATTTGTTGGCAGAACCCCAGCTTGGACATCCCTGATTTTCAGTCTGGATGTATTACCAGGGAGGGTTCCTCAAAATAGAAAATCATACAAATAAAAAATAAAATAAAAAAACAGAAAGAAAATAAAAGAAAGAAGATTGTTCATATGCATTTATATTTTAGCAGCTTATTTAGTTTCATGTTAAGTATGAATAAAATAAACTTTTAATTTATTCAGTTTTTAATGGGTAAAAAAATGGAAGCCTTGATTTACTTTAAATGTTAGCTTAAATATCCTCCGCCCTGTGTTCCACTGTAACAGCCAGCTTCAGACAGAACAGAATAGCTCAATGCAGACTTCATCTTCATGTTTCACTTAACTAGGTCTGGCAATTACATGCTGGATGAGATTCAGTCGCCTCAGAATTATATTAGTTTTCAGGGTAGCAGTTGATTCAAAGCAGCTGATCATTTCTTTTATTATAAAGTGCTATCAAGACAAACTCTCGTATCTAATGTGAAGTCCTGCCAAAAGCACCCCACACATCACGGAGGCAAAACATTTCTCCAGTTTATGATCGTAATTAGCTCCAACTGTGCCATCATCCCAGAGTCATCATGCCTGGAGAGAGGCCAGATCGTTTGACTGTTAGCAGTTTCACTCCTTTTTTTCACCCCTCTCATTTCTTTCTGCCTCTCTTACATGCCGTCCTCTATTGTTTTTCTCTGCTCATCTCTCTTTTTCACTTCTCTCATTTCAGCCGCTTACACACGGCTATTGTTTTTTTTCCCCCTGGCATGCCTGGACGTGCTCACAGCAAGGAAGCTACTGCTGTGAAAAGGGACATATTTCATGAGCAGAAAATAGCCAAAGAAGATTTTTTTTAATTTGGGCACCAAGAAGCTTTCTGCTGTTTCACACTCAGTCCTGCAGCAAGTCAGCCCTGAATCCGGCTAAGCTGCCACTGGAGTGCATTGTAAATGGTTTTCTCCAGCATCTGCTCAGACCCCGTCTGACTTAAACCCCTGCACTTGTGTCATGCTTTGGCCACCCCAGCACAGCTGCGTGTGTGCTGTGCTGACATAGCAAAGTTAACAGTGATACCGCGCCTCATATGGAATAATGAAATTGGATGAAGCAGCTTAAACACTCACCGTTCCTCTTCTTGCCATCGGACTGGGTGCCCATTTGAGATAACGTTAATGAAGGGGACTTTAGCCTAGAGTAGACACATCTTATTGGACGGGGGTGGGGGTGGCACACCAGCATTTATTTCCATTAATAAGATGGAACGTTTTACAAGAGGGCCTCTCCATTGGGCTCTCTCGGGATGAAGGGAAAATCCTCCACCTTTGTTTTACCAAGTGGGAACGTGAAGACACAGCGGAGCAGGTCTTTTTTCTTTAAGAAACTTGTTTTAACCTTGATCCGCACAACTTTGGCCGAGGAGGACGCTCAATCACCATAATCACTGCTGTCCATCGATTGCAGGTCATTAATATGAATCTGGGCTGAGAAGACTAGCTCGCTGTTCATCTAGCACCGGTGGTCTGTTTTTAGCACGAATTAGCCTCCAGTTCATCACCTGCCACGTTTTTTTCTTTATTACACAGCATTGATAAGAAAGTGCACCATGATAAACGCTGTCAGATTTAACCAGTGAAATTCTTGCCGGTTTACAAAGCAGTTATTTCAAACGTCAATAGATGAAAGCAAGCGTCTCATTTCAACGACTGCTTGCCTATTATACCGTGTCTAGCTAATTTAAGTAGCATTAGCTTCATCAACTTGGTGAAAAACACACACTGAGGCTAAGGCTAAAAGCTACTTGGAAATTGAAAACATGAAAATGCTGCAGCAAGAACTACTGTTTGTTTATTCATGCTTACTTCTTAACTACAAGTACATTGTAAATGGATGTCAATGTCATACAAGGCTATATTCAAGCTATATTTTAAATTAGAACAAATGTTGTTGTTTTTTGGAATGAGGATCTAAATGGCTGACTGTTAAATCTTCATTGAATATAAGACAATAAAAGTCACCAGCTTGGTTAAAATTGTGCAGTTGGTTGATTTTCCCCTCTACTGCTGGGTTTTTATTATTACCAGTCACCACTTATACAGAGCATTTAGTAGCTCTGTAATGTATTACTGATATTTTCACTTCACTTTGTTGGAGGGGTCAAGAGCATTCTCACACTCTTTCCTCACTATGTAAATATATCTGATGGTGCTTGATTTGTAGTCAATGGTAAATTAACATTTCATCTCATGCATTTTATACCCATGTGGCTGTTAGAATTGCTTAATGGCAGATTAGTGTACTGATAATGATGAGCGGGCACATGTGAGCTTCCTGGCAGTCTCATTATTCTGCTCACATACGAGCATTAAATAACAGTTTTTCACCCTCTTCGCCCGACAGTAAATCCCTCTCTCATCCATCGATTCTATCATCCTTTCGGTGATCCTTGTAGGAGAAACAGGCAGGCTTATCTTGCCAATTCAGAAAAAAAAATCTTTGGCTGCATTAACTTTCCGGATCACCACAGAGTTTGCTGGCAATGGTCAAGTTCGTTTGGTTTTTTCTTTGCCTCTGGGCTGATCCGAGCAATGTTGTTCAACTTGTTTTCCAACTTTCTGAACAGTCGCACGTCGTTGTGTTTATTTTCCTCCTCGCTGTCCTGATTTTGATTTGTACAGCTTGAAGTGGTGGAGCGTAATAGATGTGTTTGCATTTACCCGAAAAACTACGAGTTTCGATCACTCATCCATTGCCTTTGATAGTTCAGAGTGTATTTGGCTTACCCCAGATAAGGCTTGAGCATACATCCAGTCGGATTCGGTTGGATTGTTTGAACACACATGGTGCTTTGGCATGGGTCTGCTTGGATGGGCTTTGTCATATTGGAGAATTTCATCCCTAACCCCCTCCTCCAACCTCTGCGTGAGTGGAGCTTCAGGGCCGAGTTGTTGGTGAGGGGTGTAGGATGTGTAGCACCAGAGGCTACGAATGTTGCCTTACGTAAAAGGGCAAAGAGAGAGGATATCTTGCGGGTTAAAAATGTCCCTGAGATGCTGGAACAGATGGACCTCCATACATGTCTTTCCATACATAGACACAAGATATATTGTGGCAGTCGCTGTAATCTGTAAATTGTTGGAAAGGTCGGCCTGTACATTACTTTAGTGAAGAGCTTTAGAGATGATTCTGCTTTGTTTATGCAGATTTCTCACTTTCTAAACATCATCAACACCTGACAGAACAAAGTGTATTCATTTTACTTCCTTCCGTTACATATACAACCTCAAACCATTCAAAGAGAGGTCATGCTGTCATCAGCTGAACACGCATTAAGTCATTTTCACTCATGTCTTTGGTTAAAATATTTTGTTACTGGCAGCTGAATTATTACTGATAACCCTGTAACTTGAATAGATATATTTCCAAATATAAGATTAACAAATTTAGACAGTAGCATAAGTACCAATATAATCTACTCAACAATATAGTTGAAATCAACGTGAATAAAGAGCATACATTCATACAGTACTCCTAATGAATAAAGTCATTTCAAAAGTGAAAACTGCTCTAATGAGTAATGTTTGAATACATTTAAACAGTAAATGCATTAAAAAAAGATTAAATTTGGACTTCCTCCCTCACTATACCTGGAAACACAGATGATGATGGCAGGGAAATGGACTGGAACAAGAAGATAATCAGATGCTGAGCAAGCTTAGGTGGTGTCTATTATTTCAGTTGCTTCACATTTTCCTGACACTTTACAGGGTTATGCAGTATATGGTGGCATTTGTGTTCAAAATAATGTAAATGCTGGGTCATAGACCCTCGCAGGTGGTCACAATGTGGGCTAAATAGAAGTGAAGTGGTGATGTTAAATAAATAATAAACTACTTTTATGGTGCAGGGACTTCATTGTTTTATTTGTCTTAATTGTCCACACCTTTGGGGGTCATGTGAATGAGGTCAGTTGATGAGGTTTGAAGCGGGAAGCTCACCACTGTTCAATATTTCATTTTTTATATTGGATCTAGACAAAACAAGTATGTGGCAGATGTTTGCATCTGACAGGAGTGTGCAATGAATTGTTCCTCTGGTAAAGATGTAAATACGTTGGTGGAAATGATGCTAAGCAGTTCTGGAGTCTGTTGGTTAGAAATCACAGCTGTGTTAAAAGAGCATTTTTAAATTTGCGTGCAGGAAACACACGCACAGCTGCAGCAAACACTCTGGTGAAGTCTATTGGACAGAACACGATGTGAAGGAGATGCATGTGATGTCATTACATGCGTGAAGGTATTCGTTTTAATCCGAGTGGCTAAGAGACAGCTGGCTCTGACCGTTCACTGTTTGACCAGCTTGTAAGCACAGAAACCACAGCTAAAATGGGGTGAGCTGCTGTGTAATCGACTGTAACAACAGATTTGGAAAAAAGTTTTCTTTTTACAAAATTAGTAGAGTAAAAAGAATAAAAAGAGAGAGACGGATGGATTGCAATTTATCAAAACAATCCAGGCTCGGAAACATAGATTTGTTTCCTTTATGTTAATTAAAAAAAAAATCCATTGTCCATTACTTAGATTAGAGGCTATTTAGTATATCCCAATGTGTGTGACTGCAATGCTCAGAAAAATGTGTAACAATACTCTTTTTTGGGGGTGGGTCTAAGTAGTAGATGAGAGGTAAACGTTAGCTGCTCACAACTAACTTTAGAGAAACATTAAAAGGTACAGAAATTGGATTAACATTTACAGTTTCAAATTAAGTTTATTATTGTCAGTTTGATGGATGTCTCCGCCATATTCCTAACCAGCCTTTGTAATCCTGAGCCCCTGGTTCACAAGTCAAATGTCTTTCCTGGTTATAAATCAAAGGGGTAAATAGCAAAAAGTGTATAGAAACCACAATAATGTGGCAAAAAGTGTGCCAACAAGACATTTAACTGCCGCAGGACTGCTCACATTTAAAATGTGCTGCACTGTGAATTCTAATATAATGTCATCCATGTTCATGTTCATAGTTTTCATTACAAAAGTTGCTCGGGGGACATGGTGTTGTCACAAACAATTACAGGTCAGGCAGGAAGGGAGAGAGGGGAAAAAAGCCTTTTGTTAAAGTGGCTGTTTCATTCCTTTATTTTGAGCTACTTAGGATTAGTTCAGTAAGCTGTTGCATGTAGTATGCCTGCACATCTTTCACAGTTAGAGTCTTTGGAAGAACAGGAGTGTTTCAGCACATTTGAATTCAGAGGGGATTTTAATTTGATGTGTTGTATAAAGTGTCAAGAGTGAAGCAAAAGCTTCTCAAGAAAATATTTTGTAAAGCAATGTTCGCACTGCAGGTCTTAATGCTTAATTCCGATTTTTGTCTCAGATCCAGATTTAAATCACATTACAATTTAAATGCGACCGTCATCAGACTGTGTGAACAGCATGCGCTTTACGCGTTTACTGCTGCGTTTACGGAAGTGAATATGGATGCTACACATGGTAGCGTATGTGTATCAGTTCTGACGTTGTTGTGCAGTCGGAACCAACAAAATTATAAGGAATGTAATAAAGTTAATTAATTAACCTTATTTCCACTGACTATCTCCGTTAAGGGGTGCCTGCCATGCTTGTTTCATCCATTGTTTACATTTGATCTTGTCGCGTCTTGCTGCCTCCGGCGCAGAATTATGACGTCTGTCTCACTTTGATGACATAAAAGTCGGATGAAATGTGGCATGACCGTTCAGACTGAGGTCGCTTAGAAAAACATCTGATATGCATCCAATTTAAGACCATATGAAAATGGCCTGGGTCTGATTTAAAAAAAAAAAATTTGGATTTGTGCTGTTCAGACTATCATAAAAAAAAAAAAAAACAGATATGGGTCACAAATGGGCCAAAAAGTTGTATTCGGGCCACTTTTGCCTGCAGTGTGAACGCAAGCCTGAGACGGTTCGCTTCCTTGTTTATCTGATTCCTGGCACACGATGTGGTTACACAAAGTAACGTTTTTTTAAATTACTCAATCTAGGGGTGGTCTGTGGTGTAGTGGGTACAGCAGGCGCCCCATGTACAAGAGGCTATAGTCCTTGCTGCAGCTGGTTCGAGTCCCGCATCAGATGGCCCTTTGCTGCATGTTGTTCCCCCTCTCTCTGCTTCCTGTGTCTCTACACTGTCCTATCTAATAAAGGCATTAAAAAGCCCCCCTAAAAAATTACTCAATACAATTTTTTTAGAGGGAGGAAGTTTCACACCTGCGGGTGATTAGGAAATGTATCATCTGCCGTATTGTACTTTTGCTGCACTGCATGCTTCCACCACTAAAACAGCAGCCGAACACCGAGCTGCTTCAAAGTTGTCCTGCAGTAAAGTCAGTGTGGCCTGTTGGTGTGCTGCAGAGGGGAAGAGTGGCAACATGGTTTAATGATAATAGCTCTGACGATTGCAATGATAATCCTCCTGCTATTCCTGCTGACTGTGGCGAGCCCGTGCTTTGTTCTCTGCTCCCCCTATTAACGTGATGGAAGTTCATTTTAATTTGAATGGACCATCAGTTGGATGAGGGGAGAGGCGCTCGCCAGTGTGCATGCGCTGACTTGTGTGAAAGAGAAATCGAGTATGGAGCACACAAAGGGATATAGGAACACATATGTGCTGTAAAACGAAGACACAAGTATGGAGAAGTGCCCTAATCTTCGAAGGAACTGTCTCAGCTTAGTTTTCCTCACTGTCAGCCACAGCTGAGGCTAAAATATCAAGATGGCAGACAAAGAACACTGCAAATAATCCAGGCAGCCAATGAACACAGGGACAAGCAGTGGTTTTCCTCTTAAGAGGATATTGTCTCAGGAAGTGAGACAAAGGCTTCAAGCAGCAAAAACACAACATTTTTTTTTTTTGTACTTGACACACTTTGAAGAGTTTTAAATAAACTGTAAAGTATAAATATTGGTTCTATACTATTTTAGCCTGAACCTGTGGGGAATTCTGGGAGAGTAGTTTTTACATTTTTTAAAAGAAATAATAACTATTTTATGTATATGTTGGTTAAAAAAGTTTCTTATTAGCTGATGCATAGAAAATTCCATACATAAAGCATCCTTTATTCCATACAAGATAACCTAAACTGATGAGATTCAGGTTTGCGATTGCCATGAGATCATGAATCTTTTTGAGTGCACTTACTAGGGATGTAAAGATTCTGAGATGGAAACCTAAACATAGAATAGCTGTTTAAACTGCAATGATATGATAATAAAACCAAGCCGTGGTTATTACTTACCCAGTTAGCGCTAGAGGCATACTCCTCTGGCTAAAGCTGTAATAATGCTTAAATTTCATTTATTTTCATTCCGGTATGGAGCAAACTGCCAGTACATTGCAACCATGACTGCGTTTCAGTGTCTCTTGGGGAAGGTACGGAAGTACTGTCCATGGCATATACCCTACTTGTAAGAATCACCTGTCAGAGATGCCAAAAGCACAGTCTGCCACTCATTATGCCACTGTCTGTTATATATGAGAGTGAAAGATTTCAATCATAGTTCATAACTTTGTTTGACTTTCTTACTCGTCATGTCAAGCATGACCTGACTTTGACATCTGACTGGTTGAAAAAGAAAGAGCAGGCATTCCTGGACCTCAGGCCTGGATTGGCAACCACATGTGGTCTAATTAGTTTCTATCAGCCAGTGTTGCAAATAAGATTGTCCGCAGGCTTTGTATGTTGACCAGGATTGTCTCATTCTGGGGTGGTCAGTGGCGTAGTGAGTTTAGCAGACGCCCCATGTACAGAGGCTACAGTCCTCGCTGCAGCTGGCCCCGGTTCGAGTCCTGCTTCGGATGGCCCTTTGCTGCATGTCTTTCCCCCTCTCTCTGCTTCCTGCCTCTTGAACTGTCCTGTCCATTAAAGGCATAAAAGCCCAAAAAAATAATAATAATAATAAAAAAGGATTGTCTCATTCTTCATAAACATGCCATCCATCTGCTGTACTGTTTGTGCCTTACACATTAGTTTATGCAGTACATGTACATAAGTTAGCGGCCTCAATGAGACAGATTGCTGTTCTTAGCTGACCCTGAGTTTGCTCTACTTCCCTGTGGCACATTTAGAGATTGTACAGTGCTAGCCTGGTGTTGAATTGGCAGATAGAATAAACAAGGCTCAACCCTGGGTCTCTGGCTGGGTAGTTTGTCATAGCTCTGACTTCAGGGCTATCTAAATAGCAATAAGTGAGCGCGTTCATCATTGCATTCATCCTTACCAGTGTGAGAGATGGATGCCTTACTGGTCCACCAGGTCATGAGTTATTACTCACAAGGGGCTGCTGGTTCGTACAAAGGTCAAAGGACTATTTGTCTTTGGGCAAGTAAGCATTTCTGATGCTGTATACTGATAATCATAGCCACAAACATTTACCTGAGGACTCCACATCCTTTAAAGCCTACACGTGTACATCTTTATTTTTTCACTCTCCAGAATTGTTATCTGTCTTTTATATACATCCTTTAGTTGTTGGATCATTATTAAATTGTTCAGTACTATTACATTATTTTTTGTGTGTTCACCATCAGAACAACACTGAAGAATAGTGCATGCATTGCTAAATAGTTTGTTAAATAGCACATGGAAAGGGCAATGATCATGATATTTGATTTTCTATTTGAGCATGTTTGAATGAACAAAACTACTTATTCCAGTGTAGCCACCTTATCCCATCTGACAAAAACATGGTAGTGGTGGTAGTATTATGGTTTAAGCCTTTTTTGCTGCATCTGTGCCATAACAGATTATCAGCATTGTTGGAACTATAAATTGGGAATATCATAGAGTTCTAAAGGAAAGTAACAATGATGTTAAAAAGCAAGGCACACAGTTGAATGAGTTTCTATGTCTTTAAATACATCCTTTAGTTGTTTGATCTCTATGAAATTGTGCTGCACTATTACACACCAGTGTGTTGACCTTATCAAACAAAAATATTGTTAAAGAGTGCAAGGCTAATTGAAATGTTAGCTCACAGTTATTGTTGCAAAAGGAAGTCCCACCAGATGCTGAAATTAAATATTTATTGGTAGCCTACGTGGTTTTGTAATTTACTGACATGCAATATTTGATCATTTTAATACATCACTGTATTTATGCACCATATTTTTCTACATGTGAAGTATGATTTTTAGAAAGTACGCTACTATTACAATTATTACATATTCTTTCTTTTTACAAAAAAATGTATTAAAGGACCAATAACTCTAACAGCTAAATTCAACTGATGTCATGAATATGTTTACATTTATATTTTGTTTAGTAAGTCAATGACCCAGCACAGAAATCAATAAAATTCAGGTCATATAATTTCAAATGCTTGTTTGCTTGTGACTGTATATCTGTGCAGTAGGTGTAGCACCCTACTTTTGTCAGCTTTAAAGAAATTTAGGGTCCCGGTTTACAGCTTTAAGCTTAGCTAAGCTAGGCTATTAGCTGCTAGCTGTAGCTTAATGTTTATCAAATCAATATAGAGAAGTTTTTTAGCTAACTCACAGAAACAAAAGCAAACTAAAGTTCACTGAATTGCTAAACCACTTCTTGAAAAAAATAGATGTCTAGATAGCTGTCAAATATGTGACATTGGGTTTTTACATTAGCGGTCCTGAGTAGTCCCCTGTAAAACTGGGCTGGAAGCTGGGATGAAGTTGGATGAACGTGTTGCTGTGACTTGTTGTAGGAGAAGATTTGGTCTGTTACCACAGCTGGTTTTACCATGTGCTAGCACCAACTATACTGCATTTAGAAAGAAAAGATTGGCAAGTTCCACTCTAGCCATTGGCTTTGCGGTAACTATAAAACTGGAACTTTATTAACAAGAGACTGCCTCTAAAGGATAGCCTACTAAGTAAGTTAAAGAATCCAAAACAAAAAGTCCCAGCGCCTGCATCTGTGACCATCAAAGTGCAGTTCAAATGTAGTTACTGTAGCAACACTGTTGTCTGGGCAATGGCACTGTGGTATTACTAAATGGGGGATGAGGAAGAAGGATGTGGCGTATTTCCATCAAATTAAGAGCTTTTTTGTTTTAGGTTAGGCTTGTTAATGACTTCATTTAAATATTATTCCACCATCAAATGGCACTTATTCGCAAAGAGCATCATTGGCTATGAAAATCATTACACTATTAACAGGCATTAGAGTGCAGGACATAAAAGTGCAATAGCAATGACAGATTTTTTTTAAACAATGTTAATAGGTGCTTTATTATAATAGAGTGAATGCTGGAGTGAAAATGTGAACTACAGCACGTATTTGGGAAACATGAACACACAAGCAGATTAGCTTTTAACATCACCCACAGACCTCCTGGCTGTGAGTTGGAGTCGTGTTATGCAATGAGTCAGAGGGCATATGGACTGGAGCTTTGTTATAACTGCAGAAAGCCTCATCATTAGTGTTGATACACTAAAGGAGCAGCCAAGCCTGAACTGTGAATAGATCCATTGTCTTTCATTTCCACTCATTAGACAGTTGTAATGAAGACCGGTCCGTTCCCAACAAGAATTTACCGGAAGACACTTTTCACAGCCACTAACATCACCTGTTAAGATAAGATGAAATAACATGAAAGTTTAATGATCCTTCGGGAAATGAGAGTGTTGCAGCTGCAGCCACAAATAACGGATACACAGTGAAAAAAATAGAATTATGATGGGAATATAGCTGAGTGGGAACCACTAGATGAGCCCAGACCAGCCGTATCAACAGTAAACATGTTGGGCATGCATTACCTTGAGCAAATGACAGAACACTGTTAATTATTGCATTATTCCCATTGAAAAACAACACCTGCAGACTGCATAACACACAAAAAAGAAGACTGTGGCATGTTGTGAAATTTTCTGGTAAAAAGTGAAATACTTGTTTGGATTATCAACGTGTTTTTGCAGTACTCTGAACCCCTCACGCAAACAGGAAGGGCAGAAAACAGAACAGCGACATAAAAATAACAGATAGATGAATGAAAATATAGAAACACTGTTATAGCTCCACATTTAAGAGCTCAATAATAAGCAGATTTTAGCGTTTTTATCTTCACACATCTCTAACAATATTTGACTAAATGTATGTCACCAAACCTGCACGATTCGTGAAAAGGTTGTTGCTTTCAGTTGCATCATCAGGATTTTCTAAACAGGCTTGTTTAGTTAAATGGCAGCTGAATCTGTGTTTGCATTTCAAACTAAGATGTCTTCATTGTGGCTTAGCGCGATTATTTAGTGTCCATAAAACTGCAAACAGGTATGAATATAAAACAATGATATGGGTTTACATTTTTGAAGTAGGATGTATATTTGTATATTATGAAATATATGTGAAGATATTTAATTTTTTTCAGTGTTGAACGTGTTTTAAACTATTTGAGGAAATGTGAATATATATATATATATATAATATGTGAGCTCATGTGGTTTTATATGAACACAACTTTACTGTATTGTCAACACTTAGTGCACCAGCTACGGAAAATAGAATGATTTATTTTTTGATAAATACATTTTGGAGAAACCTTAAAGGCTCATATACAATACTGTGTAAAGTTTTTACTCTGAAAAGGATTCACAAACGTAGCAGTAATCAGAGTCTATAAGAGTGCTATCAGTCTCGGGAGTAAATATTTCTGTCTATAGTGTCATGCAGCGATCCCTGGAGGCAGACTGTAATAATCAGACTTCTCGGTTGTCATGTCGTCTCCTTGATCCTGATCAAACAGCTCCAGCTTCTGGTCTGAGGTCCTCCACACACCTGCTTGTCGTCGGCCATCTCTCCTGCCAGGATAGCGATCCGATCCTTATTGGCCACGTGCTCGGCCAACCCGCAACGATGCCCATTATCGTGCTCTAAGCAGGTGCTGAGACATATCGCTCCTTGATCACAATGCAGATTTGCAGTGAGCTCACATCGAGCAATCCATTTTTCAATTTGGTCTCCTGCCTGAGATAAATTAACAGATGTCGATTGATTTTCCTTCTTTGTGCTACTGCGAGTCTTGTTTACAGCTGATAGCCTAGGGGCATTTTACCTGAGTGACTGTATGGGATGAACGTACGTTATAATTGGCATTTTTTTTAAATTAGACTAACAATTGACAGGAGACTTAGTTGGCCGGGGCTTTTACACATTTTGCCTTTCTTACCGCTTTGTTACAGCCAATCAACAGATTGCTTTTAGAAAGGTGAAGCATTGTGGTGAGCTGGAAGGCAGAGTAGTTAAGCCTGTGTCATAATCACACTTACAAATGCACAAAGTCAAGCACTCATTTCTAAATGATGTCCCATTGCTTTGTGACAGAGTGTCATTTATTAAAAAGAAGAAGAAAAAAGAATAGAGAACATCATTCCTCGTTATCCTGCGTTCATGGTATACCTTAATCACACTTACAAAGAGAAACTGCAAAGACTTCATTTCCTGCTCAACTTCCTGCAATTGCCCCCCCCCCGGTGTCTTCACAGCCATCTCTGTTCACCAGCTGGTGATTATTGCTAAAAATACGCTAATAAAACTGGTGTAGCCTGGCACCATCACACCCTAATGACGGGAGTCAAGTGGCGCGCGGCAAATATGCCCTCACATGTGCACTGTCACAAGCCATTTAATTGAAGTAAAGAGAAAATAGGATTCTGCATTGTTTTGCTCTAAGCACCTCCTTCCAACCCCCCCACCCCCTCTCACCACAACACAGACACACTCGCCCCCGACTAGTTGTTGAGCCCTAATATGCTGCCTTTATTTCCCATATCAGCAACCATGATTTTCACATTGCAGTGATCTGATATTATCTTCCCATTGTTTCCTGTTCAGGCTTGTTGTTCTGTCTTCCCACAGTCGTGCTTCGGATTGTGGTCATGGAAGGTGACAGGTGTACGCTGCTTTTATGTTGTTATTGTCAAATACAACCATGAAAAAAGAAAGGACGCATCGGGACATGGATAACAATCATACGCTCCTTGCCAGTGCCTAAAATTAGATAAATACACCCTCAGTTGAACAACAACAAGTGAAATATTGCATCTTGCCAATATTTATTAGCAAAAACTAAACCAAAATGTGCAAAAAACTATGTCCACACTTACTGCTGCCACTGGAATAAAGAATAAAGAAAATACACCCTCAGTTGAACAACAACAAGTGAAATATTGCATCTTGCCAATATTTATTAGCAAAAACTAAACCAAAATGTGCAAAAAACTATGTCCACACTTACTGCTGCCACTGGAATAAAGAATAAAGAAGGTAGAGAGCAGCTAGGTGCGGCTATTCGAATGCTCTTAATTCACTAAGCATCAGCAAGTATGGAGCATTTGTTTGTGTGATGACGAAATGCCACGGAAGAAAGACATGAGCTATGATCTTAGAGAAGCAATTGTTGCTGAGCATCAATCTGGGAAGGGTTATAGGTCCCTTTTCAGACAATCTTGAGTCTGTGGTTCTACAGTGAGAAAGATTATCCACAAGCAGAAAACATTCATGAAAGATGTCAATCTTTCCAGGAGCTCAAGTTTCTTCCAAAGGTCAGACAGCATTTTTTCAAATGAATTATGACACTGAGATGTCGTCCAGTGTGGTTCTTTTGAATCTGTATTTACCTCATTTTAAGAACTGGTTAAAGACTCTTATTTTTATTTTTTAAAGGGCACCAACTTTTCTTTTTTTCTTTTTTTTAAAAGTGTGAGCGCCACTCATGATTTTGGTTTTAAATCCAAGGCAATAAATATTTAAAAATTAACAGCAGCTTCGTCAATTTTTTTAAAAACTCTTTCTTTTTTTTCTTTTCCAAATTCATGTCACAGTTTTTTGGGTGTTGGTAGAGCATCTGACTTGCATCCATCATCTCCTCTGAATGAGTTTGCACAACAGCAGCTACACACTGGTTAGTGGAAGTTATATGGTAGCTGGGCATTTTATTTCACTTCCACATTTTGTGTGCAGCTAACAGTATTACTGTGCCATGGTGCCAGGTGGTAACTGCTGCTGGACCACTGGGGATATGATCACATGCGTAGAACATCAGCATTTCATTTTCTAAAATAATGATTAAATCTGGTGTATTGCGACACATTTAACCTGCATCAGCACTGACCTCGGGAACCGTTTGGAACGTATATTTCAAATTAGCGCAAACCAAAGAAGGATTTTTTTTTTTTTCTGTATGTGAAGTAATGATTTTGAACTAGGGGAACAAAAAAAACAAAGCAGCGTTGTTGTATTTTAATTTACATTTAGCTATTTGCGCGGGATTTATCAAAATCATTTTCGCCTCCCCTTCTCTCTTCTTGACACCGCTGTTGTTGTCTGAGGCTCCTTTGTCCTCCTTTCTGTTTTCATGCCACATGCTTTGAATTTCTATTTTAATGTCTCATAATGATCATAGTGTCGTTTAAATCTTTAAATTTTCAGTGGGAAAAAAATATCTACCTGAGGAAGGTGAGAGATCAGAGATCTAAACTGCAACCCCAGTCTTGATTTCAGTGTTTTGCTCACGGCCATCACAGCTTTTTCAGTTTGGGTTTCTGTACCAAACCAGCCAGAAAGCCCATCGTTGTCTTAAGAATCCCACCTGCCCTTTAGGCGCTTACCCATCCGTGTCCGTGAGCATGGACCTTACTCCACCGCTAGGAAACCGCTGGGCAACCGCTGGGCAACCGCTGGGCAACCGCTGGGCAACCGCTGGCAACCGCTGGGCAACCGCTGGGCAACCGCCGGGCAACCGTTGGGCAACCGCTGGACATGCTGTTTCCATATCAAGGTCTTTAGAGGAAAATTGTAAAAAAAAAAAAAAAAAAGGGTCCAAAGAGGATCTGTTGGGAGGCAGGAGGAAAGTGGAGCACAATTGGGTCGCAGGTGATATGGTTGGGGGAGAGAGACGGGATGATCGATGGAAAATCGAGGTGATATCCATGGAGCTGTGTGACTATTTTCACTAGTAATAAAAGAAAGCAAGTAAAATGTGCACATTGGCAGTTTCATAGTGGGTTTGTGTGTGCGCGTGTGTGTATGCTGCCATGGCTGGTGTCCCCAACTCATAGGTCAGCTGCAGATGTCACACCTGAGCAGCCTGAGGCCAAACGCAGCGAGCCACCCAGGGCAGGTGTGAGGGAAAGGAGCGGAGAGATGGTGAAAGAGGGTTGGATGATTGAGCAGAGGGAGAGTAGAGGGGTTAAGCACCAGGGTGACAAGCTCTCCCACTTCAGAGAGCAGCAGTTTGATGGATGAACCAGGAGGCTAGAGAAGAAAGACTAGAGGGAAGGAAACATTCAAGTCCAGTAGCACAGGAAGGGACTAACTGAGAATACAGGAGTCTGATGGACTCAGAGAGTGTGCTTTTGATGCAGCGCATTTCAGTGTCCACGATACACAACAGTCACAATAGAGAGGAAGAACTGCTGCAGCCTGTGTACTTCTCAAGGTCCATTGAGTGCAATTACACAAAACAATAGAGGCAGCATGGGCGCTAGCTGACTGAGCTAAACACTGCTTCTTTCTGACACAAGGGGAGGCAGAACAACTGAGCCGGATCGAGATACGAAGCCTCTACCAACGTCTTTGTTGCCTCTCTCCCATGAGCCAACGCTGCGGCCAGGAAATGAGGAGGCGATGGTGGGATTATGTTTGGCTGATTTGAAGTCAATTGCTAGTTTCACCAAAGCATCAGATGAGCAAGGGAGGAGGGGTCAGAGAGATGTCAGTGATTATTAGAGGGTTGGGAGAGCAGCGGAGGGAGAGGACTAAAGCGTGCCCTTGCTTGGTCTCAGCTTGAACACAACAGACACAATCTCGCCCACATGTGCTCTGCTGGGCGGCCGGTGGGGCTGCAGAGGGGGTGTTCCGGGTGTTTGGCGACGCACATGTCCCCCCTCTGAATGTCTGCTGTGGCTGCCGTTGCGACAGCGTGTCAAAAATGAACACGCAGCTGCAGCTGTAAATGCTGGACACGTCCACAAAGCACTTAACTCAGTGCTCGTTGCCCTTCTCATGCCTCCGTTGTCTTCTTTGTATTTGCATTATATAGCTTCTTAGAATGTCATTTCAGCATCTTTGTTTCAGACACAAAAATGTCAGAAATCTCTGTTTGCTTCTCAAGCATACATCTTCTTCACTTTAAAGTCTGTGCAAAGCAGAAACAAATCTGACTTCTGAGTTTGTCATGTAACAAAAAATGTGCTATTAACCACTTAATAATAATAATAATAATAATAATAATATATAAGTTTTATATAGCGCTTTTCCGAGTGCTCAAAGGAACAAACAAAAACGAGACATTAAAACAAAAAGACAACAGAACAAAATAAAATAAAACAACAGAATTGATTCCCAAAATGATGTGGAAATTTGCAGTTCTCTGCTCTGATCACCTCAAATGAACACACTAATGGTCAAACAAAGTGAGTTTTAACCAAAGCAATCTCATCACATATGAAATCAAAAATGTAAACTGCAGATATATGAATATTTCCAACACCTTTGAACTGTGGACTAGGTTTGCAGCATTGTTAAACTGTGCGACTTACATTTTCATGGCGAGAATTTAACCACCGAGATGCAAAGGACCAGCAGGAAAGGGAGAGACTCCAGCTCGTTACTGCTGCAGCGTACCAGTATATCCAGCCCTTCACCCTCCACGATGCATCCCTGGCTCTACTTGTTTATTGCCAGATATGCGGTAGGCTAACTTTATTCCTCTAATGTATGTTGACAGCCAAAGTTCTGCAGATTATGGCATCCAGGGAAGAAAAAACTGTTAGCTAGCTAGCTGCTATTCCTAGGCTCATGCATCGTCGTCGGTCGATCTATAACATTAAAGTATTAGGGGTGGCAACGCTTTTGCTCACATTATATCCCCTTAAATCACAATTCAGTGAGCTACAGAGTTGCTTTACTCTGGCTTTAAAGTGTTGCTTTCCAGCCTTTTTGCTTTTTACTTCTTAAACTGAAGGCTTGTCTTCTCCAGAGGCCTTCATCACATGTCCCTGACATAAATTGAGTTGTAAGCTGCCAATGGTTATTTTAGTGCAAAAGCATGAGAAGGTAAAAGCAACCAGTATTTCAAAAGAATAAAACAAAACATTACAATGCAGAAAAATATCACTGCCTTCTTTCCTATTCTGTCAATCATCTGTCTCTTTAGAATTACTCCGTGACCCGATTAATGGGGTCCCTGCCTTCATGTTTTGCTCTTCTAACAGAGGAACCAATTCAAGAATAAAAAGGTCCCTCTTAAGGTTGCTTTCATCACCGGAGTTTGCCTTATTTGGTTTGGATTGTGAGAAAAAAAAACATTTTTCAGTTGTACTCTCGATCCAGTTCATTTTAAAACTGCTCATCAGTCAGTGTCATATGTACATTAATTTTCTCAGGTTTTAAAGAAATTGAAAAAAGGAGGATTTGGCAACACTATAACTGGCCCACATATATAATGGGGTGCAGAAATCTGACCAAATTGAAAATCTTTTCTAGGTTTTTATATAAACCATTTAGCAGCCATTGTTTGCTTTTAATGTAGGAAACATGTCTTTAGAACTCGTTGAATGTTTCATAAATCAGATTTCCTAAGTAGAGGGACGAGAGTGTCAAATCATGGCTAAAGGGAAGGCCTATAACAGGGCAGTACCAGCACACAGCTGCCTAAAAAAACATAAAGCAAATGAGTTATATCCAAAACATGATCAGTCAGATCAAAAAGGGAGCACTTTTGGCCAGTACATCAACCTTTGCTCAGTAATGCTGGGCTCAGACCACAGGAGTTTGGAGGTCTGAGCTGATTTTGAAATTGCGTTGCCTCGTTCACACAGTGAAACACTTTGCATATGGTTATCTTTTTAATCTCAAGGATAGATGCTTTTGGTTGAGAAAATGTTTAGGGAGACGTAGTTAGCGCGAGTTGATGTTTTTGCTATTCTTCCGTGAAAATAAGATTACATTTTGATGGACTCCACTATCATACCTGTTAAAGTCAGCGCGTCTCTGTAATTGCATTCGTTGTACGTATGTTATATATTCTCAACCGCTGTAGGTCTCTGACATATTGGATCCCATTTTATGTCCTGAATTGCGAGAGTCTGACTGTTGCACAATTAGACCTCTGCTGTCGTGGAAAAGTTTCATGAACAGCTTTCACACTATCACAGACAACGTGAAGCTTGAGTCACCAAAGTTTGTTTCACCTAAACCAGCCTCTACGGTGAGATCACACTATAACATCACTGTGCTAAATTAACTGTAAACAATGCCCTAGATTTGTTGTGTTGAATCCATTTCTTGTTATTCACAATCAGCTTGACAGGCAAAGATGATCCGGCAGAATGAGCCAGAGTTGTACTTCCTGTAGCAGGAACAGCCGTCTGTTTGCCATCCGAAACATTGGTTTTCATGCGTTTGATTGAGCATTGTGTCGTATGATTGTGGCATCATATAAAGCCTCCTCGTTGAGGACTTTGCTGTGAGCTGACCTCTTAACTTCCCTTCAGGCTCAATAATGAATCAGTGTCTTTATTCTAATTTCAGGCAGAACACAGCCGTGCCCTACATGTACAGACCTGACTCCGCTTCACCCTTTCACTGCTATCTAAATAAGCTGTGTTATCAGTAAACACCTTGCTGTTGGTGTCAGGTGTGTGCTCCCCTTCTTAAAGAGGGAGTATGTCTCCTCTTTGTAACATAACAAAGTGCTGTCTGCAGCATATGGTGTTCTTTTTTTTTTTCTAATTCAGCAGAGGAGTTTTTGAAGCCTTGTAGCACGTCACGCGCTAGCAGCTCACAGTGGCGCTCCCCTGACGCTGACAGAGAAATCAAACGTAAAAATGGAGCACCAGAGCGAGCGAGCGGCGATACAGAACAGATGTTCGCAGGAATGTTGACTTTTTGTTTGGCCCCTTATCTTCGACGCTGCCATCCTCTGCTAAAGTGAGTGACGGAAGAAGAGAGGAAAAAGACAGAAGGAGGGGAGGGGGGTGGAAGGAAACAACAGGGAGGAAAAAGGGATAGCTCTGCTGTTGGTAGAACTAAGTGGAAGGAGGGTTGGCAGGCGGGGTGTTCGATGGCAGGAAAGTGGGACAGCCACACAGCTGTGTTTTGGCGTCGAGGGACCCCCGAGATTGGTGTCAATGTGTTACATTGTCAGAGATGAGAGCGGGAGAGAGACACTAGAGACTTTCTGATGTGCTGAGAGACAGAGGAGAATCGGGGCGAAGCAGAATATTCAAAGTAAAACAGTGAGACAGACCCTGGAGCAGTTACTAGTACCTGATGGCCAATAAAGGATGCAAGAAAAAAGATGCTTGTGTTGAGAGTCTGGGCCGGTGCACAGAGCCACCTCGCTCCTCTCGCAGGACGACTGCTCCCTTGTTGATTGGCTTGGGTGACCTGGTGACTCCTGTCATTTAAACTTGGGAAGAGGAAACATTTCCCATGATTCAGCTGCTTCTCTTCTGAAGGCAGCTGACATCTGTAAGATCAACTTGACAGTTTTGCTTGCCACCTCACAATAAACAGCCCCTTTTGAGTTATATAACACCGGCTGTGATTCGTGAGGATTTACGATCCGCTATTATTTCATCCTTACAGGGTGATAAAGAGCGTGATGAATTCCTGTGGCCGAAGTCACTTCGGGGTCAGGCTCTTTTCATGTTATCTATTTCATATTTATTTTGCCATGAGTTATCCTTCAAGGTGAAGTGTCTGAGTAATGCCCTCAGGTCTGACGATAAGAGAGAGTGCAAAAGCCCGACAAACCTGGCTGTCGGCTGCAGGAACACATCACCTTTGCTGGCTGAATCACCATCTTCAATTGGAATGGAAACATCCACCCCAGATCGATGTCTTATCACTCCAGCGTCCACCAATCGTAGCAGGTAGAGCAAGCCAGTGCAGTGCCATTGTGGGCGTGATTGCCTGCTGCAGCACTCGTGGCAAAGTCACAGATACTCCAAGAGATTCCGACAGAATGAATGATAGCAGGCCGGATTCACTCTTCCAGCCTCTGTGTGCATGGATATTTGGGAGAGCAGAGGTGAAGACGGATAAACTAGACCCAAGAGGGAAGAGAGAGAGCCTCTTTGGATCTCATCCCTCGAAGTGTCCCCTAGAATCATTGTTGTCGTTTAGGAGCTCACAGCACGATGGCTCACGAGTTCCTCAAAGATAAGAAGAAGCTCTGCGGCCAAATAAAGAAGAAAAGTAGGCAGAAAAAAAAAATAATAATAAAAAAATGAATTTGGAAAAAACAGCCCTCCCTCTTTCTTTTTTTCTGGCCTTGGCTGCAATTTTGAATGCAACTTTATTTTCCACCGTTTATGTAAGCCCAAAATGGATCCTGATAGAGTCATCAGCCCCCTCTCACCAGCTAATGGTTTAATTATGTCCATCTGGAGGAGGCTGGGAAGGGGAGTTCGCCTTACTCTCCAGTCAGTCCTCTGGTAATTTGTCTTCCTCCGCACCCACTGACTGTAGCACTGATGGCATCGAGATTCGGCGAAGCCTTCTGGTGGTGGATCATCCTCCTGCCTCCCACCCAAAATTTCCTTCACATACTTCTACCTCTGGGGCACATAGTGAGAGCCCACAAGCTGTGTTATAGTATGGGATCCTTGACCGTAGCCAAGCAGAGTTTCTGAAAATCAAGGCAGCAAGCGGCTGATCTCTTATGTGAAGGGAGATAAAATCCTCTGTGATTTAGCACTGGAGACTCTACATAACTCTTAATATGACTGTTTCTTTTCTTTTGCATAACAAAGCCATAATCACCAACATTTTCTTTTAAATGAATGAACGAATTTTCGCATCTTATTGTAGTTGTACAAAAGCCAACTCTAGTTAATCATATAATGTAAGATTAAGGAAAACAAATCCTAATTATTAGTAGCAGCAACAGTGAATGATCTTGTGGACCTCTGTTGGTTAAAACTCTCTTTTTGATCAAATTTCATGGTTGATTTAAACATAATGTTGTCTGGTCTGAGAAGTTGGTTCAGCTGAATGTGTTTGTCAGTTTGTAGGGTGAACATCATTACTTTCTCTGGATACTGTTGTGAGCAGAAAAAGCTGTATTCCCCTGCCTGGAAGATGGCACTGCATTACTTGTCGAAGAAATGGGTCGATAAAAAGCTTCAGTGGCAACAGTTGGTGTGAGTGTGCCGGGAGCCGCTGGGATGCATTGGCTTCTGCTTACTATGGTGACATGAGAATATTAACGTCTGCCTTTGATATTTTTGAATACAAAAGTAGGAATGTGGGGGGGGTCGGTCAGATCTTTTTAAAGGTTCGTCTTGGCTGCAGATTCTGGGTCAGAAGGTCATGTGCAGATGGCTAATTTCGTTCAGCTGCTGCCAGTTCAGCAGAGCGGGCGGAAGAGGCTCATGCCTTTTTGTCTGGTGATTTTAACACTTGAATACATAACTGTTTTGCACAGATGACCTACTTGTCTTTTTCCCCTTGAGAGCACACAGTTTTGAATGTAAAAGTCACAATGATGCATCATGCCAACTCTGGAACTCACTCCCACCAGACATCCGCAACTTTGACTCTTTACCCCTCTTTAAATCAAAACTCAAAACCCATCTGTTTCAAGCTGCATTCTCCCTCTAGCCTCTTTTTTAACTTGTTTTATTTTATTTATTGTGTTTTTAATGTGTTGTAAAGTGTACTTGAGTGTTGAGAAAGGCGCTCACCTGTTTTATTAGCCCGTTTGTATGAAAGAGACTGCATATCTGTTGTTTTCAGCTCGATCCAATATCAGAACCGCTGTCCTGTTTGAGGTCCAAAGCCTCAGCACTGTACATAAATGTATAGGATTTATCATTAGCAGGTAGATTTTCGCTAATGGATCAGAGATAGGGCTTTGTTCGGCTGTTCTCACCTTCACTGGCACCTCAAAGGGCTGGTCTTCTGTCTGACATTGTTGCCGATCAAAGGGGGGGGCGGAAACTGTCAAGCCACAGTCTGAGCCTTTGAAAGTTCAAATCCCTTTCTTTCGCTTTCCAACGGAGGAACATGGCTTTGATTTTGGGTGTAATTGGGGGCAAACATTTTTGCAATATCTTAACAAGAAAAAAAAACTAAAGGTAAAAAAAAAAAAAAAACACCTCCACTAATTTAACAACAGTGTCAAACATAATGAGACCAATGGCCCATCTCCTGAAAATCAATTTCCCTGCAGTTCTATTTGTTTCCTACGATACCTAACATTCAGATACTTACCTGTGGAGCCCAAAACACTGTTGCCTTGTCAAATTATGAGCCACCAAAGTAAAACTATAGCCGAGGACGAGGCTATAAGTAAAAAAAAAAAAAAAGTAAAAAAACTTTTAACCCTGCTTCCCTCTCACCTGGTCTTGAGAGAAGGAGAGCGATATGGCTCACAGAGGAAGATGAAGGGATGTTAGCAGGGGGGAGGGACGGGGTGGAGGGGGAACTGTAAGATGGCAGCAATGGAGGAATGGTGTCGGCCTCAATTATGACGGGCAGTGGAGCGCTGCTCAGAAGCAGATGAGCAGAAAGCCAGCCCCAGCGGAGGAGTCAGGGGCTGATAGGTGATAATCCCCGAGTCACAGATGGAGCTGTCCCATGGTCAGAAGTGAAGCCAACTGCTGGCTGCTCTGCTTATGGCGTGTGCAGCAAATGGGAAAGTCTGGGGAATGTTTTTGTCAGATAAGATAAAGACAAGAGAAGTTGTGCCCCTTGCTGAGCTGACACTTTAGTTTTTTAGGGCTATTTTACACTGAACCGCAGCTAACACCCCCCCCCTTGAATCAGCTGAAAAAAAACCCTCAACAGGGTCCAACGGGGCTGGCCAAAAAGACAAGCGAGACAGAAGTTCACAGACATTCCCAAAGATTGTCAGCTTGGTGTAAAAGAGCTTTTGAAATCAGTTCTTTTCTTTTTAACTCTACAGAAAATGGCTTCATCTCTTATTAGGCTTCACGCCTCAACAGGTAGAACTGAGGATAGTTCATCCTGATGCTGATCAGCTGTACAGGAGTAGTGTGATTACACAACACAAAAAGGAAAAAAATGTTTGATATTTGAAAAAAAAAAAACATTTTCAACACAGATTTGTAATAAAATGAAAGAAAGCTGATAGTTTAGCACTTTTTCCGGTGATCTCTCCATACAAAGCACTGATTCTGTTGCTCTACACATAGTAAAGGCGTTGGCTTGATCTAATTTCACACGTTTGGGGTGCTAGTTTCTGACTATTCAACGTGTACCCGGCACAGAGTGTATATCCGGCTGTGTGTCTTTGGCCAGTGTTTGCTGAGCATGGAAAAACATGTTTCACATTTGCACAGTCGTCAGTGGTAATGCACAATGTAACCACCTTCTGTCGGTGAGAATGAAGGATACCCAGGTCATCACTGACAGTCTGCCACTGAGGGGAAAAGAAGGAAAGTGGCTGCATCCGAATCTGCTTTGCTGTCCATGCTGATGCATGTTTGTGCTGAGCTAACACAAGACTCCATGTTTCCATTAGCAGGAGACAGACTTCTTTTTGACCTTTTTCTTCCCTTTGAACAGATCATGGGTCCAACCTTTGCTGTACCAGACACACTCTAAGTGAATCACTGTTGTGCTTTCCTTGTGTGTCTTGAGCAAAAGAAGCAACAAGCTTCACTCAGAATAAATCCATGGTCACACCGCCTGCAGCAACAAGTTGTGTTTTGTGGACATGAATTACGAAGCTGTACTTGAAAGAAAAGTCAAGTGCCGAACGTCAACAGAAAATGTTGTTTGGGGGAGGCACTTGTGATAAAAACCGCTTCAGCCTCTCATCAAACAGTTTTACTCCTGATAAAGTGAAAAGCCTGGAGATGCTTGGGGATGTCCCAAACTATAATGGGATCATGGAAGAATATGAGGGCCCGTAAATTCGTGACTCGTAGAACTGTATGTTCATTTTTCTGCTCTTAACTCATTGGCTGCCAGCCATTTTCAGTTCAGAGACACCCATACTGCCAAGTGTTTTTCAGTATTTTGACTGATTTTCCAAGACCCACAGAAAAGTGTGTCTTATGACTATGTACACACCGAAATTACCAAAAGAAAGAGTAGACTCTCTTCTTTGATCAGGAAAAAAAGTTTGTTTCTACCATTTTCAGTCTTTTAGTAATAGACAGTAGAACATAGGTTGGTTTCACCAAAATCAGCTGTTTGACCCAAAAAATGGAGAAAACGAGCTCTTTTTTTTGTGTGTGCATAGTGGCACTGCTGCCACCTAGCGGGTAATTTTGCCAGTATATTCTCTGTTTAGTGTTTACAAGCCTAAGATTTAGTGACGAACTCCGCTAGATTGTCCCCCAGCCCGCTCCGTTAAAAAACGCAATTGACGTCTATAGACGTCTTTGGCAGTGAACGTTTTTTTTTTAAATTGACGTCTATAGACGTCAATGGCACCGAAAGAGTTAAATAAACAACCCGTGTAGTGTGGCTGGAAGCAAAGTTCTGAGCGTTGTGTGACAGCAGGCCGAACGTGCAGAAACAACTTTATCAAATGTCAGCTATCTTTATTGGAAAACACCTTTTTTGACATTTTTATTTAATCACAATTTTTGTTCTCGATACCGATAACCACACAGCCGTCTGTCATTAATTAAGCTGTATTGAATTGACATTTCTGCAAGCCGTACTTATTGAAAGACTAAAGCATGTAAAAAAATAAAAAATAGAGAGAACCTTCCTGGAGAGATCCCACGCATATACGGGGAGAACATGCAGACTCCACACAAATGCTCTTAGGGTAGCTGCAGAGCAAGCACAGTCACACAAAATGTTGGCACTCCCCAACAGCGGCAGTTTCCTACGGGGGATACCCACACCATAATAACAGCCCAGGAACAGCACAAGGAACACATCAAAGTGCTTACCCAGCTTCCAAATGCTCCATATCTCTGTGTGTGATCGATTATTTGCTGGATGTGTTGGAACAAGTTTTACCAACAGATCCGATGGACCCAGAGGATCCCCTGTCAGACACCACAGGACGCCCCTCAGAGGTTTTGTGTCCATGCCACAATGGGAAGAAACCGTTTCTGAATCACAGCGAGGCCTTACATATTATTGAGTGCTTTTAAAAGAGGAATTTTTTCCGGAACTTTCAAGAGCACGAGTTTGTATGTGAGTCAACTGGAAGTGACGTCTTACATAGCCGGATTCAATTCTGACTCCCACTGCTTTGTTGAGGTAAGTTTAGAATGGTTAAAGTTTTTCAAGTAGCAATGGAGGCGCCAGCCAATCAAATGGTAAAACTAATTGTGAGTCTGATCTTGTGACTATTGCTTCAAACTCCAGGGCTCAGGCTCACCCACCGCTGAGCGCGAAAGCATCTTGTCTGTGTGAGAGTCGCTGTAATCTCCAAAAGATATCAATAATTCCACCCTGTATTATTTTTTCCACTGGAATTTTCCTCGAAATACGTTAAATTATTTAAGGAAGTTTGAAAAGCCTAACAAAGTACTAAATTTACACTCAAACTGATCATTATCAGTCGTGTTTAGTCTGTATTTAGCTAGTATTGAAATTTTGAGCTGTTAGCTGTTCATACATCTTTTAACTTCTTTTACAAAAACCACCACTTGGCAGACCAACCTCTTTTTAATGGTAAATTTATGAGCATTTTCCATTAAGAAAACCCCTGACATTGGCTGGTCCCATTAATGCTCACATTAACTAATCCAATCAAACAACACCCTCCAAATATGTGAACAGTTTACCAGCATTTCAGATGGAAGGAGACAAGAGGTTCTGTAGTGATGCACATTATAAGATGATTTCAGAACACTAAAGCATGTCGACAATGAAAATGAAAATGTAAACCAGCAAATAAGCATGATATGGGCTCTTTAATGTCGTGCGTTATGTAGTAACAGATTTAATATTAACACGCTCTGAACGTAAGCTATAAAAATACCTTTAGTTTAGCATTAAATATATTTAGTTCAACCTGTAAGATTAAGTTTATTATGAAGCTCAGTTTAAGTGTTGCTGCAGCAGATCAGCTCCAGCGGTACAGAACCTACCATCTCATGTGCATCAGACATGACAGACATCCACACGTTCCAAATGAAATTACACGAAACATGAAAAACCGGCTTGCCAGCAAAGCAAATCTGTGCACACAGATTACGACTACATGCTTAAAACAAAGCAACATGCACAGAGTCCAATGCAAACCGTAGGATTCTGGGGACTTCTTTTATATGTGTGTGACTGTGTATATCAGCATAGTGAGCCGAGGCGCCTCATCAGAACACAGATGCGCCCTGATTAAGGGCGAGCACAGCAATGACAGAACTGCATTAGTGTGATGTATGTGTTGTTAGCCAGCAAGCAGCTAATTCCAAATTTAACACCTGATTCACACAATACAGTCACACCTGAGTGCAGGCCAAGATTTACTACCCTTGTCAGACCACTGATGGCTTTTATAAGTAATTTTTCGGACTCCCCGATTCATTTTCTCTCTGCGTCTGTAGTAATGAATTATAATTCTGGGTAAAGATTCAACTTAAAAGCAAAGTTACAGTCATTTGGAAACTGGGCTGGTCTCAGAGAGTCAAGTCTCTGGAGAAAAAAACCCTTTCCTCACTTCACAGAGACCGTAGGTAAAGAGTGGAGCTTTGAAAGACAAATTCATCTTTGTTTCAGCAGATGCGGAATGAAGTGGGCCTGATTATTCCTCGTGCCTTTTCCACATCCTGTAGTCAGATCCGAAACTGGAGCTGCAGAAGTGACATTGGGCAGTGAGATACGTTTCTTATACAGTTTCCTCAAACAAACGGTACTCAATAAACTCACAGTATTAGGCTGACTGGAATCACGTAGACAAAGTGTTCGATGCTCATTTCTAATGATTCACAATGACGATGCGTGTAAGGCCGGTATGATCGAAAACATATAAGGTACCGCAGGCTTTTGTAGTCTTATAACTTGTCTGATTGGCATTGTTAGAGCTCCCAACCTGCTCTTTGTCACGTTTTTCTTTTTTTGTGTGTTTCCTTCTTGTTGGAGACTTCAAAAAGATTTTTGTTGGTGTACGTCAGCGCAGCTGCTTTATTAGTCCAGTCACTGTAAAACAAATAATGCTGATACTTTTGTCTCCTATTTAGTAACCCTACTGGCTTCATCATGCTGGATGCACATTGCAACCAGCTCATTGGCTCATTAAAGCCCATGATGCTATTAAAATGCGTGATGATAACAACTAAGCAAGAGCCGTGAATGATAGAAAATGATTAATCAGGCAGTTGAGTTATTGGCTAAAAAGAAATAATAAGTTCACATGATTAGCAGAAAGTAGTGGATGTTTGTTGTTGTTGTGTGTGTGTGTGTGTGTGTGTTTGAATTTCAACTGAGGCTGCTCTGATTAAGTGTGCAGCTGCATGTCACTTGATTGCCTGCTCAGGCACACACACACACACACAAATAAACGCACTTTCCTGAAAGTTAGCACATGCGCCTGTTTTCGTGACAGAATCGGTTGTGTGTGAGTGTAAAGCAAAAGTGTGCGAGCATTTGTGTGTGGATTTGCCTGAGGACAGCAGTCATGCTCCATTAATTAGCACAGCAACCTGCTGACTTTCAAGTGGCGGTGGCAAAATTAACCCTGCTTCACTTAAAGACCCCAGAAAAAAAGCCTCCGTTGTTCCAGCCTCGATTTCCACTCTTACTGTCGTGGTATGTACGTGAGCACATTTCTGCATAAAAACTATGACAGTGACACTTGTGTGTCTGTAGAGCTGCACATCTGTTTTAGCACCATGTGGTCGGGTACCATCACTTAACTAGTGATCCCCTGCCAAGCGCCTGGAAACTCCTTTTGTCAAAAATCCCATCGAACTGGAAAAAGCCATCATAGCAGCTTAATTGTGAGACCAGTGGAGGTTTGTTATGGTACTTGGTGAGCAGTGGATATGAAATATGTAGATTTCTCTTAGTTATATACACAAGAGATTGTTTAAAACTGATGGATTCAAATTTCAGTTTCCGTGGAGGAGTTGCAGAGAGCAAAGCTTTCTGCAGTATCTCACAGATCCAGCCTAAACTGATGAGTGAGGTTTGAAACATAAGGATCAGCTTAGAGTCATGAGTTCTCTCTGCTGTCAATGGTGTTTTGAAGTGCGGCTCTGTGCGCTCCTTCTCCTCCCTCGCAGCTTTTGGCTGTCTAATGTCTTATAAGATGTCAACCTGCATTATGGGGCCCTCCCACACCTCCCTCTGGTACAATTACTGACAGTCAGTATGCGGACTGACCTCGCAATACAGAGCTGGACCCAGCGGCTCGCCCGCTGTACATCTCACACATTCACGGAGGAGTGCATGTGCGCTTCAACCTTCTATGAGGGAGAGGAAGAAAAAAAGAAATGCCGATGGCAGCAAAGGTGGAACTGCAAAAAGAGAAAAAAAAAAGGTTTATATGGAAAAACTTCTGTCAAAGTGCTATGAATTGGTTTCTTGTTTGTCCTCCGAGGTAAATGCTTCTCTGTGGGTAGTTTGATACTGATTTTCAGCTCAGTGACGCATTGAAGGGATTTGGGGATTTGAGAAGATCCAAAGCCACATCATGTAACTTCCTTAAAGTGGAACCCATTAGAAATAAAATCCTCCCTTTTTTCAATGAAAAGCATTGTTTTCGTTTAGTTTTTTTTATCATTTGTTTTTGGCTGCTTCTTTGGGTTTATTTAGTTTGATAGGACCACTATGTTTTACAGCTAGTTAGCTAACCATAGCTAATGTTAGCTCCCAGACACAACTTATAGCAAATTTGCTAGCTATATATTGCCGCTCCTCTACTCGTGCTATTTATTGAACTGTATTTTATCATTATCACGATCACAAACAGTTATAAAGCCTTGCTTTTTTTAAATGTATTTTCATTGTTTTATTATGTTATTGCTACATGGTCAGCTAAGTCATTTTAAAGTTTCAAATTTGAAGTTGTTGAAATTTGCTGAAAATTAGAAAAAGTAGTAAAGCAACTGTAGAAAATGTTTAATCTTTATTTACTCCCTCTACACATAATGACAATAACAGACCCATATTTTTATCATAAATGGTTATTTAAAGGATATATTACCGGGTTTGCCAATGTTAAAAAAAAATTAAAATCCAACCCCTCCCAAATTTTTTGTTTCATGTCGGTTTACACTGAAGGCAGGAGTCAGCACGGATGGTGGAGCGCTCATCGTCAAACCAGAAGGTTGACGGTTCAATCCCGTACATATGTCGAATTATCCTTGGTCCCCATTGCGACTGTAGGGCATAAGCACTGCATTTAAAGAGCCTTTTCACACATGTACTGCTGCCCTGAAATTTCTCTTGGCATCGTGAGCTGGAGTTGTACTATATGTGAAAAGACCAAATGTTCATGTCACCCAGGAGACACTGTGCAAAGTTCACCCAGAAGCCTCGTCGGTACAGAGTCAAGCTAATGTTCGAACCTGCCTATTAAAGAAGGTTATTGTCCGGGGGATTCACACCAATAACCTGCATGCTGATGAAATTTGCTGGCTTGCGCTCTTTTTTGCTCGCCTATATGAAGTTTTTTCTTTTCATCATTAGATCATCAGATAAATACGGAGTTCGTCTAGCATACTCTATGTGTTCTGAACAAACCTGTGAAAAAGGCTTGAGGAAAAAAAAGAAAGGTGAATGTGATTTTGAAAGAAGTAAATGTGCTGCATTTCATCAGTCAAACCATGAGTTTATTGTATTATCTTTGGAACTCAGAGTCTAGTTGTAACAAGAGACTGGAAAACACATCACTTCCTGAGTATCAGAGGGGGTTTTCTGAGAATGGTGCTAACCGAGCTACAGCATGAAGGAAGTCCTTTCATCTGGTGGTGTTTGAAGCACTGCTGCATTACACTGCCAGTTGACAGCTCGTAGCAAGCACTGAGTTTTGTCTGTAAGCAACATTTTCCTCATTTCTTATATGAGGCTTTGGATATTTTATAAAAATTATATGAGCGTGCGTGTGTGTGTGTGGATTCAGTAGTTGCATGGAAGGTGGTGTTTGGCTGCTGTCTGCTGTCATCAGTGTGGCCCTTCAGTGAGTGGTGCTGACAGTTGAGCTGGCCTGGATGCTGTCACATGTCCTTGTCAGTCCACTCAGAGGGACGCACCTCGCTATTGTCAGCTTCTATAACCTCTTCACGCACGCTCCAGACCATACACGATATAGCACACACTCCACACAAACACACACAGAAAGCCCTCTGCTCTGACTTAATGCCATCGGTGCTAACACTGCCTAGCTTCACTCTTCTCACAGCAGTAGACTTCCACATACACACACACACACTTCCAGGGGGACCTTGTGACCTTCTCTGTCTGCCCTAATCTGCCCCCGTCCATGTTAAGTGTCAGATCTCTTATGCCACCTTGCCTCGAGCTGCAGCTTCCCAAAGGCTGGATCCGAACTGCTGCAGTCGGGCCAGCGAGAAATCCGTGCCAGCTCGTCCAGCACCACAGTGGTGCATTACCATCTTCCCCTCAGAAAGCAGTGCCAGTAGCCTTCACGTGAATCTTCTCTATTTCCCAACACCAAAGAGGAAGAGGCCCTGGGGGAGAGGAGACCGTGCCTGGAACAGTGATTGAAACAACCAAAGGGTGTGCTTGCTTGCCAGCGTTCTCACGTGAAGGCTAGGTAGAAAGCAATAAGGCTGTCAAAGTGTTTCACAGGGACCGCCCGTCATCAGATCTCAGCTATTTTCCTCTTTAAATTATCCGGGCAAGTTAGAGTTTAGTGTTTTCTCATGGATATATCCAAAACAAGGCATCCGATTTTCACACACAAGCATTCACCAAGTTCTGTCCACAATGTTCCTTTATCCAGCTCAGAGAAACATCTGATTCGTCTCTCCAACAGAGTGCTGATTCCCGACTTGTGCGTGAATGACAGTCCTTCATGTTGTCAAAGCTGAAACTTAGGAAACAACGGCTGGAGTAATGTGCATGTGTCCGCAGTTGGCAAATCTGATGCTGTTGAGTTTGCAAGAGCTGGAAAGCCCTTACAAACTAGAAAAGGGAAGTCACTTTAATAAGAATACTTGGCAGGTGACTGGTGAAGTATCTGCCAATCAAAGTCATGAGCAAACTTCAACCAAAGCAGATGAACAAAGTCCGACCACACAGACCACTCAGTAAATAGGAGCTGCTTTTGTTGACTCGGACAAATGTCAGATATGAAAAAGTTGACTGATGCAAAGATAGGCACTTCCATTCAGTTTTTTTTTTATGTTGGAAGACATACAGCAAGCAATGTCAGCCATGGTAATCAACACCATGGCTGAGGATTTCTGCTTTGAGTCTGCAGAGCACCACCAAACTTAGTCCCAGAGAGGCACCCGAAGGTTATTTGTAGATGATTTAAGGAACCAGTACCAACCAATCCTGACTACTTGATGGTTGTGGCTCTACTAGATGGATGTGGCTCTAACAATTTAACAGAAAAACCAACACAAGCGAGATGGAGACCCAGTTGGTATGTTTCCCTCTGGTTGCTAATGAGGCAGTTGTGACACGCTCTCTTCATGACTGTTATAACATTAAGTCAGATTCTGTAATCCTTTATGTCTGATTCAAAGATGCTAAGGTACAGCAGGTTGGGATTCATTTTATTTGGAAACATGGCAGTGTCCCATCAAAAAAATACCAGAGAGGACACAGGTCTGCAGCCTCCGTTTTTTCAGAAAGTCATTTCACAAATCACACACACAAACAGCTTGCTTTTGCTACATAACCAATTATAAAGTGTGACACTGTTCCGGCTGTATATTTCAGAGACACCATCGGTGTGAACAGACATGTCTTGTCAATTTCTTTTCATGTGTTTTCTTGTAAGACACCAGGGCAGAGCCTGTGCCGGCTGAGGTTCACTGCTGCTGGCTGACTGGCATCTTTGCACTCAGTGTCTCTTCTCTCCTCCCGGCCCTTGAATTTGACTCCGAAACAGCAGGGCTTGCCAATAAACTTATGATAAATATTGACGCTATTACAGCGATTTATCTGGGAAGCATCGCAAGCATGAGAGCGCATCTTGGTAAGTGTATCTTTGTGAATATGTTTTCTCGCATCGTCCTGCCCCCTCGTTTGAAATTCATTCGGCTGGGGTAAAAGCCACAAGCAATGCCACCAGCAGCCAACCACAAACTGGTTGTGATTTTAGGCTGTGCCTGCTGTTGCCCCCAGAAAACACACAGTGTCTCTGACACAAGGTTCAATAAGCCTACGAGAAAGCTTTTTCCAGGGAGGCGGATGCATATCATGTCAGATTTTTCACACAGCCTCCTCTGGACTCCTAGGCTGACTGTCTCTCTTCCCTGGGCAGAAAGTTATTGAGACCTGTGGAGCTGTACCAGCGCATCTGTCTGAAAATGAACTAAGTGCAAGTGGTTGCTGCATTTGATGTGAAAAGCCAATTGTTCTGTCCCTCAGTGAGTAAGAGCTAGCAACCCTGATCATTTAGTTGCTATTTTTTCTTCAGAACACGAGGATGGCAGAGTGAGTTTCCCTAAATTGGAGCACTTTAAAGAAGAACTGAGAGATTGCGGTGTGGATAGAGCTCATTAGCATATTGATAGATCCTCACTGACTAGGAGCCTGGTTACATGGAAACGTTTTTCACTCTAACCGATACTTTTGCTTATCGTTTGGCTGTCGCGGCCACACGGAGCCTTACGTTCCCACTACCCCAAAACGATATTTTTGGAGAATGCGTTCCAGAGTGGGAAGATCTAGGAACGCCGCCGTTCGCGTTTCCATTGTTACAGCCAGAACGGATTTGTTTACATCTGCGTCACAGCCACATGGCCAACGCCAGTGACGTATACATATACGTCAGTGACCAGAACAAAAAGCGGCTTCGCGCGCAACATCCATTCAAAATCCGGAAGAAGAAGACAACACAACAAGGACAGACCGCGATCATCATGGACCCCACAACATTGATAGTAGCACTGCTGCAGACACTGCTAACTACAGCAGCGTTGTTGAAGGAACATTTACAGGTGATGCGCTGGTAGAAGTAGGGGTGTACACCATGTGCATTGCTTCTTCTATTGTTCTGGTGTAACCGGTGGGGGTGGCTTACAGCGCACATAGAGGTGTGGCGTGTGTACTGCATCGTTTTCAGCAAGCGTGGCGTTGCCATGAGGACCTGATATTTTTACAGAAGCTTTCCTGTGTGGTCGCAATAATATTCGTACTCGGTTTAAAAAAAACCCTCGTCTCATTTTCGTGTAGCTGTAGCCTAGATGAAGAAGAAATTTGGAATTTTAAATGATACATTATCCAGGAAAATACATGCGTGTTTCGTGGGATGGGAACTGCTGGGCATTCAAAAGTCAAACAAAGGTCATTTCAACCAACTCGTTGAACAAACAGTAGCTTCATTAGCTCGTAATTCTAAAGCTTGTAGACTTCAGGAGATCACAGGCATATATGTTTTATACTTTTTAATATTTCCTTATATTAAGACTTTTTTTGTTCAGTGTTTACTGTTTTATTTTTACTGTGTTGTTAGGGAGACCGAGCATCACGAAATTTCAATTCCGAATATGTCTGAGTATGGATTGCAGAATTGACAATAAAGCTGACTTTGACTTTGAAAATAAAATCTGCTACCTTACTTGATATGAAATTAATTTTGCCAAAGTAACTTGAGAATATTGCAAATTTTTGCTCTTTGGTTCCCCGTACAGATTTTAGATGTAACACTATTGCCATAAAAAGCGAGCCTGTGTGTACACACATACACATGCGTAGACATGGCTTTTGACGCCTACCATAGAGCAAATCGATGTGGTGCAGGGCAGGAAACCAAAGTCGTATCTCAGTCCTTGGGCACAATAAAAGTCAGTGTACTTTAAATGAGTCAGAAACACATAGTGTTAAGGTTCACAAACTACTCGAGTGTTGCTTTAACCTCTTCAGAAAAAAAAGCATTTTCACTTCCCTCATTTTGGTTTGTCAATTTGTGCAAAATCCAGACGATTGATAACACAAGAAACTGCGACGTTATGTGTAGCTCATTCTGATGTCCTTTTAATGTGCAAACTGGCTCACCGTCATGCCTTTCAGGGACACTTAATGGAGTTGAACCGTACTTAATGAAATTTACCTCACCTGTACCTTTCAAGTAATAGGCCTTTCTACCTTTCTCTTTATTCCTCCACAAAGATTTTCATTGAGTCTTTGAAAAGAAACTTCCTCAAAAAGGCTGACCTGAAAAAGTGTTATCTCAATCCCTGAAATCTTCCACATTTGAGCTTATGTGGTCCGGTGAAAATGAATAGAAGCATTAGATTTGCAGAAATACAGATGTTGCAGTGTTTGTCTGTCCATTACAACCTTTGCTCTTCATGCCGTGCTTGAAGGTATAACAGTTAACAGTCAGTGTCGACAGTGTACCGCCACACTTCTGTTCATCACAGAACAACATCAACTGTGAGAGAAGAAGAATATCTGATTGTTGTTTGCCACAAATATGTTTTGTGTTATAAAACAGTCAACGGGTTGTGTGGAAGGAACACTTTTTGACATTATTTTAAGCAGTTCTGACACCTGTTGACTGGCTCTCACTTGCCTATTTAATGTGTAAATCTGAGCAAATCCCATCAGTGCTTCTCAGTTTATGGAAGAAAATCCAGCAAGAATTAGAGAGAGCCTGGGTAGCAGGAACCATTTAAACAAAGACTTGTGACTCTGGCTAATAATATCTCTAGCTTGTTGTCTCGTGTCAGTCATCAGCCATTGCTTCACCTAATCATCAGCGATTTATCTCGTAAAAGCGAGTTTTGATTATTTGATAACAGATGATATCAGATGCAGGCAGAGAGCAGCTCGTGCCGAGGAGAGATGTTGTGAGGGGAAAAAAAGAAGAAAAGACATACCCCTCCGAGCGACACCACAATAATTAGCATAGCGGGAGAGAGAAGTGCAGTGTGGGAGAGATAATCATGGCGCCTTAATGTCGACTGAATGCTATTAATCAGCAGCATTACCCAGAGAGCCCTGGCTTTTCTTCAGTTATCTCATGGTGCTGGGTGACGATGAGCCTCCGCTCTTGATCCACAGTCATGTCAGCATGATGTGTGTCCAAGTGTGTTGAACTGAGTGTGTGGTCTGTGTGCAAGTTGTACAACTTTTTTTTTTTTCCTAAACTTTCTCCATGTCGGTTTTTGTTCGCTCGCTCAAACACACACACACACACACACACACACACATACAAGTCCCAGAGGTTCAGAGTATCTTGCAGTAGCTGACTGGCATCACTTTCTAACCTGGTGAAGTGACCCGCAGCACGTGTTGATCTGTTCTCACAGTGCATATCTCTGGATGGATTTGATGAGTTGGGGGTTGACTGGAGGTTAGAGTAACATTGGATGCAGTTGACTGGGAGGAGATCTAAAGGGAAACTGTAAGTGCAGCAGGAACATGCTTTTTATGTGTTTCCATATTACCGTCTTCCCTCAACATGCCTTAGGTGTTCTGGATTTAGAATTTTCCTTCACTTCCCACTTTGCTTTTCTGCAGCCTCATTCAAATGTCTGCCCCGGAAAGTAAAAGGCAAAGTGTCAAAGGATGCCACGAGTTTTCATATTTAACAGAAAAGAGACTGTTTTCCAGCTGCACTGAATTCTGGTCTGTGGAGGCTGCTGTCACTGGGAAACTTGACATCCTCTTCTATAATGAATCGCTCCCACTGTCATTGTCTGTCAGTGCTAAACAGTACAGTAGAAATAAAAGCTTCTGCTTCGCTTTCAAGGGAATGACATCAAAACCTGCCAGTCAAGGGTGATGTTAGATTATCTCAGAATCATTTGAGATATCGGACCCATCAGGATATCATGTTTTCTGTTTGACCAAATATTTGAGGAGCAAAACTAAAATCTGAATCTGCTGCTGCTGAATGACTACAGTACACATAAGATGTGACTGATGTTTTAATTTTACATGTATTGGCAACAAATGAATTAACGAAATTTTAATAGTACTATACCAATACAGAATAAAAACAGTGGGTCCTCATTGCCCTAATTACTCCTCTTTTTCATTATGCTGCCAGGTCATATAATGTATTGCTTTTTACTATGATACCAGTGCATGATAGTCTGATGCTGACTCTCTTGTTAAAATCATAGTTGAAATGCAACAGCATAAAATCTGGGATGAAATGTGGTGGAGGGAAAAGTAGCCTGTCACAATGTAGTTGCGAATAATTAAAACCATAGCTGGCAAACGAAAACATTCCTTCAATTTATGAAGTCACCTGGATACACAGAAAGCATTGCCTTTCTGCCACAGTTTAAAAAATGGTAATATCGGAACAGTGTTCTACATTTGCACTTCAAAGCTCTGCATTTACTCAAGGAACACAAGTCATATGTGCAGTTTACTTACAAGTGAAAAAAAAAAGTGCACCTTCTAAGTATTTTAAGGTTTTATATTTATATTTATAACATATAAGGACATAATATAAAATCATAATGTCCTTACCGGTGCGTAAAATTAGAAAAATACAACCTCAGAAGAACAACAATACATGACATGTTTCAATGTGTCATTACAAAAGCTAAGGCCGCCTGTCTGCTGAAGCAATGTGTGAAAAACGTCAATTTTATTGACTTGTGGAAAACATTCAAGACCTTTGCCAACATTATCAAGAGCAGATGTACCAATTAGTTAACTTCACCCCAATATCAGACAGGACTTATATTCCAGGAAATTCCGGAAAACCACTCTGAGCTACGTCTTAGACTCGACATGCCGCAGTTATCATGCTACATGTTAAAGTTCATGACCGTACAGGTAGAATAGAACTGAACAAGAAGAAGAAAGCCACATCTCCCTGAATCTGAGAAAAACACAAGACTTCTGAAACAATACCCAGAATACCACACTGTAAAGCACGGTGGTGGAGGGATGATGATTTGGGCTTATTTTGTGGCTAGACTGGGGCACCTTGCAGTCAGAGCTTAGTTTAGTTTCTGTTCAGTAAACAATTAAATTTAAGACCTGGCAAGGACAAGGTGATTTTTTTTTTTTCTGTTCATGTCTTTAAACCTTAAACTTTATAACTGAGGTAAATCTAGCTGTATACTTCTGTCAGGCAAACTTATAGCAAAACTCACAGAATAATGAAAAATAAGGAAAGTACACTAAAGTAAATTATGTGATATTGTTAATAGAGTGTTTATGTTTCACAGAAATTTCTAAAATTTGTTTAAAACATAGAACATAACTGTTGATAAGCAATCACCCAGTTTGCCCCTCTGAATTTTTGCATTTTTCAACACCTATTTTACCTCCCACTTTTTTAAACCCCCATCCTCCCCATATCTGTTTCTTGCACTCAGTGAGTCCTGCATCGCATCTAGGTCGATCCACCTCTACACATCATTTATCACTATAAACATTGCTCATTGTTCCCAGCAAATATGTTTATTGTTGTCATTCTTTCAAAGGCCATTTATTTAATGTGTTTTCTCTCCCTCCACGTCTCTGTTCACTGTGAGGAGTGAGTATATTGTGTGGAAATCAAACACGTATTTAATGATAATGGACTGATGTGCGAGTGAATGGAGACAGATTGGAACAGAACAGCGTGCTGGAAAATCAGATCCCAACATCTCCAAGGTACAAACATAATAGGAAGTAAAAAAGAATGCTTTCGCGCATCAGCTGTTGTGAATCGTCTTTTGTCAGTCAGGCCCTGGCCATCTCTGCCATTGTTACACTTTTTAGAGAAGGAATTGGATTTTTTTTCTTCTGTGGTTTTTCATGCCTTGTCGGCGGCTGACTTCCCTTGCCCACCAATGGGCAGACTTAATTAGGACATTTCTGAGTGATTTATTCACAAAAGGACACTGGCTGTACCTCTAACCAATTTATTTTGAATGGAAGAGGACAATGGCGTCCACAAGTCGCTAATGGCATGTTGGAGAAAATAGGCAATCAGGCTGCTGGGCAGTGATTTATCAAAATGAACTCGGTCTTTAGGTGAACTGCAACCTGTTGGGTTGCATCAAATTGGTTTTCTTGTATGCTTTGATCACTCTAATGAAGTCTGAGGTCTGTGGGAAATCTGGAACTGACAGCAGGGGCAAAGAAAAGGTTGCAGTGAATCAGATTTCTTTTCCTTTGTTTCCCTTGTAAGTTCTGTGTAATAAACACTGAAATGGTTGATACTGTGTAAGTGTGTGGTCACTTGTGACTGCATACATGCACACACTTGTACTCATTCCCTTAAATGGCATAATGCCCTTTACCTAATCGCACTGCAAATACTCCATCATGCTAACCCAGCTATGTTTTTATGGCATTTCCCTAACACACACACGCACGCACAGCGATCTTCACACAAAGGGAAAAGGTCAGCATTTTAATGGCTTCGCTCTCTGCGGTAATCGCCTTTTTGGTTAGCTGTGCAAACTAAATGAAAAGATGTCGGCCCACGTGTGGGGTTAACTTATGCTGCTCCATTTCAATAAGTGACGTGCCATTAGCCTCACCCTCCACTGTGAGCTCAGTGAAAGCGAGGAATCCACTGGCTCATTTTGCTGCCCATCAGTAAGCGACAGTGGAAATTTCCCTGTTAAACTCCCATTTCATCATCAATTCCTCAACATGACGCTTTCCAGCAATACGGCTGGACATTCTAAAAGTCCATCATGTGGGTTTTTTTGTCCTTGTACACGCTTTAGCAGAAATGTGCCAGAGTGATAAGGTTAGCTAATTGTCAATTAGCATGAAACAGTTAAGCTGAGGCTCAGAAACAAAATAAAAAGGGTAGTGTTGAAAGTTTGTTTAAGAGTTTCTGCATTTGAAATTGGATTCATTATTCAAATCTAGGAGTCTAAACAATATGATTTGAAATTTGACAAAAATAGATAGTTTGAGGTAAATAACATGAGCTATAGATTTGCTTAGCTTAGCATAAACACTGGAAAGAGAGCGGGAACAGCTAGTCCTGCTCAGATAAGAGCAGTTTAAAAGTTTAAAAAGCATCAGAATGTTTTTTTCTTTTCAATCTTTTTTCTTTTTAAACACGAATCTCAATATGTGTAGGAACAGGACACCGAGCTGATTTGGACCCTGAATCCTACTTTTTTTCTTCTCATCTACTTTGTGCTAAAACAGTATGTGAGGACACTCAAAATATCTAAATGTCATTTTAAAGAACAATGCTTCCCTTTGGCTACTCTAGTCAGTTTTAAACTTGGTCAATTTCGAGAATGACAGCTCGCAGCTCACATTGCAGAAGAGCTGTCCAGAGTAAATAAATAATTGTTTAGCAAATGTTTTTAGGGTGAAGGTTAGAAAACACTGGAGGGGAGGTGTAGTGGGAGTCTTGAATGCCAAGATATTTTGCATTTGCAACTGATGTTTCTGGCTGCAGCTGAAACTCTTCTAATTGCTTGAAAAATGCACGCCTGCCCTGATAATCAGCCCAAATCCATGTGGAGAAATTTTACATAGTCCACAAGTGTGCCCTTCTGGGACTCGAGAGGAGTTACAGAGGATTCCAGAGTCAATGTTGTTACCACTCTAGCCAGCGTACGTCACATCCTAATCCTTCCCCCTGGAACCCAGGCAGCGTTAAACTAGCTGAAATGAGTGCCATGCAGGGAGTAAATGGAGGGAGACGATCGTCCACAATGGCCCTGGAAAGTGGCTGTGCTTGTAAACGGGGGGATTAGAGGGAAAGAAATCCTCCTCTCCCTGCAAATGCGTTCCCACAGAGACAAAGCCTGGTGTTTACACTCTTTCTCTGCACATATAGTCGTCCAAATTCAGATCCACCGTGTGATCAACCAAGCGTATAGAGAATGGGGACTTTTGGGTGAACCTTCGTTCTATATGGAATAAACTACACCTTAGCTCTTCGTAATGTTAGCAGGTCAACACCGGTCACTCTGTAGGATAGTCAGTTGGCTCACCACTTGAGTGTTTAACGGATTGGCATTAGATTTTGTGAAGACATTCATAGTCCCTGGAGGATCACTCTAAATTTGGGAATCTTTTGAATTTGAATGAAAGCTGTCATTTTAGAATTTGACTTTTTTAACAAAATGTAATTACTATTGTTCGAGGAAGTGACATAACAAATTGTAATCCCCCAAAGAATTAACTTGAATGATGTTGATGAGCTCCCGGTTGCAGCTTTAGCTACCAGCAAGCCACAGTTTACAATCTATCACATTTACAAAAAATGCTCCCCAGAATATTTAAATGACTTCATCTTCATGTGCCTTTTCCACTCGCTTTATAAACCTTTAATAATGACTTTGATTCTTTTAAAATTGGCTTTGTTCTTAGACATTATAAATTAAATAGTCTCTGTACTTTTCCACGATGACCTTAAGTGATCCAGGCATAGTGAAACAAAACAATTAGCCTGGGATCGAGCTAACAATTCTCTGGGGTGTATGTTAGCATGCTAACATTCGCAATTAGCTCAAAGCCCTGCAGAGCCCCCTTACCTCACAGTAGCACTACATAAAGCTGTCAGCTCAATACAATCGAACTTCTACAATCTATTGTCTTAACTTATTTTAATTTATAAATATATATGATATTTAATGAGTCCACAGCAAACTAAGCATTTCTTGCTAACCAGTGCTCTTCAAGCAGGTTGTTGCTAATCATTCAAGCAGTATATCTATCGCTGACACATTAAAACTTTAATGGGGAAATACATGACTTTAGATTTAAAAAATACTGTGATTAGCAGCGGCTCAGACCAAAACAAAAATATCAAATAAAAAAAATTAAACTTGGAAAAACAGACTTTTAATCACCTCATAAATCTCTCTATCATGGATAAAACGGGCCAATTTTGATTTGATTCCTCGCTTTGTGGATCTTTTCAACCAAAGAGGGTGGAGGAAAAGCAAGAATTTGACTTGCTCTTTAAGAGAATTGTGTGTTCATGTATGTGCTACCGGTCTTGTGGCAACAGACAGCGCGTAAGTATGAAATGCAAGGCAAAATAAAGAAGCTGTGCGCTTCGGTGAGAACATCAATATATCTCAATAGCTTCACATAGCAAGTAGTTGTTTACTGTTGGATCAAGGTTTATAATTTCATGATCCTGCAACTTTAAAGTGAGCTAATTAAATGATTGCCTTATTCTCAATGTCTTTTTGTGGCTGTTCAGGGTACATATAGGCAGTCATTTGCATTCTACACCTGGCCCCCTGACAAACGGAAAACAGGCTTTTCAGGGTTTAGGGGCAGGCACTGGAGCAAACAGAGCAGCTCCATCGCCTCTACCTCTCTACCCACTCACTCCCTCCCTCTTTCCAGCCGACATTTCATGTTGCTCAAGTGTTTTCTGTTTTGCCCTGTTGCACTTTGTCTTTTTTTTTTTCATAGCTTCGACTGCTGCCTCCTCGTCCAGCTCCCATACTTCTTTTGATGTAATTTGTCCATTTTTGTAGAATTTTTTTTCCAGATCTAAATATCCAAGAACTCCATCCTCTCTGCTCCCTTCTGTTACTCTCTAATACACCAAGATACCACTCCACATGCATGCATAACTGGATGCTGAGTCGTTGCATCCTTTTATTTATGTTTTTTTTTTCTCATATAATTCAAAAGAGGTTGGGGGAAAAAAAATTTGATTGTTATAAGTCTTCCCCTATATTGGCCAAGTGATGATCTATTTGGAGAGCCATATAGCTAACGAGCACTTCATTTTCAGGCCATGCGGGGTCTGATGACACAGAAATAACAGTGCATTTCATTATGCTAATATTTGGAAGAAAAAAGGTATGGGCTGAGAGCTGTGGGTGGGATTGCACCTCGTGTGTATGTGTATCTGTGTCTGTATGTGTGTGGGAGTTTGTGTGTCATGCAGCAGACTGTGTTTGGTTGATGGAGCCATTCAGTCTCGTCAACATGCCCCCCAGAAATACCGTCTGGTAATGTCGCTGCTCTTCCAAGGTGTCTGTAGTGGGATGCCAGGAGCCCTTTTCCCCCCTCTTTCTCTCTTCCCATTTCCTGGTTAACAAACGTTCTTGAAGCGTCATTCTCAGATAGAAGGAAATGAACATGCAGCAAACTGTTTTTCTAATCAAAAGAGCACTCACTTTGTATTTTGAATGTGCCTGCTAATCGGTGATGCTCCTCAAACATTGTCAGAGATTTCCTTCCAAATGCTACGAAGTATAGTGGAGCGAAACGTTGAACACATGTTCATTAATAACAAGTCTTTGGTGTAAATATGGGAGCTAATCAGACAAAGCTCGCCTTATGAGGTAATCAGGAGAGGTGTGTGTCTGGAAAAAGTTTGTGTGTGTGATCGGGCTCCCAGGTAATTATAGCAGACAGCTGCCATGGCATCCCTGATCAGTCCCACGTCAACAAGTCGCAAACACACTGCGATGTGCGCTCGCACACACACACGCGCGAAAAAGGTCCCCCATCAACATGCCGCCATTATTAGTGGGCTGATGCTCAGTTTTGTGTCATTTTATTCAGAGTCTCAGATAAGCCCGGGCAAATTGTGTCTGCACCCACAGTGGCTTGTACAATGATGAGATGCACCTGCCATGGAGCAAAGCAGAAGGAGCTGTCGAGATAGTGGGGAGACAATGATTTCAAAGCTCCTTGCTAAGATGTGCAACATGGAGGTGCTGTTATGCAAAACAACCTCTGCCTTATACTAGAGATGGACATGCTGGTCTGACTCACTTGGCCGACAGAGGCTGGAAACAGTGGATCTGATTCTCCATCTATATTCACTTTTCTTTCCACACCTGGTCTTTCCCTTGATGTACCCTGATCTGTCAAACCCTCCCCTGTCTTCCCTCTCTCCTTCCTCTCTGCTGTCTGTCTGTCTCTGTCTAGTCGTTCCTGTGCTCGCCAGGCATGGTGTGGTATCATGCCTGCATGCATCATGGACCCGCTAACAAATTACATAGAGTAGCCACTCTGCTTCCCCTCTCACTCAGCTGTCAAGTGGAGTCACTGAAGCATTCTCCCTCCTCTCCCTTCCACTTCCATCCATCCATCCCCTCGTCTCGCACATCCATCGTTCTTTTTCCTGCCGCACATCTTCCCCTCTATGCACCCCATCCCCCATTTGCTGTACCTTTTACACCCATTAAGGCAGCAGAAATGATCTTCCTCCTCTTGCCCCCATGTATCCATCCTTCTCCCATTAACCTGTCTGTCCCTTTCCCAAATGGGTTCATTGATGGTATCTACAAAGAAAACATGCCTTTACTTTTAAGACATAAACCTCTGGATCGGGAGAGTCAGTGGAGAGTGTATTGATGACATGAAGCCTGTGCTTGCATCGATTGTATATATTGTTGGTCTGATGTATTTATTCATTAATTTATGCTTTGTTTGTCCATGGGGAATAGAAGACAGCTAACACTGTTAACTGTTGTCATAGATTAAGGCGTGTTCAGTGTGTGCTTAGCCAAAGCTGACTTCTGACAGTGAAGAGGTTATTTGTCTAATACCTGATGATAATGTGTAGCCCCAATTGAAAGTGTCAGAAGCGTGCCAAAAAGGGGTGAACGTGTGATAATTGTTTTAATTGGTGGGATAACGGTGCATATTTTCAGTCTGCGTTTGGGAAGGAATTCAAACGTGCAAATGTGAAAAGATCAAGATTGAAGGTGACTGTTAAGATCACGCTTTCTCGTTTCCTCACAACTGGCCCATCGATGAGGGTGCAAATGTTTTTTTGAGACTTGAAATTCTGATGATTGAAAGGTATTTGAGGACACGTTCGTTACAAACAAACACCTCTAACAAGTTTTGATTCAAGCCTTTTCCTAACATTTGCCAAAAATAGAGTTTCAGCTCACCTCAGCTACAGTATGGAGCGTATGGAGCGTTGCCATTCAAAATAGACCTAAATATTCCTGCCTTCAGTCATTGTGTTGTCTCGATTAGCTCTACATTTGTTGACAGAAATGGTATCATTGAGTTGTTTACCCTTGTAAAAAATGATATTCAGTCAGTCGTTCATTCCAGTGTTAGTCCAATATTTTGTTCTAAGCTTATTCTTAGTTTTTTTTAGACTGTCCTCATTATAGTATGTTGGTGTTGAGTACACCAAACCACAGCAAATTCAGTCCACTGATTATCAGATCTAAGGCGTTCATTGTCCATGGAGGGTATATCCCGCAACAAACACAAACAAAGGGTTCATTCAAATGTATGCTCTATCAACTAGAGAAAAGGGTGTTGAAAGAACTCTCATTCTGTTTTATTAATGCACCAAAATGAGAGAAAGTGCATTCCAAATTTTTAGTATCTCTTTAGCTGCTTTGAGACGGGGTAAAGCGCTCGCAGAAATAGCCACATTAAAAGGGAATGAACGGGTTTAGTGTTTGACATGGACAGACAACTGCTGAGGTGGCCGTAACACTTGAATAGCTTTATCTCTGCAATGCCTCTCTAAACAGGTTTACATTTGTCTTAACCTCCTACTTGCCTTAGATATATAAGCAGAAACATACTAACAGCATCCTGCATTAAATGAAAAGGGAATTTTTCACTTGTCAGTTTGACCTTGCCACTGATTATCCATAAATATGAACTAAAACAGGATACGGACGGAGCAGCTCATCTTGAGCTCTTCTGATTACCTGCTGTGGGATTTGTTCTTCCATGGAGCGGGCGTGTGGGCAGTGAGTCTGAGTGGTGGATGTTTAACCTGACAGTCCGACATTAGCGCTAAAGACGTTTAGCTCAGCCAGTCTGTCTTTATGGCAGCAGAGGAGCAAGACAAAGGTGTGAATGATAAGCTAATTGTGCAGCTTTGACCTCTGAAGGTTGCCAAGTTGTTTCCTGTTTGACTGACCACACGGCACACTCACTCATAACCATACACACGCACACAAGCAGTCAAATGCACCACTGCTTCAGCACTGTGTCCACAAGATAATATCCTCATTATTACCTTGCCACTGTAGAGTTTTGAACACCTTAAACTCTTGGTTTTATTGGTGTGATCGGACCCCTTGGTTTTCATTAGCAGGTATTTGTGTTATAATACTACCTCTGCCAAATGACATGTAAGAAGCTGAGATGAATAATTGAAACTGAGGCTTGTGCTTTTACACAAAGATGGTTCTCTTCTGGTGGGAGAATATGGGAAAGACAGAGAACAAAGACCAGGCTCTTTACCCACATACTTTTCAAGTGAAGACTTCTAGTCTGAATCATTGTACCTGATGCCCTCCTCAATCTACTTTGACCTTAGTGCCTTTCAAATAGAAGCCGTCTTTCTTCTCACCTACTTTTGATATCAAAGGTGATCCTCTCCTTTACTACCTCCTTTATAGAGTTTTGCCATTAATATGCATTGCAATCTACCCAAGTATTCCTCATTCTGTGCAGGTGAATTAAATGGTTTGGGTCTTGACCCCAAAGGCCGGAACCAGAATGGAAAAAAGACTTCTGTGTTCTCCCTAAAAAAAATTGCTCAAGTAGATGAGCTCAATTCCTGATACCTGATCAGTATTGGATTTTAAGTATTGTTACGTAATTTTCTAGTTCCTAAATAGCAAACACTTCTTTAACAAACCTATCACTTATACATTAAGATGAGAAGTTGGTGCTCTTCATTCTACCTGTGGTCTCAAAGTCCCACAAGGTAAAGATTTATTTTCCAGGAAACGAGGAAAAGATAGATTCTGGTCATAGAGATTATGCGTAACTCTGTAAGGTCTGAGGAATGCGTGTGCATGTTAACCAGAGTGCAATCAGTCATAGACTGTAGTTTGCCCTAAGGGATTTTGGATATGAAATGGCAGCTTAATACAGCCTGAGGGTTCACCCCACGTAACTGCCGGGAGGGATCACACAGTAGATGCACTACTCGCTGTTTGTGAAGGGGTTTCAGTTGCCAGGGTTGCTGCCATAAGCACAAAGAGAGCATGGCAGCTGTTCCTGTACTGCTTTACATCAAAGTTTTACAGCTCAAAATCTAACTACTGCTCCAGTATGTAATGTGATGCTTTGTGTTTGTTAGGTAGGTACTTTGCCTTACGTTAAAACGATATTAGCTGCAATTACATAAAAAAGTTGATGCTGGAAACTTGTTTAATCACCTCTGAAAATGTAAAATTGGAATAGCAGAGGCTATTTTGGACTCTTGAGCTTTGCAGCTAGACATTTTGAAATGGCTACCATGGTTTCACACTCCAATGGAAGATGTGTCAGATGCAAATAAAAATCCATGGAAACAAGTAGAGTGTAGACACTCAAAATATACTAAATCAGGAGGGGATAACTGAGATATGTGATCAGCTTAGCAATATGCATGTCACTTATGGTGAGTTGTCAGTTCTATTCTTCCCCTTAATAATTTTTTTTTTGTTTTGACTCGCTGGAGTCTTCACTGTCATGTTTCTGAAATATAAACAAAAGTCAATGTGCTTCTGCCAACCCATCCATCCATTTTCTATACCTGCTCACTCCAATGTTGGGTCACAGGGTGGCTGGAGCCTATCCCAGCTGTCACCCCTAGATGGGTCGCCAGTCCATTACAGGGCTGCACAGAGACAAACAAGACCCACCACCACTCACTCCTAAGGACAATTAAGAGTCACCAATTAGCCTGACATGCATACTTGTGGACAGTGGGAGGAAACTGAAGTACACAGTGGGAGGAAACTGAAGTACCCAGAGAGAGCCCACACATACACAGGGAGAACATGCAAACTCCACACAGAAAGGCCCCAGCTGGGATTTGAACCAGGAACCCTCTTGCCATGAAGCGACAGTGCTAACCACCACACCTTTGTGGAGCCCCTTCCTGCCAACCCCCACAAGTTAATGAGCAAATATCCACTTCAGAGCAGTTTGGCTTTAAAATGAGTTTGCTGAACTGAACTTCTAACAAGTAAAAAACCTAAATATGTATTCAGCACATATATATACACATACACACACACATGCATATATATTCTGTATATATATATACATTTGTACTCTGAGGCAATTACAGTAATTCTCCATAGCTAACAATGAAGATAATTGTTGAAATTGAATTGAAACTGAGCCCCATAAGACTAGCATTGTAGCTAACATGTGCCACTACCCATCAATTACCAACATGGTTAAATGATTGAACTTAGGTGGCATTTTTTTCATAGTGTTGCCATGATTACAGCTCAAATTTATCCCCACACACTCGTCATGATGAACAGAAGAATATTCTGCCTCTAAAGCCCACAAGCTAACGGACACATGCTGCACCAACACCAAAGAGTTTTGCTACGTCGCCTCAGCACACAATCGCAATAGCAAGCTAGTATATTGTTGTGTACTTTATATAAGTAAAGATACATTGGCCTCCCAGACCACCTAACTTCTCAAACAACACTCGCCTACCAGGAGAACTAAAATGATTCAATGCTGACAGGCCCGGGAGTTCTCAAACTGCCCAGTGTTCCCTGTAGTCCCAAGATGGCCGAGGCTGTTCTGTACTGAGCTGCAACTGCAGGTAATAATTACTGATTAGGCTGCAGAAAGTGGGGACAAATACACTGTATAATCAGAGACTCCGTCGACAGTGGGAGCCCTTCACAATGGCTTGTAATTAACAAGATAATTGGTGAGAGATGGGAAAGATTTCTCGAGTTCTTCCTTATTTGCATGTCATTTTGCACTGAGCTCTTTATGACTTCTTTTTTCATCCGTGAAGGTTGAGGCACTAATGATATCGTGTCCTACCGTGTGACTTGCTTGTATTCTGGATTCAAACTGAGCGTGTGCCTCTGAAGAGAGAAGCGAAACAGCATGTGTGGCGTGCACCTGTACTCCCGCAAGAACTTATGTTTGTTTTGTGGAGTCATTTTCTGTGAATGTGCTATTAACACTGCTGCTGATCACTTTTTTATGCAAAGTATAATTGTGGAACAAGCCTTTTTAACCCTGACTTTATCCTGTAAGACAGTCTTAGAGGGCTGTTTGTACATCAGAATTCTTTCTCTGGCCCCTGAGAACGTATCTCCGTATGTATTCATTAGCGTCGCTCTTACAATAACTTCAGTAATGAGTGCTCAGGAGGCTCCCTTTTGAATGGCGCTCAGTACATCATACACTCAGACAAGAAGATGTTTATCACTCCTTTTCCAATTATATTTCACCAGATTAAGGTGTCACTGTGGCACTTGTTTCCTTGACAACGCCATCGTTATTTCACCCTTCTTCCAAGAACCCTTAATCTAAGCGGATATGAAAACTCTTCATGTGCATTTTTCCCAGTTAGGCACAGTAGTGCTTTCTGTCCAACCTCTCGAGCCCAAATCATGGTGTTCTTTTATGAGTGACTTAAATGGGCAGCGTGGTGGATGCTGGATTTTCTTTTCACTTGTTTTACCTCGTTGCCTCCTCCTCTCTCCACATTGTAAGCTTGAAGGGGCTCCCTGTTGAATTTCCTACGTGGCACTGGCTGATATTGCATTGGATTAAAAAGAGCATAGATGCTAAGAACAAACAACATGCTTATTGGATTTTATCTTATTGAAAATAGAGGAACAAGAGGAAAGTTGGTGGAAGGGGTGAGGGATGGTTTGGTAAATTGATGAAGCATGAAGGGTGTTAATAATATATAAGGTTTTCAAAATTCAATCTTGAAAATGTGAGCCGTTGGAAGAAAAAAAAAACAGAATGACACAGGACAGAGTGTTTATTTGACAGGTGACATGATTCCTTCTCGGTGTAATTGATTTGCCTTGCCATTTGTTTCCCCACTTTTTCATCTTTTGTGGAGCATGGGAGGCAGCTAGTGTGATAGATGAACCTGGCGGAGTTCATTTTTTTTTTTTTTCCCCTCCGCACCACTGGTTAGCCTCAGGTGCAATGAACAGTGGTGCTTTCCTGCGCAGGCTATGGCAGAATAGTAATGTTCTGCATTTACTAAACATGTGCCTCACACTATATGTGGATTTCCTGAGTGCCTGGTGTTTTTTTTGTTTTGTTTTTTTTAAGGGAAACGAAGATTGTACCTTGATAGATGTTGTAAATACTCTTCTGTGATGATTCTTCAATGACAAAGTGTATCACTGCATGTATTAAAAGTATATTAAAAAGCCTCAAAGCACTAATCCCTACATTTTCTTTCTTTCCCCATGTCTTACTTGGTGGTACTTTAATCAGGTAAGAACTCTCTTTTTATACTGCACATACCACTGACCAAACTGAAAGGCCAAGGGATCTGATATAACCCTTACAGTCCAAACCACAGGTCAGCCTCGTGTTGTCATACATCACAGGCGTCCTGATTTGTTTGTCAGCTGCTGAGATTGATTGGCCCATAAAGTATCCGGTGGACAAGGGATGCAAGATCAGTATCTGCAAGAAGTGTATAATTCAGAGTTAGCTTGTGCTTTTTCCAGCTTGAGCATTCCTCCTCAGGCTTGGTCTCAATTGACATTCAATCATCCTCTCAGACGCTGGTGCTTGTTATTACACGCCTCTTCTCTCGCCTCGCTATCTGAGGAAAAGTTTGTGCCAACTGTCGCAGCCACAGCTGCAGTGCATACCCGGAGCTTTGAACAGGTTGAGCACTTTGACAATTACAGTTGAAATAGCACAATGGCAATTGTTCAGGCCCATTGTAATTCTGTTTTGTCGAACCACACGCCTGTTGGTGATCGCCTTGCTGCTTTTGATTGCTTCCTTTCAGTCAATTTTTTTCTTCTTCTTCTCTCTCTTTTTCATTCATTTGCTTTTTTTCCTCCTGAATACTTGTTCAATTTTTACTCCGGTATGAGATGGCGAACAGCTTGCGGGACGGCAGCGCAGTAATTACCACGGTTATGTCAGGCGGAGCTGAGAAATGTAGCCCGGGGAGGAGAAGGGGCCACTGTGCAATGATGCCCCCCCCCCCACACTCCAAAAAAATAAAAAAATTAATGGAGAATTGGAAATGAATCAGTATCTAATGAAAATGTGTGTTCACTCTATTACTGCTTTTATGATGGCTGTGGCCTCGGGCGGGGATGCTTTGTCACCCGACTACAGAGAGAGTGCTGGTGTGTGTGCGTGTTTTGTCTCTCATCATATCCATCTCTCCTTTTCTTGTTTCCATGTGATGCTTTGTGCATCACTGAATCTTTTTCTGCTCTCGGTCTCTCCGTTTCGTTCTGGCTACAAATTAAATGAGGTTTGCAAAAGGCCTCATTTCATATGTGGAGGGAACAAATGATCTCTTGACGGAGAGAAGCCGTGTCTCTTTCTTCCAAAGTACTTGTTGTAGTGCATTAAGAGTAACTGGCTGCTCGTGTATGATGACAGTAGTAGTTAAGTTTCAACAGAGTTTACAAAAGTGGGCTCTTAATCAGCCATTTATTTTACTGGCTAAACAGCTTGCAAGTTTTTCCCGACTGTACTTTTTCTGTGCTAAACCTAAGTCAAATGAAAATGAAAAACAATTGTGAGTGGCGAAAAAAATGAAGAATGAAATATTTTTTGGAACAGCAGTGAGGGTTATTTGTCAGTTAATTACTATTAACTAGTCTAACTCGACTCAAAATTAGTCTTTCTGCACTCAAAGTGTTTTATTTGCCCTGTTTAATTTGCAGGAGTTTATCAAGTCTCCTGGTACATGTTTTGCTGCCAGCGAGGAGATTAATTCACGATGAGTGAAATCAGGTTCATATTAACATCTCCACTACAGAGATCCATCATGAAGACAGTCCACGACCCCGATTTCAAAACGAATATTGGGAAAGTTTTTACGCCGCACTAAAAAAAAAGCTGCAACACGATTCCAAAACCATCACCCCTTTGACATTTCAACAGTTTATATTGAATCATCCGAAGAAAAATAAAAGGCAGGCTTATCAGACAATGAGACTGCCTGGGAAGAAGAAGGGATCCGTGAACGAAGGAGGGGACCTTTTCTGCCACTTATCCAGGTTGTACAGGGACACAGAGTTCAGTGCACATTAGTTGACTGCTCCCCGAGGATTCACAGATCATTTCTCTTCCCTGACTTGGTACATGCAGCACTGCCCAGGGGTGGCTGACAGCGTGTGACATTGCCATTGTGTGTGTGTGTGTGTGTGTGTATGTGTGTGTGTCTGCAGATGTGAGTGTTGCAAAGGGGCCCAAACCTCCACCCATCAGCAACTCCTGCAGACGGCAAACCCTCAGGGCCCCTTTTGAGTTAGCTAGCTTTGTTAACACTCTGTAGGATACTGCAGACACACACACACACACACACACACACACACACACACACACTACATCCACACAAGGTTGCCTTGGACCATGAAATGTATCAACACAACAGATTCAGGAGTTTATCCCTTTACCCCACTACAGTACATTGTTTTACTCATTATGATTTGTTCTACAAGACAATCTGATGTTGCTTATTGTTCCGTGAGGTTATGAATCCTTTCTACACACCTGTATTAGCAAAATGAACAATTTGTCCATGATGCGTTTTTTTTCTTTATCCCTAAAATCTAACCTGAACAATCGTGGATACACCTGATTTGCTCCTCGTTAAGTGTGGTTTACAGCATGATTTACAACAGTGATTCATGAAACAGTTGATGTTCTGAAGCACACACAAGCTGATTCATAGGCAGTGATCATCATTGCAAAGAGCAGACCAGAGGACCAGAGGAGTCAGGGTATCTCTGGGGTCAAGAGTCCCAAAGGGGTTGAAATGAACCAATGGCTATCGTTCCTGGAGGGAAACAGGGAGGCGGGGACGGAAGCAGGTTAGTTTGCCATATCATGCCACCAAAACCTGCAATCATCCTTAGAGGCAGATTAGTGAGCCAACCAGGGAGTCGGTGAATACCCTTCACTGGCTGAGCAGGTGGTCTTCCATATGAAGCACAGCACATTAATCCAGTCTGTGAACAAATAAGCAGCCTTGCTAAAAGAGCTATGCCCAGAAGCTCATGTTTCTACCGTTACGGGGGATTCCTTTGATTTTGCTCCTGTTTTTGACAAAAAAAAAAAAAGGGAGGGGGAAGAAACGGTGGGATCAAATGACGCAAAATGACAAGTGCTGAAGGAGGAAGATGAGATGGGTGGTAGGGGGGGGAGAAGAAAAGAGGGCGCGAACAGAAGAGCTGGAAGGACAAAAGCAGAAAAGGTGTCCAGCTTGGAGAGTTAAGAGTCGTTTTTTTAACAGTAGGTATGATGTAGTCAGCAATATCGCACTCAGCCGGCTGCTCCCTATGAATCCTTGCCCGGCGCGTTGTCAATCGAAAATTACGTGAAGTGAAATGCACATACAGTAATGTGTTTGGAAAGAGCCCAAAGGCTTCTCAGGATTTACTTGTACTCATGATATTGCAAATGGTCATATTTCACCCGCACATTGATGCATTGATATGTGTGCATGCACAGAGGGAATGAAATACAGTATATCTCAACGATACTGTAAATAGGAACAGTTTGTACATGCACCTTACTTAAATGTTCTCATTCATCATTTTTTCATACTTCCACTCTACTACATTATAGATGGAAATATTGTACTTTCTTCACATGTATTTACTGGTTACAGTCTAAATAACTGTCCTACATTATGATGGTATCTGGCCCAGCACTTTTTAAATCCTGCATCTTAAATCTTATTGAATGTTCTCTGAAATGGTAATGTCCTGTCCATGCATGTGAATTCAAACAAAAACATTGGCAGAGCTAGTTTGAGATTGCTAGAACAGGTTCAGGCTTGTGGAGCTGACCAATCAGAGCAGACTGGGTTTTCCAGTTGGAGCAGCCTCATTTGCGTCAGTTTTTACACGTATAAGCTTATGGAAATAGCACTCTTTCGTGGATATTTAACAGGCTTCAAACATCTTGTGAAGTCGGGTTGTTGTCAGGGCCATGTTTAGGGGGCAAATGTTGGGTAGCTTACTGCTGGACGTTACTTTTGCAAAGATTTTTTCTTTTAAATGGTTATTTTTTTGTGCTTTCCTAAGCTTCTCACTCATTTTTAGACTCAATTAGTTGGTATTTTGGGAATGTACCATTGGTCTTTTGAGTTTCAGCTGCTCAGCAGGAGGATACGTTGACAAGCCACCATGCATGCAACGACATGTAGCCACTCTACATGATGTTCTTTAGTTTGAAATATTGTGAAAAAGTAAGCAGCTGTCAGAAGTAAAAGTGGCACAGTCTATATTAAAAAGTGTTACATAGGTAAATAATCTGAATACTTCTTCCACTCTAATTCATTCCCTGCCTTTCAGTAAAGATATACAATCCCCATATTGTGGGCTTTGCTGTCTGATCTCTACAGTTCTTAGCTAATGTGTGTTAGTGGTCAGTGATTTATTTATAGATGTCAACAGCTCTGCACTGGTTTCCCCTTATGAGGATTTGTGCCTCACCCCTCTGCTTGCTTTTAGTCCAGGGCAGTTATGGTCCCTAATGGACCTACTGACATGTGCTCAGTAGCAATGATTACCTCAAGGGATTTCCCCTTGGCTTGTCTCAGTGACGGACACCCGTGAGGACAAATCAATAACCAGCCTACCGTCGCCTCCCAGGTGACCATTTTCATCGGAAATTTCCTCCGTTCTTTTTGGATGAACGCTTCCAACTTGCAGCTCAGGGCCACTTTTTCATCTTCTCTTATTTTTCTCTGCCTTTCTCTCTCCAGCAAAACATCTGAGCAGACAGCGTTTTATCAAGCGTTTCGTTGAAAGGATGTAAAGAAACCAGCCACTGTCTGAACGAGCTGCTAAATGTTGAATCGAAGAGAACAAAAAAACACCAGAGTAGACTCGCATTACCAGTCATGCCTGGGGGGGGGGGGATTTCTTGCATTCTGATGATGGAATATGCTTCTTCTAATCACTTCAGCTCAATGTTAGTGTTGTTTGAATTCACTTTAGAGTATCTAAAGGCAATTTAGGTTAATTTGCTAAAACTGCTGCCATTCAATTACTGCAAACCTTTTTAACAAAGACTGAAACTGTAAATGAATTATTATGTCATGCATTATTTCACCACAACAGTGAACACTAAAAGATTGCAAATATTTAAAAGCACTGGAGAGCAAGGAATTTCCAGTCAAATTCGCCTCAGTTTCGAGTTAAAATGGAGCAAAGTGACAGCTGTATTCCCATAATCCTTCTTGGGAATGTCTGGCCCAGCTATTTCAGCAATTAGTTGTGGGTTGGTCATTGATTAGTAATTTCTTTTCAGGGTTAAAGCAGGGTGGTTAGCAGGCGTCTCCTAAATCCCCTTGTCTTCATCAAGCCTTATTTCCTACTAATGAGGTTTATTAGATTACAACTTTACCTCACACGTTTAACAAAAGATTAAATTGGCAGAACTCTGTAGGGAATATGTTTTTATAGTACGTCTGTAATGAGTGAAAGTTAAGGTAATGTGAAGAGCTAAGCAGGAATAAGTCATTGGACATGCTGAACGGGGCCGGGAGGGCCTGAGCACTCAAAGAGCCGCGTAATGCTGTCAGATAGCTCTTAAATGAAAGTGACGTGACAGCGCTAATGAGACGGCTTCACATTACGTGTGACTCCTGCCTGGGGGACACATTACAGCTGACTTAATGAGAGGAGATATTGTACACAGGCACTTTTGTAGCTGAGCGATGAGACCGCCAGCCTCGCTGCTGAGGAACAAGCTACCATAGCAAGCGAGTGGTTTGTTAAAGAGGCTGACAGGTTGAGCTACGGGGAGCGCAGTGGATAAATGCTCATTGCTGTGACTGAGATGTCAGGGGGGAGTGCAGGGCGGTGTGTTTTTACAGTCTGATTTACTGTACACCCATTACTGTTAAACTTCTACACACTTTTCTGCTTTACAACAGAAAGGTGTGTGTGTTCCCGAAGTTATTGGCAGTATGACAACAGCCTCAAATATACATTATCGACCTCCGTGGCCTCTCTACACCAATCTGAACAATATTTGGGCAATCTGGGATTATATGAACTGACATAAGCTATTGAGAATGCAATGTTTTTATTTTCACTTTTAATGAGCAGGGATCAATAAGAGTTGAAACGGAGAAGAAGCAACTCAGCCCACTTTATCAGAACTGTGTGGAAAGTGTGTAATATTCAGATCCGATGCAAAGATCTGTACTGCATCCACATATGCTCCCTACTTTTGGAGGAACTGCATCAAGTGGTTTGACTTCAAATATTTCCTGCAACTTCATCTCTTTTTTTCTTTTCATTACATGAATTAGCAAGATCCTGCAGTAGAAAGAGTCAAAGACAAAAATAACTTTACTGTATAACAGTCACAGAACGTTTTTTAATCGTTTTTGTTTTGTGCTGTGGAACAATGCAGCCTGATGGATTCAGCTATTCGAGGCTTTTCCGGCTGGTTCTGCCAGTGGTTTCTTCCTGTTAAAAGGGAGTTTTTTTCTTTCCACAGTCGCCTCGTGCACGCTCAGGATGGGACATTGGATCGAAAAGAAGTTTCGGTGCAATCTGTTGGTTTCCTTACATAGGCTGCTTTTTTTTTTAAATTGACTTCGTATGAATCGGACTAATTTGGAAATTAATGAATTGGATTTGATTGGATTATGATTGGATTACAATGAATTGGATTGTAATTGGCTCGAATTGTACCTTTAAAGCGCTTTGAGATGAAATTTGTCGTAGTTTGGAGCTATATAAATAAAATTGAATTGAAATGGAATTGATTCTGCCATGAGATCAGCTTCTTGATAATGAATATTTTCTTGGCTGAGGAGAGTATTTTCTGATTTATAGATCCAAAACCACCTCTCTGAAAAGCTTCGACTCTGCTGTCATCTAAATGAAACACGAATGTAGACATATCAGGGCACATAGATAGACAATGCATTATCTGCATGTGTAAATGTAACATTTTGGGAAATTTTTTAAGCATTCTTTCTTGATGTAAGTAATCTACTCATGAAGTTTGATGATGGCATTTATCAATGAAAGATTTTACCATAACTGTTGTCCCCCCCCCCCCCCCCTCAAATAATCCGTTTAAAGTGTTTACCTGGGGTCAAACTTGAATTTTTACATAGTCACTCACTTCTGCATCAGCTGGCACATCACCTGATCAGCGTACACACATCTCAACCTTCCAAAGAGCTCCTAAGGAGATTTTGTTTGCATTCAGATTACCCAATCGGGATATTAATATCTTTCTACAGTTTAGGCGACGTTTTCTTTTCTGCAAGTGACGGTTCCGCAGCTTTTAATCTTTTACATCATCAGTTGACAGTTTAGCTGCTTTCAGTCCTGAAACCCTCTCCCAGAATTCAATCTATTTCAGTTCAAATCGGTTCAAGTTATACATTGCCAGCTAACACAGTTTGTTGACCACTGGAAGACTTGTTACCGAGAAGATGAGAAAACCAAAGAAAATGTTTGAATATGTCAGTTACTGTTTGTATTATGTAAGTATAATTTCTCTTCTTAAACATCATAAATTCATTATAAATAGTGCTTTTTGAATTTTTGCATCTGCTGTCCCAGAGGAACTCATTCTTTACACAGACTATAGGTACATTGTTGGGCTGGCACAAGGGAAGAGGGTTTTAGCTGTGGTTAATGCATCCATGTACAAAGTGTTAACAACTTGCTGAATCTGTTCTGGTCAGGTCACAGTCGTCATGTGGGTGCGTGATGGATCTCTGGCATCTATTGACTGGAAAGGCAGAGGGGGGTAGGAGTACAGAGAGGGTCACTGGGAGGTGTGTGTTAGAGGACTGAGGCTACAATTGTCTGTCCAGCTCTCCAGAAGACACAAGTAACACCTCATTAGTAGGTAGTGGAAAAGAGAACAGCAGTTATGTCTGTCGTGAAAGTATCTCACAGACATAAACACTCAAACACACACAGTTCTTCCCCAATTACTCCTGTCCTGTCCCTTGAGCTGGCAGGCTGAGTTATGCTGACAGGCATCCCTCTCGAAAGTGGGGGGATAAAGTCAAAAGAAAGGGATGGAAGGAAGGAAGGAAGGAGAGGAGAAGTGAAAAAGTGATGGAAGGCTGAAAGCTGAAGGAGGACAACAGAGGAGCGAGAATAGACAGAAAAGGGAAAGGGGGTATGGCATCACGCGGCTCGAATGAATCATGTCTCGCTGTCACCCGCCACACACTGTAAATGGATGGGCCCGCAATCTTGCCATCAGCGACTTATCTCTGCAGCCCCCCCCCCCCCCCCCTAAAAAAAAAGCAGAGCTAAAAGAAGAGAAGGAAGCAAGAAAAAGGTTAAGAAGAGTTTCTTCTTCTGCAGAAACGCAACAATTTGTTACGTTTTCTAAAGACAAATATGACAGGATGGAATTACTCTGCCACTATGGAGGGAGCCATTTGCAAATGCCATGAAGTGCAGGTATAAATCTCCTACACAGATCCACTTAATCTCCGACTTCTGGGCTCTTCAGCAGCAGCCGTCAAAGTCAAGCTTGTATTTGCAGCAAAATGCCTCTCCAGTTCTCAGTTTTGAAAAGTATTGTACAGTAGCGATGGAAGCGGCGGGTACGCTGCCGTGACAAATGTTTTCTTCTGATTCTGAAAACAGGTTGAAAGCTTTGGATGCTTTGAATGGTTGAAGTCAATAGAAACGTGCGAGATACCTTTTTTTTCTGTGACATTTCAAAAGTTCAATATTGGTTGATGATTTAATGGAAACAGCTTTGTGAGTGGCTGCTGCACAACCTCCAGCTGTATTTACAGACATGAATCAGCTTTGCTGCCGCACAGAACTGTGGGAAGGCAACTATATCCTTTTCTTTCATTAAAGATGGAGGTATATATTAAAAGAGATAGGAAAGCAAGAGTTACATCTCAGACTCTACAGGCTAAGTGTAAAAAGTTCATAAAAAGTTCACAGCATAATCAGAAAAATACTCCATAAGTATGGCATGTTTGCCAGAGTTGCAGGAGGAAGCCTCTTCTCTCTGAAAAGAACATGACATTATAGGTTAAGCTTGCAAAGTTGCATCTGAACAAAGTTGGTTGGATATATGGATATGAGAGAGTTTGAGATGTTTGATCATAATGCACAAAGCCACATTTGGTGAAAACAAAACAGAGCATATGAGCTTAAGCTGCTCATACCAGCTGTCAAGCACGGTGGTGGAGGGGTGATGATGTGGGCTTGTTTTGCAGCCACAGGACCCGGACACCGTGAACTCCCCCGTATACCAAAGTGTTCCACAGCCAAAGAGTCTATTGATTTGGGTCATACAACAAGACAATTATCCCAATCACACAAGCAAATCTATATTGTTATGACTAAGCTAAATTAAAGCAATACAATGTAACTTCTCAAAAAACCCACTATGGAGCTCCCCCTACAGGCTTGGAGGTAATGTACGGTTACACTGTCGTAAATACAACACCCTTTCGCTTTCACGTTTCACGTTTGTTGACGAACCGGCGAGGAGTCAGAAGGTGCAAGCTATGTCGACCGAGAAGGTAAGAGTAATCAAATGTACCTGGGAGCGTGAGAGGGGTCTATTTGTTTTTGCGGTAGGTGTGCCAGAAAGCAAGTCGAAGTACTTCCGCTCAGCTCCCGGGCCGCTCCCGGGCCACTCCAGCAAAGTTACATAGCGCAGTTTTTCCAACTCAGACCCCCGAAGGGCATAGGAGACAGGCCAATCGTAATATTAAAACTCATTCTAGCCGCACGATTTTTTTCAAGCTGTTATTTTAAGGTAGAAATGTTACATAGTATTGCTTTAAAGATCTCAACCCATTTGAAATGCTGTGGCGGAACGTTAAGAGAGCTGTTAATAAACAAAACTGTTCGTTTGACTTATTGTTGCTAAAGGTACTGTAAACTACAGAAATGTAATAGATACTTCGTTTTCCAAACTGTTTCTGCATTTTGGCTCAGTCTCTCGTAAATAATGAGACAGAGTAATAATTCATGTACTGCTGTTCATCAGAGATTGTATTCACAGTACCTTGTTCGAGACCTGGTGAAAACCCGATGTGTTTACGTCCTAATACGAAAAACCTTTGAATTATACGTGGGTGTGCTTTGTTTTTTTACATGACATGTAATGTCGACTCTGTGAAATTTCACTCAGGAACTTTGAAGACAAAAATTAATTCATTGACGTGAGATAGAACTGGTGTGTGCACAGATTTATGTTGCGAAAAGGATACATCTGTCTTCACTCACTTGAATTTCCTTTCGCGCTTGTGCATCAACTCCATCGAGAGGCACCTGCATTCTGCTTGACAACAAGTTTTTTTTTTCTCGCCTGCAGTGGAGCAATTAGTACTGCTCGTGTTCAAATTGTTAGCTGTCTGCAGGCATGTTGTAGGAAATATCTCACATGCACTCCTGCCAGCCAAAATACAACCATGTAGGTGTATGCTCTCTTTTGAGGCATTAACAACAACAATGAGAGATGATCACATGGCAACCGGTATTATTAGTGCATCAGACAGTGAGGGATGCGTCCAGTCACTGCCTTAATTTATGCATTGCTACTTTGTCTTGTCACCACTGTTCAGCTCGAAGGATTTTACTTCCAGCATGAAGAAAACAGGGCAGGGCAGAGTGAGTGAGGGAGAGGGTGTGTGTGTGTGTGTGTGTGTGTATGTGTATGTGGGGGGGGGGATAACACTGAAAATGTGACTGTAATGCAGCTCGCGAGTGCAAGCGTGGATTTTCTACTTCCTCTCTGACCAAATCCCACCATTTCAGGAGATTAACCTCGGCATGCGATAAATGTTCAACTTCTTCTTCCCCTCCAATTTCCTTGGAGCTAGAAACTCCAGAAGCCAGCACGGAATGTAAGATAAAAAATGATCACCTAATTCACTCAAGCACAAAATACAATTCTGGAGAGAAGAGGAAAAGCAGGCAGAAGGGAGAAAGAGAGGGAAGGGAGTGCGCTGCCTCACATCCCCCCGTCCAGAATTTCCCTCAATCAATTATTGTTAAATGAAGCACTTATTCAAAAAGACCTGTGCATAGAAAATAGGTGGTGGCACAGTGATTGTGGAGTTTCTTCTTTTTCTCTTATCCTGTGGGATTAATCGCTTTGTTCAGCTCTCCCCACTACCCATGGTGCACCTCATATGGCAGCTGTGCTCAAATGATGTTGATTGCTGAAGGTGCCCTCTGCAGATTGCTGCTGCCACCAAGCCATTTAAATGGAGTTGTTAATAAAATGTAGCAATGATTGCCTTTCACGTGCCCCTCATCTCTGCTTTGGCAGATGGCTTTTACAGGACTAATGTAGAATTTAGGCTTACCATAGTAACCTTAAGTCGTGGTGAAACTGCCATTATTGTCTGGGTTATCGGTATGGATAGCGCTCGGTTTGTTAGTTTCACGTATTCGGTCGAAATTATGCTAAACTGAAAGTTGACGGCTACTTTCCATGGGTGCTTGACATTGTACAGAATGCTATTGTTCATATGAATCTGATGATCTGAGTTGGAAAGTTTCGCAGTCCTTATAAAAAAATTGAAAAAGTCATTTGAAGGCACGATTTGAGCCACACTTTTTTGGCAGCCACATATGGTCGAAAATTCAATTTACATGTGTCTGAACGGTTTTCTGTCTACACTACCATCCGCACCTTCAGATTTTATTCTTTTTTACGAGGGAGCGTGTGTAGATGCACGTGTCGTCATTTTAAGAATTTCTATCTAACTCAACTTTTTGCAATTAAAAAAGTCTCACCTCTTCTATGTTGCAAATCAAGTTGTACAAAATATTGTAACTTTTCTCTGCAACTCCCCCAAATTACCTTTCGGAATATGATATCATATTTTTAAACATCACAAGATGGATCGGCGCCCTGCCTCTCGCCAAAAGACAGTCGGGATGAGATCAAGCTGGCATAGAAAATGGACTGTGACAAGGGTGTGACTTTAAGTTACTTTAGCACTTGCAATGTTGAAGCTTGGCGTTTCGAATTAACAAAGAATGGACTTCTGTTTGAACCCGCACAGTCCGAAGTGATTGCTTGATGCACATCAGCAACAAAGAGATACTAAAAGTCTTCAAAATAATGAAGAAAAACAGCAGCAAAATAGCTGACTACAAATCGCTGAAAAGTGCAACAAGAGGACAGATAGAACAAGCAGAGGGTTAAAGCAACAGTTTGTTTCGCATGTGTTTGAGACTACGTCTCGTGCTGGGATGAAGGACGGACAGGAGGGCTGTTCTACACAGGTGGCTCTACTTTTATTGTTGAAGCTTGTAATTTTCTGTTTTTTCAATTACTTTTTGAGTCACTCTGAATTCTGTGTCATTTAGAACGCATCTTGTATCAGCATTCATATCAATATGTTTATATTATATACATATTATTATATTATATTATATTATATTACATTACATTACATTACATTATATTACATTATATTATATTATATTATATTATATTATATTATATTAAATTATATTATATATTTGCTTGACCTATCGCTCCTACCTCAGCTCAGTAACTTATTGGGTGTCAGCATTTGAATCACAGCTACTTGTTAGTTCATTCTTGTTTGGCTTGAATGTGCCAGCACTCCCACACAACTGGCAGTCGTCCTCTTAAGCTTCATCTAAAAGGGGCAGCTTATTACATCAAGATGTCATCCAAGATATTTGTATCAGCCAAAATTTGCCTCTAATGATCCATTAAAGCTTGGATGTTGTTCTTTGCCAAGTCTCGCCTTCATTTTAATGTGACAAGTTTTATTTACTTACATACAACCCCCCCCCTACAAAAAAAAACACACCAAAATCTTGTTAATATTATTGCCAGAAACCTGGTGTATTTTAATCAAAAGGAAAAAGCTCTCAGATGTTAATGTGCAATGGTATGATTAGCTGCAAATCACTTTGTATGGACGCAGAGAGTGAGGCAATCATATTTTACTTTCTGGCTTTCCGTGGCCAAAATGTACCTCCTACTCAACTGAATAATGCATATGGAGAAACGTTTGACAAATTAATGTCCACCGACCTACCTCCACCACAAAATAAGCTTCTTTTGATGCTAACGGTTAATGAGCCCATTAGTGACGCAGCCACCTGCGGTTTGTTACGGTATGGGGGAGGTGAACGATAGTCGGTGGTTGGATTATGATTGTGATTAGAGCCAGCAGGTCGAGAGGGCCCATCGAATTGATATCAATACCTTTGACTTAGGCAATCATGCTAAAGAAGTGTTTCGTGTACCACCAGCACACGCGGTGTGCCAGTGGGATGAAGTATCGGAATATTAACAAGGAGATGGGAGATCCATGAAGACTCCATCTTGTATGCAGAGCCTGTTTGTTTGTCCCTGCAGTGTGTTGAACATATGCCACCGCTGTGTCAGCCTGCATCCTTGTGATAAAAAGAGAGAAAAATTATACAGGCTCGACCAGACGCTAACATATTCAAAAGTGAGCAATGATTGACTGAGCTGGTTGAAATGTCACTGGACCAAAAGTCTCCCAGGACTAATGGCCTCCATGTCTGTCCTCTGGGGATCTTTTCCTAAACAAATGACCACAAGGAGCTGGTACTTGATTATCCAACCATCAGCAGACAATCAAAGCACGGCATCAGATTTTAACATTGGTTGGATGAAACGTTCATATTGTATGCAGCTGAAAGTGTTGAAATGACTGGAAATGACTTCAATCAATACGCAGATTCACATAAAGGTTAAAAAAAGATCATTTTGATGATAATTTGCTAAGGAATAAGTCTATTGATTTCCAAGTATGTTGGCAGATCTGTGGGGCTGTGCATAGCCTTCAGGGCCATACCAGGTGAACTGCCCCCCATGCAGCAATTTCCATGACAGAAACGTTCCTATTCTTAATGCAGTGCTGCCTGAGGGCCTGAAGATCACGGGCACCCAGTGTTGATTTTTGGTTATGTCCCCTGCACACAGAGACGTCTCCAGACTATCTAAATCTTTTGATTATACGATGTAGATAAACTGTAGATAATCAAATATTCATAGTCTTAGCTATTTTACTTTGCTAACATTTTATTTGAAAATTGACTTTGAAGGGACTCTGCGTCTCTACTGTGCTCTTTTTCTAAACCAATCATGTCAATGACCCGTTGTCAATGAAATTCTTCTTTGTAACATGCCCCTTTTTGTTTTTTGTACCACTTCTTTTTTTAGCCTTTGATGACCACGTCTGAACTTTTTTGAGATGTTCTGCTGCCATCAAAGATGAGCATTTGATAGTTTTGTCTTTTCCTGCAAGGACTTTCAACGCCACTATTGTCACCTGACCAGCGTGAATCCATCAGCACATAGTTGATTAATATATGCAACACCAAACACATTTATTTGAATCAACGTACCAATAACATACTATTTTTCTCTATCTCTGAGCTTTTATAGACATCTCATTTACAAAAAGACAAAATACAAAAAAAAAAAAAAAAAAAATCCCTTAACAGAGGCTCAGTTAAGCTGTACTTCATCACAAAGCTCGGCTTGGGAACTGCTGGTTTAATAACTCTGAAACTCAAAGAGGAAACAATTATCCGCGGCTTTTTATCTCATTTTTGTTGTTTTATGTGTCCTCAAGTTTTAGGAAAAAAAGTGTCTGTGAAAGATAAGATGTAAAGCAGCTCAATACATGAAATTAAGCACAAGCAAGGTGGATCATGTTACAGTAATGCTGAAGAAACAAAGAGATAATGAAGCAATTACTTCATCAGCGCTGCTAAGTGCAAGACAAATGCTACCAGGACTCAACACAGTCGTTGATATTTACACTGTAATTTCAGTCTCAGCTTCTGAATTGTTACACTGACCTTATCTTTCTTGTGACATCAGGTAATTTGGACAAAAAGTCCAAAACAGCTATAGCTGATGGTAATTTAATATGACTGAAAAGTATTAGTGAAAAAATCTGATATTGAAAATACAGATAAGGACAGATTTGATGTTAAACCACCAAATGGTTGTTTAGATTTTTCAAATAGTGAATTTAACTTTATTCAGTCGCTATTTAACCTATATCTGAAAATTTTGACCTATTGACAGCACTTGTTGAAAATTTGGGGAATTTCACGGTTGAAAAGTAAGATGATGTTTCAAAGAACTAATATCATTCTTTGAGTACCAGACCATATCCACACCAATCTTATGTTTTTTTTAGCTCCTAACAACGTAAAAAAAAAAATAAAGAAAACAAAAGTTAACCTCCAAGAAAAATCCCCCCAAAAAATCCAAAATCCAAGAAATCAATCGGAACAAAACTAAGAAACCTAAGAGACTAAGAAAACTGGAAATGAATATTGTAAGATTAAGGTGTATACATGAACTTAATAAGTTAATAGTTTTATTGTAATTTAGCCCTTACAGTGCCATGTAACCCACTGAGCTGAGTGACACGCAGGGGAGCACTGGTTATATACACACAGGAGTACGGTGGCCGACACATGCAAACGCGTTGCAAAGGGCAAAATAAATCCAACAGTAAAACTCTGCAAGAGAAAAATGCGGCAATCACAAGAACGACCGGAGCACACGCAAACGGCAAAATGACTGCAAGAGAGAAACGCGCTGCAAACTTCAAAACACATGCAAGAGAAAAACACGCTGTAAACTTCAAAACACATGCAAGAGAGAAACATGCTACAAACTTTAAAACACATGCAAGAGAGAAATGCACAGCAAACTTCAAAACACATGCAAGAGAGAAACATGCTACAAACTTCAAAACACATGCAAGAGAGAAACGCGTTACAAACTTCAAAACACATGCAAGAGAGAAATGCACAGCAAACTTCAAAACACATGCAAGAGAAAAACACGCTGTAAACTTCAAAACACATGCAAGAGAGAAACATGCTACAAACTTTAAAACACATGCAAGAGAGAAATGCACAGCAAATTTCAAAACACATGCAAGAGAGAAACGCGTTACAAACTTCAAAACACATGCAAGAGAGAAACACGCTGTAAACTTCAAAACACATGCAAGAGAGAAACACGCTATAAACTTCAAAACACATGCAAGAGAGAAACATGCTGCAAACTTCAAAACACATGCAAGAGAGAAACGCACAGCAAACTTCCAAACGACTGCAAGAGAGAAACGCGCTGCAAACTTCAAAACACATGCAAGAGAGAAATGCACAGCAAACTTCAAAACACATGCAAGAGAAAAACTTGCTACAAACTTCAAAACACATGCAAGAGAGAAACGCACAGCAAACTACCAAACGACTGCAAGAGAGAAACGCGCTGCAAACTTCAAAACACATGCAAGAGAGAAACGCGCTGCAAACTTCAAAACACATGCAAGAGAGAAACGCGCTGCAAACTTCAAAACACATGGAAGAGAGAAACTTTCTTCAAACTTCAAAACACATGCAAGAGAGAAACGCGGCAAGTTCAATCAAAACACAACGGAAGTTCGCCTGGCCACTTGGGCATCTCGACCTGTAGTATAGAAGATCGACTATGGGAGATCGACTATAGTTAATGAGTCGTTTTTGTGATTGCCGCATTTTTCTTTTGCAGCGTTTTACTGTTGGATTTGTTTTGACGTTTGTATCGCGTTTGCACGTGTCGGCCACTGCACAGGAGGGAAGGGATAACAAGACACAGGGGAAACACATAAGGGCGACGACGGGTAATCACCGAGGAACAGGGAGTGAACACAGAGACTATCAAAATAAAACAGGAAATTGACACCAAACACAGACCTTGACAGCCAGAAAGTTTCATCCTCTGGGGACCATGAATCCCTGTATCGCATTTTCTAGTTAATAACAGATAAACCAAGGGTCGACACTGACGTTTCTAGAAACATGTATTTTTATAGTGTTTCCTGCAAATGTAACCCCCGCTCCCAAAAAAACAATAACATGATTAACACTTGCAACCAAAAGTAACACTGGTACCTGTTTTCTGACACTTCATTACAAATGGGAGACATTTGATGTGTACGAAAGACACCTACAGTACATCTCCCACTTATAATTACCGCTTGAAGGCTGACCTGAATCTTTTCCCAGGCACCAGCTGGTGTGTATAGTATTGTGCATCGCAGTGTTTTACCCCCCTGTAATGTCTGTTTGATAACTATGTAACGCGAAATTAATTGATCTACAGTATTTTTGAAGTTGAAGATGAGCTGTTGTCTCTGGTCATCCTCCAGAAGCGTGTCTATGCCATGGAAACAGCTTTTGCAAATAGCTCAGCTGATGAAGTGTCAGGAGCCATGATGAATAACTCTAATGATCAAGTGTGTGTTCTGAGTCACTCAGTAAAAAAGCGGTCACAGGAGAACAGAATGCGACATAGCAACAACTCGTCCTTGCCAACCATACTACTAGTGGGGTAAAAGCAACACTGGCCTTTTGTGTTAATACACCTGACAAAATACTCTGATTGAATGCTAAAAGCCCTTCTGTGAAAACTCAGACGGGGGCTTTCTCTCCCACGCAGGTGACGTTGCCGTCTGTGCTACGTTGTTCCTCAGACGCTCAGACCGAGCAAGGCTTTTCTCGCACTACATATCTCCTCCCTTGTTGTTTTATTCATAAGGCTCAGGGTTCATTTGCCAAGTCCTCTGTTGTAGATTTAAGAAGACAAATAGTGCTGCAAATCCACCAGAACAGAGTTAGACTAAATGACATTTTGCTCTGCTGCCTGGCTAATCGTAAAGAAAACAGTGGCGAATGAGTGCCTAAACCTCGTGTCTTCAGGAAGATATCACGCTCAGTATCACGGAAGGATCCTTTGATGTGCTGGTTGTCTTCCAGAGGGCCCTCGCAGGAAATGCTTCCAGACACAAACACAATCAAACACATGCATGCATGCTTTCACACGCAGGAGCACAACCTGAGTTAGCTCATGGTAGGAAGAGCATACACATTCTTCTGTGTATTAAGGGGTGCGTATCACTGGCACTGATGCTGAGAAGGATCTCTCTGCCGCTTTAGCGCGGCTGGGCTTGTTTCTCAGCAGTAGGATTACCTGGGAGCATAAGAAGCATATTAGGCGAGCACTTGCACACACTTCTTTGCACATGCAGGCGCACACATAACCACACCAAGAAAGAGCAGCGGTGAAGGATTTGACAGGTAAATGCACATAAATAAGCACGGATAAAAAAGAAACTACTGTGTGTAGACTACAGGACACAACAAAGACACTAACACTTTGTTGTCCTCAGGCGAGAAGCTATGAAAATAAGCTAACAATGGAATTGAGGGGAGAGAACTGTGGGATGGCCTGCTTATCTTTGGGTGAGACTCAGCTCTGCAGATTTAGCTTAAGGTATTGCTCCAAGACGCAATAAGGGAAAATGTTTTTAGTCATGGTCGGCCAATTAGTTGTTACATCTTGAGTCACATTTGAACGACTGCCATGCGCCTACTCTTAGCTGCATATTTAGCCTTAAAGACAGATCGTGTGCAAAAAAAGAAGTCTGAAAATATTCCATGAATGCCTACCTGTGCCAGCATTGTACGAATGCCGGCAGGCACTGGCAGCCATACCTTATGCTGTCATACTTTTATATAGATTATTATTAAGCTCAGCAGTATGCCCCAAGTTATATAGTTTTGCTACTTTGCTATTACCCTACAGTCATAACACTGTGCTAAGTCCTGACAGTAATGTCACTAATCACTGTTTGGCCTAACTATGTTTTCTCACTCACCTGGCAGCCATGTTTTTGTGAGGGACAGCAGCAGCCATCTCACACTGTCCATCTCTGACTCCCTGACAGATACAACTTTCTCTCTGCTGTTGTTTGTCAGTGGGAGCTCCAAACTTAGCAGCATCATGGCGGTCACGCATGAAGTGTCCAATAAAGAGATACAACGCTGGGCAGGTTGACACTCCTGTCAGTTGCCAGCTGTTTGCTAGACTGTGTCTATGAGTCTCCATTTTCATTTGGGCCCATCTCGCGGTTGTTTTGACAGAAACATCAACCACTTGCATGTCTTTAAACTTTGAAAGTCCCCATCCATCTATCTTTCTGTCTATCTGTCCATCCGTCCAGGCAGTTGTCCATCTATCCATCTATCAGTTCATCATTGTTATTTAATGAGATGGTATCAGCATATCAAGGTTCATCGGCTGTGTGCAGACAAACCAATATTTTAATTAGGCCCCACCACTGAAATGCTTGCCCTCAGTAGCGATCGCTCTGGCTTCAAAAAATAATGACACATTTACATTCAACCATCTAACCTATTTCTAATTAGTCAGTTGGGTTTTGTTTTTATATGGTGGCAGAAAGTTCAGCAAATTGACAAACAGATGTATTGCCAATTATCATGCATTCTGAACAGCTCATTATTCCGTAATTTGTTTTCACTGTCATTTATCCACTTTTGTTGGCTCTTTAATTTGTACAAGTGAGCTGGTGTGACTGAGCTGAGAGGGCTGAGCTGGCAGGACCTGAACGGCCCTCCTTGTGTTTCGACTAGCTCAACAGTTGCGCTTCCAGCCAACTGAAATCAATGGGGGCAGTGCGCAACTGCGGCTCTGTGTGGAGCAGATGGCAGAAGAATGGCCCTTCCTCCTACTGTGGCGCACTCAGTAACATACAAATGGGTCAGCTCTCATCCGTGGTCACTAATATCATGAACCAGGGCTCAGCTTTAGTTGGGTTGTGTAACAAGGGAGATGTGGTTTCTGCAAACATATTTTCCTGAGATCTTGTGTTTTGGGTGACTAAATCAGCTGATAAATACTTGAAATACAAACAGTGGCAGTTGGTGTTGAGTCCACATCCCGTATCAAGCAGATTTTTACAGCCAAAAGAATCCACAGTTACTCAAAATAGAAGTCAAAGTTTGTGGCCTTAAATCAGCCTTCTGTCACTGACTAATAATAATGTGAAAGGTCATGGGTGTGCATGTATAAAGTATGTAGCTCCGAGTATGACAACAGAAGAGAAAAACATCTCTAAAGCTCAATACTTCTCTCTCCTTCAACCCTTATTTGAAGATAGCCCCGCCTTGTACTTAGCCTCGAACATACTTGATAAATTCTCCACTTTTTAGAAGAAATGACTGTACACTTTTCTCAACTTAATTCATTTTTTGCTGTTGGTGTCACATACTTGTGTGCTTGTGAACTATGGCATGTGAAATTATACCTACGTGAATTAACAGTGATTTTCCCCTCTACACTCTCACATTATTTTTGATATCTCAGATTTTTTTTTCCCCCTCTCTCCTCTCCCATTAATCTTTAACTCTCACAATCCCCAGATTTAACCAGTATCCCATGAAGAAGTAAACCAGCTTCCAGCAGCTGCAACATCAGCAGCAGCTTACATACGGAGGCCTTAGCTTCCATAATGTATTTATGTCAGTCAAAGACTAAAACTAACTGAAACATTTATAAATTTATCAGTAGCATTTTGCTATTTTTCAAATTGCTGTGAATGCTCTTATACAAGTAATTTATGTAGGGCCTATACATATTCCTTTATTGAAAGCTAGTGCGGCCAAACAGCTAAACAGGGCTCGCTGTTGATCTGATGGTGATGTGATGAACACAGCCAATCTAGCTGTCCTACTTTTCATCTTTATATGCTAAACAAATCACCCTCTAGCTCTTGATACACACAAGTTAAATCAGCTTCTTTTTTTTGTTTTTTGTTTCCTGTAGTTTTCATGCTAGGCTAAGCTAACCACATCATTGATTAGCCATGTGCAAATGAGAAAGACAATCGAGATAAAGTAGGTTATTCATTAGATTTGATAATACTGAAGGTGTTACTGCTCTCATCTAACACCTGACAAGAGGTTTAACTATTCCTTTGAACTCAGTCCTTAGAGTCCTTAGATTTAGGTTGTGACAGTCATGTATCATAACTGCCAGTTATGATACACGACTGTATGAACAGAGCCCCCTTTTGTACTACAACCAAAGAGACAAGGTAAATTAGTTGCAGTGAATTGGTTTATTATTGTTGAAGCATAACACCCAAATCATAGTTTGAAATATCAAAATAAAGATTGAGAGATACTCAAAGGGCTGAACAAATGTATGTGTTTGCTCTTCATTGGTGCCTCGCTCGAAAATGCAAAAGCACGGCTTCATGTTATAGCATTTTGCTGCGATGTGGGGGCAGTCTGATGAATATGTAAAACAGTCTGAGCTGTGAGGTGCTCTTAGTCGCGTTTGTGCAGTTTATGATCCTTTAGCTTTTCTCTGAGCTAAAGTCAGAAGCAAAAGTGAAAAAAGATCTGTTTTATTGGGTGTTTTTTTTTTTTTTTTTAATGGCGCTAGTCCCTTATGGCGAGTGTTGTTGGCCTCTCTGTTGTGAGTTTCCTGTCCATCTGAGTTGGAAAAATGTCCATCTGCAGGAGCTGGGACGCTGCAGAAGGTATAAAGAGCTCTTAATTGCATGACACACATGTAAGCGTCAGCCTCACTGTAGTGGATGAATGGCTGGAAGCACGACTCGGTGACATATTATCTGTTCTGCTCTTTGGATGTTTATGTCTAATTCCTTTATTCCACATCCTCCTCCACTCGTAACACCCAGTTTCTCTGCCTTCAGTCACGCCACTCTCTGCACTTACTTTATGCATTTCGCTTTTTGTCTATCTGTTTTTTTATGGGCATCTTCCAGAGGATAGCTTTTTTCATTGCACCTCTCTGCTTTTCTCTTACTTTGCTCCAATCGCTTTCTCCCCACTCATCTGCGGAGTTTGATTGTCTGTCGGAGTACCCCATGACAGGTGGTGAGAGGAAAAAGCTACATTGAAAAGGGAAAAAAAGCACGTGAATGAAAGCTTTTTTCCCCTGGGCTTACATGTAACGTGTAAAAAAAGAAAAACATCTATTACTTCCATGATTGGACGACGTTAGCGCAACTGAGGACATTGCATTTGTTGAGATGAATGGTGCTGCCCTGCTCAGTGCAGATTTCTTTGTCAACTTGTATTTGTTTTATGAATACAGCCCCACCATCAGTAATTATAGCATCGTGTCACTATGTGGCTTGGCCTGCCAATTAAATCATGAGAGAGTTATGCACTACAACGCTGCAACATCTGTGTAATCTGTTGTAATGGTCTATGGATCTGACTCTCAGTACTGTCTCTAGGAGCTCCAGTATCACGACAGAAGTAAGCGGGCAAATATGCCAGCTGAATTTAGGACAATAGCATCAAATGGTGTTGCTCTGCTACTTTTTTTTTTAACAGTAAAGGATGCAGCAGAAATTAGTCTTTGAAGGCAAATATAGATTTCTTCTATATCTTCCAGATTTCTTCTACTTATTTTTATATTACTATGATTTTGATTTTTTTTTTTTTTTAAATCTGAAAAGATTTAGGGGTTAACTGAGAGCCTGGGGTGCATAAAAAAAAAATTCCTGGTAGTTCTATTCTGGTCACCATCATACGCCATGACCCGTAAACAACATAGAGTTGATGGACACAGCCATTCTAGTTTATGAATTGCTTTTTAGAAGTCTTGAGTTCAGTGTTTTGGTCACCATCTTGCTCATTTGATGGCGAGGGATCTGACAGAGAACTGAGCATGCTCATAGCCGGTAGCAGTTTGTCAGTCACCCCGACAAGTAAAGCATACCTTTCTTGATGGAGTATTCTTTTTAAATGGTTTAGATCAAAATGATCGTGCTTTGTTAAAGTCTGAAACAAGGAATTTGGACCTTAAACTCAAAATATCCAATATCCAGTCAAAATCCATCTTTTGTATTGAGGCTATGCCGTAGCCAAACAAAAGGGTTATCAGAGATGTAATCCTCATCTGGCGGGAGCTGGATGATCCATGTGACAAACAAGAGAGAACCCTGGCTGCCTGACTGTTCTGCTCTAAGAAAACACACTTTTTTTTCTCTGCGAGTGTGTTTCTCTTAAGCCATATTCCTACTCAGTCTGCCCGTGTCTGTTTGCGTGTTCTCAACATCTCTGACTTTGTCTCCCCGTTTCCTCTTTCTGTCAGTCCATGTTCTCTTCCTCCTCATTTCTCTCATCCTGATTTACATTTCTGTCGGTGAGATTCCTTAGAGTCTGGAATCTTTTCATCCATTTGTGTGTTTGCTCATGTTCCTTGAATAAAAAAAAAAAAAAGAACCTGGTACGTTTCAGTGTTATATAGGTCTCTTTGCTCAGGAGCTGGAAGACGTGGTATTTTCAGACCGTACAAAGTTTTGTTTCGGTTAGAGTTGAAGGTAGAATGTTACTGGGGAATGGAAAATATGGGACAGACTGTTGCATTCAAGTGCCATCATATTTTTAGCCATGCAGGTGGAGAGGTTTTGGGGATGAAGATATAGGGCCGTCGGTGGGTCCATCAGTTCAGACTGAATTATCTCAACATTTCTGATTGACAGATCAATTCTTGAACAGTTGTCTCCATACAGCAGATTTATAATAGTGGCAAAAATAGTGAAATCACCCTACGACTCAATCAGTATATGTCCGCAGGATGAATGTCATTATTTAAAAGACAGGGGCATTGTTTGCTGGAGACATATAGACTTACATCTAGCCAGAAAGTAGCATTTTCTTGTTCTCTGGCATTATCAGTGTGCTACACCTCGATAAGGAAAACATGCATTAGGATGGCGGCACACAAGGTAATGATAACCTATGCCAATCCTAATAGACTGTCAGAAATCTTGAATGAAATCTCCCCCTTTGCTCACACTAAAAACCCGAGCAGCATGCCTGCTTTTTCCTAACATCTTTGCTCCTTTTACGTCTTTCCTGGAACTCGGGGGTTTCCGGTTGTGAGCCAAGCAAAGCAGATATTATCAGAGCGTGCGAGTTTGTTTGAGGCAGGTTTGAAGTACTCCTCATGTTAATGGCTGAAGGAAGAGGATGAGCTTGCGTCCTGTTCATCTGTGATCAAGTCACTTTGAAACCTTTTTCTCTTAATCGAGTGGTAAAGATAAAAAACATTGCCATTTAATAAAGTAAACCACCTCCACGGGGAACAAAAACTCGTGTTGTTATGTTCATGAGATGTATTTAAAGTGTTACGAGACACGGGAGCAAAATCAGCCATCAAAATGCTGCAAATTTCTGTCTCAGAGGTAATTTGCATGTGCTGTAAAGAATTGATGAAAAGAGAAGCTAGCGCAAAGTTAAGTCTGACCATTTTCACCTGCTGAGAGATGTATGCCATACTAGAATACTCATAGATCACATGTTTCACTGAACAATAATAAGAAGAAATCTCCTAATAACTCCATCTTCAGCTATTTGTGGGACTTAAAGCTTATTAGAAATACAAAGTTACTGTCATCAGAATCAATCTGAATCCTTTGAGGTTACTTCCTGTCTTATTAGCCAAGGAAATGTTAAACATTGATTTCAACAGTTATTCTAAGACTTGATTGGACAGTGAATATCAAGGCACAGCCAGCAACCATTTAGCTTAGTTTAACGTAACTTGTCACAGTGAAATAGCATGCTTGCGTGTGTTGTCAACATTCTTCTATTTTTTTTACGTAAAACTGACAAGTCACAGAATAGATATTAAGAGTTATGAAGCCTCGACTGGGCATTTTTTTTGGGTTACATTTTTGTATTAAACGAGACATATTAACACAATCGGCTTAGGACTCAATGTAATGTCTGTGACATACTTCAGCCAAAATAAGATGGTAAAATACTTGGACCAGCTTAGCTTCACTCTGCCCTAAGCGGTCTGCCTCTTCAGATATTTAGTATTTAACAACCCTTGGCGCACCTTGTTATAGTATGGGAGAACATACATTAAGTAGCCTGAGAGCTTAGACCACACACCTAATGAAAATATAATGAAAGTATTGGACTGATCATTTTACTCTCACATACTTACATTTCCCTAGCCTGCTGTTCGACCATGAGTGGCTCATGGGCTACTGATCGTATGCAACAGTCCAAGTTGTTAAAACATTAAATAAAATTGAAATAACACCAATTAGAATCCGGATTTCCTCGTTTGGATTTAAAACATTATTAGTTCCTTACGTTAAGTGAGCTTTATAACTGATGATGAGATATAATGGTATTGGTAAAACAAGGAGAAAGCGAGAGCAAAAGAGTTTTCAACTTCCCACTTGTAAGGCAGAGCAAATGTAGCACCATGTGAAGTCAAAGTGGGGCACAGATACAAAGGCAGAAGGCTGGATAAGCTTGTAAGTCTAAACTGCTCAGTGAATGTCACATTTTCCAATCTGCCAGTGTTGTGAATTCAGACACCCAAATACATGCTTTCTGGAACAGAAAAAAGGGTGATTTTTTTTTCCATAATATGTCCCCTTTACACATCCTTGTGTGTATTCTCAAGCTCGTCCTCTGTACGCATACCTGGCATTCGTCAGCAGGGTTTGTTGGAGATGGGCTCTTACCTTTTTCCCAGCGGCACTAATAACATCTTAAAATAAAGGCTTTATTCCTCTTTACTTATGTATGGTGTCAGTCCTTTACCATAAAAAGCACGTTAACTGAGTGATAATCAATTAGACTTTATTATGTTTAAAGACTACATCCGCTGTGAGAATTGAAAGTAATTTCTTGACGGTTAAATTACAGCAACAGCACCCCTGTGTGAGAGCATATTTCTATCAGCTGCCTTTCTTATTGACTTCTTTTGTTTCTCTCCTCTGTCTTGCTCTCTTTGCTGCTGTTGACTCACTGAAGCAGGTAAGACTTTTATTTTCCCTCGCCTTTCAGCTTATGTGTTCTTTCACACTGTATACATACGTCCAATGAGGCGGTGTCAGTGTGTAGCTGCATGTGCATTTTGTGTATGCGTGTGTCTATTTGAGTGCGTGTGGCAGAGATGGGTTTAGCTGAGATGAGTAAAGCTGGCTCACATGCTGTCTCTGGTGCTGCTGATATTGCTCCAGCTGTGGGGGGGCTTACAGGGGGCAATGCTAAAAGTGAAAGAATTATGACACACACAATCGCACACGCATATCCAATAACAAACACCAGCCAGCGCACTTTCCGCCCACCACTGACAGGTTACAAATGGATGATTCCAGAGTAACGTATTGTTGCATGTACCCCACTGCAACATAAAAAAGAAACATAAAGTAATTAATTTATTCAAATAATAACTTATAAATCACCACAATAAAATTATGTCGTTTTAGTGTAGAATATTGAGAAAATGTAAAGTTCATAAATGAATTGAAAATAAGTAGATCAAATAAATTTTAAGATAATCAGCTGACAAAATGTATGTGCAACAGTCAGTGGGGTCACATGACACTGAAAGGATCAGATAATTGGCTAAATTACAATAAGAATGAGTTGAGCAAGGGTAATTATCCTTGGATATATGGCGGTGAATGAATCGAATCAACCTCAGACATTCGAGAAAATGGCGAATGAAGAGCAAGATGAAGGTACGTCCCTCTACATTTCGTTTGTGGTGAGCTGCTGTTGCACAAACGCGATGCACAACGGCGCATTCTCCATCGCGTTGTTTGTTTCTTTCTGATGGCGATAACAACAGTAATATCGTCTCTTCCGACTTCTGGTTCACGACCACGGGAAAAAATCTCGAGCATGCGCAGAACGCAAAGTCTAATTCACCACGTGCTTCACCGTCTACAACCACGTTTAATTTGACTTTCAACCAAGTTATCTCGGGGTCTAAATCTGATCGCAAGTAGTCCGATCCGATCCAATTTCTTGTCAGATTAAGGTGGCAACATGCACTTAATAACTCAATCTTATTATAATTTTGCCAATAATCCGATCCTTTCAGTGCCATGTAACCCCACTGAGAGAGAGGCGGAGTGTGAATTTCCACAGATCGTCATGAAAGCATTTGGGTGTTGTATTTATAACTTGCCAACAACTGACCTGATGACATCAGTCCCCCATGCATGTCAATTTTATTTGCCAATGATCTCACATTCCCAAAGACAGTCAAGTAAAGAGATGGTTCAAACTTCCCTCCTGTCCGACGTTTGCGATGTCTCTTTATCAAATCGTCTAGATTTGGGGTCTTACTCTGGGCTTTAAATGGGCTTTTGAGAGCTTAATTAGGTGTTACTACATGCTGTGAGTGGTTCCTGCAGCCCTGTTTTATGGAAAAAATTATATAGCCTTTCAGATAGTCCTGCTGCATCCTCATCAGAGCCCCAAGCTTCTTAATTTTATCCACCAGTGATCTCACACTTCCCATGATAATCAAGGGAAGAAATGCTTTAAACTTTCTCCTCTTCAACTTATCTGGATATTTGGTCTTTTTCCAGGCCGTACCTGGGCTTTGAAAAGCTCAATCAGCTGCTGCAAGTCATCGTAGTGGTAAAAAAAAGTGCCAGCTACCCGCATAAATCATTACAGCAGCACAGCATCTAAACCAGCACAGAAAAATGTTTAAAAAAAATTCTGGTTCTGCATTGGTTAAAAATCTCTCATTACAATTCATCGTATAATTAAAGACATTCCTGCAACTCTGCCAGACAGCAATCAAGTTTTCACAACAGCTGATGTTGACAGATTGAACAGTTGTCAGAATCAGAGAGTTTTTCAGAATCCCTCCATTAAATTGATTTAGATAAAAAAAGAATTATTAACATGGTGGTGCAGAGCACAGCCCACGACTTACTTACTGATTTCCTCCTAAACATCCTTCAACTCTGCATATGAGATAAGCATGCAATGGAGCCCAGTCAAAGTGGGCATTGTGATTGTTTTTCACGACAAATAAAGTGGCAGAAAACATCATTTTCACTTTTGGTGACTTGTAAAAATATGCAATATACACTCTCCTATTTTTCATATTCCTGCTCGGCAGAGCTGTCACGGTTTCGTTTAAATGCTGGTGCTCTGTGTTGTGACATTATTTTCCAACGTAATAGAAGAGGCAACACAAGGTTAAAATCCAATTCCAAATTCAGGCAACGGTGTGAAGAGTTGCGTCTGTTATTTCTTAAATGGTGAAAATAGAAAAACAGTATTTCTCCTCTATTATTTCTCAGCCTTTGTTGCGGCAACGTCGTCTGAAGGTTGCGAATCGGGAAGGATCTTAATTAAGATTTTTGTGCCGGGGGCTCTGTTTGCAAGCTGCAGCACATGGGGAGCGTTGGCGAGCCTGATACAGATCACTGGCTACCCAGGTCAAGTCACGTGGTCGGTGGAAAATAGTAACATTTTCAACATGGCGACCCTTCGGATTTAGCAATCAAATTTTCCCAAGTTAGATGGAGGCATGAAAACTCATTCTCGACCTGCCACAGCGTCACCAGGTTTTAGGCTAAAATGACCTTTAAAATTTTGAAAACGTGAAGCGATTTCATTGTGGCCTTTCGGTGACGTGAATGTGTTGCTTTTGTTTGAAAGGTGCACACAGAGGAAGGTGATAGACTACCACTGCTCGCATATTTATTGATTAGACTTGGTGAAATATTTGCTCTTGCTTGCCATCGGCGCTTGATTGCAGTTGGCACCTTTTGCCTTGCTTCCAATCAGCCTCGCTTCCAAGCTGTAGGACAGGTGTGCTGGTTGCTGTAGCTGCTGTTATGTACAGGCTAGATAAGCACAGATGAAACATTCACACCCTCCAACTGCAGGTTAATATAGCTGGTGACTGTCAGCTGGATCACAGTATTGACTAAATCTTCAGTCTCTTTGTCTTGCTGCACCTGTCTCTCGCTCTCGTGCATCCTCCTCCCTCCTTGCTCCTGTCTGCTTGTTTGGTTTTAAAATTCAGACTGGTTATTACACGGTGAGGAGAGGAGGTTATTGTCTGGTGCAAAGGGGGCATGGACTTGCGGTGGCCACCTTCAGAGCAAATCATGTTGTGGGTTGGCTTTGATGGTTTTTTTGGACATTTGGACATGGCAGCAACAGTTTTGCAGAACATTCTCTTAGCAAAATGTAGCTCTTCAGTCTTTGAAAATGTCTAATTTCACTTGTTGCTTTGGCAACTACAGAATCCTTTTAAACGGTGCTATTAGATTCAATAATCTAGGGCCATGTGAAAGAATTAGCTTCTAATACATCTCCACACTGGCTTCGTGTCGATGATTGTTTAAATCTTCTGCAAATACAGACATAATGGGATGGGAGGTTGGAAAAAAAAAGATGTGAGACTATGGAGGGAGGGGAGCAGCTCAAGCCTAGAAGAGACTGCTATTAGCCGTTAATTCTGAAACAAATTATGCAATTAGCTCTGGCATCAGGATGTAGGCCATGAGAGAGGACAGCGTAACCTTCATTTGATCTGTTCTGCAGTGAGCCAGCGGGAACAAGAAAGAGTGAGCCATTTAATGGGAGAATTTCTTTTTGCCTGAGCAAAACGCTAACTGTATCCGTAAGTGCCACTTTAGCTTCCCTCGGAGTGCTTTCTTTTTCCTATTTGTGAAGGGATTTTCATAATGTGCAAGCGTTTCTTCTTTTTCTTTTTGAGAAATACTCATGTCCTTAAAACAAAGAGGTAATTTGTCTGTGCATATGAGATAATATTGTCTGGGGAGCCATGCGATTTGTTGCCCCCGCTTGACTGTGAAACAGAGGGAAGGTGTTGGTTTCAAGGTGTGCGTGCACCCATTTGTGAGTGCTTCCCTGTGTGCGCGGCTCCGTCAATAAAGGTCTCAAACAGAGGCAGAGCCAATCGTAGAGCCACTTAAATGTTGGCCGGGTTCTCACCGAGGATTGGTCGTTAGCTTAACACAATCAAATTTGTCCACAGCGAGGAAGTCATTAATCCTAAGTGGACCATTCATTCAATGTTGTTAGGAAGCAGAGAGGCAAGAGTCCCTTGGCATTAGCGGTGTGTTTAACGCCAATGATGCTTCATCACAAGAAACAACCTCTGGATCACAATTCAGTGCTGCAAGATGAAAACTTTCTTTAGTGCATGACAATTTTGAACTTTTAATACTTTTGCCACAGCTCATTCAGTTTATATGAGCTGCAGTGATGTAGAGGGGGGTCGACTAGTTATTTTGTTTTAATTTGGTGCAGAGCAGAAAGAGAAGGCGTATGAGCTTTTATCTTGTTTTTCAGATTTATTTGTAGTTCATAATCATATTCATAATTTCCCTTTGGGATTATTAAAGGACCGTTCAGTTTCAATGAAATTCAAATAACGTTCCCGTCTTTGTTTAAAATGACAATAATTGTGTCCTTCTGTGGTCATTTATCTTCTCTGATGTCACAAAAAGCTCATGAGGCTCGTGAGGAAATTACTTAATTGAGACCCGATTATAACTTATTCAGAACTTAATGAGAAGTGGCTTAGCTGTATGTAGATTTTAGCAGGAAAAACGAGAAAGAAGAGAAAGAGAAGACATCAGAAGTCCCGTATAAAAAGTCCCTCTCTTTTTTAAGGGGTGTGGAGGCCAAAGGCCCTTGGGCTCTGTATTTTGCTACATCTCTGTGTGATGCTGTAATTGCAGCGGCTTACCCATTTTAAGCCAAATCAGTCACATTAATGATTGATTCAAATCAAAATTTGATATTGCATATCAGTATTTTTACACCAGGCCACTTCTACATCTTTCTTTGGCTTGGAGTGAAAGCCTAAATAGTGTCATCAGCGGGTAGCGGTGTGTTGCCCAATGGCCTTGTTTTCCTTTAGCTTAGCAGTTGCTAATGAGACACCTCGAAACCTCAGAACAAAACCTGGAGTAAAAAGACAACCATAATCAGTGGCAAAATACAAAATGAAATAAAACAAGCATTAACAGTTTGCAGGGTTATGTAGAGTAGATGGTTAGCAAAGAAGAACAGGCTAAAACACTGCTAGCTTGACAAGCCTGGTCTTAGCGTGTGTTTTTTTTTTTTTTTGTGAAAGATTTGTAAGCAAACAATAAGCACTGGGCTGATCCAAAGTGGTTCAAAATGAAGGAAAACGTTTTCCTTCATTTTGTGTACACAACCCATTTGGTCATTTATAAAAGTTTAAAAAGGTTGGTTTGTATAAACGCAACAATGGCTCTAATTGTTTGTGTCAACCCCACCTGCAGCTAGAATCAAAGGTCCTTCTTTTAATTTATGATTAATCAGGGAAAAATCCCTACACTTCACAAATCTGAACTACCATGGTTACCAGTTGATTACTTTATCAACTGAACTTCTTACAATCTGCAGGTGGATTTGTGCACATTTAAAGTGTATTTTATATGCATTTTGTATCAATGTTAAAAGCAGAAATGCTGTAGTTAACTTAGCAAATCATGGTCCCACGGCGCCAACACACACACACACACACACACAAACACACAAATGGCAGGTTAACAAGGTGAATACTGTCAAACTCTCACACGTTGCAGGGGCTTAATTTCCCTCTGTGATCCAAACAAAGAAAACCTTTTTTTTCTGTTTTTTCTCTCAAACAGATGCATAAAAAATAAATTGCCTTTTTTTTCCCCTGTAGCATGAATGCGGTACCGGTTTTCGTCCTTTCTACTCTGACAGCTTAGTGTGCCACAGGTTTTGGGGAATGATTTGGGATGTTATCAGTGAAGTGCAGGAAAGTAAACAGCAGCCTATCTCCAAAAGGTTAGCCATATGTTAAATCAGTGACATGGGAAGGGAGGGAGAACAGCTGCTCCCCCCACTGCTATCTGACAGCTCACACACAAAACCACACACACACACATGCGTGAATGCTCACCGCTTACTGTTGCTGGAAACATATTCATTCCCCTATGCGCATATGTGTTAACATGTGTTGGGAGAGTACATGTTCAAATGTACTTTCTGGCTTTCCAGACATTCAGTGTGAGTTTATTTGGAGCCTGAAGTGTAGCGGAGGCTTGCTGGGGGAATGTGGCATGCAAAAATGGCAGCCACACATGTGGGCGAGACATCTGGAAAGCTGAGCAGACCAGTGATCAAAATCAAGCCACTGTGTAAACAAACAAGGAGCCTATGCAGTGTTAGCTGGCCAGCTGTCAGAGGGAGACTTGCAAATGAGTCTCCTTCTTACAGCTTCCATTCATTTTTACAGGAAGACAGTTTTAATGTCCATTTTTATACTTGATGTCGGCGAAAGAAGCATGTTTGTGTAATCATAATATAATAATCACCCAGGCTTTGCACATAATGACTGACACAGATAATCACTGGGATGCTACATTTGTACACAATCGTGCTGTTTTCATGAAATTGTCTTTCATGTAAAATGTTTTCACAGATGATTATCTAATTGGCATACTGTTTTACATAGTGGAAGGCTCAGAGGCGCCTATTATGAGCCACCGCTTAATTAAAGTCACTTTCCGCACTTATGAAATCCTGTCACAAAAAAAAAACATTCTCACTATTACTACATGCAGTCCTCACAAGCAAATTTGTATTATGGACTGTTTCACACCGTCCCGCCACAACTCACAGACAGCGGCTTGCAAACTGTTAAGCAAAGACTCAATCGTAGGTGGAACCGCCTGGCTGCTATCATCCTCTCCTCGTGGCAGTGATGGTTTCCTTGATAGGATGAAATGCATCCATCCATTTATTCATTGCTGTTTATTGTCTTTATATTGCCTATTTAGGGTTTGTGAATCAAGCACAATGCCCCACGTATGACGTTTTTATATCAAAAGTGGCGTGTTTAAATGGGGTTTTCAATCGTGGGCACACTCACTAAAACAGAACAATGAAACCTCAGTTTCTGATAAATGCAACATTCTGAGATAATAAGGCTGCAGCACACGGTTATTTTGGTAATTGAGTGTTCTATCAATCCATTTAAGCATTTAAGTGCCAAAGTAAAACCTCTGCATTTTATGGTGGAACACTGTATGTCTACATATAGTAGTATTTTCTATGGAGCTATAATAACCTAGAGTATCCTCACCTAGAATAATAGCTAGACTATAGTAGCCTGGTGTAGGGCTAAATGTGTTTGCTTTTTTTACTTAATACCAAGCCGTGACTGCAGTTAACCATCTGTTTTCTTCTCGTCTGTCTCTTCTTCCATGTACTGTATTTTAATGCTACTGAATTCCTAGGAAAGCCTCCATTTTTCTGTTCCTCAGATCAGACAGTCAGATGGAAAGTGAAATAGCACCCATTAGGATTACACCTTAAACACCACTCACTGATTTTACAAATGCTACAACGTCTGTGTTCCGAGTCGTTTGGACTTCCGTTTAAATTGACTCTGAGAATGTCAGTTCAAGTGAACGGCTCACAGGTCGAAGCTGCTGTGATGGGCAGAGAAAGATTAAGGTGGACAAGAAGAGAGTGCATACATTCTTTACTAACACGTCCATCTCAGCTAGCAGTCCTTCGCCTTTACATTGAAATGCTATCATAAAACGTCACCTCGTGTGGGTTCTGCTCTGCATTCTGCTTGGATGCCAAATCTTTGACATTGTCCCATTTTGAAGCTATTTTGGTTTTTATAGTGGACTAACGGTGCAGTATAGATGGTACCAGACATTTTTCATCTTTTTCTCAGATCTTTTTGGATAGCACAACAGTTTGTGTACATCACGGTTTACGTTTTATACAGATGACTTTTCAGCTGTTTTGGATGTTGATAGGAAAGGGAACAAAGCCCCCCCCCCCACAGAACAGACTCCACCTTTCTGCCAATTATCCGATCGTGTGTACAGCACTCCAGCGAGCAGCAGATAATGTAACAGCTTTGCCTCTGCACGCCGGCTCCATCACCACTGCCGACACCATCCTCTGCGAAGCACGCATCTGGCACCTCCACATTCACCACTTAGCTAAATTGCATTACTTCTAGCCTAGCGCCTCTAACAAGGTGCTCTGAGTATTTCACTGGCTGGGAAAACAGAAAGAGTACATGGCAAGAGACAGAGAAGTGGAGTAGGTAACATGGTGTTAACAATTGCTCAGTGAGTTCCTCTGCTTTCCATTACACACACTTTGCACCTTTTAACCTTGTTAGCGGGCCACGGCAGCGCGCTGCCCCTGAATGCTTGTTCTATAATTAAGGGTGGCTCAGGTGCTAGATTTATGGAGATTTGCGGGCCTGTGATTAAAATTGAAATTTAATTCTGGTAATCTGGAGGAGGCGAGGGAAGAGAAGTATTGAATGTGAAGGGGGAGGAAAGAACAGTTTGGGTGGCTGGCTGGCCACATATCAGTGGGAGATACTTCACACAGGCTGTTCAAACATGGACTTAAAACAGGCTTATCTCCCCAAAGGTTAATGAGGAGCGGCTAGCTGCGCCTGTTACAAATGCACAACAGAGGTCTCGTCTTCCACTGCACGGTGGCGTGTCAGTCACAGAAATACTTGCACGCACACACACAAACACACTGGATAAGCTGCAGGCATCACAAGCCCACAGCCTCACTGACAGAATTCTCGTTTCCAATAACATCCTCAGACAACTTAATTACTTTTCCCTTTGATGTGATTCCCAAGAATAAGCAGACTCTAGATGGAATCTCTCCGTTTTATCCGTCTGTGTCTCTGTCTCTCTGTTTCTCCCTCTTTGGTGATAGCTGATAATTGAGTTGTGGCATTTCAGATGGCTGGCCATGACTCTGAGGTCCATTTTTTGCTGAGTCGTAATATGGAGAACACAGTTCACAGTGCAGGCTCAGTGGCACTGTGTGTTTGTGTGTGTGAATTTGTTGTTGCGTAGCGCACAAACGACACCGAGGCAGCTTTGTTGTCCAGGTGCTGGCCTGTGATGGAGTGGCAGCTAAATGAAGCCAGAAGAAATACTTTTGCTTTCTTGTTTCCGTGCCTGGTGCCAAAAAAAACTAAATCAGAAGCAACAAAATAAGACAAATTTGAAAAAAAAAAAGGTTTTCGGTAAGCAGACACATACAACCACTTGCACTGCTTAAATATGAGTGGCCTTTACCTTTTGTTCTCTTCTTTTGTTATCGAACTCCCGGTCTGTCAGGATCTGGGTTTTAGTGATGTGACTTAGTTATTGGTCTTATTTTTATTCAGTGCTCTTAGTGTTTTCTGTATTAGATCAGTCTTTGTTTCATCTTAGTTCTGTTTCTCTTAGTATTCAGTTATGTTGAAGTAATCCTTGTTCATTCTTTGTGTTAGTGTGCTCTCCCTCGCCCCCTGTGCCATCTCTCTCACTCTCTCCTCAGTCCGTCTCCCTCGCCCTCTGCTCTCTTCACTCTCACCTGCATCCTGTTAGTAATTGGCCACCAGTTCCTGCTACAGTAATCAACCTCCCCAGTATATATTTCTTGCCAGTTTCACCACTCCTTATTTCCCTCTCTAGTCGTACTTGTCTCCCGTCTCACTTCCCGTGAACACCTCTTGCCAGTTTCGAGTCTCCTTAGTCTATTTTGGTTTTTGTTCCTGTGCTCCCTGTATTCCTGGATCTTTGGTATCATCATTTACTTTTATCAAATCATCAAAATCAACTCACCTCCTCTACGTTGTCTGCATTTGGGTCCAACTTCGTTATTACATCATGACACGGTCGAAGTAGAAGTGTGCCACAGTGTGACTGAGAAATGTTCTATTTTACCTCAAGGTGCTCCATATACCATTTTGACTTAAGCCTTTTATTCCCACAGTGCTTGCTGTATGTGTTTCATTCAATTGTCGCCCCTGAAATGAATGGAGGCTGTGACATTCTTTCCAGGGCTTTAAATCATGCGCATCCTGGACGAGCGCAGGCTGCAGATTTATGTTGATGCCACAGAGGTGTATTGTAAATGCAACTCGCTGTGTGAGGCGCACTGTATGGATGCCCCCCTTGCTTTTCACCTGCAGAGCAGCAAGTGGTTGCACTGTCTTATCAACACATGGTGGTGTTTAGGCTTGGCAGGGGGTTGTTTATGAGTGTGTGTGTGTGTTTGTGTGTTTTTATTTGCGCTTCTGTCGTCTGCTGAATGTGTGAACTTGATCATAAATACTGTACGTTCCCATTACATGCATTCATATGTCCCCGTCCTGGTGCTTTGTCATCTTTATGAGGTAGGTACTTCTGGAAATATGGTTATTCATTCTTTAGAAGAGATTGATTCCACGATTATCTCCAAATACAGTAACAACAGATTGGTAGCTAAGCATGAAGACTGGAAACAACAAGACTGTTACAGTTGGAGTCAGACTGTGCAATGTTCTCTGTAAAAAGAACATGGCGGCATGGCTCAGTTCGGCAAGGTTTCATCTCAACAGGCAAAACATCCGGATGAATGTACTTCGGAAGGCTTAGAATAGGGTGTAAAAGCCGTATAAACACATTAAAGAATAGGGAGAGCGCAGAAGAACATAGTATGGTCTCTTTCAGGGACATTCATTGAGTTCATAGGCAATAATATAAAAGCCTTGGTCAGTGCAATGAACAAAGATGTCTTGCTGTTACCCTGTTGAATCTGGTAACCAGCAGTTTATGGTGACTAATGTCAGCCATGTTTAAATAGATATAAAGTGGAAGGTTCTGCCCTCTTTTGACAATCCACACCTCCTCCTTGCTCCTGTGACTGAGTGTATTTGCGTTCACGTGAGTCAGTTTTTTGTGGCCGTATCACCAGCGGTGGTAGCATGGCGTCTCTCTGGCCGGGTTTGTGTCAGCTACAGAGATGAATAGCCCGCTGCTCTCAGCCCACTAAGTAATTCAGCCAGTGATGAATCGCTGCTCTCACTGACACCAACATTGGAATCATTTGGTCCAGGAGTCAAAATTTAGGGGGGGGGGGACAAAAAAAAACAACGGAGGGCCTATAGCAGTGGCATCCAGTCATCTGTTACTGTGTTGCACCCCAAGGCCGTATGAGGTATCCCCCCCCTCCCACTCACACCCACCATCCTGTGTGCTCAAGGCCTCCAATAAATAGAAAAGACAAAGGGCCTTTCAGAAATGTGTCACACTGATATCCCTCCCCATGATATGTTCTCCCTCCTGTTTGGACTAGCTGCAGGCCTCTCATGGCTGTAGCACGGCCATTAAAATATGCCTTTTTCATGATTTTCCCACATGTTTGTACTATTTTGAGCCCTTCCTTTTAGCGTTTAAAAGACAATGCTTTGTTTTATGTACAGCATGCTATTCCACTGACCTAATTGCTCCCTACACTGCATTTCATCCCTTAACTGCACCCCCCCGTTCGCCTACATTCTGCTCGCTATGGCCCGAGTCTGTTGGCGGCGCATGTAAAACAAATCCCCCAACACAAGGAATGACTTAATGAACTTAATGAGGTTTTCTAATTACAAAGGGAAGTTAGCCCATGTCAAATGGGCCTTTTCTGCCTTCCTTGACATGGATTAAAAGCCAAGCTATTAAATCCAGCCCTACATTACAAGAGAGGAGAGTGAAACACAATCAGTTGTATCTGCTGTAATTCTGGCCTACATTCAGAGGCGCGCTGCTACATTTGAAGTGAATGAAGCTTGTATTTTTTAGCAGAGTGAGCAAGCCCAAGGCAGGATTTGAACCTCCACTTTAAAAGCTACTCAGGGATGGTGGATGGGGAATAAAACAAGAAAGGAAATATTGTGTCTGAACCATGACGGCCATAACCTTCAAATGAATGAGTTCTATAAATGTTATCAGTCTCTGTTTTATAAAACCTTTGAGGTTGTACTTTTACCAGTTACTTCTTTGCACACATTTCTTTTTCTCTTCTTTTTTTTTTTTTTAAATTTCCTCTGTCTCTCCAACTCCTCCATGGCAGGGAGGATGATTTACTCTGTCATCAGTGACACATCAAAAGAGCCAAGTGTGTATTTCAAAGTCATCTGATAACTGATACTCTTTAATGACGCACTGGAACAGTAATTAATTTCAAAAACATCCCGTTTATTTGTTCTGGAAGGGAATACTCCCAGCAAAGCGGCATAAATCCTGTCTGTTGCTGCAGCTCAAATTAATTTACGTGTTGCGTCTCCTTGAATCTTTTGAGGATTTAATTATCTCAGCAAACAGGCTCTGGGTGGGTTGAATGTACGTTTTATCAGAAGGGTTGTACCGGAGCCAAAACATCACAGAGACATGTTATTTCATGCGGACTCCTCCCCTTCCTCCGTATCACTCCAGCCGCAAACGTGAAGGCAAGTTTTCTTCGAGGAAAAAGCAGATAAGATTAGCATAGTGCAAAGAAGGATATCAAACACCGCCCAGAGGGTCCATCCTATGTTCCATCCCTGTTACCACAATTGATCTGATTCAGTCCAAATGTTTCCTGGTTCGGGGTTTCTGAGAGGGGCTTTTGGAGAGTTGGGGTAGGCCCACTCTGTGAAAGCCACCCACTGATAAATGTAAAAAAAAAAATTCATATTAGGTCAGACCTAACACCTTTGACCCAAACCTATTTAATGAGCTGGCTTGGGTAAGATAGATCGCAAAAGCAACATGATTGGTCTTTATTAACCATCCTGGGACATTAGTGATTGGACAGATTTGGTCAATTTCTGGGCTGTCTTTAGATTCAAGTAGGGATGCACCGATACTGGTATCGGGTATCGGGCCGATACTGCTCTAACATACTCGTACTCGTACTCGTTAAAGTTAGCCGATACCATGAACCGATACCATGAAGACCGCAATCAGAGGGTGTCCAAGTCCTGGTGTGCAATATACAACTACACAAAAATATTTTTATCTTATTTACTATATTAGTACTTTGTATGTACTCATTTCATAATACAGAGGAAAACTCTATTCCCTAAAAAATTATGAAAAAAAATAAATCCTCAGAGAACCCATATTTCGCTGTTAGCGCATTTGCGCAGGTGGGAATTATGAGACTGTGACACATCAGAGCCTGAAGGACAACATGAAAACAGAGAAACCACCAACCACCAGTGCAGAGACTGCCGACAACCCACCACCGAAAGAAAAGAGGAAAAAAAAACTGTCAGCTGACAGTATCATGAAAGTTACCGTCTTATGGCTTCAGTTGGACCGGGGGTGTCAACAATCCTCAGCCCGAGTGCGTCCTGTCGGGAGAAGTTAGCTAATGCTAACTTAACTGCTAGTTAGCTAATGGTAACTTAAAGATGAACTGAAACGAATGTTCATCTAATAATAATAATAATAATAATAAATTTTATTTATAAGGCACTTTATATTTACAATAAAATCTCAAAGTGCTACAGTGGGATAAAAGACAAATATTAGGTTCAAAAGCAGGGACAGTAAAATGCAAATAAAATACACAAATAAAAGTAGTGAGTCCTTTAAATGCTAAAACGAAATAAATACAGGACAGAGTATTCAAAGGGAGATCATTAAAAACATTGGGTAAAAAGAAAGGTTTTCAGGCCTGTTTTAAAGTGTTCCACAGTCTGTGGAGCCCTCAGATGTGGAGGCAGAGCGTTGCACAGCCGAGGGGCAGCGCAGGAAAAGGCCCGGTCTCCCATGGTGCTGGAGCCAGTTCTGGGAGTGTGAAGAAGGTTGGTGTTGGAGGAACGGAGAGAGCGTGAAGGACAGTGAAGGGTGAGAAGGTCTTTTAAGTAAGATGGAGCATTACCATGCAGGCAGTGGAAGGTGAGCAGAGAGATTTTGTAAGTGATCCGGGCAGAAACAGGAAGCCAGTGAAGAGATTGGAGAACAGGGGTGATATGTTCATGTTTACGCACTCTCATCAGGATCCTGGCAGCACAGTTCTGAACATACTGTAATCTCTGTATGTTCTTGCCAGGAATCCCAACGAGAAGTGCGTTGCAACAGTCAAGTCTGGAGGAGACAAAAGCATGGACGAGCCTCTCTGCATCAGAAAGAGAGAGTAAGGGCCGAAGTTTTGCAATATTTCGGAGGTGAAAGAATGAAATTTTGCAGATATGCTTAATATGGCTTTCAAAGGTGAGCTGTGGATCAAAAATAACACCAAGATTGGTGACCATACTGGAAAGAGAAATGTTCTGGCCAGAGAAGGTAATGTTGAGAATTTTTTGTTGTTGAATTTGATGTAAGGTACCAATTTGAATCATTTCAGTTTTTGAACTGTTAAGATGGAGAAAATTTTGCCGCATCCATGCCTTTATCTCCTCCAGACAAGCTGTAAGTGTGGAGAGAGAGGATAATTGGCAAGGTGAGGGGGCTGGCAATGATGAAGATGGAATGGGTTGGGTCTCAGGTACATTGCTACCTAACTTAAGGTAAAGCTGAGTATCATCAGCATAGCAATGAAAAGAGACCCCATAGCTGCTGATAATGCGCCCAAGTGGGACCATATATAGATTAAAAAGAAGAGGTCCAAGAACTGATCCTTGGGGCACACCACAGGAGACAGGATGGCTCATCTATCATTCAAATGAAATTTTTGTCTTTTTCTAAAACCATCAATCCAACTTGAACTAAATTTTCCGGGCATAACTTGTTAAAACGGCCATTTAAAAGTGTGAATTATGTGGCCTTTGGTGCGAAATTGGCCACATGACTGTGACGTCATAGGGTTGACTCCCTTATTTGCTAGTATGGCTGGCTGTGAAAACAACATACATTTGATGGACTTATATCTCATAAAGGAAACAAAATTCTGATACAAACATCAGCAGGTCGAAAGAACACACCTCTAACATTATGTGGAAAAACTTTCGTTGAATTTAAGCCACACAAATCGATTTAGTATCTATATTGTAGAGGCTCTCTGCACCTCCCATATGGGTAATGGAAATGAAAGTTACCATTTTTGGTACAGGATCGGCGGGCACAAAACAGCCATCGCTCCTACTACACGCTGATTATTATTAAGATGTTATCAATCAAATGACACAATAGTGTATGTTTACTGTGGTAAACTGGAAAAGATTTGAACATGCCGGTTTCGCAGATATGGCATTCTGCTGCGCTGTCTTTGACACGTTGAAACCTAACGAAGGGGCACTTTGAAATCCAGCCACTTAAAACAAAACGTATGTGATAATAACATGGTTTTAATGTAAGCTTAATAAACAATGGCGTGGATTAACGGGTCGGAGATCCTCCAGTGCGCGGCCCCATCTGCGGATCCTCACGGGTCGGCGGCAGGGAGATGGGCACCCGGCCTCGGCACGACTGACAGCAGCCATCGGTAGGACTGATCCACGGAGCCTCGGATGTCGTAGTAATCACCGGAGAGACCAGACAGCAGATGGCGAGCGTTGTTGGTGGAGGGCAAAGCCAGGTGGGCTTTCAGCCGGCACATTACTCCACCTCTCTTTCCACGTCTTCTGCGACGGCTGTTGCGTGGCAACCGACCAGGTAGATGCCATAGGTAAGAGGGTACAGACGTCAAAACAGGTGGCGGTGGCTTTGTCTGATCGTTGATGTGATCGACATTATGTCCACAGAATCTCTGATTTTCAAGAGACTCTGGCGATCATGCATCAGTAGTGATGAAAACGATAAAAACATGACAAAACACAAAAAAAGCTAGCAGAGGTAGACGGCCAGCCACTCACAACGGCGCTAAATTCTAGCTGGATATGTGTGTAGACCGAAGTGCAGACCGAGCAGTCCCCTGCTTCCGAGCAGCAAACACCGTAACAGGTGCAGCTATCGGCAGGCGGCAGCAGGCAGATACGATCCACCGTGCTCTTGTCTTTGCCTTCTCCTTGTCAGCCTCAGTTCCAGTATTTTTTAGTTTGGGAAACATGTGCAGAGAGATGTCTTCAGTGAAGCTGCTATTTTTGCAGCTAACACCATTTGGCCCTCCAGCAACACAATATTTTCCGCCGTGCTTTGATGTCTTAGCCATAGATGCCGCCATTACAGTTAGACTACTAGAACTTCTGTGTCAACCCTATGACGTCACGCATAAAAAAAATGAATTCGCACAAAAAGACAAAATGTGGCTCCTTTTGAGCCCGTTTTAACATGACTTCCCGGATAAATTATTATCCAGACAATATCTCATTTTAATCGCAAGGCTTGGAACCTTTAGAATCAGCAGCAAAAACTGTGAAATTCCAACAATTAAAATTCATTTCATAAGTCCTTTAACTGCTAGTTAGCTAATTCTTCTGCATCGGACTACCTAAGCATCTCCCACCACGCGATTGAGCACCTTCTTCTTTTCCTCGCTACCTGCCTGTGTGAGTTGGCGTTCTCTGCTCTGGTTAAACATGAAGAACAACAGGAGGGCACGGCTCTCTGTTGAACAGGAGGTGCGAGTGGCCCTCTGCTCAGTGCCACCAAGGATGAAAGAAACCTGCGCGCCCCGACTCACTAATTTGCAAGTAGGCAAAATATTTACAATAGCACATGTTTCACTGATTGCTGAAATGTTGCAATGATAAATTGTAGTTTAGGACCATGGACAATGCAGCTTCCTTGCATTGACAGTTCTCTGTGCTGAATTTCTGCTGAGTTTCCTTTGCCTCATTTTTAATTTTGTGACCCGTCTGGTTTAAATGAGTGTGTTGCTGCTTTGATGAAGCCTAATTTGATAAAGTTTCAAATTAATTTTTTAAATATTTCGTTAATAAATATTTCATGAGTAATAGTTGTCTTGTCACACTGTATTTGGCATTAGTAAATAATAATGCACATTTACAGATATTTTACATGATATGAGTGATAACACGTGTTATAAGGGCTATTTTGCACAATAGGTGTGCCTTGAGATTTTTACTTGTCCTTTGGTGTGCCTTGGGCACAAAAAGTTTGGGAACCACTGGGCCAGTGAGACCAAAACCTGTCTTCCAATTCATTACATTTTTTTGTGGTAGAAGTATCGGCATCGGTACTCGGTATTGGCAAGTACTCAGATCCAAGTATCGGTATCGTATCGGTTTGAAAAAAAGTGGTATCGGGGCATCCCTAGATTCAAGCATACACTCTGGATAGGTTGCCACCAACGGACCAGCCAAGTTAACTGGGGAAGAAAAAAAAAAAGAAAAAAAATCAGTTTTACATATATAGCCCAAAATCCTAAATGTGCCTTAAACTAGTTGGTTACCAGGTGAGTTTGAAAGATCTTAAGCCAGGTCGAATCTTTTTCCCTAGTTGCTGCTCACACAATACGCACAAATTACATGTATATTATATATATATATATATATATGTATATGGTGGGCATAGATTAATTTTTTTAATCTAGATTAATCTCACTGAAATCTTGAAATTAATCTAGATTAAAATGGCTCATTCAGGGGTCCGCCAATCCGCGGGGTTTGCGGAAACAGACGTGTAAACTTTGGTTCCTATCCAAACAATAGTCGGTTAATCCTGAGACTGTTGCAATTGCCGTGTCGAGTGCTTCAATACAATAGTGTAGTAACCCCACGCATACCTTTCTCACTGCAATTAAGTTTTATTTCTGATTTATTTCGTATTTTATTTTGAATTTAGTTTATTTTCACAGCTGCCTCTGCTATTCCTGCTCTTCTCAGGTGTACCTAATGTAGTTTTACATCATTTGTAACGTGATGTATATCTTGAATAACAACTTGTAAATAACAAAACGTTTATTCGTGTCCCTGCCCTCACTTTCCTCATGTTTTTTTCTCGCGGGGGTGCTGCACAGCCGCGGGGCCTTTAAGAATTTAACATTCTAAATGTGACGTCACGAGCTACCAAAGCTACCAAAGCAAATTTTCAAGCGAAGCTTCTCCAGCGAGGTCGCTCTTGGTGTACACGCAGCAGGCAGACCAGCTTATTCACATGCATGGCTCCAGCAGTTTCTCTAGCTTCGCCAACTTCTCATATTCAGCACTTGTTGGGAGGGCCAGATGGTGCTGCTGTTGAGATAGCGTTGTGTGCAGTGCGTCTCTGTTGCGCCTCACGCGCTTGATCATCTCGAGGGTGGAATTCCACCGTGTTGGAACATCTTGCACGAGCGGCTCCTGAACTTGCCCAAGGGAGGTTTGCTGGACTTTCAGCTCATCTGCGTTGGCCGGACTGTGTTTGAAATGTCCCACCATTTTACGACACTTGGCAAGTGCAGCATCAAACCCCCTTCTCGCAGTGACATTACAATCGCTCTCTGTACAACATGTGCAACACACGGCAGATGCTCGAAAGGCAGTATCCTCCCTGCGGCCACCATATTAGGAGCGCTGTCTGTTCCAACAGAGCAGATTTTGTCAACTATCTCCGACCTCCATAAACTGCCTAGCACAGGCTTCTGCAAAGTGGCGTTCTTCTGTTTTCATCACACCTAACGGCAGACAAAGTACATCAGCCCACACCCGAGCTAAAATATCAAGGTAAAAGTCATCACAGTTTGCTTACCTATTTTGACCCAGTTCCCAACCCAACTTTGAGAATAGATTAACGGCGATATTTTTTATATCGCCCGATAAGACTCTCAAATTATCGCAGCACGTTATATATTTATATATATATATATATATATATATGTATGTATGTATATATAGTTTGGAGGAAACATTATGCAAAATGTACATTGTGGAAAATCACTATAGTTCTTTTTTCAATCTGAAAATAGCAGTTGAAGCTCCATGACAACCTTTGTTGTGTTGATCTCAGCACCGCAATCATCTGAACGTATCCCCACTAAAAAAGAGCGAGTGGAAAGCAGCAAACAAGTCAGCATAAGGAAGAATTGGCTGCGATTCTGACCAGCACATGTTTTCTCCTAAACTCCCTCAGTATCTCCTGCTCTGGAATATTTGCTGCTGGCTTTCGCTCATCGTCTCCTCCGCTGAAGTTCCTGAGACTTCTCCTGGAAGCTGAGTGGAAAATCTCTGCAAGAAGTCCAGAGCCAACATTTGCCCAGATATCTGCATTCACAAGTGCCAGCTTTCTGGAAATGTTCGATAAACTTCACTCAACCTCTGGTTACAAACGAACATAAAAAGAAGTTCTATGTCCGCAGAGACTCTTTTCATGTTTGCCAACCAATCTGAGCATTTTACCCTACACACCGAATTAAACCGTCAGTATCCAGATGCATGAATGCCCGCTCACTGAGGGCCAACCACGCGATCGAGGACAACTGGCGTTCTGCTGTATCTGGGTTGTAAAACTTCTGATCACTGCTACTCTGCTGTCAGGAACCAGACACATCTGCACTCATCAGATTGCAGCATAGTGACAGTCATCAGAAGTTTTCAGTCCCAGATGCAGCACATGCCTGCCGGGTGAATTAGGATTCCATACATCCAGATACCGACGTCTTTGGCTTTGTCTTTGGTTTGGGTTCCTTTTTTTATTTCTAAGTGCCACGTTCCGTCTTGCATCCTTTGTGTGTCTATTTCCTGCCCTTGTCATTCCTTCACCGATGTAAAAGCTGAGGTGGAGGATTGTAATTGTTGCAAGTTGCCTGTTTGTTAGCTAGATAATCTAAAAAGCTTGATTTTATAAAACTTGGTGGTCATTTGGAGCATGGACGGAGGAAGAAGCCATTACTGAAATTGTAAAAATTCCCCATTGGCCTTGGTTGAGGAGGTGCTTGCTGAGCAATCTTGTCTTTGTGCCGTCCTGTCTTCTGTCAATATATATATTTCTTGACAGGTCAATTGTGTGTTTTCCTGCTGGATTCTTTAGTGCATTGCCTTTCTTTGCCTTTAGACTTTTTTTTTTCCTTTTCCCCGCCTTAACCTTTCTCTGAACTTTTGTTTTGTCAGCTTTTTGTTTCAGCTTAACTTGTGCCTGCAACTGGGTCCTCTTTTCGACACCCAGTGACTGAAAAGATGATGAAAATAGGGTATTTCTCTGTGGATGTGGATAGAAAGACACTGTGCTCATTGATGTTGCAGTTATTAGACCATAAATTGGTGGCAGTCAGTCTTGGTTTTTGAATATTTAGATCCACTGCCAGGTTTGCAAGCTTTTTTTAGGATTTCTGCTTATGTGTTCTTGGGTTATTTTTAGGCTTGTTCGGGTGTTTAAAGTTGTTGTTTTTTCATCCAAAATGATTGAATAAAGGAGAAGAAGAAGACATACTCCCACACGCTAAGATACAGATTTCAAGCTTTTTCTCACATGGATAAATGTTTCTCTCTTGGCTAAAAGTGGATAAAATCTTGTTTTCTTTTTTTCCCCATCATCTTTTTATTCGAGTTAGCAACACATTTACTCATTTATCTTTTATTGTGTATTGATTTTCTCCATCTATTGACTTGAGGGGGCTCCAGAGTGCTTCTGTAAATGAAAGCCCCTCCTCTGTGTTGTTGATTAAAGGACAATTCACATATTAAATCAGCTCGGAGTGATGAACTGCAGGTGAATTATAGCAGTACGAGTTACAGCTCCCTGTCAGCTTTGTTTAGATGATCTTGGCACAACACACATGCACACAATCTGACAAACAGATACACACTCGTGTACACAAAATCAGCATGAGTCGTGGGGGATTTTCTTGCAAACCGGCCGCCTAAAGGGAAAGAGGCCAACATAAATCAGCTGGTGTCAGGGCTACAGACACCCACGGCTTCTTATCACCATACACAGGCGGACACACTCACAGATTGATGGGTAGATAGTTGCTCTGACAGGCTGGGTGACAGGCAGCCAGGTAGAGAGGCTTACCGAATCAGGAACACAGGGTGAAGTTAGGCAGAGGGAGGCAAAGACAGTGATTACAGTACAAGGACACTGGTCGCAATTCTTCAGACTTAAATCTGACTTGATGATCCTCATTTATGAAGTTGTAATCACCCATATTTCCTATAATCATTTCACAAAGAAGGCAGAGGTGTTTACCAGCTTTTTCCTTTCATTTCCGGCTTAAAATATGTTGCAATTTTCTGACACTGCTGAAGGATTTTATGGATTTTTATTGTGCACGTTGGTGAGTTAGATAAAAAGCCCTTTTTTGGGTTGGTGTTAGCTTAGAATTGAATCGGCATCAACACAAACTCAAGCGCTGGCTGCTTCTCGGACACAAAACCGCATCCTCATGTTAGGCTCTGGTTTAAAAATTCTAATTTATTCAAATTTAAGCTTTTGAAATATACCAATCATTTTCTGAGGTTCCTGCAGGAAGTAACAGTTCGTACATCTGCAGGATGGCCATGTGTTGCATTTGAACACAGAACTCAGAATGTTTGAGTTTCTAGGAGAGAAAACTAAGTGGAATGCCTCACCAAAGTCAGATTTCTGGCTTGGAATATCAGAGGAACCTTTCTAACCGTGCGTTTAAAAAATAACATGGCTGCCACAAGCACTAAAAAGCAGTGAAAGCTGTAGTAATGAACTAGTCGTTGGTGTTTATGTCAGTTTCTCATTGCACACATTGTACTGTCCAGCTTCTACCAGTTAACAGATTGCTCCTGTGTTTGTATGCACAAAATAGAACATGATTGGTTGTTAACAGCTTGTATTGCTACTGATAGCCTGCCTTGTCGGTGAGCACAACAACACACAAATCCTACTGGACTTACAACTGGAACACTGCTCATGTGCGGCCACAAAATGGAATGTGCATGTTAGCAAGGTTGGCGTTTGATCCCCGGTCCCCTCCACATGCCAAACCAGCACCAGGACCCATGGCAGCTTCGTCACCACCGGAGCTTCGGTGAAAAGAAAGAGGGCGCAGCGTGCTGTCAGTGCTGATGGTATTTGAAGACGTTTTTTATCAAATTTCTTCTACCACTGTTGGTAGGATCAAAACGTCGCCATCAAATATACATTAAGACACCACGTGGTCCTACTTCTTCTGGTAAGCAATATTCTATAAAAAAATGCAACATTTTTACAAAGGAAACCTTATTAAAATATATATTTTAGAGGAACTGGCTGAGTGATGCAACAGCACGTGAGTAAATGGTTAGATAACACTTAAAATAAATGCATGCATACATATATATATATATATATATATATATATATATATATATATATATATATATATATATATATATATATATATATATATATATATATATATATATGTATTATATAGTTTATGTAAACACAGAAGAGAAAATTAAAAAATGATGTGATGTCATTGTTCAGGGCCAGAGGGGAGAGGATGCAGACAGAGTGTGAGCAGCAGGGTGGGTGCATCTAACAAAATCTCCAGCACAAGGATGCAGCGCTCCCCATCCTTCCATTTCTACTGCTGCCTCGATGTAAACAGACACAGGCTTGTATTACTGTCAGAGAGCATTTGGTGCACACTGTATTATAAACAGCTATGTTGGGTAGCGGTGCCAAACTCCATTTGTTTCCAACCATCAGGGTCCGCTAAAGCAATTCTAAGCTGGTGTTTCATTTGGTGAGCTTGTCGGTTATGGGTCATGCACAAAGCAAAAATCTTACGCCTTTATAAGGAGGGTCCTCTTGTTCCATTATTTATTTCATTGGGGAGTTATACCAGCCTAAGTTTTCATCCTTGTATTGTTCATCTTTTCTAATTGCTTTCTTTTTTTGGGAGGTTTATATCAGGGCCTCACAGCAAGGTGGCTCCTGGTTCGAATCCCAGCTGGGGCCTTTGTGGAGTTTGCATGTTCTCTCCGGGTACTCCGGCTTCCTCCAACCGCCCAATAACACGCACATTAGGTTGACGGGTGACTCAAAAATTGACCCCAGGAGTGAGTGTGAGGATGGATAGTTGGGATGGACCTCCCCCCCAACCCTGAGTTGGATTATTATAGAATATGGATCGATAGATGGGTTTACATAAGGAAGGATATCACAAGACTCACTGTCTTGTCGTCACACACGAGCACAACCTGAAAGAAAACCAACAAAAAAACAATCCACTTGAGATCAAGTGAAACTACAGAGGGATCGTCAGGTAAGACAGAGTCGGAGACTCGAGCACACAGCGCTGAGTTTGATTACTTCTCGCACACAAAAAAACCATCCACGGGGAATAATGATAATATTGTGATATCTTTTTTAGAGCCTTTGGAGTTGCGTCACAAGTCTCTTAGCAACTGTTATTGATATCACAGCGACCTGCTGGAGGTTTGTGTGCAGACACACGATGAGTAAGAAATACAGAAATAAAAGTCAAGTCAAGTCAAGTCAAATTTATTTATAAAGCACATTTAAAACAACCACAGTTGACCAAAGTGCTGAACAGAAGTAAAATCAAATAAAACAAAACAACAATAAAAAAGAATTAAAAAACCACAGGGAATAAAAACATACAACATTAAAAAAGAAAATAGAGAGTAGGGAGATAGAGAGAAGGAGAGAGAGCCAAGAATCAACTGGTAGGGAATGCCAAAGAGTACAAATGGGTTTTCAGATGTTTTTTAAAATGTTCCACCGACTGAGAAGCCCTAATGTGGGAAGGTAGGCCGTTCCACAGAGATGGAGCCACGACTGCGAAAGCAGGTACATGCTTGTACATGCATAAAAGGCAGGTACATGCAAAACTACTTCAGTGAGGATGGAGGTCTGTAAGGAGGGTCTATTCTGGGCAGATGTTCTGACATCTTCGGAACCAAGAAGTAAGGTAAGAAGGAGGCTGGACTCAACGAAGCTGAGGACAATCATCTTTAGTGGAGAGTATTCTTCAAAAGTGTGCACAGGGCCATACCGCTGGCCTCCGAAAGATGAAAGACAAAGAACAGAGCCAAATATTAGACAAATAACTAATGTTTCTGAACAAAAACATTCTTGTTTTTAGCTCTGTTTGAGTAATCATCAGCTCCTGAGGCTAGGGGAGGCTAACTTTGTCTGTCTGCCAGCATGATCTGGACTGAAACTTAAACGGGAAAACCAGTGGACCAGAGAACATAGAGCTCAAAGATAGGAAGTTTTTTAGGAGCCGCAGAGTCAAGCGGTGATTCTCTGTGATTCAGTGTGAGCGACCTCCCTCCTGTTACAAGTAGATATTTCACACGTTGAAGAATATTTGTTGTTGGAGCTTTCATTTAGCAGGCTTGTTTAGATAAACAGTCAATTTTAAAGTTAGGCTGCAGAGTTTATCATAAATACATATATGTATGTACATGAAGCCATGCTATAAAAGACCATTGTGAGGTGGTGATCATCAAAAACAATATTCAAATGTTTTTTTAAAAATGTCAAATGATTTGGCTTAATTAATCACTGATGATCTTTGCTGTAATAGCTCCAATGAGCAGTTGTGAGTAAAGAGATCTCCACCTACACTCACTCAAACATTTCACTGCTGCTTCCCACATTGCTTCCATCCAGCATTTAGGGAGAATTTTGGAGGCCTGTCTCAAAATAGATCAGCGTGCTGTAGCTTTTAAAAGACGAAGCGGAAATTAGCAGAAACACCAGTCTCCCCACCTCGAGTCAGGTGTGCCGCACACTTCAAAGTCAAAAGGAGCCGTGAATGCGGCACAAATGAAGCCTCCGGTGTGCCGATTCAAACTTTCACATCTCGGTAATGACCTCACTCTCCTACACCATTACTCATCAGGGAAGGTACTGCTGGCTTGTGGATTTGAGGCTTGTGGAAGGTGATGGGGGGGGGCGGGAGGATTGTGTGAATGAAAATAATTTGGAGTAGTTTGGATTATGAAGCCCCCTTTAGAATAACAGTCACTTTCATATCTCATGTGACGTTTGCCTCGCTGTGTTTGGCTTAATGAGCTCGTCTTTTGTCTTAAGTTTAAATATGGTCTGATTGCTGCTGAAGACTGAAGACAGTGCGATGCTTTGGATGGAGGACAAATTAGAGGGAAAAGCTGAACCATATTGCCCTACAGTAGTCAGATGTGGTGGCTCTACATAGGGTGTAGTTTGCTGGAATGGACTGGAGTGCAAGACTATGAATATTTATTTTTCTTTTCTTTAATGATAGGACAGTAGGAGAGAGAGACAGGAAGCAGAGAGGGGGGGAAGACATGCAGCAAAGGGCCGTCTGGTGTGGGACTCGAACCGGGGCCAGCTGCAGCGAGGACTGTAGCCTCTGTACATGGGGCGGCTGCTTAACCCACTACGCCACCAACCGCCGCTGGCTATGAATATTTTTGATGGGTACACAAATTAATCATATCCCCAGATGTCGGCCAAGTAGAACATTAGTGGATGATTTTTATCTGACCTGCTAGATGGCGCTCTCCACCACCATTATAAAAAAAAAAGAAAAGAAAAAATCGTGAATATATTTAATGAATTACTTCCAGAATTCCAGACAATTGGAGGATTAATGCTAAGCAGCTTTGAAGCAGCTCTGGCAACATGTGGTATGTGCCACACCTTACGGTTGATAAAATGAAGAAGCAAGAGGCTTTCAAGAGGAAATAAAAAAAAATCCAGATTCAGAGCGAGGACTACATTCTAACAAAAGTCATCAACAGTGAGGGAAAACACAGATTACCACTGGTGTTGCTTTTCCTGGCACTTCCTCATATTTGCTTTTACTTTGATCATCCACGCCAGTTGCAGTCAACTCTGTGCTAATGCTAGCTTTAATTTTAACCACCTCACCAGCATTAGCTTTGTCAGTTTGGGCTGCATTTAGCAGGCTGATGCGGTCAGTTTGAGTTTATTGCCCTTGATATTTTTGTAGTTGTCCACATCTTGAAGATATTACAAATTGTGAGACTTCTCTTCCTGTCTTACAGGGAAAAATGCTTGCTAGCGAGTGCGTGTGTTTTTGTGTCGCTGTGTGCATCGTGTGTAGTTGACCTGTAAAAAGAATCAGATTTTTCTGAGGCATGATGTGACGATCACGGATATCACTGCTAATCTGTCAGAGAGAATTAAAGCTTTAAAAGCCAGCGTGATTGCCAAGATACTGGCTTACCATGGGGACAGAGAGCACTTGAGATTATGTTTCATGGCGACACAAGACATCATCTCGTGGGCACCAAATCAAAGAAAGACAGCAGAAACCTTTTAGCTGGTCTGCATGCCCACGTTCTGCAGCTCCATTATTCAGCACACTTATCTGGAACTGGTGACAGTTTGAGAACTAAATATATCTGTTCTTGTTCTCTTCAGCTCTGCCTGACTGTACTTTCATTTCGAGTGATGGCTTTGATTTTTTTTTTAAGACAAGCTGTGCATTAAACCTGCAGCACAATGACCCAAGCTACAGGTTTCTGTAGGCCCTCAAAATGCTCAAGACAATGACCAATGAGCATTTCTTTAGTATACGAGGGATCTCTGTGTGTTATTTTTTCTTATTATTATTATTCAGTTTGTGTTTTAGAGCACTTTGAATGTGAGTAATATTGAAAGCTTTCAGCTTTTATAGAACATTCAGTCTCTCCTGGTTGTGCAAGCTGATAAAAACCTGCATTTTAGACTTTACGAATTCACTCCTTTGAATTGAAGGAAATCACATTTTCCTACTCTGCCGGCTCAAGTAATTTTTCAGCTTCCTCTACGCAGATTTTAGCAAAGTGGAAAATGTTTTTTGACTTACACCTAGATTAGACCAGCACAGGCTGTAAGCAAAAAGCAAAAAGCAGAAGCTTTTCTCTTTTCACATTAAGGACATGTAAAACTGATATTTCTCAGATATTGAGTGCCTTGGAATTTTTCCACATCCTTTTGCAGGCGCTATTATCGCAGCATCATCCTCCCATGCAACATTAGTGTCATTTTAAAGTGCTTGTTGTCGGATTTAAGCGTGTTTTTCCCCTGAAAATGTATTTCAGTGCAAACATAGAGCCATTTACATTTTACTCAGAGGTCTCACTTTTCCAGTTCCCTTGCCAGTCTTTTCTCTTTTTTTTTGTATAAAAGACATCAACGAATGTGGGCATTTCCTTCATTTTGCTAATGGAAAACTTGTATTTTCATATTCATTTTCCAGCAAAATACACACATTAAAACCATACAAATATGTTTTCCTGCTTATGTTCCCAGCAGAATGGGTGCTATATGACCCGTAGGACACTGTTGGCGTAATAAGAACACGAAGATAAGGTAACAAATGACCAGACTGAGGCTTAATTTCCCAGTCTGAATGCATCAGCATCAAACAGTTCTTTAATTGACTTAGATTTCACTAAATACAGAGCACAGAATGGGAAAGGGGACATTATGAGCCATCAGAATGCATCCATCATATCCTTCTTTCTTTTATTTTCCCTCCACAGTTGTTACTGAACACTTTAGGCTTGAAAACAGTCAGACTGTGTGGAATTTTAAATTTAAAGACACGTGTACTCACTTTATCCCAATTCTTTCCATCAAACCAGAGAAATTTGTCTTTTTATTCAATGCAGTACTTCATTTTGGTAACCGGTCCCTTAATGGGTCGTCAAATTGTTTATCGGTAAATTAACGACTAAAACTGCGTTGGTTAAAATGGAATGACTTAACATGAAAATATGTGACTGAACGTATTCAGTATAAACCTGAAAATCATTTCTGCCAGAATTGCATCAGTTTTTTGGGGGGGGTTTTTTCAGCAGCGGTGAAGACAACAACTCCCATGATCCCACATTAATTTACAAGGCCATCAATCATTTACATATTTTTCAAAGGTTTGACTGAGAGACCCTCAGCAGTGAAAACACATTGTGTGTTTAATAGAGTTTCCAGAGTTTGCAGGCAAATGTCCGCGCTGAATGAAGTTGTTTCTCTGCTCCTGTGAGCATTTAAATACATTGATTGATGGATATAAATATAACTCTCAGTGGAACGATGAATGATAAAGTATTATTCTTGAAGAAGAATCATTTCTATAAAAAGAAAATTGTTATGTCACATTACACTTGCTACTGAAAACTGCTTTAATGAAATGCTACGAGCACAACCATGATATATAGCCTAGCTAACAAAATATATTGTTACCACAATATCTCTGGCTGTATGGCTCTTGTGATGTTTGCTCACTAAGGCAGACACGACCAATAATAACATTCAGAGAATACGTGCACTTAAAGGTTGAAAGTGGTCGCGTTGTAAAAAACATGTTCTTTTTAGACCTAACCATGATTGCTTTCCAATCCTAAAGAGCACCCAAACCCAAGAAGCCTACAAACAATTGGGATAAGAGCACGCCATATTCTACAAACTCAACCTAACCAAGTAGTGTTTGATGTTATCTTTAAAAACCCAACCAGAGTAACAATGTTTTGTCATGGCTGCTTCATCCCACCGACCCCTCCATCCTCCTGATGAGGACTTTGTGGCTTCCTGAACAAAAATCGAGAATGCTATCTGCTCTGATGTGTAATCGCTCACGAGTCTTATTGCCCTCCTGCCGCATGTAGGACGGTACTTTACAGAATGATGTCAGAAGTCGTGTTGAGGGGGATGGATAAACCACTTTATGACTGTTTCAGGGAGGACTTGTTGGATTTGATCTATTTCAGTGAGGTCAGGATGGCATATCCTAAGCTCATGTAATTGTGTTTGTTATATATATTTAAAGAAATTTTACAATGCAATAAAAATATGTATATAGTTGTATTATGTCAGTTACTCTATATCTTCTATTCTACATCATTGTAACAAACCACCCAAAATCAGTGGAGAACAACTACAGATTGTTTTAACTGTGGAAAGACCTCCTGTCCTGTGATACATGCAGACATTAGGTGGCAGTTTTCATATATTCGGGTGACCAGAAGTCCTCTTTTACCCGGACATGTCCTTTTTTGTCTAACTGAAATTTCAAAATCGTCTTCGCCTTAAATTTGTTAAGAGGGTGTTTCACTCCCATGTTTTCGCCTTGGTCGTGATGAATGGGAAGCTCAGAGCATGACATGCAAAGCAATGGCCGATTTATTCATTTTCTTATTTTAATCTGTGGCCAGAAAAAGCCACAGAAAAAGCCATAAAAACGCCAGCCTACACTGAAAATGAATGGCGGCTGGCCGCTGCGGTCGCTCAAGACGCTTTTGGTGTGAGCGCCCGGTTAGAGTACATTAAAGCCCCACACTGAAAGAGTACTGGATGCCACAGTGAGATTTTTTTTTTTCACACAGTTAGACATCTTTGGCCAAAATAAATTAGACAAGTTGTTGTTTTATGTTGTGGAAAGTAGCCGGTAGCAATTTTCTCCCGCTCTTTGTTGGATTTCTACTAAAAACAGCTAGCATTAGCCAACATTAGCCAAATACACTGTTTTGTCGTCATCTTAAATCCTTTCCTCTTCGAACATTAAAGTGAAAGCAGACATTAACTTTCAGTGTGTGAGCTAACTATGCAAACAGAATTGTGTTGTTTAAGTTAACTAGCTCTTAAATTGCAATGTACAAATCTGTACCTCGCAATGCTAATCAAACAGTGAAGATGCTGATGCAGCTCTCCGTCATGTCGTCTCATTCATGTAACCATCAACAGCATTATATCTGCAAGGTCTTTCAAAGGCTTATCTAAAATGATTCAAATTGAGACATGAAATAGTAAAGCTACAGACAGCATTTCAACCGGTTACATGCCGCCAATCCGGCATCCCACCATTCCAACATGGGCCTCCAATTGTTGGAATGGCGGTATGTTTTATTTTTTATAAACATCCTGCCATTCCAACAATTTAATAGCCTATTAAAGCCTCCACAACCTTGCAGACCAACTATAATAGATTATTATCAAAATCCCCTGAAATTTAAAAAATATCAAAATACAGGTATTAATGTAAATTGGGCGAGTCTGAAACATGTTAGATTAAGCAGAAATACAGTGTCAGTGACCTGTCACAGCAGCCAGCTGGAGCGGAGCTCTCCACAGAGCGCATGCGTCTTTTCTGTGCACATGCCTTAAAACGTGTAAAATGCATGAACAGAAAGAAGGGACTTACATGTTGAGTAAATCACATTTCCTTATAGGGAAAGCCTTGTCGGAATGGTGGGAATGGGTGGTGCAACCCATTTCAACCAGTTCAGGAAGCTAACGTTAGCATAGATAGATAGATAGATAGATAGATAGATAGATAGATAGATAGATAGATAGAATAGGTCAAAAACATAAATAGTGTTTGTTATTTCTGTTGTTTGCATTTCCAATTGAGCCTTTTCAAATAATCTTAATTTTTCATTCATTCTTCCTGCTCGTGTGAGCTTCTGAGAGATGTAGTGATAGATTTGCAAGTTGAGGAGCTGTTTTGAAATTAATCTACAGACTCCCTGTAGCCTACGCTTTCTACTTCCCTTCCCACTTCCACCAGTCAGATGGCTTGTGCTTGTGGTCCCGAGCGGCCCACCAGCCTGCGCCGCCTCAGACTTATGACTAGCCATGTTCTTCAAACATCGTGTCGCAACCAAAGCATGGCAGGAAGACAGATAGTGCTTTCAATATATAGTGACAAACAAATTAGTGCAAAGATGCCTCTCGCTGCATACCAGATGTGTCGGGCTCTGTGGTACGGAACAGCCAATGAAAAACTGTCCACATCCCATCTGTGCCTTGCAGCGACCATCGGTGCAGCAATTTGTGCTGAACAAAGTAGTGCAAAACAGCCAGCCTGATTATATGTGTCATAATGTGAAGCGTAAAAACACTGCTGTGGAAGATGCCACAGAAGTTTGCAGGTTTATTTGCTGAGAGGGAGGCCAATTAGCACAGAAGGCCAGGGTGAAAGGGAGAGGTGAGCCGAAAAATGGGGAGAGAAAAAGTGGAAACTCTACATGTTTTTTAAAATCCTCCAGACACATTTTGTTTTGAGTGAAGTTCCACCCCAAAAAAAAAAAAAAAATTACACTTTTTCAGTTGTTTTTGACTCTCTCCAGCCATAGCTGCCATTCAGGCTTGAGCTGGTGACTGCAGGGCTTTGACACGATCGGGCCAATTTGTACCTAACCTCGCACCTACCAATTGACTCCCACACACTCTGAGATTCGTGACCACATGCAGGGTCACATCACCATCTGAGTGCCGTGTCAGCGTGCCTGTGCGCTTAATGCCGAGGCAGGCAACAAGCAGCACGGTGTTTTTCTCTATCTCCAGTGCAGCAGCAGGACAGGATTTGAGCTCTGCGCTCTGCCTGAGAGAAAAGGCTTCACAAGTCAAACTGGTGAATGGTTGCATTTGAAATCCATGCTTTGCATCGGTGTGGCTGACAGCGGTGTGCCTCAGCTCGCCCGAGCTCGCTGACAGAAAGAAGGATAACCATAGGAGGGAGATGAGCAACAACACACTGAGCGGCAGAGACGTTCCTGACCTGCTTAGTGTCATTACACTGCAGACTTATCTTGCTCGCTCTGCCTTGTAAATACACTCGAGTGCTTGTTATCAAACGAGCAGGGCGACAAACCTCATCCAGGTTTGAGTCTTCAGCCTCCACTCCGTGCTTGTAAATGAGTCATTCTCATGGTTGACAGCCTACATTAATATTCTCTAAAGGAGGGGAGCAAGTGCGCATTAAATCCTCCACTTATCAGGCAGCAATCATGATCTGTGAAGAAGTTTTTTGGTGGGGGGGTCCTTGCCTGTTTGCTTTTAATTGCCAAAAGGTATTCGGTGGAAGGATGCCTACAGCATATGCTTTGCTTATTTCTGCTCCTGCTCAGGCTACACTAATATTTCAGGTGGGGATAAGTTTGCTTTTTTATGGCCTTTTCAGCTTACTAAAGTACTATTGTTCGGATGGTTCCATTTTGGCACTAAAAGCTTTTGCAGTCAAACTCAATGGCATCCAAAGGCAACATACTTAAGAGTCAAGGTGCAGGGTGCACATTGAAAAATGTATCTTTTTTTTTTTACATAAAAAAAAACTATTTTAATAACACTCTGGCCCGAGATATGACATAAAAAAGCTTTTTATCAGAACGGTGCTCTCAAGCCTTATGCCTGCATTTGAAGTAAGTGTGGCTTTCAGAGGTGAGTGCTCAAGGAGATGTGAGCGGTATTAGGTGGAGGTGTGGACACCAACGCAAGGTCTCGGCGTGATCATAAGCCCCACTCTGTACTGTCGCACCAGCTGCTGGGCCTCTGCAGCAATCCACAGCCGTCACACACTCTGAGCAGGTTCCTGCGGTGACGCTGAACCTTGGCAAGTTGCCTCTCAGGGGCAGAAGAGTGTGCTCCGAGTCTCACTGTCAAAAAAGGGAAAGCAAAAGTGGAAAAAAACACGACGGAGAAGATGGCTTTAAATTTTTTGCATTGAGTCGACAATGCAATTCACCGTCCACTGAAGTTCTCCCTCTGAGTCGCCTCCATAGTGGAATTCACTGTTCACTGTGGTTTCGCTTTGAGTGAAGAAGCCCTCGCTGCCAGCGATGTCTGTAAATTCTGCTTTGTTGAATCTTTTCTGAAGCTTTTCTGATATATACAGAGATGCGCAGCAGGACCAGCTAATGATAATTTAAATGATGATAGAAAAAAAACAAAATTGTTGAATTCACTGTGCATATTATGGAACTGTGCAGCGATATGCTGTTCAGTGGATTTGAGTGTCACTTCTGCTCTCACCGAACATGTGAGGCACTGCTCTGTGAGAGCAGTTTTGGTTTCCTGAAAGGGAAATTTTGGTTAATTTTGGGTTTTGTGAAGTACTTATGAGTAGTTAGTGTTTTACCTACAGTAGATAGCAGTCAGAGCACTCTCAGTTTGGAGAGCTGAGAGCAAGCCAAAAGGGGGGCTGTGCAAGTTTTTCACCATCTAAAACAACTTTGACATGCGTCCTTTCGTCATCAGACAGGTGTTTACTTTTTCTCACCCACAGAGCGCCTGTGTTGGAACCCAGTCCAGATTGATGACCAAACTCACTGATTCAAAGAGTCTAAAGGGAGTTCCTCTTCCTGGTTTGCGGCTGGCTCAGCAACGCTGAGGTTAAATTTCCCACAGCAAACTGATATGGAATGCAGAGACTGTCCACCTCTCCAAAAACGTGCCCATGCTCATGCAGGCAGATACAACCTATAGAAAACTTTTGTCATATAATGATCTCCCGTCACATGAAGGTGTATTGTTGAAAGTGCTGTGGGGAGTAATTAACTTTAATTTCATCTCCAGTGTCGCCTTAGATTTTACAATCTGACACGGATGTGGTACGACGTAAGGTTTAGCTGGAGTGCACAGAATTGTACTTTGAATTTGTCAAGACATACAATTGTATGATAATTTGATCATATTCCTCAGTTTGTTTCATTGGTCATTGAAACCATGTAACATACAGTTTGCAAATAAGTGGAATGAGAAAAGTGTGAGATTATGAAAACACAGGTGGGTGATTTTCAGAGAAATCAGTGTCTGCCTCTGAGGGTGTCTCTCTTTCTCTCGCTCACACACACACACACACACACACAGCTAAAACGCACACAATTAAACGAAAAGCAATACCTGCCAACTTTAGTCTCTAATGAGAACAAATTACACCAAACGAACAGAAAGTGAGACATTTACTGGCATCTTTATATTAGAAATCACTCTTGCTGGACTACCTGTGAATTTAAAAACTCATAGTTGACCACATTTAGATGAAAACTGGTTGGAGGTAAAGTTCTCTACGCTGTGCACAACATTACATCTGCTCAAAAAGACAGTAATTTACACATTATTCAGTGTTTACAGTGAAGACTTTGTCCTTGGCATTCACGGCCAGGGGAGCAAATGTAAAGCAGATGGCCCGGCTACTTTGTCCTCGCTGCTGCTAATCAGGTGCTAAATATCCATCAGCGTGTGCTGGTTTATCTCCCTACCCTCTTTTACTCCGCTTGGCTTTGGTTTTTCCGGAGTTTGGCTCTTCACTACACACTTGTACTTATGCCTGAAATAGATCAAAACACATCTTTCTGCACAGAAACTCAAACATTAGTTTTGCCAGGTGAGTAATACCAGAGCCTGCAGAGAGGGGCCGTATCCTGTTAGTAAGAATCACCAGGTGGTCGATGCGAGCTGACTGCTTGTTTTTACTTGATGGGAAATATCTATGGAGCTCAGACCTTGTGAAATCTACCCACCGACAAAGCAGCCACTGTAAGCTGTTTGCGTTGTTGTTCACATTTATAGTTCTGTGTCTTGAGTTGCAGTGTGTCCTCAAGTACACTGGAAGAGGAAGCCTCTGAAAATGTCCCGTTTACCGCAGCTTATGGAAGTATTAAAAAAGGTGTTGACACGTGCACGGACAAACTCTGTAGTGTTCTCAGGCTGCGGTGTCGTGAACCATCACTTCATTTAAAAAAATGCAATTTTCTTTAGCCTACCATATGTGTATACTATGTGTATCTATTAATATTATGATGGTATTTCATGATTTAGTAAGTATTTTAAAATGTAGAAAAGTGAAATATCAATAATACACCTGACAATGTCATTAATTGATCGCAGCTAATCAAATAAAATAAATGATTAAATGCAGATTATTTTTTTAACCATTTTGAAAGTTCCATGCCTCCTATTTTAAGTGTAATTGCCAAAAAGGAGACAAAATGCCAAAATCAAAGCTCAATTAGTCTGATATACATACATACATAGAAACTATATATATATATATATATATATATATATATATATATATATATATATATATATATATATATATACATACATATACATATATATATATACATACATATACATATATATATATATATATATATACATATACATATACATATATATATACATATATATACATACATATATATATATATATATATATGTATATATATGTAAATAAAGGAAAAATCTAATATAAGAGATTTCGGGATGAATTTCTTACAAGTATCCTGTCTACAAATGTAAATGCTGCAACTCCTAATTTGTACTTGAGTGCAATTACTGGCTCATCCTGTGCCGGTAATTGCGCTTCTAATTATTATGACACTTAAAATGTACAATAAAGATTGAGCTCGTTTGTTTCCTGGCTTCAGTGCTCTATAGGTGAGGAACACGATGAAATTGCTGCCTGTTCTGGCTTTTCAAATAAACTTCAGAAGTACGTGCATTCAGACAAAAAGTCGAGAGAACTTTGAACATGATGCGTGTTGTTACATGGCTTGCATCACATAAGAGAGGTGGCAGGAAACAAGTTTTAAGTGCTGTGGAGAAACAATGCAGCCTCTCATTTCGTGGCTCAGTGGCTTTCAGTCTCGGGAAGACACTGACAGGAAAGAGAGAGATAGGCAGGTGGTAAACTGAGACGGAGTCAGTGATTTCCCCCAGCGCCTGTTTCTATAGAGTCTCCTGCCGCTCATCTGACCCATTCGCTATGCTGAGCTGTGGGGAAATCTGATTGGGCTCATTACCCTCTCCTCAGAACTGATGCAGGAGGTGCAAGGAGAGAGGGAGCCTCCTCTGCAGCTCATTGTGAATGACACCATCACCAGTGTTGTCACTATCAGGAGCGTATGGCCATGTGCCAAGGCGCTCCCTATCTAACTTGGCTCTCCTCCGCCTGAGCCTTTTGTGCGGTGGAAACAAATGAGCGTCATCTCCTCTCGCTGTGTCCTGGTGCAGTGGGGAGGTGGACGCAGTCAGCTGAGGCTATTGGCGTGCATCAATGCCATGATTCAGGCCCGCTGCTGAATGAGAAGGGATGGATGACAGATAGCGTGAAGGGCACGTAGGGTAACAGTGGCCACATCAGGGGAGGTTATTGGTGGTAGGTTTAATGGACTTCATAACTGTCGGGATTTTTTCTTCTCGGATTTGAAGAGAGGCTTTCGTGGAGAGGATTTCATATTGACTTTCCTCGGACACATCATATAAGGTCACTGGCAGCCTGGAAGGAATTCAGAGGCACTGACCTCACCGCAGACAGCTTAACCTCTTTATCACTGTTAACTAAATCGTAAAAAGGGCACAATTCAGTCTGCACATACACAAACTCAAAATCACACGATTGCTTTGAAAATAAACTTTTCAGGTGGTGTGAAACTCTGGCACTCATATGGAATTCCTTAAAAGGCTGAAAATATGCTTTTTGTCTCTGGTAAAAGTCTGGTAAATTGACAAAACTGCCTGTAATGTTATGCAGAGCACTGAAGTGTACCTGTGCTGGCATTTCATACGCCTCCCGAAACACCGTCAGAGGTGGCATTTCAAGGATGACCTCTCAACTGTACTTCTTACAGCCGCCCAACACCAGACTCATTGAATATGTCGTGGTCTTTTTCTACTCAATAGCCACTTCCTGAGACATTTGAAGTGAGCTGTGCTCCATTGAAAGTAAAAGGAATAGTCTCATAGGGTTGCGTGAAATTATGCGGACCTGAAGAAAGGAAGGAGGAAAAAAGAGAACCTCTATTCTTACAGTGAATGCAAGGGTCGTTTAAAAAAAAAAAAAAAAAATCTTTTGCATGCTAAGTAAAATGGGTCTGTTCGGTCTTTCACATAGCCCAGTGATGTGTCCAGCGTATTATCGAGCATTCAGGATGTGCACCGAATTTGTTTCTCTTCCTACATCGTCGACTTTTCAGGGGCGGCAGTTCATCAGCTGCTCCGGTCCAGGCAGAAGTCTCACAGTAACTCTGAAGGGTGTTACAGGAAATGTTGCACAGCTGCTCTCACTCCCACACCATTATGTTTAGCTTGGCACCCCAACATTGAGATGCTTTAACATCAATTAAACATAGTTACGCAGGGTAGTTTTGTATTATCATCCGGTGTACAGGATTAACATTGAAAAGCAATATCTTTTCATAACCTTACTAATAAATCTTCTTAACTAAACCTAACCAAGTAACTGTAGTTCCTAAAGCCAACTGAAAGTAAACATTCATTAAGAATGAAGTAGAAAATAAATCCACTGTCCCAAACTTTTTTATGTATCTCAGTCCTGTGATTTTCTACCAGCAGCCCTCTCGCCTTGTTTTGAATAACAAAGTGTTCTGACCGAAACCACTGTTGAACGTGTAATATTCAGTACTAAGGGAACATTGAACTGGAAGTAACCTATGGTGTGTCATTCCTTACCAGAAACTTTATAAGAACATTGAAGTATTTGTAGTATTCACTCAAAATAGAAAAGAAATAAGCACAAATAGATAGCCTGGGTGCCAGCCGAACTTAGCCCCGCCCATAAAACGTTTGGTCGGGAAGTTCGGTCTGGCTCTGCTCAGTTGGGAAATCATTATGCCCGACCTGGAATTGGTCGACCCAATCAGATTGCCAGGGCGGGCTTTATACGATGATGGACAGATGATCAACAGGGACATTATCGACTACGTCACTAAAGAGCTGAACATGGCTGCCGCTGGACAGCTAGTGTGTGTAGATTCTGCCATCGAGTCTGTTCTACAGGATCTCCACATTGCATTCATTTTGAAAGACGAACAGAGGAACGCGATAAAGGCTTTTATCGATAGAAAATATGTTTTTGCCGTCCTTCCTACAGTGTGTGTTGCTTAATCTACGTTGCTCTGATTGGTTGTAGGTCGATCCAATTGAGCGAAGAGGCATTTTTTTCTCCTGGTTCGGTTGAAACACGCCCCATACCCAAAACTCTATTGAGCGGTATCAGACTCACATTCTGACTGGAATCGTGAGTATGACGTAGTCAGGCTAACAAATAGACACTGTGAGGATGAAATGCAAGATTCCTCACTGCGAGAAATTGAACAAGCAAACTATTAGCAGTACTTCTATATAACGGAGGAAATGAAAACTCATGAGCACCCATGCTAAGTAACCCCGTCTTTGGCAACTAACTGTCACCAGTCTAATGTCAGTGTTTGATGCAGCCTTGCTGGTGATGAAGGTGTTTAATTAGTCGAGCTCAGCCACAGTGAGCATTCTCAGCTTTACCGTGTTTTTAACTTGGATTTTAAAAAAAAAGGTTTTGTCTGAAGTGTGCCAGCCACGTGAAGGTGGCAGGTAGACTTTTGAAAAGATTGTTGAATTTGAATATTTAGTTCATCTTTGACTGGTAGTTTATCACATTTGAGAAACCTAACGTCCCACCCTTTGTGTTTCCCCTGCTCTGTGGTCACATGTCGTAGCTTTAAAAGGAGATTATAGAATATCAGGCTACTGTTTTGTTATTGAAAATCTCTTTTAAATCCGCTGTTAGCAGCTCCGGCAACAAATGTTGTTGTGGCTTCTTACTGTTAAGCTCATGTCATATTGTACATACTGTTTGCATTCCAGAGGACCCTTTGACTTGGCAGGAACTATCAAGGGGGATGTTTAGATCCACCAATAAAGCAGGATTAACAAACATACATCACGGAGATTTTGGGACCCAGTGGAAAAGTGTGGGATCCTGTGTGTGAATTGCCTCTGTGTGTGCTACAATTTGTGTGGTTAATGTGAACATTTGTCTTTAATGCGATGAAGGAAATTGGTAGCTATTGTGTAAAAATGGTAGAATAGGCTAAGACCTGCCAGCCCACACTTGAATATTCCTCATTTTGACACAGTTGTAAACACATTAAATATTTGTGGGTTTTTCTTTTCTTTTTATTGTAAATAAGCCCTTGGTGGCTTTAAAAACAATATAGATTGATTAGAAAATGGTCTGCATAATGACTCTATTGGCCGAGGGAGTCGTTTAGCGCCAAATTGCCGCTTGTCTTGGGCTTTAGTCCGTAATTAGGTCAAAACTCCAATGCTTGTATTGTGATGTTGGCCCACAAGGACTAGCACAGCTCGAGCTTCTGTGTTTAGAGTGTAACCATGTGTGTCAAAGTGACTCATTGAGCCCCTCAAGTGCTGTTATGCTGCGACGTGAGAGGGCACCAGCGGCTGAGCTCATTCACAACCATTTGCTCTTATCAAAACATGTTTATTGCACTGTGATGTGGTGCCCTGTTTATGCAGCATTTAGCTCTGTTAAACTGTTACTGCCCCGGGCCTGAAATCTGGGGAGGAGATATGAAGATCTTTAAGGGCACACACCTACGTGAAGTCATCTGAGCTCCCTTTCAACTTCAGCTTCTTCTTACTTCATCACCTCAGAGTACTTCAAGTCCACCACCGGCTCCTTGCTCCTTGTTGCCTCTCCCTTACCTTTCTCTTTTATTGATCATTAGAGGGTGTTGGGAAGTGAGAGGAAGTTTAATTAAGGAGCCAGACCGGTCTGTCAATTCTGCTCAGTGCTGCGTGGAGAGCACCAGACCAAGCGATTGCCCTAATAGGACTTCACACTGTAAACAACACGCACACCTGGACAGCTGCAGGCCCCAGGGAGGAGCAGGAAAGAAGCACTGTCAACAAGTTAGCGCTGATAAAGAGAGGAAGTTTAGCTTATTTCATCTTCTTCAAACTGGAAACATGAGCTCGGGTTATTGTTACTGCCATCGGATACATAAAAGAGAAGCAACAAGTTCAAATTGCGTGTTTAATTTTGACGCAGACAGCATACCATTGGGGATTGGGATCAGTTTGCTCATACTTTTGTAGTAAATAAGAGGGATCGGTCAATCAGCCGATGTGTAGATGGGTGATGAAGAACTCTGACACGGACTTAATCGAACGTAGAAACCTTTATTGCATTCATCAGGTCCGTCTCGAACTTACAGATACATCAAGTCTAGAGAGATGAGCCCAATTGTTCGAATGAAATCTCTCCCTCTTTTTCGTTTGTAGCTCCTTTTTATGGGGGATAACTTTCCCCTATTTGGTAGCCCTGAAGATGCTGCACGTCTCTGTCTCCAGGCAACTTGCCAGAAAACAATGCATACGACTTCATACGACTCAATTTCTCTGGAATGTGTTTTCTCTCTGAATCTCCATATTTGACTATATGCTCCTCTGGTTGGGGACAGTGTTTGGGGTCAGTGATGCGTTTGGAGCCTTTTGCACTCAGCGACCTTAGTGATGCTTCCTCTCAAATATTCTCTTAAGTATCAGACACCTCACTTTCTATGGGGTACAAACTAAATTTGCACACATTTGACACTGGCCATAAAACAGATTTCTCCACATATGTAAAAACACCCAACTTGGTGAGTACACACAGGTGTTACATTACCTCAAATCATTCAAAGCGTGGTTCCCTGACGGTATCTGCGTCACTTTTAAGATTAACTGTTAGAAATGTCTTTTTTATGTAAATTGGAAACTTTCCGATACATTGTATAAAAAAGATACAGGCTCCTTAGAGCTGTCCATTTTAAAACAAATGTTTGTGCACCCCTCGTCATTGATAAGACCAACTCCATTCTGCCTCATATCGTGGATGCCATCCATCCATCCATTTTCTGTACCCGCTTAATCCAACCCGGGGTCGAATGGAGGCTGGAGCTTATCCCAGCTGTCATTGGGCGAGAGGCAGACTATATTCTGGATACCAGATATGTGCAAATCTACTTTGTCATTCTTCACACACCATTTCCGTCCTGTTTGTCGTCACTGAAGAGGTCGTGACGCTACTTCTCTTTAAAAGACCTTGAAGTGTTCTGTTGGATTTGTGTAATTCAACAGACATGAACTGGTCATTGTTTTTTAGAAACGGCTGTGTACTTTGGATTGAAATACTCCTTAAATACTCAAGGCCAAACATACTGAACCCCACCTGAGCCAAATAAATGTATCCTTGTGTCATCTGAACAATGAATGTGCTCCCAACATTCATCAGTTTTATTCATATCCTCTAATAAAGTTTTAACAATTGTTTATTTTTGTTTTTGACACCATGCTGAGAGGATGACACTGTGCAACTTTTATTTTGTTTATTGTTTTTTTCTTCTTTTTTTTATAGTTTTCCATCTATGTGAAAACTTACAATCAGCTAGGCTAGGTTTACATTTCTAGATACTATGATTTATTTTTCTGTTTGTTTTTTTCCTATTCCAGCAGAGCTCCTTTTAAAGTTCATTAAAATAAAACAATAAGAAAAAATAATAGCATCAGACATATGCAGTATATGTATATGTAAACATGACATAAGAACAACTCAAATTCAACACAATAAGACCAACAAAAACAAATAAGATCAAGCAAAGAAACTAAGTCTCCCTGAGGTTGAAAGCCAAAGAATAAAAATGGGTCTTAAGACGAGTTTTAAATGAGTTGCAAAGGCTGCCGTCAGCTGTAATGTTTTGCAGTCAAATTGCTCAGTAACTATAAACTCCAGACCTTTTTTGCTGTAGAAAGACATTTGGTAGTGTCTGATCTCATGTTCTCTCTGCTGGAGTGGAACATCACTAACAATAATGATCTCCAGCAGTGCAACTTAAAACGAGGTGGTGTTCTTTTAAATGTGTTTTTTTTTTTTTTTTTAACCAACAATGTGCTACATGACAGTTTTAGGAGTGTTGATTATGCTGATGTCAAGAACAAGCACGTCAGATCAAACTTCAGGATCAAACATAGATAAGAACACAAGAGTGTTGTTTAGTAATGTGTAGTAATTCACTTAGTTAATTAGTTTTCTCGTGTTAATATGAGCATATAGAACTCTCCATGTATGCATGCATTTGTGTGTTTGCTTCTTAGTGAGGGCATGTCTGCTGTCTGCATTATGGTTCATGCACGCGTGACAGAAACAGCCTCGTGTGCATACTCCTGCTCACTCATTCTCCATATCTGTACCCACGTCGGGCCGATGATGATCCCTGACTTTAATCGATAAAACCATCAAAACACCTCGGCCGCTGCCCTCTTGTTGACTTTGCCTGTCTCTTGTCTCTCCTCCAGAGAAAGTCAGTATGCTGTCAGCATTGATCGCTCCCTTCAAGTACATCAGCCCTGGGACCAGCAGCACAGAGGACGAGGACAGTTTAAGTAAGCTGCCCCTTTTCTTTCTCCGTGGCAGGCCTAATATGGAACTGATATCTCTCTCAGCTGCATGAATTTTTGGGAAATTAGCTATTTGATTACACATGGGTATCGTCTTAAGAGTTCAAACCTTTACCCCTATAAAAATAGGAAAAATGAAAGTTGGATTTGAGTGTTCGTGATGAATAAGTCATTAAATTAGATGCATGCCTGCATACGCTGTCATCTTAAGTGTCTCCCACCCCACCATTAACATTTTTCGAGCAAAATCCAAGCACCCTATTTTTGTTCGTTCCCCATCAGGAATGCAATACGCTGGCCGCCTCCCCGTAACACGGTTTGAAGAGCGTATCACAGCTGTTCAGACTTTGCTCTTACGGAGGATAGAAGTGTGAAATAAAGCAGGCTACAGACATTTCTCTCATCCTTTCTTGGAGCGTCTGCCACTCGATGCGATCCCCACCCCCCATTACAAATAGGATTGATGCTTTGCAATGGCCACAGGGACCAATGTTTCCTGCTCACGACACAGATTCATAACCAATTTGGAGGCAGATTACAGGATGATTTGGCAGATAACATCACCATTTTAGGGGATTTGTATTTGGGTTTTAAAATACTTAAATATGATAGAGCCATGCTATGAAGTGGGCTCAGCTCAGAGAGATGATTGTAGATGTGTTCATTACCATTTCATTGTGTATCGAGTGGCTCTATCTGCCTCGAGAGATTTCCCATGATTCATCTTTTTCAGTCAGGATAAACGAGAACGCAGCTTAATAATAACTGCTTTCTTTTTACCTCCATGTCCTGACGGATGTCTGGCACTTTCACTGTTTTTCTATTCTTGCCATTTCCCTTGCAGGCACCAGCAGTGCAGAGGTAAAGGAAAACCGTAACATTGGTAACTTAGAGGACTGCTCCATAAGCTCCGGAGAGTGTCAGTCACGTTTCTGCACAGACTCGACCCGAAGCGGGAGTTCTGGTCTAAAGAGGAAACGGCCACTAGAGGAGGACAACAACGGTCACCTGTGCCAACTCCGTCTGATCTATAAGAAGCTTTCCTGGTCTGAGGCGCCAAAGAATGCGCTGGTGCAGCTGAATGAGCTCCGTCCGGGTCTGCAGTACCGCATGGTGTCCCAGACAGGCCCCGTCCACGCTCCCGTGTTCTCTATCGCTGTGGAGGTTAATGGAGTCACCTTTGAAGGCACGGGACCCACGAAGAAGAAAGCAAAGATGAGGGCTGCAGAGCTGGCGCTCAAGTCCTTCATTCAATTCCCCAATGCCCCACAGGCCCACCTGGCCATGGGAAACATCTCCAACCCTTCCACCGATTTCACATCAGACCAGGCTGACTTCCCTGACACGCTCTTTAAGGAGTTTGAGTCTTCACCATGCTCTGGTGGCCTCTCGCTCTGCAACTCGGCAAGCGAAAGCGAGCTGATATCGAGCAAGTTGCTCAGACATGGACGCTTGCTCTGCCACACATTGGACCTCATGGTGCAGGCTCAGCAGAGGCTGGGTGGCATTGTTCCAGAACCAGAGGCCCCCAAGAGCCCAGTGGCGTTGCTCAACGAGCTCCGGCCCGGCTTGCGCTACGCCTGCCTTTCAGAGCGAGCCGAGGGAAAACGGCTCCGAAGCTTTGTGATGGCGGTACGCGTGGATGGCCGGATATTTGAGGGCTGCGGTCGCAGCAAGAAGCTGGCCAAGACCCAGGCAGCCCAATGTGCTCTTCAGGCCCTCTTCAACATCAGGACAGCCCCTGAAGGGAGGACCGGCCTCAAAGCCAGCAGGAAGAGTTGTCCTCATTTACCCCAGGTGAGAACAGACACATCTCAAGCTCCTATCTAATGCTAAGCTCTTTTGGCAGCCACTCCACTTCCTACGGGTATCTGTAATGACCAAAACAGCAGGCATGCAGCAAAAATCCAAACACCGTCCAAGAAGTAATTAAGGAGGAGAGGAGATAGGGACTTAAGATAGGAGGATGGCAGAAGAAATAGTGGCAACAATGATATGGAAAATCCATATCACAGATATGTGTGTAAATGTTCACGGGTGCATTGTGTGCTCTGCAAAGTCTGGATCTTGAGTAAACAATATCTGTTTGTCTGCCCGTTTAGATAGAAAAGCATGTAAATTAAGCTAATTATTGTCCTGGTCCCTATGACACATGAGAAATCTCCATCACAACCAAAATGAGCTTTTTTTCTTTCTTTCTCCACACTCTTATGTGTTTGCAGAGCTGTAATTGGGAAGGTTTTGTAATTTTGCAAAATCTCCTGTTTCCTCATGTGTGGCATCACAGTGTCTACAAACATTAATTCAATCTGTTGCCCAAAGGAAATCGAAAAGCAAAGAGCAAATCGACAAACAAACCACTGAGACCAATCCCATGCTCATTTACCCAAATATTTAAATAGCAATCAGAGCGAGGAAACTGTTTTTTGAGAAACTTGGGTAAATTGGAGAGCCTGAAAACACAGTGGCTGGATTGGCTGGCACTTGTTTGACATCCGGCTTTCATCGCAGCTGCACAGTTACGTATTAACTATATCTGCCCTGCGTAGATAGTCACACTGATTTGAATTGTTTACTTTTGTCTGCACAGAGAGGAACTTTATATCCCAGTTGTCCAGTTCACGGGCATGTTGACAGCCGAAAGTAACACTAAATCGTCCCTCGACTGTCCTATCGTTGCACAAAAGATTGTGTAAAACACCACCCTCTTGAGGTCTTGAATTGAAAAATTAAGCCATTCACATCCAAAGCTTCCTCCCGATAAAGTCTTTCCTTGAAGCCTTTAGTCTACACACTGTGCCCTGTGGGGTGTGTGTTGTGTTAAATTTCTTTTTGAGCCTTGAAGAAATAAACTGGCAAGAGTGTCCTTCCCCAGAGCACAACATCAACCCTGCAAACCTGCACATGTCTGCCTGAGAGAAACTTTTTCTTTTTCCCCTACTGCCACGGTGTCTAAAAGGATTTTAAGAGGATTTGCTGCACCTGTTTAGTTCCAGAAAGCACTCGCTTGTGGAATTTCTTGAAAGTCAGCCGTGCTGTCTGCCAGCCACAACACAACATTTAATTTTCATCAGTAAAGGACAAATATGGTGCATATAGTAGTCGTGCATGTGCGGACGAACATGTGGCCAGACGTGTTTATGACATGTTACTCTTTTAGGACGTTATTACAAAGACCTCCAGCTCATATTTACAGTCCATGTGAGCCAGCCCTCTTGCCAGGCGTTGATTGCATGGGTAGTGGTTGACTACCCTGCAGATGTGGTGTGTAACGCGGGGGGTTGGCTGCCAGCTGTAGCCTGGGGATCGTGCAGTCGGTATGGTGGTATGCCAACTTTCGGATGCCAGCCCAGGCTGTTCTCTTTACTCTAATTCATTTTAGCTAAACCCGTCTTAAGATAAAGCTTTGTTGTTAAGATGGGCTGCGGTCGTCTTTTCCCTTAATTATTGTAACTTCTTAGATACATAACTTGATAAAACCCTCATTTTGAACATGCACCATGCCAGAAAACAGAGCTCAGTTACATTCACCCCAAATGTGTCATGTTATCATGACCTTTGGCGTTGCAAATTAAAACTGATGGTACCCTTTAGTATTAGTTTTCATCATGCCTGGTAGACACTGTTAAAAAAAAAAGCGTATCAACCCATGATCTAAACGGCAAGTTATAACAAAGTGGAACATAAAGGAGAATCCGACACTTGAATATCCAGTACAATGCAAAGGTCTTGAGCCACCCCTAATTTTTGCCAGAAATATTCCCAGAAAAACAGATTTTAGTTACAGGGATTTATTGAAACATCTGCAAATATAAATGAAAATGCAGTATATAAGGCAAAAAAACAGAGTAAGTACAAATTCTAACAGGTTTAAAGTCAATATTTCATATTTGATATAAGCACATTTATTATTCAACACAAGCTCTTTGACCAGCTTTTCATTTCTTAGAGTAGTCTTCAGGAATAGTTCTCCAGGCTTCTTGAAAGACATTCCAAAGCTCTTCCTTGGATGTTGGCTGCCTTTTGTTCCATTCTCTGTCATGACGATCCCAGACCGCTTCAATAATGTTTCAATAATGTTCAATAATAATTCATCCCTCCATAAGACCTGTTGCCACTGATTTTCAGCCTACTTTGTGTGTCATTCGGCGTACCTCAGCAGTTTCTGCCTGTATTCCTTCCTTAAGAATGGCTTCTTGACAGCCATCCTTCCATTTTAGACCATTTCTGATGAGGCTTCAGCGAACAGCAGGTGGATAAACTGAATGTTCAGATGCATCTCTCAGGTCCTGCTTCAGGTCTTTGCTGGATTTTTTCCTGTTTTCTTACCTGCCACTTCCTCTATTTTTCTCCCACACTGACACACTATGCTGAGATACGACACGTTTGAAGCCAATATAGTGCAAGTTACCATACTTGCGCTTTAAGAATTGAAACCCCACAGGTCACCTGAATTCCTCCAGCCAATCAGCAAGGGTCAGCCTATTCACGATAGGTGACTGACTCTGACCAGTCAGGAATGAGCCAGATGCGCTCAAAGTAAAAAAACAAAAGTTTAAAGAAAAGTTTCTTTTTGTAGATGCAACTAAAGAAATAGCAGTATGACAGGCCAAACGTGCTAAAGATGCAATTCTGCAATCTTTTATATGGAGATACAAAAGTGGTTTATCTTTGAACATTTTGTAATGTTCAAGTGATTTATAGGACTGTATTAAGTGGCATACCAAAAAAAAAAAAAAAACTCATTCCTCTGAAAATGCTCAAGTCCAAGGTCTTGACTGAAAATTAGTTCAAAAGCGGTGATTGTCCAAACAGGAACTTTGAAAGATCTGAAGTCTGAAGAGCGATTGCTCAAGACCAATTAAAAAAGGAACGGAAAAAAAAACACTTCATGAGTCTTGCTCCTGTGAAGCAATATATAAAGAAATGACGACTGGTTCCAGACCCTCGCACAGTACTGTACAGTCGAAGTAAGGGAAGTAAGACTGGCAACTTTTTAAAAATATTATTTGGACTCTGGAGATTTGTACTTGTCCTTTAAACATAAACTGAGCTGAACTGGAAGGATGGGAACTTGAGAATCCATCCCACCGATGAAATATTTAAACTCAGTACAGCTACATGGTGCTGCGTACTTCTCAGAGCCTCTTGGCTTCACCTTCAGACTAAAGAGAGAAACAAGGGGATTGACAGGACAAGCATACAAGTGCACATCCCCACAAGCAATAGGCTCAGCAGCAATAACCTATAGCTTTCTCCTCTTATACTTGTCTCTGAGAATTGCCTTTTAACAATCACTGCAGAAGTGAGGCGTCGGCCCACAGTTTGCTTGGCATTAAGGAGCTGTTCATCTTACAGCGAGGACTTTCATTTCCTTTTCCTTCATTTCACCTTTTTTGTCCGGGGAAATCAAACCAGGATGTATTCTGCTGAGACATCTTGCCTTGCGTTCTGTTTGCTTTTTCTTGTTCGTCATTGAGAGTTGTCCGGTGCGACCTGACTAACTGCATGCGTGGGTTAAAGTTGAACTGCCTAGCTCAGTAGCTCATTTGCAATAGCCGTCGTAGGAAAGGAGACGATTCCTAATATTTCATCAACTCAGTCATTTTACCATTCCTAAACTCAACCTCAAGGCTACGTCAGCTTTCCAGTGTGTTTGCTTTCATTATTAATCAGTCACTTCGAGGCAGTCCTTCAAATCCTATCCACAGCACTCCAGTTACCAGAAAATGCTTTTGCCTTATTAAAGCCTGCACAGTGAAGTGAGAAAGCACTGGAATAATCCTGACACCCATTTTACCAAGTGGAATGATTACCCCTCTGTTCGGGCCTTGATTGGCCACTTAATCTCCACTCGCCGCCACAACGTGCTGCGGTGTTGCCAAGTCAACCAAGCGTTAGGCTTGTGTGCGGCTGTGGGAAGGCAGAGAGTCAGCAGGTGGGACAATGGAGAGGTCCCTGGTCAGAATGCTGCACTCTGCCACCTCGGATTAAGGTTAATTTGAATAGAGAATAGGGCCCGGTGGCAGAACTGAATAAATATTAGGGTAATGGCTTCAGTAAAAGGCTTTACGTGAAGCATTATGCATATCTGTGTAATGGTTACATAAAAAGTGTAACCAAATATTTTGTTTTAATCATGTTCGCCAAGAACTAATACAGCTGCACAGTATAGTGTCCTTTAGTTCCATGCAGTTTAAAGTGATCTGATTTAGTTATCTCTAAATGTGAAGCATCGCAGATAGAGAAGGATACAGACCGGTCAAGTGGAGTAATTTCTCTGCCTCCGCCACGGTAAATTGAAAATGATTCCAGGCACGTGAAGGTGACCCCTGTCAGCGGCTGAGCCTCTCGCAGACTGTTTTCTTTGTCTAATCTTTCCCTCTCCTAATCTGTCTCAATATAAACAGCTGTGACAGGCTGATCATTAATTAATATTGCCACAACAAATTAGCGACAGCGATCGCCCGGCCAAGCACCCTGTCAAAGATAGAAATCCACCAGCTTGGGGAGTGGGAGAGAGGAGGTGTGAGCAACACATTAGATAGGAGTTGATTAACAGCTTTGGAGGCCTTGCAGATAGTGTTACACCCTCAACATGTGGAAAGTGATGGCAACAGATACACACACAGCGGCAGCTACCACAGGAGAGTGTACTCAGAGAATCGCCTGTGATTATCTCTACAAGTGGCCCAGTGCAAACAGAGTGCAAACAGGCCAGTAAAACGTCTGCATCCATCACCACCTACAACATCGCTCACATGAAACGTCTTGTGGACTATTTGCTTGATGGCTGAATTATAGAAATGCAGAAATGTGACACAGGTGGTTGGATTTAGTTCTGTTTTAGTTTCTTTCATTGCAGCATTTGGGCAATAACACGTCTCCATCTTAGTGTTTCACATTGAAATAAGTTCTGTGTTGTTCTCTTTAAATGGGTGGAAAATTATACCCAAACTCTCAGTTTTGTTGTGCAAACAAATAAGCACTGAAATGATTTATTAATCAACTCACAAAACTTTTCCTGCAGTTCTTTAGATGGCTGGTGAATAGATTTGGGCTTTTATGAAACCACAAGTAGGTCCTCTGATTGACCCCTGCTTCTCCACAAGGATCCTGATAAGGACTGTCACTTACTCACAAGCAAATACTACAGAATGATGTCACTGTGTCTTTGCTGGTGCATCACAGCAGCAACGCCAAGGGACGTGTGCGTATTGTAGGGACGCCGCAGGTGTTGACAAAGCAGGAATGTTTGATATTTTCGCTTTAGAGTTGGTTGGAAGGACATGAAAAGAATTTGGAGCAAAGAGGAGAAAGACAAAGAAGGGATTTTGTTTGGTGTGGACAGCTGACCTTACACAATTCCAGACTGGATAAACAAGAGTGCTTTTCTTAAATCAAATGAATTGTCAGCCCGCCACACTCTTTTGTTCCAACTTCAGTAGGGCATTGCCTCCTCTCATGATAGATTTCCAGTTATACCCAACCACTGAATTGCCTGAAAATTACATCATTCTAAGTCAAGACAGAAGCTAGAAATGCTATTTTCCACTTGTCGTTTAGTGGCAATGCCTCAGTGGTGCTTGAAAATAGTGGGCAGTGCCCATTTCAGATATTTTTAGAATACTGCACAGCGCTCCGCTGCTTGACACAAAGTCCCACTCATGGCCCTGTGCTGGAATAATCAGTTCTTTATCAATCAGTTCATTCGCCTGTTTTTCAAAAGAGAAACAGTTGCTCCATATCATGTGATTGGACAAACCAGCCAGCTTGTAGGGGTGGATCTATTCAAACTGGGGCTGGGCGAGTTAAGTCGTTATTATCGCGTTAACTCGTAAATTTTTTAACGCCGATAAATATCTTATCGCGCATTAACGCAGGTTTTATTTTTTTGGGGGGTTTCTTTTGTGTCTTTAATGGATAGGAAAGTTCAGAGAGACAGGAAGCAGGGGGAACCGGAAAAGAAAGTAATTGGCGGATCCACCAAACATGGAGAAGGGTACGGAACTTTTACTCGGCCATTTTCATTTTAAAGTTCTTCCAGACGGCGGAGTCGACAGAACCAAAGTCATCTGTAAACACTGCCAAGTTGAATTGTCTTCTCAGCGTAGTAGTTCCAGTCTAAAATATCACTTAAAGGCAAAACACACAACTGATAGCAGCAAGTCATTCAAGGAAACAGACAGTGGAGCGAGGCTTCTACATAAAAACTACATAAAGATGCTGATGTTAAAAGTGTGTTTGCACAACAAATGTTATGGCACTTTCATTCATATGGCAGCACATTTAAAATAAAACTAAATGCTAAAAGCTATACACTACTTTTGAATTCATTTTTGGATTTTGCGTACAAATGCGATTAATCGTGATTAATCAGGGAAATCCAGTGATTAATTAGATTAAAAATTGTAATCATTGCCCAGCCCTAATGCAAACATTTGGGCCCAGGCAAAGACATGTAGGCAAGGGTCTGCAGATCATAGACCGTCTGTAAATGATGAATGTGGCATAACCGATTGAATTGTGAGCTGCTGTTTTGAAGCCACGAGTTTTGCATTTTGCTGTCATCACAGACCTCCGGCACACGAAACATAGCTAATATTAATGTAGCTAATGTCACTGTAATGACTTGTGTCAGAAAAAAAATATATTGAATTACAGATTTTCAGTTTTTAAATGCTCACCATTCTCAAAGTCGCCAAACGTGGTGAAAACTGACATCATATGTTTTGGTGTTGGTTCGCCTGGTCACGCAAATGCTGACACTGTGTCCTCCAAAAAAATCTCATTCTTGTTTTATGACAATGTAACTTTGAACTTTTTCTAATGCTTCATTTGTAGAATTAGTAGTTTTACTAGCTTTACTAATTTAGAAAATGATATGTGTGATATTAGGTAATGATGCAATCACTAGTTGCAGCACCAAGGATGTCACCATGTTCCCTTGAATAATTGCTCTGTTGAGTACAATACTTCTAGCCGATGCAGTGGCCCACACTGAGACCCGGTTGTACTAACCATGAATTAGCTTTCAGAGAGCACCAGGAGGTCTTGTTGCACTCTGAAACTGATCTTGAGCTCTGACCTCACGAATGACAGCAAGATGGGAATTTCTCATGCGCATTCATAAAGGGTCTCATTACAGTTTGTCATTTGTGCGCCTAAGTAATGGGAGCAAAAAAAAGCAGCTGCTTGCTTCTGGACCGTCGTCCTGCCCTTTTACCAGCCACTCAGCTCATCGCCTGGTATTTAAGAAAAAAGCAGCAAGGGCCGGTGGAGATTTCTCCGTGAAATTACCGAACAATGATGTCTCTCCGTCTGAATGGGAGCAGCCTGGACACGGAAAGGTTAGAATCATCCTCATCTGTCTCATATGTATGCAAAATATGACCTATGAGGCTGTGGGGTAATGTACCACGTCAGCATGCAGCTTTGAGGGAAAATCCCTTAGCAGGGAGGAACTGAAATGGGGTTGGTCAGGTCAAGTCACCTTGCACATACACTAAAACGCCCCTGTAATCTATTGAAAAGAAGCGTGGTGCTGCTGAGTGCGCCCCTACTCATCCTACAGCATCCTGAGCCGCAGCTACTAAGTCTTCATTCTTCATGACAGTCCCCCATTCCTCCCTTTCATTCCTCCCCCCTCCGCAGCCACGAGCTGCGAGCCAAGCATGGGTATAATCATTTCTGAAGAACCTCTCACACTTCATTAAAAGCATAATCAAGTTCATTACAATTTCATAGGCGTTCAGGTAGCAAATGGCCTCAGATAAATCATGACTATTGGTCCTGTGTGGCTGGCATGTGTAGGTTTATCTCTGGCTCTCAGGCGGGGGAGCGAGGAAGAGGAGGGAGGAGAGGAGGGTTCTGGATGTCTGGCCTTTAAATGACCTTGCAGCCTGGAGCAGCGGACCGTTCTGTCATACGTGCTGAATGCAGACATGCTCACACCCAGCGTCAGCATGCATCGCAGTGGGGACACCTGATTGTTCGTGACACCAACTGGGTCGCATACAGTGAGCGGCTCAACAGATGTGGCACCATTGGATTATTTTTAAACTGAAGTCTCTGACAATCTATGATTAATTGATAAGGAGTCATTGCTGATGATTATTTGTCTTAATTTACCCTGTCACTATATTTGGGAGGAGACAGCTGTCAAAACAAAAAGGATGGACTGGGATAAAAGTCCGTTCAGTGGAACTTTTCGAGGGTTAGAGTTAGACTCGGGGACTCATGAGGAGCCCCACCTCCATAGAAAAATTGGGGAGTAAATTTACTTCCTGTACTTAGCGGTGAAATCTCCTCCACAGGAGCTATCAGGACAGACTTTATTGAGGTAAAATTTGTCTGACTGGTAAAACCCAGGTGATGGGGCTGCTTTAAATTTTGAGCCCCTGGCAAATAGCAACGATTTACCACTCAGCTTACAGCTGATCTGCTTGCTGCTTTTTCTTTCCATCTAAACATCAGAAGTTGCAATAAATGCAAAGTAATGCACAACAACGCTCCCTTATTATTTTCATGTGTTTTACATCTCAGAGGCAACTGCACTTCCATTGCTCCTCGAACCCTCTTACATTTACTTTGGATGCGTCAGACTTAAGATGAGCATGCATTGAAGTTTTGGTTTCTTTATATTACAGTAGAGAACAAACTAAATATGATTTTACAACACAACATTTATCTGACTTTAGTGATATCAAATGCTCCTAAAATGAGTTTCCATGACAGATTAAACCACCAAGACCAGCTCAGCCCCCACAGAGCCAACACAGAGACAAACAACCCAAGCACCTATGGTCAGTTTAGAATCGCCAGTTTACCTAACATGCATGCTTTTTGACTGTGGGAGGCATCTGACATACCCAAGAAGACCCATAGAGGACAGAGAGGAAGCATGCAAACTCCACACAGAGAGGCCAAAGAAGACGCCGTATGTAATCAGGAACCTTTGTTAACTATGTCACCCTATATGTTTACTTAGATTTATGTTAGGAATGATAGTTATATTAAGACAAGTACAGACTCCAAGATTTTCAGTGTCTTTGAATTGTTGTCAAGCAGTTTGTCAGCTGTCATGCAGAAAAGTTTCTCCCTCTTGTCATTAACGTTCCTCTATTTTTAAGTGGCTCCTGGTAAATCAGTCTGTTTTTTACGCCTGTTTGTTGAAGAGGAAGCAGCGGAGCTGATGGAACTAGGAATTGAATCATATCTTGGCCGTTTGTCTTCAACATCGAACATTTGGCTCTAACATTGTAACGTTCTCTAATAGACTAACCAGATATTGAATAGATGTTGCTGCGATCTCTGGGTGATGTGCACTCAATGTGTTGGGAAATTGAGCCCTTCATACATTAAGGTGACCAAATAACTGATTGATTTGTCAAGAAAATAATCGGGAGATAAGAAATAATTAAAATGACAGCCAACACACCCTCAACAGTCATCGAAACTTAGTCTTTTCCACTTTTAAAAATATTTCCCTGATTATATTTGCATGAAGTAACATCGGGAATTTCTGTTTTTACTTAATATAACGAAGGTTTTGTCCTGTTGTGCCACATAAATACACTGACAGAGTCCCTCTGCACCTACTCACATGCTAGCTGATCACCTGGCCCCCCTGGGCCTCCCAAACCTCTGTAGATGTTTCCCCAAGCGGTTTACTCCTGAGCTCCATAGCTGAGGCAGCATGTCTTGTGTTATTGATATGCTCTGTTTCAGCATGAGATGGAATTGAGCAGGGCTGTTTTTTCTATGGCTATTATGTCAAAAATGCTCACCTTTGCATTATTCTGGTAATACGTATGATGAATTAGAAAGTAATTTCTTCAAAGCTTAAATGATGCAAATGGCTTCTTATATTATAGGCCAGAAGACAAGAAGATGTAATTAAGCAAAAATGCTTAATTACACCCAAAATTATCGTTAGAATTGCATTTTAAAGGCTTACTTCTGTAAGTTGAAGCATCCATGTATTTCTTCTCTCGCCAAGAGTAAATACGTGAGAGGATTAAGTGGATGCTTCAGTACTGTGCAGAAGTCTTGGGCCGCCCCTCGGTTTTTTGCTTCCAAGCAGCCAGACATTCTTGTAATCTGGTCTCAACAAATAGTTCTTCAGGCTTTCTGAAGGTATTTAAAAATTGGTCTGCATCTTTCTCTCATTTTCAGTCCAGTTCTTGGACCTGACTTTTATAGAGGAATGCGTTTTTTTTCCTAAACCACTGAACACTGACCTGTGAATCATTCAAGAACAAAAAGGCACCTAACTCAACAGATGAGCCAGTGTTGTGTCTACAAATAACCAAGTTTTCCTGGCATTGTCTGAAGAAATGACAGATGGCTCAACACTTTTGCCCAGTACTGCATATCTAAGAGCAACATATTCTCATTACCAGCCCCTCATGTCAGTTTTAACAGTTCTACAGCTCAATATTGCCAGTTATCCTTTTGTATCTGTAAGTGATGCACTGCTGTGCTTCTAGGGTGATGGATAATGATCGGTTACCATGAACAATGTACATCCAAAAGCTTGACACTGCATGTGGTAGATGACTACTTTAGTTTAGCATAGGCCATAAGAAGAAATAATTAAGTTAGCATAAGGAAACTCAACAGAGGAAAACAGCTAACCGTGCTCTGCACAAATACGATGTAGCTGCTGTTTGGTGATGCTTAGCTCAGTTGAGCATAGGGAACGTAAGAGTCTGGCTCTACATTCACTGACTTTCTGGAGGTCTCCATGGTTACCAGGTAACTTCTCATGCCCAACTAAACGTGTGGCCATAAATGCAGAAAATTGTGAACATGTTTATTCACACCATGTTTTTTTATCTATCTTTGTACAAGAGTAGGCTTTTGTTTGCTAAGGTAAGATAATCAGCAGCTGATTATATTAAGCTTTGATTAATGCTGTCCCCATGCCTTTAAGTGTGCTATAAAAATGCATCTCTGCATTAGTCTGCCGGCAGTTGCTTTTTTACTATTAATCACAGTTTAAACATGCTGCAAACAAGAAATGTAAAAGTGTTGTGTAGGTGTATAATTAGCTGAAAACCGGGGAAAATGCAACAGCAGATTTCCATTTTTCTCTTGGCTAAATGACCCCAAAGATTGAAAACAGGGGTAAAGCAAAACATCTGTTACCTGTGCAATGCACACTGGGACTGTGCAGAGCCTCTCTTGGGGTTAGACAGAATGGAAGAGCCTGGAATGAGGCGTATGTATGACTGTGTGTGAGTATGATGAGGGAAGGAGGAATAAAAATCTAGCTGGCAGGGGTGGAAGGATAAGAGGCAGGCTGTGGGGGGAGCTGAGGATGGATGGAGTGCAGGAGGGGGAAAGAGAGAAAAACCTCAGCGGAACAAAAGACCTTCAGGATTAATTAGGCGTCAGATTGGTTGCAGGGCACCGCGGGGGGAGAAACAGAGAGTTTAGCATTCTGGGAAGACCTCATGTCCTCAGCCCTCATATTTCAGCCTGCCTGCCCATGAGTATACAACAGCAAGCTAGTTAAGGCCTACGCTGCGCCTGGAACCACTGTCCACTGGGTTATGAATGGAGCCTCCTCTCCATCTTCGTGTATTTTTATGTAATCCCACTAGGCAATAAGAGGAAACACAGAGGTCATATATGTAATGCATAATGTTTACATGATGGTTTCCACTGCCTGTGTCAGTGCTCTCTGTACATGGGGAAACAAGTGAAATATGATATACTCCAGAAGGCAGCATTTCTTCCAGCCTGAGTTCCCCATAGCTGCAGCTGAGCTTTGCCAAATTAGAGTGTGAATACACAAAATAAATGCAGCTGAACTCTCCCTGAACTTCTTGTTTTCTCTGCTATTATCAGCTGATTTTCATTTCTCTTTTTCTTTTTCTTTTTTGTAACAATTTCTGATTCGGGTCACATGCCTCACCTTTAAATTTGAGAGGCAGACCCGAGGATGCCTGTTAATACCATCTTTCCTTGTCATTGTCACAGAGGGATGTTACTGAGACGACCTTTGAGGGCACGCCTTCCCCTCTGATACAGGAAGCGTTGAACTCTGCATACAGATGACAGGCAGGGTTTCCGTGAATCATAATATCTTTACCCGATGCCGTCTCCCTGATCTAAGCAGATCAAATAAGAGCCGTCCTGGAGGCTAGTACAAATCATGCCTATATAGCATTTGGTCCAATCATTCACAGTACAAGCAGCGGTAGATCATACATAGAGCTTTAAAATAGTCAGCAGGGTGAACTTCAGAACCGAGTTGGTTGGGCAGATTGGGTGATTAGTGATCAGATTTTCTAAACTGAACAGTGATAAAGCTCTAACAGATTTTGTTATATAGAGATGGAAATCCATGACTCAACGCATGAATAGTTATTCTTAGAGGCTGAAAGGAAAAGTTTTCACCCCCAGTGACTTTTAAGCTTTCAGTGTTAGAAACTTTGTACAGCTCACTCTGCTTATCCTTCACATTGGCTAAAAGAAGGTGAATCGCTAAGATGGCTGGCCGAGTTGTCCTTACAGTTGCATATAACTTTCACTGCCAGAGCTAAGTGCAGACAGCTTGACTTTTAATACATTCATATCATTGCTTTAGCACCTGGTTGTATGTCAGCTGGTACATGACAAATCCATTCCCACTGCCCTGTTTTCTGACTCTGCATCCTGGCTGAATTTCAGGACCTATGTTGCACTCGTCCATGCAGAATGATGAAGTAAGCACTGCCCCTGCTGATGGAGAAATGAGAGCCACAGTCACAGGGCGAAGCACGCAGTTTGACAGGGAGAGTTTTTGGAATGAAAGGCATAAACAGAGGTTGACTTAAGGTATATGGTATGTGACGCTATGTCCTTCTGTGTTTAAAGCATGTCAGCATAAGAAAAGTCATGCAAAAGAGCAACAACTGATTTTTTTTTTTCTAAATTTGCTTGACGTGTTTTGTTTATGGGGAGCAGAATACTTCTGCTTCTTACACTGCACAGTTTTCAGTTGAGATCACCATCATTGTAGAAGTGTTCAGAGCCTATCGTTGACTGTAGGGATTCCCATTAAACAGAAGAAGACAGGCTCAGTGCTTAAAATGCGGTTAAATCCAGAGAGAAGCTGCTGTGCCGTGTTGTAACTTACAGCTGTTTGATAGAAATAAAACATGAGAGCAACTTAGCATGTCGGATTACAGTAGAAGGGTGATAGTGTATGTTTTACTTCATTTTATACATTAAGCAACTCTAGTTGCTCTACACACAAAGAATTTCGAAGAGCTCATAGAATATGTTTTATGGTGAATTGACCAAACTGAGAGTTTATGTAAGTAATCCAATAAAGTTATATCTTATCTTTTATTATTTCTTAGAAACCAGACGTCGATTGAGATGATGTTCAGTATATGAATCTGCAATGAATATAATTATTAATGTTGCAATGCTATACCTAATAGAAAATACTCACTCACATCACTCACGTAAAGTACACACACACATTCACACACTGAAGTTGTGTAACATTAATGGAGATCTACTGGCAAGAATGCAATAAAATAGTCATAAATGTTTTAACTGGCGTTCTATCACTTGAAAATGAGAATACAAGGAATGTATCTTTGTAGTCAGCACATGTGCTGTTCAGCCAATTCTGCAATGTCTCACTGCTATATTTTTTTACCAGTAATCCAGAACAGGCCATTAAATGCTGGCTTTTGAACATGTCTTTTGTGTTTGAGGCTTTTTTTCATATATAAATAGATGTTGTTATGTGTTAGGAAGGAAGAAGATGAGTACTTAGTTGGCTGCAGTACTCAGCCTCACCACTAGATGCTCCTTTAATGCATCAGAAATGATGGATTAATGACACTGAATGGCACTGGGAGAGAGTATTTTTCACAGTATTTTCAAAAATACAATATGAATACTCTTTGTGTATCCTTGACAGCAGTCCCCATGTCAAGCAATTCTTTATAGAAACACACTTGGAGCTTTAACTTATTTACCTGATGCAGATTCTTCCCACAGACAGCCTGACTCTTCAGCATAGTGGACATTCAGCACTTCCTTTCCGCCCTGTTCTTAAAGCTAAACCTCACAGGTGGTTGAATGAGATGTGTTCACGGTTTGTGGAGGTAGAGGAGGTGATCTCACAGCCTTACGGTAAACCTCTCATTTGTTTCCGTTTCCCTTTCTGCTCATTCTTCCCCTCCCTCTTCAACATGAAAGCAACATGCTGCATTACGTGGGCTGAAGGGAAGACGAAACATCTTCAAAAGAAAAAAAATACAGCAAACAACCCGTTAAATCTCCTATACGGCATTCCGTGGCTCGACACACATTTTATTGTTGAAACTGATGCATCAGACTGAGACGTAGAGCATGCTCAATAGGAATACATTGGTGCTCTTTCTGCTCAGTTCAATATTGACTCCCCTTTCACTCTGTTGTCACGCTTCTCTGGCCCTCGCTCCTGGCCTTCTGCAGGAGACTATGAAGGGTATATGTGCACGCATGACTTCAAAGCTTTGAAGCAAAAGAAGAAAAGGTAACAAAAGAGAGCTTGTGCATGTTTTGCAGTCTACCTAATGTTCTGCTTACTCTGCAAACGCCACATGATGGATTTTTAGTAAATGTTAAAAGAGCAGGGGCCACGTACTGATTTCTCTGGCACACTCAAAAGCCTTTCCCGCGCAGTTATTTGCATTAATTTCATCTGCGGGCTGTGAAGTGCATATTATATTGTGTTGCACAAGCTTTGTGTGTGTTTATGCACAGTGGTGACGGTGAGAGGGATCACGTGCTTTTTAAGCCTCTTCTGTCAGTGGAAGGTTGTCGGAAGACACATTCATCAGTGCAGAAAAGAGCAGTGTTATTTTTTTCTCCACAAGGCAGGCGTAAAGTTGAAGCAGCTGTCTGCAGGGTAAACACACTGTATGTCTGTTGTCAAGTGAAAAAAACCTTGGACTTACAAATTGACAGGCGACATCACTAAGTTAACAGCAGTGCTTCCAGTTCGCCCAGAGGGATCTGAGAGATGGTCTCCCACAAAAGAGTATGACATCTTTAAGTCCAAGCTGAAATACGATAATGTGACCCCATTTCCAAAAAAAGGTTGGGACACAATGAAAAATGTCAATAAAGACAAAATACAGTAATTGGAAAACTTGAGAACCAATATTTGATTCACAATCCAACATATTAAATGTATTACCATTTCATGCATATTAGCCCATCTTGATTTTGAATTGTAGTCACAAACAGTGATATCAGTGATGTTTCTGAGCCCATGCAGTAAATTTCATGACAGAATCGTACTTTTGTTTTTTTATTTCAGTGCTGCTTGAGAACCTGAAAATCACAGGCATCCAATAATGATTTTCAACCATATCCCTTGCCCACAGAGTTGTCTCCAGATTCTCTGAATATTCTGATGATGATAACATCCTTAGCATCGTATTCTGCAGTTTGTCTACCACCACAATGTCCAGCTGGTTTGTCACCACCAGTTTATCAGTCTGGATCTTGAAGTCTCACAGGATCTTAGCTCTGTCCTTTTTCAACACCTTTGGAGGTATCTCCCATTTCGACTTTGGGACTTCCAACTCGAAAGTAACTACGGATGTATGCCTGCATCTTACACCCTACTACTGGTGCTGGGAGGTCTCGGAGGCCTCCTTGCACAGCCTGCACCTGAGGTCTTGTCTGATGTGGTAGACCCGGGCCCCTATTGCTAATGGTATATGTACTCAGACTTTGTTCATCCCATTCAGATGACTCTTTAGGACCTACCTTACTCTTTGCAGGTACTTGACGGCTGTGGCTGACTTCCTGGCAGCCTCTTCATGGTTTCCTTTTGCCTGTGGGACCCCAACATATTCATAGCTGTCCTGATCATCGGCTACATTGCCGTCTGGTAGTTTAACCCTTTCACTTGTGTTCATCTTGTCTCTCTTTGATCCTCTGGGCCCTGTGGATTGCGGGGTGGGTTGTTTGTGGATTAAGCTATCTTCTTTTTTTTTTTTTTTTTTTTTATTGTTGTTTTTTTCAGACAGATGCAAAAAACTAACTGTTACATTATTACAGTTATATGTTAAGAATATCAAACAATGTATTCTTTTTCAGTATCTGCCCAGTCTTTTTTTTTTCCTTTACAAACATAAATAAAACAACAAAAAAAAACTAAAGTCCAGCAACAACATACACATCAAGCCAGACTTACAACACAAAACCTAGATAAACAAAACAAAAACACAACACCCTAGGAAATCTACATAGCATACATATCCTGTACCTGGAAAAAAAAATAAAAAAAAATATATATATATATATATATATATATATATATATATATATATATATATATGCAGAGGTAGGTAGTGTCATCCTTACATATCCAGCAGTTGGGCTGGGAATGGGCCCCATACTTCATTAAATATCTTCCCTCCCAGCCACTCTATAGGTGACACGCTCATAGCTTGCCATTGAGCTTAGAACCTCTATCCACTCCTTAAAAGTGGACAAGATGGGAGATTTCCAGTGGCGTAAAGTTATCCTGCACCCTGTTATCATAGCTAAATGACACCATGATTTTCGGCGTTTTGACATTTGAATATTATTTGGAAGCAGTCCCAAAAGACACAATGAAGGGTTTTTGGTCAAGTGCGTATCAAACATCTTATTCAAGAACAAAATTATGGCATTCCACATGTCACTAGTTTTGTCACACTTATATAACAGATGCACCAGAGTTCCCACCTTTCTATTACATCTCCAACATATATCACTATTTCTAAGTTTCAGTCTTGCCAATTTGGAGGGAGTCCAGTAGGACCTATTTAATATCTTATAATAGATGAGCTGTGATTGTGTTTCACGTGAGTAACAGTACCATGATGCACATAGATTTTTCCAGTCATTTTCTGGAATCTCCTGAGCCAGGTCCCTATCCCAACATAGTTTTAAACCGTAGTTTTACCACTTCTGATGAATTCATGAATTTTGATGCTCCTCTGTTTTTATCTCCTATTTTATGTGAAATTTCCTGAATTCCAGTTATACCGTGCTAAACATAGATTAAGCTATCTTCTAACAAATGCGATCAATCTATTGGTATCTGTGGATATTGGAGGCTGGATGAACACCTCAGATCCTTTGTTGTGTTCTGAACTCTTCCTTAGCAGTTTTTACAGGGCGAACTGCTGTCATGTTGGGGGAGACTGCTACTGTATGGAAAGGCTGTTGCCATATGGGGGGGGTTACAACAAGTGTGAAAAATGTTTAGGTAAGGAGCAAGTGTCTTGGATGTTAATCTGTGAACATAAATGTCAACAAAGCTCTGTAATGGCGATATGTTGTGTCTGACATTCCTGGTACTGGCCTGCTGGGTTATTTTATCCAGCAAGTAACTTTGGAATGTAACTAATTACTTTTTAATGCAGTATTTCTAAAAAGTCTGGTTTGTTACTCATAAAGTAAAGTCACATAACACCGGTGGTGGATAGTGTCACAAAGGGAGGGTGTGGCAGGACACGGATGTGGACTCCAGAGGTAAAAAGAAAAACTTGGTTTATTCACAAAAAGGTTTAACAAAAAGCACGGCTGAGCCAGCCGGATACCAAAAACTTAACTGTGATGATAACAAAACATCACAAGGGTTAAACAAAACAAAACATGGCTATGGCTTAGAATAACTTGAAATGTACTTAGCTGTGGCGTGGCATGAATGGTGAATGCAGGGAACGAATTCACAAAATGAAAGGGGAGCATGGAAACTAAATAGTGAACTGAGTGATTGACAAATGAGTGCAGCTGGGGAACGATGGACAGGTGAAGTGAGTGAACTAATGACCTGGCATGGGAAGTGAGAAAAAAGGCAATTAACTTAACTGAACATGGACTTAAAGATGTGACTAAGCATGATAAAAAACACAAAACCAAAAACATGGGGAAAACCCCATGAACGTGACAGATAGGACTATCCTGATTCTTTTTATTAACATGATCCTTCCCTAACTTTAAACCCTAATTAAAACGGTGGCTTCATTTTACATCTTAAAGCTCTTGCCTCGTGGTCATTTCTTTACGGCAGCCTAAATCTGCTGAAATTCCCTCTTACTTTTACACTCAGTATGTTCTTATATTTTCAAAATGAGTTGTTGGTGGAATAAAAAGCAAGAGTTGACTAAAAATTCTAATCAGAAAGGAAATCTTTGAAATCCTGCTCAAACCAAAGGCTTGTGAGCATAGGACAAAGTTAGCTACCTGTTGTGATCGCTTCCATTATTTTTTACCAATCTCCCTCATGTCACTGAGGCGTCCCAAACCAACACAACATTGACATTTACCCGCGATCCCTTGTTGACTGTTAGGAATTCAAAAAGAGCACCCAGAGCTATGAATCAAATGTCAGCTGTGGTGCTGCGGTGGAAGCGTATCAATATCTGATGATGTATGGCTAGCTCCGGGGCCTTTTGGCCACAGCAGCACCCACAGACATGACAAGGACTCTGCTCCACACTTAGTCACCAGCGGAGCGAAGGCCCCTGGATAAATGACCCCTTCACAGGCGAATGGACTAACTGAAGAGAAAAAAACAAAGCTGAATAAATGACACATCTTGTACTTATTCATGAAACTTTTTTTTCTTCCTTCACAAGCAAAACCTGTGGACTTTTGTACTCTGGTATAATTCTGGCATCGCATTTTTGCATTCATGCACGTTAGTTAAGTTGGTCTTAGCAGCACATTGTACCCTTGACAGCACATTGTGTGACAGGTATTGCTTGACAGAGGGACAGAGAAGCATATGAAAAGGCCAGCGTCACCCCCACATCTGCGTCACTAATCTCCATGCCGAGAGGAAAACGGCGCTTGGCAACGTTCATGTTCATGGGCACCGTTCAAAGGGCGGTGCCGGGGTTTGAAGTCTCGCTGATTGCCGGGGTCAAGCCCACCAAAAGAGCCACAGCAGTATCTTCAAGAGCAGCAGAGATGGAGGCGCGGCTGCTGTGTCTCGATGGAGGCAGAGACACAATCGTTCCCCCTTTAGAGGAAGCCATCGCAGCTCCTCAGAGGAGCCATTTGAACAGTTCGGCTCTTTCAAGTCATAAAAGTCGCAGGTAGATCTTTACCCTTGAATTTTTTTTAAGCTGTCGCTACATCCTCTCCACCTGTAAAAATAGAAAGCAGTTTTGTTGGTGCTGGTAGTTCTGTTGAGTTTTTCTGTCTGCAATGAAATATTGCATTCAGACAGAAATTCTCTGTAGGGGAGACTGAGTGGACAGTGGGTAGGTCATGCCAATATGGGGCCACCATAGAGTCCGTCTCAGCGACCGCCACGGCTGGTCACAAGGTTTTTTCAACGATTTTTAAAAAGGTTTTTTTCAAATTAAAGTTCCAATTAAGTTCAAATTAAAGTCAAACATGTTAACTGGCCACTTAGAACTACTACTTTACAGGTCTCACAATACAAGGATACACATTAAATCCTATCGTCAGCGAGACAGAATCTGGCGTCGGTTTAACAGCATTATCATGTCTCATGGGCTAGACAAATATACAGTCCAAATAAAAGATTTTTTTCAATCAAATGAAACAACTTAAAATAAAGACATTTGAATCAAAAGAATTTGGTGTAATTAAGGGAAGAAACACACATTTTTTGGGGCCATGTGGACGGAAGATTGAGACATGTCATAGTTACATGGGCAGTTGAGTTGAGCTGTGGTTTCAGCTGGATTTGGCCATTTAAGTGGACCACTGTCTATGTCCCAATATACATGCATGGGGGGAGGTAAGTGGAGTTATTGACCAAAGCATGTCCAACCACACAGATCACAGTTACTTGAATGTTGATTTTGTCAGGTGACACCGGTTATAAAATCAGGATTTTATTGGAGCAGAGCGACAGTGTGGAAATGCTTTAAGTGATCGCGAGTTGACATTTAGTCTTCATGAGTTGATTTTTGGTCACAGTGTCTGACCCGTTGAACTGTGTGACAAAAGAAACAGGAATCACAGAAGCATACTTTATGAAGAAAGGAGATGGCACCACCGCACAATTCCTTGCGGGCTCAACTCTCAAAGCAACGCTATTTATTCACTTCCTCTAACTTTGATTTGTATCGATTCAATAAGAGGACAGAAGGCTGAGGGAGAGCAGCCTGTGACATGTTTCACGTTTTCTGTTTTTCTTGATTATAACCCTTAATAATTAAGTAATGTTTGATCTTATTACACAGTTATGATATACATGATGTAGCCATTTGTGTACCAACATGATAACATTCTATTTGATTAGGTATCCAAAGCACTTTTTGTAGAATATTTATTAAAAATCCATCGTTTCGATGCTGCAGAACCACATCGTCACAGCTTGATGTACGTGTGGCTGGATTCTTGCAGCACAGCTGTCTTCCTAAGTCCTTAGGAATCTCTCCTGCTTTCTTTCCATAACCCCATGACACTTTATAATGATGTCAAGTAGAAGAGCTAAGGAAAAGAAAATAGGAGTCAATGATAGGACTATTTGACCGTACCCAAATTTTCCACCATTAAGCCCCAATGATAGCACTGGTGTGAGCTAGCCAACAGTGGCTGATTTTTAATTGGGCATTCACATTACACGTGTACATTTGTTGTTTGTTATTTATCTGTGTAAAACTGTCTTCCTTCTCGAAAAATTTAGTTCAACTAGATTAGACCCCTGGTCAGAGGCTCAACAAGTTGAAATTGTTTTGCAAAATGCCACAGCTAACACAACAGTTACATGCTTCAGTCACCATTTCATGTATGTGTATAACTTAGTGTGATCAGTTTGTGAGAACACTGCTCTGTCAAAATGTATACAGTCAACAAGTGGATAATGAATACACACTACAGAAGTGTCACAAAATTAAATTCTGCCAGATTTCTCTATGTAACAAGGTCCTGCTGACTCCTATGTTATTCAGTTGACCTCAGAGTTAAGGACCACCTCAAAGACAGTGGGTGGGACATTCCTGCATTGCAAAAGTCCCTCTTAATGTAAGCAGAGACAAACGTCACCTCTGGTGTTTTTCAGATATTTTCGAGAAATACAAGCAAATTCCTCCATCTCAGTGCTCAACATTCAAATCTAGTTGCCAAAGATAACTTCAACATGGATTCCCTTATCTGTAACAATGTCAAATCACAGCGGCAATCAGCCCCGAAGCCACTTACACGTGAAATCCCTGTGTACTTCAAAGAGTGTAATAAATCGCTCAAGCACGATGTTCATTGCTGCTAAAGCTCTTAGATTATTCCCTACCACATACATATAAAACTTCCCTCCCGAATGATCCAGCAAAGAGGCCGATTTCTCGCAGTCTCTCTCTGTCTCTGCTGAATCATTGGCGAATTAATGGGAGTTGTGTGAACAGCCCTCCGGGGCCTTTGGAGTGCCCCCCCCCCCCCCTCTCCTCCATCCTCCCTTAGTCAACTATGTACTGTAGATGATAGACTCTTGTTAAATTCTCATGGTTGACCCTCTCATTTCTTCCTCTGTCTCCATCCAGGCTCTTTTTCTCTTTAAGTGTCTGCCTACTTGAACAACCCCCCACCCCCACTCCCAAACACACACACACACACACACGTTTTCTCTCCTGGGTAGGTCATGTTATCTTTTCGCGGTAGTCCCTCTGCTGGCCTTTGGTGCATAATGTATAAAGCCGCCGGTGTGTGTTTTACACTGTGCCTGACATTATTAAGTCGTTTCAGGCATATCACTGCTTTTATCTTCATCGTGGAGGTTAATCAGAGGGGATTTATACGGAAACGACTTAGGCACGCTCCATCCGTTGACACCCTGAACTTTTTTTTTTTCCTCCGTTGCTCTGTGTCATCTCCTCTGCCCTCTGCATATTTGGAAAGATAGATTCAGGAAGAGAATATCTTCACAATGGCTCAACCTAAAAGTGTGTTCTTTGTGTTTTGTGACATTTGGATCTTTGGAGCAAAAATCAACATAAGTGCATTGACTATTTCTCATTGAATGCAATTATAGAAATAGTTTTCTATAGAAATTTTATCATATTGCTTTGGTTTATTTTTAGCAAAGCATTCATCTTGTTTCTGAAAATAAAAAAGTGAAAAGACCTTATGATTAAGCAGGTTCTCCGTAGTTTGCCTTTGTTTTGGGCACATCTCTCTTTACGACATACCTGTATAAATTTAAAAAAACATTCAACATGACTATCAGCAAGTTAGAAACACAACAGAGACGCTGAGCTCCCATTGTGGAATGCATCTTAAAACATGTAGTGGGAAATCTTTCCCTTCTGATTAGAATGACTAGTGTTAGGAATCGAAACTCAATTCCAAATAGAAATCAACAAGAAAATACAAAAAGAAAAGAGGAATGAAATTAATTTCATCAGTTCCTGAGTGCACCCGCAGACAGGTCTTGAAAGAAAGCCAAAAAGGTTCCATAATCCCCCAACTGGACTTGCAGCCATTTTACAAATAAAAGATACTTCTCTGTCAGGACCTGTATATGTAATTATGCTGCACCTGCCTGTGATTACATCATGCATTAATGTTCGTAGCTACTAACATTGGTAAGTACATAAATAGCTAGAGTGGAGGTTTTTCCTAATAATACAAAAAATGACATTTTACAGACAACTGACATTTTCTCTTTTTTTACCATTTATGAATGGAAACCAGGAAACTATTAGAATCAGAATTGATTACGAGATTGTAATCGGATTCTCAAACCTAAGTATAACATGTACCTACACTGAATCACTGTGTGGTATAACAGGTTATCAGGTCAGAGACCAACTATGTTCTTTGCAAAAGAGACATACCAGGTAGAAATCGATTACTCAAAATGACTGTTTAAGAACCTGAAGTTGTGACTTTATGTTGACTAAAACTCATTTTATTCAATGGTCTTACCCGACAACATGTCTCATGTCCGACGCTGTTGGCAACCCCCAACTCACCTCTCGTTTAAAGCCTGCAGCCCATTCCTTGACAGCCCGGCGGAATAAATACTGCAGAGTTGTTGCATTGAGGCAGAAAACTCAGATAAGGCACAAAGAAAGCCATTCAGAAGCATTCTAGTGAAGGTAGTTCAGAGATCTGGCGAGCTCACTTTCAAGGTCGCAAACCACACCAAACAGGGTGCCACGGATGCGTTAAGCCCCAACAACATCTAGGTTGGCGTTACTGCCTGGGTTTGTTTGATGAGATGAAGAGAATTTAGATCGGTAATGAGTTTCAGACTCAGTCATGCTGAATATCTGTGGTCGTTGGATATGATTCAGTACCTTTAGCTTGATTTGGCTTGAGAGTTTGGGTTTGATTTCCCAAATTAATGTTTGGACTTAGGCTTAGAAGCTTAAGAGACTTTGAGAAGATGTATCCAACCAGAGCGCCAAAGTTTAAGTTACATAAGTAAGTTTTATGTAACACAAGAGATACTACATTTTATTCTCTGTTCAGGGAAAACATGTCCAACCTGCTCTTATTTAGTGCTGTGACTGTTGATGATGGTGCTAAAGCAAAGTACTGTAAGTAAAAAGTACTGAGATAATATGAAATCTCCAACATTATACATTCATTGATCAAAAGTGTCAACCTTGGTTTAGTACCTTTCAACACAGCATTCATTCTCTGAGGGTCATGAATGTCTGTACAAAATTTTATTCCAGTCCATCCGGTGTGTGTAGAGATATTTTACTGATATGGTTTGCCGGCGAAGCTAGATTTAAAGTCAAGGACCAAATTCAGAAGGATTCATCCTCTGGGGCCATGAATTGACCATGTAGGATGTTCATGGCAATCACTCCTACTCTTTTTGAGACATTTTCTCCAATAACCGAAAAATGTTATCCGCACGTTGATAATCTGATTCATTGATTGAAGACCACGAAATCCAAAACATTGCTCCATGTCTTTGTACACATAGAGATATTTTACTAGATAAGACTGGTAAAACCTAAAGGGTTTGAGCTGCATGTTGAGCAAGTCATTGTGGTCCATCTTCTGGGGACCACAAACTCCCATAGTAATACTTTAGATCCAGACTAACTGCCTAATCTATTTTACAATTCGGACCCAATGGCAGTTTACCGTCTGTACAATATTCAGCATAATCCACTCTGGATTGCTCAGCTGTTTCTCGTGATTGTTTGCTCGTTTCTCTCCACAGTCGCCTCAGGCACGCTCAGGACGGGAGATTGGACCGAAAAAGAAAAAGTTTTCAGTGCAATCTGTTGGTTTCCTTAGCTAGGAAATTGTTTTTGAATTGGCTCTATATGAACGAATTGGATTATTTTATGAATAATTATGATTACAATGAATTGAATTCCAATTGGCTTGAATTGGACTTTATTATCTAACTAACTGCCTGAGATGACATTTGTTGTATTTGGCGCTATATAAATTAAAACGAATTGAATTGAATTGTGAAATATTTTTAAAGACAAATGAGATGGATCTCTGCATAAGAGCTGGGACGTAGGAATTGATCGCAGTCCTAAGAGAAGAACAAGGAAACAATAATCATCTCCTATGTGTAACATCAACACCAGGACATATCTTCCTCGTGTTTTAGATTGAGCTATCGTTCATGAGGTAGCACATGTTTGACTCTGATCCGTCCCCCATGCACCAGTCCTTTCGTCTTGGTTTCCACCATTTCAAGCCTAATAAGGAATCTCTGCTTGAGCTCTGCTTTGTTGCTGGAAACCTGTGGTGCCGCCTCGCATTTCTTCCCCCCTCTCAGCCACACTGGGGAAAGAGTGTGGGGCGAGCTGTGGCAAAGACAGATCAATTGCGGGATCTCTGTCACTCAGTCTCTATCGTGTGCTCCTTCATCTGTCTTTGTTCTTACTCTCTGACATCAAGCATGTGCTTTGAAAGGGAGAAAACCTCATGTTATGGTGACGGTGGCCACGTGTTGCATCTCAGCTGCCTGATCTGACTGACAAGGCTCCCCTGGTCAGGGGAAAAGTTTGGCACACGCACACGTGAAAAGTATTCCAAATTGCAGGGCCATGTGGTCATAGCTCAAGAAAAGGTTGGACCTGGTTAGAGGCGAAGTGCAGGAGTGTTTCGCACCACTCTACTAATCTGTACACAGTTCGAGCTCTCTGGGTTGCACTTTGCTGTTGTCACATGGCACAACAGTTTCTTTTACTCTTGACAGCAGACGAGACAGCATAATGACAGGTGAAAGGAGATCCAAGTACTGACATGCCCTGTTTTTTTCTTTATTTTTTCCTCTTGTGATACAGATCTGGAGGACAACAAGAGCCAAAGATTGAGAGTTTTGCTATGTGTCATATGAAGAACAAGCAAGCAGTGAAGAGTACGGCTTTTTCAGAATTTAAAAAGCCCCCCGAGGCAGTGTTCCTACCAAATGAATAGATATTCATTTTCACAAGCCTCATGCTTGGCGGCAGGCGAGAGATGGGGAGAAGAAAGGCTGGGCTGGAGGTGGGGGGGCTGGAGGCAGAGGGCAGACACTATTAAAACTGCAGAGAATGAATTGTTAAATACCTCTATAAAGAAATATAAGACATGGCCCCATTTTTATGCTGCCTGGGCTGCTCTGCAGGCGGGTGATAAGGTGGTGAGGGCGAGGGTTGAAGTGTGTGTGTTTTTCAGAGAGGGTGGGGGTAAAATCAGGCGATGATTCTCATGGAGGAGGTACACACATAGACACACACACTCATCACGGCCGTCTTAGCTTTACACAATGCGTTTCACCAGATTAGCTGAGGTACAACGTGCTGAGGCATATGGAGACGTTATGGAGGCCCTTAAAATGTAATCAGTGGTCGATCTGGAGTCTTCTGTCATTATTTCCCTTTCAGGGCTGTAAGGCTAAATGATAAATTATACACTTGTGCATTTTTCTTCAGCCTCGCAAAACAGCCACACATGCCATCCCCCTGCCAGCACGCAAAGACTTCTAGGTCAAGCAGCAGCAGAGAAAATTTCCCTGCTGACATTTTATGTTTCTGGCACAAAATATTGACTTCAGAGGAAAGACAGCAGGAGGATTGGTGGTGACATTCCACATTACCTTGGAGAGAGGTGTTGAATTGTTTACGTGCACCAACAGTTAGGCAGGGAGATAGGCGGACAAAGACGAGGCAGGGGGGAGTGAATGGATGGAGAATGTGCCGACAGTGCCTTGAAGATTTTTTATTTTAATGAAACACACCGACAATATTTTGAACAGCTTAACCACACACACCAGACCCAGTTCTTAATCCTTGCAGCTCTTCTTCACACAGTCTCTGGAAAATACAAAAAATGACCTAAAACTTTTAAATGTCCGGATAAATTTTTCGACACATGCAACAATCAGCTAAAATCACTAAGATGTGACGTGACTAACACTGATTGCAATGCCATGTTCAGATGGAAAGTCTTGGGCTCTGACTTTCATCTTATTTCAACTCGACCTCCCACCTTAATTTGGTTGCAGACAGAGCACACCCCACCTGGCAATGGCTGCACCCAGCAGCAGTGCCTTTTAACAGAAGGATGGTGCCTCCTGCCAGCACGAAAATGAGCCTAAGTTGTTGACCAGGGACCAGGGAGGCCCCACGTGTTTAAAGGGATTTGTGAGGGTCAAAACTGAGTTTTATGGTTGTGGCTAGAATTAGCATAAGGTTAAGCTGACAGTAAAGGTTAGGGTTTGGCATTCAGCTTTGTTAGGGTTAGGGTAGCAGGCTGGGGAATTCATAATGTCACTGGTGAATCACCACGAAGATAGAAGAACACGTGTGTGTGTGTGTGTGTGTGTGTGTGTGTGTGTGTGTGTGTGTGTGTGTGTGTGTGTGTGTGTGTGTGTGTGTGCAGATGTTTGTTTTCACCAAGAGTAAATAAACAGAAGTGGATGTAAAACTTAAGTATTAAAGCATTTTTCTTAAAACTGTTTTTTTATTAGTGATAACAGTTAGCTCGAAAACATAAATCCACAACTGTGGATTAATGTTTGCCAACATATGGGTGAATCATTATTACATAAACATATTAGTGCCCACCCACACAGATCATTCAGTTGAACAAATGATCAGTGATCAAATGAATACTCCACCAGCTCGGCGTACAAGCTGAAGTCAGTGGAGATGACTGCTCATTTCATTGCAACTGCAGCTGTCTGGATTACTCATAACAAACCGTACTGATGATATTTCCGTAGGCTGGCAAATGATCTTGTTTCACAATGTAGGATTAAATATTATATTATTGTTATATGCATTTGAAAGATGTGTTGAAATGGCTCATATGGATCGCAGATCATATTTCTGCCGGTTTCTAACTCACCTCCTGTATGTGAGCTGTCTGACCTCTCTGAGAAACATGAGGTTCACGATTAAGGCTCAAAGTCCAGTAGATGAAATGTATTGTTTTGCTGTTACTTCAGTGCCTCCTCTTGATGTGGGCAGACATCGCTGCCGTAGATCTCATCCATTGCAGCTCCAGTTACTAAATAACTACAGCTGCTTGTTTTCTCCACCCTGAGGACGCCCTGAGGAATTGCTCTGTAAATTGGTCAGAACTAATGCAGGAGAGACGCCAGGTGGGGTGAGTAATGCAACTGCCACTACAGCAGTTTGTGCTGAGATGTATTCTGAGAGGAGCTTACATCACTTTCCTGAAACAGACCTTAAGAACCAAATTCCCAAAAGTAGCTATAGTGGAGTGGGGCTAACCTTGATGCTCATCAAAGAGGAAGCCGGCCGGCCGGCTCTCCTCTCACTGTGTGTCAGGTCGCGCTGATGGTCTGTCTAACTGAGGAGTGAGATCCTTGGCCCCGTTTTTCTGCCACATTAGGCCCACGCTGAAGGTAGCACTCAACTCCCCACTGAGGAAAGTGTGTGTGTAAGGAAAATGGCAGGGGAGAAAGGTACAGACAGATGCATTTGCTAAGATATTAGCTGTTCTAAACACAGAAGACTGAAGGGAAACACAGCTGTAAATCACAGCCTGCTTTCCATTTGAGTTAGGTGAGGTGGATTATGTTGTTTTCTCACTCCGATTCACAGGATGAGAAAATTATAGCCTCTGACTGACTGGTGGCTTCTTGTTCCTTGGCACATCACTGCCCTCCCTCACAAACCAGCCTGCACGAGAGCAGAGATCCCTGACAATGAGGTAGGGTTGTTTAGGGAGAAAGGAGGAAGCAGAGGTGAGAAAGAAGGAAAAGACAAGAACTAGAAGACAACGAGAGGAAACACGAACTGACAGGGACAGGGAGAGGTGAGGGGACATGAGCAGCGGGAGCAAGAGGAGGGAAGGAGGAGAAAGGAGGGAGGGAGGGACAAAAAGCTGGGCTGTTTGCCAGGGTCTATTCCACCTTTGCTCTCCAGGCCTTTCTGAGCTGCCACCTTCTCTCCCCTCAGTAATGTCATCAATGAAAAGGCCTTTAGGAGGGATGGAGGACTTGACTCTGGGTTCACACTGTGACCGACACCAGCTGATGCTGCCAAGCCAAGCAGGATTCTGTTCAAATTAATTGGATGTCACTTTCAGGTACAAAACAACAAGGCAGTTTTTTTTTGTTTTTTTCCCCCCTCATGCTGCTGTACAGAATCAGAACATTCTATAACACTGGGGCTCATGAAATCAAGTGAAAAGCAAACAGAACAGGTACAGTTTTCTCTCCAACCTGGGAGGCTGACTTACAGGCTTCTGCTTCGTAGCCACATGAAGTGTTCGCCGTGTTTATGTACAGTATATTAGGGTTGCTGCTAAGGATTTTTTTAATATTTGATTTTTAATTACACATTCAGCACCTAAAATTGTTTATGGAATTAATACAGTTGTTATCACTTGTTGTAATGATGTCGTACAAATATAGATTCTGGACTTTTAAAGACATGCCAAGATCGCATGATGGATTGAAAATATACACATTGGTCTGGAGAAATTGCAGTTTCACTGTAACGGGTCATACAATTGCCATGTTTCCCTTGCTGTGATAAAGTTCCTGTCACTTCACTGGAAATGCTTCCAATCCTATCACGACGTGAGGATGTTGATGCTTGCATTGCAATGATGTTGGAAGTTGCCACTCTTGGCGAGGACGAAAAATGCCTAATAAGGGGGAGGAGTAGGTTGGATGATTTAACATCTCCCACCAAACCGAATAGTTAGGGTCATGTACATGGTTAAGTTTAGAAATGGTTGGGGTCGGAAAACTAAACCCTGTCCTTACGACGACACAGTTTAAAACTCATTGGTCACCATTCCCACCACATTATGCAATGCTACCCTACACCAAACAACGGCCTACCAAAACGATGTCACCTCACAATTTTTCACGCTGATTGTGAAACTTCTGCGTATTGGATGTGTGGATAAAATTGACTATTTTATCGATATCAGTTTACGGTTTTAATTTCGTTTCATTTTTAATCTCCTGACAAAAATTAGCTTCAGTTTTTACAAATATATATATGTATTTGTCAGAGCCGTTTCTTGCAACAGGCGAACTAGGCGAATGCTTAGGGCCCCCTAGCTACCAGGGGGCCCCAAAGCTGCATGTTCAGCCTCATCTGAGGAGAATTAAAGGGATAGTTCGCCTCTTTTGACAAGAAGCTGGAGGACATCCCATATTAGCATTATCATTTATGACCATTTTCTTACCCCCTGCTGCGTCCTATGAGCTGAGTTCCGGCCTCGTTTTGGCGTTGACGAAGGTAGTCTGGCTAGTTGGCTGGGGTCGCAAAAATAAGGCATTTTGCTTCTCAAAACAATATGCGTTCAAAAGAGTAATACATTTGCATCACAAAATCGTTGTGCAGGAAAAAGTCAGACCTTACAATCACTTGGCGTTATTTTCTCTCCCTTTGTATCACTGCATGCAGCCACCTGCCGATAGCCGTGCCTGTTACGGTGTTTGCTGCTCGGAAGCAGGGGACTCCTCGGTCTGCACTTCATCTGCACGGTCTACACAGCACGCACTGATTAAATTACAATAAGACTGAGTTATTAAGTTCATGTAAACACCTTAATCGGACAAGAAATTGGATCGGATCGGATTACTCGTGATTGGATTAAGATCCCGAGATAATTCGGTTGAAAGTCAAATTAAACATGCTTGTAGACGGTGAAGCACGTGGTGAATTAGACTTTGCGTTAGAACCAGAAGTCAAAGGAGACGATATTACTGTAAGAAACAAACAACGCGATGGAGAATGCACTGTTGTGCATTGCGTATGTGCAATAAGCAGCTCACCACAAACGAAATGTAGAGGGACGTAGCTTCATCTTGCTCTTCGTTCGCCATTTTCTCGAATACCTGAGTTTGTTGTTGTTGTTGGTGGTGGTGAAGAGGTCAACAGGCAGTGGCTCTATTAGCAATAGTTGAAATGGGTACAGCGCCACCTATTGTACCGTGGTATGACATGCTTTGTGCCTATGATTTGATTCATTCACCGCTATATATCAAAGGATAATTACCCTTGCTCAAATAAGGAGCAACTCAATCTTATTGTAATTTAGTCAATAATCCGATCCTTTCAGTGCAATGTAACCCCACTGAGTGTTAATAGTGGCGCCAATACGAAAAACCACAGTGCCGAAGGGTTGCTGCATGGTAGGCTATATTGTTCATCGAACAACTTGAAAGCGACCAACATACGATTTTCCCTGCTCACCTCAAGAGAGCGGGACAGGAAGAACAGAGATTTATGGCTTCAGGCCATAAGATGACTGGACAAAAATGGCAGTCACCCTCTATGATGGCTTGAACTTTGTCATCAAAATTACTGTCTGAGCACAGGGTCTATGGTGTAGCATCTCATCCACCCAGCCATCGTCATTCATTTTCTGAGCTGCCAGGGATCTCCAATTCTTCATTGGTGTTGCTGTGTAAATCCCTAAAGTAGGGTTGATTAGTAGTGTTAGATTTGTTTTCTTCATAAATGTGTTCAGTGGACATAAATTTTGCATTTATCAAATAATCTTGCCTGGAGTTTTTTCTTTTTTTTGTAAATTATCTTTTAAGTGTGTGTGTGTGTGTGTGAGAGAGAGAGAAGTTTGATAATAATGTGTGACAGGAGTGAGTACTCAGTTTATAAAAATAAATTCGATTCCATTTGAGGAAATACAAGTAATATTTACATATTTATCAATAGAATGATGGCAGTGAGTGTGTGTGAGAGAGAGAGAGAAAAAGGACAGTAAATTTTCACCCTCATTTAACCATAGGTGGACAAAGCCTTGGCTGCTTGTTTTGTTTCACATAGCCTACTAAAACGACAGTATATCAACGACAGAGGAAGTGATTGTTGTCATAGGCCTGCATTACCAGAATCATAGCACATTATATTGATTGATATGTAGGCCGAGATTCATTATTTTTTTTAATCTATGTTATATCCAATATCTGCAGTAGAATGGACATGTTGGCACGCGCTGGTTGACTTTTATGTTGACGGTTAGATGATTGATTTTTCAGTTGGTTATTTGAAAATCTGAGGTTTATTTAATGTCGATTGAGCCCTTTCAGTGATATTACAGCATCGGACATCGACTTTAAACACCTCTGCTGGACAACATTTGAATGTTGTCTCAGTCTGATCTGGGACATCATCAGAACTAATCAAAGGCTGTCACTTTTTTTCTAACAATCTGTTCAGATACATGAACCGCTCTGGAACAGGTTAAGAGTTCATCCATAGTTACTATGGTTACCATGATGATCTTTAAGGTTAAAAGAAAAGCACCTTTGTGAAACTCTGTTTTCAGGTGGACTTGGCTGGCTAAAAGCCGACGTTCTCACTTTGCGGTACACCCCTATGTTTCATTGTTTTGTCCTTGTTGTAACACCATGAGTCACCACTGGAAGACGTGGCACTAAGTCGCAGCGTATTATCCAACTTTCTTGCCAGCTGCCTTTTGTTAAAGATGACTGCACTCGTCTGAGCTGTGACCTGACAACACAAGTGTTGGCTCCGAATCTTGGTGATGAAGTCATTCATTCTGCTGACTTCTCGCCACGCTTTTCTGCTCCAAAAAAAACAAAAAAAAAACCTCTAGGCTGACATCGGTGTCAGAGCAGCAATATGTGCTTATGCATACATACACATGAACCCACGCGCCACCCACCACATCACAAGCTGTGAACACCTCAACCGCCAGTTCTTAACTGTGAGAGTATTTCACAGCTCTGATGAGGGTTATAATGTGCAATATGTTCCCTAATTCCTTCGCTCTCTTCATCTTTTTTTCGCCCCTAATCTCTCTCCTCCTCCCTCAGTCTGTACGTCTGTCGCTGTGGCATCTGTTGTGGTCCTCTTAGCCACTGTGGGCTCAATCTGTCCATAAAGGCCCACTCTGCTGCCACTCTGTTGCCATCTCCCGGTGATCCATTTATGCTTTACAGTTGGCGTGGAGGCAGCTCGGAGACTAAGCCCTTAATTACAGCTGGAGTAAAGAGCAGTAAAGCTTCAGAGGGGTGTGAATGAAGTGCACATCTGTTGAAGCAGTGTGAATTTAGTGGACGTCTGGTGGGATGTTTCTGGTTTGTCCATGTGAAGGATGGCGTAAAAGGGATGAATGAATGGGAGGATATAATTTTGCTCATACTTGGCATTCTATATCCAAATACATCATCCTATGAAACGCAGTCAGATTTAGAGTTGGAAGACGGCATGAAGCAGAAACAGGAAGCTGTTCTTTTTCTGCAAGGGAAGCTTAAGCTTTCAGAGCGTCACCGAATGGCAGATGGTGAAAGAAATGAAAAAAAAACTGAAGTGATTGTAGTGCCCAACATGTTTATCCACTTCAGTGAAGCAAGAGAGAAGAGAGATTGTACTGGGTGAAGTGTCAGCACACTCTTTCATGATGAGAAATACTTTCCAACACAGAATATGAACCTGCCCGTTGCAGCACCTGATTTAACGGTGCTCTTCTTGCTGGTAATCCATGAGCAGGGTTAAAGAGAAAGCAGTTATTCATTGCGTAATCTAATCACATTTTTCCCAGATCCAGTCATTTCTTTCCTCTGGCTTCTTTTCTTTCTCCTTCTCCTTTCACCCGTCTTAAATCAGCGCTTCGCCGTCCTCTCAGGTTTAAAGCTTCACAGCTGTTCCACCCTTGACTGCTGCCATCCATGGGTGGAAATAAACCCTTTGAAGTAAATTAGTCTTTTTGAACTATAAACTAATGAAACTCACTTAACTTGAAGAATGTTACACTTTTTGTAAGGGTGGTTTTAGGCAACCAAACAGGCCCAGATGAGATTATTAACAAGAGCAGCTTGATATTTGGCTGTGGGGGGCATGAAATTGTTACAGCGTTATGTACAATTATGTGCAGTGGCAAATTTATCAATGCATTCATGCTGTTGGTGTCAACACTTGCTAAGGGCTACGTTTCTTGTTTTTGTTTATGTCTTATGTTAAACTCAACTCACGAAATCAGGCCAACTGCATGCAACAACACACAAGGGCATAGTTTCTCTTCACAGATTTTCTCTGGTCGCTTTGGTTAACTTAACCTTGAGGATACCGTATGTGGTACTGACGCTGTCGTTTCATTATAAAAAGTGGCATATTTGCAGTTCTGTCTGATGAATCTCAGTCATCGTGTAAATGCATACGGTTGAATATTTCCAGTGCTGTGCAAAAGTCTTGAGCCACCCCTCATTTCCTTGTATTTGCTTCCAAGAAGCCAGACTTTGCAGTTCTTACACTTTTTATCTTTTTTTTTTATTAAAATAAAAAAAGACTCCAAACTAAAGAGATGAACCAGTGTTGTTCCTACATATAAAAGGCATCTTAGCAAATAAATCATTTTTAATTTTGTTTTATCTTTGTTAAAAGCAGCCTGCAGCAGATGTCCGATTTAACCGACATAAGATATTATTTTGATTTAACCTTCCTGAAGAGATATTAGCTGAAAGTTTGGAATGTCTCTGTGTGATGTGCAGTGTGTCCTTAAACAAATGGATGGTGGACAGGTGGAAAACAAAAGAGGAAGTGTCAGACCTGGGGTCCGTTTCACGTAGCAGGTTCAACCAACTCTGAGTCTATTCCTGATCTCTGAGTTGATCTACTCTGAGATAGAAAACCCTGAGTTTTCGGTTCCAGAAACGCTGATTTGAGTGAGGTTAATCAACTCTGAGTAAGTTCACCTTGAGTTTAGCGCGTGCACCACAACTTTAAAAAGCCAGCATCAATGGAAACCCGATTCGACGAGTCACCTTGGCAACGGGGAAGAGGAGGGGCTACGTTTTTCACCAACCTCGAATTGGAAATCTTAATGCGCTCATACGGCGAGTTTCAACACGTTTTTAGAAATAAGTGCAACACCGTTGCAGCAGCAAAAGTGTAAGTTTAAATGTAGTCCTTTGCAATCACAATAATATTACAGGGAAACTGCTTGAATGGTAGCCCATTCATTTATTTCATTTAGGTGCAATCCCGCAGGGGAGAAGCGCTCTTGGCAGCAGTTTAAGATGAAATATAAAAACATTGTTCAAACAGGTGAGACCTCGGCATGGAGGTACCTCATTTTGATCATGTTTTACATTGTAAAATAAATATTAAGTGGCTATTTGACTGTGCAGTTATTTTATTCCCAACATAATGCTGTTTTCACACACATAAACTATGTCTTCTCATCTATATCATCCATCCATCCATTATCTATACACCGCTGAATCCGTCAGTCGGGTCGCGGGGGGGCTGGAGCCTATCCCAGCGGTCAATGGGCAAGAGGCGGGGTACACCCTGGACAGGCCGCCAGTCCATCACAGGGCCACATAGAGACAAACGAGACAAACAACCATGCACACTCACAGTAACTCAGAAGGACAATTTAGAGTCATCATCTATATCATGTTCTGTTAAATAATTAAGCCTATTTAAACTAACACAGACTTCTACTGAGCCAACAGAAAGAAGGCAGATGCCCGTAAAACGGGTGCTGCCCAGCACCGCCACCTGTAACGGGAGGGCAGTGGCTGAGGGAATCCCCGGAGGGAATCCACCCCCAAGACACGAGTGCCTTTATAAAATATAATAGGCCTATATATGTCTTTTTTAAGCCTATTCATACAAATATTTATTTGTCTTTTATGTCTTTTTTTTCTTTTGTCCCAACACATTCTGATAGTGCCGCTCAAAAAGATAATTGTCTGTAAATGCAAAAATCTATGCGCGGTCTGATAACCATCTCCGACGAATATTTAATTCTCTGCGCAATAATGCTGCACCTTCATCCACGGGATCATTGTCAAAAGGACATGTTCGTGAAAAAGTCGCCTCCTACTGTGCCTAATGGACTTCTAGAAGTAGAAGAACTCGCTCTGCTGACTGAATGAATGAGGAAATCAAATGGCGTGTGTGGCTGAAAGAGGGCGGAGACAGAAAGAAACTCGAGGTTTCTTGAATAAAACCTGGTCCCGACCAGGTTAGGTTCAGAGAGTCTGTTACTCCGGTAACTGACCGTGAGGTTAAGTTACCTCTCTTTGTGAAACAGGCTAGAGTTACCCCTCTTTGTCGGGGTTGAGTTACCTCCCTTTGTGAAACGGAAAACTCAGGGTTTCCCTCATTTCAGGGTTAACCTACTCAGAGTTTTCACTAAACCTGCTACGTGAAACGGACCTCTACGTGAAACGGACCTCTGTATATGAACACATGGTAAAAAAAAAATCCACAAAAGACCTGACAGAGGACCTGAGAGATGCGTCTGACCCTTCAATTAATCCTGTTTATCAGAAATGGTCCCTATTGAAGGGTGGCTGTCAAGAAACCATTCTTAAGGAAGGGAAACAGGGGGGAAAGGCTGAGCTATGCCAAATGCAACAAGAGCTGGAGTGACAGTCATTGGCAACAGGTCTTATGGAGGGATGAATCCTCCCCAGAGACATACATCAACATCACTGATCATTGGGATCATCTTGACAGAGAATGGAACAAAAAGTCCGCCAACATCCTAACTCAGGGAATTACAAGCTTGTCTAAGAGTGTTCAGTCTGTATTCAAAAGGGAACTCTGCTTTTGCCTGATATACTGTATTTAGATTTTAGATTTATTTTTAGTTTGTTCATATCTTAATAAATCTGTTTTCCATTTTCCTGACATGAAGAAATGAGGGATGGGTGAAGACTTTTACACATAGAATGTATATGATAAAAAGCTAGTAGACATGGCAATGTAAGAGAGAAAGACAGTTATTTTAGTTCCCAAAATGTCAAAGTGAGATGTTAGTAGTCTTGAGCTGTTAAAAGGAAAAAGTCCAGAAGAAACGACACTAGTGGACTTCTTCTGTTCATCCAACAACACCAGAGCATAACACCTTACCAGTCTATCTATTCGGGCACTTCAACTCCAAAATAAAAATAAATAAAATAATATATTGAGAGACCCATTTAACTAATGTATGCATACAGTCAGAAGAGCCCAAAGAAGTGTGTACTTTATCTCCACTCTATCAAAAAAAGTGAGCGTGCAAACCAATCCCTCCACAATCGAAGGACACATGTTATCTCACATGAAATGTGTCCTCAAATAAATGGCCATCAGTGATCATTGATTCAATAATAACTCGAGATATTGGTTTTGGAAACCTCATCAAATGAGATGCTCAAAGAGTGTTTGAATGATTTTTTCATGTATTTGTGTGAACAGGTAAGTTGACCTGCAGGTTCATGTCTCTGTCTTACCTGAACAGATTGAAGAGGTAAAATCCTCCGTAGTAAAACTCAACCAAGTAGGTATTGTCCACAAATTGTTTTTTAGTTGAAATTAAGGGAGCAATTGTGTTTTTCAGGACTTTGCCGATTCAATATTCCACTTGGTGAGGGAGAAGTACCGGTCGCTGGTGGGTGGCTGCAGTCCAGCACACGCTCGACACAAATCCCTGGCAGGCATCGTAATGACCCGAGGTATGGCAAATTTCATTGACTTTTATATATGACTTTGAATTATTGAAGTGGTGCAATATAGAGAGAGTGAGTGTGGCAGGTGGCGGGGCTAGGTAAGGAGAAACGGAGGCTACAAGAAGATGAGATGGGAAGGGAATTCAAGATTGTGAAAGAGATGATGAACTGAGCGTGGGAAGACAGACAAAGTTTCCATTCCATGCTGTACCTTGCGTTTGTGCAGGAAAGTGTACCTTCCTGCTGAATTATTGACTATTCAGAGTCTCTGAGGAGAATGAGACATAGTTGGGAGTGTCAGTCATCTCCGCTGCATGCTGGACTCGCAGTGCTCAGGCAGCTTTGACAGGAGTTCTAGATGCCACGGTGCGAATCTTAACTAGATCAGCTTCATCTAAAACCCGACTGAGTGACACACTGAAGGCACGGTGAGGAAGAGAAGGGAGTTTTACACTGCTGCGCTCTTGCAGCATGAAACAATCAGGTGCACATTTACCTTCCCCCAGATTTGCCTTCCACGTGGCGTTTGGCACAAATTACACTGTCCTTACACACAGACACACAGATGTACGGGAGCATACTCCATGGAGACTCCTCTTATCATCGTTATTGTACCAGAGAGACGGGGTCACCACGAAACAACTTAAGTTCGTGTGTCCTTCATGAGGAGAACTCTGAACAGCAGTGATGTGCTTGGCACGACTGCAAAAAGAATCCCACTGTTCTCCAAATAGAACATTATCGACCATTAGCATTTTGCTAAAGAAGACATCGATGTCAGACGCAGGAGGGAAAAATGTATTTTTCGTATTTTTTTGAAGAAAGGAAAAAAGTCAGCTTTTCAGTTTGAGAACCTTATTCCGTCTGTGAAACATGGCGGCGGTAGCATCATGGTTTGATAAACCAATCTAAGTCTGATCAGAAAGCAGGTCTTGCAGCAGGACAACAACCGCACAACAGCCACACAATTTGTTTTACTTGTGAATAGTTAAAGAAGAATAAATGTTTTTGGAATTAGTGAGTCAAAGTGCTGACCTTAATGCACCAGAAATGACGTGGAAGGTCCTGAACCCAACAGTTCAACTGTAGAAGGCCACAAACATCGCAGAAAGGAAGCTATTCTGGAGAGCAGAGTACTCCTTTAAGCTGATCAAGCGGATGTACAACACCCTTTTAAACTGTGCATTGTTCTCAATGGAGATGTGGTCAAGCAGCCTATAAAATGTTTGTGTAGTCATGTTGTCTTTGCTATGTTTGGACACCACCTAAATTCAAGTTCTGAAGGGTTCCTGCACTTTAAGCGTTGCTGTATCAGCTGTTGTCAACTTGTCATTAGTCACTGGCCACGGCTAGTAGTAGTCAGTATCAGTATTTCGTTTTATCCCGGTTGACTGGCTAGATGTTGTTAGTTAGTCAAAATGTTTTCGTAACGTTTGAAAAAAAATGTTAGTACGACTTTCAAAATACATGTTATCATGTTAACCTGAGCAAAATCCCACTAAATCCAAATTCTAAAAGTCAGACTAACACACCAAGGTAAGGCAGTTGGAAGTCAGATTACACCTGCTTGTCTCCATTTAATTGGACTCAAACTGACCTAGCTCCTTCATGGGTTTTGACCCAGAAGTTTCAAAAGAAGCAGGTGCACAGAAGAAGAAAATCTGACATCAGAGACGAACCACAAAGCATCACATTTGTTGAAAGAGAGCATATATATAATGTACAGAAGTCCATAGCTGTCCCTGTGCATCCCCTGACATGTGACAACTTTCCCACAAGCTGAATTCTTTGCCCGTTGATTTACTCTCTGCAAAACGCCAAATGCTGACGAGCAGCACTTTGGTCAATAGATTGATACGCTTCCAGTGACAGTATACTCAGACAAGAACAGTTATCCAGTAAAGTGGCGTTGTCTGCTGTTGCTAGTTGTCTCTGTTAGCTGGATTATTATTTCATTAGCTGCTGGTGTTAGCTAGGAATGTTTTGTTGAGGATGAGGGAAAAGGTGGTTCTGGAAAGCTGGCGCACATCTTCTTTGTGTCATGGTCGTGCCCACCTGATGACTCTTTAGATTTCCCTGCGCTCTTACGATTAACACATTTATAACTTCATATTTTTCAATTTGCCTTTTTTAGATTATATAAAAGTGAGTGATATTGATGTCGGGGATATTGTTTCTCATACCTGAGCGGTTGATGATTAGAAGTTCATTGGAAGAGTAACATATCTAGGGATTTCAGCGGGCACATGAAAGAAATGATTCATGTACAACACATTGAGCCTTTTTTGGACAGTTAGTTGTGAATAGGGGGATGATGCGTGACATGTTCTGTTCACCCAGCACTTCACTCATTTCATCATATGTAACACTAAAACAATGTCCAGCAGCTATGTTTCACAGAAAGATATTAGGTATAGAAGAAAGAATGGGGGCAAATAGAGAGCCATCTCTCTTTGGGCATATATTATAAAAAAAATTACCATAAACAGAAATGCACCAATGCAATACAGTTCTACACATGTGGAGTGCTGACTCACACAATTATTTGAGTGCGTACACACACACACACACACACACACACACACACACACACACACACACACACACACACACACAGACACAGACATAGGAGAGTTATCTCCCTGTGTCGCTGCAGGCTGTGGGGGTGTGGGGGTCAGTGAGAAGGGATTGGTATCTCTGCTGTCTTTGGAGTGCTGCAGCTCATCAGTTTAGACTTCAGTGAGATCGGCGCTCATCCTGACCTAATCCAATCCCTCTCCTCTGCCTCCCAGTAATTGCTTCTGTTTGTTTATTAATAGCATATGTTATCTTCAAAGATCCAGACCATGGGCTGCCAAGTATTCACAGTGAGGCGGCGGCCGCAGCAGCGGTGTGGTGGCCGGCGTCCGTGCAGGCAGACACCAAACTTGACAGGAACTCTAGGGAGTCCCCACCACCTCTCTCTCTGTCTGTGTGTCTCATGCCTCTGCTTTTGCCTCCAGAATTTTAATCAGGGTCCGTCTTTGAACTGGAGATAGACAGCGAACCCCCCACCCTTGCTGGGGTCCTGCCGAGACATTTGAGCTCCATCCTGAGCCAGATTAGCCTCACCACCGGGCTGAGAGTTGCAAGGCGATCAGTAAACTGGAAGCACACACTCTCAAACAGTGTGGAAAATCTAATTTGAATCGATCTGAGATAGCGTTGTGCGTCTGGAGATGGTAAACAGTGTTCAGATGTGCTCAGAGACATGAAAAATCAGGATCATCCACATGGAGAAATGCTAAAAGACAAACAAACACCCCTCCCTGCTCTCTTTTTCTTTTTAAATGTGTTTGTGAGTGAAACTTCCTCCTAGGCTTTTTTTAGTTGAGCAGAGCGATGAGAGAGTGCGAGAAGGAATTCCACAGGGACTGAATGAAAGAGATGAGAGAAAAGGGTTTCAAACAAGTCGATTACAAATGACAGTTAAGCTGTGGTTCAGAGTCTGCATATCCGTTTTCAAAGAAGGATTTTTCTCCACTCTTTATCTGGTTTTCCGGCCGTTGCAAACTGTAACGTTTAAATAATCACGTTCAGCAACAAAACAGCTTCTGAGAGTTGGAAAAATGTTCTAAAAATTAGCAGAGATGTGTGGAGGGTGTGTTGCAGCAGAGAGAATTTCACAAAGCCCTCCTTGTGTTTTCATGGCAGTTGCGTGTTGAAGCTAATAAAGATTCAACAGAGTGCATTCTCCACTCTCGCCAAGTCCCCCCCCCCCTCCCCCCACTCTCTGCCCGTGCAGAGATTTTCTGCAACTCAAACGACAGGAATTGGAGGACATTCAGCGTAATCATCTCACATCTAGAACATTATGAAAGATGGGACTTACGGAGCTCAACCTAAACAGCATATAAAATGACTTGGCATATAAATGGCTTATAAAAGTAGACCTTGAGAGCTCATTCTGCCTCAGAAGAAAAAGTTTCATTGTCTGCTTTATGGTTCTCAAAGATAATGGATGGCTTATTAGTAAACGTTTTTCCCTGTTTTAGAGCCGCTGAGAATAAAGGGATTTTAGTAAAAGCTTCCCAGTGTCTGTTAGCTGCATTTGACAGTTGTAATAATGGATCATCGCAAAGTTCACGTCATGGTCATTTCATTTATATGGATGTTTTTTTTTTTTATATATATATATAGTCATTGTCAGCCAATGAGAGAGTCACTCTTAGTTAGCTTTGCAAACTTTTCTGTACTCCCTAAATCCAGTTAGATTAGGGGAAACGAGAGTCGGGGAACTGGTCGCCAGTCCATCACAGGGCTAACACAGAGACAAACAAGATCTCACACTCTCTCCGCTGGTCAATTTTGAATCACCAGTTCACCAAACATGCATGTTTTTGGGCTGTGGGAAGAAGCTGCACCACATAGATGGAGAGAAGCCACGCCTGCACGGGGAGAACATGCACACACCACACTGAAACACCCCGACCGAGATTCAAAACCGGGAACATTCTTGCTGTGAAACAAGAGTTCTCAACGCCAAACCAAATATTTGGTCAGCAAATATCACCAAAATTTATTTAATAATAATAATAATGGCTTGTTATTAGCTATGCAATAACCTGTAAGGAGCATCTCAGTGTTGTAGCTGGCCACGGTGGAGTTCATTAGTTATGTTTTGTTGTGTGTTAGGCACAGATGTCCCCATGTTTGCACTCGGTTGTCAAAAATGATCAGGAAAAAAAATGGAATTCTGGACATTTTGGCTTATAAGTGAATGTATATTTGAAGTGGAAAAATATAGGAAGTGAAACATCTGTTATCCTCTTCCACAGTAGACTTTGCTCCTAAACTAACTGAAATGCCTATTTTTTATTTATTTTTTTGTCTTCCATCATTTGCCCAGGTCACCATGACCTGGTAATGTCTGCCGACCAAAAGGTAGGGGAGGTGCTGCGGTGTTTTTCAAGCAATAAAGCTTGCAAACCTATCCTCGTGCAAGCCCCAAAGAAAATGATAAACCTGCATGATTTGGGCTTCTAATATATTACAAATGATTTAGCCAAATATTCTGCCAGATTTTTTTTTTATTAGCAATGTGTGGCAGTCACTTGTTGGCAAAAACAGATATTTACACCCTAAAATTAAAGACTCCATCTAGAACAAACTCCTTTCCCACTCCCGTGTCTAATGAGAAAAAAATTCATTATAACAGCATTCTGTTTGGGAGGATGAGCAATTCTTGTGTGTCACATATCTGTTCTGAGTGACTAAGAATGAGAGCACTCAAAACAACATCTTCATTTGACGGCAGCATTAAGAGATTAAGAAGGGGGTTGGTCCCGGTGTAGCTGGGGAACAGTATGTGACAAAGTGAAGAGGAAAGGAAGAACAGTCGTAGTTGCTTTGTAGTATGGATGTGTTTTTTGGGACCTACCCTAATAAATGTTGAATGAAGCTGATTTTAAAGCTCCTCTTTTCCTCGTTTGTCCCTGGCTGACCTCGCCGTTTTCCACTCGCTTTGAATGGGAAGCCCGAAAAGCTAACCCAAAATCTGAATTTAGGTGAGACTGTCCGATGCAACAGCCTGAACGAATGGCTCACAGTCTGCTGAAGGGCTGTGTAATGTAGTGTGGTGCAGCCTGGTGGTGAGAGGCCATTTTGCCAACATGCAGTCAGAGCGAGTGAAGTGGACCACTGTTCGGGGGGGGGGGGGGGGGTTACACAACATTAAGCAGAAACACAGAGGAAATTCATAAGCTGTAGCTGTTTGATAAATGTGTTGACTTACGCTTTGATGTAAGAAAAAAAAAAACAACTGCTTCAGCAAAAAGTACACCCAGCTCTGATTTTCCTCTCACAGTTGAGGAGCTGTTTATTGTAGGCTTGCAGCTCTACCTTTTTTCTTTCGTTTCTCAGAGCAGCTGCAGTGGAAGGTCATGATGACCCGCTTTGTTTAAGAGGACACCAGACATGGTTTTCTAAAGATTTCATGGCACGGCGTGCGTCGGCTGGTGCACAGTACCGGTGAGCAGGGCAGAGTTTGGTGGAAGAGAAGTGTTCTTTTTAGACGGGCGTTAACACGGACCATGAACAATAAAGTGGGCCCAACTCGCATCTTTTATGAAGGTTAGCGTGCCACGGCACTCAAACGGAGCTGCGTGGACTGGATCGGCCCCCGAAAGCTTTGCCCAGAATCCCCCTGGCTAACATAATGTGGAGTTAAATAAGATGTAATTGGAAAACTGGAGAAATGCTGCTCGTTGTATGTACTGAGAAGGACTTTTTTCTTTTCGCTGTCAGTCACTTGAATATGAGTGCAATTTGCTCACACTTTTGACATGGCGGGTGGGCAACGACTGCACAAATTCCCGACAGGGAAATTGCACAGCTTCGCTTTATTCTTACCACACCTCCTCCCTCTTTTTTAACCTCCACTTCGGTGCTGCCAAGTTCAGGAACCGTTATTAAAATACATTGTTAAATAAAAACCTCTGTGCTCCTGGCAAGGAAAAAAAAAAAATCAAAGTCTCAGCTCTTTATGCTGTCAGAGAGCGTGTTTACAATCTGAGTTTTGTTCTTTGTCCTCCCGCGACGGGCCTCTGACATTATAGTGCAGTTACCATAGTGAGTGGTTCCAGGTCTGAGTCTATGATGTACATGCGTTTTGACAGTGCCGTTATCCACCGGTGTGACATCTCTGAATCACCAGTAATCATCAGATGTATTTGTGTGTGAAGGGCTCCGGGCCTTTGACTTTACTCTACCTTGTTCCCTTTGACGGTCCCTTTTTTGTATCTCTGTGATGCAGCTGATTATTCCTGCTTTTAAAACAGCGCACCGCCTGTGGGGCTCTGTCCCTTCCTCTCTGGCTGTCTCTCTCTTTCTCCCTCCTTCATTCATCTCTGCTCCTCCTTTGCTCTCTCCTGCAAACTGAAGGCAACCTCAGTGCCAATTTCATGGGAGGGTAGCGAGCAGCGCGGCAGAAATTATCCACTGCAAAATTGATCTAAACAATCGCAAACTGGAACGGCAAGGGAAAGCAGGAGAATAAAATTGGGAGAGTCTGTTACCTTTTTGCACTTGCTTTATCACTGAGAGGGCATTGCTTACAGGGAATGCAAATAGCCGAGCTCATGATATAGAGATTTCTATGGGGCTCTGCTCTCGTAAATATTGAATGTTTTCTGCATTGTCATATATAATCTTTAATCTACTTTTTCTCTCCATACACTTAGTTTGATTAAAGCTCATAAGGAGGGATGATATTACAGCATCTTGGCACATTTGATTGATCTCTTCAAACTTCAGCAGACACGGGATGATGAGCGGATCGCTTTTTCAGTGTTATACAGTGTGAAACAGGCTTAAGATTACTGGAGACCAAAACAGAGAGCTAACAGCAGAGGGAATATTGGAATTAAATCTGGCCGACTGGAGTTGTACTTTAGCTGTTGGATGTTGTTTGTGGGTTTAGTTCCTGTCTCTGTTGTCCCACAGGACCTAAAGAGATCAGCTACCGAGATTTAATAAGATTTACTGAGATTCTCTAACTCGTGTTCTGATTCAGAATACTAATCCCGCTTTTTTTTTTCTTTTTACAGTTTGTGCTCAAATCGAATGCAAATTTTAAAACTACAATGGAATAAACTTTTTCTATTTTTTAGAGTAGAAGTGCAGCTTTTTCCACTCTCTATAGACTTTCCTTCCATCATCCCTGTGCTAGTTTTCCCTTAACTGCCCCCACACACACACACACACACACACATACACACACACTACCCAGCTTCCTCACCTCCCCACCACCATCCTTTCTCCGCCCTGCCCTCCTTCCTTCTCCTCATCAGTGGAGGTGTCAGGACTCTAACGCCGCAGTGCCATCTGGGCTGAGGCTGATAAAAGCTCATGTGCTGGTCCGGCGATGCCTGCAGGTCTGCCAAAAGCCAGCGAAGCCTGAATTTCAGAGGCGATGGGAGAGATTTGTAGCAGCCAAGGAAGGAATGGCAAGCCGTTAACGTGCTGATCCACCACCCCTCTGCCCTCCTCTGCACCACCCCTGTCTATCTGTCTGTCAGTCACATTGCCCTGCACTGGCCTGAATCCTCCCAGAGTGAAGTGTTTTTGCCACACGAGAGCCAGCGACAGACAGGATGGCTTTTAGAACTGTGATTTCTCTCATAGCATTTTTTTTTTTATGTCTCACATTGGGAATACCACTTGGGTGACCTCTTTTAAAGTGATGATATCCCAAACAGAGCACCACCCCCCTCCATGTTTTAGGGCTTCTGGTTGCTTAACATGATGTATGTGACCTCTCCTCCGTTCAGACAGTAAATGTGCACGTTTTGCCTCTCAGCTTTAAAAACCACCATACACTTAACCCCCCCCCCCAGAGAACTGAGGCTACATAAATAACCTGGAACAGTTTTTTTTAGTATAAGTCCTTTTTTCCTGCTCTTCTCATGTCAATTCAAGTTTTCTTCCTTTGTGCTGACTGTAAGACTTTTTATTCTTAATCATGATAAAATGCTTCTCACCGATTTTAAAAAGGTGACAAAGGACATCCTGTATGTATTAAACATACCATTAAGCTCTGGATTGAGGAATCGATGTACTCAATAGTAAGTACGACAGGTGTAATAAGACGAATGTTTGTCTGTATTTGCTCAACAGATTTGGACCTGCGGTACGCCCAGGTGGTGGCATTATCTACAGGCACCAAATGCATCAACGGGGAGTATCTGAGCGACCAAGGGCAGGTGGTCAATGACTGTCACGCTGAAGTCACAGCTCGTAGAGCTCTGCTACGCTTCCTCTACTCTCAACTCGAACTATTCTTGAGGTAATAGATCTAAGTTCTGCCGTATCTTTAAAACATCATTATTTATAAGTACTGCATTTGGACTGTCTGTGGCTTTGAATTACATGTGGTATTTGCATTCCTAATCCCCTGAAATGGGCATCGGAACACCTGTATTTGACCAACCAGTGAAGCGAGTAATTGATTGGTCTTGATTGACCCTTTCCTCCTCTCTCTGATTTTATGTTTTGACTTGGTGAAATCTTTTCCTTTGTTTTAACAAAAGAAAAGGAAAGAAATTAGGAATCATCAACGTGTCTGATATGACCCCAATAAAAACTACTGTAGGCTGAGCTAAACATTAAACAGCACAAGGGGAGGAATTTCTCTCAAGCAGTGGAGCTCCTCATTCACACATACAAGCACGGTAATGGCAGTATCATGGATCCAGTGTATCTCCTGTTGTGGCTTCGGGGCAAGTGTGTTGTTCCTTCCATGACTCAGCTACAGATTCAACACAAACCCCTTATAATGTTCTAGGACAGACGTTAACTTCTCAGTTCACAGAGGCCTCTCGCTGCCGGTTTCTATAAGTTAAAAGTGAAGGCCTTTTCGCACAGCAGTCGTGCATTATTGCAGCATACTTAACATCCTCATTAAGCCGTCTTTGTTTGTCTATGGTAATTTAAACAGCCACCGCAGAGACGGCTTAGCGCCGCGTCAGTGTCTGTTTACATACAGCAAGGCGTCATCGCAGATAGCAGCTGACTGACAGCAACATAGTTGGTAATACCGTGTTCAACCATGCCGGCTTCGACTTACACATGCGGTTCTATGAAGATCACTGTTACTGACTCAGAAATGCAAAAGCACACATGTTGACCCTATGACTGACGACATGCGATGCCAGACTTTTATATAAAGACTGTAATCAATTAAAAGCATTTACCATGTATTTGACCATGAATTTTTTTGTCATGCGCACATTTTCACATATATCTACAAAGCTGAAATGACTGACAAAAACATTCATTTTTGATCTGAGTATGTTTATAAATGAGAGATTTCAGGGGTTTTTTGTTTTAAGAAATGTGCTAAAGTTACACAAAAACATGTTATGACTTTGTTATTATATGTTTTCAGGGGTTATCGGTTGGGGAAACATGCCTATGTGATCTATTTAAAATGAATGGTTTGAGGACTTTTTGAAGTAGCTTTAAGAAAAATCCTGCAGTACGGTACAGGCTTTAGTTTCCAAAGTACCTCCTACAATCTGAACTCACGTTAGACTATACATTATGCTTTGCTTGATAACATTATATCTTGTTACAGTCGTGGTGACCTCTTGCTGCAATGCCAAAGACTACTCTCTTCTCTATAATAAGCTCCATGGAAACAGCACTGCTTGGTACCCATGAGACTTTTCAATAATCAACAAGCCATATGTCTGCTGTTCTTTCTTGAAAACGAAGTTATCACACACTCAACTGGTTCAAATAAAGCTTTCGATGCCCTATTTGTTTTTATCCCTTTTTTATGTGCGTCTTTGCAACCTTTAGTGCGCAATGATGCGCACAAACATACCAAGCTTTGCCAGTATCAAGCGATTGTCTTGATGAATTTGGACTTTTACCTGCCTCCAGTGCATAAGAATATATTATGTTTATTCGCTCCCCAGGGAACTCTATAGCAAGGCTGATTTATCAGATTAGTGGATAGAAGTCTAGATCGTTGAATGTCATATTTGCATACACAGCACTGACTTTTTGTCTTTAGACAATGCTAGATGGCAGCTACAGAGACTTTGCAGCTGAGTAAAATGGCTAATGGGGAAGATAACTCATCATGAAATGACCAAAGAAAATGCCAGAACTGCCATATTTACGCACAGTGAAAGGACATCGAAGGCACGGGAGAGGTTATAGAAAGAGAAAAGTCGTGCTTTGCATCATGATGCAGTTTGATAATACAATACTGTGAGTATGAACCTTGCGAGGGTGTGTGAGCGATAGCGACAGTGTCATTCCAGCACACAAGACCAAAGTTGGATTACCTGTCATCTACTATGACATTTTATAAGATGAACCGCTGTAAATGGACAGAAGAGGAAAAAAAATTTTGGTTTTATAAAATAATTGAGTTAAATGTATTATTTTATCACTAATCACGGTTGAATTTATGAAATAGAAAATTGTTCATACATTTATAGAACATGCACAGATAGAAAGCAGTTGCAATGCAATGCTGAAGAGTGATGTGGTATACAGCTATTCAGTTTATAACCGTACGGTACTTGAGCTTCAGTATTTGGATTGTTTGCTTTCTCCAATTTTAGTGACCCTTTGGCAAGGTTAGTACTATACGTATGAAATGTTTCAAAGCGTCAGTAAGAGAGATGCAAATTTAAAACAATTTCCTGAACCATTAGTGCGCATGTAGTGTGCATCTTTAATCATTCAAGTGAATAAAATACAGTGAATGTGTTTCCAACATGAAGCCACTTTAAACCACAATGTTTGGTTACAGCAGAAGTTTTACAGACACATAAAGTAATCACAAAGTTAAATAAATTACACGTTGAAAAGCAAAATGTAATGCTTTCATTTACATTTGCTATTCAACACTTTGCCCCTACAAATACAAAATTACGTGAGCTGCAATATTAGCTGTTATATGATCCAGTATTTTACCCCAGTGACCTCACTATGGATTTGACTTCTGTTGGTTTTAATATGAAATAAAGGGGATACATTTTAGAGTGACTCCTTCTATATTGTCCTGCTGATGGATACAGTTGCTCCGATGCTTATCAACACTAGAGCACCAACGTAATCAGGAGAATTCAGTAGAACTTGACAAAATCACATATAATAATTCCTAAACTTGTTTGCTGACCTTATTCAAATTTAGTCAGACTTATCTCATTGACCACAAGGATATCCAATGTTCTATGAAGTGCAGCTTTTGGGGTTATCCCCCTACAGAAAAGCTCTCACTTTAATTTTGAGCTATATACTGTACAAGTATAGTATATAGATTAAATATATATGTATTCATTTTAAGTTATTAGTTTAGATTCCAACTTGGCAATGCTTCTGAGAAAAACAGACCCATATCATATGAAATGAATGATATAAAATGGTTATTTGACACTTTAAGCATAGTGCTTCACCTGCTGGCCTGCTGTTTTGTATCCAGCTGTTTTGGGAGTCACCAAACTTTGCTTTCATATTAAGAGTACGTTGGGTTGTCATTGGGTATGTCATCGACTTTATTTATTGATATTATTTTAATATATTTGACATTTCAATCTGACTCATTTCCTGTGCTATAGACAGGGGTGGATAATTGCAAAGAAAAAGTTAGCTCTGAGTGTGACCTGAGCTAACATCGCTTCATCCCTAACATAAAAACAACGGACGTTAGCTGGAATATTAGCGAGCTGCAGGCACGCCCCATGATTTTTTTTTTTTTATTGCTCTCCACACCAAACAAATAGTGTAGTGGTAAGATTGCCACCTTTCATGTAGATGACCTGGGTTCAAATCCCCTACATGTAAGGAATGACTTCCAGTAGGGGTCCTTACCTTACCTGCCAACCTGTAAGTTGCTTTGGATAAAAGCATCTGCCAAATGTATAAACATAAACAAACATGTGGTGTTAATAGCAGCTGATGGGGCCTTTCTGTCATTATCTTCCTTTCATTTGGCTGTCTTTGTAGATTCACGAAAACACTGAGATAGAACACTTCTTTGCTCACCTTGTAGTCTAGTAACATTATGTCTGTTGTAGTGCACCCTTTAGTTTTTATGCAGCTGATGTGTCTTAAATTGAATTCTGACAGGGCAAACCTTAACAGTGACCATTAAGCTGTTAGAGCCAAACTCGTGTCACACTTTACATATTTATCAATTTCATATTTGTTAGTGTTGCATTTGATGTATTTCCAGACACCAAATCTTTATCCCCCCCAGATAATAATTTCAAGAGTCAAAAGTATGTTTATGAGACGCAGAATGGCTTGTGGTCACTTCATCACTGGTAAAGAATAGTGGAAATCTATGTACTGTGCTGTGATGAATGATGCCACCTCTCTCATCCGTCTTCCTCTTTCTTGTTGCTTTTCCCCTTTTTTTCCGGCCAAAGTAAAAGGCTAGAGGACTGGGAGGAGTCGATATTCGTCCGCCACAAAGAGTGCAGCTACAGGTTGAGAGACAACGTCCATTTCCACATGTACATCAGCACCTCGCCATGTGGAGACGGAAGGCTCAACTCGCCGTACGAAATTACCACAGACCGTAAGACTCCTTTCTATATTCACACATAACAATGCACATAGGATATATAGTCGAGTCATGCTAATCACTTTTATTAATTCGATGAATATATTCTATCAGTCAGTCTATCGTGGTCATTTTTTATGGAGTCTAAAAGCCACTGCTTCACCCACTGCTTTTACTCCCTACCAGGATCTGTCGTCCTTTCCATGTCACGTTATTTGGCCTCTTTCAGCCACACTGTGCTGACTTGATGACATTTTCCTGCTTACAGACCAAAAAATAAATTGTTCATTCGTTTAGATGGTTTGCCCAGCATTTTCCTTGTGACATACGAGTTTTTCGAATTGTTATCTGGATGATATATATCCCTCACACACTGCAGCTGCTATTGTCTCTATTAGTATACTGCCAATACATACATTGCCACTGCAATTTTTTAGGCATTGAACCTAATAAATGTTCTGTAACATCTCTGCTGAGATTAGAAAATTACTTACCTTTGCCTGACTGTTCTTATACATTTCTGAGCTGTCAGATCAGCCAAAACAACAGCTAAGAAGTGAGACACGGAGTTGAGGGAAGAGAAGTTTAAGCCAAACGAAATGAGAAGTTCCATCCATCCATCCATCCATCCATTATCTTCCGCTGGTCCGGGGATCGGGTCGCGGGGGCAGCAGCTTGAGGAAAGAGACCCAGACGTCCCTGTCCCCGGCCACTTCCTCCAGCTCTTCTGGGGGGACCCCGAGGCGTTCCCAGGCCAGCCGAGAAACATAGTCTCTCCAACGTGTCCTGGGTCTTCCCCGGGGCCTCTTCCCAGTGGGACGGGCCCGGAACACCTCACCGGGGAGGCGTCCAGGAGGCATCCTAACCAGATGCCCGAGCCACCTCATCTGACTCCTTTCGATGCGGAGGAGCAGCGGTTCTACTCCGAGCCCCTCCCGGATGACCAAGCTTCTCACCTTATCTCTAAGGGAGAGCCCAGACACCCTGCGGGAGAAACTCATTTCGGCCGCTTGTATTCGCGATTCTCGTTCTTTCGGTCACTACCCACAGCTCGTGACCATAGGTGAGGGTAGACCATAGATTGACCGGTAAATCGAGAGCTTTGCCTTCTGGCTCAGAGGTGCAGAGGTGTGTCAACGAAGACAGCCCCACAACATCCAGAGCCTTGAGGAACTCAGGACGGACCTCATCCACCCCCGGGGCCTTGCCACCGAGGAGTTTTTTGACCACCTCGGCAACCTCAGACCCAGAAATGGGAGGCCCTACGTCCGAGCTCCCCAACTCTGCTTCCTCATCGGAAGGCGTGTCGGTAGGATTGAGGAGGTCCTCGAAGTATTCCCCCCACCGACTCACGATGTCCCTAGTTGAAGTCAGCAGAGCCCCGCCCTCACCATACACGGTGTTGATGGTGCACGGCTTTCCCTTCCTGAGCCGCCGGATGGTGGACCAGAATCTCCTCGAGGCCGTCCGGAAGTCGTTCTCCATGGCCTCCCCGAACTCCTCCCAAGCCAGAGTTTTTGCCTCTGCAACCGCCGAGGCTGCGTTCCGCTTGGCCTGTCGGTATCCATCAGCTGCTTCCAGAGTCCCACTGGCCAAAAAGGCCCGATAGGACTCCTTCTTCAGCTTGACGGCCTCCCTCACCACTGGGGTCCACCAGCGGGTTCAGGGATTGCCGCCACGAGAGGCACCGACCACCTTACGGCCACAGCTCCGGTCGGCCGCCTCAACAATGCCGCCCCGGGACATGGTTGAAGCTCTGCCGGAGGTGGGAGTTGAAACTCCTCCTTACAGGGGATTCCGCCAGCCGTTCCCAACAGACCCTCACAATACGTTTGGGCCTGCCAGGTCTGACCAGCTTCCTCCCCCACCAGCAGAGCCAACTCACCACCAGGTGGTGATCAGTTGACAGCTCCGCCCCTCTCTTCACCCGAGTGTCCAGGACATACGGCCGCAAGTCCGACGATACAACCACAAAGTCGATCATCGAGCTGCGGCCTAGGGTGTCCTGGTGCCAAGTGCACATATGGACACCCTTATGCCTGAACATGGTGTTCGTTATGGACAGTCTGTGACGAGCACAGAAGTCCAACAACAAAACACCACTCTGATTCAGATCGGGGGGGGCGTTCCTCCCAATCACGCCCCTCCAGGTCTCACTGTCATTGCCCACGTGAGCATTGAAGTCCCCCAGCAGTACGAGGGAGTCTCCCGGAGGAGCACTCTCTAGTGCCTCCTCCAGGGACTCCAAAAAGGGTGGGTACTCTGAACTGCCGTTCGGTGCATAAGCACAAACAACAGTCAGGACCCGTCCCCCCACACTAAGGCGGAGGGAGGCTACCCTCTCGTCTACCGGGGTGAACCCCAATGTACAGGCGCACAGCCAGGGGGCAATAAGTATGCCCACACCTGGTCTACGCCTCTCACCGCGGGCAACTCCAGAGTGGAAGAGAGTCCAACCCCTCTCGAGGAGGCTGGTTCCGGAGCCCAAGCCATGCGTCGAGGTGAGTCCGACTATATCTAGCCGGAACCGCTCAGCCTCGCGCACCAGCTCATGCTCCTTCCCCAGCAGAGAGGTGACGTTCCACGTCCAAGAGCCAGCTTCAGTAGCCGAGGATCAGACCGCCAAGGTCCCTGCCTTCGGCTGCTGCCCAGCTCACACTGCACCCGACCCCCATGGCCCCTCCCACGGGTGGTGAGCCTGTCGGAAGAAATGAGAAGTTATTCAAACAAAAACTGTGATTATTTTGACCCACTTTAATTCACTGTGCTGTGACATATGTGGATTTTGTAACAGAAAGTGACACACGGACACTTACACCTTCACATTTTAGAGTGCTGTTTTATCCTAAATTACATGCTTTTAGTGGAAATCCACACGGGCATGGAGAGAACAAGACAATTCCAAACTCAAGACCCTAAACAATGGTGGCCACTGCACTATGCCTTTACTCTACCTGTATTCTAATACAGTTGAGTTAAACTAACAGAGTTGGCACCTGTAGAGGTTAGTCTGCCATGCATAGCTTTGTGAAAACAAAAGATTGGTTTAATTAGAGTTGTGCTCTCGCTAACAAGATGAGGGTTGTTCTGTCAGTTTGTGTAATCCTTCCTAAGAGAAAAAGCTCCAGGAAGATTTTTTTTTTCTTCCTCATGAACCCACCCACCCAAAAACACTCCAGCCAAAAAATGCTTGCTATATTAAAATCAACCAATGGAGAATACATGAGTTTAACTCCCCGCAGGAAATAAACTTGATATATCATATTTAATAAGCATTTAAGATTTTTCGTCTTGTTTTGTATCTTAAAAGTGACCTGAAATTAGTTAGACAAACTATGGAATGGATAATGGAAGCAATGGAATAAGGATTACACTTCTGGATAAAGATTGAAGTACTAGCTTAGCTTATATCTCTCTGTTCCTATGTAGGTCTGAATAGCTGACAGTGTCACCGTGTGCATCCTGTTTTCAGTACACAGCAGCAGACACCTCATGAGGAAGCACCGAAGCCACCTGCGGACCAAAATCGAGTCAGGGGAGGGGACAGTGCCAGTTCGGTGCCGAGGGCCCGTCCAGACTTGGGATGGTGTGCTACAGGGGGAACAGCTCATCACCATGTCCTGCACTGACAAGATCACCAGGTCAGTCCAGTGACACGGTCCATCTGGGTTTAAAACCATTTTCGGGGGGATTAAGAAGGCATTTTTATTCCCTTCTGGTCTAAACAAAACCTCAGTCCAGCATCACTGGTTTATATTGTTTCTGACACTTACTATAAATGTGATCTGTTCTCCTGGCTTATGAAGTCCTGGTCTTGCAACTTTGTTTTCCATTTTGACTTTGTTTCTTTGTCCTTGTAACACTACTCTTGGAAACCACATGTCATTACCGTTATCTCATTTCTAAATGTGAAAATCAAATTTTCCCGAAGAGCTTCGCTGTTGGTTCCGCAGGGTTCGGGTTGACATTCCTTAAAAAAAAAATGGAAATAAAAAAAAAACGATCAAAGAAAATACACACCATCAACCAAGAAATCTCTGTCAATTTAAGAAAAGAAAGGGAAATTGATTGGTGGAAAGGTTAACTTCATGAGGAGATTAACTATCTCAGGAAGAGGAGAGATTTGTTTAAATAAAGTATTTTAAAATGTGCTTTTTGAGCCAGCCAGAGTCTTGTCTAATATTTACCTAATGCAACTGTGGGTGGGGGTATGTTACCATGAGCCATGCCTTGTGTGAAATCTTTTGTAGTCCAGGTAGTGATTATTGATTTCCCATATGTGACTTGATTTGGTAATCCCATTCTAATGAATTAGTTCTTAACCACAGCTTTGTTGTAATCTCTAGATCAGAAGGGTGACTCTGCACCAGCTAACATTATATATAACATGATATAAGATTAGTCATACAACCCTTTACCCAATGTGGTCTATAGAGTTACTTCAGTCGGCTTTGCAAGGTACATGCCTGCGTGAAACAACAAGATTGACTTATTCAAGCCACAAGTGTCACTCATCTCCTTTTAATTCACTTTCCTTGTTTCCGGTGTTGCTGTGTTAGTTTGAGACAGACTCCGTGACTCAATTATATTTGAAGATGGGTTTAAACTACTGCCAACTTGTCATTTCCTCAGTGGGTAAAAGAAAAAATGGCACCTGTGTGTGTGCCTTAAACTGTTAACAAGTTGGCCACATGTGAAAGACAGATGGCAAAGTTAAATCAGGAAGGCTTTGCTCCTCCGCCTCCGTTTTCACACCATCTTCATGTGTTAGGAGTGGAGGCACAAGTTCATACAAACTGAAGCTCGTCTACATCTACACAACCACATGCAAGTAACCAAAATGACATTCACCCACTTCTTAATGAGTTTAATTTTTTATTTGAGGGACACGGTTAAAGATTATGACCGATGATCGTCTATGAGGAATAAAATATAGTATTATTTAAGCTGTTCACACTCTGTGAGAACGGAAGCTATTTGTGCCTCGTCCACTTTCAGACTAATTAAGCTGGAGCGGCCTTATTCATTCAGCAATTCATTTTGTTATAATTACGCGATCTAAGAGAATCACAGCCGCTCTAAGGCAACACTGTTCAATCTTTACTGAGCCAAGTCTTAACATAATACAAAATTGGTAAAATACTTTCGGGGGCTCAGTAGGTCAAGTCGATGTTTTTAATTCGAACAAATAATTCTAAAAGGCAAGGCAATGCATCTTTCTTTATATAGCGCATTTCATACTACAGACAACTCAATGTGCTTTACATAAAGACAAGGCATTTAAAAGATAAAAATTAAAACACAGTTAAAAGCAATCAAGGAAGAGGGGGAAAAATAAAAATATAAAAAATAATCATTAATTAATTAATTTAAAAGTGAAGAGTGCAGATAAAATACTTTCAGTTGTCATATGCACAGCTAAATAGAACTGTTTTCAGCCTGGATTTAAACATTGTCAGAGTTGAGGCCTGTCTCACATCTTCTGGAAGACTGTTCCAGATTATAGGAGCATAAAACTGAAACGCAGCCTCACTTTGTTTAGTCCTGACTCTGGGCACCAGCAGGAGACCCCTCCCTGAGGTTCTCAGAGCCCGAGTTGGTTCATATGGCTCTAACATGTCAGAGATGTACTTTGGCGCTTGACCATGAAGAGACTTGTACACGAGCAGAGCTGTTTTAAAGTCTATTCTCTGAGCGACAGGAAGCCAGTGCAGATACCTGAGCACTGGACTAATATGGTCGTATTTCCTGGTTCTGGTCAGGACTCGAGCAGCAGCATTCTGGATGTACTGCAGCTGTCTTACAGCCCGTTTAGAGAGCCCAGTGAGCAGGCCGTTACAGTAGTCTAACCTGCTGGAGACAAACGCATGGATCAGTCTCTCTAAGTCTGGTTTAGACACTATTCCTTTGATTCTGGCAATGTTTTTTAGATGGTAAAAAGCTGCTGATGTTACTGATTTAATGTGGCTGTTAAAGTTCAGGTCTGAGTCCAATATTACCCCAAGATTTCTAACTTGATTATTAGGTTTAAGAGAGAGAGTCTCAAGGTGACTGATAACACTTCCTCTTTGTTTCTGTGGGCCACAGACAATGATTTCAGTTTTGTCTGAGCTTAGCTGGAGAAAATTGTTTTGCATCCACACACTGATCTTATCGATGCAGTGACACAATGTATCTACAAGCCCGTGTTCTCCTGCTGTCAGTGACACGTAGATCTGAGTGTCATCTGCATAGTTGTGGTAGGACACATTATAGCTGCGTATTAGCTGGCCTAATGGAAGCATGTACAGATTGAACAGCACGGGTCCCAGGATTGACCCCTGGGGAACCCCACAGGTCATAGCCATTTGGTCTGAGACACAGTTACCCATTTCAACAAAATATTTCCTGTCCTCCAGATAGGACTTGAACCAGTTTAAAACACGACCAGAGATTCCCATCCAGTCTTCTAACCTCTGTAATAAGATCGCATGGTCAACTGTGTCAAAGCCAGCACTCAGGTCCAGCAGAACTAAGACTGTGACTAAAAGGTAAAAGTAAAACTTTACCACAAATACTGTAACAGTGATCATAATACTTTAAATGCAACCGTCCAAGTTTGACTCACTGCGACCTGTGGTTGGACCCTCAACCCCTTAAACCCCATTTTATCCTGTCATCACTGTTTTAGATAGATCTTAAGGACCTCAGTGAATACTGATATACTGTCTGTTGGCATATTAGTAATAAACTTGCACTTCATAAGGTCATGATAAAGAGCTGTGTATAAACGGAACCACAATGGTCTTGCTACTTAACAACCTTTGCTGAGTTAGAAAACCCCCCCATAGCCCAATGAAATTATGTTTGGACTCACACAGTCATCTTTAAATATGCAGAATGATCTTAATGTTGTTAATTTGTTGGTTTTATTAAATTGGCGGAGGATTAAAACTAAACATATTTGACTATGCTGCAGATAGGCTGTGAGATGAATGTGTTCAAATGTCAAGAAAGCAGGTAGCTAATGTCAGCTGCCCAGCAATGATGTTAGATTATGACATTTAGCAGCAAAGCCTCCACATGCAAATACCACCGTACAGCATAATCATATTCATTGTGGGGCTTTGATGTGGGCAGGGATGGATAGTCCAACTCTGTCTTCCTGCCAGGTCACATTTAGAGGCAACTCGAAATATTAGATACACAGAACTAGGTCTCCAAGGTTAGCTAACATCATAAGCTACTGTTTGAATTACACTATTGAGTATATTGAATGAAAATATATTTTTGTGGCTAAAAAAATTAAAATTGTACTCTGTAAAAGCTTTGTAATCTTTGTTCTTTCAAATGTTGTCCCACATGCAACATGGTAAAAATGCATGTTACGTTAAGGGGTGACTCTAAATTGACCCTAGGAGTGAGTGTGGGTGGTTGTGTGTTTCGTTTGTCTCTGTGTGGCCCTGTGATGGACCGGGTATAGAAAATGGACGGAAGGATGGAAATCACCTGTTGGTTTATGCTCTACCGGAGCATTACTTTCTCACAAAACTCTGAAAAAGTTTGGGATACATTTAGCTTTTCCAACGAATGCCAATTTTATTCTAAATGGCATTCATTGAAGTTGCAAAGTATGTAGAAACTCAGTTAGCTAAAGACAGATCTACTAACTATTTTCTATTTAGAAAAGGAAAAAAAGATTTGTTGAAGCATCAAGGAAAACAACTGTCTGTGAAGAATGGATTGGCTGTTCCACCAATAAATGAACCAACAAAATAACCACACTCCCCACTTAACATCAGATTTGTGGCCAAAATGTGCTGAGTTGAGGAGAGTTGGAACATGGAACTGTTTTTTTTAATCCGGTGCTTAGCAGCCGTGGGTCATTGCACCTGTCCACTGGCTTCTCTTGTTAGACCTTGTTAGAAAGATGGCCGTGCCCATCTTGTATATACAGTCTATCTGTGAAGCTGAACTTAGCCCAGTCGTGCTTTGAGTGAAATGGTAACATCAACATGCTCAAAAGCTTGTAATAGCAAAGCTGGCAGGCTCATATTTTCCACATTATCATAGTTTTGCGTGTTAGTATGCTGTTATTTGCTAATTGACACGAATCGAAACGGCAAAGGCAGATTTGACTGTTTATCCATTTTGAAGGCATTTGTCAAACAACTTTGACCTGAAAAAAATGTCCTTACAAAGTCTTTCCAAGAGAAAATTTTCCATTCGGATCAAAGTGTGGACCGTTCGACTAGCTGAACGATGTATATTAAACAACCTCACAGCTGTACTGCGAGGTTGGCTTTAAACACTCAGAAATTCTGACGCCTCAAACCTTGACGTTGCATTTTCTGACTTATCTGAAATCATTTTATAATATGGTTTCAGATTTTCTGCCAACACTTGCCCTCTACAGGAGCTGAAACCCTGAATTTAGCTTAGTAAGCACTGCGCTGTGCCAGCTGAGCCGTACCAGACCACAGCTGAGCTGCTGTTGTGTCTGTGTGTGAGAGGACTGGCACAAACACAGAGAACCAGAGAGGGCTAGAAAAGAGGGTGCGAGCGAGAGGTGAACCCTTCTCCCGTGTAGCCGCTGTTAATTTGACCAATTTGATTCAGTTGGCCAGGGCTGGAGATGGTGTGATTAAATCTGCCCAGGTCACCAACAGGGGTGAAAGCAATTACTTTACAAAAAAATAGAGTGACGGGGGAGGGAGAGGGGACATCCTGCTTTTCTTCCCTCCCCCTGTCCTTTCCCCTCCATCCCGCCAGGTTAGACGTCGGACGCGCTTCTCTTTGCTCCGTGGCTTCCTGTGTCTTTTTTTTCTTTTTTTTTTATCCTTCCTTTTTTTTAATCGCTGTAAGTGATCGGTGGCCGTCGTTAAAGTGAGTGGGTCACCGAGGGCCAGTTTATCAAGGTCAGGAGAGGTAGGTGGAACTGAGAGGAGCTTAGAGCCACAGTAATAACACACACACACACACACACACACACACACACACACACTGCTGCAATCTTGAAGTGATCCCCTGGATACCTCTTTTTGTCCTCTGTCACACTTATTTTGCAACCTCTCATTACTTTTTTATTTCTACACTTCCATCACTTCCTGCACTTTATTATATTTAGTTCAGCTCTGCCCAGAGGGGATATTAGGGTCTTTGCTCTTATCATAAACATCCTTGATAACAGTTATCATTGCTTTATCTCATGATCATCATTTTGTTTCCTTAAGCCGTGCCCAGTGAAGCTCCTCTGCTAATATTTGATTTGAAGTCGACAGCTGGATTTAATTGAGGGGCCTAAATGGCCTTCATATAACGATGATGTTCTCAATTCCATTGCAGTTTTATGCAGATGAACACATTACTTTAATGGTCGGCATTTACTGGAGGAGGGAGGGAGCTAAAGATGCAGAGTGAGAAAGAAGGGGTCTCTCCCCTCTCCTCTCTTCTGATACACACTCCCAAGCCAGATGGCTGTCTTTTCTTGCATGAGATTAGAATATGCTTCAAATTCACGGTATAGCTTTTGGAGTAAATTCATCTTTCAGACTGTTTCAGTTTTGGTGGAGCGCTGATTTAGTGTTTTTTTGCTTTTTGAACAGAGCTCCTCCTTTTTCTGTATCTGAGGCCAGATCTTGCCGACAGATTGTAGGTAAAGCAGAAGCAGGCGGCCGCTGCTTTGCAAGGCCATTTAGTGACTCCCAGAAAGCCGCTGATGTTAATTGACTGCTTGGGAAGCAAAAGGAGCTGTAATGAGTGATTATTAAGCCGGTGAGAGTTGGGGAAGAAAGAGAAAGGGAAAAAAGGAAAAACACAAGCAGCCGCTGTAATTGTATCCATGATAAAGAGCCGCTGATGAACGAAAAGAACAGTGATGTATAAAATTAGTAGCATGTTGTTGAGCTTCTGATCGTGGCTAACATAAGTCCATTAGTCCGAGGCACTGCTGAGCACTCAGCTCAGGTACACAGCAGACTTCCTCTCCCTCAATGACGGCCAGAAATGATGATATTCGTGGCAATTGTCATTTTCTATCCTAAAATTAGCATCTGCTTGTCAAGTAGAGGCTGGGTGCTTTCTACAGTAGGCGGCACATGACCAGCTGACTGCGGTGTCAGGAATCAGAGCGGCCGGCAGGATGAGCCCCACAGTGATTTTGTGTCACTCGTGGATCTCCCGAAACAAACCCGGAGGTGATTGCCCCTCAAAATGAGCAATTGACGAAGACTCTCCCGCAGCCTGGTGGAGTGCATTAACCTCCGTGGCACTGATGAATGCACACGTGGTAATGTGTTGTTCCATGTAATGAATGCTGATGTACTGACCTTTGTCTGTGTTGATGTTGGCGATGATGGTTTGTGTCTCTGGGGTGTGAGGATGTGTGTTAGTGTGTGCTGCCAGTCCACAGGCTGTTATTCATCACGTCCACCATCAAGATAATGATCAAATTGTCTCTACCTGTCATCAAAGCTCTCACATCTGTCTGTCTCTCTGTATCCAACCCCCAATTCTATCTCTCCTCCCCCCTGTGCTCCGTCCCCGTTTCTCTCTTTCTTCCATCGACACCACTTATTGTCCCTTCTCTCCTTCACCCCTCTGTCCATCTTGTCTCCCTCTCAGATGGAACATCTTGGGCCTGCAGGGTGCGTTGCTGAGCCACTTTGTGGAGCCAGTGTACCTTCACAGTGTAACCGTGGGCAGCCTGCGTCACACGGGCCATCTGGGCAGAGTGTTCAACCACCGTCAGGAGCGCCTGGGCCCCCTGCCTGCTACGTACAGACGCAACCAGCCCCTTCTGAGCGGTACGGCCACAACACGGTCGCTCAGACCTCACTCTGATCAAAAGAAACCACACTTAAAAGTCATTTGTGAAGTCTTAGTGCAAAAAAACTGAGGTGGTGTAAATTCCAATGATCTGAACATTACTGCTTTACATTTGGCAGAAATCTGAGGGGCCACTTTGTCCCACTTTGCCCAAGTTGAACTGAGCACAGCATGGTTGGTCCACAGCTAAGGGCGGTAGAAATGGACTTATATTACCTCGTTCATCCTGTGCTCTGCTCATTTCAGTGAACAATTGACTTTGAGGCTATGCTTTATTTGTTGTGTGGAGCAGACATTACCTACTTTCAGTAAATGCTGCAATATATCTTGCATACAGTGTATGGCACTGTAATATATACATTCTATACAGGTTTTTTTTCCCATTTGGAAGTTTGAAAGTCATTACGTTGACCTGTAAAAACTCCAGCAGTTAAGCCCAGGGTTTACCGATCCTATATGTGACAGACTAAGTAAAGTTTTCTGTAATCAAGGACAAAATTGTCTGTAAATTTAAGTGCAATTGAGCGCTACTGCTACCCAAAAGAAGCAGAACTTGTGGAAGTAAGTAGAGTCAAGGAAGTGGGTCACTACAGGCTCTGAAACAGATTAATGTGGAAAAAAAGGTGGAACTTCGTGGTGGAAAATGAGCTGCGTTGTATTGTCTCCTTCAAACTTCTCTCTTGTGGTGTTTTAAAAGCCCTCGCTTTAGGGTGAAAGCTCATTTTTTTTGGCAGAAAATAAGAGTACACCTTCAAAAACTGGTTACCCCACCCCTTGTGCCTTGCAGTGGTTTTTGTCCACTGCTTTCTGTCTCCGAAATCCTACACACACAACTCTTAGCCAGTCAACCCTCTTGGCTGATTTGACCAGATTTGGCCTTTTTCTACTTTTTTTCTTACTTTTCAAAAAACAACCGGCAAAAAAAAAACCTTGTGACTTTAAAGACAAACCTTAGCTACTTCATCGAGCAGAGAAACCGCTTTCTGCTCTCCCCCTGCCTTTAAGTGGCGACATACCCAGAGATCCAGAACTACGTGTACACAGTATTCTACCCATTTGAAGAGATTTCTTTTAAGAAATACGTGAGCTTCAGGCCAAATGCATCACAACGGATCACAAGCATCACTCACCTCACACGTTTCACAAACTTGCGTTCTATCGCTACTCTACACATACATTGTGCCATCCAGACAACTCAGAGGCAGTTTGGCAAGTCAGCTTCCAAGGGCGCTCCACTGAGACCCCGAGGCTTCCGTTTTGTGGGGAAGATGAATGCTGGCAGACAATCTGAATGACATCCAACTTGTAGAAACAGCATCAGCCATCACATCAGATCGAGGCCAGTCAGACAGAGAAGCACAGAGATGTGGGGCACGTTTCGTTGCTGGGGATCATTGATGAGAACAAAGACAGCGACAGTCACATACAGGGAAACGCGTCATATTATGTCAGGGTGCACTACGGATGGGGGAAAAAAAAAAAATACTGACGCTTTCGGCACATTTCATTCGTAGCCACCAGGTTTTTGGTTGCATCCAATTTCAGCATTTTAATTTAATGGAATCATCTGACTGGAAATGAGTTTTGCTTGCAGATAATACAGGATAAATATTTGCAGGTATAAACCATTTGTTAATCTTTCATACTTATGATATTACATATTCCATTATAACCAGAAAACCTGACCGGAAGTTCAGTTTGATGAATAACTTGTTGAAGATTTGTCCTACCTGATGATGACGCTGCAGTGTGTTTGTTTCTCGAGGTCCGCTCCGAATGTTCTTGCCTCCTGTCTCACGTGCTTCACAATGACAGTGTGTTTCTGTGTGTGTGTGTGTGTGTGTGTGTCCCAAACTGTCAGATCTTGGCACCTGCATTGGTTTGAGTAGCAACAGTCCATTGAAGGGTACAAGGGTGAAAGAAGTGAGGGAGATGGACAGACAGTGTAGATGGCCCTGCACCAAATCAATGTAATCACAGCTCTTATCAGACAGCCATTCAATCTGAAGGGAGCCCTGGACAGGGAGAGAGGGACGGACAGAGGGAAAAGGGGGATAAAGAAAGACAGGACTTCAATTGCATTCAGATGTCTACACGCATACGTCTCCCCCACCTTCCTCTCATGTCCTCCGACGCCCTTTCATTGACTCTTGATGGGCTCCCTGGCTTTTTGTGAGTCCAGGGTCTTTGAAAGGAACGTCCCCAGAGGAGCTTCCCGCGGTGTCGCAGGGTCCGCTCTTATCACACGCAGCCAAAGCAGCACCACCTGAACCCTAGAGGGCCAAACACATCGATGGCCCGACTTGTCCTTCACTCTCGTCCTGCTGTTCGGGCAAACAGAGACCGTGACTGTCTCGCTTCTGGATAAAAGGAATCGCAAAAGCAGCAGTTGAAGAAAACAGTAACAATGGCCGTTTACCACTTTTTGAGTATTGCAGTTAGTTGAGTCCTTTTTTTTTTTTTTTTAATCGTGGCCTTGGTGTTGGTTACTTGGTGTTTTTGTAGCTCCAGAGCACCAGTGATGGTCTGCAGCTGTACGCCGGACCATAATGTCAGCTTCAGCCATTAACAAATACACAGCTGAATTTTTTATTTTTTTAAAATTGGACACTTCTACTCAAATGTCGCATCATGACAAAGATACTTAAAATCGATACCTGAAAAAGTTTATCAAAGCAGTATAATTAAGTAGCAAGCCTGCATATTGGAGGTATTTGCTACAATGAATCATCAAGTTGTTTAAAGGATTTAGTTCTCCTGGGATTGAACAAAATCTAACCAAGTTAGTCAGGGATTCGAACCAAAAAACTTCACAATCCAGATGCATTTTTTCCACATCCAGTATCTGTTGCTTCCCAGCTCCTCCTCTGCTTTGCCTTCCCTAAAACTGCATTGTCACAGTAATGCAAAATAGATGCAATATGTTCACTTGAACACACAGCAGCTTTGTGTGAGAAGCCACATGTATATTCAGCAATGAATTCTATAACCAAATGCTCTAATTCAGCCTCTTTCATGTCTGCCAAGCTCTTCCCAGAGGAGGCATTGATCAAGTCTTCAATGAAGGAAAAATCAAATTGGCTATTACAGAAACACAGGAGTCAAGCCCATTGAAGGAATGAAATGAGCCATGAATGGAGCGAGAGGAAAGGGAAAAAGGCAGGATGGATAGGAAGGTCTTTTGTTCAAAGAGGTGCATCTGCACAAGAGAGGAGAGATGGGTAATAAGAGACTTTGAGGATTGTTACTGTGGCAGGTGATTCATTCTAGCTTCACGGAGCAATGGAAAATAAGAGCTGGGACTGGTGAATGAAGAATGAAGATGGGAAAACGAACGTGGAACGTGGATCTGCAGGCATCTATTGTGGCATTGTAGATGAGGTTTTGTATTATAACAAGCTGTCTACCAGATGATGAGATCAAAGGCATTTGCTGTTCACCAGTCGCAGAGACTGACTGCTTAAAAAGGCTCCCATAACATCGCATGGTACAACAAATAACTCCAACGGAAATCAAAACCGGCTTTTTCTTTGTAAAGACAGTTCATAGATGGGGATAACGTGAAACACCAGATGGTGCCAAACTTCGAATGTTGATGTTACACGAATTGGAGTAAGGGGGGTATATCCCTTTCTTTCGTAAAATATAGCTCTGTGTGTCCCATACCAAAGGAAATAAAGGAGACACTGAAAATAAAGATTTATATGATAATAAGAATTTGAAAAAATCCCATTTTTGTCCCATAATACTAGATATTATTTATAATATATATTATATATCTTAATACTAGTCATTTTCTATACAGTTACAGTGTAACAGTTATACATTTGATGATCCAGTCCCATAGATTTTGCAACCAAAAATAACAACAGTGAGGAAATGAAATATTACTTTAATAAAGCTTATTCTCTTCACTCAGTTAGCTTTAAATTAGCTTGCTGCAAAGACGCAGCAATATGGCAGCAGAGCTGTTTAAGCTTTGGGGGGGGGGGGGTCACTTAATACATTAGAAACCAAGACAGGATCTCACCTGAAGTATTCTTCTGTAGATGAGCAAAAATTTGATTGAAAATTTGTCTTTAATACATTCGTGTTACAGAGAAAACTGTGACGTCATAATTCCCGTCTCCATGGTGAACAGTGCTAACCGGCTGTTAGCTAGCTTCTCGTTTTGTCGGCTTTACTTACCTAATTCCCAACAGCCAAATAATTAGGACGAGTTAGAATTTTTCAATAGTTCATGACAAAACCTTTTTTTATGGTCGCATCATGATGCAGTTGTTTTAGCGCAACATTACTTCATGCCCAGCTGAAAAAAAAATTCTAGAAGACCCCTTTTTTTCCTCCATCTTTATTCATCTAAATTGGTTAATAGTATAGGTGTCTGATTCCGAGTTGTTTGTTTTACTGTATTGACATTTCAAAAGTTTGCTTCCAGTTCTTTTTTTTCCTTTTGTTAACTGCAGACATAAGCTACTATTTATTGTTTCAGCGAAAATAAGATTAGCTTAAATTCAATAAAGATTTATGCCTCTCTACTGTGCCTGGTAACGTCTGGCAGGCATGTTTGCTTTGTGCTTTAACATTGTGATTCAGGCTGTACTATCAGCTGTGAATCAAAACTTCTGTTTTGCTTACCAAGAATACATTGGGGGGGGGAACTGGTTCCTATCTTTTGCCCTGAGCCCTCAATTGTTTCTCAGCACACTGTCAGCTCTGTTTCCGCCATAGGCCCGGCACCTCTGCCAACACCTGTGCTCTCTATGCAGACGGCTAATTCTCTACCTGGAACCCAATGTGACCGCCACTTTCCCTCTACCTCTGTCCCTCTTTCTCTTTCCTCCACTGATCGCTTTGTGTGCTTTGCTGGCGAGGCTAATTATTTCAGAGAGAAAGGCAGAGAGGGCAGAACAGAGTGGCAGCCCGGTAAGGAGAGAGGCTGATCTTTGTGAATGGAGAGGATATTTACTGCATATATAGCTCAAGCATTGTAAACTGCAGGGATGCAAGAGCAGACAAGCACTCATACAAAGGCAGGAACACATTGCCCACATTGATAGCTCTCCCTTTTCAACCTGTTCTCTCTCTCCGGGGGTGAATCAAAGCTCCACATAAACAGCCATGCAGTTTCAGGCTCAGGTTGACTTGGGTTTTTTTTTTTTTGCAGCGCTGCAAAAGTTTACATCTGCCATTAGCCTCGGGGAGAAAGTGAGCCAAGGGTGAACGAAGGTGAAACCAAATAACAAAGTGGAGGATTGAGAGGGAAAGCACACAGTTGCAAAATTTCACTCACAAGTGCTTCACATATTCTTGAATGAAATGTGCAAAGATCGCTCGGATCACCTGCGGGGCAACATAGTGAACGCTATGGAAGGTGTACCCTCCGTAAAGCCACCCTTTTCTTTCCCTGCAGGGCTGAGCAGCGCCGAGTATCAGCAGCCGGGGAAGGCCACGTGCGTCAGCGTCAACTGGACACTGGGCGACCAGCAGCTGGAGCTGGTCAACACCGCCACGGGACGGAGACGGGACACGGGGACACCCTCGCGACTCTGCAAGCACGCTCTGTTCACCCGCTGGAACAGACTCTACCGCAAGGTGAGGACGCACCTCCCTGTGGGTGGGGGGGGGGGGGGGGGGGGGGGGGCTGGGGGCTGGGGGCTTTCCATAATTCAATTCAATTCATTTCTATTTATATAGCGCCAAATACAACAAATGTCATCTCAAGGCACTTAAATAATAAACTCCAATTCAAGCCAATTGGAATTCAATTCATTGTAATCGTAATTATTTATAAAATAATCCAATTCTTTCATATAGAGCCAATTCAAAAACAATTTCCCAGCTAAGGAAACCAACAGATTGCACCGAAACTAGTCTTCGGTCCAATCTCCCGTCCTGAGCGAGCCTGAGGCGACTGTGGCAAGGAACGACTCCCTTTGAACAGGAAGGAACCTCTGGCAGAACCAGAACCAGGAAGGGTGGCCATCCGCCTCATAAGAAGCATCCAAACATGTGCTTCAGTTTCTCAAAGTGATACTTTGGAGAGGCCTCTGAAAAACGATGGACCCTGTTATCCATTAAAGTATTTACAGTAAAACAGTGACTTATCTCACATCTCCCAATTGCCCTGCAGATATTTTGACTTTTGCTTGGTGGAAAACGTGCAGCAGCTCTGGTCTCTTTAAGGAATCCCAGCGTGCAGAAAACCGGATGAAGCGCCCTTTGTCAGTGTTATTAATTACACTGTTCTTTTACTGCTATGACATGAGGAAATATCTGTTCAGCACAAAGCCCTGCTAATTTAAAAGTTAATTTGAAAAGACCTCCGACGCTAAATTCTATTTGCTGTAAAATATGATGTCATTTTTAATTAATATGAGCCTGAGCTATAATCACATCTCGTGTGAATAAATGTTTGTTTCTACACCTAGAGTCACAGAGTGCTCCGTGTAGAGGAAACGTGGAATTTCCTCTTCGCTGTAGATAAATTTGTGGGCTTGGCAACATCTGCCGTCTGTGCGGCTTATCAGAAACTGGCAGCTCGGATCTTCACCCGCTGCATTTTCATTTCCATTCTGAAACTTTATGTAACAGACACTGCCTGCCTCGCCAAATGGCGGCCGTTAAAGCATAATGACTGTGGAACCATAATTATTTGGAGAAGTACTCGAGGAGGCCCCCACCCTAAGTGCTCCCTGCGCGCCGTATATAAGGCCCACGCAAGAGCAGTCGCGCTAATCGCCAAAAGAAACTTCTGCTCTCTTCGCCTCCCCCCCCCCCCCACTCGTCTCTCCGCTGATCTTCATTGTCTCCCCTCGCGACAGTAGGAATGCACAAAAAGCACAGAGAATGTGCAATTGCTTGTGAAATTTAAATGGGGAGATTACACAGCTGTTGAAGCCCCCCCTCCCTCCCGACTCCACCCAAACCCACCCAAATGCATTTGTGCCGGCTCATTCGTTTTGTTTTGCCTCTCTTCTTCTTCTTCTCCTGCCCCGGCTTCATTCCTTCTTCTTTGTTTTCCCTATTTTAGCGTCCGTCATGCACTCATCTGACGCTGGCCTGCTTTCTCTTTGTCCTTCTTCTCTTCCTCTCCCCAGCTCGGGACCCGCGTGTCCAACTGCCAGCTCATGTACAGCGAGGCCAAGATGGCGGCACGTCCTTACCAGACAGCGAAGCACCAGTGGCTCAGATATCTGCAGGAATCGGGCCTGGGCACCTGGGTCAGAAAGCCACCCGAGCAGGAGCAGTTCCTGCTGTCTGTCTGAGCAACAGAGAGTGTGCGTTCGTGTGTGTGAGCAAGGAATAGAGTGTGTGTTTGTGTAAGCTTTATTTTTTTAGGGTAAGATTACATGTTTTACAGCTTCATACAGAAGTTTAGCCTCTAAACCCGAGGCTGTCAGCCCCGCGTGTCTTTGTGTTTTATTCTCGTTTGTGTCGCCCAACTAGCCGGTGCAGAAGAAAACTGGTTGAAAGGTCGGCCGCACGGGCTGGAAAGAAAAGGTGACATCGAAAGATTTCTCTCTTACTTTCTTTAAACACATAAGCACAAAGGTTTTAGCAAACACAGACCTAAATACAACCCCCCCCACCCAACCCCTTCTTTAGCTGTCAAGAAAGGGTGGGGTAACCTTGAGGAGAATGAAAGGCAGCCACTATCTTGTCATCAGCTATTTCCGGGCCCAAGGCTCACGCTGAGGAGCAGAGCCACAGGGGAGAGAGCCAGACAGACAGACAGAGGAAAAGGGGAAGAGAGGAAGAGAAAAAAAAAAGGGTCCACGTCCAATTACCGGCCCTGTCAGGGTGACGGGTGATGGAGAAAGAGGAAGGGAGTGAGAAAAGAGAAGGACAGGCGGCAGCTTCAGAGCAGCCCGCCTCACCTTCTCCTTTTCATTTCTATCTTTGTCCTCCTTCTCTTAACTCAACCTTTAACTCCATACGTCTCTCCTTTGCCCTCTTTTCCATCTACCTCTGCCTGCTCATCTTTACCCCCCCCCCCCACCCCCCCCCCCCGCCCTGCCTCTCAAACACGGCAGAGTTAAACATGACACAACGACAGGTTAATACACCCCCTGGAGAACACGAGGTGCATGAGCGCAGCCATTACCGCTCGCCTGAGTACAAGCGGCGAGGGAGGAAGAGGAGAAGGGGAGGAGTTTTTTTTCTTCTTTTTTCCACCCCGATCTGAGCTTGAAGTCACCAGTGACTTTGATCCATCAGTCCTGGTTGACCTGATCACCGCGTGCTGTCGTTTTGTGGCCCAGGCGGCACGCCAACACGCCGCCGCCCAGTCAGAGCCGGGGTCTGGCTACACACAGTTAACATTCTCTACCATGTAAATTTGTTCCTCAGAACATTTTCATCTTTGCATATTCCATCTGTACATCGCAGTGTGTGTGTATGTGTGTGTGTGTGTGTGATGTCTTTATGCAGCTAAGTGTTTCTACTCATTATGATCATGACTGTGTTGTTCTGTCACTGCTGTACTTTTAAACAATTCAGTGGAGGGACCCAGTCCGCCAGCAGCAGCAGCAGGGCCCCCCCCCCGTCAGCTGTAAAATCCAAGTAGTGAGAGTGACATCTAGTGGTTTCTGTTTGTTTTGTTTTTGTTGTTTTTTTTTTTTACAGTGTCCTGCTCCAGCATGAGTTGACCAGTGAGGATTCAGTCCAAGTCAAACTGCTGTATGATGATTGGACTTAAGGAATAACTTTTATCTGGAGATCAGTGCATTGGGAAGATGATTTGACAAATTTAGTAATAAAACAGTAGGTGCGACGAATGTGTCTCCTCTCTATTAAATCGACATAATGAACCAAAAATTTAAAAAAATCAAAAACATTCTGCCTCATCTGGGTGTGATCAGATCGTTTCAGCAGAATAGTCCAAAAATATCTATTTCAAATTTGAAGAACTTTCAGTCGGGAAGGAGAGATGATACGGAGGTAGGACACGACAAACAGAAACCAGACGCACTCGCGGTGTCTGCAGTGATGAAACCACAACGCTTTCAAAGATGTCTACAAAAAATATGTTGGCCAGTTTATTTCGTTTTTCTTCAAATGGGCTGTATAAAAATGAACCACCCAAATACTGCTTCATTACCAAGACTGTCCGTTTATTACAATAAAGAATGGAAATGTGCTGTTGTCACATTGTCCTCCTTTTTATTTACTGGAATCACTATTAATACGAGTAGATGGAAATAACTTCACACTGCTTAAATGTTGCTACTGCTCGGGGTCAGGGTGGAACGGCCTTTTCTGCTTAACTCTCCTAAAGGACGGTCCAGTGTTTCCTCTGTTAAAGGACGCCATAAAGAAAGCACGGAAGCTCCTTTCCTTAGTGTTAAGAGAATTTCATCAGCCGATATCATGCTTCCATACTTCTGGGTCATTTCACTCAATCTCGTGGCCGTCTGATAACAGCCGAGCACGGGTCAACAGTTCGGTCCGCTGTCTGTAGCATGTTGGATGCTGCTGTGAACCCATTGAGGCCGTCGGGCCTGAAGAGATATCCTGTGAGTGGACGAAGTTCACTGCTGATTCGTGAACCAACGAGAATCTCTGCGTTTGGAATACAGTGTGGCAGGGAGTCTAAAATTTGCCCTTTAAAATTCTATGTGAGTCACGGTAACATTTGTATTACTGAAACAAGCCAGGGAAACGCTGAATTGATATGCAAAGTAGCGTTTCCGCTGTTTGGCAGCACCAGTGCTGGAGTTCCATCTCAGTCTGCTGTGGAGCTGAACTTTCAGGTATCTGCAGCCCTCAGACTGCTGCGGCAGACGTAGGTTTACGCTCGGATCGGCATGACTCACCTCAGGTGGCGACAAACCTTCCTGAGCTAAAAATACCGTTCCATCATACCCCTGTATAAGTCACATGTTTCTCAACTCCGATTGGTTCATTTTGCAGCCTCTCACTTCTTTTATGTAGTGCCACTCCTATAAAAGCAGTGAAAAGCATCGATTGGGAAACATTTTCCTCTCACATCATTCCACTTGGACATGAATAATGAACCTTTCAGAAAAATAATACCGATGGGCACTTGTTTAGCTCATGCTAACAGCACATTAGCACCTTTATTACGCACCCATAGGAAACATACTAGTCCTCCTATGCTGGCATTACTACAGGTTTTCTTTTGGTGAGTAAAACTGGATTTATAGTTGAAAGGTTGATGGAGCATCAAGGTAACCTTTAATGTCATTCTGCCGCTTTTCTTCAGGCTGAACAATGTGTTCATACAGTGCATTCATTAAGAGAGATGATCACTGTGAGCATTAAGTTTGCGAGGTAATTGTTTGAAAAGTAGACTCCTACTGCAAAGGTCGCAATGTTGATGCAAGGCCAAACAAGATTATGACTAACTGATGCATCTTTCCCAATCCTTGTCAGATTATTGAAACATATAGTCAATCTGGAGCTTTTTTGGGCCCCTAAAGGCCTGGCTGGTGTCGTTCAGTCATCACTGGCAGGTGGGCGGCATCATCAAAAATAATAATAATAAATAAAATGCAGCTTTATTGTCCGAGCCGCCATGCATTCAGACTTGACACGGGTTTTGGGCACAATTAAAAACATTCGTAATTGTTTCTCACCATAATGGATGTGTTAGCCATCACAGATTTCCACACACTTATTTTGAGATAATAGATATAAGGCATGTCTGAATGGCAATACTGTATCAAAAAGTGTACATCTGTATAAAGAAAAAAAAAGAAAAATGTATAAAAGATGTTGATGAAGATGTGAAAGGGATGAAAAATGTCCACTCATGTTGTAAATTGAGGTATATGAAGAACTGCTGCTATGGTCTGTAAATTGCACTTGAGTAACAAATAAAAAGTGAATGTTTGTACTGTATATGTGAATAAAACCTGAAAAATCTTGTAATTTTATTTTGCCTTAACAGTTTTTTTGTTTTTGTTTTTTTTGAGAATTAAAAATTTAAAGAGTTTGGTCGCGATAAAAATTTCAATATTTCCTCGATACTGGGCCCTTTCCACTTGGTCATGATCACCTCTCTGTGTGGTAATGTGCTGGCCCTCGAGAGCAGCCACACAATTATTAAAGAGGCCTCACCTCTGCTGCGTCTCCCAGGGGAAATCCATGGCGAAATGGTTATCTCTGTTAGGCTCGTGGCAGGTGTCATACAGAGCAGCCACCAAATTAGCCTGAAGAAGAATGAGGTGAGGAGGGAAAAGCGGGGGGTATGCATCCTCTGTGGCACTTCCCCTACAGCAATGGAGTTAGCTGTATGCTCTACAATCAACACCATAATTGACAATTTGATCCAGCGGCTGGTCACAGCCAGGCAGTCCTAATCTAATGGACAAGGACAGAAAAGCCTCACCGTATATTCTGTCTGCTCCTTTTATGCTGTTTCACAGTGAAAACCAAGAGCCATCACACGCCCAGTCAGACACTGTGTTGACTCCTGCTGGGAGGTTATACCAGTATCTTCTGACACGGGAACACCTTTGGCTTTTGGAAAGGTATATCTCCGCTTTGATGAAGATTATAAAATCTGATCTACAAACCTCGTTTCGGGAAAAGTCTGAAGAACGAGACCTTTTCTAGAATGTAATAAAAACTTCTACATTTTTGTTTATTTCATTGAACCTTCATTTACCAGAAGGAAGTCCAAAGAGATTGTTTTGAGCATCTTCACTGACCAACTTTGTTGTATTTTGAAGGACATGTTTGATGCCAGGAACACATTCAGAAAGGTTGGGGGAGACAAAGACAGACAGGAGATACGGGTAACAGCGGTCTGGAGGATTCTACCGAAGTGACAGGTGAGGGCACCAGGATCGAGTATAAAAGGAGCAGCCGCCAAAAGTTCAGTCTTTAGTCTCAAGCATTGGGCTGTCGCTCACCACTTTTCCCAAACTAGAAAATGATCAAGAAGTTCCAAAAAAAAAAAATTTCTCAAATGCATGATTACAAAGAACATCTGTCTTTAAGCATCTGCAGTACATAATACTGCCAAAAATTCAGAAGGGCTGGGTAAATTTCGAGTGCGTAAAGCTAAGGATAGAAACCAATGTGGATTGATCTTTAAGCCCTCAGGTGGCACTGCATTACAAACTCATGCTACCGTGATTCATAAAGACACATTGGTGTAACTCGCGAAAAACATTTCCATTTCGCTGCGGCTGCATTCAGACGTAACCTAAAACTATTCAACTAGGAGGAAGTTATATATCAGCTCTTCATAGAAGTGCTGCCAACTTCTCTGAGCACAAACTCATATCAGGTGGACAGAAAGACAACGGAAACGTGTTCTGTTGTCAGATAAGTCCATGTTTCAGCTGCATTTGACGTCTGGTTCTACATGCCAAAGATGAGAAAGACCCTCCAGCCCATTATCAGCGAAAGGTGTTAAAGCCAGCATTTGTGATAGCACGGATTACCTGAATATATATATGGCATATAGTTGAGTTTTGAGAGACTTGTGCTGCATTTGAGTTGATATTTTTTCCCTAAAGGTAAACGGTTACTTCAGCAGGACAATAATTCTGCATGGTTTACAACAGTGTGGCTCCAAAGAGGCAGAGTATGTGTGCTTGACCTGCCTGCAGTTCAGGTCAGTCTTCAATTGAAAATATATGGCACATCATACAGAGGAGAATCAGACAGCAACAATCACAGAATGTTGAGCAGCTAAATCTTGTACTCCGCAAGCAGGGACACGGGTTCCTGTTGTAAAACTGCAACAATTAAATGTAATTTCCTCTCCCGAATTACTAAACTTGTAATTAAATGGAAAAGTGATGCGACACAATGCTTACCAGACCCAAATCCTTAACTGGAGTATGTTGCTGAAATCAAATTTGAAATGTGTTTATATTTTCTAAATACAATTCAGTTAGTTAATACACTGGAAATCGTTTCTTTGACTTTTTTCAGTAAAGATTGAAATATTTTAACAAATTTCACATTTACGTTTTGAATGCATTGTGGAAAATTTCACAACTTTTCTAAAAATGAGGTTTGTATACAGTGACTGTGGAGGAATTAAATCTATTAATGCATTTCGCGGCTTTGTGTGGCATCAACCACCTGCTCCAAAACAGAAATGAACTGTAAATAGATCTGCATTTAAGTGGTGTATAAGTAGTTATAATTCATGCTTCCATTACTTACTGTCCAGTTGCATTTCATAAATATTTCTCAATGTCTTTTAAGTTCCCATGAAATCTAATTTGATATCAAAAAGTTTATCAGCAATCCAGCACCAACTGTCACCCACATTTCAGTATCCAACCCAACAATGGCACAAAAGCTAAGCTAATGTGTAAGCTAATAACACTCCAGTAGCTGTTTAATGGAAAATTTAACACACCATCTTGGCATCCCGCACTAGTTTGTGGACTACTATTTGAAGCCTCATATGTAGCATTTTGCTGTCATTGTCTTGTTTTTTTTTTTTTAGAGGCAGATAGTGGCCATGTTTGGACAGGAGGGATGAGCACCAAGACTTCAGCTAATGCTAGCGCTGGTCAAGTTAGCAAGATACATCTGTATTTCAAGTTAACTGTGATAACTGGGGTGATAACTGGGATGCTGACTGTCTCCCTTTCTTGTCAAAGCAATTTTCAAAAACAGGGGTGTGACAAGAGAAGGGTGGCAGCGCGCTCAATGTTGAAATATCTATGAAAAAGCATTACAATTCATTGAAAACCATTAGGAAACATACATTTATTTATCAGAAGAATGGACATTGTTTTCTGTCCAACTAACCGAAGAACAAGCCACTGTTACAGTGAACCAAAACTGTGGAAAATGTATTACCAGTCTTTAAAGAAAAGGATGAGTAACAGGAATAAATCACAACAGTGAGTAAGTCAGTGAACTCTAACTGTGTCTGTCTGCTTTGGGAGCTTTACTTCTTCCTCTGCCTGCTTAAAAGAATTATTGTATGAAAGCGGTGAATAATTTGTCTGCAGGTTCATCAAAATGTAAATACAAACAGGACATGTCACTGTGAATTTTCTGTTTTCCTGTTTGGCACCAGGATCCTGACACTGTGTGCGACTGTGTGATTAACACTTTGAGAAATTGTTAAATTGCGTTTTTCCACGCCGTCTCCACACCCGCAGAAAGCTTGTTATAATATTACATATGAGCTGGAACTTAAAACCTAACAGCTTCATTTCAATCCACTTTAAAAAAAAAAAAAGAATGTTGTATTACAAAAAACGCCTAATGCATGTGTGAGAGATGAGTGTGTGTGCATGTGTGAGAGATGAGTGTGTGTGCTTGTAGTTGCTGCATCCAACAGCGTATCTGCCATGCAGCTTCATTTAACCCAAAGGACAAAGTCACAAATAAACTTTACACACACTAAAAGTTCTATGAGCAGTTGATGAACTATTCCTCTATATTATATATTTACAAATTCTCATTAACACCCGTTATTATTATGCCAAGGTGCTGCATTCATAGATAAAAAAAGTGTGACTTTCTAAAGGATATGCGTCTCATTGAACTGAATAGAAAGTGCGAGAGGGGCGTGTGTGTTGAATAAGACAGAGAAGTGGCAGACTGGAAAAGGAATCACATATTTTTATTGGAAAATGTCCAGAGAGCACGAACCCGTCACAATAACGTATGCAAAGTAGATCACATAATGAAGTTTGAGGTTTGACTATAGATTCACTACAGAGAGCCGAAGCCAATCCACTTCTCTTTTTTATTTTTTTTCTTAACCCTAGAGTCTGGCACATAGTAATTTAATGTATCACTCCAAAATCATATTTCCTGCAGGTTGAAATTCATAAGCGGGGCGCACGCCGGACTTCCCGTCCTACCTGCAGATTAAAAAGACACAGATACCGGTGGGCGCCAGATTGAGTTCCCTGAATGAAACAGGAATAAAAATCCTATCTGCGCTGTGCTGTGGAGCACAATTAGTTATTTAACAAGCATTTGGAAGAGCGCTCTGATACTCAAGATGATAAAACTCGTGCACCGTCCCTTATGCAATAATAAGGCATTTCAATAGATTTATCACATTTTCTAGATTCAAAAAAATGCTTCCTGCTTCTATTGTGTGCAGGAACAGCAGTGAAGTGTGAGCCAACTTCTGAACTAAGTTTTGCACACTGAGCTACAGTACATCTATACCAGTCATACAAGTGCACAGCGTCCTTTCTATGGGATTTGCAGCACTGAAATAAGTTAAATATAAGAAGATCAAAAACTACAGCACGACTTCATTATTAGGATATTGCACACGTGTAACAAATAGCCTTTCCTGGAATCTAGTCATGCCCGATTCTAGGTAAGACAGAAGATTTCAGTGTGTTTCCTAGTTAGAATCGCTCGTTAAAAAAAAAAAAAAGGGGCTCTGAGCACCAGTAACACGGAGGAGCTTGGGTATTGCTTCAGTTTTTTTTGGATTGACAGCGCCTCTAAAAGGACAGGAGAGTGCCATCTGCAACAAAAGGCGCAAGACGTTGTACAAGGCTATGGGTTCAATGCACAGAGCAAACACTGTAGCTTCATGCCTGACAGGCTTGTCAGTGAATCACAGATACAAACAGTAACCAACAAGTTCACTTTGGAATCACATATTACAGTAACACTGGGCTGTGGACTTGGCAGGAGAGCATGGGTCTATACGCCGACAACAAGACGCGCAAAGCAGATTATGGACACCTAAACCAGCAACATATCGGGAACACCGTATCCTGATTCTGTGGCGAACACGTCCAACTCATACAAATCTGAAGGATTCGTAAACTTTTTAAGAGCAGTCGCAAAACAAAACAAACAAAAAAAAAAACTCCTGTAAACACAGAGCAAGGCAAAGTAACAGAGCGACAAAATGTGGAAGTATGTAGGCTGGCCGTGAACTGAAAGCATCGAAAGGTAAGAGGCAGGGACGTCGATCTCAACGTGTCAAGCCTTCAGACGGCACCTCAGGTCCTGTTTGAAGACAGCTGATAGACCGCGCATGTAATGTGGCAGGCATGAACGTGATATGTTTCTTTCCTTGATAAGAAATACTCAAAATATGACTAAAAGGATTAAAAAAAAAAAAAAAAAAACACACAGCCACAGCCAAGCTCCACCCTCAAATGGTGGGAAAGACACTGAAACCAAAAAACAACCTGCAACACAGGTCACTTAATCAGGCCACGACATCATATATACACATCATACTCTACAAACTGTCATTTTAATTGTTCTCCAACAGCTTTACGAGTAATGTTCGCAAAGCAGGATTTTGCTACATGAAAAGAGCAGCCACTCAACAGCAACTAAACAACAGTGACGTGAACAGCAGCCCGCAGATGTGGAGTCAAATATATACGTCTACACGGGGAGGGCTACCAAAGAATGGTTTAGCTCAGAAGTGTCACATTTCACAATCCATGCCGAGTAAATGGGAGTCACATACAGAAGGCTCTGTGGCCTCGCACACGCCAGCAAAGTCACCAAACACGGGGACGAAGAAGGCCTTCAGCTGCATGTCAGAGTAGATCGATCTGTTCTCACCAGTGTTAATAGCTGCGTCCTCAAAAGCAACGGAAACCGGGATAATTAAGAATGTGTTTCACACCCGCTGGCTCGCGTGTTTGAAAGCAGTGAAATGCACGTCGCTTGAAAAGGTTTCTCAGGGTGAAGACGCCGGCGTGTCCGAGGCCGTGGGTTACAGTGTGCGTGCGTGGGTGCGTGGGGCGCCGTATGTACATGGAGGGATTCTGATGAGTCTCCGGTGAGCCTCACTTCTCCTGCAGCAGGGCGGGGATGTTGATGTTCCAGCCGATGGCCTGCCGGTCGAAGCCGCAGGTGAACAGGTTGCACGTCTGGTTCTCCTCGTTCCACGCAGTACAGCACACCATCCGCCTGTGACCCTGCACAAACAGACACGCGCGCAGTTTTCAAGGTCGGGTTCTTTTTCGAGCTCGCTGCCCGCTCCGTTCCGCCCGCCCCTTACCATTCTGTTGCTGCGCGGGAGCCTGGCCAGCCTCACTCCGCTCATGTCGAACAGTCGGACTTGTCGATTGTCGTGTGGCAGAGCGATGATCCTCTGGTTGGCAGAGACGCTTATCCTGAAAGATCAGAAAGAGTCACAGTCTGAAGCAGGGACAGATACAAGATGAGGGTCAACAGGTGCGGCCCTGCGTTCACCTACCTGTTCACAGCCGAGTCGGTGCGGATGGTTGCTATAGGCGACCTCATGTTCCTCAGGTCCCACACTTTGACTGTGCGGTCGTCACTTCCAGAGACCACGTTGTCGCCCACCGTGAAGACGGCGGAAGTCACCGTGCTACAAAGCAAACATCAAACAGAATGTTACTCCTGTGTTCCGGTCGTCGTCCTTTTTAGGAGTTTTCCACAGGTGCAGAGAAAGGGGGGGCCTCCGAAGGCTGCTCGAGTAAAACCCTTTTATGTTGGAGATATGTTTCCGTACTTCCAGGAGAAGAGGAAGGAAAGGAAGAAAGTTTTGCGAGTCAAAATTTATTTATAGCAACTCTCTCCCACAGACGGTGCAACTGTAGCTCACACAGCTGAAGGATGAGACACATCCACACGTGTCAAAGTGATATGTCAATACACCGAGCCTTCATCAGCTACAACATCTGAGAGGTAATGTGTGCTTTTCCTGATTTATAATGCGCCTTCTCTACTTTAAAACATTACAGGGTATCACCCTCCCACTTGAGGAAAAAAAAAAGAAAAGGGTTGGCATGATCTCATTCGCGCTCAGCTCTTGTCACATAGAAGTAGTTGTCAGGACAACGTGATGACTTGAAAGCTTTCACACTCTCAAACGCGTTTGAGCCGTCAGGAGGCTGTGAAAGACGATTTTCTGCTTTGGTCTCCGCAGTTTGCACGGCTTTATATTTACTCTCATGCACCGTGAGCAGCTCGTTTCATGATCATGTTGAATCAGGAAGCAAAGTCGAGCCGCTTGAAGCATGTGATCAGACTGACTCTGGGGAGACAAACACAGCACAACTTTCCAAACAAACCTTTATCTTTTGTCTGACACGGAGTACCCGATCACTACTATCGCTGAGCAACGGTAACATTAGGCACACTTTTGCTTGAGCTCGTCTAAAAGAAAAAAAAACATTCAGGATTGCTGTGGATCCAGAACACTTTGGTGAGCAGGATGTGGAGACATCTAGTGGCTTAAATTGCAAACTGCAACGAACTGTCACAAATAATGTTTAAAATGATTATTTCTGATTAGACAGTATTTTACTGTTTTATTTGTGCTTTCGTATAACAAATCTAAAACAAAGATTTTTTCGAATTGATATGGCATGATGCCAACAGCCATGTTTCCGATATGCTAGCACTAAAGGCCAAGCCTAACCACTCATTTAACAGGCCTTTAATATTTCCACTTTATAAATGCGTGTCAGTCGCGCTCTCCCTTTTATTCCTGGGATGGGAATGATTAAAGCGAAGGCCTGAGCAGCGTCCCCGCATACACGCACACCCTCGCATACAGACTGCACCGTCTTTGGTTCTACATCTAGCCTTTCCAGAGAAAACTGTCCTCCCCCTTAATTCAAACTGACATGGCATTAAGGGCTAATTAGCGGACCAAACTTTGTCCTATTAGAGAGGCCGAGGCTCAAGGAAACTGCTGCGTGGTAACAGGCACCTTCTGACTTTGCAGGGTACAGCCCACCTGGTAATACAAGAGAAGGAGAGAGGGAAAGACGGGAGGTGTGCTCGGTGGGAGGAGTGTGTGGAGCGTAATCAGACAGGGTAATTGATTATAAGGTTGATTAAGGTTAAAAGGTTTTCAGAATGGTGTGAGGAGGGAGAGGAGGATTCGGTGGTACTTATTGCTCTGCTAACGCCTCTGACAGCCAAGGTCAAGACTCCATCAAACCAGTGAATTGGGGAGCTGGAAAAGACAAAAAAAAAGGAAATGATGGGCCCTCTCTGTAGCCTGGCGAAGACACGTACCCCTTTTTGAACCGTGTGCTAAAGCAAGAGCCAGTTTGGAGCTTGTTTAACTTCTCTCAAGAGCTGGTGTCATTTCTCACCGACAGAAAGCCTCCACAGAGCAGTAATGACGCGGTTTTTCAATTAAGAAAACTAAACTCTACACTGGTTCTGGATTTTGAAACGCAGTGGTTTTAGTAGGTCTGGTTGGTTTCCATAATCCCAACCCCAGGATCCAATGTAAAGCCGTGCTTTACCATCGACCTGCTAAGAGCTGGTGATTCTGTAGCACCACTTTACCTGTTTGAGCATTTGAAACAAAAATAACTAGTTCTAAGTTCTGCGCAAACCAGCACTGGAACCGGTTTGGTGGGAAAGAGGGAAAAAAAAACAAAACAACAACTCTTGAATGTCTCCCCTGAGGTTTAATCCACTGCAGCTGGCACACGTGAGGGCCAATAGTGGTGATATTTGACTTGTACTTCTACTTCTTCGGGTCGTTCTCTGTTTCCATGTTTTTCTCTCCTAAGAGAGCTGCCAACTGTGGATAAGAGGCATTATGGAACTGAAAGAAGGGATAGTAAGTCATTTAACAAAGGCATATGTTACTTTATCTTTTGATTAGTGTTAGATTTGAGCAAAAAAAAAAAAAAAAAAAAAAAAAAAAAAAAAAAAAAAAAAAAATCAGTAACAGAAACTTCAGGGGAAAAAAATCTAGGAGTATGTCAGCATAATTGGCTGAAGGACAACTATACAGGCAACAAGGAAAAGTAGGCAATCACCAAACTTCTCACAGTTTTTTATTCAATCGTCACTGTCAGAAAATTCTGGATAAACTGCAGTATTTGTTCCGACGAGCGGAGGATTCGAGTGTCTGGGCAATCTTAAAAACGTAGTCATTGTAAGTATTAAAAGACGAAAGCCCAAAAAGGTCAAACGTAAACAAACCTGTTCAGGTGCAGAACGGGTGCTTTAAGAGCCTTTCTTATTTCTGCTGTGCTGCAGTAAAACCGACAGTCACTGAGAACCTGGGAAGAGCTGCTGTATTTCCCCTGAGACAGGATGTCAATCTGCATGCAGACACACGCTTACTCTCTCACACACACACACACACACACACACACACACACACACACACACACACAAACATGCGTTTCTATCAAGCGCAATCAAAACAGCTGCGGAAGCTGCCGATGGCAGGAGAGACAAACGTGACATGGCATCCTGTTTGTAGAGCAAGTCCCCTGTCATTTCTCGTTTGCCGTCGGCCGTTTTGGTAGCTGGCGCGCAGTTGTCATTACACTGCAATTATGGCGGGGCGGTGGGATGGAGGGTGGATGCTGCACTTTTAGCTGCTGAGGTTCGCTGTCAGGGAGCGTTAGCTGTAATTGCCGGTGAAGACAGTGGAAACGAGAGGCTTTCTTCCCTCCAGCTCTCAACCTCCTCTGCCTATTATAACACTCTCACTCTCCTTCCCTTCCGCCGCTTCCACACGAATGGCGGCGCGATCACGGCAGTCATCTTGCAACATGTTGCCGTGTCGGAGCTTCGTGGAAAGCGAAGAGAGAAAAAAAAAGTGGAGAAAGCGCGAGAAAGAGTGGTTGTGTTCGGGTGAGGGTGGAAGCGAGATTTCAAGAATCGAATTTAATCAAGCAGAACTCCTTTCCTTTTTCGTAAATCAATAACTAAACAAATAGACTGTTAAACAGTAAACAGACATATTTTGCCTATCATATAAATATCTGGGGCTGCAACTGGGTGACAGGATGGACTGGTCAGCAAACAGACTCTGTACGCAGGAAAGGATAGAGACGTCTGTACTTCCTGAGAAGGCTGGGGTCCTTCAACATCTGCAAAAAAAACTGCTGCAGATGTTTTACCAGTCTGTGGTGGCCAGCGTTTTCTTCTACGCTGTGGTTTGCTGGGGAGGTAGCAGCAAGAAGAGGGACTCTGCCCGACTGGACAGACTGGTGAGGAGAGCTGGCTCAGTGGTGGGCACAGAGCTGGACTCTCTGGGGACAGTGGCAGAGAGAAGGACCCTGGACAAACTGCTCACCACCCTCTGCACAACACCTCCATCAGGCAGAGGAGTGTGTTCAGTGGCAGACTGCTGTCTCAATCATGCTCCACCAACAGACTCAAGAACTCTTTTGTCCCTCTGGCAATCAGGCTGTACAACTGCTCTAAGTGATGGCACTTCTGTATTTCCTTAATATCTGTACGGTCACTAAATTTTATTACTTTTTTTAATTGTTTATAACTGTATAAACATTTTTATTGCTTTATTATGTCTTGTTACTGGATGCTTGAATTTCCTTCGGGATCAATAAAGTATCCATCTAATCAAAAGTAACAGGGCTTCAGCTGTTCTTCTGCTTCCAAATATAAATAACTGGGGGGTTTTCTTGTCTTCTAAAGCAAAAAAATAGACTTCCAACTTTTGATTGTGGAAGTCCAGAACAGAAGTGAAACGCGTGTAGTTTTCAGACTCCTCTCTCTGTGGAACCAGCTGCTCGTCTGGGTCCAAAATGCTTAGAAGTGGAGCTAAAGTGGATCGGGTTTATACATTTTGAGATAGCCACTCACACGCGTCATTTTTTTAAAAAGTGACACCGTGCTCGGCTCCGCTGGAGTATATGTTGTGGATGCGTCGTAAACGAAGGCACTCAGAACTTAAAAACCTGTGGGCCCTGTGTCTTTTTTTTCTTTTTTTGAGGAGCTAAAAGATTATGTTTTGCATTTCCACCGAGATCTAAGGCAGAGAGCAGATTAGGCAAATTAAGTCTTTTAACGTGTGCGGCACCAAACCAGGAAGTGTACCTCAGCCAGCATTCACTAAAAAACTGTTAATCCTAAAAAATTCTACAGGAAGTGGGTGTTATTGCCTAGATTCACGTATTTCTTGTCACTGTTTGAGCTCTTTGTCCAAATCTTTTGCACGCCGTGTCCTCTCAGCTCGCGGAAGCTGCACTAAACGTCGCGTTTTTGCAAACATTAACGACTATTCCTGCCCTGGGATTTCAAAAGGCTCCTTAGAAAAGGTTCCTTGAGAGTGAATGCAGCTCGTGTTTTAGGGCAATTTTGGAACAACTTTTCAAAAAAAAAAATAATAATAATAATAATAGAAAAATTCCAAATGACAACAAGAGTTGCTATAATTGGTCCAACGGGTGTTCAAGCAGGAGAACAAACAAAAATACATCAGGTTAACTGCAGCTTAACAGCAAACACACAGTTTTCTCTGTAGATGACAGAAATGTGGGAAATGTTAACATATGTCTGTTTGTTGCTTCACAGACGGGCAGGAGGGGAGGAAGCCACTTGGGGAGGACATAAGGATGGAGGAAAGGAGGGCAAAGGAGGAGGGCTGTTGTTAACTGTGAAACACTGGTGCTTAATCTCATTACAGCAATTGTCTATGGGAGAGAATTAGAGTGGGATCTGCAGGAATTATACATGTCGGGGTTGTACATAATGAGCTCTACGTAATCCCCCCGCTTGCAATCAAAGGCTGCCAGAGAGAACCAGTCAGCCAGCTCTCTCACACACACACACACACACACACACACACAACTCTTACTCCTTTTAAAGAGCGCCGCCATTGAAAACTACAGACAAGCCTGACAGTCGTCGTTTTGAAATGAGCGCCTGCAATTGAGTGTTAACAGCAAGCGAAGTTCCGAATAACACGGAATGGGGGGGGGTTAATGTAGGAATGGACAGATAAATGAAGAGGAGAGAGAGGGACAAAGAGGCGTGGGAAGAGGTCGCAAGAGGAGAAAGAGGAGCAGACTGTTCGAGTGAGGAGAAGCGCTCGGTAATGAATGAGAGGCAAGTGGCTCAGAGCAACAGGCTCTGTAGTTTAATGGTAAAAAGTCAAAGAAAAAAGAAAAATCACAGTGTATGACGAGGCTACAGCACCACCCTGTGGGCAAAACAAACACTGCACCAACTACCTCTGAAATGGATCATTGGTGCGTTAATTAGACGTCAATGATTACAAGTCTGCGCTTACAGAGCATCTTTTAACCTCATCTTGGTTCTACAAAGCATTTTACAAAATGGAACACTCATTCACCAACTGACACACACACGCAGAAACACAGAGCTGCAATGTCGAGGTGCAGTGTGAGGACACATGAACACTTGGAGGGGCCGAGGATTGAAGTGCAAACCTTAAAACTGGTGACCAACAACAGCTCTACTATCAGAGCAACGGCCGCCCCAAGAGGAAGCATGTGTGTGTGTGTGTGTGTGTGTGTGTGTGTGTGTGTGTGTGTGTAGCAGGCAGCAAGACGGACTCACTCGGTGTGTCCCTGGAAGACGTTGACAGAGTGGATGGACGGGTCTCTGAAGTCCCACAGTCTAAAGGTGGTGTCTCTGGAGGAGGTGACCACCAGCCGCTGGGTGGAGTGGGTACAGCAGTGAGTCAGCTCCTGGTCATGGCCTGAGGACACACACACACACACACCCATACTTATTAGTATAATATCCAACTGTTTGCATGCGTTTAATTCTAAATAAAACTTTTTTTTTTTAAAAGATCATTCAAAGATTTTCACAAGAAACTAATGGTAGAATTAGTTTATAGTGTGGTGTATACCAAACACCTTCTCACTTCAGTAGAGAGCAGAACAAGGATTTTCAGACTATCATTAACTATCATTGATTGAACGAGCACGTTTAGCCATTTTATCTTGTGCAGAAGCCAAAGCATTACATTTGGAGAATGGAATCAGGAAGTAGTGTACATCCACTGATGCTACTTATTTCATTCCACCTCAGACATGAACATGGTTGGTAGATTCACATTTCATTATCTGAATAAATGAGAGAATAAAATGGAAGACAGTAAACATCATGCGTCTCAACCAAACCCTCTATAGCAACACTTACACTTCGGTCTTTGTGTGGACTGAACTAACAGAATACAAAACGCTAGTTAGTGAGCTTCTACGATGCTGGTGTGTAAGTTCATTTTTTGTTCAATATTTGTTTCCAACGTTTATGCTGAATTGAGTTAAGTAGCTAACGCCTCAGCTTCCTATTTAGCATTCACTAGAGCCGTATTAATAGCCTGCTGGATGGCATTTATGACTTTTTGTGGTTTCAAACCAAGTAGGTCAAACAGTGGTTATTTTTTTGGTTTAATACGGGAGAAAAAACCCAAAGTTCGGTTTTGGTCACAGCTCCACCATGAACTGAAAGATGAAAACAAACAGCCCGTCTTTGTCTTCTGTTTGAGTCCGGTAGCGTTTTTCTCTCCTCACTGGATGCCACAAAATGAGAAGTCCTGCTGGGACTCGTGATCTTGAGTGACCTGCGGCCCGTCCTAGGAGGGCAGGTTTAACGTGTACGTTAATGAATGAATGTGTTGTATTCTTGAAGTATGTCTGAAAGTTTTGGTCTTATTCTATCGGATGCAACAACTTATTCTATCGGAAGTTCTAAAGGCTTTCTGAAGCAAAAGAAGAAACCAGGAAATGATTCCAACCAATCAGAGGGCTTATTGGAACCGGCTCAGGTTCGTTTTCTGTCAGCCGGGCTTATAAATGCTAAAACTTTAAAGTAAAAAGGGTTTTAGCTGATCAATTTTGAAGATGAAGGTGAATGCGGATGTGAAATGAACAGAAATAATTTGATGAGTGCGATACGCTACACACTCGTGCTCAGGCAGAGTGGTCCTATGAGAAAACAGCAAAGTTTTAATGAAGAAGAAGAACTATTGTTAATCCCTAATCTTTAAAAAAGAGCAGGAACCAGTTTTACACTTCGTTTCAGGCCATATTTCAGCATTCCCCTCTGCGGACATATCTCATAAAGATGCTTCTCCGTGGAGGTCAAACAGTGTAGTTTTATATCAGACTTTGCAACCTGACCTGCCTGAAATATGGATGCCAGCCTTTCACAGCCAACTTTGTGACACAACGGTGACACTCCATCTAAGGTCTAATCTTGTGGAGATGCTTCCGAATACATTTAGTGGAGAATCCCATGCAGTGGGGTCACTATTCTAATAATGAAGATGTGTTTTAATCTTGAAACTCAATAAAAACATGTTGTTTTCTTTACTTGAAGTAGACACATATGTTTAGCATTCCCCTGGGCTGTGTAGAAAAAGCATAGAATGCCATCCTGAAATTAGAGTTTGTAGGTATGTACGTGGAAAAGAGAGCCTCAGAGCAAAAGGGAATACAGTAGGTCTAAAGAAAACCAACTTCCAAAGCCAACCATCATCCACGTACCAGTGAGGGTGTGAACCAGTTCAGAAGTCTCCACCTCATACAGGTTGGCAGCCCGATCCCAGGAAGCTGTGACCACTTGTCGGCCTCCTACTAACCAATCGGCTGCAATCACGACGCCCTGGTGGCTCTTTAGGGTTGCAGTCGCAACCCGGACTGTGGGCACCTCGCAAGGACCCTCTCCGTCCACCTCGCCTTCCTCTCTGTCTGACGAGTCCTGGTCATCATCACACAGAGCCTGCAGAATTCACAATATCTCAGCTCGGCTCCGTGTGGGGGCGATTTATTTCTTACTGAAAGTAAAGTGACTCATTTGGCAAATGTACTAAATCCTTTTTCGACAGTTTTAGAAACCCTTGGAAAGGGACGGTCCAAAGCTACTCACGCTGACATCTGGTGGTGGCTGAGGGACAGGAAGCTGCACCATGTAGCGCCAGATGTGAGCCGTCTGGTCCCCGGAGGCTGCGGGGAAAAAAAAAAAAACACGTTGAAGCGCACGTCAACACACACACACACACACACACACACACACACACACAAATCTACATGCTGCTGGAAGGAACAGATGCAGTAAAAAAAAAATGAAAAATTAACGATCAAACCTGTTGACACAGATGATGCCTAAATGTGGTCAGCCCGACAAATTAAACAAACGCACTTTCAAACGCATACCTGTGAGGGCCATCTGCTCGGTGGGGTGGAATTTGATGGAGTTGACTGTAACAAAGAGAACAGTGATGAGTTAGAGTGTCTGCAAATATTCAGGTCATCCAATAAGACGTGAGCAAATGTGGACAATGTTGATTCGTGGGATGAATTACACACTGGTTCACATGCAAACCCGCCTTCTTATCAAAAAGGGATACGACTTGGCATGACCAACTTAACATATTGTCAGTACATCCATCGGATGAAGCTTTTTGAAAACGTCTGTGTGGTTTAACTTATGAGAGCTCAACGGCAACATTCAATGCTGCACAGTTTCATTACCTGATCCTGCATGGCCAGCGTACCTCAGAAGACATTTCCCAGTTTCTATGCTCCACAACTGAGCCGAGTGGTCTGTCAGGGGAGAGCAGAGGTGTAGTCAGTCCCGTTTTTATAGTAATCGGCCAACGGTTTGTTGTAATAATGCAGTGGATACACAAAGAAGACCAACTAATCTGGTCTTCTTTGACAGGTAAACTTCTGGTAAGAAGTTTCTTACCAGAAGTTTCTGGTAAGAAACTTCCAGAATAAGTGTAGTCTCTTCCTTAAAAATGAATGTTACGTGAGAGTCAGAGTGGATAAACATTAGCTCTAAAACACTCCCAGCACACAGCAGACGCCATCCATCATCGGAACCCTGCTCTCATGTTTTGGCTAATTGCTCCACAGTTAATCTGACAAGGATATAATGATGTGAATATCGCTTGCAGCACCTTCAGGTCTTTTCTGATTTTTTCTTACTTGATACCACCACAGCCCCGTGATGCATGATCTAAACAACAAAGCCATTGACTGATTTTTTTTTTTGTTGTCTATAAAATGATTTGGCGTACCGGCAGAAGCGGTGCCAAGCACCACGGGCTGTGTTCGGGTGACACTGAGGTCCCAGATCCCGTCCCGATGGCCCATGTACTCCCTGAGCAGCTGACACAAAGCCCGGGAGCCTGCCGTGGTCTTGAAGCTGGAGACAATCTGCAGATGGAGGGGAGGGAGGTGGGTGTGATAGGGGGAAAATATGTGAGGAAGGGAACGAGTTGGGATCCTGGTTCTGAAAGTCCTAACTGCACTCGGTTTAGCTAAATTATGAAGGTTCACAGTAGCAGCAGCTGCACCAAAAGAAAAGTGCCAGAATCATATTTATTACTCTAATAAAATACCAGAACATGCGCTACTTAACTTTTAGCACCCATGCAATCCACTGCTATACATTTACTGCCGTAAGAAGTGGGTTTGGTGCGGATTAAACTGAGAGCTGGCCACACAGACATGCTGCAGACTTTAAATCCTAACAGGAACATTTTTCCCAGGAATCCCGCAGTTTGATGCTTTCTGCCACGCAGATATAACACAGCTTGGTGTGTTGGATGCAGAAGCCTGTATCACAAAGCCTTCATTGGTCACGGGTCAACTTTAGTGTTTGGAGTTGGGACGTGGGAAAAATAGGAAAAAGGAAATGGTACTAAAAATAAACATGTAGGACATGTTGCTAATGACCCTGGTTGGCCACAGGTCAGTAACACGACTGAGTGTTAAAACAAGAGCACCTCAGAGGGGCAGAGTCTCTCTGAAGTGAAGATGGGTTCGGCAGTCTGCAAAAAAAACTGGGCCAACAAATTGCTGAACAATTTTCCTCAAAATAAGACTGAGGGAAAACTTTGAAAAATTCTATCATATCACACAGTAAATATTAGCATCCAAAGATTTCTGAAAATAAGTATTCGATGTCTATGATCTTCAGAAATCAATGTCTGGGAACACGGTTCACGACGCCATCCACAAATGCAGGTTAAAGCTCCATCTTGAAAGAGGAAGCCATGTGTGAACACCATCCAGAAACACTGCCATCTTCTGTGGGTCGAATCTCACTTAAAATAGACTGAACAGAAAATGGATCACCCAGCTTATTATCAGCACTTGCTTCAAAAAAGCCTCCATCTCCAAGAACTTGCACATCTGGAAGTTGAAAGATATCTACAGGTTTCAAATCAACATGTGCTCCTATCCAGATGTCTTTTTCAAACAAGGCCTTGTATATTCCAACAAGAAAATGCAATAAACCGCAATACTACATCTATTACAACAGCATGGCTTCATAAGTAGAAGAGTCTGGGAGCTGGACGCCAAACTAGCACATTGTGATGTGCAAAAATATAACGAAGAAGACTCGGGACTGTTGAGCAGCTCGAATCCTCTATCAGACACGAGTGGGACAACATTTCTCTCTCTGTTCCAGCAGCTGGTCTCCTCAGTTCCCAGAAGTTTACAGACTGTTGCTAAAAGAAGAGGGGACGCTGCACTAAAGATGAGCCAATGGTTTTTATTGAAAATGGTAAACTCAGTCTCTTTCAAATTTGAAAGGTCTTCCATGTTCTTCAGTGAATAAAATATTGGTTTGGGAGTTCCGCAAATCATCCTTTCCGTTTTAATTTACATTTTTCACCGTGTCCCAACTTTTTGTGGAATTGGGGCTCTATTTTAGGCGAAGCCACCCGCTTTGTGACACAGGCTCCCAAAGTGTTAACCAGTTCCAGCTAAGTGTGTACCCGCTTCGGCCAAAAGGTCTGAGCTGTCACACCGCACCGAACTGCACGTCGGCGGAGCAAGAAGCTCTCTCACGTGTCAAATCAAGAATCAGTCTGAGGCAGAGACCTCTAAAAATATCTTGTAGTCTGGTTACACATGGCCTTTAGTGCTGCAGGCTCCCACATAGGCAAACTCATGAGTAAAGCGGGATTTTACCTGTCACCCGGCAGTCACAGCCTGCACTGCGCATGCTGCGGCAAGCTGACAGATGACCACAGCGATAAGCCTGCATCCCTGCGAGTTATTAGATACAGCGACAGAGCATCTGGATCAAATGTGTCAGGCGGCGTTAATGCACCAACATTGAGTCCCGAGTGTTTACCACAAGCTCACGTTGCACCACAATAGAATCTTAAATGTTTCCAGCCATTAGAACACAACGAGCAAACGAGAGAAAAGTAGCCCATTACGGTCAGAGTTAAACTAAAAGTACACTGAGGCTAGAGTTAGTGCCCATCATTAGTTTGCTTTCAGTCTTAATAACATTAGCTTTTGCTCAGGTTTCTTAGCCAGCTGATAGGTTAGCTGAGAAGGACGAAGCAGCTGCATCTGTCAGGAGGTTAAATCTATGAGGTCCTCCCTTGATCCCGTGTGTCCTCTTCTGTAACTTTTAAAGCAGAAATGGGCTGTGTTCCTTTCCTTTCTAACAGCTCAGGCTTTGGCTGCATTCCGACAGTTTATTTTCTGTAAATAATACCGCGTGGGGAACATTTTAAGAAGGCGACAGGATAATGTTTCACTTCATATATTGTTGTTAATATTGGTCCCGCGCAAAAGGTTACACAAAACTACACTTAGGACTTAAAGTGGGAGATTAGCTTAGTGTGGCAGAAAGACTGGCTCAGACAAAGTTCTTTAAAAGAATAAGTCAGCTTAATGGCATATTTACAGCCTACTAATATTGATCTCTTCTGCTTAATCTGTACAAAAACTACACAACTTTATGGGCGTGGGGGTCATGTGCCAGACTCTTTCTTTTACTAATGAAAAAAATGTGGATTTCTTTTCATTTCCTGTCTTTTTCTGCAATATATTTGAACGTGATGCATGCAATTAAATAAATAAATAAAAAATAAAAGATAACACACGAGATCTCACAAATTTGACCAATGTGCCAAGATAAAGCCTTTCCTGCCCAAAAGGAACTTTAGAGTAAAACACAGCTTTCCGACGACATCCAGACAAAGTCCAGAACCTATTGGAACAATGTTCTGTGGACAGAGAAACGAGAAGAGAGTTCAAAGCAGACATCCTGCAGACCAAAGGAAGCGATCCAGGAGGCAAACATCCAACGGTGAAGTACAGTCGTTGTGATGTCATGGTTTGGACAGCCTGCTGCCGCTAACTGAACACCACATTCTGCATTATATCAAAGAGTGCCTGCAGATAAGGTTCAGGAAACTGTCCAAAGTTGGAAGTTGAAGCAGAACGTGGAACTTTCAACAAGATACAGTGAAGCAATACAAGCTTGTGACGCCAAAGGCGCCCATACTTTTCACATAAAAAAAACCCCCAAAAACCCTAATTTGACCGTATTGCTCGATAAATGCTTGATAAACGCATTAATTCCTGTGGTGTTGTTCAAGTACACAAACGATCTCGCTGCACTGCGTCAAAGGAGGCCAATTATTCGCTCGTTCACATTCGGAATGTCCAAAAAGCCAGCGTTTTCCGTGGGATGCGCTTACTTTTAATCACATGACTGTGTCCGGATGAAGTTTCCCACCAGGAGAAACTCTAGAGGGGTTACTGGTTCTGGCACATGACCTCCTGCTTAACAGCAGCCGGAGGGTGGATTTTTTACCTAATTCAAAGTCTCTTTACTCAGCCGAGCAAAGCAGCTACTGGTATTAAGTTCAGTACAAACTCGAGTCCTCTTCTCATACAGCCTGATTCTCTACAAAACAAAAAAAGAAAAAACAACCACATTTCTCTAAAACTGGGACTACATTCGAGGAACCATCTTGGGAACAAATTCCCAGCTGACTTTAGCAAGCCTGTCCTGTAACGGGGGAAATATTAAGCATTTTCCTTTTTCCTAAAAAGCTGATGAAAAGTGACGTAAGGTGTCGAAAAAAGTCAGAAAAGCTTCTGCTGCATTGGTAAACGGTTTGATATCGTAACCAAAAGGGTTTTTAACAATTCAATAATTGCAGCCTTTAACCCTTTTTTTTTTTTTCCTTTCTTTCTTTTTCCTCCATGGGTGCAGAGAATAGGACAAGACGAGGAGTCAAGGTAAGACTGAAGTTAAGAGGAGCCTCAGCCCACAGCTGTCGCCGACAATGCTTAGTGACAAACAGAGCATTCGGGACGTTACCCATGAATCTCCGCCCCACAACTCCCATGAGGCCACACTGAAGTTGCGAGCTCCGCCTAATTTGTCCTGGAAAGTGTACGAGCGCTACCTCGGCAAAAAGATTAAAGAGGAAGAAGTCACTTTTGTGGTAAATGCTCACAATCACACAGCATTTAATTTGCCCCCTGCCCCGAATAACTCTTTAAATAAATGAATGAATCATTATGGGGGAAAAGAATTATAGAACAAAACAGCAAGTTTTTTTTTTTTTGTTTTTTTTTTTTTAAATCACAACCTTTCTTGTTTACCCACTCAGAGGAAGTGAAAGAGCCTTTCTTTCCTCTCCCTTAGCAACACGTGGCTTTTCAACAGGCCTGAGTCCCAACACCTCAAATATTTACTCACAAGAGGAGATCCTCTGAGCTCTATTGAACAGACTAACATAGCTGGTGCCAAGTACCTTGCTGGTGGAGGCTTTGTAGGTTGTCTTCAGCTTCTGTGACAGCTGGCTGGTGCTGTGGCTGGCTGTGTGACAGAGACACAAACAATGAATAAAATTCACCACCGAGTGACAAGGTCTGCGGTTGGTTTCAATGCGGCAGTACAGTGTTGACACTTAAGAACGCGCGCACGCACACCTCTGTGATATAAAAACCTTGTTTCTAGCCATCAGCTGTCAGTACTGACAGCACAGCTGCCGCTGATGTTCAGTGTATATGCAGAGAAGCCGTCGAAAGCAGAGTTAAAAAGAAAAAAAATATATTACTGAGCTCAACCTGAAAAAAAAAAAAAGGGCTGAAAACTACTCCGACTGCAACACGATATTTTATCCACAATGTGTCCCGTCTGGAAAGTGTTTTAAACAGAATGCAGTGATTTGCAAATTTCATGATGAATTCCCTTTTTCACAAAAGGACATCGGAAGCATGTCAAAAGCTTAAAGTGAGACAAGTTCCGTGAAAAATGCGTTTGTGAGCCCATGGGGTGATTCCCATGAAAGAATCATGGCTACTTCTACGCAGCGCTGGCCTGAAGATTCAAAGTTTACGGGCCAGCAATGCTGGTATCCAGCCGTGTCCTCGGTGCACGGGGGATGTATCGGGATTCTCAGTTATACTTTGAGGAAGATTAAGTCAAAAATTGCTCCACAATTTGTACACGCAGTCTTTAGCAGACTGTATAGCTGATCAATTGATCTACTTAAATGCATAATATTCCTCAAACTGTTTCTTTTTAATAACACTTTAATAAACACAACTTTTTTTTTATCTAATATTCCACATTAAACCATAAAATGTCTCAATTTCAACATTTGACATCATCATTTATATAATATTGGTTTATGAGATTTGCAAATCATAGCAATATGGGGTTTTTTATATTTTACACGCTGTCTAAACTTTTTGGAATTGGGAGAGCTCACTTTATTCATATGAGATACACAAAAAAAGCTTTGTTAACAGGGTTAAAAAAAAAAAAAAAAAAAAAAAAAAAAAAAATCGCCACTGTTCGTTACATTCAGCTTATTATAAATGTCCGCAGCCGTGCCATGTGACCAGAGGCCTTGTTAATAAGAACGATTGTGGAGGAAACACTGAACCTTTTGCTTTCTGGGCTCCCTTGGTGGGGTCTCCGCCCTCGATCGCCTGTCCATCTCCGGTCAGACGCTCGTTCAGGGAATCGATTTCTCGCCGCACTGCAATGTTAGCACAGTGACACAGTGTCGGTGATCAAATACGGCCTGTGCTCTGGAGCCACCTGGCTGGTGAACCAACACCTGAAGCTCGACACAGTAAGTATATGCTCGCTTACTCACACTCAATGTTTTCAATGTAGAGGTTTTCAAACTCCCGTTCGATCTGGCCAAACAGGTCGAGGAGATTGTTCCGCAATGCGTGGGGCAGCTTGGAGTCCTGGACACACAACACATGAATAAAACTTAATGGTAAACTGATATAAATACATATATATAGGTTGAAGAATAAAGTACAAGGAGCAGGAGTTGGGATGTTTTACCTCCTTTATTAACTTAATATGTCCAAACAAAACAGTTTTAAAATGACAAACAGGTGTCTAATAAACTGCACAACAACTACTGGAAGAAATGTTTGCATGACTCATAAAATAAACGCTACTTCAGAGTGAAAGCGTTGATCTCTTGCCAAACAGCCACTGTGTTTACTTAATGCCATCAAAAACCAACCGCCACAACGGCAGCAACATTGTGAGCGGCACAACCACGACCTACAAACAATCCTTACCTCCATGGTGAACTCCTACCGGTGCCTGGTTATCAGCTGACCACCAGACTCCACCAGACTAACACACAGGGAGATGCAAAAGTTGCCATGAAAACAAGGATCTGACGTATCTGACGGCTCTGTCTTCAGAGCTGCCGCTTTGCTTCCAAACCATCTCAAAGAGCAGAGAACCAAATGTCTGCTTTTTCTTTATTTTTTTTCCTTTCTCCTAAGACACGTGCTCAAAGCCAACAGGTTCCACAGCGACGTTAGCGGCCCAACCATTCAGTCTGCACCACATGTCAACACCCCCCCCCTAAAAAAAAAAAACTAGGGGTCAATTAGGAAATAACAGGCAGCCCTTATGAATTCAAAGCTTCTTAGTTTTGGTCCTTAAACCTGCGGCGAACTTTGCTCAATAATGACAGCTTTAAAAGAGCAGAATAAAATGCGCTCTGTTCTATATGGGCTCATAAAGCTGTCTGTGTATGTGGAACTTGTGCTGTGGGGGGGGTTAGACTAGGTGCATTAACAGAGCCAGCATGTGTTGGCAAAAGAGAAAAAGGACTGTTGAAAAGACTCATCAGACCTGGACAAGCAGCCCATATTAAAACTTGATGAGACAACAGACCGGTGCAAGCTGAGCTCTAGTGTTAGTGGCTGAGAATTCAAGGTCAAGAAGGGAAAGTAAAAACTAAGGGACACCCGTCCTCAAACTAGGGCCGGCCAGAAATCCAGCACCACATTTCTGATGTTAATAAAACAATAATAACACAGCATGACAGAAAACTGCTGTCCCCTTTGCACGCAAACTATGATCTTGGATGGCAGAATAAACATGATGATACAATCTAAAACAGCCCTAAACAGGCTCACCCTGCAGCCAACTCCCCAAAAGTCAATGACTTTTGATCAAACAGAAACACTTTCTGTCACCTCACCAGCATAGAAGCGTGAAGGTGTTGTAACGGGTCTCCTGACAAAGCTAAAAATGAATCAATCGGAGCATTAATTCAGATAACCTGGTCTGGAGGAAGTTAATCACCAACCCGATGGAGGCTTTGAGATTTCCTTTTTTTTTTTTTTTTTCTCAAACAAAGAAATCAGTAACCAAAGTGAACGTTCACACCACGCTTCTCATTAACTTTTATAGAACCTAGATGACATTGATACTCTGACTACAGTAGCCCCCCATTGAGATCCCACAGCAACCTAGCAAAAAGAAGCGCCCGTTCTCAGGGGGGAGAAACTCCATCTCATAAACAGATTGTAGAATGGAGCAGTGGCTGTTGCATAACCAGTAAGAAAATTAAAGCAATGTTGTTTAACTGGCCAGTTCTGTGCTCTCATTGCTGACAAAAGCATGCTTGCACCGTAACAGACCATTAAATCTAATGTTAACAAAAAAAATAACCTTCCTGATATTTCTGAACCTGTTTTAGCCTGAGAGTGAATCAAAAAAGAAAGCCTTCGTTAGCCCTCACCTGTCCCTCCAGCATGTCTCCTCTTAGAATGCCCGGTGGCCGCTCCTCTGTGCTGTTGGTGCGCCGGATAGACAAACTGTGAGCCTTGCGCTTCTGCTTCGGGTGACGTGCAGCTGAAGCAGAGCCGCTGCTGCTTCCGCCCTCCACAGGCATCCCTCCTGGCTTTGTGTGTGGCCCTGCCCCCCACCCCCCTGCTCACAACCTACCTGAAAACCAGGTAAACAAAGGCCACACTGGCTGGTTGGCGGGTGTGTGGGTCAGGCCTGTCAGTTCCCAACACCTGCCTGCAGATAATAAAAAAATAAAAAGGGAAGCGAGACACGTTTACAGCTCAAGCAGGAAGGGCTGAAGACAAAAAGGGGTTAGACTTCCCAGCAGATATCCAAACTCATGCTAACAGACACCACATATTATGAGATAGGGGGCCTTTTGTCAAAACTCCATTTAAAGACAGCAAAAAAATATGAAATGCACTTGAAAATGTAGATTTTTTTTCCAGATAAAGATGCTTTTCTTGGTTAACTTTACTAATTTACCTCTGTGGTCCGACTTAAAAATAAGAAATTCAATCGCATGGCCAAAACACAAGTACTAATTTCTCTAGTGCATTATTATAAGAGGTTTTACTTAAATTATCCTCAATTGTTTTTAGTGAAAGCTGTTGGCCAAACATTCTGACTATAGTGCCGGATACTGCAGAGTGTTAACAGCAATTTTAACTAAATGGTCCTTCCAATGTAATTATTTTATTTTGATTAATGTTACATAATCTACGGGGTTGTTTTTTTTGTTTGTTTTTTGATTCAGTGGATGCTCAGTTCAAGAAAAAAAAAAAATTTATTAATTTTAAAAAAGCAGTATCTGAAAATGTGACAGGTTCCAAAAATTGGAGTCGGTACTATGCAATGCATGCTTAAAATCCTCATCATGACACGGGTCACATAATTTGATGTTACACCTGTAAAGTTTATTACTCTATATGATTTTCCACGTTACACAGGACGTCACTGGGGTCATACAGGCCCGTACTGCTGCCGTTTAATCTTAACCATATTAGCAATTGGACCGTGTATCATAAAGTGATTTAGTTAGAATTATGAAAACAGAAAGCGAAGGTAGCACGCGCGAGAAAACGCATCCTGTACATTCATTTATTATGTGCAAATTAACAAGGTAAATTTACTCTTTGGCACTTATTTTTGCATATCCGATATATTATAAACAATAGTTTAACCCACCACTGTCACTGCCTCGCTGAATTCATTGCTCGCTCACGGGGAATACTGGAAACGAAATTAGCTACAAGTTAGCACAGCTAGCTGCCACATATCACCTTCATAGCGGCAATCTGACGTTCCATCTTCACACAGCAGCTAAGAGAGTTTGGTGGAACCTATCTTACCTTGTTAACATGCAAGCCTATTAATTAAATCCCATCATAATGAATTTGGCAATGGATGGTGACAGCGAGCTAAAAGTATTCCCAAATATCAGAATTTTAGTCCAAATTTTGACACATCACGTATTTGCACATACTTCCGCATTACGCAATTCGTGTTTGCGCTTTCTAAGCCAATGGGTGATTACGCCAAGGATGATGTAGCGAATGGAAATCTGTTATGTCAGAAGCCCGGAACGAAGGCTCGACCATCGGATTCCACTCTGAAAACTAACGCTAAATACGTCCAAAGACGTGTTTGGACCCCCAGCTGTTTAGCACATATTTTGTAAGTAACTGAGCGTTTTATCGGTGTCTCTGCATGTTGTGTATGTGACGGACAGTGCATACTTATGTCCGTTTGGGACAAGGCCTGAGCGATGCGTGCTGCTCTGTGCAGTGGTCTGATGGTGTGTTGACAGTCAGTGTAAACAGGAAAACACGGAGTGGAATTCTTCAACGGGACAATGAAAGCGCCACTGCTGGCCACTGAACTTTTTTTTTTTTAACAACTATTACATTCTTAGGTTTCAAGAATCAATTATTCAGGGGGGCCACATGCGGTCCTCGAGGGCCGGTGTCCTGCAGGTTTTAGATGTTTCCCTGCTTCAACACACCTGATTCAGATCAATGCATCATTAGCTGGCTTGTGCAGAATTTGACAATCTGTTGAAGAGATCCATTTCATCTGAATTAGGTGTGTTGAAGCAGGGAAACATCTAAAACCTGCAGGACAGCGGCCCGATAGGACAGACTTTGGACGTCCCTGAATTATATCCACATGCAGTGTAGTTTATTGCTGTTTATGGTCATTCTGAAGAGGCAGCAGAGACAATCTTCTCCATTGTCGACAGTAATGCTGTCAGACCCGCATTTGAAGTGTTTTCCCTTCAAGGTACACAATGAAGAAGGTTCTCTGTTTGAATATCAACTGGGGCCTCTTTTTTATTTTTTTTTTATTTTTTTTTATGGTCTTTGCAGTTCCTCTGGTGAACTCCACCCCTCCTCCCACAGTTAAATACATTTTTTAAAATCCACAAAGAGTTTGGTGAGGAAAGTCTGAAGGCCTATGGACAGAAGTGCATAAGCATCCTGAGATGCAGAGGAAGAAAAGCCTCAGTGTGGGTTGTAGTGATATTTAGTGGCAGCTTGGCAGATTACAACCAACTGCAAATCTCCCACCCCTCGCCCTCCATGTTCATGACAAAAGCTAATGTGGAAGGCCTCCGCCTGAAGCTAGCGCTCGGTTGGTGAAACACGGTGCCTGCCATCTGCCATTTTGAGATCACGAGAACAAGACAAATCTTATTCTTAAGCAGTTGTGCACTAATGAGGACAAAGTTGTGACTAATGTCATACATTTCTGCCAGCAGATGCTCCTAAATGTTACCGAGTGAAACTTTGAATTGGGGGAAAGTTCAATTTGTGTACGGAGTGAACACTTAAAACACAAAAAGTCAAAAATGACGCGTAATGATATGTTTATGTCTTAGAGAACAGATCCTTCAGTGAACTGTCCATGGAAAGGGAATGGGAGGAGTGCGTGTCCTTGAATGTCCAGTTCCTTCAAGGTTTCTTTGTTTTCGTTCGAGAAGTCTCAGACCTTGAACACAGTTATTAGGCAAAAGTGACAAATGAAAAGAGAAACTGTGTTTAGTTGCTTCTGTCCTTCTGAAATCCGAATGCAAATAAGACCCAGTGGGTACCGAGCGTGCAGTCCTCGTTATTTTCTGATAAGAAACAAAGCTTTCTAACTGCACTGCAAGACTTTATCTAGTGTCTTTTTTTTGGGGGGGGTTATCAACACAATTACAAATGTATCTTTTTGATACATTGGAGACTTCAGAAAGTAGCACAGTGAATCTCAACATTACAGCTTCTGGGTTCCAGACTAGAAGTTTATCTGAGAAATTTGTCCTTGAATCCAAATATTAGCCTCGTGCCTTGTGTCCACAAGCCTTGTGCCTTGTGTCCACAAGCCTTGTGCGTGTATCAGATGATGGCTGTAAATGCAGCACCTTTGAAAATGTTGGACTATGTGTTGGGGAATTTGGTTGGCTTTTCTTTTTTTTTTTTTTAAAGTATTTCTTTAATTGATTTATTTCTTTAATTCAAATTAATCAAACTGCAGGTTGCAGATTTATGGAACCAGCGGAGTATGTGAGGGAGTCTTTAAAGGGCTGAAATCACACAGTGTGCTTCTGAATCTTGACTTTAATATATAGTAAATACGTGTTGCTTTCGTTCTT